>NC_060140.1:513422739-514752239 GCF_021461385.2 Schistocerca piceifrons
GAGTGATACTTTCTTTATTATTATTATTATTATTATTATTATTATTATTACTTTTATCATTAACAGTTACAAAATAAAAACTTGGGTAATGTTTTTCACTTACCTTTTAACACAGGGAATGAAATATTTAAATGTGAAAAAAAATCAATAAGCATGAAACAGTGAACAGTGGACTCGCTTCAGAATGCTCAATAACTCATGTCAAATGAAAATAGTGGAAATGTTTGAGGGATTCAATACAAATTCATACATGACTTTATACCTTAATTTCTTATTTTAAAAGACAGAGAGAAAATAAGAAATTTACCACACAGGAACAAATTTCACAATCATGTTGCCAAGATGCACCATCTGTATGTATTGACCCATTGACACGGCATGACTTGTAGCAATCACATGATTCAACTTTACTTATTCGTTCTTCTGCTGCAATGAGCTGTAACAAATGTCATGCTTAGGAGAAAAATGCTACTTTAAGCAAAAATAAAAATGGGTATCGTCACCACTTAACAAACATGTAAAATTAATGAAAACTAAAAACTATTAATTAATGGAATCAGATGCAAAGTGTCCTTTTTCTTTCTGGTTATTGACCATTACCATATCTTATTGACATCTATAATAAAGTTATCTTAATGGAAACTTACCATAAAGATAACATGCTATATTGCAGACCACAAGCCTTTGCCAGAAAAAGAAAAACACACACCATTCCTTCACACAGGCAGCCACAGGTCACGCTTACATTACCACCAACTCTGACAGCTTGGGCCAGAATGCAATTATCAGGTGGGATGGTAGCAGCAATCTGGAGGTGATGAGGAAGGGGAAGGAAAAGGAATAGGAGTGTATGGGTGGAAGAAGAGGAGTGCTGTCCACTGGAGTGTGCAGGGACTAGAATGCCAACAGGCACAGCATCAGGAGGTTGTGGGGCAGGGAGGTGGGGAACAGTGGAGTGAAGCAAGAGAGGAATGGGAAAACATGGGTGGGTGCATTGGCAAATGGTGCCTCCTGTTGCTGTGCCTGTTGGCATTCTAGTCCCTGCATACTCCACTAGACAGCACTGCTCTTCCCTTACCTGCATAGTGCCATCCCTTCCCCTTCCCCTTCCCCCTACATGCAACCTCCAGATTCGTGCTACAATCCCATGTGACAGCCCCGTTGTGGCCCGAGATGGCAGAGTTGATGGCCATGTGTGCATGAGGTTTGCTTGCTTGTGTGAATGAAAAGAGTGTGATTCTCTTTTTCCAATGAAGGTTGGGGCTAAAAGCTTATGTGTGTCTTTCAATTGTGCCAGTCTACAACTTAGCATGTTGTCTTTATGGCAAGTAGCAATCTATTTTTTCCTACATTGTTGATAAAGTTATTTTAATAACTCCAGAGTTAAATGTTTGTCCACCAGGTGAACATTTGCTGGGTTGAATATATTTGCAATACAATAAAATTGTGTACCAAACTGAATGTAAAGCCATATGCCTGTCTTCGACAAAAGTGATTTGACAATGCAGGGTAACAACCTTATGGATGGCTCAAATTTTTCATCTGTCACTCTTGCATATTTCACAAAGATTATTTATTAAAGCACTCAAGACTGATGGCATGAAAAATAGATTTAGTGGAAATAATGGTATAGCAACAATCCTCAAGCTGTTAGCAAAATCAACTTTCTCATGATCTAATAGGGCACTTGAGCACTACTTGCAAGAGCCAACAACCCATATTCGAGCTTCTGTCCATTGAATGTCAAATGTATATTTTTTTCTTTCCTTGTTTTCCGTAGTGTTTCTTTCCATATTTTAATTTCTTCACTTCTGAATTACTCATGTTCCTCTACCTCTTCATATAATCTCATACCATAGGAAGAAAGAATCATATTGCACTGTTGGCTGGAGACTACAAAATGTTGCTCAGCCAAATACAGTTCCAGACCCCAGTATCAAGTTTCAAAGTGACAAGAGACACAGAAAGGGGAAAGTGCCCTATGTTCATCTGTAGCACGTACAGCAAATTCCTAGCTGTGCACATCAGTCATCTCATCGAGAGAGCACAGTCTGTAGCACTGTGCTGTTGTGCGTGTTGCAATTCACAGTAAAATGATGTGATCCACATTTTGGTTTTTGGCAGTGTAATGATAAGAGATTATATCATCAAAAATGTCACATGGAAAGACAATCTATGGTGTTTAAAAATGTTTAATAGAACAAATTAGTAAGTGCTGTTATGACAAAGCCAGAAAGCAGTATCATTTTGTCCTTATAATGAAGCCAACTGTCTTGATTGCAAAGTATTCTGACATTTCCCAGAAAACACTTCAACAGGCAAGAAATTAAGTTCATGGCTGTAATGACAAAAACAGTTTCTTGCCAATTCCCAGAAAGAAATGGAATCACACATAAGATAGTAATGTACATGTTGATAATTTCAACTGTCGTCTAATAAAGGAGATTACTGTAGATTTTTATGCGAGACCAAAAGTTGTTGTTAGAAGTCCCAAGCTTCTGCCTGTTCTCGAGGCATATATTAATTTCCTGTTGGAAGACACAAAATTAAGATGCATTCCAAAGGGATTGGGGCCTAATTGGAAAAAACATGTTAGGAAGAAAATTATTAATATAAAAAGACAGTATTGTAAAGACGGCGACACACTATTTGCAAAAGATATGTGGATTAAGGGATGATGGTAGACCAGTATTTTATGTCAATGACACTTGGGCTGATTTAAACTTAACTACAAAAAAACAGTGATGCTGCAGGCATCAAAAGCAATGTAGATCCATCTGACAGGGTGATTGTTGTACATCTTGGAAGTGTACAGATTACCTCACCAGTATAGAGGTTATTGGAAATTTTTATTATTAACTAGCTATTCCCAGCCAAGTACTGCTGTGTCTCATTCTGGTTATATGGACAACACAGAAAACAGAAAGAACACATATGGCGATAAGCCGTATATACAACTTTCCTATTCGCTACTATCATCCACTGACAAAACAGAGCATCACATTCATGGGAGACAACGCTTTTCTACATAGCAGCGAGCTCCATCTTCTCCACTGGCATTTGTGGCAAACAGTTGCAATCACTGAATAACAAATAACATTGCGAGACAGTCTGCATACAAAGTCACATTTGCTGCCAAAGGGGTGGACTAGTGAGAGGTGCTGGCACATATAACTTCAACATTCTATAGCATGATTGGATGATGTTTCCAGACACAGGTTCCTTGATCTGTTCAAGGCACACTCTACAGCCCCTCAAAGTTTGTCACAACAGTTGTGGGACACCCTACATATATTAAAAATATATTATCTATGTCTATGCAAATGTTCATTAGAGCAGTGTACAAAAATTTTCTGTAAATCAGTTGAGAACTTTTTGAGATTTTTGGTAATAATGTTTCCCATTTATATATCACATATTTATTTTTATATATATGTATATTTAAAAATTAGGTATATAAGAACTCGCACATATTTGAGTGCAGCATAGTATCAAAATTTCAAAGCAATAGGCGAAGAATTTTGGGAGATTTAAGATTTTTATATAGATGTAAATGCTTGTTTGTACAAAACTGTAAATCTCCAAAAGTTCTTCACCATCTGCTTTGAAATTCTGACATAAAATTGCATTCAAATACACATATTTTATATATATGGCATAAAGATTCTAGCAAAAGTCTCATGTTCTTTGTTCAAAATTGTAAATCTCCAAACACACACACAAACACATATACAAATACACACACACACACACACACACACACACACACACACACACACACACACACACATGAACACAGATAAATATATTAGAAATTAAGATGCATCCCAAAGGGATTGGGGTCTAAGTGGGAAAAACATCTTAGGAAGGTAAAAGCACATGCATATTCAAATGCAACATTGTATCGAAATTTCAAAGCAATTGGTGAAGAACTTTCAAAGATTTATGAACAAACAAACATTTACATTTTTTACTTATTTGTATAGGCAGACGATAAATGTATAATTTTTTTGGCTATTTCAGTTTTCTCTGTCAGTACCCACATACCAACTCTCATCACCTATGTGGTGAGTAGAGTCATCACCTCAGCATAAAGTTGTTTGTTCTGGTAATCTCCTTATTGACAAGTCCACATTCATTACCAGAACAGCCATTATGCAGAGTGGGAGACAAATCATGTGTGGGTTATGACACATTGTTGGAGTATCACTCAACAGACACATGGTCTCTCTAGTTCTGGGCCTCAGCTCAGCACAACATCTTCTCCCCCCCCCCACCCCCCCCCCCCACCCCACTCTCTCTCTCTCTCTCTCTCTCTCTCTCTCTCTCATTTTCTTGGATTTTATTTCATTATCAAACAACACCTGCCATGATTACATTGACTGACCATTGGTCTGTTCTACAAACACATACTCTGCCCAACTGTATTCCATACGCTGGAGTATACTGCAAATATTTACTTTTAAATCACCACTCTGCACCTTATAAACTGGAGTCAGAATTGAGAGACCCCACTAATCAGTTTGCAAAGGAGGCTGCTGTTTTTTCATGGTGAGCTTTGTCATGAATTACTCAGGGCATGGAAGAATTGGCACTGCCAGAGATGCCTAGTGTTGTGTTGGTGCGCGTCACTATGTCAGCAGAGTATAGCTCACAGCCAACCCTGTCTGGGGACGAATTGTTTGCCCTTACCTTGCTGTGACCTTCCCAACTGCCCAACACCATTCACTCATGATAACTGTGGGGATGCTGCCTGACAACAGCTGTGCAGTTCATCTGCCACCTTGCATCCTGTGCTGTGCCACTATCGGGGCCATCCTGTCTCACCACACTGACTTGTGCTGCCCATTGGCTACCGTGCAGAGCTGTGTTTCTCATCTAGGGCCATTCATGTCTTGTCACATTGACATCACTGCACAACATGTCTTGTGACCTGGAAGCAATGCTTTGCAGCTACCACCCATCCACTGAGGATATTGAGGACATAGCGAACACCAGAGAAGAAAACTGTTCTTTACTTCCAGGTGCTGCATAAATTTTCATTTATTTATATTGATTTGCTTCATTGTAAGTAAATTTTTTTTTCAATTTTGAGAGGATAAATGCCCACTAGGCATATGAATGATAGTGTAGAAGTGAGTAGCATAATATAATTGGATGGATAAAAAAATCTACTCACCAAGCAATGGCAGAACCTGCACATAAAAGAAGGTTATAATTATGCAAGCTTTTGGAGCCAGTGGCAGAAGGGTTGAAGGGAAAGGAAGAGGGATGAAGGAAAAGAACTGGAGAGGTCTAGAAAAGATCGTAGATTTTGGGAAAGTCACCCAGAACTGTGGGTCAGTGGAAACTAACTGTCTGGTTAGGTCCTTGAAGACACTGTGGGACACGAAGGTAGACCTTTACTTGTACTGCAGCTCAGCACAGTGAATAGTTCTGCTGCAGTTACCTTCATCTCTCCATTTTCAGCAAATACTCTGAAAATGTGGTCGCATTCCTGCAAAATGTTTGTCATGCTGGCTGAATGTTTTGATGGCCTGAAGAGTTTCAGTTAAATGTTACACATCTGAAGCTGTCAAGACATGCTCAAATGTATGTGATATCACTCAAATCTCTGCATAAAGCCAGCAGATTGGAGGAGATGACCAGGTGGTTATCTGACAGGTACTTCAACAAAAAAGTGTGAGTTTCTATTTTGATGGTGGACAATTATTCACAGAGATGAACTGGGCATTTCATGTGGTCAGGTCCCACTGCTGTTAAGTGCTGGGCTCCTAGGAGTACCTACTGTAGAAAGATTAACCAATTAAGTGCCAACTGCAGCTGATCATGGAATAGGAAAGGCTGAGGCCAGGGAGGATTTCAAGGGTCTTGAGGAGATATGGACTGGGAAATGGCAGAGGAGATGGTGTCGTTACCACACCAAGCTCCCATTACAGTCAGTCAACCCAGTTAGTTTTCTTGGGTCAACAGAGATAGAAAATGTGATTGCAGAAAGCAGGAATCCCCCCTCCCCTCTCCCCCCCCCCCCCCCCCCCCACTTCCCCCTCCCTGGCAAGAAGCAGGGTCTGAAGCCACCTCTCTGTTGCATTAGTGGACTGTGGACAGAGACTATTAATCCTTTCATAGAATGTTCGGATAATTCAGCAAATGTAGTACAGATGCTAAAAATACAGTAAAAATATCATTCAAAATACGTGCACTGCAAATGATAAAGGAACATGTCATCCATTATTTAGAAAACTTAAAATATTAACTCTGCAATCCCTATACACATATGAGATTATTATATTTTTGTGCATCAGGTACAAATTACTTGAGAGAAGCCAGTTTTTCCACTCACATGATGCTAGAAACAAAGAAAATTTTATGCTCACCACCTACTGCCTCAAACTGTATGCCCAGGAACCTCAGTACATGGGAACCAAAATTTGTAATAAATTAAAAGGGAACAAGTTAATGCAGATGAATTTAGGTCCACTTGAAAGAAAGCTATATGAGGCACTGACACTGAAATGTTATTACTCAGTGGATAAAATAATGCAGGACAAACTGGAAATTTGAGCTGGATGCAATGTGTTACATACTCCAAGAAATATCCTTATAGTGTTATTATTTGTTTTAGTGCTATTATTTATTAGTGCAAAAATCATTGTAAATGTGTTATAAATTTTTGATATGGCTCCTGTAAGCAAACCAAACCAAATTCCATGCTGTGTTCAGCTACAGACTGGTACAAGGAAATACACTTTTGAGATGGAGGTACTCAGAAAAAGGAGACAGGACTTTGACATCATTCTCTGGAATGATTTCTTGCACTACTTGCATGGCATTGTTGACTTTTAGAATCAAACTGTCCAATTTGGTGATGCAATGTACCAGTCTGGCAGTGACACCACTGCAGAGACAAGAGTATCTCACAGAAAAAGACCTAATCTGCAGGATTATGCAAAACTACATATCTTAGTGTTGAAAGCCAGTGCCCTTGAAATCATACGTAAGGAATGGAGAGAGTTCTCTGGATGTCAACTGTAATCCGATAGCCTACTGAACTATCTATCTGGCTGATCTTCTCAACTGAAATAAAGTTCTAAACTGTCTCCAGGTGTACACAGGAAACGCCTTTGTAAGGCTAAAAACATAAATGGAGAGCTGTGTGTCCTCCTGTGTTTAGATAACTTTGGAAAATGAGATGTTACAGTTGCATGTGGGACAGTACTGGCCAGTATACAATAAATAGCAGCCACTGATATTCAGTAGTCTCAGATAGGAGAAACTAAGTTTCTGGAAAATCTGAAACGACACAAAACCTTACAAAACATAGTATGTGCCTTAAGCTTATGTTAGCCTGTATTATGCATTGATTAGTGAATTGTGATATATACAACCACAATGCATTGCATTAAACCTGGATGTCAATTGAGTATGGTAAAAATGACAGTGGTGATGATGACATAGTATAACAAGAACATTTACAAGACTCCATATCATTCTATGTAGATTGGAAATTAATTCTGAATTCTAGTTAGCAAGACTGCCAGAATAAAAAGGAGCACTTGGCGATGATGATAATGATGATAATGATAATTAATAAGAAGAAAAGAGAATCATTCAGTTCATTCTAGAGTACATTGATCAGCTAGAATGTCATGCCTACTACTGATTAGTCTTCTGATCCACCCTCAGAATGGAATTGTTTTGTTGCCAAAGGGGAGTGGCAACAGGCACGCATCAACATAAGTTCTGAGGGATATGAGCAAGTATGTCATTTTTGTGTTTCAAGTTCATTTTTGATATGAAATGCATGATGCATCAATAGGTTTGATACCCAGCAAATTTGGGAGGATGACATCAACTGTAAAGTATCATCAAGCTCCACAACACACTATATAATGACTGTGGTCTTGTGTCAATGACAGTTTGTCCGTCAGGAGATGCCATGCCCATTTTAAAAGAAAACACTGGAGGATGCAAGAGGTATCTCTTGCACCTCTTAAACCTCTGTTGTTTTGTTTTGAAATATAGTGCATTGTGGAGTGTGATGATAGTTTACAGTTAATATCAAACCTACCGATGCAGCAGGCAATTTGTGTCAAAAACTGCCTTGAAGCACAAAAGCCACATACTTCCTCGTATTCCTCAGAACTGGTGTTGAGGGATGCCTAGTGCCACTCCCCTCTGGCAACAAAATTATTCTGTTCTGAGGGTGGGCAAGAAAACTAATCAATGTTCTATCTGATGGTACTGTAGACTCAACTATAAAAAGCTGTCTTACACAGTACAATTCTCTTTTTTTCTTCTTAATCATCATCATCAACTTCTTCTTCTTCTTCTTCTTCTTCTTCTTCTTCTTCTTCTTCATCAACAACAGCAACATCAGCCTTGTGGGATGAAGTTTCAACAAATCTCACAATATCCTGCATTGTCCCCAGAACTGATTGTGGCCTACGGTTTCTGAATTGAGTCCAAGAAGTGAACTGGAGACTCTGAAGGTAGGCTACAGCTTCCTGGACTTGCACCAACTGTAGGGTCCCCCTAAATGTGTCAGGTGTGCACTATATATCAGAGGTAGCTGCACAGATAGCTGATTGTGTGCTGGGTACACACAAAGGTTTTTTTAGATTAGGCAACTCTCCATCCAGTCTAACAGCAGCTGTAAGAGACCCAAGAGCATTAATGTAAAATCCAAAGGAATACCCCCCACACTGAGAGTATTCAAATCCTAGTAGCTAACTGTTGATGCATTCACAAAAAAGTGCCAGAGTTCGAGGCACTCCTGAAAAGCAGTGAACCTCACATAATACTATATAAAGAAAGCTAATGAAAATCTGAAGCTGATAGCAGTGAGATGTTTGGGCAAAATTTAGAAATATATTAGAACGATAGACTAATGCGAAATGGAGCTGGAGTGTGTGTTGCAATAGACAAGAAACCCACAGCCACTGAGATAGAAATTAAAGCTGCATGTGAGATTGTTAGGGCAAGACTCAGTATCAGGGGTGGGGTAAAATGGTAATTGGAACATTTTATCATCCATCTGACTTCACCACCACAGAAAACTTTAGAGAAAATCTCATTGCACTTGTACATAAGTTCCCCAATCATACTGTAATGATCAGTGAAGATTTTAATCATTCAACATTCAATTGGGAAAATTACACTTTTGTTAGTGGTTGTGAGGAGAAATCCTATGACACAGTACTAAATGCCTTCTCTGAAAACTACCTAGAACAAATACTTCATAGCACCACTCATGATGGAAATATAATAGAACTAAACTAAATAAAAAAATCAGTAGAGACATATCTCAATGATAAATTTGAAACTTTTAGTGCAGGACATGAGCATGTAGAGGAATTATGATTCAAGCTTAAAGGAATAGTTGACAATGATCTCTATGGATACATAACCAGTAGAACAGTTCATAATGGGAGGGACCAGGGACTGAAATTAAGGGTAGCAAAGCAAAAGTAGAAATGCTTAACTCATTTTTCAAATGTTCCTTTACAAAGGAAAATCCAGGAGAACTGCCACACTTTAGTCACCATACCACAGAAAAGGTGAGTGAAATAAGTGTTAGTGTCAGTGGTGTTGGGAAACAGCTGAAATCATTAAAAATGTATGAAGCTCCAGGGCCCTATGGAATCCCTATCAGATTCTGTACTGAATTTGCAGCTGAGTTAGCCACTCTTTTAACTGTAATCTCTTACAGTTCACTCAAACAAGAAACTGTGCACAATAGTTGGAGGAAAGCACAGGCCACACTCTTATGCAAGAAGTGTTATAGAATGATCCACAAAAACTGCAGCCCAGTATCCTTGACACTGATTTCTTGTAGACTCTTAGAATACATTCTGAGCTCAAGTATGTTGAGGTATCTCAAACAGAATGACTCCTCTAACCAAAACAGTATGGATCCCGAAAACATCGATCACATGAAACCCAACTTGCAATTTTCTCACATGACACACTGAAAGCTTTGGATCAAGACAAAAATTGTTTGAATCAGTACCACATCTAAGCTCATTATCAAAAGTGTGATTGTATGGTGTCTCAAGTGAAATTTGTGACTGGATTCAGGATTTTTTAGTAGGGAGGATGCAGCAAATTATCCTGGAGCAGAGTCATCAACAGATGTAGTAGTGACTTTGGGTGTGTCCCAGGGAAGGATGTTGGGAGCCTTGCTGTTCATGCTGTACATTAAATATCTTACGGACAATACTAATAGTAATATAAGACTTTTTGCAGATGATGCAGTTGTCAATAATGAAGTACAGTCTAAAAGAAGCCGCATTAATATTCAGTCAGATCCAGGTAAGATTTCAAAGTAGGGCAAAGACTGTAAACTTGATTTAAATGTTCATAAATGTAAAATTGTGTACTTCACAAAATGAAAAAAAAAGTAGTATCCTATGACGACACTATCAATCACAGACGGAATCAATCAACACACAAAAGTACTTGGGAGTAATACTTTGTAGGGATAAGAAATGGAATGACAACATTGGCTCAGTCTTGTGCAAAGCATGTGGTGGACTTTAGTTTATTGATAGAAAACTGGGGAAATGCAATCACTCTACAAAGTAGATTGCTCACAAATCACTGTTACAACCCACAATACAACATTGCTCACTTGTGTTGGGCACATAGCAAGTAGGACTAATAGGGGATGCTCAAGTACACGGAGAAGGGCAACATGAATGGGCACAGGTTTATTTGATCCATATGTGAATAGAATGGGAAAAAGCTGTAATAACTGGTATAGACGGACTTATCCTCTGCCATGCACTTAACAGGAGTTTGCAGAGTATATATGTAGATTTCAATGTAATACTGATAGTCTCAGCATACAGTGATCTTTTCATTACAGTTGCATGTCCTGTGGTGGCAGCTCAATATATCCCTATCATAATGTTGCCACCATCTGCTAAAAACGTATAATCCGTGATATGTTTCACACCTACGAGATGAGGGAAGATGGTACATCCTCTTATGGTCATCGATATTTTGCAACAGTATTTTTCCATCTGACAGGGAAATTCAGTCCATTGCTCCATGGTCCCACGATGATACACTGACCACCTTGAATGTGACTGACAATGTTGTTAAATAACTAAAAACACATCAACGTCAACAAGAACCCCAACTACAACAAGGTGCAAGTGCTCTCAAAACATATACGGCCCAGTCAAATTAATGTGATCACCATCTATGTTGAATTTCAATGTGCAGTAACCACACACAGGCAGCACTAGCAGTGGAGGGAATATAAAGCACGTTGGTGGGACATGGAAAACAGCGCAGTCATTCTCGCAACGCGAAAATAGACTGATTTATTTGTCATGCAAAACAACTTGATAATTGGCTTTTGGGCCAAGGGTAGAAGCATTTCTGAAATGGCTAAGTCTGTAAACTGTTCATGAGTCACTGTGGTTAAAGTATACCATGCATGGTAAAACAGCACTATCGAAAACTGGCACTGAGGGAACTGTGATGCAACATGAGCTGTGGATGACAGGCATGAATGGTGGGTGTGGGGATGTGTACAGGCGAATAAATGTACAACTGTTGAGCAAGTGATCAACCAGATGAACTAAAGGGCTACCATTGCTGTTTCCTTAATGAGAGTTCAGCGAACATTGCTGCATATGGGCCTTCACAGAAGACACCTGGTTCATGCTTCCATGCTGACTGCTGCTCACCAGTTGGAATTTGCATGCCACTACTGCAACTAGACATCCACTGAGTGGCAGTAGATGGCCTTTTCAGATGAATTACATTTTATTCTCCATCAGACAGATAGCTGTTGGTGTGCACAGCATGAAACATCTGAAAGAAAAAACCCTGCAAAAATGTTTGGAAGGGTCCAAGTCACAGGAGAGTGTGTTAAGGTGAAGGGAATGTTTTTGGGGCATTCTCTGGGTGATTTAGTCATTCTGGAAGACACAGTGGATCAATGCAAGTATGTATCTATTCTTGAGGACCATGTCCACCCCTAGCTGTAGTTTGTTTATTCCTTGCCAGGGTGGCATCTATTAGCAGCATAGTGCAACATGTCACACAGCTTGCAGTGTACATGTGTGGTTTGAAGAGCACAAGGATGAGTTTACCACACTACCCTGGTAACCAAATTTCCCAGGTTAAAGCCCTTTCAAGAGTCTATTGGACCACATCGAACAGGCTGTTCATGCTTGGGATCCTGAACTGAGAAACCTAGAGCAGGCAGCCACAGCACAGGACTCAGCATGGCTCCACATACATGTTGGTACCTCCGAGAACCTCAGTGACCCTCTTCCTGCACATCTCACAGTGGTCCGCATTGCAAAAGGTATTTATTCAGGCTTCTGACAGCTGGACACATTAATATGGCAGGACCATGTATGTGCACTCACCAGAATTGTACTTTACTGTAACACATACTGAGCACCCAAGCCTGGGCTGTTTATATCTGTGGTTTTTTCCCAAATTTGTCATTCAAAAAATACAGCATATTCTTACATTTGAAAATTAAACTACATTTTTAGATTGTATAACTGATCAATATAGGGGTCATTTACATTTACAGATGAGCTTTGACAATGGAGCTCACGTGCAGATATTTTGAAGAGCATGGAACTGTTAGAGGAGAAACATTAACATCAGACTGGCTGAGAACTAAGACAAATGTTTGGAGGGGAATGGTGAACAGACAGTAAATTTGGTCATGCTGCCAGCCATGGGAATGTGCACCACCTATATATATGAACATTATGAACATCTACCACATTTAAACTGCAGTTTGCCAGAACCACTTGTCAGAACTGAAGTGATTTCAAAATTGGGCAATTACTCAACAATAGTATAGGGCCTACATTTATGCAAGGAAGATACAAATATAGATAGGTGTCAGTGGTAGACTTCCATGTTTTATGTAGCAATGTTGTCAACGCTCATTGTAATGTACGATGGGACTGAAAATGGGGGAGTCAGCTGTAGGTTCTATGCAGTCAATGAGTGTGCAGCAGGCAGACAACATATTTGGAAGCAAGAGACGAAGGAATGTTGTCACACTCTCACATCAATAGAGATGTGAAATTCACCATGCATTCAGAAAGAAACAGAAGTTTTTCCTGCCATAACTACAACTCAAACACCACAATATATTCAGAAGACTTGCCAAATATTTGTGAAAATCAAGATTAGAAATTTTATTGGTTCTCACTACATTCACAGGAATTTAAGCTGTGAAATTACGTCCCAACATAAGGTTCACTTTGGAAACTGCAACAAATCTGATGAAACAGCCCAATATTTGTGACAATCAAAATTGTAAATGTCACTCCTACTCATTTCACTTGCAGCAGTTTAAGCTGTGTACTAAAAGGATGCTGATGATGATTAAAAATAGTGATACCACAGAGTACTGGCTTAGATAGTACACAAAAAAGAAGTGAAGATAAAAATAATGTAAACAATTGCCTTTTGTTTATTTTATTCCCCCCTCCCCCGGAATATCAAAATATAGACAATCAATAAATGGCATAAGTCTGGAATAGGTATAATGATAACTTTTTAGGTACATGTTTCAATAAACAGCTCTGATATGCTAAATATAAATTTTTCTCAAGGAACCTGCCAAATAAAACATTGTTTCTTAACATCTTTACCTAGTCAGCAAAGATAGACGTTTTCAAATAGGTTCTGATTCAGACCTTAGCTTCAATCTTTTTCGGCAGTGTACAAAATTAACATTTCCATCTAAGTTCTGGTAATTTTTCTTTGATGCACTAGAACAATTTTACTATATAAATAAATAATTAAAAAGTGTATTATGCTAATACATTGACACTTCCAGAAAATTCAATATTTTCAAGGTAAAAAGAAGAAATAGAAGATGAAGACCACTCACTTTTTGTGAGAGATCATACAGATTCTGTGTCAGCTGCTCAACTGTACTCTGCAGCAAAGAAAACTGCCCACATGTAGGGCAGCTTGAATCTAAGAGAGGGCATTGCTTCAGGTATCCATGAGGGCCAGCAATGATACGTACTTCTTCTACAGCACCCTAAAAAAAGGTCCCTGCAGTTAGAGACTCGTATTTGAACATATTATTATTATTATTATTATTATTATTATTACTATTATATTTGGACAACCAGTATGTTATGTGGTGTATAAATTAAAATTTTTCATATATAGTACATTTTTATGTCTAGCCTTTGCTCATATCATTCTTTATTTTAATACAATCTGTGCAATTAATAACTATTTCCATTTCACTCAATTTATAATATTCAGTATTGAACTTGAAACAATGTCACAACAAATGTAAATTCACTACTTCTCTCCCAGAAAAAAAGTAATAAAATATTTACTAAAGCTTCAAACACAAAATTTAAAAATGACTGCTTATCAATATTTGTGTAACAATACTTGACAGAGACATCATTTGGCAGTAAGGTGTAAATAATCTACATCCAACCTTATGATAATACAAATTTATATGTGAAATTCTAAAAGAACAAACAGAAATAATTACAAATGTTCCAACAGAAATGAGGAGGAGACAGGCTTTTTCTAAAAGTTGCTTTTACATAAAAGTTTGCAAATGTTATGTTCTTGCAACCATATTCCACCTCCTGGTTTCCAAAACACCAACTCTTGTTCATTGTACAGGTTTCTCTCTTAAATATGAATTCCCAGTGAAGATATTTTTAATAACTGGATAATTACCAAGCAAGATGTATACTGCAAAGTTAAAAAGAAGTTATTTCTTCTGTAATGATAGATCAAGCATTGACTGGCTTCAAACTCTCACTTAAGCTGAGAGATCCATTCGATTTGTGAATCAGTGTATGGGGTGCTTCTCCCTGGCTAGAGTGGACTGAATGGACAGCCTTTCAATCTTGTCACCAACACAAAAGACAAGAGGAATGGGATGAATAACTGCAAGTGAGTTGTCTCTGAAACTGTAATATGTGCTATGAAATCCAGATATATAACATCATCTTCTGTGAATGGGTATAAATTAATGGTAGAGTATTCCCTTCCATTAGGTCTCAACTTTGCTTTTCTTTTTGCACCTGATTCCACAGATTTAAAGTGACAATAAATGTTCATTGTATGTAATACTCTCCTCTCAAAGCAAGTAGTTATTTGTTATTCTTCGGAAAAAAAAATTAAAGAAGTGTGTTTTCTGTTAATTTATGCTAAATTAATTCTTTTTCAGCACAAAGAGTGTACATCAATGTAGTGTAGTTTATTATTAGTATATGGCAGAGAACTAATTTCTAGCAAATGTTTTTCTTTTTTATGCACATGTGGATTCAGTCCAAATTCCTGAAGGTTCTCTTTTGGACAGGATCTATGGAATGCAATGAATGAATGAATTCATCTCTTTTGATACGTTTTCTGCCTTTTCAGCTTCCTTTCTTTTATCTTTAATTCTGCCTGTAATAATTTTATTTTTGCTGTTACTTTAAAATAGTTGCTAGTCATTTTGTCACATACATATTAAACAACTTTTATCACTACATACAATAATAGACACTGTTGATATTAGAATTTCACTTAATTATCTCAATTCAATATTTTCTGTTCTCCTGCACAATTCTGTACTCAGAAAGTTATTCATCATGTAAATTCTGTACAAAATGAAATGATTGGCCCCCTTTTTTCCATACTCTACATTGGGGCACCTACAGCTTCAAAAACTGAAGCTTGTGTCTACTATCCAGAAGTTCATGACGTACACCTCATTCACTCACTCATTCATTCCTTTATTCATCACATCCAATGGATCCCATCATGAATGAGAATCACCAGAGAAGTGGGTTGGGTCAATGTATACATTAACAAAAGACAACTGGACTGAAAGATTCTTGGGTAGCTCAATAGATGCTGTTGAATAAACTGCACAATATTTCAATGAACCAGCTGTTCATCATTTTCACATTAACTAGTGGGGAGGTATAGTGGCAAGCCAATTTATATGCTAGCTCACTGTAAAAGCATATTTGCCATGAGGATAGATGCTCACACTTTTCTAGTGAGCTACTAGACAAATTGGCTTGCCACCAAAGCTACCTATAATACACCCAAATGCAATGTGCAGCTGCATCACTGAAATATTGTGCAGGTCCCATGACAACACAATGACCAAAAACCTTTCAAGCAGTTATTACACCAGGAAGCCTCAAACAGCCAAAAAGACAAGCAAATCATAGAAACTGAATCCGGCCACTGTATTAAAAATATTTTATCTTCCTTTTGAATTGGTGGGAATTCCCAAGTTCTTGTTTTTTGTTACATGTTATCTTGTTGAATACCTTTGAGCCTGAGCACACAACTTCACCTGGAATCCTAGATAAACAGTCAAAGTCTATATGGAAATTAGTTTTGTATTAAGATTGTGCAAATCACAACTGAAATGAAACTGACCTTTGTTACCAACATAAAAACTTGTTAAGGAGTAAATGTATTGGGAACTGTGTGACAATTCCCTATTACCTGTGTGTTGTAAAAAAATCATTGGAAGTCTCAGTTTTATTCTAACTTTTTCCATTGAACTGTGTAGGCATTAGAAACATTTTGAATTGGGAAATTCAGGAATTCCTTAGAATCATTTACATTTTTGTTTTTCTCTTTCTAGGCAAATTGTGTCACTCTTCTTACCATCTCTCTCACCCATGCACATGCTCTCTCTCTCTCTCTCTCTCTCTCTCTCTCTCTCTCTCTCTTTCTCTCCCACCCCCTCTCCCTTCCACTCCACCTAATTATCCAATACAAGTAAATCAGGCTAGGCAACCACTAACCTGTAGATGGTAGTTTCAAAGTCCTTGGTAATTATTTCGGACAGAGGAACAACATCCAAGAACATGATAGATGAGAATTTTCAAAGCAACCTTCTTTGTAAGGTAGTTACTGTTTCTAGGAATTCTTTCAGTGATGTTCAGCCTAGCATCTGCCATCCTAATAATTAGACTCATGTGATAAGTCTATGTTAAATTATTGCATATGGTAACATCTAACTTTCTGACAGTTGGGACTATCTTGCTTCTATTGAATTACAGTTTGTTTCCTATAGTGTAGTTAAATAATATAGAACATGTTTACTATTCACATAATTACACTTGCTTTAATGTGAGTTGTCAAGTATTGACTGTGTTTGTCTGTCATGAATTCTGAATAATTTTTTACTGCTGTCATGTCTCTGTACAGAGTAGTGTCACCTACAAGTAATCTCAGACTGCTGCAGACATTATCTACTGTCATTCATGTAATTTGGGAATAGTAACTTATTACCTTCAAGTAAATCTAATTTTACATTTGTTTCTGAAAACATTCTCTGATAACAGAAAAATTTTTTCATGGTACACATGCTGTGCTGTGGGATGACTGGTATGGTTAAATGAACACACTTCGTACACCGTGATCACTGGATAGGTAACTTTGTAGTGGTCTGCTCCCTCTATGTTAACTCACCACTGGCAGTGTAGTGCTGTGCAGCAAGTTTGTGAGAATGTTTGCCACCAGCATGCATGAACAATACAAGGATTTTAACTGTGTGCTTTTTACCATCTGTGAGCATTTTACCAACTGTGTGTATTTTATCAACTGGATTTTTATGAAGACATGTATATGTAGGGATGTCTTTTGTGCTTTGACTTCATGTAATGTAAAATTACAGTTTTACAGCAAGTTCCATAAAATCAGATGATGGCAGCATAAGACTGTTGAAACTGGTCATCTGGGAACAATAAAAGTGTCAACACTGCGGAGTATGAAGTGTGTTCATTTTCAACAGAAAAAATATGGCCTTACTTTTGCTAGTAAGCCCTAAATCCATCCATATGCAACAGATACACTACTGGCCATTAAAATTGCTACACCATGAAGATGACATGCTACAGACGTGAAAATTAACAGGCAGGAAGAAGATGATGTGATATGCAAATGATTAGCTTTTCAGAGCATTCACACAAGGTTGGCGTCGGTGGCGACACCTACAATGTGCTGACGTGAGGAAAGTTTCCAACCGTTTTCTCATACACAAACAGCAGTTGACGGGTGTTGCCTGGTGAAACGTTGTTGTGATGCATCGTGTAAGGAGGAGAAATGCGTACCATTACATTACCGACTTTGATAAAGGTCGGATTGTAGCCTATTGTGATTGCGGTTTATCGTATCGCGACATTGCTGCTCGCGTTGGTCGAGATCCAATGACTATTAGCAGAATATGGAATCAGTGGGTTCAGGAGGGTAATACAGAATGCCATGCTGGATCCCAATGGCCTCATATCACTAGAAGTCAGGATGACAGGCATCTTATCCGCATGGCTGTAATGGATCGTGCAGCCACGTCTCGATCCCTGAGTCAACAGATGGGGACATTTGCAAGACAACAACCATCTGCACAAACAATTTGATGATGTTTGCAGCAGCATGGACTATCAGCTCGGAGACTATGGCTGTGGTTACCCTTGTCACTGCATCACAGACAGGAGCGCCTGCGATGGTGTACTCAGCGACAAACCTGGGTGCATGAATGGCAAAACATCATTTTTTTGGATGAATCCAGGTTCTGATTACAGCATCATGATGGTCGCATCCGTGTTTGGTGACATCGCGTTGAACGCATATTGGAAGCGTGTATTCCTCATCACCATACTGGTGTATCACCCGGCGTAATGGTATGGGGTGCCATTGGTTACACGTCTCGGTCACCTCTTGTTTGCATTAATGGCACTTCGAACAGTGGACATTATATTTCAGATGTGTTACGACCCTAGGCTCTACCCTTCATTCGATCCCTGTGAAACCCTACATTTCAGCAGAATAATGCACGGCCGCATGTTGCAGGTCCTGTGCGGGCCTTTCTGGATACAGAAAATGTTTGACTGCTGCCATGGCCAGCACATTCTCCAGATCTCCCACCAATTGAAAATGTCTGGTCAATGGTGGCTGAGCAACTGGCTCATGACAATACGCCAGTCACTAATTTTGATGAACTGTGGTATTGTGTTGAAGCTGCATGGGCATCTGTACCTGTACACACCATCCAAGCTCTGTTTGACTCAATGCCCAGGCATATCAAGGGTATTATTATGGCCAGAGATGGTTGTTCTGGGTACTGATTCCTCAGGATCTATGCACCCAAACTGAGTGAAAATGTAATCACATGTCAGTTCTAGTATAATATATTTGTCCAATGAATACCCATTTATCATCTGCATTTCTTCTTGGTGTAGCAATTTTAATGGCCAGGAGTGTAGTATTTCATAAGAGTATAATTTTTCTGTTAAGGACAAAGGAAGTTTCTGATCAAAATGAATTACAGAAATCTGAATACTAGATCTAAAGCTTAAATTATTTTAGTTTCACATGACGGTTAGGTGCATAAGCCACTGCTAGGTGCACATTCGTCCTGGTTCCAACAGAAACGTTCTTCTATCACCAAAAAAATTCATTACAATTATGCACAAAATATGATCTATAACTAGACAGTAAAATTACTAAAGTGTTATCAAATTCACAGTTCTGTGCATTCGTTCTGTGATGTATATTAAAACTAGAACAAACTGCAACTTTTTCTGGTCACATGGTCACATGGATACTCTAAATCACTCCATAAAATTTGAATAATGGCTATTAAAAGACAGGTCATTTCTTTTGTGAATCAAAGTTATAGTAACATGTTTTCCTTCAGATCTAGCAGCCTTCATCAAATAATGTTGATTAGCTTGTGACTCTTAAACCTTTAACCCCATTTTTTAATGTATCTAGTAATCAGAAGAAGAGGCTGTAGAATTCAACTATCACTTAACACCTTCAGTTTCAGTACCTATATCATCATTTAGTGACTGGAAAGTTTATTGTTGCTCATCAATTGACATCTATAGGGGCAAGACTTTTTGAGATTCTTTCGTGAAAATGCCAGATCGATTGATTGAATAATGTTTATTATTAATTTTTATTTGATCCCATTTGATTACGCTGGGTACAGAATGTATTTGTAGTATAAAAAAGATCAACTTAACCTAGTATCTTAAAATATTTACCTTATGTAATACAATATAAAATTATGTACTATACATTATTTGTGTACATCATACTACAATATTTTCAATTGATTACAATATACACTGATTAGCAAGAACATTATTACTACTGCCTACTCTGATGTTGGATGCTGACCGATGGCATTGTGGGCACTTGATGCAGTAAAAAAAATGTGTAAATAGAGCAGACACAGACGAGGGATCACCCTACTGAAGATATGGGCTCCAAATGGGGAAATCCAATGAGATAAATGACTCTGATAAAGGGCAGATTATTATTGTGCACAGTCTGTGAAAGAGCATCTCAGAAATGAGAAAGCTGGTCAAATGTTCATGTGCCAATATCTTGAGCATCTACAGAAAGAGCTAAAAGGACAGTGAAACTACCACTAGGTGCTAAATGTTTGAATGTCCACAACTCTTCACAGAATGTGGGGTCCAGAGGCTTGTCTGCTCTGTAAAGTAGGATGGATGGTGATCTGTGGCATCTCTGCCAAAAAAGCATAATGCCGGTGCATGCACAAGTGTTTCAGAGCATACCATTCATTGTACATTGTTGAACATGGAGCTCCACAGCAGGCCACCCATATGTGTTCACATGTTGATCCAACAATGTCATTAATTATGACTGAAGTGGACACAGGATCATTGGGATTCGACCTTCATTCAATGTAAATGTGTTGGCTCTTTGGGTGAATCACATTTTTCCTACACTAGGTCGATGATCATCTCCACAAAGGCTCTCACTGAGGTGAACAGTGGATTGAAACGTACAGCACACCATGGACACAGGATGGTGGGAGCAGTATTATGCTGCAGAAGACATTCTCCCATGCTTGCATGGAACCTGTGGTAATAATCAAAGACACACTGACAGCTGTGAACCATCCCTTCATCCCTTCATGCTTGATGTCTTCCCTGACAGCAATGTCATCTTTCAGCAGTATAACTGTCCATATCTCAGAGCTAGAACTGTGCTACAGTGGCTTAAGGAGCATTATAGTGAACCCACGTTGATGCCTCAGTGAGCTACTTCACTTGATGTAGATCCTATGGAATCCATCTCAGTCATTATTGGGCACCATCGCATACTCGTTAAGCAATACAATTTATCCCATATAATTTAGTGTAAAATTTGATAATGCATTCCACACAGGAAGAGTACTAAAAGGTTTATCTTATCCAAGTCATGTATTCAAAGAAAATTATACATAAAGTATTATTTAATATATTACTCATGATACACAACTAATTCTTTTTTACTAGGATGCTATCTATAGTCATTCATTTCTACCAACACTTCAACACTTGGAAAAATGAAGTACAGCATTATTATCAAATAAATTTGTAGTGCACATAGCCACTGCTTTATTGAGGTGATGATTTTCAATGTATGATGCAACTGATTCCCATTTTTCACCATTTATCATATTGTGCCAGAAGATTGCTGCTTTACTGTTACCACCTCCTTGTCCTCCTCTGAAGAATTCCTCTCCGAAACTTTGGGCTGTGAAACACACTGAAACTCCATAACTTCTTCAGTGGTAATTTCTTGGCTATGATCTTCCACAAGCTCATCAATATCATTGTTATCCACTTCTAGTCTGATGCTCTTGGCCAAAGACACAATCTTGTTAACTATAGACTCCACAGGTTCTGACTCAAATGCCTCAAGAATCACGTTTGACAACACACTCTGGTCAAATCTTCTTCCAAGCAGAAGTGAGAGTTCTCTTCCCACACCTTTTCAATCATCTTGACATAGGCAATGATGTTGTAGTGATATTTCCAAAATTCTCTGAGAGTGAGATTGGAAGCTTCAGTCAACTCAAAGCAATGCTCAAAGAAAGCTTTATTGTAAAGCTTCTTAAAGTTAGAAATAATCGTCTGGTGCATAGACTGGAGTAATGGTGTGGTGTAGCGAGGCAGAAATTGGATCTTGATGAACTGAAATTCTTCAAGGTTCTGGTCTTGGAGGCCTGGAGAATGGGCCAGAATGTCGTCCATAGCAAGCAAGACATGGAGTGGCAGATTCATCTCAAGCAAGTATTTTTTCACCAAAGGACCAAACACTTCATTGATCCAATCACAAAAAAGATAACATGTCATCCAAGCCTTATTGCCACTTGCACTGGCACACAATGGCAGTGCGAGACAGTCTTTCACTGGCTTGTGAGCACACAATGCAATCCCCTCTGCTGTCATAAAGGTATGCTTCAGCAACTTTTTCCAGAATAGACCTGTCTCATCATAATTAAAAACCTGCTGTGACAGATAACACTCAGAATCAATGAGCATCTTGAAGTTGCTGATGAAGTTCTCTGCTGCCTTTGTGTCAGAGCTGGCTGCTTAGCTATGCCTCACAACACTGTGGATGCTGGTTCTTCTCTTGAACTTCTCAAACCAGCCATGCTTCCCTAGGCCACTAATGATCCTGGTGTATTCTTAATGAGGTCGGTGAAAATCCATTCTCGCCTTCTCACAAATGATCTCATTAATAGTGTCACCTAGCAGTTTTTTTTCATTTATCCATATAAGGAGCAATTGTCCAGTATTATCCATTCCTTAATCTTGTCCATATTCTTTAGGATAGTGCAAATAGTTGATGTAGAGCAATTGTATATGCATGCTAAGTCAGCAATGCTCACACCACGTTCACATTTTTCAACGATTTTACATTTCATTTCAAAGGGTATTTTCTTTCTCTTATGGTCATCTTCTTGTGGCTTTATCTTCAGGAATTTTTCTACACAGGTTATTAAAACAAGCACACAAAAAACATTGTGTGAACTCAAGTTTAGAAAAATGTGTGACCACAAGCTGCACTAAAATGATAGCAGAAAGAACACTAAACCCAGACTGCAGTATGTACTAATAATATTTTTTGTATGTTTCTGCCAACAATGAAAGGTGTTCATATTGTCAAATGTCCACTCCCTCCCCTCTCCCCCCACCTCACCCCATCCCATCCCCATCCCCCACTCCCCCGGGTGAAAATGGCTGGTGACATCACACTAAATCGTCATCACTAATTATGTGAAACATCTTCATCACTAATTATGCAAAACATAGCTCAAAAAGCTAGTCATTTTTTGCAATTTGTTTTGCTCATTATGCAAATTGCACATTATGGGAGGATCTCATTAGGTGAGGTTTCACTGCAATTCTCTACATTATAACATTATTTTTCCATTACGTAATCCTTTAGAAGTTTCATGTATGTCTTTTGCTCATGCTGTCGTGTAGACTCTTGGGAAGATACTTTACCAAATTGCACACCTGAGTATCAAGGACCTATTTCAGCAGTGCTCAGTCTGTGAAGTAAGCTTCTCAGGTGTCTTTTATTTCTTGTCTCACATATATGGGCATTTTTATTTTTTACTAGTACTGTATTGCCTTTTATTAATGAAATTATTGTTTTGTACATGTACAGTGATGGGAAAGTCAATATTTTTAGATTGCAGAAAAAATTATTTTTATGTTACTGCTGGAGTTACCCCAAATAGAAATTTCATACCATAAGTAAGGTTCAAACAGTGCATGGTACACTGTACGTAGGATTTTTTTGTTATCATAATGTGCAAGCTGTTCCATAACAAATATTATGGTGCTTAATTTGCAACAGACATTGTCTACTGTTGTCTCCATCGCAGCTTATTGTCAACTGTAAGAGGTAAGTTCTTCCAATCTTGTTTCATCTATGAATTTTATGAACATATCTATGTGATTTTCCTTTTCACTATTTGTGAACACCATGAACATATTCTTTTTTTAAGATTTATAGTTATGTCACTCCATATGGGCCACTGTACTGTGTTATTTGTTGCCATAAATGCACTTCTCTCCAGTGTTTCCAGGTTTTATTCTACATTAACCAATGCCACATTATAAGCATACAGTAGTTTTGATCCTTCTCACAGACTTTGATATTGCTGACAAAGAGGCTGAATAGAAGCGGGCCAAGTACAGATCCCTGACATATACCATTAGACTTCACTTCAAAATTCCTCAAATGCTTCCTCCACAGCAGCCTTTACGTTCATTTTGATTCCCATTCAACTTTTGGTTGTCAACAAGTTTGGGGCCTCTTTTGGATACCTAAGGCATCTCTCTTTGCACTTTCTGTCACTAAGCTATGGACTTATTTCCCACCCTTTAACATTTCTCATTACACAGGATTTGCATTTGGGTAATTGATCATTTATGTTTACACAGCCATAACCAATGAAGCAGTAACAATCTTGTGGTCATTTGTGCCACCCTTTTAAATAACTTAGTTAATATGTCTGAACCTGTATATAGTTATGAGATCAAAGATATTATTGTTCTCAGCTAATAGAGAAATTATTTTCTGAATATAATTAATTGAAACATATTTAGTACTATTTTTTCTCTGGCATTGCACAACTCAAAAAATAACTCACTAACAACTGCAGTTACCTGCTATTACCATGCCATGACTAGGAAAATTTAATGACGTATTGTTCAAATTTTCTCTCGATGTTCCAGCAGTTAACATTGGACAGAGATGGTTAATAGAAACAACAACTTACAGTTGACATTTTTATTTTTACTTTTACCCAAATTAATTTAAATTTAGAATTGACATTTGGCTCATTATACAAGCATTTCAGCTGCAATAAAAAAGCTTCCTTCATCTGCACCCAGTCTTTGTATCAAATACATTTGCAACTGGGGAATGGGGATTTAGCTGCTTGTTAGTTTTTGTCTTTGCCATCACTTTGCTCCAAGTGGTATGTAATATTACCACTATTAATAACATAGTAATTTTGTGACAAACTCAAAAAGTGAACCATCATGGCAAAAAGGTACTTGATTGTGACATTGATTTTCTATTCTAAAGGGACAGGAATAAGCGAATATGTGAAGAGAAGTGAAGAGAATATCTTAACTATATTAGTTATAAAAAGTTGTGGTGTAAAAAAATTATCCACACACTTAGTTTGATTATTCAAAATTTTATACAGAAAAACATGATGGGGCAGCTAGTAGATGTATACCAAGAGAAAGAAACTTTCTGAACAACACATGGTTACATTAATTTGATTTCTAGTTTTAGTTACATTCTTATATTTCTTTAACTATGGGTGTACTGTCTTGGATGAAATGCAACCTTTACATGGAATGTATATGTAGTGTACACACACTCAGAGATCAAACACAACTGAAATAAGAAAATAACTGATTTATGTGTCCTTCTGCCAGATATATCCAGAATACTGCATTCAAACATTTCAAAACTGTAATTGTTGGTTTCAGGATACAACTATCATGAATACACACCTTAAAGAAGGAATGCTTGCTGTTCCTCTGACCAACCCATAGTGATAACTGTGGCGCAGTAAAATTACGATCAGGCATCCGAATTAACCGACGATAAAGTATTTGGCAATCAACTAGGAGTTCAACTTGAGCACCTGATACTGAAAGAGCCACTTTATGCCACATATTGTCTGCCAGTCTGTATGGAAATACCTCCACATGGATGGTTGCATCATACTGAGCTGTGTAGTGTAAACGAATTTCATCTTTCCTACCACTTGACTGCAGCTCCAAATACCTGAAACAAAATTAAGAGATCTCTCATACTAAATTGTTACTGACCCACCTAGAAAAACTGTACTTCCTGCAAAAACAGTCCTAATCCAGAAGCCAATAAAATGAAGAGAGGAAATACAAATATTATTTTGGATCTGGAAAGTATAAAGCAAAACATGAAATTCTCAGATGCAATAAATGAAAGAGTTCAAAAGCAGACAGGGCAACAGGAGATGATACATGAAATTTACCTTACATGCTACAAAGAAATAATCCTGAAACTTTTTTGCAACCAGGATCTCCCTTTCTTCATAAAAACAAGTGGGATAAAAATTTAAGTTCAGTACCTATATGACAGCGAATACCACTCCAAAATGCTACAATGTGATGACAATATTGATAAAATAAAATGAGCCACACAACAGACTATGAAGTGCTTGTTCTTAACCTCAGTGTCACAACTAATTATCAGTGTAAATGCACTAAAACACACACACACACACACACGCTAACAAACTCTCTCTCTCTCTCTCTCTCTCTCTCTCTCTCTCTTTTGCATTGCTCTCTATCAAACTACCTTCTGTTAAACTTCAACCTCACAATGGAAATGTAGAAAGATGGCCTAGTTTTTGGGAACAATTCTACTTGTCCAATGACAACAATGTATTACTTCCTACACTAAGTATCTATGGTTTTCTTTGAGGAAAATCTGTCAGATTAATAGGAGCTGTTACTGGATCGAATACCTACAATAGCAAACTTTATGAGGAAATGAAGAGAATGTCATCAAATGTATAGGGAAGCAGTTAATGCACTGTAGATGTACACCTTGATTATCTGGCAGTGTTAAGGTCAGAAATGTTGGAAACACTAAACTGTGAATTTCTGGAGGGGCACCATCACACTCAAGCGCCATACATCTATGAAAAGATGTCAAAACAAAACAAAAAAGATATCACTCAAAGGAATCTACAGGAAGTGCCATCATTAGGTGATTAAAACTAGGAGTACTATAATATCAGAAAGAGATAAAGTGAAATTTATGTTCTTCATGGATGAAGAAGTTATAATTACTCTTATTCCACAGAAAATACATAGAGAATTTTTAGACTCCCCTCCCCCCACCTTATTCCCTAACTTTATTCTCAGTTCTGAACAGTAAGGCTTCAGACAAATTCAATGGAAGCCAAGAACCTACAAAGGCACAAATAATGTAATACAATCATATGGTGTGTCTAGAGATGCTTACACTTAATGGATTTGGATTTACAGTAAAGTGACCTGCAAGCAAGAATGCATCAAAATATTAAAGTGAGTTGATCATTTTACATATCTGAACCAAGGTCAAGATGCAAGAAAAAACAGCAAGAAGAACAATGTCTAATGTTCACGATGCAAGTAAAGTCTCTTCTTTAACAATACAGCTCCTTTCATTCCATTTTATCAGCAAGTTGCCACCTCTTCTGTCAGTATGACTGTAGCAATTCCAGCAAATTTGATTTACCTGCAAGTTTGGATCATAAATCTGAGGGGCACTGTGTTCTAGATTGTGGCAATTGATCTAGTTTCAGTTTCAAGTGTTTTACTGATGAGCTGAGTTTAAAAAATATAGAGCATTGCATCTAATGTTGAGTGCCTTTAATGTGTCAACCTCAGCTTCAGTAATGAATCCAAACAGTGATGTTGAAGACATTCCTATTGATATGCTTATCACAATACAGTAAGCACTTATTGATTTCAGTTATGTCATCCATCACACAAATGCTTCCCATGAGATTGGATTCTTAGCAGGAGTAAGTCAGGTACCATGAAATCATATTAGTCTGTATATAGAAGTATCATCATACAACACTCCAAGATGTTATTGGAATCTGGAAATGTAGAACATCGCAGATGACCAAATAAGAGTATTTGATCTCAAAAGCTTTATCTTACTGTGAGATTTCTCAGCCTTCTCCTGTATATAGAAGCATGGTTTCATCTCTGAGAAGACCAAATGTCATATTGTCTAAATATTTTCATAGAGTATTATAAGGATTTTTTTCACTACAAAAAATAAATTAGAGTGCAGTTTTGTCTATAAAAGGCAAATGACAGATCACATTAAGAAGGAACACATGGAGGTTACCCTTCTTGAAAATACATAAAGTGAAATATTTTACCCATTACACATTGCTGAGAAGAAAGAAAAGCAACAACTCAATAACAGAAAGACTGTATTCAATGATTCATCATATGTGAATAACGTGCACTTACTGACTGACTCAATAGAAATAGAGGCTTAATCTACTTCCTGATGTTATTTCACAGTTACTGGGATTCTGTCTGTATACGCCAACATTAGTTGCAAACATTAGTCAAGTGTTCATAACGTTAATCCTACTCAGGAAGGACAAAGACTTCAAGACGTCACATTTAGTAAACAGTGGTCACACATTTGCTAAACAGCTATATCTCAGCACTGAAAAGCAGTATGTACAATTTCACCTGCCAACCTTTCAGACTTACCTGCAATCCATTTCTTTCCTTAACCATGTTTTCTTGCCATAGGAGCTCTATGTGTTGAAGAAAATATGCACACAAACAATTATCAGAAGAAACTGGGAATGACAACATTGTCATTAATTTGTATTGTGAACTTGCAACACTCAGAGGGTATACCAGCTAAGTGAAGTGAACCATAAATGTTTTTCAAGAGGTGCCACAACAGAAAAATTCCAGCATACCAATATAAGATTTCACACACCTGCTTGGTTACCAAGTTATCACACCCAATTAGCACAACTGTATTGATGAAGTGTCCTTTGGAGTCATTTTGTGTTGCCTACAAGACCTTGGGAAGCTGAAACCAGTCATGCTTTCTACAATAAAAAGAAAAGTGCAACTGGGGCTGGCATTTTATTCAAAACCAATACCACAGTTGCAGAACCTGCATCTAGATGCTCCATAAGCTGGACAAGAAATTAAAGTGCCCTTTGTTATTTTGGCGAGAAATCTTACCACCATATCTTCATGGTATAGCCAATAGCCCTTGTTTTAGAAGTTACGTGGTATGGTAGCTACTACAAATTGCTGTAAATAAGTTGATGGATACTTCCCTTCAAACAGCAGTTCATGAAAGAAAAAAGAACTTCCAGAGAACTGAGTGGATCAAACTTGGGTGAAGTATGTACAAAATTTGAGTTGTCCAACAATAATATTTTTCAGTCAAACTGCACACTGTAATGACCCAATTTCAGTCATGGTAAAAATGGTTGTGTCATATCTGGCTTTATACCTTCTATAGTGACATAAAGCCATAAAGATGCATTTATTTTTTTTCTTTTTGTACATTTTTGTAAGTAATTTTTGTTGTTAAAATGAGTTTAATATGGAGAAATCAAGGATGTGCAAGACAAAATGGTGCATAGTTCCACAAACATGATGACATCTAATGGAAAGATGACAAAATCAGGAATTGCAGCTCAAACTTAATAGAGCAGTAAGAGGACAACCACAAAACAATATATATATATATAGTTTTGTGGTTGTATATACACACATCAAAACCCTTTTTGCATCCCCCAGTTCCCAGAACCCCTGAAGACAGATGTTGTCTGTGGATATTGTATCACATATACAATCCTTTCAAATGTTCAGAGATGTCACTAAACCCGCTCAAAGATGTAAACCATGCATGAGCAGCGCCTATTAGACGGAGGAGATCTGACAGCTGATCAGTTCCAGTCACTCCACCAGTAAGGAGGTACACGGCTTGTGTTGTCTGTAGTTCAACCATGCCTAGAAGGTCAATACCATGGTTTGATTGCATCCACATTGTTACTTTGAGCCAGGAAGGACTCTCAACAAGGGAAGTATCGCGGCATCTTGGAGTGAACCAAAGTGATGTTGTTTGGGCATGAATGAGATACAGAGAGGCAGAAACTGTCAATGACATGCCTTGCTCAGGCTGCCCAAGGGCTACTACTGCAGTGGATGACTGCTACCTACAGATTATGGCTCAGAGGAACCCTGACAGCAATGCCACCACTCTGAATGATGCTTTTCACGTGGCAACAGGACGTCATGTTACGACTCAAACAGTGCGCATTAGGCTGCATGATGTGCAACTTCACACCCTACGTCTATAGCAAGGGCCATCTTTGCAACCATGACACCATGCAGTGCAGTACAGATGAGCCCAACATGTCAAATGGACCACTCAGGATTGGCATCACATTCTCTTCACCGATGAGTGTCGCATATGCCTTCAACCAGACAATCATCAGAGACATGTTTGGAGGCAACCCGGTCAGGCTGAACACCTTAAACACACTGTCCAACGAATGCAGCAGGGTGGATGTTCCCTCCTGTTTTGGGGTGGCATTATGTGGGGCCGACATACGCCAATGGTGGTCATGGAAGGCATCCTGTGCGATACGTAAATGCCATCCTCTAACCGATGGTGCAACCATTTTGGCAGCATATTGGCAAGGCATTCATCTTCATGGACGATAATTCGCAACCCCATCATGCACATCTTGTGAATGACTTCCTTCAGGATACCGACATCGCTCGACTAGAGTGGCCAACATGTTCTCCAGACAAGAATCCTATTGAACATGCTTACGATAGATTGAAAAGAGCTGTTTATGGACGATGTGACCCACCAACAACTCTGACGGATCTACACTGAATCGCCATTGAGGAGTTGGGCAATCTGGACCAAAGTGTCTTGATGAACTTGTGGATAGTGTGCCATGAGGAACATAAGCATGCATCAATGCAAGAGGATGTGCTACTGGGTATCAGAGGTACCGCTGTGTACAGCAGTCTGGACCACCACCTCTGAAGGTCTTGCTGTATGGTGGTACAACATGCAATGTGTGGTTTTCATGAGCAATAAAAAGGGCAGAAATGATGTTTATGTTGATCTTTATTGTGTTGAACCTGCTCTTGTCCGGCATAGTGCAGTAACTCAATGTGGTATGGACTCAACAAGTCACTGAAAGTCACCTTCAGAAATATTGAGCCATGCTGCCTCTATAGCTGTCTGTAATTGCAAAAGTGTTGCCAGTGTAATATTTTATGGATGAGCTGACCTCTCAGTTATGTCCAATTAATGTCCAATAGGATTCATATAGGGTGATCTTGGTGGCCAGATAAGTTGCTTGAATTGTCCAGAATGTTCTTCAAACCAATGGTGAACAACTGTGGCTTGGTGAGGTGACACACTGCCATCCACAAATATTCCTTCATTGTCTGGGAATATGAAGTCGACGAATGGCTGCAAATGCTCTCCATGTAGCTGAACATAGCCATTTCCAGCCAATGATCAGTTCAGGTGGACCAGAGGACATAACCCATTCCATGTAAACACATCCCACACCATTATGGAGCTACCACCAGGTTTCACAGTGCCTTGACAGTTTTGGTCTGTGGCTTCATGGAGTCTGAGCCACATTCAAACCCTACCAACTAAAATCAGGACTCATCTGACCAGGCCACAATTTTCCTGTCATCTAGGGTCCACCTGACACAATTATGAGCTCAGGAGATGTGCTGCAGGCAATGTTGTAATGTTAACAAAGGCTCTCACATCATCAGTGTGCTGCCATAGCCCATTAATGCCAAATTTCACTGTACTGTCCTAATGTATACATTTGTCATACATCCCACATTGATTTCTGTGGTTATTTCACACTGTTTTGCTTGTCTGTTAGTACTGACAACTCTATGCAAATGCTCTCTGTCATTATGTGAAGCCTCTCAACTGCTGCATTGTCCCTGGTGAGAGGTAATGCCTCAGCTTTGGTATTCTCAGTACATTCTTGACACTGTGGATCTTGAAATCTTGAATTCCCTAATGATTTCTGAAATGGAATGTCCCTTGCATCCAGCTCCAACTACCATTCCACATTCAAAGTCTGTTGATTCCCAACTTGCAGCCGTAATCATGTCACACACCTTTTCACCTGAATCACTTGAGTCCAAATGACTGCTCTGCCTATGCATTGCCCTTTTATGCTTTGTGTACAACATACTACCACCATCTGTGTATGTGCATATTGCTATCCCATGGCTTTTGTCACCTCAGCGTAATAATGTCAGTGGGCCCATACCAGTAGTTTGTGGTAACGTATAAGTGAATTCAATGAAAATTCCAACTGCTTTACAATGAGTCTATCATGTCTACATTTATGAAATTGTGATTTTTTTTGGAATAGCAGTATGAACAAGGGCATACCCAGAGAGGGTCAGAGGAGGGCAATGAGCCAATTTTCCCGAGGGGGGGGAGAGGGGAATAACTTCACAAATTGATCTTGTTTCCTGCCCTGCCAAACTGACAGATATATTAATGCACTATGAGCTTTAAGACAGCCTGGATTTATAATGAATATTGACCAGTAGCAAGTGTACCCAAAGTCATTTGACGTGAAATCTTGAAACTACTTTGTCATTCACTGTGAAACTAACATGACCCCCTTCCCCAGCTCAGGTCCTGAGAATGGACTTGAGTGTGATTCAGATTTAATTTCTTATTCTCACCTGAAGTTGTGTGCTATTTCATTATAGTTCAAACAGTGGTAGTGTGCAGACTGTGGGAATCAATAATGGCTATTTCAACTCAATAGGCTTCACAATATCACATTTTTAAGTTATTTCGGAGATAAGATATTTACATAGTATGAAGGAAAGTTTTGTGCTCCTCATGCTGAACTAGATTTCATGTAATGTGACTTGGATAGATTAAATAAGGGAAACAGGAAAAGGCAACAAGGCAAGGGAGAAATGTATTCAGTTCTGTAGAAAGATCTGCAGTAACATTATACAACAAGTTTGGCTTTTTACCTGAAGTAGTAGGGGAGGAGCCTCATCTAGATGTAGTAGATTGTAAAGTGCAGTAGGCTCATTGGAATAAAACTATGGCTATGTAAAACAAAGAACAGTAAAGAAAAGAGTCTTGCTGATAGGTAGTAGACATAGTAGAAATGTACGCCAGATGCTACAGCACAAATTATAATCAGGTTATCAGTTCCCAAGTATTGTGAAACCAACCAGGTGACAAAGGACTTAGGACAATTTTGCAGGGATTTTAGTAAAGGAAATCAGGTGATAATAGGTGGAGAATGTAACCACATGGCTAAAAAAAATGAGTGCAGCATTAAGAGCAACTTGATTAAAATAGGAGTAGTAAACTGGTCATAAAAGTGTGCTGTTGATGGAAGCCTTGCCCACCATGGCCAGCCAGAGGTAAACACAGCTGGAAGCTGTGTAAGCAAAGAGTTTGGTGGACTGCTGCTGGCTGAAGTAATATCAGATGTTAAGTGTTGACCTTGTCACAGCAGTTGGAGATGGAGACAATGTAAATGGTTTAGTTCAGTTTTTTGGATGTTCTGTGGATCATATTCATGACAACTCATGTTGATTTGAAATGCATCAGTAGGTTTATAAATAATATCTATTTTCTCCATGAAAATATGGCCACATGCTGGCCATTTACACAATCAGATTTTTTAAATCTTAACTCGAAGACAAAATTTGATATCCATAACTCATCCACATACATACTACCTAATCAGAAATGCAGTTGTGAAGTAGAAGGGGTGTTCAAACATAATGATTTCAATTTATTTTTACATGTTCATTATCTGCCAACACCTGAGATTCACACGGCAGGTTGTTAATTATTTTTATGACTGCATACTTTACTCCTATCTGGGCAAGAGTGAGACTAAGTCACAATATCTTGGGGATTAAGAAGCCACTTCAGTGATATTTAATCTTTTTATTATCAGATCACAATCAGTTTTGTGGCATTGAAAACCACATCCTAAGGTGATATCTACACAGGGAAATATTCCATTTAACTGTTCTCCAAGGATCAGAGGCTTTAACATTATCATAAGTAACTGCAGTAAATGTACCAGCATTAGTGTTAACATTAGCAACATAATTTTGGGTAGTAATAGTTTTTGTAGAAAACTTAATGTAGTGGATAGTAATAATAGGGACTTTTTACACTTGCAATAGTTGTATTATCTGTTATTGTAGTAGAATAGATGCTGTTGTTACAGTATTAATTGCAGCCATTATAAATATAACTGTAAAATTAGGCAAAATAGTTTGAAATTATGAAAATCATGAGTCATGAAAGAGTAACAGACCCTAAAATACTCACTGATAAGATAATTTTTAAGAAGCAATGAATGATACAATACAAAAGATGGTTCAATGATTTTGTAGTGGCTGAACCAGCTTTTTTAATTCCTGGTAATTTCATACAAAGAATCAGCACAGGAAAGACATCAGAGCTCTAAATGTGATGCGTACAATGCAACTGGGGTGTAATGAAACACTTGCAGTGATTGTCCTCTTGGTACATTGGACAAACTGGCAGAGGCTTTGGTACCAGGTTCAAAGAACACCTTAGGATTTTCAGATCTAAATTTGCCTTGAATATCTGCTTTCATGAGGAGAGACATTCTGTCACTGATCTCCCCAGTGACTTAAAAATTTTACATAAGAAAAACGAAGACTATGTATTAAACACCTGAAAAGAGGTTGAAATTATGCAATCCATCAAGCACCTTTTCCATCAAACCTAAACTGACAAATGGAATCAAGGCACAAAAGTGTCTTGACAAATTTTGACTGCCTCAGTAAAAGCAATTTGATGCATACTGTGAAGTACTGATATTGTGAAAGTAAATGGGCAGCCCATGGAGGCCTCGTGTATGTGCAGATGATGTGCTGCGGGCACAACCACAGACTTGGTGATCTTTTTCCCCCCTTTCTTCCTCTTGGCCTTTGCCATTTCGTCCTACCCTCACCCACCCCACCCCCCTCCCCTCCCCTCCCCGCCCCTCCCCACAATTCCCTTACCCCACCACCACCCCATTCTTCCTCTTAATATTTTATACAGGCCTCTATGGTCACCAGGAACATTCATGCATGCTTCTAAGCTCTCTTTAAAAATTGTTAAAAGTTATATATTCTAAGGTTGTTAGAGCCATGGGAAATGTGAAAACCATAGGTTTTGAAAACAATTTTATAATTTATGTCTTAGATTGTAAAGGTTTATTAAGTGAAATTGTTATTACTTTTGGATGGATCTGTTCCCCTAGCCATAATCTACATATCTGGTAGTCTTCATTTAAGTCATTAAATACCCTTTGTTCATGTTGTTTCTCTCAGGCTAACATGGCTAATGGAATGTAGTCTAATTAAGTCGGGTGATGCTGAGGGAATTAGATTAGGAAATGAGGCACTTAAAGTAGTAAAGGAGTTTTGCTATTTGGGGAGCAAAATAACTGATGATGGTCGAAGTAGAGAGGATATAAAATGTAGGCTGGCAATGGCAAGGAAAGCGTTTCTGAAGAAGAGGAATTTGTTAACATCCAGTATTGATTTAAGTGTCAGGAAGTCATTTCTGAAAGTATTCGTATGGAGTGTAGCAATGTATGGAAGTGAAACATGGACAATAAATAGTTTGGACAAGAAGAGAATAGAAGCTTTCGAAATGTGGTGCTACAGAAGAATGCTGAAGATTAGATGGGTAGATCACATAACTAATGAGGAAGTATTGAATAGGATTGGGGAGAAGAGAAGTTTGTGGCACAACTTGACCAGAAGAAGGGATCGGTTGGTAGGACATGTTCTGAGGCATCAAGGGATCACCAATTTAGTATTGGAGGGCAGTGTGGAGGGTAAAAATCGTAGAGGGAGACCAAGAGATGAATACACTAAGCAGATTCAGAAGGATGTAGGTTGCAGTAGGTACTGGAAGATGAAGAGGTTTGCACAGGATAGAGTAGCATGGAGAGCTGCATCAAACCAGTCTCAGGACTGAAGACCACAACAACAACAACATGGCTGTATGAGCATTAATAGTGATGCAATTTAATGCAGATTAACTGTCATTGTCATATTTTCCATACAAGTTTTAAGAAATTGTACTTGGACTACCCGATATTCCTTGTACTCAGTGTTCCCCAAAAGATGTGCCCACACATCATCTCCACATACACGAGGTATCCATGGGCTGCCCATTTACTTTCACAGTGTCAGTGCTTCACAGTATGCAGTCACATCCCATGTTCCAGGAGAGTGTGTAGACTGGAGTTATTGAATGAGTTTATTTTATTTATGTCTCATTTTTCTCTTAATAATCCATTTGCTTGACACATACGCCTGATATTTTTGGTCTATTGCATCAGTTCACTGCAAGCTCCCTCTGTTCTTTACACCACCTACTCATCAGGTCTTTTTATAGTTTTATATGTATCTTTGGTTACCAGTAGATTACCTTAATATAATTAGTTTAGGCCCCACTGAAATTTTTTGACTTTGATCCGTATGTCTGGCTGATTTTAATCCAGTGATCTACAACCTTTTAGTAGTTTATTAGTTTGGACTGACAATAAATTTGGGTATCATGGTTTTGGGTACTTAGCTATAATGATTTATTTATGTGAGTACAATTTTCTCTATTTTATCTATTTTAAGAGGTTTTTTTCTAAATTTCCATTCAAGTAAATATCTTAGGGTCAGTAACACCTGCAGAATTTGTTGTTATGCAGATTTCACCTGAAGATGTGGTTTTCAGTGCCACAAAACAAGTTGTGATCTCTTAACGAAAAATTAAATACAGCTGAAGCTGCTTCTTAACTCCAAGATGATTAGTCACAGCTGTGGTTGACCTGTCTATAAGATTTTCTGTAAGTGATAAAGAGAGGCTATTTCTGTTACAGGTGTTATGTTTGTGAATGTTAGTAATATCATCCAACTGTGCCTGACAAAAAGACTTCAAGAGAGTAGCTCAGCCAATGAACTAGAAAAATTGGTTTTGGTACATTTATTGACAGTTATTTTACAATATGTCACTATTCTACGCCCAGAAAATTTTTCATGTTAACATATGTTAACTGTATATCATGCTTCAATCACTAAAACAGCACAGGTATCCAATTAAAATTTGCCTCAATTCCGTAACTGTGGAAACTCCTTAGGATCATTTATGAGCAGTACTTGCAGGTATGGCTCAACGTAGTACCACAAGAATTGATATATATGTTACTTGGCAGAAAACCTATTAAGGATCCATAAATTAAAATAAATTGGGTGACAATTCAAAGGCATACCATCAATGGGTGTTAAGGTGTGTCTGAACAAACACAGTACATTCAGAGCCCAGACGGAATATTTAGTAAGGAAAGGTAGTTGTATAATGAATGAAATTATTAACATGGGCAAAGGAGTTTCTGTTTGCCCCTGAATGTAATTAGGCTGTACCACAAGTGTATAGTAACTGCAGTTGTGGACTACAGTGCCAGCATTTGAGCACACAGGCTACAGCTGGTCAGACCTGCTGCTGCAGTAAGAAAAGTACAATGGAGAATTCTGTTACAAGGTTGCGGAGCCTTCAGTAGTATATCTGGAAGCATCCTATGTCTATTAATGATTGTATGTCCCCTGGACCAGCAAAAAAGAAAAAAAAGGCTGCCACATATTGGCTGAGGATAAAAACAATATGAAAAAATATGTGAATATCTCGGGGGACCAGCAACAAATTTGCTAGAAATAAAGAGTTTAATATCTTCAGAATGGCAGCAAAGATGGAACTCCTTAGACACAGAAAAGAGAACATTTCAATTCTTCTGATTCAGATGTGTTGGATAACACACATTGAACCAAGCAGAGGTCTGATTCACTACCTTTGTGGATATATCTACCAGTAAACAGACTAGATAAGAAGGCAACAACCAGCTGTGACTGCAGCAAAATTGGCACATTGTATCATATACTGTGGGAAGTCCCCTTGTTGTAGATATAGCAAAGGTTGCTAGCTAGATAGGCTTTAAGATATTTACAATATAATTAGAGTAAAAGAGGTATTTGATACCCTAAATCTTCTAGTTGAGGCTTTCTCTGGAAAAGCAAAGTATAGTTATAGCCATCAGACACCACAGTAGAGGACAGTAAGACCTGTGGATGATGCTGGGGAATGAGAACCAAGCCTGATAGACCTATGGTCACTGGACCAATAACAGAAGAAGGAAGGGAGGTGATCAAACATATATCTAAGAAGAATGAGAAGAATCACTCAAAGATGAGTGGTGTGCTTTGATTTGTCACCTTCCTGTCTGGAGGCAACAGAATATTGGTGGATACAAAAGTGCAGCCACAAAAAAGTTATTTACATTCTGACAGTAGTGAATTGTTTTTATTGTTAGTATTAGTGACATAATTTTGGATAGTGGTAGCTGCTGTAGAAAAATCAAGGTGGTGGTAGTCATAATATGGATTTTCTGTAATTGTAATAGTTGTATTGTTTGTTATTGTAGTTGAATATACATTGTTGTTACAGTAGTAATAACAGTAGTTACAAAGATAACAGTAACATTAGTGAGAATTGTTTGAAATGATGTAAACCAATGTCTCTTTTTCTGTCACAGAAAAGGAACAACTGACAAAGTAGAAAAGATGTCATTGGAAAATTACATGTAGAGTGGTAGATAGGCAGCCATCAAAATCTGTGAGCAATAGTAGCAAAAAGAAATAAAGATAACGAAAGATATTATGATAGACACTGTAAACTTAGTTCAATGTACAGAACAGAAAAATAAAGAAAGAAAAAGAAATAGATTACCATGAAGACTCACAGAAATGTTATTCTATATGTAATGGTCCATTAACATCATCAAGGAAATGGACTATGACAAATAAATAAAAAAAAAAAGTCCAAACCATAGCAGATGACATGAAAATTGACACAGACAGGTCCATGCCTCTGTACCAACCCAATACTGTGGGCAAAGGTGTACTGTCAATTGGAGTATGTGTAAAAGAAAACAATGAGCCTACACTGTGGTCAGATTGCCTGGTCCAGTATTCACTTGTTACTGCTTTCAATCCTTTTTCCATCCACAATTTCCACATATGCTTCACTGTCAAAGCAGTATGCCCCATATAAGCTGAAAGTTTACAGTTTGACAATTCAATATTCTGGAGTGCCTACATTCTTCCGCATTCAAATTCACTCATTAGGTGATATTACATCCTTAAATGTCAACAAGGCATATTGGCACTTCCTCTAATGGCTATTTAGTGGCTGATGAGCTTTGCGTAACATTGACTTTTCTGATCATACAAGGGAATGCTTCTAGGCCTATGTGTCTCTCTGCAGATATACTTTTCTACATATCCTTTGAGTTTATATTCATTCGGCCATTATTTGTTGGTGGTGCAATCATTAGTGTAGTTGGGGACACAGAATCTAGTTTGACTACAGTCTAAAATAGGTAATTAAATATGAAGTCAGGAGCATTGCTGGGAATGCTCCTCACACTGGTAAGTCAGTATACTAAATATGGGTGAGGTGACCTTCTGAACATATGCATCCAGTGCTTGCAATTTTATCATGAAATTCATGTGAGCAACTGAAGTGTCACCCCTTACTCTGTACTCTCAACTACGGCATGATCAATAATGACGGTAAGATACTACACTCATGGGCACCTGAATGATGGACATCTATCTAACAACAATTTTTATTTTACAATTGTTATTGCCTACTTTGGCCCAAATAAAACGATAATAACATTGCCATTGGTAGCACATTGTTCCTATGTACAAGTCACTGAAAGCAATAGACACTGACCTTGCTGGACAATTCAATAAGCAGCAACTTATTGGTGGTCCAAATGTCTTTTGTGGGCTTAGAATGCAGTTCACATGTGATGTTACTGCTGTATTTGGAGGCAGTACATGGCTGACCTTGGCTGCTGCATGGGGGAACCACACAGTCTATGGTGGCCTTGAAGCTTTCCCTGATGCAAATATTCTTTCATGGAAGACCTAGAGTATAACAGAGGCTTCAGGAATACTAGCTAAGGTCCCATATGACACTTTGGTTCCAGATAAGCCCTTTGTTTCATCAACCAGAAGAAAGAAGAAGCTGAACGCTGATGAGTACCTGTTTATTTGGGCTAAAGTAGGGAATAACAATTGTAAAATAAAGATTGTTGGTGATCATATGTTGTATTACAGAAGCATTCACTCGTATGACCAGAAAACTCAATGTTATGTGAAGTTCAGCCACTAAATAGTCATCAGAGGAAGTGTCAATATGCCTTGTTGAGAGGTTGATATGTGGACTACATGAGATACCAAAAACAAAGAGGAGCCACCCTGATCCATGAGCACTCCACCACTGACCACAGTTCATGGTGATTGTGTCACACTAGATTCAGGGCATCCACATCTTGCTCAGTGGCATCCAGCTTCTGCTTAATAAGTTTGAGATCAGGGACATGGACAGCTGCAAAAACCCCCTTCATATTGATAGAGTTTTTCTCAAACTATTTTTATGACACTTTATCCACATCTGCATCGCTACTGTGCAAAACACACATAAGTGCCTGGCAGAATCACCCTCACATTAATTCTCTATTACCTCACTCTCAAACAGCGTGCAGAAAAAATGAATTTATATCTTTCCATGTGAGCTCCGATTTCCCTTATTTTATTATGATGATCATTTCTTTCTTTGTAGGTAGGCATCCACAAAATATTTTCACATTAGGAGGAGAAAGTTGGTGATTGAAATTTTAAGAGAGGGTCCTGCTGCAAAGAGAAACCCTTTGTTTTAATGATGTCTGCCTCAAATCCTGTATCATGTCCATGACACTCTCTCTCCTATTTCTCAATAAGACAAAATGCACTGCCCTTCTTTGAACTTTCTTGAGGGGACAGAGAGGGGGGAAAGAGGGGAGGAAAGGGAAAAATTGAATGTGGGCAATTGAGAGAGGGGAAAGAAGCATGTGTCACAAGTTTAACAAAAGGGGCCTTGGTAAAATTATGAAAAGTATGACTTGGGAACAATGGGATGGTGCACCTTTAGCAAGATACTGTAGACAGACAAACAGATGCACATGACTGGATATATGGTCCGTATCCTTCACCAGTGACACACAATGCCAGACTGTAACAACCCACACATAAGAATACCTTCACCACCTCCCTGAACAATACCTTTTAAGTAATCAGAATTTTTTCATGTACTGTGTCTTTCACATACTTATTCCCTGCTCTCTGCCCTCTAAAAAGCTGCCCTGTTCTCTGCACTCTGACTTATTGTCACGCAACGCACATGCGTGAGGCAAGTGGTGTCTGTCCACAATAGGCATCACTGGTTCTGTATGTAATGAGTGCTCAATGTTATTGTTCTCCACTACATAAATGAACAATGGTGTACTGCTCTGTGGCCCATCTAAATGGCTCAAATGGCTCTGAGCACTATGGGACTTAACTACTGAGGTCATCAGTCCCCTAGAACTTACAACTACTTAAACCTAACTAACCTAAGGACATCACACACATCCATGCCTGAGGCAGGATTCGAACCTGCGACCGTAGCAGTCACGTGGTTCCAAACTGACGCGCTTAGAACCACACGGCCACACCGGCTGGCGGTCCATCTAACTTCTGTGCAATTCTACTACTTGGCTATTATGCTGTCTTCAACATATTGTTGATCACAGCAGGTGATTGTAAGAGTACCAGCTTATTTTTCTGAATTGAGGTACCCACAGTACACCTTTAGCAGTGCACCTAAAGTAAATAAAGAATTACTTATTTATTCTTCAGTCTCAGCTGCATATTTTTAGTTACATGCCATGTTTCCATCACTGTTTATCAGCTTCAGACCTAAAACAAAGTAAGGCCAAATATATACTGTCTAATATTTTACAATAAATAGAAACCTAATTTTCAGGTTCTTCTGTTACTTCTTGGTAGAAAAAAATCTATATTTAAGGCTGAATAACGAGTACACTGTTTTTGTTCTACTGATTTTTGTATATTTCAAACAAGTTTCCAGCTTATTGGGTCATCTTCAGGAAACAATTGACTAGAGCATCTGGAATGGACACTATTTCTTATGTAACCAAACATTATAAGCAGAGATACAATCCACTCACATAGTGTGCTGTGGATCAAACTTATTTCTTAACACTGAAATTACACTTTACTCAGTGGACAATATTAAGCATAATAAATAATTAAATTACATAGTGTTACAGGTTAAATCATTGTAATGCTAAAGTCTGTGAGGTTTTGACATTGCCCGAGAAATTGTTAAACTGAGAACTCTTCATTTGCAATGTGCAACAAACATATCTTTTAACATTGTAAATTATACTTTAGGCACTGGACAAAATTATACACAGTAATTAAAATACACAACCTTACAATATTACAGCTTACACTGTTTGACTTCACAAACTATGGCAACATAACAGTATAACTTGCAATTCTGTTAAGATTGTGTATTTTAATTGCTGTATATAATATTGTCCATTGCCTAAAGTATAATTTACAATATTAAAAAACATGTTTGTTGCATGTCATAAATGAAAAGTGTTCAGTTTAATAGTTTCTCAGCCAATGTCAAGACCTCACAAACCTTAGCATTATAGCAGTTTAACCTGTAATATTGAGTGATGTTATTATTTACTGTGCTTAACATTGTTGATTGTGTAAAGCATAATTTCAACATTAAGAAATGAGTTTAATGCACAGCACTGTATGCAAGTGGATTCTATCTTTGCTTATAATGTTTCATTACCTACGAACTAGTGTCCCTTCCAGACATTAGTCAGTTGTTTCCTGAAGATGGTCCAATAAGCCAAAAACTAGTTTGAAATAAACAGAAGTCAATAGAAAAAACAGTGTCCTCTTAACATTAAACAAGTAGAAAACAACTGCATATAAATGCAAAATATATCTAAATAGTTGTTTCAGCGAACCATCTTGTCTGTTAAGAACCCCATATAAGACTATTGTTTTTTGCAACTGTGGCCATTGTTTTAAACAGCTATGTGGGGGTAGCACAGGGAGAGGGGGGTGGGGGGGGGGAGAAGGAGAGGAGGAAGGGAAAAAATTGAGAGAGTGATTGGGAGAAGGGAAAGGAAGGAGGGAGGGGGAGCAGTGAGGTGTCATGAGTTTAACAAAGAGGTCTTGCTAAAATTATAAAAAGTATAAGTATGTAAAAACTCTCATTAAAATGTTAATGGTGTGGAATAATGAGTGTGTAAACTGTAAACAGCATAAAATATATCAAAACTAAGTGAGGGGGATCAAGGGATGTGAAAGAAGAGAGGGAGGGGGCAGGGAGGGGGGTTAGTGGTAGTGATGTTATGAGTTTAGTAAGAGAGGCTCTTATACTGAAGCTACAAAAAATTTATTACATACAAATATCTTGTTAAAATATTAAAAGCATAGACCAGCAGACGTATAAAATTGTAAAAAGGAATATAAAAGGAATATAAAACCATAAGGTCTTGTTCTGCAAGTATAAAAACTAAAATTGTATAAATAAATATCATTAAAATATTAAAAGTATAGAACAATGAATGTACAAATAGTAAAAGATATAAAGATTGTAAAACTATGGAAGTGGTGTTATGTGGAGTACACAGAGCTGAATTAAGCGTCATTAAATATTTAAAAGTTTTAAAAAATGAAAGTATAAAATGGCGAACAGTGTAAAACAATACATTTTAAAAGTGAACTATGTGCAGCAACTAAAGTTACAGGGAACGGGATGTAACAGTTATGGTTAATTTCATTTGCTTCTACTAGGTGACACTGTACAGCATGCATTTGTCCAGTATTTATGAAAGCCAGTCTGCACACAGACCTGCTGCCAGGATGGTACGAGAGCTGATGCACTGCTGCTGTCTCTTCTTAGTTAGGGAGGCTCTTTCTCTGTTAATTTATTTATTTATTTATTTATTTATTTGATTAGCCATCCGTAGACATTTTGCAATGTATGGATGTTGTCAGTTTGGATACAGTGATTTTTGCAGATACATTGACACTTTTATATGCATTTACAGAGTATACAAATACAATGACATTTATCACTTAAATTACATTCAAACAATTAAATATTCACTTATTGTTTAGAAACAGTGTTCCTGAAAATATAGTTTAAGGGTTTTCTGTAACAGTACATGTTGTTAATTTCTTTGATGTCCTGTGCAGCTTGTTATACATTTACAGAATATACAATACAATGTCATTATGTCACTTAAATTACATTCAAACATTTAAATATTCACTTACTGTGTAAAAACAGTGTTCCTGAAAATACAGTTTAAGAGTTTTTCTGAAACAGTACATGCTGTTAATTTCTTTGATTTCCTGTGGCAGCTTGTTATACAATTTTACACCCTGATACAAGAAACTTTTTTGGGTCTTATGCTTGTTTCTCCTATCTAGATGAAGGCAGTGGCTTGTTCTTGTGCTATAGCTGTGTAAAATGCTGTTTGTACTATAATTCACTATATTTTTCTTTATATATACTATAGTGTGGAACATAAATAAACAGGGAACAGTTAGAATACCAAGTATTTTGAATAGTTCTCTGCAGTGAGCCCACTTACTGCTTTTAGTTATAATTCTCACTGCTCTCTTCTGCACTTTAAAAACTGTTTGTAAGTTGAGTACATTATTTCCCCAGAAAATTATCCCATAGCTTATGACTGAATGTACATAGCTAAAATATACAGTTCTTAGACATTCATCGCTGCATACTGAGGAGAGAACTCTAAGTGCGTAACACGTTGTAGATATCTTTTTTGTGAGTTTTTTAACATGTTCACTCCACCTAAGCTGGCTGTCAATATGCAACCCTAGGAATTTTGTGGTGGGCACTTCGTCTACAGAGGTGTTATGTAGCTTTAACTTTAGGGGACTGTTTTTTCTGTTTATTCTAAAGCGTATGCTATTTGTTTTCTTAATATTTAAGGTCACTTTATTCTCTGTAGACCATTTGTAGACATCTTTCAGTGATTCATTACAATTTTCCAACATTCTTCTGATTTAATGTGTTGCCAGGTCTTTTAAATAGTGTGTATGAATAGCAGTTTCTTCCAACATTGTCAGGAAATGTCTCATAGGTTCATTATGCAGCACATCCAAATGTGTATCAATGCTTCCAGAAATGTGTTTCAATGTTAGAAGGAGTTCACTAAATGCTGTTTTATTGTCATGAACTGAAGTGTGTTATTTGAAACATATTACAACATGCTGCTTGTTTGGCCAACATACACTTTTGGACAGTTTCCACACTTTAGTTTATATGCACCTGATGTCATGAATTTCTAGGATTTTTTATTCACAGAATGCCTCCACCTGAAGGAAATAATGTCATTAGTCTTAAACCCTACACGCCAAATGGTATTGTGAAACTGTCTAGCAATAATTTTTTAGACCTATCTTTTGTAGCTTATGGGTATGTACATGGTTTTCTTGTCTTCCTGTTCACCTGTTGGTGTACTGACATTGATCTTATGTTGTTGTTGTCTTTTAATTTTCTGTAGTAGCTTAGTTAAGATTGAGACTGGATAACCATTGCTTACTGCAACTTATTTTATAATACTGATTTCTTCATTCCTCTCATGTTTGCTTAATGGGAGTTTCAGATTGAAAATAATGCATTCCCAATTCTTTTTCAGCGTGCCAAGATGCAGAATCAGTAATAATGTCTGTATAGGTCAGTTTTCCATTTATGCTAAAACAATGTTTCCTGCCTCTCTAATAACCATAATGTTGAGATAGCTGATGGCTCCTTTATTTTCATGCTCAACTGAAACCCAATTTTTTGGTGATTAGCATTCATTCTCTCTGCTTTGTCATTAACATAACTTTGATCTCATTCAGATACGAAAATGGCATCAACCATTTAACGGTAATAGCAAAGAACTTTGCTGGGTACTGTAGAATTGATAGTGGAAAATTGGTTTTCCAAATGATTAAGGAAAATCTCAGCCACAATTTTGGATAGGGAATTTTCCATGGCTAGCCCTCTAGGGTGGTGGAACATCTTACCATCAAACATGAAATAGTTACAGGATAACATTGGTTGTAGAAGCTCCATAATTCAACAGTTTCTCCTGCAGACATTTTTTGTGTTTCATGAGGTGGTTGTTAATCATTTCTAAGGTCTTGCAGGTTATTATGGCTGAGATTTTCCTTTATCAATTGGGACACCAATTTTTCATTAACGAACCTGCAGTACCCGCAAATTTCTCTACTACTATCACTACATGGACAATGCCATTTTGTTAGTTAAAGGAGATTAAAGTGATGTTCTCATCACACAGCAGAGAGAATGAGTGCTGTTCACCTAAAAATTGTCCACCTCCATAGCTGAGTGGCCAGCATGGTAGAATGCCAAGTGAAGGGCCCGGTGTAAATTCCCAGCTTCGTCAGAGATTTTGTCTGCTTGAGGTCTGGGTGTTGTGTTGTCTTTATCATCATTTCATTGTCATCAACTCACAAGTTGGGAAAGTGGCATCAACTGAAAAGACTTGCACCAGGCAACTGGTCTACTTGGTAGGAGGCCCTAACCACACGACAATGATGATCCAAAGATTAGGTTTACAGTTGAGCATGAAAATAAAGAAGCCATCAACTATCTCGACATCATGGTTACAAGAGAGGTGGATAAACTCAGTTTTGTTGTATGCAGGAAACCAACCACTATTATTGATTCTAAGTCTTGGCACCTTGAAAGATCTATGATTAACAGGTTGTTAAAATTGCCTTTGAGCAAGCATGAGACGAAAGAAGAAATCACTATTATAAAACAACTTGCAGTAAGCAATGGTTATCCTGTTTCTACAGTAACTAAGTAACTACAGAAAATTAAAAGACAACAACAACATAAAATCAATGGCATTATTTTAACAGGTAAGAGGAAGACAAGAAAATGATTTACACGCCCATGAGTTATAAAGTCCGCAATACCAGTCTGCATATAGGATTTAAGACTAATGACATTATTTGCTTCAGACTGATGCACTGTATGAATACAAAAAAGCCTCAAATTTCAGGCAGCAGTTGTATATAAACTAAAGTGTGGAAACTGTCGAAAAGGCTGCATTGATCAGACAGCCAGGATGTCTGAAATACACTTCAAAGAGCATGCTTCAATTCACAATAATAAAACACTGTTTAGTGAATGTCTTCTAATGTTGAAGCATGCTGTTGGAACCATTGATATGCATTTGGAAGCATGGAAGTGCTGCACAATGAACCTAAGAAACATCTTTTGATGATGCTGGAAAATTGATTTTTACATACCATCGGCAAGTGCCTGGCAACACATTAAATCAACAGAACAATTTTATTAACTAATTATCTTTTAGAAACTTTGAAGGCCTCTTCCAATCATTCACCTTGATGCAGCACATGTATGAGCAATGGACCTAGTCACTGAGAAAAAGACAGTAGCAGTGCATCAGCTCACACACTATCCTACCAGTAGGTCGGTGTGCAGACTGGCTTCAATAAGTGCTGTACAATTTTGCACTGTACAATGCCACCAAGCAGAAGCAAATGCGGTTAATCATGACTGTTACATCCTGCTCCCTGTAACTGTAGTTGCTGCACATAGTTCACTTTTACAATTTATTCTTTTGTACCTTCCATGACTTTGGTTTAGACTTTAATTTTTTAAATTTTTTTTAATTAATTAATGACACTTCATTCAGTTCTGTATACTCTAAATAATTCAACTTCTATAATTTTATGATTTTTACATCTATTACTATTCATACTCACAGTGATCAATACTTTTACTATATTTTTTACACCTTTTTATCTTTTTACTTTCAATGTTTCACACTTAATATTGTCAGACACTAATTCAATTTTAGTTACTTTAATTCCATTATAATTTACTATTTCATTCCTCTTACAGTGTCTGCCTCTGTAGCCAAGTGATCAACACAAACACAACACACTGCCACGGATATTTTTTCCTTGATGGGAGGACTGGACCACAATGCACACAGCCTAATCATGCCAATTGAGGAGCTACTTGAGTGAGCATAGTGGCTCTAAGTCTGAATATCAAAAATGGCCAAGAGTATGGTGTGCTGACCCCATGCTCCTCCATACCACAACCAATGATGAGTGGCTGAGGATGACATGGTGGTCAATCGACAATTGCATTGTCTTCAGGGCCTGATCATGGGGTTTTGTTTCATCTACATCTACATCTACATTTATACTCCACAAGCCAGCCAACGGTGTATGGCGGAGGGCACCATACGTGCCACTGTGGCTTCCTCCCTTTCCTGTTCCAGTCGCGTATTGTTCGCGGGAAGAACGAATGTCGGAAAGCTTCCGTGTGTGCTCAAATCTCTCTAATTTTACATTCGTGATCTCCTCAGGAGGTATAAGTAGGGGAAGCAATATATTCGATAGCTCATCCAGAAATGCACTCTCTCGAAACCTGGACAGCAAGCTACACCGCGATGCAGAGCGCCTCGAGCGCCCCTCTTGCACAGTCTGCCACTTGAGTTTGCCAAACATCCCCGTAATGCTATCACCCTTACCAAATAACCTTGTGACGAAATGCGCTGCCCTTCTCTAGACTCTCTCTATCTCCTCTGTCAACCCGACCTGATACGGATCCCACACTGATGAGCAATACTCAAGTATAGCTCGAACGAGTGTTTTGTAAGCCACCTCGTTTGTTGATGGACTACATTTTCTAAGGACTCTCCCAATGAATCTCAACCTGGCACCCGCCTTACCAATAATTAATTTATATGATCATTCCACTTCAAATTGTTCCGTACGCATACTCCCAGATATTTTACAGAAGTAACTGCTACCAGTGTTTTTTCTGTTATCATATAACCATACAATAAAGGATCCTTCTTTCTAGGTATTCGCAATAAATTACATTTGTCTATGTTAAGGATCAGTTACCACTCCCTGCACCAAATGCCTATCCACTGCAGATCTTCCTGCATTTCGCTGCAATCCTCTAATGCTGCAACTTCTCTGTATACAACAGCATCATCCGCGAAAAGCCGCATGGAACTTCCGACACTATCTACTAGGTCATTTATATATATTGTGAAGAGCAATGGTCCCATAACACTCCCCTGTGGCATGCCAGAGGTTACTTTAATGTCTGTAGATGTCTCTCCATCGAGAACAACATGCTGTGTTCTGTTTGCTAAAAACTCTTCAATCCAGCCACACAGCTGGTTTGATATTCAGTAGGCTCTTACTTTGTTTGTCAGGCGACAGTATGGAACTGTATCGAATGCCTTCCAGAAGTCAAGGAAAATGGCATCTACCTGGGAGCCTTTATCTAATATTTTCTGGGTCTCATGAACAAATAAAGTGGGTTGGGTCTCACACGATCGCTGTTTCCGGAATCCATGTTGATTCCTACAGAGTACATTCTGGGTTTCCAGAAATGACATGATACGCGAGCAAAAAACATGTTCTAAAATTCTACAACAGATCAATGTTAGAGATATAGGCCTATAGTCTTGCGCATCTGCTTGATGACCCTTCTTGAAAACTTTGACTACCTGTGCTCTTTTCCAATCATTTGGAACCTTCTGTTCCTCTAGAGACTTGCGGTGCATGGCTGTTAGAAGGGGGGCAAGTTTTTTCGCGTACTCTGCGTAGAATCAAATTGGTATCCCATCAGGTCCAGTGGACTTTCCTCTGTTGAGTGATTTCAGTTGCTTCTCTATTCCTTGGACACTTATTCCAATGTCAGTCATTTTTTCGTTCATGCGACAACTTAGAGAAGGAACTGCAGTGCGGTCTTCCTCTGTGAAACAGCTTTGGAAAAAGGTGTTTAGTATTTCAGCTTTACGCGTGTCATCCTCTGTTTCAATGCCATCATCATCCCAGAGTGTCTGGATATGCTGTTTCGATCCAGTTACTGATTTAACGTAAGACCAGAACTTCCTAGGATTTTCTGTCAAGTCAGTACATAGAATTTTACTTTCGAATTCACTGAACGCTTCACACATAGCCCTCCTTACACTAACTTTGACATTGTTTAGCTTCTGTTACCCCCTCTATTACTGTTTTACACCTCCGATGGTACACACTTTTAATATTTAACAGATTTTTTGCAATTTCAGTACAAAACCTTCCCTTGTTCAACCCATAACATTTCTATCGCTAGTTCTCTCCATACCTTATTTCACAACTCTTGATTCCCTTCATTCCATTTTAAAATTTCACTATTTTTTGTGGTTTACACTTTACACATCCATACTTCTACACCATCAATATTTTAATGAGAATTTTTACATTGTTATAATTTCTTATAATTCTAACATGATCCCTCTCATTAAGCTCATGAGATCCTTACCACTCCCCCTCCCTGCTTCCTTTCCGCTACTCCCAAACAGCCCTACTCAATTTTCACCCTTCCTCCCCTCTTTCCCCCTTTCCCCCTCCCCTCTCTCCTGCCACCACCAGATACCTATTTAAAACACTGACCACAATTAACAAACACAGTACTCTGACATGAGGTTCTGAACAGTCAGGAGAGACTGCTGACACAACTACTTAGCTAAATTTTACATTTATGTTCAACTCTTTTCTACTTATTGTAAAATATTAGAGGGTACATGTTTAGTTTTACTCTCTTTTTGATCTGAAGATGATCCCCAGTGATCAAAACTTGTCAAGTAATTAAAAATGTGCAACTGAGACAGAAGAATAATCAAGAATTGTTCTATACATCAACATGGCTGCTGAGTCTCTCAGAATGAATATGTCAACTATGGTGAATAAAGTATTTATTCAGTAGAGGTGTGCAATAATACTGCTCATCTTGCAGATTCATGATCTTCGAAGTTTTGCACTTGCTTTCCAGCACATGTACTTTTTAATGTCTATTGTTTCAAATAGTAAAAATAACTTTCAACTTTGTTGTGATCTGTACAATCATAATACAAGCACAAAATAATTTTCATGTAGTCTTTACCCTATTGTCTACATTTCAGGTGGGGTTATATTATCTGTTGCAAAGGTATTCAACAAGCTCCAATCTAACATAAGCAAGAAACAGGGATTCGTGATTAATTTAAAACACAATTATAAATACACCATACTAATTACTTTTAGACATCATGTGATTATTATCTAGACTCAGAAAATTTCAGATAATTACATAGCAAGTACTAATATTAAATGTCAAGCTGCTTGACAAGTAGTTGAGAATTGTGGATTCGGCACCTTGACTAAGGCTGCCTGCAATAATAGCAAGAACATCTGAAGCTCTATCATGCTATGACAGTCACACAGTGAGAATACTGTAATTGAAATGAATTCCAGTCATAAAAGTCTATGACCTGTGATAGAATACCAAGGAAGGTGCACAAATTAGGACATCAAGACAAAAGACCAAGGGGATGATGCAAGGGATAGTTGTAAGAAAGGGGTAGAGGAAACTCGGAGAAAAATAATGGAATGGTAGCAGAGGTGTGGTGGAAAGTTAGTGGAAAATGGGGAGGCTAATATGCAAAAGGGATCTGGCCAGCGGCTGTAAACTTACTGATGGCAATGATGTATATAATGATGGCTACCATTACTGGAACACTAAAGGAACCTCGTTCAAAAATTTCATGGAACATGGAAGGACAATCAATTCTTGAACCTATTGGGAGACATTAAGGAAACTGAAAAGAGCCACTCAACACAAATGATGTGGAGTTCTAACTAATGGTGTCATGTTTTTGCATGACTATGCTTGACCACATTCTGCCTGGTGAATGCAAGAATTACTGTGTCAGTACAAATGGAACAGTTTCGAACAATCACCTTACAGTCGAGAATTTTCCCTAAAAGATATCTATTTCCTCATGTACATGAAAAAATAGTTTGCTTTGTTATGTTTCTTGTCACAATTTTCTATTCACTTTTCTTTAAAAAATTGTGTTTCAGCAGTGAATTCTTAATACCTACTATATGCACTCAGGTCTTACTTCCACAGCATTGATGCCTATTCCCAAAGTTAAGGACAGTGGAATACCTGTCAGGTCACAGGGCGGGAAAATTCTTGTGAGAAAGTCCTGCAGTGTTATAACTAGACAGTATGGGAGTACATAAATTATTTGTATGTGAATTCTGTTACTTGCTTAATAGAACAAATAATATAAGTAAGTGAAAATAGATTATGTTATTTTTTTTAAACAGTGATGTGTTTACTGCCGTCAAAATATATATGTAGTGAGCATTACCGAATCATGATTACACAAAGCTATATTGGTTTAATCTTCTGGAAAAGATCTGTCATGCTACTAGTGCAAAGAGCACACAAGTATCACTTCTCCACACCACATGTGATAATTAGTGACACTTATTATGTTGTAATGATACCAAATTCTTTTGGTAGAAGCTACTATAGATGAGTATGTGCAGTTAAATAAAAAGACAATGCTTAGGTGTGTTAACTTGCAATAAATATCTTGTTGGCATTCCAAAATTATCAAGCTCATATACTTGCAGCAATTGACTTCTCACAAGAAGAATCACCATTTCATAAAGAGTAACCATTTCACATAACATTTTCAGTACTGTGCTCTCCACCTTCAGGGACACAAGGAGTGTTATTCTCACAGGCAATGAAGATGCTTTGAGTTTTAAGTTGGTTCATGTAGATTTGGAGAGGAAGTACAAATCTCAAGAGCGGTTTCCAGTTATTTGCTTCCACTTGACAACAGCAAATGGTCACAATCATGACCTTAGCAAGAGGTATGAGGGACCATTTTATCAATATCTGTCTATTAGCTATAAGGTGGAGCAGAGAACAAGGTACTGGAACTAAGACGGATGGAACAAATCATATGAGTTTATGATTCTTTCTCTAAATCATTTCCGGAAAATGTGGGCATGTTATATTAACAGGCTTTAATGGATCCCATTGTCCATTCACCCCCCACCTGCCCAAATAAAAACAGAAGACCACCTGAGTTGATGATAAACCATCAGAAAACTCAATATCAATGGACATTAAAGTTTAATCTTTGTTTTCCTTTACAGTGATGCCAATAATCAACAATCTACAAGACACATTGTTTATCAACAGCTATTTGCACATGTATTGTACAGAGATGTTGTGGGTAAAAGGAGCCATTGATCTAAGATGAAAAATGACTTGATTATCAGTTACCAGGCCAAGTTAGGTAGTATTTCTGGAACAGTACAGTCCTTCAACTTTTAATGTGTATTCATAAAACTGTATTGAATAAGAAAAAAATGACATGATCATTCTAGTAGTTCCACCAAGCATATCAATGATCAAACAATCTAATTATGCATTTCCCAGTGAGGTTTCTAGATGCAGCATCAAAGGATACATCTCCTGACACCAGGTCACATGCAAAACATCCATAGGAGATTTAAGGGCTGCAGTAGACAGGCACAGCCTCGATAATCATAACCAGCCAATGTTGTTACCAGTCACTGATGGCTAGCACATAGACTTGCCTGTCTGTCTAAACAATACTGTCTTCCCTCACCACTCAATCAACAGATATGGTTTCAGTGAATGAATTGACAGAATGTGAAGGCACTTTGAGTGTGGTTCATATTCAAGAGCTTACCAGTTGAACCTACAAACAATATTCTGCTGCACTAGCATTTGAGTTATTCAATACATTGCCAGAGTACTGTGTTGGCCAAGAGGTTCCTCCAGAAGTTTTTCATTTTATGTATTTCCCGAGGAGTCAGAAACTATTACTTTCCGTGATTTACTGCAAATAATTTACTGCATAAAATCTCTGTTGCTGAATAAGCAGACTTACAACAGTAGTGAGAGGATCAAGAGTTTTTTGCAACTGCAACCCAGCCTTTGCTGGAGTAGGACCTGTTTGGCCATTTTACTGAGTGTCTCAGTCACAGTGGGCAATTAGTTTTTCACTCTCTGGAAACAACAGCTAGAGCAGCAGCATGACATCATATAGAAGCTGATGGATCCAGTACACATACATTCATTTCTGGAAATCCCAGATTTCCAACCATCCAATGAAATTCAAGAGGACTGGGAGGTGTAAGGAAACCATTTAGCACTTCATTTCCAGGCAAGTGATATTAAGTGCCCTAAGTGACAGCAAGCCTTTCTACTGCCTACAAATCAATCTATTATCTTGTACAAAAACTGGCCCCTTGATTTCAGCCATCAGTGATGCACCTCATCAGTATTAACCAACTTTTAAGTGAACATTTTGCTTCAAAAATGCTTGTGGTGACCACTCATTTAGAGTTCTTTCAATATCATTTGGTGATATCAGACAGTTGTGCATCATGGATCACAGACCTACAATTCCCGAGTAGGAAGTTCAAGTTTACATGTACTTGTGGACTATCATATGCAGAATCAAATGGTAAACACTGCTATAAGGATTTCAAAAAGCTTAACTTCAATTTTAAACCATGTACTGACAGACTCTGACAGGGAAAACTGTAAAGTATTTATAAGAGATATTGGCATTTTGAATCATTACTATCACATAGTAAAGCTCAAGACAGTCTCAGTGAAACTTGAAAAACTGCAGGACAACAAAAAGATTTTCTCAGATCTTAAGATATATACAAGGGAGGATTGGAAAGTAATACACAATAATTTTTTTCAATCCTGGTATTGCAGCTGGAATGATAAAATTTCATGACAATATAGTTTGAAGTTCATGCTACAGAACAGATTTTGTTTTCATGTGCTGCTCTAACAAAGCAAAGAGCAAAGAGCATAGAGCAAAGGGCAGAAAGTGAGTGGAATTTGCTTGGGCATGCTTGGCGTATATGTGGACAACTGTATGGACTGTAGCAATGCATCCAGGTGGTGTGTGTTCTTTCTTGAGGGCAGTGTGAACCTTAGTGATTTGCTGCATTCCGGGTGGCTGGTAACAGCTGCAACCCCACAGAATGTTGGAGCCATTGAGGTAGAAATTTTGAACGACCACCATGTTGTTGTTGTTGTGGTCTTCAATCCTGAGACTGGTTTGATGCAGCTCTCCATGCTACTCTATCCTGTGCAAGCTTCTTCATCTCCCAGTACCTACTGCAACCTACATCCATCTGAATCTGTTGAGTGTATTCATCTCTTGGTCTCCCTCTACAATTTTTACCCTCCACGCTGCCCTCCAATACTAAATTGGTGATCCCTTGATGCCTCAGAACATTTCCTACCAACCAATCCCTTCTTCTAGTCAAGTTGTGTCACAAATTTCTCTTCTCCCCAATCCTATTCAATACTTCCTCATTAGTTATGTGATCTACCCATCTAATCTTCAGCATTCTTCTGTAGCATCACATTTCGAAAGCTTCTATTCTCTTCTTGTCTAAAGTATTTATCATCCACGTTTTGCTTCCATACATGGCTACGCTCCATACAAATACTTTCAGAAACAACTTCCCGACACTTAAATCTATTCTCGATGTTAACAAATTTCTCTTCTTCATAAATGCTTTCCTTGCCATTGGCAGTCTACATTTTATATCCTCTCTACTTCGACCATCATCAGTTATATTGCTCCCCAAATGGCAAAACTCCTTTACTACTTTACGTGTCTCATTTCCTAATCTAATTCCCTCGGCATCACCCAACTTAATTTGACTACATTCCATTATTATCGTTTCGCTTTTGTTGATGTTCATCTTATATCCTCCTTTCAAGACACTATCCATTCTGTTCTACTACTCTTCCAAGTCCTTTGCTGTCTCTGGCAGAATTACAATGTCATCGGCGAACCTCAAAGTTCTTATTTCTTCTCCATGGATTTTAATACCTATTCCGAATTTTTCTTTTGTTTCCTTCATTGCTTGCTCAATATTGAGATTGAATAACATTGGGGAGAGGCTACAACCCTGTCTCACTCCCTTCCCAATGCATCCCTAGCAATGCATCCAGGTGGTGTGCATTCTTTCTTGAGGGCAGTGTGAACTCCTGCCTCGACTCATAACTGCCATCTTGTTTCTGTACAAATTGTAAATAGCTTTTCGCTCCCTGTATTTTACCCCTGCCACCTTCAGAATTTAAAAGATAGTATTCCAGTCAACATTGTCGACAGCTTTCTCTAAGTCTACAAATGCTAGAAATGTAGGTTTGCCTTTCCTTAATCTAGCTTCTAAGATAAGTCGTAGGGTTAGTTTTGTCAGGACTGTCTCTCCCAAGGCTGTCAGCAGTTCTAATGAAATGCTGTCTACTCCCGCGGCCTTGTTTCAACTTAGGTCTTTCAGTACTCTGTCAAACTCTTCACGCAGTATCATATCTCCCATTTCATCTTCATCTACATCCTCTTCCATTTCCATAATATTGTCCTCAAGTACATCGCCCTTGTATAGACCCTCTATATACTCCTTCCACTTTTCTGCTTTCCCTTCTTTGCTTAGAACTGCTTTTCCATCTGAGCTCTTGATATTCATACAAGTGGTTCTCTTTTCTCCAAAGGTCTCTTTAATTTTCCTGTAGGCAGTATCTGTCTTACCCCTCGTGAGATAAACCTCTACACCCTTACATTTGTCATCTAGCCATCCCTGCTTAGTCACTTTGCACTTCCTGTCAATCTCATTTTTGAGACGTTTGTATTCGTTTTTGCCTGCTTCATTTACTGCATTTTTATATTTTCTCCTTTCATCAATTAAATTCAATATTTCTTCTGTTACCCAAGGATTTCTACTAGCCCTCTTCTTTTTACCTACTTGACCCTCTGCTGCCTTCACTATTTCATCCCTCAAAGCTACCCATTCTTCTTCCATTTCTCTCCCCCATTCTTGTCAATTGTTCCCTTGTGCTCTCGCTGAAACTCTGTACAACCTCTGGTTTAGTTAGTTTATCCAGGTCCCATCTCCTTAAATTACCACCTTTTTGTAGTTTCTTCAGTTTTAATCTACAGTTCATAACCAACAGATTGTGGTCAGAGTCCACATCTGCCCCTGGAAATGTCTTGCAATTTAAAACCTGCCTAAATCTCTGTCTTACCATTATATAATCTATCTGAAACCTGTCAGTATCTCCAGGCTTCTTCCATGTATACAACCTTCTTTTATGATTCTTGAACCAAGTGTTAGTTATGATTAAGTTGTGCTCTGTGCAAAATTCTACCAGGCGGCTTACTCTTTCATTTCTTACCCCCAATCCATATTCACCTACTATGTTTCCTTCTCTCCCTTTTCCTACTGACGAATTCCAGTCACCCATGACTATTAAATTTTCGTCTCCCTTCACTATCTGAATAATTTCTTATATTTCATCATACATTTCTTCAATTTCTTCGTCATTTGCAGAGATAGTTGGCATGTAAACTTGTACTATTGGGATAGGCATGGGCTTTGTATCTATATTGGCCACAATAATTTGTTCACTATGCTGTTTGTAGTAGCTTACCCGCATTCCTATTTTCTATTCATTATTAAACCTACTCCTGCATTACCTCTATTTGATTTTGTATTTATAACCCTGTATTCACCTGACCAGAAGTCTTGCTCCTCCTGCCACCGAACTTCACTAATTCCCACTATATCTAACTTTAAACTATCCATTTCTCTTTTTAAATTTTCTAACCCACCTGCCCAATTAAGGGATCTGACATTCCACGCTCCGATCCGTAGAATCCAGTTTTCTTTCTCCTGACAACAACATCCTCTTGAGTAGTCCCTGCCCAGAGATCCAAAGCGGGACTATTTTACCTCCGGAATATTTTACCCAAGAGGACGCCATCATCACCATACAGTAAAGCTGCATGCCCTCGGGAAAAATTGCGGTTGTAGTTTCCCCTTGCTTTCAGCCGTTCGCAGTACCAGCACAGCAAGGCCATTTTGGTTAGTGTTACAAGGCCAGCTCAGTCAATCATCCAGACTGTTGTCCCTGCAACTACTGAAAAGGATGCTGCCCCTCTTCAGGAACCACATGTTTATCTGGCCTCTTACGGTACGGCTATCTGTATCGCTGAGGCACACAAGCCTCCCCACCAATGGCAAAGTCCATTGTTCATGGGGGGGATGACCACCATGTGCAACTAAAAACCTTATTGCAGCAGTTCAACATTTCCTATAAGGCAGTGTATGATATTCTTCATGACATGTTGAAATTTTGTAATGTTAGTGCTCGCTGGGTGCCTAAAAACCTGGCAGACAACCACAAGGGCCAGCAAAAGATGGAATGGTATGACTTTCAGAAAGGAATCATCTCTGGTGATCATCTGTGGGTATACCAGTACATGTCCAAACCCAAGCATGCCTTTATGAAGTGGAAACATGCCGGTTCCCCAGTATGAAAAAAATTCAAAGTAACTCAATCTGCTAGGATAGTGCTTGTGACAATGTTGTAGGAAATGCATGTTGTTATTGTTGGACTTTGCTAAAAACAGATCCACTGTGAATGCTGCAGCGTATATTAAAACTTTGGTGAAGCTGCGTTGTGTACTTTGAGACAAACATCACAACATTAATGCTGATGGGGTCAAACTTCTTCATGACAATACTTGCCCACTGTTGCTGCTCCTGTTTGTGAGAAAATCATCAAATTTGGGTGGGAGGTGCTCCAACGTCCACTATATAGTCTGGACCTTGTACTGTCGGACTTTGATCCATGCAGTCCCATGAAGAGATTCCTGGCCATTCAACATTTTATGACAGATATGGAAGTGAAATAAGCAGTCCACAGATGTCTATATTCCAACCAAACAGACTGCTATGAAAAATGTGTTGAGAATGCTGGTGACTATGCAGGTAAGTAGATAAAAGATGTAAGATCATTTGTGTTTTTTTTTTTTTTTTTTTTTTTTTTTTTTTTTTTTTTTTTTTTTACCTGTTGAACAACAAGGATAATGGAATGTAGTCTAATTAAGTCGGGTGATGCTGAGGGAATTAGATTAGGAAATGAGGCACTTAAAGTAGTAAAGGAGTTTTGCTATTTGGGGAGCAAAATAACTGATGATGGTCAAAGTAGAGAGGATATAAAATGTAGGCTGGCAATGGCAAGGAAGCGTTTCTGAAGAAGAGAAATTTGTTAACATCCAGTATTGATTTAAGTGTCAGGAAGTCATTTCTGAAAGTATTCGTATGGAGTGTAGCCATGTATGGAAGTGAAACATGGACGATAAATAGTTTGGACAAGAAGAGAATAGAAGCTTTCGAAATGTGGTGCTACAGAAGAATGCTGAAGATTAGATGGGTAGATCACATAACTAATGAGGAAGTATTGAATAGGATTGGGGAGAAGAGAAGTTTGTGGCACAACTTGACCAGAAGAAGGGATCGGTTGGTAGGACATGTTCTGAGGCATCACCAATTTAGTATTGGAGGGCAGCGTGGAGGGTAAAAATCGTAGAGGGAGACCAAGAGATGAATACACTAAGCAGATTCAGAAGGATGTAGGTTGCAGTAGGTACTGGGAGATGAAAAAGTTTGCACAGGATAGAGTAGCATGGAGAGCTGCATCAAACCAGTCTCAGGACTGAAGACCACAACAACAACAACCTGTTGAACTTTTTGGTAATAAAATTATTGTGTATTACTTTCCAATCTTCTCTTGTACTTTTTGTAGAGCAATGGCAAATCAAACGTGGGGTGAAAGGTATATAGAAACAATGAAGATGCTGACTTCTGTAAATTTTTTACATTGTTTAAATTAATGTTTGAAGTGACATTTCCAAAATTATCCATTTCTGTAACTTCAGATAAGGAAAATACATTTACTTCTACATACATAGTTCACAAGCCACTATAAGGTGTGTGGCAGAGGGTACCCTGTACCACTACTAGTCACTTCCTCTCCTGTCCCATTCACAAACAGAGCAAGGGAAAAATGACTATCTATGTGCCTCTGTATGAACCCTAATTTTTTGTAACTTATCTTCATGGTCCTTACATGAAATCTGTGTTGGCAGCAGTAGAATCACTCTGCAGTCAGCTTCAAATGCCACTTCAACAAATTTTCTCAATAGTGTTTCTCAGTAAGAACATTGCCTTCCTTACAGGGACTTCTGAAGCATCTCTGTAACACTCTCATGTTGTTTGAGCCTGTCAGTAACAAATCTAGCAGCTTGCCTTTCAATTTCTTCATTTTTTTCCTTTAATCTGATCTGGTATGGATCCCAAATACTTGAACAGTACTAAAGAATAGATCATACAAGTATCCTTTATGTGGTCTTCTCTACAGATGGACCACATTTTCCAAAAGTTCCCCCCATAAACCGAAGTCAACCATTTGCCTTCCCTACCACAATCCTCAATCATAGCAGATAGGTAATTGTGAGTATTAGACAGTTCTCACAGACTTCGATTTCTCAGTTCCTTGCAAAAGCATTGCTCTAATCCACTGTTCCTTGAGTACTACCACAGGAATAAAAAATGTACAGGTGGGTACTGCTTGTGTAAAAAAAGTCTTTCAATGACAATGAGCCTGGAAAAGGCAGGAATATGCAAAATAACATACAAATCAAAGGCAAGGATAGAATAATAGAAGGTCTTCAAGAATTAGAAAATTTTGCAAATGATTGTTTCTCTGTATTGTATTGCAGAGAATCTGCAACATAATATACTCAAAACACATGTGGCACCCATTCTTAGTTACACAGCAAGCATACTGATGACGCATCCCACAACAGAGCTTAAAGTTAGGAAGACAGTGCAACAATAAAAAAATTAGAAGTCAGCAGGTATAGATGAGGTTCCTGTCTCTTTTCTGAAGGAGTGCATAGATAACGTACAAGCCCCATTAACGAACACAATAAATGAAACTTTTAGTTCAGGTGTTTTCCCAGAATATCTAAAGCATGCACGAGTGAGCCCTTATTAAAGTAAGGTAATGCAGAAAGCACTGTGAACTATAGGCCAGTTTCACTGCTGTCTTCATTCTCAAAAATACTTGTAGCAGTCGTGAAAGAGAGACTGATAAGTTACATGAGAAAATACAACATATTTAACTAACCACCGTTTGGAAGAAGTACAATATCAGCCATTGCAGGGTTCACAAAGTGGTACTTGACGCTCTTTATAGGGATGATTGGGTTACGTGCATTTTCTTAGACTTGTCCAAGGCTTTTGACACTGTTGATCATAAAATACTATTGAGCAAGCTATAATAGGTATAAGAGGAATGGTATATGAGTAGTTTCAGTCATACTTGGAAAACAGGGTGCAAAAGGTGTAGATTGTGCGCATGTCAGTTTTCCTACCTGACCCCAGTACATTTTTGCAGACTGCCCATGTCCTGATTGTTTTTCTGCACAGACTAATGCTGTTGCCCACATTATGATGATGTTTTCATCATGGTCATATAGCAGATGTTATGCTCATCATGAAATTCCAACACTAAGTCAAGTAATTATGGAATTAGCACACAAGTAGGTAACCAGACCCCTTTCTTTCTTTGAAGCAGAACCCTGGATGTGCAATTATCCTTCAGGTTTTCTACTCAACAAGCAATTCAGAATATCATCCCATGGGCAGAAATAGATTCTCTGTGTAACGGCTTCTAATTTTTCACCCTCATCACATTAGAACAATTAGAAGTACTGAAATTTTTCATAGCTTTCCCTATATCTTTAGCCTTGAGGGATGATATCAAAATAAAATGGATCACTTAGAGGAGCTAAAATTGCTATCCCCGATATACCTGAGCTAGGTTGATCTGAAACGAATGTCACAGGACGTGGCAGACATTTCCTACATTCCTACACCAAAGAACATAACAGACTTGCAGGTTTTTATGGGCAAGGTTACATAGTACATCTGATTTACTCCCAAACTGCAATGTTAGCCCATCACCTGAATCAACTGTGGAGAAAATAAATATCTTTCTAGTGGTATGCAAACTGTCACCAAGTATTTCTTAATCTGAATCACTGTCTTCAAAGTGCTCCTTGCCTGACCTTGTATCAGTTTCATTTACCTCTTGTGTAGACCACAGAAGTATTTGCCACAAAAGTTCCTGAATGATTTGAAATGACCCATCACATTCACTTCTAAGATGCTCACCACAGCACAAGAAAATTATTCCCAGATAGAGACAGAAGCATAGGCAATTATGTTTGGTTTCCAGAATTTCTGCAGTTTCCTGTATGGCAACCAATATCTCCTAGTCACATATCATAAGCTGCTGAAGTCTGTATTTGGCTTTAAATCAAAGTTGTCTGAATTGATATCTCAGAAGTTACAACACTGAGCTCTTTTCTCACCAAATAAACACTATTCCATTCATTATTGTATATCAGAACACCACATGAATGCCCTGTCATGGTTTCCTATTGACCCCATGGAATTACACTCCCAGAGATCTTACAACAGCCACATGTAAGGACCCACTCTTGAGATAGGTTTGATACTTCATACAAACCAGCTGGCCCATGTTGCCTGCCAACATGTGTCTTGGCTGTAGGAAGATAATAATATAGTGCAAATGGCTTGTCAGATGCAGCAAACAGCAAGCCTGTCCATGGTGGCTTATGCCTACCCAGCTGTAGGGCTGGTTTCATGCATATTTTGTGAATCCATCCCATGGTGCAATTTGGTTGATTTTAATAGATGTGTATTCTCATTTCCCGTACATCATCAAAATGCAACAGGACCATGGCAGTGAATACCACTAAGGCTCTGGCCACTGTTTGTTCTACTGAAGAAGACCCATAAGCCCGTCACCAACGATCGACTGCAGTATGCATTTCCTTGTTTCCAATGGAGGATTTTGCTCCCAGATGGATTCATGCATATCATCCTACCTCTGTTCCACCCTGCCTTTCATGGCTCGGCTACACATATTGTGTGAATGTTCACAGGTGGAAAAACTATTGACAGCAACACCTATTGCTTCTGCAGTGCCATCCTTTTTATCTTCTTACTAGGCACCACCAATCCATGATCAAAGCCTGGTGGAACTCTAGCACAGAAATCCTCATTGTGCCTTGTTACATCTGTTGCAGGCACCATCAATATAAGAAGAAGAAACAGCCATACATTTTAAGTTGATCAAACACTGTTCTCTGGCACTAATGAGTGAATGCTTCAATGAACTTCCAGAATACTGTGTTGAGCAAGAAGTATACATCTCCAGAAGTTTTTCTCTTTGCGTATTTTCCAAAGAATCAGGGATTATTATTTTCTATGATTTATATGTAAATAATTTGTGCACAGTAAAATCTATATTGTTGAAAAAACTGACTTACTAGTCATGTTGTCCATTAATGACCTGTCAAACAATATTAATAGTAAATCCAGACATTCTGAAGATGATGCAGTCACACTGTGGTGTCAATCAAATAAATCCCCAATACTTAAGCTGAAGAACACAGAACAAAACAAAACAAAAGCTGAAGGCCTTGATGAGATCTCAAACACCCAAGCATTGAGGCTGGAACTGACAGAAGCTGTTTCTAGAACTGGACTGGATGACATACCAGTCCAAGAAGTGGAAATCATCACTGCAAAGCTGGACTGGGTCAAGACGAAATCCTTTTCTGGGGCTCAGAGAAGAAAACTTCTCAAAGAACAAGTAGAAAAGGAAAGCAAAGAATTGCTTTCTAAACATAAATGGAAGGAATTACAAGGTCTCAAACCTAGGACCTCCAAAATAAGATTGTCTCAGACTGAAGGGGGCAAACAGACACCTCCTACCTTCAAAACAGAGAACAAGGGAAGTGTCTAATACTCCCACTTCTCAGTATAATTGGAAACAGAAAAACCTGAAGCTAGAAATACAGAAGCGGACATCACTACTGCAGTTTCAGTTTTCAGGATGGCAGTTAATCAACAGGTCAACATCACCTCATAACAGGTGGAGCTTGTTCAGATGGCTCTCTTTGAAAAGATTGTGGAGTGGGTGGACACACAAGAACAAGCCCCAAATTCTGGAGGGCTGTCTCAGCAAAGCTGCTCTAATCTTTGTGTACAAGGAGATAGGAATGATGGATTTGCTTAACAAGATAGTGCCCAAGTTATGTCCAAGGGAGGAGGTAAAACTGATGGTCAAGATGCCAGCTGAACTCTTCAAGACCACAAAGATATCAACACAAGTACTGAAGCTTCTTAAGCATACACCTCCAAAGACCCTGTTTGTGAAAGTGTTGGTGCGGAACCAGAAGGTCTCAATAGAGGACTGGAGGGTAATCAACCAAAATGTTCTGTCAGATGGCCAAACCCTTGAGATGGACATCAGTGAAAAATCCCTTGGGGAAATGTGAGAACTGGACCTGAAACTGTACTTTGGATTATCACAGGTTACCATCATGATAATCAGAGACCTCAGAAGGGACTATGGCAGCAAGCTGGTGGATGTAAATGTTGTAGATAAACGTGCAACACAGTAAGGAGGCAACTGCCACTATGAGTAATCTTCTGGGAAGACAAGAGGTGGGTATGACTCTAATCCAGGAATCATTTTTATGTAAAGGAGGAACTGGACATGAGTTGCTTCATACTAGAAATATAAAGAACTCCAGAACAAGGATTTCATCAACAATGGGATTTAATACATGCCAATAGCAGATTTTTGTTCCAGGAACTTAATGACCTTAAGGACGTAGCCATGAAAGGCAAGAGCACAAGGGAAATTGTTCTGGCCTCAGCTTACCTTTTTTATGAGGACAATGCTCCTCCTTCCGAGGAAGTAAGGGGACTAGTAGACAACTTTTCACAGCTGAATGAATAACTGTTGGTTGGTTGGTTGGTTTTGATGCCAATGCCAACAACCTGGTATAGGGAAGAAATAACACCTACAGCAGAGGTGAGTACTTTCTCAAATATTTACTCTACTGTTACCTGTAGATCCCAAATAGGGACAGAGAACCTACTTCCAAAAACGTAAGAAAGGAAGAAGTAACTGACATAACTTTTAGGTCCTTCATGATGGGTACTCACCACAAATGTGGCAGTGCAGCCATCCTTATCTTATCTGACCACATGATATCAAGTATGAGTTTGAAATAGGTGCTAAACATACCAAGACCTATATGAATCCTATGAAAATAGATTGGGACTCATATAGGAAAGAGCTAAACTCGTCCCTATCTGGAGTCATAACTTCAATGAGGAATCCAGTATATTTTGAGGAAATCACAGATGAAGTGACATTTACCATTACGACCTTGTACTTATAAAACTGTCCTGTCACCAAGAACTGTATTAACAGGAATGTACCTTGGTGGAACAATATAACCTGGGATTGCAAAGAAAGCAGGTAAAAAGACAGCTTAATGTTCCAAGCGGGAAAGGAACAATGGGCAAAACATGGTGAGGCTCTAGCCAAATACAACCTTGCTATTAAGCAATCGAATTTATCATTCTGGAAGATATTCTGTGAGAAGGCAGGAGGCTCAGCTACATGTGCCATATTCATAAAATCCTCACCAGAATATCAACCAATCCAGAGAAACTCTAAGGAAGGAGGGTGATGAGAACACAAGCACAGCATGTGATATACTGAATCTGCTCCTTAACTCTCACTCACTACATTGCATTCTGGTAAACAACACTTACCAAGATTCAGTCCCTGGAAGGTAATGGTTTACAGGAAACCAAAAGGGGGACTGAGAATTTGCCAGAGAATGTGTTGATTTCAAAAATATCCAGTAGGTGTTGGGAATGTTTCAACCACCTGAGTCACCAGCCCTGATGGAATCTTTCTGGCCCTACTACAACAAGCAGCAGAGGGAATAATTAGATTTCTATGCAGACCATGCAGAATCAGTTTAGCAACAAGAGTCATTACTTGGAGTTGGTGAAGGTTGTTTTCATTCCAAAGCCAAAGCAAACTGATCATACTGAGGCTATGGATATGAGACCAATCAGTCTGTCCTCCTTTCTCCTAAAGACATTATAAAAACTGGTTAATGTGCATTTTAGGAAAGGCAGGTTAACTGAGGTTTCTCTACATCTAAAACAACATGAACATCAACCACGCAAATCATATGAAACAGCACTTCATCTTGTTGGGAAGGTGAAAAAGTACTACACTTTCAGGAAATCGCTCACTGCATCTTCCTCAGCACTGAAGAGACTTTTAGCAATACAACCTGCAAAATTAATGTTTACAGCTGCAGACGAGAATGGCATTAAGACCACATATGTAGGTGGATTGAGACTGTGCTGAGTAAAAGAAAGTAAAAGTAACCTTGTTGAATGATAAAATGGTAATCAACACCACCAAATTGAGTCCACAAGAAGGAATTCCGTCCCCACTATTGTGGTACATAGTGGTGAATGAACGTTTGCAAAGGATATGTGGGAGATTTAGTCATAGTAATACTTGGAAAATTTTCTAGTACCTTTAGAAAATGGCACAAAAGATTATGCAAAACTGGTGCAGGAGACAGGATCTAAGGGTCAGTCCCAAAAAAACTGTTGTAGTACCAGTCACAAGAAAGCATATCCAGGTCAGGTACTGGAATCTGAAGCTTTCTGACAAAACTCTATCAGTAGAAGCAGCAGTAAAGTATCTAAGGATAATCCAGGATGTAAAAGTATCTTGCACCCCACACATAAAGAATATATGTTCAAAGGTGAAAGGTGCTCTATGAGCACTAGATAGATCTGTGATATAAACTGGGCTCCAAGCCACAGGAGGATGTACTGGATACACACCACTACAATAAGACCTACGATAATGTATGGGGCTACAGTGTGGTGGCATAGAGCACAAGAAAAGGTGGCTGTTAAGGAGCCTGGCGAGGTGCTAAGATTGCCCGCTTAGCTATAAAAGGCAGAATTAGCAGCACACCCATTGCTGGGACGGAGACCATGCTGCACATGCCGCCATTACACCTCTTAGTAACAATGGAGGCAGCAGCAGGGACACAAAGGATAAAAACTAGAAATAAGTGGAAAACTTTAGAAAATCCAGAATCCCATATCAGTATAGTGAATGCTGGGTAACTATAGAACAACTTCCAGCTGCTTCAATAAACCTTCCAAGGCAATAATTAGAAGTAAGAAGCAGTGGAAGAACGAACCTCAATACTGCTCAGGACACAGTCTGGTTACATGGTAGATCAAAAACAGATGAACATGTTGGGGCCAGGTTATACAGGGTCTAACTGAGGCTACAGAGAGCAGTTTCTCTACAAAAACTAGCCACAGTATTCCAGGAAGAAATATCTGCTATCAGAGTGTGCATGAAGGAGAAATCTGTGTAGTTGCTACAAGGATTGTGGCATCTGTATTCATTAAGACAGCCAAGCATCTCTGAAATCTCTGTCAGCTTCTGCAACAAGATTAAAGATCATTGCAGAATTCCACAAAACCCTCGTGAGGCTAGGGTGTCCCTGTCCACTCAGGAATCACTGGGAATGAACAATCTGATAAACTAGCCAGGTCAGGTGTGATGATTCCATTTGTGGGACTGGAACCATTTTTAACCATCACTAAAGTGATGTTAGGAACAAAGGTACATAGTTGGATTAGGAGACAGCATGCAGAATGTTGGAACTAGGATCCAAAAGCAGAAACATGGCAAGGTAATTGTGATGAAGCCATGTTTGAAGAGAAGTTCTGTAATCCTGGGTTTGAACAGAAAACAGATTAAGCTTGTAACAGGGCTGATGACCAAGCATGGAAACTTTTTTAAAAAAAACTTGCACACAATGCGTACAGAAAAAGAAGTTCCTAAGTGCAAATCACACAGTGAGGGGGATAAACTGCCCCACATTTGCTCTTCCAGTGCAAAGTGTTTGAGCCTAAAAGACAAAATATTCAAGTCAGTAGCTCCAGAAGAAACTGTGTCTAACAACGAACTAGTAAAAGATCTCCTACTGTTCTTTAAGGGTATCAGCTGGCTTTACTAGAATTACAGGGATGGAAACAACACAATAAACACAATTTCGGTGTGGGCAAAAGTGAACTAAGACCACAGTTGTTTTGTCTCCCCGAGTAAATCAATAAGTCAGTCAATCAATCAATCAAGCAACAGATTAAGATGCAGACACAGCTGTACATAAACTATGTGTGGAATACATAGCACCATGTGTCATTGTCATACAAACACAAACTATGAAACTATGTGAGAAATGCTACAATGTAGCATCTCGAATATAACAATGAAAACAATCAATTTTTGACAAAATAATTTAATTGGAAAGATAAAGAGTCTGCTAACCAAGCTGTGGCAGAACACACTTATAAAGAAGGTTATTATTAGGCAAGCTATCATAGCCAGTGGCTCCTTCTTCAGGCAGAAGGGTTGAAGGGGAAGGAATAGGCTTGAAAGAAAAGGACTGGAGAGGTATAGAACAGGGATAGATTTTGTGAAAGTCACCCAGAACTGCGGGTCAGGAGAGACTTCCTTTCCTTCTCATCCTGTGTGGTAAGTCTTCCCTGACCTGCAGTTCTGGGTGACTTTCCCAAAATCTGTCCTTTCCTAGACCTCTCCAGTCATTTTCTTTCACCCCTATTCCTTTCCCTTCAACCCTTCTGCCTGAAGAAGGATCCACTGGCTCCAAAAGCTTGCCTAATAATAACCTTCTTTTATGAGTGTGTTCTGCTGCCACTTGGCAAGTAGATTTTTTTGTCTGACCAATTAGTGTAGCATCTCTCTGCCAGTTAAAAATTGTATGCAAAAAATAATATGAGAGTACACTCTACTGGCTTTATGACTGTGAAACAAATGATTTTCTGCTTTAGGAAATTTACTACCAAAAACAGTTTCAATCTGCACAGCAGAGCCAGAATTAGATCTCTGTTGATTGCTAAGAAATAACTCCATATCTGATAATAGATGATGAAAAACAGCTTATGAAAAGTCAAAGACCAACTGTGGGCAGAGGCAGCTTTATAGTCTGGGAAATACTCCTATGATGTTCTTTAGGATTATTCACCCATGTGGATGGCATTTCCAAACAGTATGGATACAATTTCATCCTTTCATATGTTATGCAATCAAATGGATTTGCATTAAGAGAATGAATCAGCTTGCATAGCTAAAAATTTCTAACTATGACTGTTGCCACCACATTTCCTACACTCATCTCAAACAAGTGTCAGGAGAGTCTTCATGTTTGCTGCATGGTTCCTCCAGCATGCACCTTCAGGAGCTATGAAATACAATACAAGCAACATGAGTCTAGAAATCTGTGGCACCTAGCAGTCACTTCCTGCTCATCAATCTTCTGTATGTGTGGCACATAGCTCATGCTCTGTAATTAGTCAATGGTCATGATAGTGTAACTCAGCAATGCAGAGCACTTGATAACAACTATTAACAGTGGCTAATAAATATAATAAGATATTTATTTCACAATCAAATTATTATAAAAACATTCATTCTATTGTAAATTATACATGGAATACTTAATAACTCCTCCATTCACTTCTTTGCCACGTTATGAATTAACAAAAATCATACCATTATTTCAAAATTATCAAACCTGTTAAAACCATGTGAAAAGGCAATAATAGTTCCTGAATTAGCTTCCTCCTGACGCAGAGATGCTGCTAGGGTGAACTCAGTGTTGTGGCGCAGGAGATCGACTGCTCGTTGGAAAGAGGAAGGAGGTAACCGTAGGTCCCTGTAGTCACCTGAAATGGACAATACAACAGCAGGTAGTCATTATTTTATGACAGTTACTACTTTTTTCATTACTTATCTTTCAATTACACAAGGCACCATTGCAGCAAATTGTTCTTTCAGCTACCATCAGCTGGGGTAACACTGGTGAACTTTTCCATCATCTTTATGTGGTGGCTCTGATTAGTTGACAGGGTGCTTATAAACTGCAGTGTAATATTTTTTTTTAGATCTATACCTCATGTATTAGTTAGCACATCAGCCAAATGGTAGGTGTCCAAGAGGTCAATTATGAATGAACTGGAAGAACAGAACTTTAGTAACCCTGGAAGAAACAGATCTAACAGCCATCATTGAGGATGCCCAAAATAGAAGTAAATGGGCAAACATATTAATCAATTTCTGTGATGTTACAATTCTATTTCGTCAGGATGCATGGATTGGCTGTGTTGATCATTTTGTTATGTTTTATGTTTATGTATCTGTATATTTTTGTCTCCTGCCAAGTGCCTAAATGGCCAGTTTAAGTGCAATAAATAATGATGATGATGGTGATGATGATGATGATGACCTACACCTCATGTGTGATTGAATCAATGTGGTTCTATCATATTTTAGAAACTGCTTATACCACAATGATTATTCAGAAATTTAGGTGATGTTATCTTTACTTGCAGTGACTTTGTCCCACATATTCAAATTTCCTCACGGTGAGCTAAAAATGCACTGATCCCATGTTAAACCAATTAAAGGTGATCATATGTTTAACAGATCATTACTAAAGTTCAATGAATAACTTACTTCCAAAAACTGAGGTAAATAATTAAAATTTAAAGAACTAAAGTGAACAAGGAAATTACTAATTAGTTTATTTTTATTAGGTCAGTCACTGCACAAGCATAACACAACTTAATATTATCTAAACTAATTACACAAAATTATTCAGTTCAGGAAGATTTTTTGTTTAGGTTTACTTTGCACAATGTCCTCCCAGTAATACAGCTACTTAGCTTCAGATGAGTATGTTAAATATCCACATCTTTCCTTCTCTAGCTATTCTAAGACTGCCTCTTTTACCACATCATCTTCATTTTTGCTCACTTGCAAGCAGTCAAGAAGATTGTGTGTGTTTAATGAGAGAATTCAACAGTTTTTGAAACTGAACATAAGTTTTAGACCATGGTCCTTTTTATGTCCTTCATCAGTTCATTTAGTAACATGGAAAACACCTGTTAGCATGGTGTGAAAGAATTTTGTTTAAAATAGTACGAAATTTTAACATAAGTCCTGTTATATAACAAAATAAACAAAACTTCAGCCTAAAACTGTTTGCGCCAAAGTTACTGCAAAATATGGAACCACGTTACCCCTTTGCAAAATATGGTCTTTATTTCAAACTTACATAAAGAATTCACAATTTCTTGTTTTACACCTAAATCTAAACAAATGATGCCATAACAAAAACTCCTTATAAACATTAAGTTGGATTCCATAACAGATGAACAGATGAAAGTTAGAACACCACTACTCTGCCTCAACTGACAGACTTAGCACACAACAAGTGCTGCTTCTGTGGCTGCACCAGATTTTTGAACTACAGAAACAATGCAAAAGTGACATAGTCAGTTCTGCTATCTATCTTCTTTTTCTCAGCAACATAAAAACTCAAACCGTTGAAGATAGAAGTTGCTGTAAGAGCTCTCTTAATTGGTATAGCTGATGTCTGCTATTGTGTAAGTAAGACAACAGAAAAATAACAAAAGATTTAAGCTCCTACTTCATACGAACACATTATATATGGGGAACTTCAATAATTTACTTACTTACACTACACATTCTTATGGATCAAGGAAAATCAAACACACAAATTTCAAATTCATTTGAAAGAAAATAAACTGTCTTTAACTTATGTCAGAATATGAAGCTTGTAATACAGCAATCACAACTAAATAAAATTTTCATGGTTTCAGTGTACAAGAATGTTAACGTCTACATCTACATGGATACTCTGCAAATCACACTTAAGTGCCTGGCAGAGGATTCTTCATCTTCCCAATAATTCTCTACTACTTCAGTCTCAAACATCACGCAGAAAAAATGAACACCTTTACCTTTCCGTGCAAGCTTTGATTTCCCTTATTTTATTATTATGATCCTTTTTCCCTTTGTAGATCAGCATCAACAAAATATTTTCACATTCAGAGAAGAAAGGTGGTGATTGAAATTTTGTGAGAAGATTCCACCACTACAAAAAACACCTTTGTTTTAACAATTTCCACCCCAAACCCTGTATCATGTCAATGGCAGTCTTTCCCCTATTTTGTGCTATTTTGTGATAATACAAAATGTGCTGCTCTTCTCTGAACTTCTTCGATGTACTCTGTTAATCCCATTTGGTAAGGACCCCAGACCACACAGCAGTATTCCATAAGAGGATTGGACAAGCATAGTTTAGGCAGTCCCTTTAGTAGATCTGTTACATTTTCCAAGTGTTCTACCAATAAAACACATTCTTTCATTTGCCCATATTTTCTATGAGTTCTCTCCAATTTAAGTTCTTCATAATTGTAATTCCTAGGTACTTAGTTGAATTTATGGCCTAGATTTGACTGATTTATTGCATAACTGAAGTTTAATGGATTCCTTTTACCATTCATGTGGATGACCTTACACTTTCATTATTTAGGGTCAATTGCCAATTTTTGCACCATACAGATATTTTTTCTAAATCATTTTGCAATTGGTTTTGATTTTCTGATGACTTTACTAGACAAAAAATGACAGTATTGTCTGGAAACAAACTGAGAACTATAACTGAGGGAGTGCACACAACCTAAAAATTATACTGAGGGAAGTAAGAAAGAAAAGAGGAGATCCATGAGCTGCATGGAGGAAGAAAGTGAGGGCAAAGTACATCGCATCCTCCCACTTCCTACCTTTTCAAAAGATGCCAGGCCTTTCAGAAAAACCACACTAATCTGTTTCTAGCAGTACTTTGAAAGCAGCATACATATTTCTTTATATAAACCTAACTCATCATGTTCTACAGATACAAGCATAAAGGAAAACCTTTTTAAGATACACTGACTATTAAATATCACATATTTATCAATAGCATAGCCAAGAAACATCCACTTACATGTCATGAAAAGCTATGGTTTTTTTTCAGTTATAATGCATACTATGTTTTTGCAAGTGCATGGATACTAACGAAAGAAAAATAATCATTGACTGCAAGAACAGAACCTTATTTTGACAGAAAATTTTTTCTAAATAATTGTAATAAAAACAATTCAGATACTCAGGAAACACGCAAGTGTGTATTTTCACTTATGAACAGTTCACTGCCTTTTAACTGTGAGAAATTTCCAAAACACTTTTCACTAGAACACATATCACTACATGAATTCACAGGTAAAGATGTAAAGTTGTTTGAAACTATTTTGAATTTGTGTGTAGTGACACTATTTTACACTTCATTTGAAACAGATTATCATTAAAGAGTGAACGTACTGAGTACTAGGTTGTCAAAGTTGTTTCTTTTTTGCTGTTGCATAACACAATGTTTCTGAAGGCAATACATTTCATTTTTGCTGCATAGCTTCAGAAGATAATGTACTAATGACTACAAAGTGGACTGAATTCAGTTTAAAACATTATCACCTTCTGACTGTAATATCTTTATTGCAGTTTCTCATAGGAGGCAGAATAGTGGTGTTCTAACTTTCATCTGTTGATCTGTTTCAAATAAGTATCTTCAAATGCATTAATGCACTGTGTACAGCAATCTCAAATATGTAAGACACAGGTACAGTATATGCTGTATCAATTTCTGGCTAAGAACATCTTACATACAATGGCACCATAAACCACAAATGTAAAAACCTGCCCAACTGTCAACATTGAAAAGCTAATCACCTTTTAAAACAATGTCCCCACCTTCAATTCCCACCCCAATTTAATACCTCTACGTACTTCACCTAATTTACTCAAACAAGTAAGGTGAATACCACTGCCACAATATGACTCCCTCCATCTACCCTTTCATGACACTACTTCTTCCAGACAACTCCCTGTGTATCTATGTTGCAACTGTCATCCAAAATAAGCATCCCTCAGAGGCACATTATTCTTCAACAATTCAATACAGATACCCATTTGAAATTTCGTCTGAATGACTCTATCAGATATTCCACAAATCACTTTCCCCCACCTACATACTCCTGTAATTTCATTCCTATACTACTAGGTGCAGCATTCCCAATCTTACTGCTCACAATGCCCACCACAAACAGTCAGATCCCATTCAACTACCCTACTGCTCTGAATTATCTCCTGATGAATTCCATTCTTCAATCCATAGTTCACTTCTAACGATCATATCCCATTCATCTACTTGCTCAGAGCCTTCTAACATTACCACCTATTCAATCGGCACAGGTACCAACATCTACATTTACAGCATGACATCTGAGCTACACAATCATAAGTTTTAATAATACTATTTGTGTGTTTCACTTTCAATGTTTGTTTCATATTATACTGCAGCCTAAAAATTAAATGGCTGATCATTCACATTCTGCTGTTGTGCTGTACCCTTTGGGGATGGGCAGAGATGAAACAAATAAATAAAAGAAAATTACTTTTTCTCCTGCCCTCTTGTGCACCTACACTAGCATGCTGCTGAGCACTGTCTTCCTTGCTATGCACATCTCATTCCATACACCCCAACAATACCTCCAGCTACTCATTAACACTTTCAGATCTACATCAACATTCACATCCATACTCTGCAAACCACTATGAAGTGTATGGCGGAGGGTATGTCCCACTGTACCAGTTAGGGTTTTCCTATTCCATTCATATATGGAGCACAGTAGGAACAATTGTTTGAATGCCTCCATGCATGTTGTAATCAATCTAATCTTGTCCTCATGATACCCATGGGTGCAATATGTAGGGGACTGTAGTACCTTCCCTCATTTAAAGCGGGTTCTTGAAACACTGTAACTAAACTTTTTCAGATAGTTTACATATATCTTGAAGAGTGTGGCAGTTCAGTTTCTTCATCATTCCTGTGACACTCTACCATGGGTCAAATAAACCTGTGGCCATGTCTGTTAACCTTCTCTGTATACGCCCAACATCCCCTGTTAGTCTTATTTGGTATGGGTCCCACATACTTGAGCAATATTCTAGGATAGGTCACATGAGTGATTTGTAAGTAATCTTCCTTGTAGATTGATTGCACTTTTCCTAGTGGTCTACCAATAAACCAAAATCTACCACATGCTTCACCCATGACTCAGTCTTTGTGCTTACTCCATTTCATATCCCTGCAATTTGTAACACCCATGGACTTGTAAGAGTTAGTTGATTCCAACTGTAGCACATTGATATTAAAGTCATAAGATACTACATTTTTTTGTTTTGTAAGGTGCACAATTTTACATTTCTGAACATTTAAAGCAAGTTGACAATCTTTGCACAACTTTGAAATCTCATCAAGGTCTGCAGAATATTTATGCAGCTTCTTTCAGACAGAACTTCACTGTAGATAATTGCTTGTTGTGTAAGGAGTCTGAGGTTATTACTAATATTTTCCACGATGTCATTAATATTCAACATTAACAGAAAGGGTCCCAACACATTCGACTGTTGCACATCTAAAGTTACTTCTACAAGTGTTGATGACTCTCCATCCAACATAACTTGTTGTGTCCTCCCAACCAAAAAGTCATCAATCTAGTCAAAAATTGTATTTGATACCACATACAATCATAGATTTGATCATAAGTGTATGTATAGTATAGAGTCAAACACTTTTTGGAAATCAAGATATACTGCATCTACTAGACTGCTTTGATCTAAAGCCTTCAGTACCTTTTGTGATAAAAGTACAAATTTGGTTTCATGTGATCAATATTTTTGGAATCCATGCTGGTTGGCATGAAGGAGGTCATTCTGTCCAAGATCCCTCATTATGTTTGATTTCAGAATAAGTTATAAAATTCTACAAGAAATTGATGTCAAAAATATTGTATGGTAATTTTGTGTATCACTTCTACTGTCCTCATAAATGGGTGTGACCTGCGCTTTCTTCCAACTGCTGGGCACAGTTTATTGTCCAAGGGATCTATTCTAGATAATATTTAATAGAGGGGCTAACTCAGCCACAGATTCAGTATGGAATCTGATAGGAGTCCATTTGGTCCTTGAGTTTCATTCAATTTTAATGATTTCAGCTATTTCTCAATGCCACTGACACTAGCATTTATTCCATTAATCTTTTCAGTGTTACAAGAATTAAACTGGGGATACTCTCCTGGGTTTTCCTTTGCAAAGAAACATCTGAAAATGGGCTTAAGCAGTACTATTTTTGGTTTGCTACCCTCAGTTTCAGTAACTGTCTCAACAACAAGTGACTGTGTTGGTGTCACTAACAGCCTTTACATATTGCTCTCTTGATGCATTTTATTCATCAACTCTCTATCTATAGCCCTACATTTTGTTTTCCATCTATTATAAGGTCATCATCAGTGTTCTGCCTAAAGGCAGGTTTTCACATGGTAGTTCTCCAGGCTGTCCAGTCTTCTGCCATCCTCTTCAGGTCTGCATAATTTCTTATTCCCTTTATGTCGTCTATCACCTTGTATCTCCTTCTTCCTCTCAGTCTTCTCCCACAAACCAATCCTTCCAAAGCATCTACTAGCAAGCACTCCCTTCTCAATGAATGTCCCAACCAGTTCTTTTTCCTTTCTCTTACAACCTTCAGCAGACATCTTCTCTCACCAACCCTTTCCAATACTCTTTCATTACTCACTCTTTCCATCCAGCTTATTCTCTCCATTCTCCTCCACATCCACATCTCAAATGCTTCTAACCTTTTTTCATCCTCTCATCTCAGTGTCCATGTTTCTGCCCCATATAGTGCCACACTCCAGACAAAACATTTGCCAAGCCTTTTCCTTAGTCCTTTATCTAATTTCCCACATAAGAGTCTCCTCTTTCTGTTTAATGCCTCCTTTGCTATGGCAATTCGGGTTTTCACCTCCTGGTGACATCTCAAGTCTTCAGTTATTGTGCTTCCAAGATATTTAAATTGACTTACTTGGCTAATGGTAGATTGTCGTATTTTAATATTGGACAGTCTGCATCTTGTACTTATGACCATACTCTTTGTTTTTGCAGTGCTTATTTGCATCCCATATTCCACACAAGCTTCATTCAGATCTTTGAGCATGTTATTCACTGTCCGCTCACTTTCTGCCACTAATACCATGTCATCTGCAAATCTTATACATTCTATTCTCTTTCCACCAATACGTATTCCTCTTTTCCCATATAAACTTTTCGCAATAATCTCTTCAAGGTATATGTTAAACAGCAGTGGGGAAAGGCAACAACCTTGTCTAACACCTCGTCCAATGATGCTTCCTTCTGACATTTCATTTCCAATCCTTATCCTTACTTTCTGGTGTTAATATAGATTCTGTATCAGTCGTCTCTCTTTCCAATCTACTCCTTTCCTCTTCAAGATATCCATCAGTTTGTTCCACTGAACTCTGTCAAAAGCCTTTTCTAAATCTATAAAAACAGCAAAGATTTCTCTACTCTTTTCCATATATCTTTCCCCTATAGTTTTTAGCAGGCCAACAGCATCTCTTGTTCCTTTTCCTCTTCTAAATCCGAACTGCTCCTCTGCAATCCCTCTATCTAGCTTGCCATATAACCTCCTGTTCAACACTCTCAGCAAGACTTTAGCTGCATGAGAAATTAGACTGATGGTCCGGTGCTCTTCACATTTTCTAGTATTTCTCTTTTTCTCTATTGGTATCATAACTGTTGCAGTGAAGTCCTCAGGCCATTCCCCTTTGTCATATATCTCGTTACAGAGGTAGACTATTTCTTTTCTTGCCATGTTTCCCAGACTCTTCAACGGTTCTGCTGGCAAATCATCTATTCCACATGCCTTCCTATTCTTCATCTCCTTCAGTGCCTTTTCTACTTCTGCTTCCAAGATGGTAAATCCCTTTCCATCTTCCGGCACATATTGCTCCTCTTCAACCTTAATTTCACTTTGCATTTCATCCTCCTTATACAGACATTCAATATATTCCTGCCATCTGTTCAAAACCTCCTGTGGTTCTTCTGCTAGAGTACCATCCGCTTTTTCTACTTCCATGTTATTCCTCTTTCTTTTACATTCAAAAACTATCTCACTAGCCAGTCTATACATCATTTCATACTTTCCCTCTCTCTCCATTTTCTCTGATTCGTTGCATTTCTGTTTCATCCATGCTTCTTCAGTTTCTCTTCTTAATTCGTTATTCAGTTTCCTATACCTCTTTTTGCCTTCTTCAATTTCTACACTTTTCCACTTTCTGCGCTCTTCCATCTTTTTCAACATGTTTTCTGTTATCCATTCATTCCTGGTGCTTTGGGATACACTAATTCCTAGTACTTCTTTGGCAGAGTCCATGAGTCCCTCCCTCATTTTTATCCACTTGTCATTAACACTTTCATCAACACTACCTCTTTGCCATTTTTCCATAAATCTGTTCTCCAAATCTGATGCCTTTCCTACCTCTTTGAGTCTTTCTATGTTTAGTCTTTCCTTTGCTTTACCTCTCCAGACTTTTTTCAACTTCACTTGTATTTCTCCCATCACTAGGTTGTGGTCTGAATTTATATCCGCTCCTGGATAAGCTTTAGCATTCTTCAAACAGTTCCTAAACCTTTTTTGTATCAGGATGTAGTCCAGCTGATATCTTTCCCTATTCAAATTTGATATCCATGTGTAACGTCTCCTTTTGTGGTGTTCAAATAATGTGTTACCCACTGTTAATGATTTTCTTTACAAAAACTAATTAGTCGTTCACCTCTCTCCCTTCTTATTCCTAAGCCAAATTTTCCTATTGTATCTTCATCTCTTCCTTCACCCACCACTGCATTCCAGTCCCTCATGATGATAATGCAGGCATTTCTATTTTCTTTCTCAATGAGTTCTTGTATTTTCTCATAATATTCTTCCACTTCCTCATCTCTGTGCTGGCTGGTTGGCATATATACCTGTATTATACCAAATCTTTTGAACTACCCTTCAGTCGTATCATCATCAGTCTTCCATCAATATATTGTACCTTCATTACCTTATTTTTCAACTTTTGCCCTATCAATATTCCTACTCCATTTTCACCACTCTTGATTTCCCCTGAGTAAAAGAGTTTATAATCTCCACCTTCTATCTCCCCATACTCTCCCCATCTCATTTCACACAAACCAAGGGCATCTAATCTATTCCTTTTCATCTCCTGTTTTGCATTCTCTAGCTTTCCTGCTTGCAGAAGTGTCCTCACATTCCCTGTTCCAATCTGTATCTTTCCTCCCTTCACTGTCCCTTCCTTCCTGTCTACTCTCAATGTGTTCTGCTCCCGGAGATCTGAATGAGGGGAAGTTTTAACTCCGGAATCTTTCACATGGAGAGACATACCATGTACTGCTTGGGAATGTAATGTGGTAGTTTCCCATTACTTTCCACATAGGCAGTAGGATGTCCAGCCTAAAGTCAGCCACTCACCATGAGTCAGACGCTGTCTGTAGCCGCCCCTCTGGGGTTCAGTCGCTACTTGTACTCTTTTTGTACCCAAAGAGAAAAGGTGCCTCTTCCGCCAGCTCCGCCGTACCGAAGCCCATCTTCTCCGTCTTCGCTGCCGTTAAGGTAACATCTCTTTATTTTGAAGTTTCTCTACAGTGATTGTATACCATGCAGAGTCTCTCCCATTGTGAACTGTTTTAACTGGGAAAATATCTATCCAGAATATGATCAACTATTCTTTTAAACTTGATCCATAGTTCCTCTCCACGCTCATGTCCTGTGTTAAAAGTTTCAAGTTCCTCATCGATATATGACACTAGTGCTTTTTTTTATTTAGTTTGTTGAACAGATATATCTTCCTGCTTGTTTTAGTTATCCTTTGCACTGTGGTAATCACTGTTGTCACAACTGACTCAGGGTCGCTGATACCAGTTTTAATATAGTCATTCTCAAAGAGTTTATGTCTATCTGTTGCCATGAGATCTAACATATTTCCATCATGAATGGGGTTCCAAACTATTTGTTCTAAATAGCTACTTAGAAGGCATTTAGTAATGTTTCACTGGATGTTTTGTCATGTCCACCACTAACAAAACTGTAATTTTCCCAATTGATTGTTGGATGTATAATGTCTCCATTGATGATTACAGTATGATTGGGGAACTTAAGTAGAATCAAACTGAGGTTTTCTCTCTATTTTTTCTGTTACATCAGGAGGTGAGTCTGCTGGTCAACAGAAGGATCCATTTACAATTGTATGCCCACCACTGATGCCAAGTCTTGCCCCAACAATATTGCATGCAGCTTCAATTTCAATCTCAGTGTATGTGGAGTTCTTGCATAGTGCAGCAGATATACTACTTCAATTGGGAATCCATGAATTAGTGGTTACAGCAATGTTAACTTTTTATGTGTAAATTTTGTGGCTGATTAAATTCAAAGTTCCTGGTATTATGTACTATTCAGTTTATAACACTATTTTGATTGGCTGCTGTGTACCATTTCAAATTTCTTCCCTGCACTAACTTCTTCATCTAAGAGTAGCACTTGCAACCAATATCCTCAATTATTTCTTGGACATGAAGGATGTTTCCAGTATGATACCTGGGGGAGCCCACAGCCAGACATTGCCCCTGTATCTGCGGCTCAGTGCACTTCCTCTGAGTGTTTCACACATGACACCTGCACTGAGTCTCGGGCTTCCCCTGCCCATGTGTCAATGGGTCCAGTCCTCTTACAATAAAACTTGAGTGTAAGGGTATTTTCTTTTGAGTTTTTGATGAGATTGCATTCACTGTAGTATACACAGCAAATAAGTCAGTGTTTCTTGTGTTGAATTTTGCAAAACCAGAATCTTTTGTGGAATGTTAGCTTTCATTCAAATGAAAATTTCCTGATTTGTGCACTACCAGGGATTTTTTGATACACAGATTAGTGAATAAATTTCAAGAGATTAGTTCCATGTCAGACAAAAGAAGGTCTAGTGAACGCAGTAGTTTAACTGGCAATTGATAAGATGAGGTATGAAAGGCCTCTGCTGCACCTGTGGCCCTGGATTAGCATCTTTGACTATTAATCCAACTGTCCTGGGTGGGTCCTAGATTTAAACATCACCACTGCTTAAACTGAATAAGAAAAGCCAGCAATGGCGGCCAAAGACTTTTGTCGTAAGAAGTCTCTCTCTTTCTGCCAACACTCATGTCAAAGAGGGCAGAGGAGTGGAAAGAGCTTAAGAGAATCTCCTTGTTCTTAGGTTGGGGAACTGTCCATAAAAGGTGGAAGAATCAGCAATGATTAACAGCATGAGCATACAGAGGGCAATGGAGACTACTGCATTGAAAACACATAATGAGTATCCAGTGGACATATGCCTATAATTGAAAAAATGTAATGCTCAAAAATCTGAAAAGGGAAATGCTAAGGCTCAATCTGGATATAATGGGACTCAGTGATGTGAAATGGAAAGCAGACAAAGATTTCTGATAAGACAAGTATAGGGTAATATCAACAGCAGCAGAAAAGGTATAACAGAAGTAGGATTCATTATGGATAGGAACATAGAGCAAAGAGTGAATTACTGTGAACAGTTCAGTGACAGGGTTGTCATCATCAGAATGCAAATCAATGCCAACAAAAATAGTTCAATAGTTCAGGTGTACATTCTGACACTGCAAGTAGAAGATGAAGAGTCAGAAAATTATATGAGGATGTTAAATGAAGAACGTAGCATGTAAAGGGAGAACAAAATCTATTATCCATGGAGTACTGGAATGCGGTTGTAGTGGAAGAAGGAGAAGAAAGGACTGTGGAAGAATGTGGGCTTGGTAGTAGGAATGAAAAAGGAAAAAGGCTAATTGAGTTCTGCAACAAATTTCAGCCAGTAATAGTGAATACTCACAGGAGCTGGAAATAAGAACTTATGTACAAGGAAAGTAATTGCAAAGAAACCATGTGTAACAGAAGAGATATTTCTGTTGATCAATGAAAGAAGGAAATACAAAAATTTTCAGGAAAATTCAAGAATACAGAAATACAGATCACTTAGGAATGAAATAAATAGGAAGTTCAGGGAAGCTAAGGTGAAATGGCTGCAGGAAAAATGTGAAGATATCAAAATAGAAACAACTGCTCATGCATCCAAATTTCTGACAAAAATAATATACAGAACAATGGAAAAGAAAATTGAAGATCTGTTAGATGAAAACCAGTTTGGCTTTAGGAAAGGTAAAGGTACCAGAGAGACAGTTCTGGCATAGTGGTCGATAAGGAAAGTAAGACTGCTGAAAAAGCAAGACACATTCATGGGATCTGTCAATTGAGAGACAACGCAAAATGATGCAAGATGTTCGAAATTCTGAGAAAAATAGGGGTAAGGTATAGGGAAAGATGGGTGATATGGAAAATGTACAAGAACCAAAAGACTGGAAGACTAAGCATGATGCACTCAAATTAAAAAGGGTGTAAGACAGGAATGTAGCATTTCATCCCTACTGTTCAATCTATTCATCAAAGAAGTAATTATGGAAATGAAACCAAGGGTCAAGAGTGAGATTAATATTCAAGGTGAAACAATATAAATAATAAGATTCCTCAGTGAAAGTAAAGAAGAATTACAGGACCTCTCAAATGGAATAAACAGTCTAATGAGTACTGAATATGGATTGAGAGTAAATCAAAGAAAGATGAGAGTCATGAACATTATCAGAAATATGAACAGTGAGAGACTTAACATCAGAATTGGTCGGTTGGTTGATTTGGGGGATGATACCAAACAGTGACGTCATCGGCCCCATCGGGTTAGGGAAGTTGCGGGGGAGGGGGGAAGGGAGGAAGTCGGCTGTGCCCCTTCAAAGGAACCATCCCTTCATTTGCCTGAAGTCATTTAGGGAAACCATGGAAAACCTAAATCAGGATGGCTGGACACAGGTGCCACCTCACTCTGTCCAGAATTGGTGATCATTAAGAAGATGAAGTTAAGGAATTATGCAACCTAGGCAGAAAAATCACCCATGATGGATGGTGCAAGGGAGACATAAACAGCAGACTAGCACTGGTAAGAAGAGGATTCCTGACCAAGTGAAATCTATTTGTATTAAACATGGGCCTCAATTTGAGGAAGAAAATTCTGAAAATATATGTGGAAAAACTGGAATAGTAGAGAATTGAAGCATTTGAGATATTGTGCAACAGCATAATGTTGAAAATTGGATGGACTGATAAGGTAAGACATGAGGAGGTTCTCTGCAGAACTGGCAAGGAAAGGAATATTTACTGACTGATAAGAAGGAGGGACAGGATGATAGGATATGTGTTAAGACATCAGGAAATAACTTACATGGTACTAGAGGGAGCTATAGAGGGTAAAAATTGTTTAGCAATTCAGACTTGTCACAGAGCTGTGCACTAACTCTAACTGAAACCATACAGAATAATGATAGTGCATCGACTATCTAACTGAGATACTGTTGCTCAACGTCATTACTGCAGCTGGCTGTTACAGTATCTGAATGATGGAGAAGTTGATACTGAAATGCTCTTTTCTCTAATGAAGCTTGCCATCGTTTGTCAGGGTACATAAATTACATCAACAGCCTCTATGTTATGTGCAAACAGGAGTGTGGTATGCAATTAGTGCTAGATGAATTACTGGACCAATCTTTTTCCATGAAACAATAGTTCTTTTTGGTATGTGAATGATACACTGCATCCTTATTTTAGAAAACCATCATCTATAGGAAAGACCTACATTTATTTCATGCAGGACAATGGAAAAACGACACTCCAAAAATTCTTCTATGACAGCACTACAAAGTGTTTTTCATGATAAGACATTGACTGTCCTCCTTGTTCTCCAGATCTACATTCATGTGAATTTTATGATTCCATACCTAATCAGTAAAAATGGAACTCTTATAACATCACTTTGTTGTCCATTCATACATCTGTCCATCTATCTGTCTGAAAGTTAAAAACCCTTTTTCTCATGAATGGGTAGATGTACTACATTGACATTTTTGTCATACACTGAGATCTACCTGTGCCTTGGTGGTGTAAGAAACTGAAGCTTCTAAGTCAATGCAATCAAAAGATATGACCATTTATGTTGATACCCGCAAATTCAGCCATTAAGATCTATAGGGTACTTCTCATTGACATGGAATTTGGCAAGAAGTAAGGTTTTACAGTACAAGTAGAAGGAAAAAATTAGAAAATTCTTAATCTGTAATAGTATCACACAAAGATAATATTTCTTTTGTCATTTGTTATTCAACTTCAAGCTTGAAATTAAAACATTCAAAGAAGTACTGAAAGCCCTGGGTCTAATACCTTGCCAGTATCAATGTCAAAAACTGTCAACATTCACTATTCTTGGAACGGATGAACTGTCTATATACACTATGTGATCGAAAGTATCTGGACCCCCCCCCCCCCCCCAAAGAAAAAAACATACGTTTTTCGTATTAGGTGAATTGTGCCTGCCACCTACTGCCTAATATCAGTGGCCTCAGTAGTCATTAGACATTGTAAGAAAGCAGAATGGGGCGCTCCGTGGAACTCATGGACTTCGAACGCGGTCAGGTGATTAGGTGTCACTTGTGTCAGCATCTGTAAGTGAGATTTCCACACTCCTAAATATCCCTAGGTCCACTGTTTCTGATGTGATAGTGAAGTGGAAACGTGAAGGGACATGTTCAGCACAATAGCGTACAGGCCGACCTCGTCTGTATAACGACAGTGACCGCCGACAGTTGAAGAGGGTCGTAATGTGTAATAGGCAGACATCTATCCAGACCATCACACACAAATTCCAAACTGCATCAAGATCCACCACAAGTACTATGACAGCTAGGCGGGAGGTGAGAAAACTTGGATTTCATAGTCGAGCAGCTGCTCATAAGCCACACATCATACCAGTAAATGCCAAAAAATGCCTCACTTGGTGTGAGGAGCATAAACATTGGATGACTGAACAGTGGAAAAATGTTGTGTGGAGCGACGAATTACGGTACACAGCGTGGCAATCCAATGGCAGGGTGTGGGTATGGCAAATGCCTGGTAAACGTCATCTGCCTGCTTCTGTAGTGACAACAGTAAAATTCGGACGTGGTGGTATTACGGTGTATTCGTGTTTTCCATGGAGGAGGCTTGCACCGCTTGTTATTTTGTGTGGCACTATTAGAGCACAGGCCTACATTGATGTTTTAAGCACCTTCTTGCTTCCCACAGTTGAAGACCAATTCCGGGATGGCGATTACATCTTTCAAAAGGATCGAGAACCTGTTCATAATGCATAGCATGTGTCAGAGTGGTTACACGACAATAACATCCCTATAATGGACTGGCCTGCGCAGAGTCCTGACCTGAATCCTATAGAACACCTTTGTGATGTTTCAGAACGCCAACTGCATGCCAGGCCTCACCGAGCTGTATCGATACCTCACCTCAGTGAAGCACTCTGCGAAGAATGGGCTGCCATTCCCAAGGAAACTTCCAGCATCTCATTGAAACATATGCCTGCGAGAGTGGATGCTGTCATCAAGGCACCGGGTGGACCAACATCATACTGAATTCCAGAATTACCGATGGAGAGCGCCACGAACTTGTAAGTCATTTTCAGCCAGGTGTCCGGAACTTTTGATCACATTGTGTATGATCTGCACCCAGGGGGAGTGTTGCTATTCTGTTTATGTTTAGTTAAGGCAGTGCCCTGTCATCATTTCAATTCAGCGCCGTCTCCAGAGCATTTGGAAACCAAGGGATTTCCAACTTATGTTTCTCTTTTCTATGCCTGCTCATTTGGGCAGTTAAGTAGTCCGCACCGGAACGCTTGCACTCTTTCAAAGATATACTTTGGTTTTCTTGAAGGCATCGATAGATGACTCTTTTGTCAAGGTATCGTCGTGAGGGCGCAGCCATTCTAGCAGAAGAATTAAAGCATAAGCTCTTTATATCTTCTGCTGGTTCATTCATTGCAAAACTGGAAACCATTGCTGTCTTTTCTTTCTTTGAAAGTGACCTTCTACCAACTTCATACTCGTTCTTTACATAGCTGTATGTAGTAAGAATATCTTTCTTTGAAACCGAGAACCTGCGAACTACATACAAGTTATTTACGTAAAGATAGTACAGAAATTATTGAAGCAGATTTCCCCCACTGCTAAATAAATGTGCTGGTTGTGTGAGAAATGTTTTAATATGCGCGAAAAATTACAAGTCATTGCCAGGAAAGTAAAATTCTTCCTTTCCTCTTGAAAGTAACTGAAACAACTAGAAAAAACACCAGCAGAAATACGCCTGCACCATTACGAGAATACATTTCGTACACATGTGCGCTTAATTCGAATATGTTCTTGTTTGGAAAAGAAGTCTCCTAAAATAACTTGCTTCTAAATTTTCTTTTATACTCTATATGCGGTTGACAGTGAGACGAAGTCACCTTTTAATTCTTTCTCACATGTGTCAGTTTTATTTATGTTTTTTGTTCTGACGATGAGAGGTAGTTTTTTCCGAAGATAATGGACGCGCTTAGAAACTTCCGTGTTTCATATTTAATTTGTAAATCATTGACAATAACAAGTCACAGAAGCTGTCAGAAACTGGAGTAAGAGTACGCAGACGGCAGGACGCGAACCAAAAATTCCGCAGCAGCAACTTCCCTCGTCTACTCAGCCAGTACACGACAGTGATCATTAGCAATCAGTACCTTTGTTTTGTGTCATCTGTCTACTGAAACCTTTAAACGCTGATAACTCATTATTTGACGCCCAGTATTAATAAATTGTACTTTTTCGAGAGATCCTCAATATGCTAATATTATGGAACAGCATTTATTTACAGAACATAACATATAAATTGGTTATAATATAAAACACACCAAATACGAGATTGCGAAATGCAATATGGCCTCAACCAAGTGCTTCAGCCAAAGTACATCATTGAAAGGGGCGCAGCCAAAGTTCCTCTCGTGATGTATATACAAATTAAGGCACGTCACCAAAATATCTCTGTGTAAGTACAATAATATGGCAGCAGCGTCATTCTATATATTGCACGAGCGCGCACGTGTGTGTGTGTGTGTGTGTGTGTGTGTGTGTGTGTGATCCACGCCATTATATGCATGGTGCACTTCAAAATTACAACAATGTAACATCACAACCCCACAGACACGAGTGACCAAGAATTGTAAGTGCGTCTAGCCAACACAGATCACCAAAATTTCAGCAGTGCACAAGGCCTATGTCACAGAATCACAGTCTAACATAACAGTCGCGACACTGGGCCTCGATTTTGTTGCCAACTGCGCCAGCTAAGTGCCAAGCCGCCAGTAAATAAAACTGGTGAGTTTGGCGCGAACATCAAAGCGAAAGCGAATTGTAGTTGTTTATTTGGGTTTGTACAATGGCTTTTATAAAAGAAAGCGTCTGTAACACAATAAATTGCAGCAACAACAAGAAGCAGATACCTCATATGGTTTCCTAAGGACTCTGAGAGGTATACAGGGTGTTACAAAATGGTACGACCAAGCTTTCAGGAAACATTCCTCACACACAAATAAAGAAAAGATGTTATGTGGACATGTGTCCGGAAACGCTTACTTTCCATGTTAGAGCTCATTTTAGTTTCGTCAGTATGTACTGTACTTCCTCGATTCACCGCCAGTTGGCCCAATTGAAAGAAGGTAATGTTGACTTCGGTGCTTGTGTTGACATGCGACTCATTGCTCTACAGTACTAGCATCAAGCACATCAGTACGTAACATCAACAGGTTAGTGTTCATCACGAACGTGGTTTACAAATGCGGAGTTGGCAGATGCCCATTTGATGTATGGATTAGCACGGGGCAATAGCCGTGGCGCAGTACGTTAGTATCGAGACAGATTTCCAGAACGAAGGTGTCCCGACAGGAAGACGTTCGAAGCAATTGATCGACGTCTTAGGGAGCACGGAACATTCCAGCCTATGATTCGAGACTGGGGAAGACGTAGAACGACGAGGACACCTGCATGGACGAGGTAATTCTTCGTGCAGTTGACGATAACCCTAATGTCAGCGTCAGAGAAGTTGCTGCTGTACAAGGTAACGTTGACCACGTCACTGTATGGAGAGTGCTATGGGAGAACCTGTTGTTTCCGTACCATGTACAGCGTGTGCAGGCACTATCAGCAGCTGATTGGCCTCCAAGGGTACACTTCTGCGAATAGTTCATCCAACAATTTGTCAATCCTCATTTCAGCGCAAATGTTCTCTTTACAGATGAGGCTTCATTCTAACGTGATCAAATTGTAAATTTTCACAATCAACATGTGTGGGCAGACGGGAATCCGCACACAATTGTGCAATCACGTCATCAACACAGATTTTCTGTGAACGTTTGGGCAGGCATTGTTGGTGATGTCTTGATTGGGCCCCATGTTCTTCCACCTACACTCAATGGAGCACGTTATCATGATTTCATACAGGATACTCTACCTGTGCTGCTAGAACATGTGCCTTTACAAGTACAACACAACATGTGGTTCATGCACGATGGAGCTCCTGCACAGTTCAGTCGAAGTGTTCATATGCTTCTCAACAACAGATTCGGTGACTGATGGATTGGTAGAGGCGGACCAATTCCATGGCCTCCACGCTCTCCTGACCTCAACCCGCTTGACTTTCATTTATGGGGGCATTTGAAAGCTCTTGTGTACGCAACCCCAGTACCAAATGTAGAGACTCTTTGTGCTCGTATTGTGGATGGTTGTGATACAATATGCCATTCTCCAGGGGTGCATCAGCGCATCAGGGATTACATGCGACAGAGGGTGGATGCATGTATCCTCGCTAACGGAGGACATTTTGAACATTTGCTGTAACAAAGTGTTTAAAGTCACGCTGGTACGTTCTGTTGCTGTGTGTTTCCATTCCATGGTTAATGTGATTTGAAGAGAAGTAATAAAATGAGCTCTAACATGGAAAGTAAGCGTTTCCCAACACATGTCCACATAACATATTTTCTTTCTTTGTGTGTGAGGAATGTTTCCTGAGAGTTTGGCCGTACCTTTTTGTAACACCCTGTATACTATCTTATTACTAAACTGTATCGTCAGGATTCACTTGCACACTGCGTGCATATTCATGATTAACGTTTCGTTTTAGGAACATAAAATGGCTAGTGAATAGCAGACAAGAAAATCTTACAAAAAAAGACTATGTTTATCTTTATAATAATGTTTTGTTCGCTACACTTCGAACAAAACCAGTTCATGAATGCAGACAATAATAAATTCGTGTGGAATGCAGTAGCCCACACTGTTTGACATCCCAAATAAGCCACCTCAACTGACAATGAAGGGATTCGATAATCTGTCTAAGGCTGTTAAACCATAGCACAGAAGCAGCCAGTTTAACTCTCCATATATCAGTGCCAGATTCATCTGAATCGTCAACACAGACCTGATTTAACGATGAAGTGGTTAGATTAAGTGCAATTATTCGTTTCTTGCAAAAGTGTGTGAAGTGTTGGAATGTGCAGATCACTAGACTGTACAATACTATTACAGGACAAGGAAAGTGCCTTTCATTTTAAGTACAGACAGCAACAGAAACTGTATCAAGAGAATTAAGTGAAGAAGGACAAACAAATTTTGAAGACTATAGGATTCCAATATTCAAAAAAAGGTTCCCTAGACTTATTGTTAAGCGAGATTAGCAAGCCACTGAAGGAGAAACGTGCTGAAAGATGGAAATATGAAATTTGTTATATTACAGTACTCAGACATTAAGGTTTTGTCAGAATGTTTTGGCAGGTCGGAGTGGCCGAGCGTTTCTAGGCACTTCAGTCTGGAACTGCGCGACCGTTATGGTCGCAGGTTCGAATCCTGCCATTGGCATGGATGTCTGTGATGTCCTTAGGTTAGTTAGGTTTAAGTAGTTCTAAGTTCTAGGGGACTGATGACCTCAGATGTTAAGTCCCGTAGTGCTCAGAGCCATTTGAACCATTTTTCAGAATGTTTTATGCTTTCAGCAGTACATACATTACAGAGGTATGTAGAAGGCATACAGATAAAATGTGGTTTAAGTGACAATAAGTTCCAGATTAAAAGCAGAAAGTACAGCATTTCTCAAATACTGATGAACTAGTGCATATGTCATTGAATGAAATGTCTCTGATGGCAAATTTAACATACGACAGAAATTCTGATAGTGTTATTGGCTTTGGGCACTTCGGGTTTACACGTACAGCATATTTCTCCCACTATTTGCCAGTTGGTTGCCCACTTAGATTAATATAAAGATGAGGGCCGTACTTCTGGCAACAGGCGAAATGACTAAACACAGTAGGCCTTTGGAAAGACAAATGGAGCAGCGATCCCTTTTGTATGTAGAGATTCATATCTGTGCTTCTTACATGTGTTTATATTCTTCTGATTTCAATGTGGTAATCTGCAGTTCTATCCGACATCGCAAGTGTTTCTACATGAATGTGCTGTAGCTTGCCACTGGATTCATGATTTTTATCCCTACTTGTGCTTATTTTAGTATCATTTATAGAACCATCTCTGTCTTCTGGTATCACACAAACTCTTGCAGGCAAAAATAATAATTCAAATAATTCGTAAATGACGTAAGAAGCCGGCCGGAGTGGCCGAATGGTTCTAGGCGCTACAGTCTGGAACCGCGCGACCGCTACGGTCGCAGGTTCGAATCCTGCCTCGGGATGGATGTGTGTGATGTCCTTAGGTTAGTTAGGTTTAAATAGTTCTAAGTTCTAGGGGACTGATGACCTCAGCAGTTAAGCCTCATAGTGCTCAGAGCCATTTGAACCATTTTTTTTGTACGTATGAAATGGATCCAAAACAAATATTATACTCACGACGCATCTGATATTCTCCTTATTCGCTGCTTGGAGTGATAGTGTAGCTTCAGCTGTCAAACGGTAATGACTTTTATAGCAGGGAGTGTCACGACTGTTATGTTAGACTATGACAGAATAGACAGAATACAGACTAGAAACTCAGCTGAAATCCATGAGCCATATTTCAGTACACATGTGCGAAGTCTGCCACATTGAAACCGAGTAAATAGCAGTGTTTGAAGCCAAAGGTATCATACGCTAAACAAATAAATGCATTTTGTTTATTTGATGTACTGTTAAAGTTAGAATTATGTAATGCACTGTAGTAAGAGAAAAGACTGCACAGGAAAGTAATGCACAGTTTCCACAAAGCGACTGATAGCAGTACATAAGAAAAATGAGTTTTCCGATTTTCTTGCTATAAACAATAAAAGCTAATTAAACTGTAAAAATACTGTATGTAAATGAAGCAAAGTTAAGTCAACTCCTGGCGTTAGTTTTTCGGTAGAGGTTCTCTTTTCCCTTTAAAAAATTAAAAACTTGTTTCGCATCTGTGCATTTTCTTCGCTACTGTGTATATACACACTGTGCGTATGAGGAAAATAATTGGCATATGAAATACATTTGTTTAGTGTTTTGTAGTTTCTTATCACAGCTTGATGATGAAGCATTTTTTTCGATATGGGACATACTGTAGTTAGTGTGATAATTTCCAAGTAACTTGCAGCATAAAATTTGAAGCGTTTGCAGTGAAAAATGTAGTCGCTGGCTACTTTACGTTTGGTTCACTTTAGGTGACACTTTACTGTATACTAAATGTAGATAACATATCGAAGTTGTTTTTAAAGTTGGAAGGGAGGCAACATCTCACTACAGCATGGATAAAATAGAAGTTAGAGTACACTATTTCGTTTGAGTGCGCTGGCGCCGAACGCGCTGCCTTAATGCTCCACATGCAAATAGTCTATTTATTCACTTATTTAGTACTTTAATCACATGTAATAAATGTACAAGATAATACTGGACTTAATTCTAGTCATTACAGTATAGTTTTTCTGGATTATATATAGTTATGTGATTTATACATTACAGAAGTTACAGCTCCTTAATTTATTGCAATTCAAATAATCACTTACTGAAAAGAAGGAGTTGTAATGAAGGTATTCTCCAACAGATTCTTCAGAAGTATTAATATTTAGTATACATTTTATATCATTTGGCAGCTTGTTGAATAATTTTATTCCAAGCAGCATATATCTTAGTGATATAAACTGGTATTCGCTGGGAGTAAATGCAAACTACCTTCACTGTATGTTTTTGCATCTTGTTGGTCAGATTTTGGGCTCATGTCGCATTTAAGATCATAAACAATATTCGATTTTCGTGTGTTTTTCGTTTCCTTAATGTTTCTCTTGAGCTCACTGACATACTTACCAAAAGATTTTACTTTTCCTACCAATTCGGCTTTTTCTTTGCGAAAAATGTTATAATGTCGTCTTTTCTCGCTAATTCATTCTCACAATTACCACCACACCTTCAAGTCAACATTTCTGACACTGCACTGTATGCTGTCCGACGCCAGTTGCTCCACTTGTAACATGCTTATTTCTCGATCTTGTTGTTACACTACTCATAGTTTTTCGTTTTTCACATTCACTGCACACACAAAGCCTTGTACACTTACATAGGGGCACCTTTTGCACAGAATACCATTATACATGCTATTTTTCTAAGAAAAAGTTACAGAACTTATAGTTCTAGGTGCCATCTTGCTGGTGTCACTAAGGATTGTGGCTCGTAAGTGGACCATGCATACTTGTCCTCGCCGACTTCTTCCAAATTTATGGCATATGCAGTGCTTGGTCAGAAATGACAGTGACAGAAGTGGGAGCTCCAGGTGGCCAGGCATTTAAAAAAAAAACTCATTTCTTTGTGCAGCTCGAGCGCGGCATGAGCCATTTGTAGTAGCTACCACTGTTAATAAGCACTGTGGAAAAAATGCTGTTCAGTTAGTCGAAAGGAGTGTGTTCGATACTCTCTGTATAAACTATTTTACTTTTTGTATTTTCAATTTTTACATTACTTGCACTGCAAAATAAACAGACGTTACGAATAATATGTGGTATTTATTATTATTTCCATAAAAGGAGTGAAAAGGAGAGGCAAAAATGTTTCGGATTCCATATAATCTTCCAGGAGGCGATTGTAAGCCGACATGAGAACTTTGTGTACAAAGTTATGTGCTTTCGTTATTTTACAGTTACACTTGCTAAAAACAGGGAAAGCAGTAACTTCCTCAGCACGTTACACACTTTATAAATGTCGCATTTCCTACAAATACATATTTGTTTTAATGTTGCTATAGAAAAAAACTGGCTTACATTTATAAAAGTTTCTCTCTCATCACACATTTGGCAGCAAACCACAAGTAACTGACGAAGATAGCCAGTGATGAAGAGCAGAATATATTTTGATGTAGCCTACTCACAATGTCATTTTCTTTTCTCTCATGATGACATAAAAATAGTTTTGAAGGTTTCTGAAAAAATTCGAACTGGCCATAAAAACAGGCATCGCAGGTCTGCACTAGCATAGCGCATTGGGTGAATCACTTTAACACATCACGACAACAATCTCTCCTCATCTTGAAAAGTATTATCGATTTGTTCGGCCTGACTCAGTTAACATAAGAAATTTCTTTCCCTGTGTGTAGGCCTTCAACACATCAGCCTGGAACTTTCTGTATAGGGCTGTTATAAGGTTCTCATATTTTGATATTTTGATGAAGTAAGGACGAGATTCCTACATTTTGTCTTCACATTTCCTTTTCATACTGTTTATGAAAATAATGATAAATACAGTATATTGATCATTAGTTCAGTCTATTTTCAATGTAAGAAACGAAAAAGCCGAAAATAAAAGAGATAAATGTTTTTGCATAGCGTCTCTACCCTGCGACTCTCGGCTTACCATTCTGTACTCCTTTGACTGTGCCAACCACTACCTACAAGCTACAGTAGCTTATATGGCTCATGTCTCTCCTGACCTGTGTCGAAAATGCAATTTTTTCTAAACGCTAGGCCATCTAGAGCTCCCTCTTCTATTATTTTCATTTGATACAAAATCTTTTGTATACCATAAATTTTGAGGAAATCGTTGAAGACAGGTAGGTGAGGTTTTTTTTTTTTTTTTTTGTTTTTAAGTCGTGAACAGTTCGTAGAAATAAATACAAGTGTTGCAAACCAGTGATTGTGATTTATTGTAGTACTTACTGCTGGAAGAAAATAATGAAATCTGAGGAGACATTCTACATCAACAGCTACATAATGGAAAAGTGGAACACATCTCATATTTGGGACAAAATTTGACAAAAGTTTCTTTATGACTCCTGTCAGTCATCATTTATTAACCAAAACATCATGGAGTGAACTTATAGATCTGGGCCAAACTTAAAACATTTGATTAAATTCTAATTGGCCTATTGAATTTGTTTAAAGTAATACCTATGCATTACTTTCAGGATGAAAATAGAAATGAAAACTCCAGCACAGGTGCAAACATTGAAACTCATGGAGAGTGTTCAGTGACAGCTGTTTCTGTTGGAAGCGAAGTTTATTTATCAGTTCACAGGCCCAGAAAAGAAAAATTAAGGAATAAAATAAAATAGCTGCAAGGAAAAAGCCGATATTGACAAAGCAAAGTAGCTTCATTGTCACCTGAAGCTAAAAGCTGTGGCAACTCGCATCTTGCTTATGTTAACAGTAATTAATTTAAGAGCTCACACGATAATTTTTAAACTAAAAGTTGATCACACCTTATTTCATTAGCGTTTTCTTTCATAAAAGTTTTCATTTAGTCGGTTAAATTAGTTGTATGTTGTAAAAACGTTCATTTCCAGCCGTAGTAGTAAGCGGCTATCATTCCGGGTCTACTCAGTTTCATGCAACGCTTTGCTGCACAGAAGTCAAAGGCGCCGCCCTCTGCTTTCATTTCTGTATCTATCTGTTCCGTGCCCATGTTAAACCAGGTTCACACACGCATCTGATGACATCTGTAGTGGAATTGTGACATACCATTCACACAGGATGCAACAGGACAGCTTTCAATAAATAACACTCACAGACGAAAATGCTGTCTGCAATCGCAAACTAATCAACAGCTGGCATGTAAATATCACCTGCGTGCAAGCTACTCTTCAAAGATCTTAGAATCTTTTTGTATTCATCGATACAGGAATTTCAAATAACTAATTTCCGTTTAACAGCTCCACGTCACACTGTGGAGCTATTTCCGGCATATAATTCGCAATTTATACAATGCTTGGTCTCACATATCACGAAATTTAGATGACTCATTTTTGTGGTTACATATATTAAGTTTGTTTACTTATTCATCCAAAAACTTTTGTGATTGTGGGATAAATCATTGATTAAGAAATATTGCCTCACCCCCACCCATCGATCCACCCACCCACCCTCCCACACACTCACAGCTGCAGACAATAAGATATAGGTTGCTATTCTTGTAGATCCAGAAGCTGTAAAAGTGTACCTGCTGATCAATGTTTTCACTTTAAAATGAAAACACACTGAAATTGAATGGAGTACAGTAGCAATTACTCCACAATAACTGTGACAGAATGCTCATGTTTCGAAATACTGCCACAAGGGAGCAGTGGTGGAAGGATGAGGCCCAATAAAGTACAACCAACTGAAATTGTTGTGGCAGGACAAACGTTGCGTCTCTTTGTGCTAATAAAAACTGGGAGTTCACAAATGCAGCTGCATTGCACTGCAGTATGCAAGGTAGTTGTGGCAACACTTTGGTTGCATGTATGAACCCGGCTTATGATACGGATACAGGGAATGATGATAGCCCTGTAAGTGGGCTGGTAGTGAACTTCGAGCTTGGGAAACTATGATGGGGTTATCTGTATTTTCACTTTCTGGAATGATTACTACATGACACTTTTCATTTGTACTTTATGGTGGTTTTACAAATAAAATTCAATACTGCAATTTCGAACGTGTGGCTGTTATCAAATGGAAGTTATATTGCTGCTTATAACCTCCTTGTATATACTGCACTGTTTAAATTGCATTGTAAATATGTTGCTCATATTCTGTATAATTGTTGCCCTCAGTATTTGGTGGGGTAAACGGTTCCATATTTGTTCATTTGTTCTGCTTGTGAATATGTGTGAACTGCTCGATTTAAATGCATTGGCAGTATATTGCTCGTATTTTACATTATTTATCTTCCCATTGTTTTTCTAGCTCTTGTGTTTAATGTATGAATTTTTAGATAAGAAGTAGTAACTATAAAAAAATAATTATTTTCTGTAAAGAAAACTTATGTTAAAGTGACATGTTCCACAGCATTAGAAATGTCATATTCATGATCTATGGAACAAGTATTAATGTATGTACATATGTATGTGTGTATGAAGGCCACTGAAACCTTCGTTGACCTCTGCTAAAATGTAATGTTTATAGTACCTCTTAATAAAGAGTGAAAATGTTCGGTAACTACTGTAGTATTTTTAACATTTGCAAGGAAGAATGCTCTCATCACCAAAACTACCAAGTGTACTTGTCTATATCTACATCCACACTGTGCAAGCCACTGTGAAATGCATGGCACTCAGTGACAACAAGCAACGCCATTCGAAGTATAATTATATATTCATTCCATGACAAGATGTAATAAAGTTCAATACCAATACTGTCTAAACCTTCTAACATGGAGTTCTTCATTAACTGCGAGAGAGTACGAAGAATGGACACAAACAAAAATTAACTAGAATAAAAGTAATATACTGAATACGGGTTTATGTCAAGTAGCTCACACAGATTCGTAAGTAGTAACAAATACACGTAAGTCCACAGAACACCATGTGACGAATGTAGCTCTCTTTCGCAAGAAACAAGACTAAATATGAAATCATTTACTCTACCCATTATTAAGGGTGCGAGCAGAACTATGTCAAAATATGATCAACATTCAACGTACGCATTTAAAATGTAATTTACAGAGTACAGTACACACAAGAAGACGCAATCAGGAGCACCATGTAGTGTAACCACCTTCTCTTAACTACGAAAACAAGTGTGGGAGACTAAAAATCAGCCAATAAGAAAGCGAGAAGGACTTATCTTCGACCATAGACAGTAGTATCTGTGGTCAAACAAGGTAATAAACTTGCAGATCTCGATGTAGTCTGACAATGAATCGAGATTGTGTAACTATAAGTATCTTTATCAGTTTCACCCCTATGCTGGCCAACACCTCCTAGAGAACATATGATATTGCAAAGGCTATATTATTCTGATTTACAATGCAAAGTGGCTTTGGACATGCACGCATGCCACAGGAGCAGGCACTGCGACGACTACAGCTGGCATGTAATACATTAAAAGTATCCACAGTTGTCAATACGGACTGTCATCGGTTGTATAATGGAATGAGAACTATGAAAATTAGTGCTGGACCACGGATTGAACCCACATTTTCTACTTATCAGAAGTAATCGCCTTACCATTTGGCTCTTTGAGCACGGTTCAAGGCCACTCCTGAACTTCCATATATTGTCATGCGGGAAGAACGACGACATGTATACATGTCCTGTAAACTAACGCATTCCACATCATTTTGATTAAAGAGTCGCCTGTATGATGTAACGAACATGCAACTAAGTAACAAATTAGAAAACCTGCAGTGGATTTGAGCTGTCTTTAGAGATGATCTTCAGCCACCAAGTAATTCCAGGGCAAGTAATATAATTATTTTTAAATACATTACAATATCCATAGTTCATTAATATGATTTTAATAATCTGTATTTCTAAAAGAGACTGAGAAACAAGGTTATGCCACTTTCATCTTCTAAATCAATGGACTGCATTTTCAGCATCAGGACGTGGAATGAGACAGCAGTTTGTGTGAAAGTAAAACAGGATTGGTTAAAGGTCAGTAATTTTATGATTTGTAAGCATTCGAATAGAAAATGATCTGAAAATTTATAGAACCGACCACTGTTATTGATAGGTGTGTTTTGTCTAAGCACACTCTGTAAAATTCGAAAGAAATTGTTATCAAGTTTGGTTTTTGCAGGAGCTGTACCGCCATTTTTTCCAAAGTGCCCATATAATATGTCAAAACCTATAACAAGGTGGGTAGATCCAGAAAATATAAGAACATGAAAAAAACCAACAGCTAGCTTTCGCACTTTAAGAATGTGAGGAAACATTTCCTGAAGCTCGTAGGCAATATGCCACTCGAGATATGAATCAACTACAAACGAAACTAAATTTCAAAACATTTCATCCTGATTGGTTTATCATGCAGAAGTAAAAAGTGCTATTGTTTATAGTTACAAAAGAGGTACTTCAGCCAAGAATAAGGTGGTATGTCAACATTAGTAAGGATTTAAATTTACCAGTTTTTTTCATGGTGTGGAAGTAAAATATGCATCAGACACTAGATTTCCAGTGGCTGTCTCATGTACTAATGAGGTGCAAAAGAATCATCCAGAACATACACTGTGCTTTTGTGGAGCATTTACTGTGGAGCAGTCAGCTGATCATTGTGTAGCTGCATTGGAAAATTAATCACTTTGGAGAAATATTTCTTAAAAGACATAATGCTTCAGCTTTCCTCAAAGAAACAAATTATTTTCGTGAACAATGTGAATGTGATATGTTATTCCTGGAGGACTATAATTTTTTTTCCTACTTCACCACATGCATACAAATTTATCATTTTTCCTATTTCACCACATGCGTACAAATTTATCAGAAGCTCTGATAATCCTACTCTTCCCTCACAAGGCACACTGAGGTCAGTTTCTACTCTATGTAAAGAGAAAATATCCATTTCTGGCTTAGAAATACAAACTGGTCTTATTATCAATGGACAAGGATTATGTAAAGCCACAGATGAGTTACAAGCTGTGCACTGTTGTATATTCTGCTTCACAGAAAAGTGGTCTGGCAAAAAATGCTGATGCGTTATGATTTCAAGTTCATTGTCTTTTTTAAAATATGTTGTCCATACATTACCAGCTGGAAATTCTGGTGGTATTCAGCTGTGCTCTTTGGTAAAAGCCTTGTTATTGGATTGGAAGACATAGGAATTACAGCTCTTGCTATTGTGGCTGATGATAGTGCAGTAAGTAAATATCCTGAATCCGGTTTATCTGATCCACCATAGCAGAAGACCCAGTATACAAACCCAAAGAACGCAGCAGGAAATTATTTTTCATGATTGATACAGTTCATATTTTAAAGTGTGTGCGAAATTCATGGCTGAATGTTTCTGATCAGGAACTAATATTCCCAGAATCCAAAGGGATTGGTACAGCAGTAGCTTTCTTTGGTGCCTTAAAATACATGCATTCAATTGAAAAAAATCAGCTTGTAAAATATGGAGCTTCTCTTTATCTAAAAGCTATTTATCCATTGCATTTAGGAAGACAAAATGTTTCTCTGGTTTTAATAATATTTCATGAATGCATTCCAGTAGCTTTAAGAGAGCTAGAGCCCTACACTATCTCAATTACTGTTAAAGCAGTGCTTCATGCACAGCAGTAATCTGTACATGATAATATGTGACTAACATTTAAAATTTATAGTCAGAAAAGAGACTAAGAAAACAATTAGAAGAGGCAGTCACAAGAAACTCTTCTCATTTAGCATTCTTTCAGGAGTTTGTCCAATAGCTGAAGAAGTGGAACGACTAAATACTAGCAACAAACTGATAAAAGAGACACACTTTGGTTTGTGGCATTCAACAGAAGTAACCATACAGTTGTCCAAGCGCTATATTATCGTGTGTGGACACAGTTTCTCCCTACCAGGGAAGTCCAAACACATAGTTTTGAGGTTCGCTTTTGGCTGTATCGACAGCTGGCTGGTTCAAATTAGAATATTTCAACTACCCAGGTTTTTGAGGTAGAAAAGAAAATTAGAAATCGTGGCTTGATGGACATAGGTGATACCGCAATTTTTCTACCTGTGAAGAATATACCGTTATTCCTATGTAGTAGATAGAAATTACGTGTAAGAAATTTCTAATGAAAAGTAGCTTCTCAATTATTAGACAGTGGGATACTATTCCTATGCATGGAACAAATGGTTAATGCGTAGCTATCGTACAAAATTTCTGACTGCATACCGTGATGCAAGAAAAAAATTTCATGTTATAATTTAGTTGCTTCAGCATATGGAGGTAGTCTCTGTTATCCAAATAATGATGTGGAACATTGTGCTATGTATATTCTGTGATTAACATGTTATTCAGTCATTTCAGGGACAGATTTTGCAAAGAGAGAATCAGTGGAGTGTTTTAAAAATTTTGGTTCGTAGGTGTTTGCCCAATATTTTACTGGGACATTCTTGTCCTGCTCATTCAGCAAGTGTTATTAAGGAAAGAATTATGCACATTGCAGGTAATATCAACTGATTGCATAGGTACAAAGGTCAAAAACTATTCTTGCAGCTAAATGAGGTGGTACAAACCAAATTTTGAGCAAGAGGTGACATAAAGTTCACATTTCACAAATGCACTTTTTAGCTAGGAGAATGTATCGAAAATATGAATTTCAACATAACAGGCCAAAAATTTCGTACAAGAATGCCTTTGTCTAATATATTTTTGTTTATATTCTCTAGTTACCTGTTTTGTAAAGAAAAAAGTAATAAATTGTTTGTATTACACTCCAATGCCATTCCTTGTAAATCAATGTCTTTGACATGAAACATTATTGGGTGGGTTATATTAGTAGTGACCTCAAATTGTGCTGTTTGCATTAATTATGAGACACATTTCGTTTACGTTGCTTTGTAACTGCTCTTAAAAGTGGAAAGTGTTGCATTAAAAATAATATGAACAAAGACATGTTTCCATAATTTCACACTGGCAAAGCTTTACTGTCAGTCTGTCATTGTATGTGTTGCACCAGTTTGGAAGGACACAGGCTGAAAGTGATGTCATCACAATTTTGATCATTTGATCCCCAATCTCATTTCCTCCCAATATACACCAATTTGCTCATCCTCCATATTTCGTTTTGTCACACTTTTCATGGTTGATATCAGTCTTTGTTATTCGTCATTTCTGTTATTTGTTGTAAATTGTTTCATTTTGTTATTTATTTTTTTTAAATTTATAATTTTATAATGAATGATGAAAGATCAACTGAAGCAGTGAGGCAGCAGTCTGAATTGTAAGAATGTGTGATGGGAGGTACTCAGACTCCATTGGGACAGAAGCACCATTATTTAATATTATACAATGAAATGTATTGCAAATAGCTGCCACATGAAGTGAAAAAAAGAAATTTTGGTAGAATCAAATTGATTAATAAGTGGAAGTTATTTTTATGTTGTCAAGTATTTGCAATTTGATTGTGAAGTATACATCAAGTACTATATTACATTATTTTGTTTCAATATGTATTTGTGGCAAGCTGACATAGTGTTAAGTAGCTCCGTGGACTGTGTGTGAAACAGTTTTGTAAGCACCAGTGCTCAATATTTATGTGATTTCACTAGCTCACCCCAGTACAAATGATACACTTGAACTATTAAAAACCACATACAAATTGTAAAGAAAACCTATCAATCTTGAAGGGAAATGTATAGAGAGAGATGTGCCTATTGTGCAAAAATTTGCTCTGGACTGCCAACTAAACTTAATCTTAAACAAACCTATTTTTCATGGCAGTGTGATGGCAGCTTATAACACAGTGTTCCTTTTAGTAATTTTGGGTGCAATCTGATGTAACAAATGAAAAAATTGGTGCTTCACTATTCTCAAACATTTACAAAATGTAGATTCCTCTTCCTCCACCTTCTTGTAGTATACATGAAATTCCTTTTCTGCACGACATAATGACATCATTTTCAGGACCAACACTTTTTTTGCACAGTTTTGCACTCCTATCTTCTTCCTCTAGTGTACAAGATATCTCTACAATCTGCAAACGATATGCGTCCGATAAAATAATGCCATTTTGGTACAAATGTGAATCCCAGCATACACATATATAAGCTACCAGTTGTGTGAGGGCACTTCCCACATAAAAACAACTGAAATCACTTTGCGAAGATTGCATTTCATATAAGAAAATGGTTGATGACAGCCATGTGAGTCGAGATCACATGACCTAAACTGACTTGATGTGATGGCCAATATGAATACACCCTGACGTGATGGTGCCATGACATGATGGTGCCACTATATAATGATGGCCAGTGTGAATTGGCCTTAACTTAGTATGGTATGATTCTTTATGGGAATATCAGATATGACAAATAAATCAGAAATAATACTAATGGAACCTTGATGACTGGTTCACTCAGACCGACATGTCATCATCTAGTCAGGTTACATTAACACTCAAGAGAGAGAGAATTCATAAAAAGGCTGTTGCATGTCATTCAGTATTCCCTGCAGTGTCACACCGTTCTGTTAAGTGTTATGTTTGAGAGAGTCATTCTTCAGCTGTTTTGAAATGTAAAGAGTTTGCATATGGTTTTGTAAGCGACAGAGCTGCTGAGTTTCTGTTCAGAATTGTGGTTGCCGTATGCTCAGAGTATAAATGCATGCACATATCTCGAAAAAAGATAAAGTATTGGTTGAAATATTTTTACATATGTTCTGTAACTGTTCTGTGTTTTGTGTACTGTTGTACAGTGATATATTCGTTTACTTGTGTAATAAAGCTTGTTTCATCCAAGTTCTCCATGGCAAATCCATTAAGCCATGTGATGTTCGGATAATTTTGTTACGGTTGCTTTATAACATTTACTAAACGTCAGGGGAACAAGATCGTAAGTTTCTTCTGTGATTGAAAACTTACTTACTAGATGGAAGGTCTGGTGATCATATTTTTTTAAAATTATTATTCACAGTTTGAAACTTGCAATCGCCATTGCTCCAATAGTTGTTTTTGTTACATTTTGGAAGCTTTAAATGAAGTACACTATGCTTTCACATTAGAAAGTATGGAATGCAGGCAGAAAAGTTCCTGTTAACACACAGTTATTCCTTTTAAATTACAAATTGAAATTATAAGAGGACCCCTCTGAATACAAAGTATGAGATATAAATTACTAAGTGAAGCAATTTCGGTATGTACTTATAAATGGATAACCCTTTTCCAAAGTTTGGATCTAGAAAAGGTAGTTAGATATTTTATGTTATAACTTCAGATAATTGCACAAATAAAGTAAAATGTGTAAAGTGCAAATTAATGTGATACTGTATCTTTGAGCTCGAAATGCAAATGCTTAGTCATGCTGATAAAGTGTGAACTGCCCCCCCCCCCCCCTCCCCACCACTTCCAGTCTCTGTTGTGGCTATAGACTGACCTTTAGCATAGCCTAATGTTTATTTTTGCCTCTTATTTAGCCACATTTTCTCTTATTTAACGCATTTTACGTCATTACAATTGTAAGATAAATTCACAAAATGTATGTTAGATAACAGGCAAGTTTCCAAGTGTTTTGATGCATATTATGTACACATGTCATAAATAAACTACGAAAAATGCAAGGGATCCATCATGTAACTTAACCAAATTTGGCCCCACATGCAAGCAGAGTAACCTGACTCATGAGAAAGACAAGTTAGTAAATTGGCTATAATTTTAATAAACCTACTAGCAACCAAAAACTTTGTAGCGTATTCGACTGCTTGTGTTCCTTGGATAGTAACATACCTACTGTGTGGGCTGGTGTGCTCTTGGTCAGTGCAAGGCAGTTTTTGTTTTGAATGTGAAATGAATTGTGCATACAATCAAAACTGACATAACCTTTTTGTAGAACGTTTGTCTCTGAAACCTTTATCATTTTTTGAAGGTTTTCTGCAGTAAACTGAGTAGGAAAACATAGAAAGATAGAGCCTAACCTAAATGTTACACACTATTTGTTTTACTAGTAAATGCTCTGCTTCTGACCATCTGGGGGTTACAGTATTTAAATGTAAAGTATGATATGAACACTGTTGAAAGACAATGTAGATAAAGTGTTTGAGCATGTGAAATATAACTGTATATTTGTAGCTATAAGATTCGTGTACATTTCCTTGACTTTGATCCTGTACACTAAACAAATTAGCGAGTACAGTAAATTAGATTACTGCTATTAAAGGCAAAATATGGTATCAGTTATGATTAGGAACGTTCGTCTAACAGAAAGAATACATGTAATTGCCATTTTTGTAACACTTACGTGTGACCCCATTGTAGTAGACATTTGTTGTAATGTATATGGTCAAGTTCATTATCATTGTGTATTAAATATTAAGAAATGTATACAGTACAGAAGCTTTTCTCGCAAAATTAATACAACAAGACCACATCACATGCCACTGGTGCACAGAGATATTAAACGAAATTTTTACTCTGTGCCCATAAATTACTTTAAAGTTGTATAATTGTTTGCTAAACCAATTAAAAAACCTTTAAATTTTATAAACGTAACGTTAAATATGGTGTGCCACAAGGTTCTATTCTTGGTCCAATCCTGTTCCTGCTGCTTATAAGTCAGCAACTCCATCCTACGAAAGGTTCTCCAGAATGAGTCTCATCATTCATGCAGAAAATACAGTAATTATGCGTTTACATACTGCAGAAAGGATACAACATTTACTACTGTACTGCTATTGGATAAACAATTAGAAACTATAAACACCACTTAATTTCTTGGAATATGGATCCAAGAAACCTAATGTGCAATAATTATGTACCCTTTATCAATAAGAAATTAAATACCACCTGCTATTGCACGAAAATTCTGACGTGATTGCATGACACAACAAATGATGAAAAATATAAATTACTTTCAGATGGAATCACTGTTGAGATGAAGTATAACTCTTTTGGGGCAACTCACCTACCAGCAGAAGTTGCATTATTGTCCAGAAAAGAATTGTAAGGATCATAAGATGTGTAACTACTGGAAGCTCATTGAAGCCACTATTGAAGCACTTGCCAATTCCACCATTATTTTGTTTATGTGTTCTGGTGATTATATACGCTTCACAAAGAAAATGACAGACACTGAAGACAAACTAGGGTGTGAAAACGAAGCAGTTCATAAGTACATTACACAACAGAAAATGGAGCTGCCCAGTGAATATGCTAAAACGAAATTTCAGTAAGACAGGCCTCTTGTAGCAGGGAAAAACTTTACAACAAGTTACCACAACACATTAAAGTGAAGCTAGCTGCTTTTCTAGTGTGGTTGATTTCCTCCAGAATACTTGAGTCACTAACATAATTAAAATTAGTGTACATCATTCGAATTATAAATATCTTTTATTCTTTATAATTGCATCTTTTATATACAAAGCAGAATTTGCAAATGCTTTGCTTCTTTTAATTATAAGAGTAATTGTTGTTAATTTGTAATAAGAGTATCAAGATATAGTGAAAATTTGTTTCTTTTGTACAAAAAACAACACAATGCTGTAAGAAAGGTAAAAATCCTTATAGTTTTAACTAGAATAACTATTTGTAAGAAGAGTATAAGTATAGTTATCCATATGTAAGTATTTGCTTATTATTTTTATGTATTTAAAGTAATTTATGTTGTAGTAGACATACAATTTATAATCGTCATATTAATTCATATTGTTTTATATCATAATAACTGACTATATCAATTTGTGCCTACGTACAAAAATGATGAAATGGAACAATAAAGCAATCAATCAATCAATTAATCCGTGAAATAAATTTGTTTGCTAAAGTTGGCTTCGCTTAAGCAGTCATTGTCTAGACCGTTTTGATTGGTCTTCTTGTTTATTGTATTTTGTTTACTTTTTTTAATTTTTTTTCTTACCACACAAACTGCAAACATTAGACCATAATATATGTTCCTCCGATTCAAAATAAGTGAAATGATCTTTGAGGTTACGACAGCATAGTCTTTACTACTAGATAGATTGTGGGCGAGAAATAACTTGGCACTTGTGTGAACACACCACATTTGCAGCTACGTTGACATCACAAGAATTGCGCAGATGTCTGCGCAGACACAGCTTAGCGTGTGGTCTTGCCTTACGCGAGTGGTGGTGGGGGAATGCTCGCGTAAGTAGTTTGTGCCTGTGGAAGCCCGGCTGCGTGACGCTGCTGCAGTGGTAGCTTCGCTATTGATCGGTGCGCAAGCGACATCTATGGCTATCTTGGGAGTGCGCTCCCGCTTACAAATGCGTTGGCTATGTTTGTGTGTTGATGTGCGCGAATGTGAAGCAGTGTAGGTATCGGTTTCAGTCATGAGTCAAGTAATGCAACAAAAGAAACGTTTAATTAATAAGAAAACGGAACTTCACGAAACGTGGACTGATATTAGTGTTCTAATATCTCAATATCTGGAGAAACTAAATTTTGTTGTAGATACAGTGCTGCGTGAAAAAGATTCAGTGTCGTTCTTTCAAACGTATCCAAAAGTGTCAAGTCATGTGGACAAAATATTAAACATATTTTTGCAAGTGCAGTGTGAATTCAGCTTGTTGTCATGTGAAAAGTTTTTAGATAGTGAAGTGTGTAATTTACATTGTTCAACTAAAACTGAAGGATTACCTGTGGAAGAACGCTGTATAACAGTATCGGATTCAGAAGATTTGTCACAAGTTAAAGTTGGAGTACCGGAAAAGTTAAGTAATCCTACGGAAGAAGATCGCAGTACGGAGCTATCCAACTCGGAAGATGTGTCGGTTACAAAAGTTAGTGCTCTGGGTCAAGAGGTATGTGATTCATCCGTAGAAGTGTGCACAACAGCCGAAAGTGTAGAAAGGGTGGAAAACTCTTCGCCGTATGCAGTTAATGTTAGCGACACGGAAAAAATTACTGAGAGTGTTGCTCATGTTTCCAGTGTAGAAACTCTTCCTGTGTGTAAAATAAGTGAGGACTTGAGAAGTGAAAGCAGTGGATTCACATCTGCAAAGAAGCGTATAAGCCAGTATGATATAAAGCCAAATGAGGTACTGGAAATGGTATATTCACACGGGGACAACCCATGGAATTTCTGGTTGTGTTATTACCCATGTTCGGACATTAAATTTATCCAGAAAAGTGTCAGTAGCATGTATTACACCAACAGATTGGAGGCTTTGTCCATTTTGCCAGATGTAGGCGATTATGTACTTGTAGCAGATGGTGAGAGATTCCTCAGAGGCAAAGTGTTAACTGTGAGAGGCACAGAACTTTTGGATACTACTTGTGTTATGCTTCTTGATGTGGATAGTGGAAGAATGAAATCTTTTAAACTGCAGAGTGTTTGGAAAATTACTGAAGAGTTAATGTGTATACAAGCTCAAGCTGTAAATTGTCAGCTGGAAGGCATTGCGGGTGATTCAAGTATGTGGTGTAAAGAAAATCTGCGACAGTGTCAGATGGATCGTAAATTCGAAGAATTACTGCTGCAGACAACACTTTCAGTTAAATTTATCAAGACAATAGGTGACTCTGCATTGCCCCGTTACATTATTGATGCAGACAGCATAGATATGGAAACAGATAAAATCTACAATGTCTCACAGCTTATTAATAGTACAATAATTCCAGCTATCACACGCAAACCTGTTGTTGAAGAATATTCACAGGAGAGTGAGGCCTCTGTGTTGCAGAATTCGACTGCCGTTACGTCCGTATCTCACGACTGTCATGCCAAAAATGTGGTGCTTAATGTTCCCCAGGAAGTAGCAAATGATCCAGATGAAATCAGTGAAAAAATTACTTCTCAAGCATCTGATCTTAGCACAGGTTGTATGGCTGGTGTTGGAAATGCCCAGCAGATATATGAAAACTGTATAGATGGTATATATGAATACCCAAACTCTCCTAGGTCCCACTGTGAACCAAGCAGTCAAACACTCCTGTTGCATGAAACTGATACAAATTTAAATTCTGAAAAAGTAACACATGATGCAGTTGAAATCTGTGAAAAAATTGTTTTTCACACATGCGAGCTTAGGGCAGATAGTAGAGTTGATATTGAAAATTCTCAGGAGCTATGTGAAAACGGTATAGGTGGCATAAATCAAAAACTAAATAGCCCCAATTTCCACTGTATACCGAGCATTGAAATACCACCATATTCTGAAATTGATAAAAATTTAAATTCTCAGAAATTAAGTGATTCGGATATCGCAGAAATAATATCACTCTGTGAAACATCATCTTCAGATGTGATTATAGATGTAGAAGACACTATTGATTCTCATACTGGTGAGAATATTGCGCAGGCATCCAGTTTTGGAGCTGCAGAACTGCTGTCTGCTGAAAGTGGTGAAGACAGAACAAGTGTAACAGCAACCATTTATTGTAGTAAAGACTTTATTTTGGAGAAAAGAAATTATAGTTATCTTCTTAACAAAACAGTTCTTGGTATTCCTACATTTGTTGATTCACCAAGTCTCTTTTACATGCAGATTTTCTTGAATGAGAATGATGAATTTACAGATTTACATGAAAAAATGGCAATTTTTTATTCAGAAAACAAAATTAAATTCACTACAAAAGAGAGTGCACAAAATATTATTAAATCATATTGTGTTGCTCTGTATCCTCAAGATACACAGTGGTACAGGGCTGAAATCATTGACTGGATGCCTGCAACTGAAACAACTGTGTGTGTGTCTTTTGTTGACATTGGTGATAAAATGGTCGTTGAACTTGATTTTGTGCAGCCTCTGGCCAGACAGTTTGCAAAAATTCCTGTTTTGTCACAGAAATGTCACTTGTATGGTGTTGCCCCTATTGAATGTGCTATGTACACATATGTGAGTTATGAATGGTCACCATGTTCACTGTCTGAGTTTAGAAATGTTTTAAATTTAGACCATGTTTTCAATATGCAGGTAAAAGAGTTCACTTCCTATGGGTCCCTTGGAGTGTTGTTAGTTGATCCATCATCACCGGGTGTGTCAGTTAATAAGAAATTAATAGCTCTTGGGGAGGCAAAATGTCTTCTTAATAAAGACACTTTAGATATGTGGAACCCAATGCAAGAAGACTTTGAAAGAAGTAAAGTACTTGTATATGATGATGAAGATGCATGTGAAGCTGTGGCAGGTTATTCAGCAAATGACGAGCAGCGCTTTTGTAAATTTTATGCACGGCATGGCAGGTGCTACAAAGGTAGCAACTGCCGGAAAGAACATGTGCTGAGTCACCCAGGTGGCTGGATATCAGATAAAGAAGAAGTATTTCAAGAAGCATTTTCACAGGTAGTGCTACCTGAAGTGGGGGAAACTATCTACCTTCAAGTTACTTGTGTTATTAGGATAAATTTGTTTTATATTATTCTCAATGTTGATGACAACTCAGGTGAGGAGACACTTCTGACATTGAACAGATATATAAATGACAAAGACAATCTTAAAAATCTACGTAAGCTGAAAGTTACACCAGCTGTTGGGCAGCTGGTTCTTGCCCATTATCATCAAGATGGGATTTGGTATCGGGCAAGAGTAATTGATACAGATAATGACAACAACTTGGTACAAGTCTTTTTTGTGGACTACGGGAATACAGAATGGGTGAGTGAAATATATGTGCGTGATATTGAGCCTCAGTATCTTCACTTACCATTTCAGGCAATAGAATCTTCATTGGCGTTTACAGAAATGAACGCGAGTGTAGATGATGATAGTCTTGAAACAGTTATTTCAGTTTTTAGGTGTCTTACAGATTGTACTCAACCACTGAGGGCAAAAATTATTTCAAAAGATGATGTCTTGAAAAAATTGGAACTCCAATTGTTTGATGTTAATGACCACGACATTGCATTGATGTTGGCTGACACTGGATATGTTAGTATCACCAGTATTCAGATGACACCAGCCACAGCATTTGCAGTACCAGGTTGACAGCAGTAATAATAATCTTAAAAATCTAAGGAAATTGAAAGTTGCAGTTATACCAGCTGTTGGACTGCTAGTTCAAGATGGTATATGATATCGGACAATAGTTTGTATATGTTGTCTTACATTTGTTGTATGTTAGACAGTTGTTGTTGTTTGACTGTGTACATAGCCATAAGCAACACCTCAGTCACATCACTGATTTTCTGTGTAGTTGAAAACTTTTATTTCAGTTTTCATTGGAAATTTAAATCAAAACACATTACATATCTATGTGCTTGAAATAAATCACTGTGGAACTTTGTTCTTACATTGTTTTTTGGTCCTAATTACAGCAGTGTGGCAATGTAAGCTTTTCATTGCCATAGTGCAATGTTTGCCATTAAACAATAGGTTCTTAAAGTTCAGATCTCTGTCATTTTCTCCTGTGATGATGATATATGATCAGTGTACCTTGTTTTTTGTATTTAATGACTCAAAAGTGTAAGCTGAATGTTTAGAGCCCCAATAAATAAAGAAATATTTAATTAAATTTTGATTAATAGTCTTAGTGAATGATTGTCATTGGTTTGGAAATAGAACAGGTTATTTAATTTTCATTTGTGTCAACATAAACATGGAAAATTAGAAGCAGACTAGTTTGTGAGATGCAACTGCATGCTTCCCCACACCCATATACCTCTCTCTTTGTTGAGGAACAAGAAATGGACTGTCAAATTTTGCTATATTTATACTTCAGTGGGTGCTTTGCAGCTGTCATATTAGGTTAGTTCACATGCAGGAAAATAATGGAAGACAACGAATGTGACTGACAGATGTAGAAACAAGATATAAGTAGAACAAAGCTTGGAAAAATAATATGGAATAAGACTACAGAAGATCACTAATTCAATATGTATACGAAAACATAAGAGTTGGTGGAAGTAATGGAAAAGCAGATAATATCAGAAATACAAATATGTACTTACATTGAATAAAAATTCCTGACAGCATACAATTTACATAAGAAGGAAATATTGATCAAATACAGGTTGTAAATGTACTGGATAATAGTTTTGCGTGAACAAAATGTTTTTAGTTCTTTCTTACTTTCTGTATTTTTGTCTTGGGTTACAGCCTACAAGGCTATAAGACAAGTGTGGATATGATGCCTCCCCCCCCCCCCCTTTTTAAGTAGCTCCTTCAGAAATTTTTATTTTTGATGTTTTATGAGTAACAAAAACTACAAACTATTTTGCTGATACAAAGTATCTTAAGATCTGCCTAAAAGTTGCCAATGATATCACTATTTTTTTCCAGGTTTTCTTTTGTAAGCGTGCACCTATTTCTTCTTTCCTGGCACACTTCCATTATGATGTCATCACCCGAGCCATCCATGAGATTGAATATGCACAGTCCTTTCATTAAAGATTCATTTGAGGTTTGGCTACAGGCATTAAGAATTCCCTGCTCCAGCATGAATGGGTTGTGTAAACTGAACCCCCCTCCCCCATCTTTCTTCATGTTCTTGAAGCCACTCGCTGTAAAACAGTTGGAGGTAAGCCTTGAAGGGTCTAATCACGAAACCATCCATTATTTGATGTTATGCCATCAGGAATTATTAAAAGATGTTCTTTGACATCAAGCTGTTACCTCCCCTGTGTGAGGTGTGCTCTGAAAGAGTCTAGTCCCAACATTACTCCTACATTATATGCTCCATTTTCTTCATCATCCACACACATCAGCCTTGCTTTGAATGAATGGATAAATGCAGATGGAAAATCTAGATTTATTTCCAGTGCCTCCATTTATGTACTTTCTCAAGTAATTGGGAATCCTACAGAGAGAGAGAGAGAGAGAGAGAGAGAGTGTGTGTGTGTGTGTGTGTGTGTGTGTGTGTGTGTGTGTGTGTGTGTGCTGAACTTTATGTTGCTTGCGTTATTGAAATAGTCACTGTTTCTGTCCACTGGTGTCATTTGATTTATCCTTTATCTGATGTCTCCTGCAAATATTTGCTTCTGTGACACCAAATTTTCTCTGTACTGCACACTTGTTTAGCTTTCTCGCTTCCCGCGCCCGGGTTCCCGGGTTCGATTCCCGGCAGGGTCAGGGATTTTCTCTGCCTCGTGATGACTGGGTGTTGTGTGATGTCCTTAGGTTAGTTCGGTTTAAGTAGTTCTAAGTTCTAGTGGACTGATGACCATAGATGTTAAGTCCCATTGTGCTCAGAGCCATTTGCACACTTGTTTGTGGCCTTTGCTTCGTGAATTATTATTAACTTAAAATTAATGTTGTATTGTCTGTAAGAACCAATAAATTGCTTCATATCTTGTGTGTGCACACAACACAGTTTGTCTACTGCTGATGTGCCATCTGTCAGTCTAAGAAAGGAATTTCAGTAGCAAGAGGTTACCACCTCACAAAGTGCATATCAGTTCAGTGCTTTAACTCATAATACAGGAAATGTTTCTGTGGTCTGTGTTTCCAAGTAATCTTTTAAAAAGGTTACAAAGTGTCTTGTGGAAAGAAGAATCTAAGTGATGAAAACAGTGGCTCCTGAAGAGACTGCAAGTTTTGAGTTTCAGTGCAAACCCGATGACTGGTGTAATTATTTTCAGATGGACATAGATGTACCAATATCAATTGACTCTTGTAACTCCTCATGCAGCACAGCTAAACGAACAAAGAGACGGATTTCACATCAGCCACAGTCTCATTATGATTCCTGGCAGCAGGCAGGAAGATGGTACAAAGATTTGGTACCATTTTCAACTGCAATGCCCAAGCAAGCATTGATTGAAATGATACCTAACACATGAAAAACTATGTACACTGTTTTCAAGAAGAATATCATGAGATTAAATACCTCCATTATGTAATACTGGGATATCAATTGTGTTAGGTGATGAATAATTTTATTACATTTGCAGATGTGTTTTGAAATCTATATTTCCTAATAAATTATGGGAGTGGCCAGTGAGGTACCTTTTACAGCATTTCTATGTCGTGATTTTCAGTTGCCTGATTGAAATCTACAGGTAGCCTGTTACAAATGTGGACTTACAGTTCTAAAAGTAGCTGCCTTCTTATCCTGATCTCTTAACTTTCTACAACATGATTGTAACAACAATGTATTCAGCAGTGAACTCAGTAGACCACTGATGCATTTAAACTGTTTTAGAATTCAGTGAGCATTCAATGATGGGAACACTAGATTGAACGAACTCTGACAAGTTTTGTGCACCATATTTGTCACAATTTCCAGTCCACATGCTATGACGTGTCTGTGCGGACATATTGTGTGTGGCCTGACTGTCACATCTACATTTCTGAACAGAGCTGTGCCTTTGATTTGCATCCATTATTGACTGCTACAACTCATTGTTCTTAGAGAATGGACAGTCTAAGCATGGCATTGTCCTCTTAGTTCCCTAGTGCTGAGTCAGCAGAAATCTGACAACTTTGGGCTCACAATGCACTTCATCATTTGTTGCCGCTCTTGAGAATTAACAGTTCTGTGAAGCAACACCAAATTTCATACTTTTTTTGAACCTCATGTTGCATTTGTTGTGTTGCAATTAGTGTTATTTGCGGACATATTTATATTAGAGTTAATTTGTCTACTGTAGAAATGTTTAATATTGTTGAGTATTTATAAAATCAGTTTACTTCCAAGTATGTTCTGATTCACCCGAACTAGAGTGGTGTTAAATGTTCCTAAAGAGCAAACTGTGGATTCCCATGGTTCTCAACATCATGAAATTTGCTGCCTCCTCAGAGTCTTCTTAGGATTAGTCAGGTTGGTCTGCTGTTTCCACCCTCCACTCTTCTGAAATCATCAAATTAAATCTGCACATGCTGTCAGCTACCAACACATTATCGGTGAGCAGTCAATCCTGTATTTTTCGAATGACAAATTTTTGAAAAAGAAAAAAAAAGGAAAAGAAAGAAAGCTTCAACTTATAGTCAGGTAAATGTGATAAATTAGCTCTTTGGCTACCAACAAATCTCTCTTGTCTTTACACACACACACACACACACACACACACACACACACACACACACACACACATCTAGTAATAATGGTTCCTTTCTAGCAATTGCTATTTAAATTTTTATGCCTCTTATTTCAGATGTTACCTTTTGTCTTGTTATGGGATCTGCCATTTTTGAACTGATGGTCCCTACTCTTTGTATTGGCTCTATTAATCCTGAAGGGATACAGTTTTGCTGTCCGGGTTTCTGCATTGATTATATGTGATGTGTGTTCTGGGATTGAAGGAACTTTGTTTCACACTGCCATCTAGCAGCTGTTTAGCATTCTGAGTCTTTCTGCGAACACTAGCTGTCAATCAAAATAAAACATCTGCAGTTATTTTTATTTTGAGGGTATTGCCTGTTGGCTTTTGTTTTGCAGTCTTCAGCCAATGTTCATTCAGTGATTTTTATTTTTATTTATTTTGTTTAACTGTTCACGTGGATGATGAATCTTTGAGAATGCCAGGCCACTCTCAGAGGTAAAACATCATCAAACAAACATTGTCCGAAGATCCCAAGGTGAAAGCTGACAGGCTATATGTCAGTAAGTGCTCATGAAAGTCTCATCAATTTTCTATTTTCATTTTGACTGATGATTAAAAAATAAAGACAATGTATGGATATAGACAGTGGTCCCAGAAGGAATGGTCGGTATTCAGGAATATGACAGGAATGATCATTTGAAGCAAAAAAAATCTAGTAAACATGGACTCTAAAATGTGTTACTCATAAGCTATGAGCACTTGGTCGGTAGGAGAGCTGTGTTTCACAGGAGCGAAGAGGAGTAAGTGCTCATAGCTCATAAAGTATGCACTTAGCCTATGCTTACTACATATTTTTTTTCTTGTTTTGGTCCATACAACCAATTCTCAAAATATTGGAGGCAAAGAACTTACAACAGAAGAAATTTGTTTCACATTATCAAAGATGAAGTGTTCAAAGCTTTTAAGGTATGTGTTTTAGAGCCCATGTTTAGAATTATGCTTCAGATTGTCAGTCCTATCATATCCCTGAATATTGATAATTCCTCCTGGGATACCTTGTAGTACAAAGTACTTAAATTTTACTGAATTTGTTTTCTTTCATTATATATATATATATATATATATATATATATATATATATATATATATATATATATATATATAAAACAAAGATGAGGTGACTTACCGAACAAAAGCGCTGGCAGGTCGATAGACACACAAACAAACACAAACACACACACAAAATTCAAGCTTTCGCAACAAACTGTTGCCTCATCAGGAAAGAGGCAACAGTTTGTTGCGAAAGCTTGAATTTTGTGTGTGTGTTTGTGTTTGTTTGTGTGTCTATCGACCTGCCAGCGCTTTTGTTCGGTAAGTCACCTCATCTTTGTTTTTATATATAATTTTTCCCACGTGGAATGTTTCCTTCCATTATATATATATATATATATATATATATATATATATATATATAAAAAACAAAGATGATGTGACTTACCATACGAAAGCGCTGGCAGGTCGATAGAAACACAGACAGACACATACATACACACAAAATTCAAGCTTTCGCAACAAACTGTTGCCTCATCAGGAAAGAGGGAAGGAGAGGGAAAGACGAAAGGAAGTGGGTTTTAAGGGAGAGGGTAAGGAGTCATTCCAATCCCGGGAGTGGAAAGACTTACCTTAGGGGGAAAAAAGGACGGGTATACACACACACACACACACACACACATACAGACACAAGCAGACATATTTAAAGACCTTTAAATAAGACCTTTAAATATGTCTGCTTGTGTCTGTATATGTGTGGATGGATATGTGTGTGTGTGCGCGAGTGTATACCCATCCTTTTTTCCCCCTAAGGTAAGTCTTTCCGCTCCCGGGATTGGAATGACTCCTTACCCTCTCCCTTAAAACCCACATCCTTTCGTCTTTCCCTCTCCTTCCCTCTTTCCTGATGAGGCAACAGTTTGTTGCGAAAGCTTGAATTTTGTGTGTATGTTTGTGTTTGTTTGTGTGTCTGTCGACCTGCCAGCACTTTCATTTGGTAAGTCACTACATCTTTGTTTTTAGATATATTTTTCCTACGTGGAATGTTTCCCTCTATTATATATATATATATATATATATATATATATATATATATATATATATATATATATATATATATATATATATAATTTCAAAAATATTAGTTGTACTTTTTACTAGTACATGGAACACTGTGTGGCAGAAAAGTAAAGCTAAATTTCAAGTGGGGTAAGGTAATGGAAAAAAGTAGATGATGCATGGTATAAAGAAATGTACCAAGCAATACTGTGATGATGGGAAATAATGCAAGCCAATTGAGTGGCTTGAAGCTCAAAAATTAAATTTTGTAGCTGATAACGAAGATAAAGAATAATGAATGGATGTATCCTTCTCTTTACTGAAATACAAAATTATTTTAAAAATGCATTGAATTGTTGAAGTTTGACAGGGAAAGCACTGATGCACAAATTTTATCATGTAATTTTGGTAATAATTCAGATTCCTCCAGCTGAATATTGTGTTGTTTCGGAGGGAATGTTATTTGAAGAATTGGGATTGTTCTCATACAACTAGGCCTAATTTTAGTTTGAAGTGAGTTACGCTCTTGATAAATAAAATTCAATTACCTACTACTTGTCTGTTACATTTGTAAGAAAAAGATTCAAAATTTTGCATTGCTAATAAGTTACTGAAGAAAATTAACATAAGTTTCTATAAGTAGGGTAAAAACTGCCCTTAGCATAGAAGGAACATATTTGTTCACTTAAATTACTTGTTTATCATTTTGGCAATGAAGTACATGCCATGGCCGTGAGAGTAAAACATCAATCTAATATGATTTATTTGAATAATTATTATTTATAGGAACATGAGCATTAACTGGAATGTGTTGATGAAATGTATGTTGTATCTACATAGCAATACAAATTCAGATGAATGTTGTAAATCGTATCAGGAATACTATAAAATGATTTCTTCAAATATCTCAATGAAGCTTCATTGCACCATCAGGAAGATCTGTTAAACAAATTAACTAAGTTCTGCCAGAGAGTCCAAGATATATCTGGGTTTATTCAACAAATATTATTTTATGTGGAAAATCTCCAAGAAGGCATGGTATGAGATAAGTGAAGTAAAACTGAAGGTAAAAGAGATTTATTGGGGACATGATGTCAGCTGAAATTCAACAAGGAGGGAGCACATGAAATTAAGGAGTGGAAGAGAGTGACCTTGTAGAAGTCTTACATGATTATTACAAAGTGTGCTTCAGTCCATCAGTTCAAAATATCCAGACCTATACACACAAGTTTCAATATTTGATGGATTTTCATCCACCTCAAATCTTTCCATCCTTGTCCATACAGCATAATATATGGCTATGCTGATGTGATGCTAACTGCTGCTTTGTGAATTTTCTAACAAATCTTAGATATCTGCTAAATTAAACGTGTTGTGATTCTCAGGATGAACTGGACAGGATACGAGAGGGTAATAAATGTGCAAATAAGGTGTTCAACGTTAAAAGGTTCACAGATTATAAAGTGGAGAAAAAAGTCTTTTTGAACCAGTGGATGGAAGTCAGTGAGCATCCTAAGCAAGTGGAAAAACACAGCTCCATTGGAAATCTGTTGAATGGAATTCAGAAATAGTTATCTTTAAACAAAGTTTTGTTCACAGAAAAATGGTCAGGCTGAATATGAGCTATGAGCAATAACCATTTTTCTTGATTGTGTTTGGCTGAATAGAAATAAAAAAAAACTGTTGTTTGCTATTGTAAAATGATGATAACTGTTTGGACACAATATCCAGGCTTAGAGAGAGAGAGAGAGAGAGAGAGAGAGGTAGGTAGGTAGGTAGGTAGGTAGGAGGAGATGGATGGAGAGTGGTGGAAGGAGGAGGTTGACTAATATAGGTTACTGGAATAACATACCCGGGTATTTAGAGAATCATATACGTGCCGAAGAGGCACAGTAAAGGTGTTTCTTGAGATTAAACCTCACTTTTTGCCTGTGTTTGCTTTCTACTATGTTTCATTGGACATTATTTTCTATCAAGTAAAAGGAAACAAGGGCATGATATTATATAGAGTTTTTTTTGGGTAATGTATACCGTTTTGGGATATACTACAGGCAACAGATAGGTACACAAACATCAGTGTGTGCTATTAAATTATATTGTTGGAATGTTATGAATGTAACAACCACAGTCCCAAAGCTATATAGATAATCATGCAAAGTTTTACAATGTTATTCAACAGAATGTTATGTGAACCCACTGATGATGGTGAAACCGTATCAAAACATTGTTTTATGACAAAGAAGAAAACGGTGTTTGCTCAAGGCAAAACAGAGTTAGCTTTATAATATTATCTTTGGTAATTATTGCAGGGATGAGAACTTGGGAGCATGATGAAATATTCCTTATTTCATGTGCTTAAAAAAATCCATAGAGTGGGGTTCACATTGTTGTTGCATTGGACAGGAGCAGATTTCACTTCCCTCTCTGGCCATCCAGATTTTGATTTTCCAGGTTTTTCCCCTTCAACATGCAGTGAGTTCAACTGCAGAGCACAGTGCCATTATTCAACTCTAACATTCACTCTTTTTTGCTGAGAAACAACTTGCGTATTACAGAATTTAAATTCAAACTTCATGTACCTGGTTAGATCTTGAAAGCATTCTAATGAAATGACAGTAATGAATGATATATCTTGAATGCTCATCCACCCTTTCATTCCTTAGGCCTTTGAATTACCTTTCCCAGCTAGTTGCTGTGGTGCCTACATTTTAACTTGGATTCTGAACCATAATGCATCTTGGTATCCAGAGTGAAAGAAGGGATAAGTGACAGTAATATTTTGAAGAAGGAGTAAACAACCATTTTGGAGGGTACCGTATTTACTCGAGTAATCCAAAAAACTGCCTGTGGCTTAAAATCGAGTGCAAAGTAAGCGGAAGTTCTGAAAAATGTTGGTAGGTGCCGCCACAACTAACTTCTGCCATCGAATATATGTAGCGCTACAACAGGCATGTTTTGCAGGCACAACGATAAATACTGGCACCAAAACCTCTTCGTCAGTAAATAAATTTAAAAAAAAGGTGGAAAACGAGCTTTTTTTCTCCGCCGTGAGTTTTGACCACTGCACTTTCATACACTATCCAACGAAGTAAATAGAAATTTCCTATTGTTCATCTTCTAGCAGCATTTCAATGTACTACGAAAATCTGACTGGCAAGACTGTTTGGGATTTTTGTCAATATGGGAAACTCTACGTCCTGAATTTTTTCCTACCTGTGAGAAGAGATGGTTGCTACTAGGAACTTTTATGAATTGTGAATCACATGCAGTATTCTCTTCACCATAAGAATAATACAAATATAAACATTTTGCCTTGTATTCTTTCGTGTTTGCTGCTGTCTCATTTAAATACTGTCTGCCTAATAAACTAGGAAACTAGAGCGAGACAACAGCAAACGCGGAAGAATACACATATCATGTCATGTTTATATTCGTATTATTCTTATGCCTAATAGTGATACAGTCAGAAATGAAGCACGGCAATTGACTAGATTTTTAAATCTAAGATGACTCTAATTTCTGTGCAGAACATAATGTACTAAAGAGGCATCTGCAGAGATTTTCAAACGGAGAAAAATGTTCACTAAACTCTCGTTCAGAACATGTTCCATCATATGCAGGCTATTATTTGGTTCTTGTTGATCATTATCAAAGAAAGCAGCAGTGTAAGTAACCACGCACAAGAGCAAGCCATGCCGCGAGCGGTGACAGGCCGTAAACACTCATTATCAGAATGCGACAAACAATGCATGACACAGTACAGTAATGCATTTCCAGCTTAGAGTGACGTAAGCACACAACAGCACTAATCAGATCAAAGAAAAATAAGCAATCAATTCAAACCAGACGAAGCACGTGAAAATGGAAGGGTACCCGTATAAATATGGTCGGAGCGCCTGACGCATAGCAATGGCTACCTGGTAAAGCTTAACTGCTAAGCTTACGACTTGAACCAAACTACTGTAGCTGTATCATCATTCATTCGACCTAAATTGTGTCTCGTATTATAATGGACCAACTTTGTTTCGATTTGGAGGTGCGGCCTAAAATTTTTATCTCCCCTTGAATTTTGAGTCTCAAATTTCAGGTGCGGCTTAGATACGGGAAAATTTTTTTCTTTGATTTCGAGTCTCATTTTTCAGGTGCGGCTTAGATTCGAGTGCGGCTTAGATTCGAGTAAATACGGTATAGATATACTAAATAAATTTTAGAAATGGTGGAAGGTCTTTCTCAACTACATTACAACAAAGGTATGTGTAGTCCACTTGACTAACAGGCTTGTTGACATAAAACTTTATACGCAGATTCCTGCTGAACACAGCTGCATTACAACCTGCATCCACAGTACCTAGAAATAATATTCAATTGGGGTCTTACATGGAGAAATCATCTTGAAATAACCAGACAAAATTTAAACCTCAAGTATTATCAGAAAGTTGACTGTTACAAGCTAGGTAGTAGATGTGGACACTTCGCACACAACAGGACAGGTGTTTGTGTATCCTGCTTCAAAATACTGTGCTTCTGTAGGGGCTAGGAGTATTCATGTCAACATGATTGATGTCCACTTAACTGACATAGTGAGGATTGTCACAGTGCTGAAATCAACACCAGGTACCCAACTTCTTATTTGTTCTAATATCACAACCATATTTCAAAGACAACAGGCAGTGGACCAAGAATGCAATAAGATATGCAACAGATCAGTTCCTAGAACATCTCAAGTAAACAAAATTCTGTGTCATCTTCTACATGTTGAGCTTGCATGTAGAAAACCTGCATGATATCTCATCGGTCTTCATATACATATGCTTCGCATTTTTGAACACCCAATTGGGTATTATTCACTGGATGAGACCTATGGTAACAGATTGACCCAACCGTGCTGTCCATAGGCATGCAGCTGCCAAGAAAAGTCAGAATAGCCTCAGTTGCATCAAAATACAAGATGCTTAGTATCTCTTTATAAATGGGGTATTGTACACAGCTCAGAATGTAATTGTGGCGCCATGGGGCAAGCAGCGAAACACATTATTAGTGAATCCTCAATAAGAAGATTGCAAGGCGGCTGGAACAACTTAATGGCATCTCCAAAGGCTGCTTAGCCAAGTTATTAGGGCACAGGATTCTGTTTGAATTGTAATATTAATAATCTAAATATGCACTTCAATTTTGTAAATGAATAAAGGAACAGAAGAATTCCTTGGACTAAATTGGGATGAAAAGCAGTTTACGAATCCAAAACATAACTGTGTTGTGGAAAGTACACAGGAAAGTATTATTCAAACTGTGACAGAACATATGTTATTACTGCTGATTGTCAAGGACACTTAAGCTAGTTTTTGTGAAAATTATTAGATTTTATATTACTTGTAAGTAGTGGAATGTTTGCTAGAAATTGGTTCAGAGATTGTTAGAAAATAATATGAAAATTCTGTGCTGTTTGAATAGGTATCTGCAGGATGTTTGATTATTTATTAATCCTAAAAAGATTAATCATAAATGCACTCCCTCCTCCCACCCTCCCCCCATAGGCTAAACAAGCAGTTGTCATATGTTGCCAGTACATAACTGTTGGCCAATCTATTTCAGTAAATTTTATGTTAAGTGTGTAACAAAGGGTGGGCAAAATAAAAGTGGCCCAGAAAATATGTGTAAGACTGACAAGGAGTTGGTCCTTTTTAATGAACAGGGTAACTGCCCACAACAGAAAATGCTGGAAACCATGATTTCAATGAACCACTTGGTTGCTGTTACATGTCTGCACATGCACATCTCCTGCATGTTCTGTTCTGAGTACTTCGTTGTGTCATTACAACTGAGTGAGTGAGAGGAGGAGACATGTTCAGTGACCAGTTAAATCAATAAAAAATGTTGCTTACTTTTAAAAAAGCGTGTGTTCATTGTTGAGTGTCATGCAAAGCAAAATTAGTGAAAAATGTATGGAGAACTGTTTGCACAAAAGTTTAATACTGACAGTATTTTGGCAAAACTGGCAGCAAAGTCTGCAGTGTAAATCTTAGTGGAAAGAATTTGAACACCGGAAAGCACCATTCAAAATATTTTCTGGGAAAACTTTATGGTGGCCTAGTATATAACATTTTGGGGGAAAAAAAAACACACAATGACAGGATGACTAAAACCAATAACAAATACAGAAGAAGAAAGCAAGCACAGTTTAACTGTATCTGAGAAGAATAGAAAAATATAGATAATTTGTAGATACCATTTGTATTTTCTTAATTGCTGGGATTCCTAGTTCTGCATTAGCAGCAGTCAGAAGACTACAGGCCCCCCCCCCCCCCCCCCCGCCCCCTCCTTCCTATCCTCCTCACATACTGCAAGGCTCTGCCCATGCATGCTGCAGTCCATGGTAGCCTCTCTCCCTACTTCCAGCACTCTAGCAGAAATGATTTGTGACAGCTGTATGCTACAACTCCCATATGCAAAAGTGCAGTCCTACCAGCTCACTTGACTGAGTTCAGATGCATATTTCAGGACCTCAGCTTTCATGCAGTGATGGGATGGCGAGCTGCAGCGACTCGAGTGCACCGAGAATTCCTCGAGCCTCTAGTTCTCAAGCAATTCTTGAGAAGCTCACGAGAAATGGCTCGGCGGTGTGCGCCACTGTGCGCCAGTTGGCTGTGACAACATACGCCGCGCCACTGTTGTTTCATGAATTGAATGCCACCGCTAGACAAACACGCTCGCTGCTCGCTGTGCTTGTAACTAGTATGGACACTCGAAAACGAACATCATGGTGCTGGCAATACTTTACGGAGGATGGAGATAACGTTACCTGAAACATTTGTTGTAAAAATCTCCGTAATGTATCAAAAAAATACACCGGGCATGATTAGATATCTTAAACTGCACAATTTATCGAGCAATAAAACAGTGACGTCCATGAATACAAAGGCTCATTCTTCCAATAGTGAGAGGCAGACAAAATATCCAGGTATATATGATACAAAAGGTGAATTCCATACAAAAGTTCGGATAGTGTCCGAAGTGGTCTGCCACGCTTGAAAAACCATTGATTTTTTAATCGTACTCCGATAACATACAACATACCCCAAAATCAAACCTATACTATCCTAGCTTTTTCACGATACGATATGTAATTTTATTGGACTAGTTGTCGAGCATAATGCATCCCCTTGCAGGAGCACTGATCTAAATCTAATGTTTCTCTTCACAGAGGGAAGTAAACGGCAACAGCTAGATGAAGCACTAGTGGCCATGATAACAGACAGTTTTCAATTGCCGAGGACACTGGTTTTCAACGTTTTGTTTCACTGTTGGACCCACAATACTCGATACCAAATCGAAAAAAGTTGCGCCTCATGATTGAGGACGATTACTATAAACAGAAAGAGGCTGTAAACTTGGCCGTGGAAGACTCTGCTTGTATTTCTTTAACAACCGATATTTGGACCTCACTCAATAGTGAGGCATATATTGCTGTAACTGGTCATTTCATTAACACTAATTGGTGGCTGAAAGCTTTAGCTCTCGAGAGATTCCGTTTCCTGGAAAAGCATACAGCGCTAAATATTAGTGAGGCATTAGATAACATGATTTCAAAATGGAACATTGAAAACAAAGTTGTAAGCATCACAACTGACAACGCCAGTAACATGACGGCAGCCGGACAACTTATTCACAGTGGCAACATAGATATGCAACATGTGCCTTGTTTAGCACACACCATCAATTTAGTTGTGAAAAGTTGTTTGAACAGCAACAGTGAGCTCTGCATAATGCGGGAAAACGCCAGAAAAATTGTTAGCTATTTTAAAACAAGTTTCAATGCTAATGAAAAACTACATGAGATCCACGACCTAATGAAAAAACCTGTTAATAAATTGATTCAGGAAACTGAAACCCGATGGAACAGTACATTTTATATGCTACAACGTCTAGTGGAGCAAAAGGAATGCATTGCAGCCTGTTTATCATCTTTGTATTCAGGTGTTGAGGACCTCACAGCTAACGAGTGGCGAATTTTGAGCGAATGTTTATGTGCACTGGAGCCATTTGAAGTGGTAACAAGTGAAATCTCAAATGAAAACTATATCTCTCTTTCAAAAGCTGTTCCAATAACCAGACAGCTAATCCTAACAGTATGCAATGGGAAGTGGGCTACCACGACAGCGCAAGAGCTACAGCAACATCTGCACAACTCACTAATAGCCCGGCTAGGATTAACAGAAACAAAAAAAATACATGCTGTTGCCACAGTTCTCAACCCAAGATTCAAAACGTTACCATTTACGAATCCCATTCACTCAAAACATGCCGTTGCAAGCCTAATTGCAGAGTGCACAAATGTGGTAGAGACCGTACGATCTACTCATTCGGCTGCAAATGACAATAACCAAGAGTACCATTTCGTACAAAATGTCAGTAGTTCCCTATGGGCTTCTTTCAATGAAGAAGTTTCCAATAAAAATCTAATGAAAAGCGGTTGTGATAGCATAGACCTGGAGGTACAAAAATATTTGGAAGAACCGTACCTACAATGCATGGACAATCCTTTACACTACTGGAAAAAAATGAAAACAGTTATTAAGGTCTAGCTGTCATGGCAAAAAAAATCTTGCAATACCTGCAACTTCTGCTGCCAGTGAAAGAACATTTTTGAAAACAGGACTACTTATAAACAAACAAAGAAGCAGACTAAAAGGCCAATTGGTTAATAAAATCATATTTCTAAACAAAAATTGACGGCAATGCAGCAATGGGATGTAAAAATGCCTTCTGCTGAACAACTTTTGTTTCCTTTCTTTCTTCAGTAAGTAAACACATGTACGCAGTTTCTGTATATAAAAGGCTATAGCACTTCTCTTTTATGTTTAAGCATGCATGCATACATGCAGAATGTACAAGGTAATTTATTTTTTAAGAATAAAGCTTCTGTTTCATGCAAATTCTGTGCTTTGTTTTAAACAACAATTCTATGATTTTTGTCTTATGAGACATACACTAACACTTCAGTACACATTAATAACGGTAGTACAGTTGATATCAATCACAGAATTTCAAAGTTTTCCGTGCATTTACGTACAACGAGTAAGAGCACTGCGACTCAGTGCTTCGTGTACTGAAGGTTTGCGCAATTTCTCAGAGAGTGCAGCACTGTCAACTTCTCGAGCGTACCCGAGACATTTTTGAGAAATTGCCTTCGCCCCATGCACTTCTCGAGCTCGATCATAGCCCATCCCTACTTTCATGTCATACTCCTGTCAGAGGCATGGTTGAAGCTGAACATCCATCCCAGCACTGTAAATCTCCAGGGCTATGTCCTTCTGAGTCATGACAGATGGTATGGGGGTGTGGCAGCATATATACATGCAAACTTACTCCCCAATGCCGTGTTAATGTACAGAAACAGGGACAAAAAACCCGAATACATGTTCCCTGAAATTAAACTCAGCAGAAAGTGTCTTGTCTGTGTAATACTCAGTCCATCAAAGCTGGACAGCTCTCTAAATTTGAATTCGCACTTTTCATATCTTGAATCTTTGTATGAACACAACTGTAGTCACAGATGTGAATGGAAATTTTCTAAAGAAAAGTCCTTCCATTTCAAAATTCACATGTATACTTCCTGCTCAAACCTAACACTGCTTCCACTTTGGACAACTCATCATACATCAGACACTCATCCCTCTATCAATATTTTCACAGCCAAGTCACCAAATACAGTAATTCCCACTGATCAGATCTGAATACACAGCTTATCTGCTCATGGTATAATATTCATGACTTATTCATCGCAGTGTAGAAATAACAAACTGCAAGTGGCCACTTTTAGAGATTTTAAGTGCTTGAATATGTCTCAACTTGATAGCTAACGCCTATGATATTTCTAGGCAGGAAATAACTTTGGTATAATTTGTGAAGTGTTACGTATTATTTTCCTGAGTTCCTAGTAGCAAATAAAATTGTATTTGTGTGTTTTATGACTAATTAAACTCTAAGTCATTAATTTTATAGCACTTGCAACAGCCTTTTTCAACATTAATGCCTATTTCAGCTTTAAAATCCTAGAAGGTACTTATTTCTTCAATGTAACATAAAATTCTGGCATTTTCAAAAGATTAGAATTCCTTGGGAGGACTGAAGGCGATATTTGAAAAACAGAAAAAAATAATGTAGCTTGTAGAATCCTGGCCAACCGCCTGTTCCCGTAAACAAAGGTATTAATGAGCCTTGAACTGACTTCAGAGAATTAAATCTGCCTAGCCATTAAATTGGTGTGGTGCATAATTTCCTAGTGTTATTCCGTAAGTTTAATAAAGACAACAGATACACATTAACAGAGACTTCAGTCACCAATAATATATTCTCCTTCACTATTTACAGCAATGCCGACACTGGGGTAATTTTTTGATTCTGTGACTATAAATCATGTGGTTTTGAGACAAAGAAATCATCAGGCCATGTTCAGACTGCATTTTCATCCGGAAAGGGAGTTCCTTGAAGTTGACAGATAGAGGGCAGAAAAGGTGAAAATCTGTGGGTGCAAGATCATGTGAATAAGGTAGATGTGGAATTACTTCCCAACCCAAATACTGTATAGTGTTTTTTGTCAGTCTGTCAGAATGCGGGTGGATGTTATCATGGAGTAGCCTCACTTCACGCAGTCTTCCTGGTCATTTTTCTTGGATTGTGTCTGCAAGATGTTTTAGTTGTTGACAAAAAATGTCAGCAGTGATGGTTACACCTCAGGGAAAGCAATTTGTAGTACACCGCACTGTCACTGTTCCACCAAATACATTACATTATCTTTTGTGGAAGTGTGCAGGTCTGTGTATGGGGGTTGCTGCTTAGGGTTCAACCATTCCTTCCTTTTCTTTATGTTAGCATGAAGACATGATGTCTTGTCACAAGTAACGATACAGGATAGGAATGATCAATGTTGTTCACAAGCCAATTGATGACGAGCAAGCAGAGATGCACATATGGCCACTCACAGATTTTTATGATTTTGGCACAAAGCATGCAGTACCCATATGCCAAAATTTTGAACTTTCCCCATGGCATGCAGGTCACACAATGGTGGGATGATCACAGTTCATCTATTCTCAAAGGCCTTTGTGGACGTGGAGAGTCACTAATGTAAAATGATCCTCCTTAAAACCCTTTCTGACCATTATTCCTGTATGCAGAGCCAACATTTCTGCCTGCCTCCACCACTGTCACATTTCTACTGACCTGAAATACCATTTATTACTAGATCTTTGTCATTCACCAGCCATGGCTGGACAGACTGCATCAAAGTTACAATCAAGTGATTTACAATATAATGAATTACAGGATAACATTTAAACTTTATACAGATAATGTATACAGACTATGTCATGTTCACTTTGTCCATTCGCTTTCTTCATAGTCAAAGAATTCTTGGACTGAGTATAGTGGGTGTTGTTTTAGGCCTTCAGCAATTTGTTTCTTGAAGTTATCCAGTGGCAGGGTCTGCAATTCAAATGGTAGTTTGTTGAACATCTTCACAGTGATCACTGGAAAACTGTCTCGTTTTGGACAGTCAGTAGGTTGGTAGATTTATGTCTTCTTTGTTGCAGGTATTATGTTTATGGATGTTATGCCTCTTGCTGTAGGTGTCTAGGTTTTCCCTTATGTCGATGAGGCATAATAATACATAGTGGCTATAAACAGTCATTATTCCCAATGTTCTGAATAATGGTCTGCAGTGTTCCAGGCTGCTGCTCAATGTAATAATTCTTATTGCCGTCTTTTGCAGTAGCAGCACATCCTTGCAGCCTGCCGAATGACCCCGTAGCTTAATCCATACAGAATGTGGCTATGGAACAAAGCATAGTAGACAGTTATCAGAAACTGGTCTATAATCACTTTTTTTTTAATCTTCGTAGGAGGTATATTATACAAGAGAGCTTCTTGCATACATACACAGTGTGTCCATTCCATGAGAGTTTGTGGTCTATGGTGATGCCTAACAGTTTCACAGAGTCTATATGGTCAGAGTATGTGTTTTTTCCAAGGCTGCATACCATACGCTGGGTTTTTTCTTTGTTTACTTTCATCTTGTTGGCGATGAACCATTTTTTTCCTTCTGTTTTCCAAGTAAGAGTGAAGTGTGACTAGGGCTGTACCTCCCACACCATAGCATTTTAATTTTTTGAGCAAGATCTTGTAGGGGATGCAGTCAAAAGCTTTGCTTAGATCACACAGTGTGAGTGCCACAAACTCTCTCTCCTCAAATGCTTGCATTACTTTTCTTAATAAGTCTAATGCTGCAGTGGTACAGAACTTTCCCTTCCAGAACCCATGTTGTGCATGTTTGAAGAGATTGTTTTCTTCAAAATAAGTTAGGATCTGATCTTTCATGGTGGATTCAATCACTTTTGCTAGTATAAGAATGATTGATATTGGCCTAAAACTTGAGACGTTATCTGGGTTTCCTTTTTTGTAAATTGGTACTGTCCTTGCAAGTTTCAAGAAATCTGAGAAAACTTCTGCAGATAGGCAGTTGTTTATAGCTGTTGCTAATGGCTGTGCTATTTCTCCAATAATTTTCTTTAGGACAGTACAGCGCATCCCATAGATATCTTGACTCTCTGAAGTTTTGTAAGATTTTACTATTTTCACTGTGTCATATGCATGTATTTTTTCCATGTTTCAAATTTACTGTGAGTTTTATTTGGCGAGTAAACAGCAGAATCTATAACCGAGTCGGGGATTTCAGCAACAGTGTTTTCTATAACTTTGATAAAGTAGTCATTGAAGTCATCAGGACTACAGGCATTAGAAGAGGAAGTAGGCTTCATCCTATGTTCATTTACTAAGAGTCCAGGCTGCGTTGCATGGATTATAGGCTTCTCTTATGAATGTATCATTCCTCCTCCTTTTAGCTTCGACTTTTTTTTCTGTAAAATCTCTTGGCCTCCAAGTAATTGCTGTATGAGATTGGCTAGTTCAGGTGTGAACCATATTTTTGCATTTACCATTTTCTGTTTTCCTTGTGCTTTACCTGTGTGGTTTTCCTTTGGTATCAGTGGGAACATCTCATCAAATTTGGTTTTTAGTGTCTGGAAAAGAACATTTAAGTCGTCATTGGGTTTTGATTCTGTAATTAATTGCTGCCAGTTTATACTGGACAGTGAGGCATTGAAAGTGTCTAGTTTTTCTTTTGGCACTATTCTTCTGTGAAACACATAATTCGATTGCCATGTATTTTTCTGTTGGTTACCCAGAGTCTTCATTTGTAGTTTCATGATTTATGCACTGTGGTCTGCTATCATTGCATCAACTACATTTATTTTGTAACTCCCGGTATCTATATTTGTAATAATGGTGTTGAGGCAGACATCACCTCTAGTTGGAAGTCTGTTTGCTATGAAGAGACCATAACTATTTACTAAATTCAAGAATGCTCTCTCTTTTGTACTATTTTCACCTATGTGTACATTAAGATTGCCACACAGTGCAATTTTTGGTTTAAGGTGTGTTATGTGACATAAACAACCTTCCAAGTTAGTAATAAAGTTCTCGAAATTTCCATTTGGTGGACCGTACACTGAAACAATATTCATATTCATATCTACTATTTCTAAGCCAGCCAGTTCTAAATCCATATCTGAGCAGTAATTTCTCAGGTCCACATCCCTAGTGTTCTTTCTTGAGCCGGTGCTCACATACACGTATCACATGTGGCTTTGCATCTTCTATAAATATAGATAACAGATCACAGTTTGTTTGTAGACATTCAACATTTAAACTAGCTAAAACTATGGGTACATTACTTTGATTCCAGTTTTGTTGACCTGCAGTTGCAACAGTAGGCTCTATCGCACTGCTGCCTTGAGTGTTCTCCGGAATAAAAAATGCCGTAATACTATATTCTTAGGCCATATAGAACTGTTCATTACTTTTTCCTTTAGTTCAAAGTCAACACAAATTTTGAAACTGCTGTTTAGACCTTTTGTAGTTAGTTTTTCTACTTCCAAATTATTATACTCAGGGAAGGTTTTACATAGGAAAGTGATTACATTTTCAGTTGTTGTGCTGTTTCTAATGTTGCTCGGCTGAAACCAAGCCTTTTTTTTCTCTGTACAGTTCTTCTTGTTTTTCATCAGTGCCTATTATGCTTGTTTGCCTGTAACTAACATTGAAATTCCTTGCTGGTGGTGTAGCAGATTTTTGAAGAATGAGTATTTCGAGGTTTTCATTTTGTCTAGAGCTCTGAGGTGTGGTTTTATAAGGCTGTTTGTACTCTGTAGATGGATTTATTTGATTAGTAGTCATGAATGGATTGTTTGGGTCATAAAAGCATACTTTCTTTCCTTTTTTGTGATGACCTTGTTGCCAATAAGTCTGGATATCACAAGAGTATTCGTTTACTGGAGATTTCTCTGTGTTTCCCACAATGTTTTTCTTGTTTGTTTTTTGTTGCATTATTTCGCTGATGCTCTGTGAGTTTTTAGGCTCACTCAGTGTTTCCCCAGTAACTTAATTTTTCGTAGGCAGCATTTATTTGTTGTGTATTTTTCTGCTGTGTATTTCAGTAGAGGCTAATTGCGATGTGTGCTTTTCTAAACTACAAATTAAGTCATTTGTCATGGGTTCACCGAGTGTCTCTGCAATTTGTTCCTTTTCTGAGTACACGAACTGCTTGTTTTGTTTATTTTCGCTGGATATTCCTTGGTTATAAGCAGAGTTTGATTGTTCTTTTCCTAAACTAGTATTTTTAGCATATTGTATTTTATCAAGTTTTTCTTTTATTTCAGCATTGTCTTTTGTGAGTTTGTTCACTAGTTTTAATATTGTTCCCACTGATTCACTTAAATTTACACACTGTTCTGTATTTTTTGCCTCAAGAATAGGACTTGATGTTTGCCTTTTTTTTTGGCTGGATTGCAGAAGAATGTGTCAGAAAGTTTCCAATTTCTCCACATGGAACTCCATTTTCTAGTGTCTACAGCTTCACTTACTATCTCCAGCTGACAATATATAAACTCAAATGGGAAAAGTGAACTGCAAATAAAAAATGACAGTTGATAAACAGACCCATAGTAATCAGAATACTGACATGCAAAACAAAAATGCTACGAACTGTTGCAGCAACTAATAGTAAAAAACCTCACCTCTCTCCTTGCTTAAACACAGACCATCATTGTAAGAAAGTAAGGCCAATGTCGAATTTTTGTTGTCCACCTGCCAAGCTAAATTAGTACTTAGTGTACAAATGTACATATAAAATGTAACATGTTCATTGTTCCCAATCTATTCTAGTTTCAGTGTACAAAGAAAGCAACAGAAAAAAATACTGAAAACAGCTAGTTCAAAGTCTAGTTTTATAAGAATGTGGCTGCCTGAGTTTCCACACTATATACAACAGATGGAAAAAGTATATTCTGCCAAGAATGGAGCAAAGAGGTTTAGCTGCTTTGCTTTTATTCTTCTTAGTTTTTTCTAACATTTCAAAATTGCATATTTCTTCTCACATCTTTCAAAAACTGGAGAATTTGTGAAACAGATTATTTTGTAAGTACTGTTCAAAATTTTCTATGAGGCACTGGACCTCAGTTGCTCACTTTTATTACAATTTTTATGTTGCTGAGTTCAGTTTTGATATAAAGGAATAGTAAAAAATGTGAAAATGCCATATCTACAGAACAAGTATAATTGTTTTTAAAATGAGATACCAAGTTTTAATTTTTTAAAGTTTTTAGTAACAAAAATTGGTCCAGTGACAGGATATTAGGGAAACCAAAATTACTAATCTGATTTTGGTCTGAGCTGCCAGAGTTGGCGATCATGTGTGCGTGAAGTGTGCTTGCTTTTGTGTGTGTGTGTGTGTGTGTGTGTGTGTGTGTGTGTGTGTGTCTGTCTGTCTGTCTGTCTGTCTTTTTCTGATGAAAGCTGTGGCCAAAAGCTTACATGTGTCTTTTAAATGTGCCTATCTGCAACTTATGTCATCTTTACAATAAGTAGCAGTCTATTTTTTCCTGCATTGTTAAATCGCATTGCATGGTTGTTTTATTTTTCTAAAACGCAGAATGAAAATCAAAATTGAAGCAAACACTTTTAACAAAAGACATATGGCGAATCCACCAAAAAGAACGAATTTTGCAATGACTTGTGACATGCTACTGTGGCAGCAAACATTTCTTTACAGAAATTAGAAATTCCTCTGTTTAAAGGTTTTATTGAGAAGAACTACCATCAGTCTGTTCCTGCAGAGTCAATGTTGCATAAAAAAATGTGAATTCAGTGTACACTGATGTATTGCACAGAAGCCAAAAAGATATTGTGGAGTCTTGCGTATGGGTTTCTGTTGATGAAAGTATAATGAGTCTTGGCCAGTGCACTGCAAATCTTATTGTTAGCAAATTGGACCCAGATGTGCCATCCAGGGCTTATTTGATCTATTAAAAACAATTCCCAGAGACTAATCAGCAATCATTTGCAAATGGTGTGGGTGAAAACAAGGTGCTTTATGGCCTTCACAAAAGCTGCTGCATATATGGTTGCTTTCTGTTGCTTTAAGTATTCTACCCTTCGATGCTACATGTCCACACTCGACAAATACAAAGAATTGGTAAATAAAAACCATATGTATTCCCGAAAAATTGTTTCTAAAATATTTGTGGTTGATGTGTAGGCCAGAAATGTGAACAGGTGAGTGCTGAAAACAATTATCAATCATTTTTTTTAATGTATACGTTGCATTTCACTGTTGCATGTCTTCTCAGCATCAAGGACTAGAAGACAAAGCTAGGGTGCACTAATGTGGTGACATATCCATTTTCTGCTAATGTAAATTAAAAAGACAACTTAAGTGAAATAATAGAAAAATTGCAAGCAATATTAGAGATATTAATGATCTTTTATGTATATACCAGTATACAGGGTGTCCCACCTAACCCTGCCACCTCAGATATCTCTGGAACAACAATAGATATTCAAAAACGGTCTTCACCAGCATGAACGTACAGCAGGGGCTTAGGAAACCAAATACTATGCAAAATTTTAAAACGTGAACAAATACTGTTTTCAAGACAAACTTGTGTATTTTCAAACGGACACCCCCTATTATTTCATATGCAATCAACAGCATGAAAATTCACAAAAATAATGGCGTTGGTTGCATCAGAATATGTCAATTAGTCCCGAGAAATTGCAAAGTGAAGTTGATGCTTGAAATAAATTAAGCGCACAGCTAATGCATGTCCTGAGATTCACATGTTTTCCTTGACATCTTGATCCGAAAACAAAACTTAAAAGTGAGAGATACAGTTTTTTTATAGCACTAGTTGTCAAGTTCATGCAATTGCACTACAACTCTGTAATGAGGGGATATCCCCATTATGTGTAACATTGGAGAGTGGGTTCCAAACACTGTCTTTCATGCAGGGCCATTGAAAGGAATTGCATATCAGCAGGAGATGTGCAGTTAATCTCAACATTTTTATTTCACGCGATTTCTGGGAAATGTGTCCTATGTACCAGTTTCCGTAGTATTTTAAAGCCGTGTACTGCCCCACATCCAGCTGTTTCAACAAAGTACTATCCCAGGGTGCCATGACAACAGTGGTCCTGTTTGCATTTGTTCAATGTCCCTTTCTTAGAAAGGTGTTGGTAGAAGTGACTAGAAATGCAAGGTGTGGTTGTGTTCCTGGAACAGTCCTGACTATACGGTACCTGTGTTCCAAGAAACCTTCATACAATTTGATCTCCAGCAAAGAACCAAAGAACATATTTAGGTCCTGTATCTTGTTAAGTGCCCATGTGAACAGCGCGAACATCTTTCTGATGTAATTGTGTTCATCCCTTAGAAACTAAGAAGTTAAATTTGCACAGAGCAGATTCAGTTTTTAACACTGCACTTTCATGGAGCACTGTCAGAGTAGCAGCTACTTTTGATGTCATAGAGTGCAATGTATATGTAGCAAGAAAGTAAAATATAGTAATAATGGAATTGTTTCTCCAGAATTAATCAGTGGCCAAAGTATGTTACCTGAAACTGTGAAACATGATGTAGTGATGACAATTTTTCAAGACAGTTCAGGAAGGAAAAAATATGTCATGGCAGATGTTGCCAATGGGCATCACTGTAGGGGTCCGGACGGGGGTTTGTCGGGGATGGCCAGCTCGTCCCACGCATCCCCCGATTGGACTACGGCTGTGGCTGCCCGGGGTACTGCCCACATTGTGACTGACCCCTCACCTGTGGTAGAGTGGGAGGTCGTCTCGAGGTGTGGCAGGGGGTGAAAGACATTCCGGAGGGCTGAACGGAAGGCCTCTCCAGTTTGTCTGATGAACCAGTTTCAGGGTCTGTCTCTGGCTGATACTGACCTTTGGTGGGACATGGCTGCTTGTCCTGTTCCAGAGGTTGCCCCTCAATCTGCAAGATCCGGGCGGTCGCAGAGGGTGGGCTTACTGGTAGTTGGGAGCTCCAACGTCAGGTGCGTAATGGGGCCCTTAGGGATATGGCCTCAAGGGAGGGGAAGAACACCAATGTGCACTCCGTGTGCATACCGGGGGGAGTCATTCCAGATGTGGAAAGGGTCCTTCTGGATGCCATGAAGGATACAGGGTGCACCCATCTGCAGGTGGTCACTCATGTTGGCAACAATGATGTGTGTCGCTATGGATTGGAGGAAATCCTCTCTGGCTTTCTGCGGCTATCTGATTTGGTGAAGACTGCCAGTCTCACTAGTGGGACGAAAGCAGAGCTAACCATCTGCAGCATCGTCGACAGGACTGACTGCGGACCTTTGATACAGAGCTGAGTGGAGTGTCTGAATCAGAGGCTGAGATGGTTCTGTGACCGTGTGGGCTGCAGATTCCTCGACTTGCGCCATAGAGTGGTGGGGTTTCGGGTTCCGCTGGATAGGTCAGGAATCCACTACACCCAGTAGGCGGCTGCATGGGTAGCAGGGGTTGTGTGGTGTGGACTGGGCAGTTTTTTATGTTCGATGGCCTCGGGAAAGTACATAAAGGGCAACAGCCTCAAAGGGTGTGAGGCAAAGTCAAGACATGCAGGGACCAAGCAGCAATCAGTACTGTAATTGTAAACTGTCGAAGCTGCATTGGCAAAGTACCAGAACCTCAAGCGCTTTTAGAAACCACCGAAGCTGAAGCCAGAGATAAATTATGCTGAAATTTTTACAAAGGCACAGATGGTGTTTCGAAAGGATAGATTGCATGCAACCAGTGGTGACGTGTTTGTCGCTGTTAGTAGTAGTTTATCCTGTAGTGAAATAGAAGTGGATAGTTCCTGCGAATTATTATGGGTGGAGGTAATACTCAACAACTGAGCTAGGTTAATAATTGGCTCCTTTTACCGACCTCCCGACTCAGCAGCATTAGTGGCAGAACAACCGAGAGAAAGTCTGGAATACATGTCACATAAATTTCCTCAGTTTGTTATAGTCTTAGGTGGAGATTTCAATTTACCAGATATAGACTAGGACACTCAGATGTTTAGAATGGGTGGTAAGGGCAGAGCATCGAGTGACATTATACTGAGTGCACTATCCCAAAATTACCTCGAGCAATTAAACAGAGAACTGACTTGTGGAGATAACATCTTGGACCTACTGATAACAAACAGACCCGAACTTTTTGACTCTGTAAGTGCAGAACAGGGAATCAGTGATCATAAGGCCATTGCAGCATCCCTGAATTCGGAAGTAAATAGGAATAAAAAAAAGGGGAGGAAGGTTTATCTGTTTAGCAAGAGTAATAGGAGACAGATTTCAGACTACCTAGCAGATCAAAAACAAAATTTCTGTTCCGACACTGACAATGTTGAGTGTTTATGGAAAAAGTTCAAGGCAATCCTAAAATGCGTGGTTCAACAACAAAGTTGGGAAATTACTACGAAAGTAAAGAGAGCTTCACTGCAAGTTTAAATGCAGCCAAAACCTCTCAGAGAAACAGAAGCTAAACGGTGTCAATTTAGCGTAAGGAGGGCTATGCGTGAAGCATTCAGTGAATTTGAAAGTAAAATTCTATGTATCGACTTGACAGAAAATCCTAGGAAGTCTTACGTTAACTCAGTAAGTGGCTCGAAACAGCATATTCAGACACTCCGGGATGATGATGGCATTGAAACAGAGGATGACACGTGTAAAGCTGAAATACTAAACACCTTTTTCCAAAGCTGTTTCACAGAGGAAGACCGCACTGCAGTTCCTTCTCTAAATCCTCGCACAAACGAAAAAATGGTTGACATTGAAATAAGTGTCCAAGGAATAGAAAAGCAACTGTAATCACTCAACAGAGGGAAGTCCACTGGACCTCACGGGATACCAATTCGATTCTACACAGAGTACGCGAAAGAACTTGCCTCCCTTCTAACAGCCATGTACCGCAAGTTTCTAGAGGAACAGAAGGTTCCAAATGATTGGAAAAGAGCACAGATAATCCCAGTTTTCAAGAAGGGTTGTCAAGCAGATGCGCAAAACTATAGGCCTATATCTCTGACATCAATCTGTTGTAGAATTTTAGAACATGTTTCTTGCTCGTGTATCATGTCATTTCTGGAAACCCAGAATCTACTCTGTAGGAATCAACATGGATTCCGGAAACAGCGATCGTATGAGACCCAACTTGCTTTATTTGTTCATGAGACTCAGAAAATATTAGATACAGGCTCTCAGGTAGATGCCATTTTCCTTGACTTCCGGAAAGTGTTCGATACAGTTCTGCACCGTCGCCTGATAGACAAAGTAAGAGCCTACAGAATACCAGACCAGCTGTGTGGCTGGATTGAAAGTTTTTAGCAAACAGAACACAGCATGTTGTTATCAATGGAGAGACGTCTACAGACGTTAAAGTAACCTCTGGCGTGCCACAGGGGAGTGTTATGGGACCATTGCTTTTCACAATATATATAAATGACCTAGTGGATAGTTTCAGAAGTTCCATGCAGCTTTTCACAGATGATGCTGTAGTATACAGAGAAGTTGCAGCATTAGAAAATTGCAGTGAAATGCAGGAACATCTGCAGCGGATAGGCACTTGTTGCAGGGAGTGGCAACTGACCCTTAACATAGACAAATGTAATGTATTGCAAATACATAGAAAGAAGGATCCTTTATTGTATGATTATATGATAGCGGAACAAACACTGGTAGCAGTTACAAGGAGGTGGCTTACAAAACACTCGTTTGACCTATACTTGAGTATTGCTCGTCAGTGTGGGATCCGTACCAGGTCGGGTTGACAGAGGAGATAGAGAAGATCCAAAGAAGAGCGGCACGTTTCATCACAGGGCTATTTGGCAAGTGTGATAGTGTTACAGAGATGTTTAGCAAGCTCAAGTGGCAGACTCTGCAAGAGAGGCGCTATGCATCACGGTGTAGCTTGGTGTCCAGGTTTCGAGAGGGTGCGTTTCTGGATGAGGTTGTTGTTGTTGTTGTGGTCTTCAGTCCTGAGACTGGTTTGATGCAGCTCTCCATGCTACTCTATCCTGTGCAAGCTTTTTCATCTCCCAGTACCTACTGCAACCTACATCCTTCTGAATCTGCTTAGTGTATTCATCTCTTGGTCTCCCTCTACGATTTTTACCCTCCACGCTGCCCTCCAATACTAAATTGGTGATCCCTTGATGCCTCAGAACATATCCTACCAACCGATCCCTTCTTCTGGTCAAGTTGTGCCACAAACTTCTCTTCTCCCCAATCCTATTCAATACTTCCTCATTAGTTATGTGATCTACCCATCTAATCTTCAGCATTCTTCTGTAGCACCACATTTCGAAAGCTTCTATTCTCTTCTTGTCCAAACTATTTATCGTCCATGTTTCACTTCCATACATGGCTACACTCCATACGAATACTTTCAGAAATGACTTCCTGACACTTAAATCAATACTGGATGTTAACAAATTTCTCTTCTTCAGAAACGCTTTCCTTGCCATTGCCAGCCTACATTTTATATCCTCTCTACTTCGACTATCATCAGTTATTTTGCTCCCCAAATAGCAAAACTCCTTTACTACTTTAAGTGCCTCATTTCCTAATCTAATTCCCTCAGCATCACCCGACTTCATTAGACTACATTCCATTATCCTTGTTTTGCTTTTGTTGATGTTCATCTTATATCCTCCTTTCAAGACATTGTCCATTCCATTCAACTGCTCTTCCAAGTCCTTTGCTGTCTCTGACAGAATAACAATGTCATCGGCGAACCTCAAAGTTTTTACTTCTTCTCCATGAATTTTAATACCTACTCCGAATTTTTCTTTTGTTTCCTTTACTGCTTGCTCAATATACAGATTGGACAACATCGGGGAGAGGCTACAACCCTGTCTTACTCCCTTCCCAACCACTGCTTCCCTTTCATGTCCCTCGACTCTTATAACTGCCATCTGGTTTCTGTACAAATTGTAAATAGCCTTTCGCTTCCTGTATTTTACCCCTGCCACCTTCAGAATTTGAAAGAGAGTATTCCAGTCAACATTGTCAAAAGCTTTCTCTAAGTCTACAAATGCTAGAAACGTAGGTTTGCCTTTCCTTAATCTTTCTTCTAAGATAAGTCGTAAGGTCAGTATTGCCTCACGTGTTCCAGTGTTTCTACGGAATCCAAACTGATCTTCCCCGAGGTTGGCTTCTACTAGTTTTTCCATTCGTCTGTAAAGTTTCGTGTTAGTATTTTGCAGCTGTGACTTATTAAGCTGATAGTTCGGTAATTTTCACATCTGTCAACACCTGCTTTCTTTGGGATTGGAATTATTATATTCTTCTTGAAGTCTGAGGGTATTTCGCCTGTTTCATACATCTTGCTCACCAGATGGTAGAGTTTTGTCAGGACTGGCTCTCCCACGGCCGTCAGTAGTTCCAATGGAATATTGTCTACTCCGGGGGCCTTGTTTCGACTCAGGTCTTTCAGTGCTCTGTCAAACTCTTCACGCAGTATCATATCTCCCATTTCATCTTCATCTACATCCTCTTCCATTTCCATAATATTGTCCTCAAGTACATCGCCCTTGTATAGACCCTCTATATACTCCTTCCACCTTTCTGCTTTCCCTTCTTTGCTTAGAACTGGGTTTTCATCTGAGCTCTTGATATTCATACAAGTCGTTCTCTTATCTCCAAAGGTCTCTTTAATCGAATATATTTCTTTCCCCTACTTATACCTCCTGAGGAGATAACGAATGTAAAATTAGAGAGATTCGAGGGCGCACAGAGGCTTTCTGGCAGTCGTTCTTCCCGTGAACCATACGCAACTGGAAGAGGAGAGGGAGGCAATGGCAGTGGCACGTAAAGTGCCGTCTGCCACACACCGTTGGGGTGGCTTGCGGAGTATAAATGTAGATGTAGATGTAGATGTGAACAAGAAGATTCACATGCGGAAAAGACTCATTTTAGCTGATGTGAATGAGTTGTACACAAAATATGGGATGTTAATATGTACTTTGTTTCTTTGTGGGAGATGAAATTGTATGAAGGCTTCTTGGAATCTAGGAACATAATTGCACTATGTGTTTCTCGTCACTGCTACTAACATCTTTCTAATGGAGATGCTTTCAGCAAATGCAAATGGGACCAATGTTGCAATGGCAGCTTGTGATATTACTTTGTTAAAACAGCTGCGTGTGGGGCAGTATGTGGCTTTCAAATACAACAAAAACTGGTACAAAGGACACATTTCCTAGAATCACATGAATTTCAAGGTGTTGAGATTAACAGCACGTCTGCTGAATCACAATTCCTTTTGTGGCCCAGTAGGAAAGATACTGTTTGGGTCCTCTTCTCTAATGTTATATGTAACATAGATGTCTCATCAAAAATCACAGAGCACATTGCATAAACTTGACAATAAGTGCTTTAAAAATGTTGTATCTTTTACCTTTAAGTGAACTTATTTCATTTTTAGATTGAGATGTCAAGGAAAACAGTATTTCATGAATGGTTGCACGAGTTTTAAAAATAAAAATTCTCTTCTTATATTTGAATTTTTTCATGAAACTTATTTTTGCAGAATTTTTTATGTCTTCACTCACAGAAAAAAAATCCCCACACCAAGAAGGAGTTGTGGGAGATCAACGAAAGTTGCTAGGCATATTTCTACACCTAAAAGATGCCATCTGTTCAGATTTCATGCGTCACATTAGAGTGGTGCAAGTAGTGCCACCATGAAGATGTATGCAGACCAGGTTTGCTATAAAAATACAGCAAGATGCACTGCTTCTGGGCTTCCTGATGCCAGATCCCCTTGCATCACATTCCCTGAGGAAAAGGTGTAAATAGGGAAGTGAAGGAAATGGACCATAGTCTGCTCAACACTACATGCAGAGTCCCTATTTTAATATGGTAGTTCTACTTTGGCCAATGCCCATGTGAAGATTAAGTGATCTCCGTATTGGCCATGACGGACTGTTTCCTGGAGCAGTTCCTCTTTCGGCTGTACCCAATCATTTTTGGCTCTTTCCTGCCACCATTGAATCCTCTCTTCCATCTTTGACTTAACTAAGGGGAAGGTACTTGAATGAAGCTTTTCCTGCTGCGAAGGCATTGAGCAACTGCTTCATGTCCATGAAGTGGGTGTCTGTCATTAGTGTTGACTGCTTATGGATTTCGCTGTTACTGTTCGCCCGATATCAGGTGAAGCTATACTGGCCAAAACCTGGATCTTCTCAACAGGGGTTGATGTCAAGCATCCTGTCACTTGGTGGCAAGTTTGGTGAAGGGCAATATCAACCTGTTTTGAGTGGCAGGGCAGGTACCATACGTGGGAACCATAATCTCCTGCCAAGTAGCACAACGCTATAGCCAACATCCGAAGTACATGTGGACTTGCTCCCCAACCTGTGCCTTTGAGTTTTTTTAAAAATATTTTTTCATGCTGTGATCTACATCCTGACACTGTCACAGTATTTCTTGAAAGTCAGACTCCTATCCAGAATAACCTCAAAGTATCTGTCTTTTGATGCTGTCAGATGTCATAGGGGACGGTTGGGACACTTTTTCTTTTAATCTATTTGAGGCGAGCCTTTTAACTATTTTCAAATCTTTTTATTCCAATTTTTTTCTTTGATTATCTCTAAACTAAATACATTTATTTTTTATTTTTTGCGAAACAATATATTTGTAGCAAGTAGAAACAAATTTATGATACCCAAGCCTCTCCTAAAGAGAAAGACAGTGGGTTGGGAGAGTAGAAACATGTGCAACTTTCAAATATGAAAATATCACAGGGAAATTATGTGCTTGCTCAATTTGCCATGAAATTAAATCACATTCATTATGTAGGGTGCATAATGAACATTCCCGGTGATGACTGCGAAATTAAATTTTTGAGAAGAAAATGTACTAGTTGTGAATTTATATATCCTGATGTACACAACATTTTGAATGTCAGCAAGGATGATATTGTTCATATGAAAATATGCAACAAACACATATAAACTTATGAAACAAACTCCATTGATACAAATTACAATGATTATTTTCTGAGTGAGTTCCTATCATACTTTCTGAAATCTATTCAAAATTTTTTCTGGAAAAACCAGTTGCCATTCTCTTCTTTCAGATCCTACTTTTTTCAGTGGGTTCTGAAAGACATGAACAATATCATCCTTTCTGGCATTTGATATATAATCGGGATACATAAATTCACAACTAGTGTATTTTCTCCCTAAAAATTTAATTACACAGTCATCTCCGAGAATGTTCATAATGCACCCCACATAATGAAAGTAATTTAATTTTGTGGCAAATTGAACAAGCACATACTTTCCCTCAGATATTTCCTCTTCTTGTTCTGAATCTGAGGACATTTCAAAAGGAGTATCACTGCTGTCAACACACAATTCTTCCAGATCTTTACTGCTGCTTGAATAAGTCAACTTTATTCTTTCTTTTAACATTCTTCTTTGCACAGTTGTTTTTTTCTCCCCTCTTCAGAAACTCTTCTTCTATGCTGATTTTTTTCTGGGGTGTCTGTCAGTATGCAACTTTTTGCTCCTTTCTGCCTTCTTCTCACATTTTTTCTCATTTATGCTTTTGGAAATGGCTGTATTTGATTGGGTGACACAATTTCAATGCAGTTTGGTGTGTCTGTATCTCTTGATTTTGCTTGCTGTTTGCTGGTACTTGAGCTGGAAGATGGGGACTGCAAAGTAGTTTCAAATGTTGGTACAATGCTAAGTTCTATATTGGGGGAGGTCAATCTGTTACACTTGAACCAAGAAAGTCTGCCTCAGAAAATATTTCAGAGTCAAAAGGACTGATCCCACTCTTCCTAAAACCTTACAATATGATTCTCGGTGAAAATGCTTAAGTGATTGTACTGATTGGTAATGCATCTATAACATATGTAAAAATGGATTTTCTTGGGTTAGATAGTATCCAACAGTCACAAGCAGTGTTGTACTATTTCTTCAGGGGCTCTAACACAGATACATTCAAGAGCTGAAGTTTATGACTACAGTGAGGAGGCAATGCGAGATGCATAATGTGGTTCTCTTTCCTAAAATTTAAGGCTTCAATTGAAATGTGTCTATCAAATTTAAGAGGTGTTGGTTTTTCTGTTTTTGGAGAAGCACATTTCTTGAAATGATACAAGTTATCTGTAAAATTACTGGCGTTTCTGCATCCTGAAGGATTTGCAGAACCTTGAGATCCAGGCAGAGAATCTTTGAGCATATGCTCTTTGAAGCGGACTGTAGGAAAAATGTAATATGGTGGAATGAACGTTCCATTGGCTGAAATTGTTGCACAAAGAGTTACCAATGTACCTTTTTCTGTTGATGTTATCTGGTTCACTTGATGGCTTCCTCTTTCAGCAATTACATTTTGTGATGATGTTTGCATAATATGCATAATAGCTATCTCATCACAATTAAATATGAAGTTTGGCTTAGCTTAAAATTGTGTCTTTTTAAACAGATTTCCAGTTACAAAAAAATTCTCTGACATTCTTTTCATTGAAACTTGTCCCTCGAGAGAGACTAGTAGCTTCTGGTTTTTGCAGTGACAGTCTTTTCATTCGTTTCATAAAACCTTTTATCCAACCTTCTCCTGCTATTTTATTAGCTGTCCAACCTTTGGGTATTGATTGAAATTTTCCATTTACAGCAACAAACTAATATGCAAGCTTCCAAGCCCCCATTCGATTTAATCCATAATTTAATTTGGCAGATGTAATAAGATATTGAGCTAGCATGGACTGTTCTCCATTCATGAAGACTTGCCAATGATTATACAGAGAATTGTATTTCTCAATATGATTGAATCTATTAGCATGATTTGCTGCATACCTCAATAGGGTTGCTTTAGATATTCCATATGTTCTTGCTGTCTCTTGCAACTCTCTGCCATTTTTCATTGTTTCTATAGCAGATTGTATTGCTCCCTTGGACGGTGACTGTCTGACTTTTCTTCTCTTGTAGACTAATGATATATTGATGGTAAGCTCCCAAAACAAACTGTAAACAGTAAAGGAATATCAACTTTTAATAAGCGAGGCTTGAGACAGTAGTGTTCCAACCATCCCTTGGTTACCATTTTTTCTATTTGTAACTAAAATACTGGATATCATTTATTTAATGACAAAAAATGTTATTACAGTCCAAAGACAAAATTTAGTTACATGATTTCAAAAGTAGCACAATTTTTTTTTCTTTAGATAGTGATATTCATGTTAACTTACCTGTAGCACCTAAAATCAAGTCAGTTGGTGAAATTTCAATATGGCAGCTATAAACAGTTGAAAGTCAAAGATCACAGAAGTGAAGTGAGCCAGTGACATCGACCACAAAGTTTTAAAACCCTGTTGGGTAGAGAGGGCCAGATCATTGACATAAACAAGTGAGATGCAAGCCTTGTTTGGTTGTTGGCGTACAAGTTAGTTTGGGAGTAAGAACACTTCTTTGGGGAAGTCAATTTTTTTGTTTTGAGCTACTGACTTTTGGTGCTTTGAAAACTAACACAGAATTGTTGCTGAGCGGCTAAGCAGTGATGTTCATAAAGCCGTAATCTTTAGTTGCACTGTATGCCTTTGGGAGAAGTTTCCTTAATGTGTACCATATCATAGGCAAGACTGGTGACAAGATCTTTCTTGAGGCCCTCACCACATTCTGGGTAAGGTTCAATATGTGCAATACCACACAAGTCGGAAGCTAGCTTCTTCTCTAATGACCTTATCTTCTAAGAGTGGGGTGAGCGGCGCAGAGAAAATATTGGCTGAAAACTTTTTGTGTTATCTGGTGATTTTTCAGGCTTTATCAGAGCGATAACACGAGCTTGTCTCCAGAGCTTCAGAATGTTGAGAATTTCCAGGCAGTTGTTGAACATTTGGTGCAGCCAGTCAGTACCTCTTTTGCGATGGTGTTTTAGCAATTCTAAAAGTACACTGTCTACCCCAACGATGTTCGCCATGTTTCAGAGCTTGGATATCCTTAGTGATTTCTTCTGTTGTGAGGAGCAGCAGATGCTGATAGTTTCTGATTTTATATCACATGTTTCCTTATTAATAGCCTTCAGATGCTTCCTTCTGCAATTCCCATTTAGTAAAAGTTGCAGGGCAATTTCATTTGCAATGACATTGCTACATCATACAGGTTTGTGAGGATCATTGGATAATTTCTTTATTGTGGACCATTCCTTCCTGCTGTTGTAAGTAAAGTTGAGATCTGTCTTCAACTAGAAGCACTCAGCTCTGTGACTGGAACCTACTCTCTGCATTGGTGTCCCACTCAACTCCCTTGTTATGCCTGATAAAGGGTCTACTTCAAAGGTGTGACAATAACTGGCGAATAGCTGCGCATTGTCATCTTGTGACACTGGTATGCAGCTGGTTCTGCAGCCCCTTGGGATGCTCTGACATGCAGCTTTAACCCTCCATTAGGAGCAATTCTGGGACTCCCAGGTTTAGATGCAATGAGCCACTCACTCAGAATTACAAGAAGAAGCACACTGGCACACAGACAAGCAAAGTTGGTAGACCATATTTGCATGGGATAAGCAGATAGCATTGTGGCAGTTTTTTCATTCATAATTTGACATCCTTCTGTGACTCATTTCTGTGGTGCATCAGTTTTGTCTGGAATCTGGGAGAGGTGGTGATTTCTGTCCGTCTTCTGTGAGGATAAATCTTTTGAGGATTCCAGTCTTCTTCATACTTCTTCTGCGTAGCCCTTCAAGAACAAGTTGATGTGCCAGCGATTTTAGGTACACTCTTCAGTGCAGTTTCTCCAGTTGATTTTCAAGGTAAATAACCTGGAAGTTGATACCACTCACATTCAACATTCTGAAAAAATGATCATTGTCAGGTGCTTTGTGTTTTGGCTCACACTGTAAGTAGCACACATTTTATCTGCAGTATTAAAGCCACCTTTGGTTGAAATGTAGAAAGTGACTACCTTTGGTTTATTTTTCTCTCCAGATTCAGGATCAATTGCATTTTCATCATGAAACAAAGATACAAGAACCACATTTTTGTTCTAGCGCAGTATGTGGGAAACCAAAACCTTCCCATCATTAAAGCCAAACATACAGCTGCATTGTTTCTTCCCTGCATCAACAAAATCTGATAGCAACTGTCTTTTACTTATTCTGGCTGTAGCAACATTTGACAGCTTTTTTATCTTCAAATAGTCGATGAGGTCAACATCAGAAAACCACTTATCAGCTGTGGTATTGCAGCCAGATAAAAATTCACAATTAGCCATTCTCTTGATAACTAAAGATGGTTTGTTGCTGGCACAGAAAGGACACACAGGCTGTAGACCAACATAGATCTCCATGTTGACTGTGTACACCATTTTAGCACCAACAAGAGCAAAATGTTTTAACTCCATATTTGTTTGTTTTTGAGGTTATGTCCTGCTGAAAAACACATCTATCACAAAAATGTGGAAGCATTTCATCTGTTGTGACATTATCCCTGACACAACAGTTCTTTTGAAAATTTTCTACAAATTTTAGAAAACTTCATAAAGAGGAGCTAGCTGGTCAAATTCTTTCCGCTGGGCTCTGGTAATTCAGTTGTCAAATTGAAGGCAACATACCAGACTCTTAAACCATTTGAGATTCATCCGGACTTTTAACTATTCCCTCTGTATGCACCTTCTAGGTACAACAAGCCAATAAAAGCTCTTAGGTAAATTATTTCTGTGGAACTTATTTCTCTCTCTCTGTCTGTCTCTCTCTCTCTCTCTCTCTCTCTCTCTCTCTTTTTCTCTCTGGAAAAGTGATCCTTGGTAGTGTCAACATATTGGTTTGTCTGTTTGACAGTTGTTTCAAGGTTTTCGCCAGTGAATAAATTATTCCAACATGCAACTGTACTTTTAGCTTTTCTTACGACTCCATGATGATGTGAGGTAATGTCTTTTTCCAGATGGCTTTTTGGCCCACGTGGTCTTCTCATCTCTTCCCAAATAAAAGTTGGTTTTGTTGTCTCTTCCTTCTTCATCTTTAGGAGTATCCTCACCATCTTGCTCTCTTACAGAATTGCCTTCACATTCTCCCATCTCGTCTTGCGAATCAATGCCACTCTCTTCATCAATATCCTCAGATAGCATGGGGTCTTCCTTGCCATTGCGCACCAACACATCCGGTATTTTTTCAAGATGACATGGGTGAAACAAATCGTAATAATTCTGAGCCATATCTGTGGAGGATCTGGAGTGTAAAAAAGAGAAGACCAGGGTAATTACATATTCAGGTGCAATGTACCTGAGAGGCCAGCTCAGTATACTATATGTTTTCACAAAATATTCCCAAAACTCTCACTACTCATCCATCAAGTGAGAAAAATGACTTTGATGAAAAAGAACCAAAAACATACACCTCTGCAATTGAGACATACTTGGGCACAATGAGCTTGAGAGGCCACTAACGTCAAATCTGCTCTCTGTGAAGGTTGCACCAAAACTAATTGAAGGAGTTGTAAACAGCTCCTGAAAACAGGAAGGTACTTGTAGCAGGGAAATCCCATGATGCCTAACTGGGGAGATGGGGAAAAAAAGGATGCCAGTTGTGCCTGTCAGGCCAATTGCATCAGACTGATGGTTAAGCAGGAGCTTGATGAATGCATCATAGATTTTTGGACTGGAATCTATTTCCAACTCTTTGTCTTCAACAGTTTTCCTTTTTAATGTTCAATCTGCATCTGAAGTGAGATTGTAAAATTTTGTAAGTGATGCACATAAGTGGTCTGTGTTGTGTGCAGAGTATTGCTGTGGCTTCTTTATTGTTGTTGTTGTGGTCTTCAGCCCTGAGACTGGTTTGATGCAGCCCTCCATGCTATTCTATCCTGTGCAAGCTTCTTCATCTCCCAGTACCTACTGCAATCTACATCCTTCTGAATCTGCCTAGTGTATTCATCTCTTGGTCTCCCTCTACGATTTTTACCCTCCACGCTGCCCTACAATACTAAATTGGTGATCCCTTGATGCCTCAGAACATGTCCTACCAACCGATCCCTCCTTCTAGTCAAGTTGTGCCACAAACTTCTCTTCTCCCCAATCCTATTCAGTACTTCCTCATTAGTTATGTGATCTTCCCATCTAATCTTAAGCATTTGACTGATTTCACACCTGACAAAATGGAGATCTTCCATTGACAGCTACAGAATACCCTTGGCTGCTCTGGGTCACGGATGAGTTTCGAGTTTCTGGCCCTTTGCCCACACCTCAACTTCAAATACATCATTGTTACATGCACTATATGTCCAGTCAGTGTGATGGCTATTGACAGTGCTAATAATGACACTGTTCTTCTGGTTGTGATGATTTCTTGGGGGTTGGGAATCAAATTTAGTGGCTGGGGGTTTGTAGACAGAAATTCCACAGTTAGATTTTCAATGTAGTCATTCTGTTAGGCAAACCAGTTTTGTCACTAGGATTGGTTTGCAGAATATTCCACTTCCATATCTTGGGTGATGTCTCTCTGTAACTAATATCATGCCATCAAGTCTTGGAGAGCAGTCATTCATACCCCGGTGGATTTCTTGACCGTATAGTACACTGACGAACCAAAGAAACTGGCACACTAGCCTATTATCATGTAGAGCCCCCACAAGCATGCATAAGTGCCGCAACACGATGTGGCATGAACTTGACTAATGTCTAAAATAGTGCTGGAGGGAGTTGACACCATGAACTGTAAAATCCGTAAGAGTACGAGGAGGTGGAGATCGCTTCTGAACACCATGTTGAAAGGCATCCCAGATATGCTCAATTATGTTCATGTCTGGGGAGTTTGGTGGCTAACAGAAGTGTTTAAACTCAGAAGAGTGTTCCCGGAGCCACTCTGTAGAAATTCTGGATGTGTGGGGTGTCGCATTTTCCTGCTGGGATTGCCCAAGTCCATGAGAATGCACAATGGGCATGAATGGATGCAGGTGATCAGACAGGATGCTTACATACATGTCACCTGTCAGAGTCATATCTAAACGTATCAGGGGTCCCATATCACTCCAACTGCGCAAGCCCCACACCATTACAGTTCCTCCAGCAGCTTGAACAGCCCCCTGCTGACATGCAGAGGTTGTCTCCATACCCATATATGTCCATCCACTTGATACAATATGAAACGAGATTTGTCCAACCAGGCAACATGTTTTCAGTCATCAACAGTCCAATTTTGGTGTTGATGGGTCCAGGTGAGGCATAAAGCTTTGTGTCGTACGGTCATCAAGGGTACATGAGTGGGCCTTTGTCTCCGAAAGCCCATAGTGATGATGTTTCGTTGAATGGTTCACATATTGACACTTCTTGAAGGCCCAGCATTGAAATCTGCAGCAGTTTGTGGAAGGGTTGGACTTCAGTCATGTTGAACAATTCTCTTCAGTCATCTTTGGTCCTGTTCTTGAAGGATCTTTTTCTGGCAGCAGCGATGTTGGAGATTTGTTGTTTTACTTGATGCCTGATGTTCATGGTACACTCATGAAATGGTTGTATGGGAAAATCCTCACTTAATTGCTACCTCAGAGATTCTGTGTCCCATCACTCGTGCACCGACTACAACACCACATTCACACTACATAAATCTTGATGACCTGCTATTGTGACAGCAGTAATCAATCTAACAACTGCGCCAGACATTTGTCTTATATAGGCGTTGCCAATCATAGCGCTGTATTCTGCCTGCTTACATATGAATTCGAATATGCATGCCTATACCAGTTTCTTTCGCGCTTCAGTGTATATCACAGTCACATTTTTATGTAGGCCAGATAATAAAACGGATTTAGTTGTTGAACATCCCTTGATGTTGATCAAGATTGTTCTTAAAGGTGGTCTTGACAAGGACCTATTCTGTAAATCTTGGATTGTCATTGTGGTCAGAGGCTTGGTCAGACCAGTGGCAATGTTACCAGGGCAAGCCAGGTGATCTTTTTTGTGATAAGAACACTGCATGCGGAGGCACCTCTCTTGTCCCAGTGTAATGGTTGTGAGTGTTAATTACCTTTGACATTGGATGTAGTGAGTTAATGCCTTTAAGATGACAAAGACACCATAATCAACAGCTCAGAGAGTTTAAATGTCATGTAATAGGGCTATTAGGAGCAGGAAATGCCTTCTGTGGTATTGCATAGACACTTGGCAGGAATGTAGCCACTATATATGATTTCTGGCGACAGAATTGATGGGAAGGTACAGTCATAAGAAGACTGCACTCCACACGGCCTTGTAGCACTACTCAGAGGGAAGACCTTGTTTGGCGTATGGCTGTGGAGCACCATGCAGCATCTGCAGCAGCAATATGAGGAGCAGTTGGCACCATGGTGATACAATAAACTGAAACAAATTGGTTACTTCAAGGACAGCTCCAAGCCAGAGGACCTGTAGTGTGCATTCTGCTGATTCCGAACAACTGCTGTTTGCTACTTCAGTGCTGTCAGGAGTGGAGTGGACGTCTGTTGTGTTTTCTGGTGAAAGCCAGCTCAGCCTAATGTCAGTGATGAGTGTGCACCAGTTAGGAGGAGGCCAGGTGAGTGCCTGCAACCAACTTTTCTGGGGCCTAGACAGACTGGAGATACACCTGGAGCTATTGTCTGGGATACTTTTCTGTATGACAGCAGGAGAACTCTTGTGGTAATTCCATGCACACTGACTGCAAATTTGTATGCCAGTCTGGTGATTTGACCTGTTGCACTACTATCCACGAACAGCATTCCAGGCATGCTTCCCAACAGGATAATGCTCATCCACATACAGCTTTGTAACCTAACACGGTCTATAGCGTGTCGAGATGTTGCCTTTCCAGTCGAGCATGTATGAAACATTATAAGACGATAACTCAGCAACAGGCTTGAAACTCCATCCACAATCTTACATCCAGCACCTGTACAACACAACACATGCACATTTGCATTCAACATTCTAGGAGTTACACTGATTATTAATGTACCAGCATTTCACATTTGCAATGGCTTTTCTCCTCCTCACATCTCACAATGGTAATCATGTAAACATTAGGTTAGTGCGTAAGTTTGTAGCATTTTTGTTTTGCGTGTTGGTAGCTTGGTTGCTATGGATTTATATATTGATTGTCATTTTTTATTTGTAATTCACTGTTGCTATTTTACATATGGTCATTTCATCATTTGGAGATAGTAAGTGGAGCTGTAGATGCTAGAAAGTGGAGTGCCAAGTGAAGCTATTGGAACATTTCTGGTATTTTCTTTTGTTTGAGTTAAATAAAGGGGTGAGAGCAGCAGAGACAGCCAGAAACATTTGCACCATGTTTAGGGATAATGACACTGAATAGAGCATGGCATGAAAATGGTATTGTCTTTTTAAAGGAGGATGATTTTGACAGTAATGACTCTCTATGTTCAGGAAGACCTTCAGGGTTTGATGGAGATCATTTAAACACATTAATCCTCAATGATCCACGTCACTGACTCAAGAACTGACAGATGTCATAAACTGTGATCACTTCCATCATTTTGCGGCATTTGCATGCAGTGGGGAAGGTTCAAAAATATAGTGAATGAGTACCGAATGCTCTAAGCCAAAATCACAAAACTCAGCATGTGCCCATATGTACGTCTCTGCTTGCTAGTCATCAATTGAGTCATGAACATCACCGACCATTCCTGTCCGGTATCATTACCAGTGATGGGGAATGGTGTTCTTATGCTAAGATAAGGAAAGGAAAGGAATGGTCGAGACCAAACAAAGCAGCAACTCTCTGAATAAAGACTTGCGTGCATGACCAGGAAGACTGCATGAAGTGATGCTGCTCCATGATAACATCCACACACATTCTGTTAGACTGAGAACAAACCATGTACAAGAGTTGTGTTGAAAAGAAATTCTGTACCTACCTTATTAACCTGATCTTGCACCCTCAGATTTTCACCTTTTTTGTTCTCTATGAACAACCTTCATGGAACATCCTTTCTGCATGAAAATGGCTCTGAAAACTGCTTAATGAGTTCTTTGTCTCAAAATCAAGTGATTTTTACAATCAAGGAATTGAAAAGTTGCCCTAACGTTAAGAGACTGTTGTAAGTACTGAACGAGAACATATTATTGATGACTAAAGTCTCTGTTATGCGTATCCGTTGTGTTTATTAACCTTATGGAAAACACTACGAATTTATATGCAGATCCCATGTATTACCTAGACAAATGTATCCCTGATATTTTCTTTAACTAAATTAATTATTTTTTGTGTTGGTTCTTTGCCATTAGTTTGTATGGACTGGTATATATGTAAAATTTATTAATGCCTCTCATTATTGCCTGTAATTTTTTTCTTTTATGTCACTGAAATTGTCTTTTTTAATTTACATTAACATAATAAGGATATATCAGACATTTGTGCACTCAAGCTGTCTCTTGTAATGCCTGACACTGAAAAAAATTTAACAGTGAAATGCAACATTTACATTAAGAAAAATGATTGACAATTGCTTTCAGCTCTCACCTGTTTACAGTTCTGAACCCACGTGTCAACAAATATTTTAGGAACAATTTTCAAGGAATACACATGGTTTTATTTTCGAATTTGCTGTAGTGGTGAATGCAGATGGTATCTGTAAGCGGCATTTTCATTTTCTTCTATGCCAATGAATAACGTGAATTGCACCTAATTTTTCTACCAGATATGTAAACTTTTCAGCAAATATTAAAAAAAAATTAAGTAGCTGAGGTTCAATGGTCTACATAAACACCACCTCCTCCCCTCCCCGGATTTGATGTTCTTCTCAATGGAGTCATCTTTAAGTGAAGGTAGGAACTATTAATTGCAATGCCAAATACTTTTCATTATTATTTATATTTAGTAATAGGACTAAAGAATTACAATACACAAGCTGATATACGAGGTGCGGCTAGAAAAAAACCGGACTGATGCTGGAAAAAAACATTTATTTACAATTTCATTTTATCTCCTTCAATGTACTCTCCTCCTCGATCTCTACACCGCTCCATACGAATTTTCCACTGTTCATAGCAATGCTGCAGATCATTTTCGGTAAGTCCATACATTACTTCCGTCGCTTTTTCTTTTACTGCTTCAACAGTCTCAAATCTAGTTCCTTTCAAAGCTGACTTGACTTTAGGGAAAAGAAAAAAGTCACAGGGGGCCAAATCAGGTGAGTAGGGTGGATTATCTAAGATGGGAATGTTGTGTTTTTCCAAAAACGTCTTCACTGACAACGCACTGTGAGCTGGGGCATTGTCTTGGTGAAGGATCCATGACTTTTTTCTCCACAAATCGTTCCGTTTTCTCCGTACTCGCTCATGTAGGGTAGCCAGGACGCTAATGTAGTAATGCTGATTCACTGTTTGTCCCTCTGGTACCCAATCAATATGCTCAATCCCTTTGATGTCAAAAAAAAAAAAAAACAATCATCATTGCCTTGAATTTCGATTTTGACATTCGTACTTTTTTTTTGTCGTGGAGAACCAGGAGTTCTCCAATGCATCGATTGGCGTTTAGTTTTGGGATCGTAAGTAAAAAACCACGATTCATCGCAAGTAATAACATTTTGTAAGAAGGTGGGATCACTTTCAATGTTTTCCAGGATGTCAGAACAAATCATTCTTTGGCGCTCCTTCTGTTCAATTGTGAGACACTTTGGAACCATTTTTGAACACACTTTGTTCATGTTGAAACTTTCATGAAGAATCTGCCTAACACTTTCCTTGTCAACTCCTGTTAACTCAGACACTGCTCTGATTGTTAAACGGCAATCTTGTCGAACAAGTTTACCGATTTTTTCAATGTTTGCATCAGTTTTTGCTGACAATGGTCTGCCAGTGCGAGTGTCATCACTGGTGTCTTCGCGGCCATCTTTAAATCGTTTAAACCACTCAAACACTTGTGTTCGCGATAAACAATCATTGCCGTACACTTGTTGTAACATTACAAACGTTTCACTTGCAGATTTTCCTAGTTTGAAACAAAATCTGATGTTAACACACTGTTCTTTCTGTACACTCAACATTTTCCGACGCACAGACAAAACGTCAACTACTTAAAACAGACGCCACGGGCAGACTGAGTGCAGGAGGCAGATGAAACTCGAGCAGTAGGCGGAGCGAGAGTCACGTGACAGGCCACGCGACTTTCAGCCTTATTGCATTCGTTTTATTGTTTCATCAGTACTAGTCCGGTTTTTTTCGAGCCACACCTCGTATGTATTGTTTTCCTGTGCAAAGTTGCGCATTTAAAAAAACAAAAAAATCACAAATTTAAAGCACGGTATCAAAAAAAGCATATTTTTTGACACTTTCATAGAAAATCTGAATTATATATCCTGCTTTTTATACATTGTAAATAAGGAAATTGGTGCCAGACTAATTATGGAATATACATCTATGAGACTTCAAACATGAATTTATCAAAAATGGTGGGATTCAGGATGTTTAGGTATCCAGGTACCAAATATGACTAAATTCTGAAATGGTCACCTTGAGAGCCACCAAAGTACCTGAGAGTTTACACAAAATGACCTGAAAGTGACTGCAAAACTGAAATAACCTCTGGGCAAACAAGAGGTGACTATTATGTGCTTTTTGGATTTCAGCAAAACTTCTGACAGTGTCAGATTTAACATCCTACTTGCTAAACTCAAAACTTTTTAAAGTGTGGTATAATGGTTCCACTCATGCCCCAGCAACAGCATGTAATGATTGTAAGATGAGGAAAGTAGTATCAGGGGTCCCACAAGGATCAGTATTGGTTTCATCATATTTCTCATTGTATGTTAATGACATGTCGACTATTATTTCCCATTGCAAATAGCATTTACATGCTGATGACCTTCCGTTGTACCTAAGTGCAAGTGCAATAAACTTGCACAGAGCCACCCAGAATGTAAATGCTGACTTACTTGCTTTGTCAGAGTGGACACAGAACATAGGTTTGAAACTTAACCATTTTAAAACACAATCAATCTTAGTAGTCTACAAAAGACTATTTACCTCTCAGTTCAGAGAATCTCTTTCATCCTTAATCCTAACCAGCACAGAAATAACATTCTCTTCTTCTGCAAACAACTTGGGGATAATTCTGAACCATCACTTAGACTGAACTGAACACACAACTGCTGTTTGTAAGAAGTTGTCAGCATTACTTCACTCACTACAGAAATTTAAAAAAAGTATTTCCTCTTGAGCTTGAAAATAAACTTGTAGTTGCTAGTACTCCCCATCCTTGATTATGGTGATCCTATTTTCCAAGAACTTTCATATGAGAGCTCGTGCTGGTTGGAACTAGGGCTGAATCCTTGTGTCCGCTACATGTGTGACATACACTATTTTGATCATATCACTTCTGCCCATAAACAGTTATCATGACAGTGTGCCAATACATGTAGAGGTTATCATCCCCTGCATTATATCTATCATTTTCTGAGTCATTGCACTTCTTATTTATCTTCAGCCCTTACACTACTACTCGAGCAACAGAAATACTCATTCTCAGCAAAGTAAAATCCTCTCTGTAGTACTACACAACAGTGCCATGTTCTCTAAATGATTTTCTGTATCAGGAATCCAAATCTGGACTTACATTCCTCAAAATATTAGACAAATTAAAATCCTTCCAAACTTTAAAAAGCGTTAATGGCCCACCTTCCATCAAAATAACCATCTCTTCCATATACTTGTCTGTAGCCCACTCATGTTCACCCTCCCTCTCCCACCATTTTTCCCTCCCCTTGTCTACAGAGTTCTCTATTGAAATTCTCTTCTTTCCTAGCAGCCATTGTCACTTTCATTCTAATCTTCTCATCTTTATTGTTATACCAAACAAGGCTTCAAAAGTGCTTAACTAATCAATATCATTTATAATGCCTCTATTATTTTATCATCATTACTAGAGTTATTATCATTACTTGCAATTACAACTTTTTATTAATAATGTAAATTATTATTATTGTTATGTAATTTTGTATGCATTGTTCCTGGTTATATGTAATAGAGGGCATTAAGGCCCCAACCTGGTCAGGCTAAATAAACAATAAATAAATCAATAAAACGTTGGTTAATGTCTGTATGGGCACTATGATCCGTTTGTTTCAAAAAACAAAAATGCTGTGTAGTACTGTAGAAACTTTAGCATAATGAATATCATGTTGTGCTGTCAGTTTGTTTTCAAATGAACACTTATTTTCTCTTAAATATATACTTTTGTAAATGCTCAGTGTGAAGCCATTTCGCTAGGTGGTTTTTGCTTCCTCTGCTCCCTGCATTCCTTTGCACTGACAGTGGAGAAAACTTTGGCAAATTGTAAGTAAGACTGTGCCCCACAACTGTTATGGACATAAGGGAAGATTATTGATTTCACAGCTGCCATCTAAAGAGGAATGGAAGGTTATAATCTAAGCACTAATAATATATCCAAGTTTATAAAAAGTTAAGTAAACTTTGTTATGAAAACATAATGAAATAATTTCCTTGATATTGCTAATGGCATTTATTGTTTAATAATCAACGAACACTCAATTCAGTAGCCATTTTCTTAAGTATCTGTGAGTAAACTATGATCTAAGAGCAGAAAAATCATAAGTATTAATAAGAAGTTGAACAAGATGAGCTTTTCTGCAGTATAAAAATAATTTCCTACTGTTACTTCTGTGGGGGTTAATGCATTGTTGTTCTACGGCAAGTATGGATATACAGTTTAATTCCTTACAAGAATACCATCTACATTCTAGATAATGTTTGAAATTTAGTACAGTCAAAGGGCTATTACTGAAACTGGAAACAGTGTTGTCCTCAGAGAGCTCTTTTCATTGCTTATTACTGGTAGGTAAAGTGACTGTGTTTTTTTCTCACCTTTCTTTTAAATATTTGCTGTTGTTTAACTTCAGATATTCCATTTACAATTAAAAGTTCTGTGCATGGTGATGGTTTGTTTGAAAGAAGTAAAACACACAGATGTAAAATTCAATTTTACATCTGATCATAGCAAAGAACTGACAATTTATCATGTGCAGCAGGTGATTTGTTCTTAGATGATTTTTGCTATGTAGTTCAGCCCAAGCATGAACACATGGGTTTACATCAGCCTTTTAGTTCTAAGCCTTGTGAGGAACCTATTATCTGTTGCATTTATAAGGACTAGTATGATATGTATGGCTCAATAACTTTGAGTAAAAAGGTCAAGTGAAACAGGAAAAGGACTGACTGCATTACAAAGATATTATTTGTCATAGGATATTAGTATGTGATTGTTTATTGACCGTGATTGTCCTTACATTGTAACAAGTTTTACCAGAATCAATCAATTAATAACAATGCGTGATCTGTTTAGTGCGTATTATGTTCTAGTATTAATCAGATAATGAAGTCTGACAAAAAAGAAGTGATGTTGCAATTTAATACTTTCCAAAGTCTTACTTTTAATGTAAGATCCATTTAAGTCATCTTTCATTGCTTCCACTGCTCTAAACATCACATGTCATTTTCCATAAGGCTTGGTACAAGCTCCGAAGTTTTTGCTTTTGGCAGATTGAAAGAACATGTCTGTGAAAAACTGCTCATCCATTGCCACTAAGCTGATTGATTTGTGTGAAACATATCACAGTATAACTAAACATACCGAACAGGGGATAAAGATATGATGAAGCCTTCCTTAGTAATGCAAGCAGTCTTTTACGTCTGCTTGTAAATGGCTAGTATGTACGTACACTAGACTCTCGTTAATCCGGCCCTAAGTAGTTCAGCCTCTAAGTAATCCAGCACACATCCAAAACAGGTGCACAATGAATTATCATTCACAACAATGTGATTCGAAAATCCCAACACCCACATTATTTTCAACACACTGACATAAATACTCTACCAGTGCAGTATTGTGCTCAGAAGAAAGCGTGGATGGACAGACGAATATTCTCTCAGTGGTTCCATGAAACGTTTGTACCACCAGTGAGAAAAGAGCTAAAGAAGAAAAAGCTTTCACTGAAAGCTATCCTTATAATTGACAATGCTCACTGTCATCCTTCAGATGTTTCTCTAAAGTCTGATGGTATACAAGCACTCTTTCTCCCACCCAATGTGACAGCCCTAATTCAGCCCATGGACAAGAGAATTTTAGAATCAATTAAACATTATTATCGACATCCACTTCTCATCTCCTTGCTGAAAAAAAGTGAAAACGACTTTATCGAGACTATGCTGAAGGTGTGGAAAGCAATTAACATACATGATGTTGTTTTCCAAGCAGTCAAAGCATGGGATAAAGTGGAGAGCACTACCATAATGAAGAGCTGGAGAAAACTGTGGCCATCCATTCATGCCGAGTTGGATCCAGCAGTGAGTGTCAGCAATGAGCCTGTCAATTCGGAATTATCAATTACTTTGTACACTGCCATGTTCCAGAACCTTGCAGGAGGAGAATAAATTGATGAAGACGATGTTACTAAGTGACTGAGTAAGGAACTGTGACATGGGACAAACTTTAACGGATGAAGAAATAATCAAAAGCATGAAGAAAGTAATGATGAATGTGATGAAGAAGAGGACACAGGAGGAGAGAGCATGAAGATTTCTCACACTGCTGGTGCTGAAGCTGCCAAGGTCTTCCTGGAGTACATTATGCAACAACCAGATACATACAGTACCGATGTAATGCTTGTAAAGCAATGGTGTGATAAAGCATGCCACCATTGTGTATCATCATTGAGACAGTTAAAAATTAGGGACACGTTTCATAGTGAGTGATACAACTGTATAATTATGTACAGTATACACTCAAGGACTAAGTTTTCTTTGAAAAATAATGTACTTTTGGATTTAATAAAGTATATCCTCTATGTTTCAAAATTGTATCCTTTGGTTTAATAAAGTAAAGTACACTATATCATCTATGTTTTCAAAATAAATAAAAAACAAAATAAATGAATAAAATAAATTTCAAACACTCAGTAATCTGCACTTCCACTTCTCTGGCACCCATATGTATAAAATTCTATGTACCGACTTGACAGAAAATCCTAGGAAGTTCTGGTCTTACGTTAAATCAGTAAGTGGCTCAAAACAGCATATCCAGACACTCCGGGATGATGATGGCATTGAAACAGAGGATGACACGCGTAAAGCTGAAATACTAAACACCGTTTTCCAAAGCTGTTTCACAGAGGAAGACCGCACTGCAGTTCCTTCTCTAAATCCTCGCACAAACGAAAAAATGGCTGACATCGAAATAAGTGTCCAAGGAATAGAAAAGCAACTGAAATCACTCAACAGAGGAAAGTCCACTGGACCTGACGGGATACCAATTCGATTCTACACAGAGTACGCGAAAGAACTTGCCCCCCTTTTAACAGCCGTGTACCGCAAGTCTCTAGATGAACAGAAGGTTCCAAATGATTGGAAATGAGCACAGGTAGTCCCAGTCTTCAAGAAGGGTCATCGAGCAGATGCGCAAAACTATAGACCTATATCTCCGATGTCGATCTGTTGTAGAATTTTAGAACATGGTTTTTGCTCGAGTATCATGTTGTTTTTGGAAACCCAGAATCTACTCTGTAGGAATCAACATGGATTCCGGAAACAGCGATCGTGTGAGACCCAACTCGCTTTATTTGTTCATGAGACCCAAAAAATATTAGATACAGGCTCCCAGGTAGATGCTATTTTCCTTGACTTCTGGAAGGCGTTCGATACAGTTCTGCACTGTTGCCTGATAAACAAAGTAAGAGCCTATGGAATATCAGACCAGCTGTGTGGCTGGATTGAAGAGGTTTTAGCAAACAGAACACAGCATGTTGTTATCAATGGAGAGACGTCTACAGACGTTAAAGTAACCTCTGGTGTGCCACAGGGGAGTGTTATGGGACCATTGCTTTTCACAATATATATAAATGACCTAGTAGATAGTGTCGGAAGTTCCATGCAGCTTTTTGCGGATGATGCTGTAGTATACAGAGAAGTTGCAGCATTAGAAAATTTTAGCGAAATGCAGGAAGATCTGCAGCCGATAGGCACTTGGTGCAGGGAGTGGCAACTGACCCTTAACATAGACAAATGTAATGTATTGCAAATACATAGAAAGAAGGATCCTTTATTGTATGATTATATGATAGCGGAACAAACACTGGTAGTAGTTGCTTCTGTAAAATACCTGTGAGTATGCGCACGGAATGATTTGAAGTGGAATGATCATATAAAATTAATTGTTGGTAAGGCGGATACCAGGTTGAGATTCATAGGGAGAGTCCTTAGAAAATGTACTCCATCAACAAAGGAGGTGGCTTACAAAACACTCGTTCGAGCTATACTTGAGTATTGCTCATCAGTGTGGGATCCGTACCAGATCGGGTTGATGGAGGAGATAGAGAAGATCCAAAGAAGAGTGGTGCATTTTGTCACAGGGTTATTTGGTAACCATGATAGCGTTACGGAGATGTTTAGCAAACTCAAGTGGCAGACTCTGCAAGAGAGGCACTCTGCATCATGGTGTAGCTTGCTCATCAGGTTTTGAGAGGGTGCGTTTCTGGATGAGGTATCGAATATATTGCTTCCCCCTACTTATACCTCCTGAGGAGATCACGAATGTAAAATTAGAGAGATTCGAGCATGCACGGAGGCTTTCAGACAGTTGTTCTTCCTGCGAACCATACGCGACTGGAATAGAAAAGGGAGGTAATGACAGTGGCACGTAAAGTGCCCTCCGCCACACACCGTTGGGTGGCTTGTGGAGTATAAATGTAGACGTAGATGTAGAATGCCCAGATTAGCAAGAGTCTGGTGTATTTAAAAAATAACAGCAGTGTTGATAAACATGTATAACAGGTGTAGCAGTGAAACAAGCAATTTTGAAACCTCCACCAATGATACAAATTTATTCGCAGCAGTATAAAGGAAATAAAGAATTTACAATGCTTCCAAATTAAAATGCCCATCACTTGAAAATTATGTCACATAGGCGGTCGCCATTTTCCTTCAGACACATTTCAAGTCTTCTTGGAAGTTAGACATCACATCTTGCAGGATTGGGATTGGAATTCAGTTAACTTCATCCTGAATTTGACCCTTCAGTTCCTGGATGGTGTCTGCTGGGTCACACTGGAAGATCTGAGATTTTAAATTAACCAAAAGGAAGAATTCACACACTGAAAGATCACAGGATCATGGAGACCAGGAAATGTTCCCATTCTTGGAAATGAGATCACCAGGAAAGATATTCTGTAGAGCATTGATGGAATGCTGTGAAGTGTGGCATGTGGCCCCATCCTGTAGGGAGAAGGTGTTTGCAGTTACAGGAAGATCAACAAGCTGTTGCACTAAGAAATGGTTCAACATGTCAACATAATGTTCTTTAGTCACAGTAACAGCATTGCCATGATAATCTTCGACAAAGTGAGACCCTGCAATTCCAAATGATGATATGTCACAGCACACTACCATTTTCTGATTATAAAGTATTGTTTCATGATGCATTTCAGAATCTTCATGTGGCCAGTATCTAAAATTTTACTTGTTAACGTAGCCTGTCTCATAAAAATTGTCCTCACTGATCATAATTAGAGTGCCGTACATGTCTGGGTTGTCGTTCATGATTTCCAACAATGCTTAGAAAAAGTGTAGTCTCTTTGGCAGGTTGTCCACTTCAGTTTTTGCACTATCTTCAGTAACATACATTCCTCACACTCTCCACCAACAGTTTCCACTGTTCTCAGCTCCTCCCTATTTTCGTTCCCTCACACTTTTTGTTTGCTGCCTATGCACTTGCCCATCTTTCTCCTTTCCGACTCCTCTCCTTTTTTGCTCATCCTCCCCCCCCCCCCCCCGTTCCCCCCACCCCTCCCCGTCCCGTCTCACTGCCCCAAAGCCTCTCAAAGCTGTGGCTGTTGGTCCGCCAGACAGTGCTTTTCTCTCCCCCCATGCATACCTCGCTCTCCCTTCCCCTTCCATCTCTCTCCAGAGTGCTGCTTCCACTCTATTTGACAGTTGCATTTTGGTCCAAGCTGCTTGAGATGGTGGTTATGTGTGCATGAGGTGTGTTTGCTTGTGTGAATGAATAAGTATGTATGTGTGTGTGTGTTTTTCCTCTTCTGAAGAAGGCTTTGGCTGAAAGCTAACAAGTAAGTGTCTTTTCATGGTGCCTGCCTGCAACTCAGTGGTCATATTTATAGTGAGTAGCACTCCATCTTTTTCTTTTCTTGTTCCAACCTGGAGTTTCCATTGTTTGATTCTCTATGGTGGTATTGCAGTCCCTTGTACAATATTCGCCATGCACTGTGATCCAATATATCAAGTTAAAGCACATGCTTGCTTGCAGAAAGCTGTGACTTTGGCTGAAAGCTTTTTCCACTCTTGAACCATTCTCTGGTGTGCACATGTGTTTTGCACTTCCACCCTCTTTCACACCGTATCACCCATTTCCTCAAAATTCTGTACCCACACTTTGCTAGCATGTGCTGACAGAACAGGTGTATGACATGTGATAATTGTTATGAGCACAAAATACACTCTGCATGGCAAGATAGCTGTTATTGTACTCGTAAAATGCCTTGATGACAACAGCGTGTTGTTCACTGGTCCACAGTGCCACCTCGACTGAACGTTGATATCAAGGTGACTGGCAAAAGTTTGTTGTCCAGATGACATCACTCCTGTTTTCTGATTTCTAATATAACATGCTATCCCCCCTCCCTCCATCCAAGCCAGTGCCTCACAAGTTAACACTAGGTAACTTGGACTTTGCTTCTCCTTTAATTTACAATAATATCTCTTAACTTCATTGTAGTGGTGGATGATATAATGAGTACAGTAGCACAAGTAATTGGTGAAAGGAAGATGAAAGCTATGGTGTTTGCAGATGATCTGATGATTTGGGGGAGTAAGGAGGAAATACAAGAATATAGGATGAAATTTAGTAGAGTGAGATGATTATCACAACAAGAAAGAGCGAGAGAGGAACAACATGAATAACAATTGGTGGGGAACGATTGAGGAGAGTGGTGAGTTTCAAGTACCTAGGAAGCCTGATACAGGAAGATGGAAAAAACGACAGAGAAATAAAAGAGCGGGGGAGAAAAGCAGAAGCATTTCGGAAGAGTGTACCCTAAATCAGTAAAAAGGTTATATACCAGCCATACTATGTCCCAATCCAGACATATGCATCAGAAACCTGGGTTATGAAAGGAAGAGAGAAAAGCAAAGTAAAGCTAACGACATGAAATTCTTGAGAAACAGTATTGGAGTGACAAAGATAGACAGGTTAAGAAATGAGAGGATCAGAGTGTTAATGAAGGTGAAACCATTACAGGACGAGATAGAGAAATCAAGGTTGAGATGGTATAGACATGTTAAGAGAATGGAGGAAAAGAGGATACCCAGGAGGATACACGAGATGAAACTGGAAGGAAAGAGACCAAGAGAAAGACTGAGAGACAGGCGGCTGAAAGGAGTAGAGGAATGTGTCCAGAAGAAAGAAGAAGACTGGACCATGGTGAAGATGGAGAGACGATGGCAAGACAGAAGACAGTGGGGAGGCCCATGTTCCATACAGAACCGGCCAGAGGCTGGAAACTGTCCAAGATGATGATGATCTCTTAACTATACACCTCCTTTTGTCAATATTCCTACTATCATTACTGGAATTATTTTCCTATCATTTCATTTTCCCTTCAAGACTTCAAGAAAGCATGCTCAAGCATTGTTCTTTAACTTTATTGGTGTTCTGGTATAGTCCATGTCATGATATGTTGTCGCTGTCATTGGGGTAAAAGAGGCTGTCATTTGCTAGTTGGTAGGTGTGTCTAATTCAGGTGGTCATGAGAGTATTTTCAATTGACATCTTCTCTGTAGGCAACCTGTTACATACTTTTGCACCATGATATAAAATTCCATTTTGAACTGTAGGACGGATACATAGTCTATATGAGAATTATTTCTACTGATAATATTGTGACTTGTATGAATATCAAGAGCTCAGATGGAAACCCAGTTCTAAGCAAAGAAGGGAAAGCAGAAAGGTGGAAGGAGTATATAGAGGGTCTATACAAGGGCGATGTGCTTGAGGACAATATTATGGAAATGGAAGAGGATGTAGATGAAGATGAAATGGGAGATACGATACTGCGTGAAGAGTTTGACAGAGCACTGAAAGACCTGAGTCGAAACAAGGACCCCGGAGTAGACAACATTCCACTGGAACTGCTGACGGCCTTGGGAGAGCCAGTCCTGACAAAACTCTACCATCTGGTGAGCAAGATGTATGAAACAGGCGAAATACCCTCAGACTTCAAGAAGAATATAATAATTCCAATCCCAAAGAAAGCAGGTGTTGACAGATGTGAAAATTACCGAACTATCAGTTTAATGAGTCACAGCTGCAAAATACTAACACGAATTCTTTACAGACGAATGGAAAAACTAGTAGAAGCCAACCTCGGGGAAGATCAGTTTGGATTCCGTAGAAACACTGGAACACGTGAGGCAATACTGACCTTACGACTTATCTTAGAAGAAAGATTAAGGAAAGGCAAACCTATGTTTCTAGCATTTGTAGACTTAGAGAAAGCTTTTGACAATGTTGACTGGAATACTCTCTTTCAAATTCTAAAGGTGGCAGGGGTAAAATACAGGGAGCGAAAGGCTATTTACAATTTGTACAGAAACCAGATGGCAGTTATAAGAGTCGAGGGACATGAAAATGAAGCAGTGGTTGGGAAGGGAGTAAGACAGGGTTGTAGCCTCTCCCCGATGTTGTTCAATCTGTATATTGAGCAAGCAGTAAAGGAAACAAAAGAAAAATTCGGAGTAGGTATTAAAATCAATGGAGAAGAAATAAAAACTTTGAGGTTCGCCGATGACATTGTAATTCTGTCAGAGACAGCAAAGGACTTGGAAGAGCAGTTGAATGGAATGGACAGTGTCTTGAAAGGAGGATATAAGATGAACATCAACAAAAGCAAAACGAGGACAATGGAATGTAGTCGAATTAAGTCGGGTGATGCTGAGGGAATTAGATTAGGAAATGAGACACTCAAAATAGTAAAGGAGTTTTGCTATTTGGGGAGCAAAATAACTGATGATGGTCGAAGTAGAGAGGGTATAAAATGTAGACTGGCAATGGCAAGGAAAGCTTTTCCGAAGAAGAGAAATTTGTTAACATCGAGTATAGATTTAAGTGTCAGGAAGTCATGTCTGAAAGTATATGTATGGAGTGTAGCCATGTATGGAAGTGAAACACGGACGATAAATAGTTTGGACAAGAAGAGAATAGAAGCATTCGAAATGTGGTGCTACAGAAGAATGCTGAAGATTAGATGGGTAGATCACATAACTAATGAGGAAATATTGAATAGGATTGGGGAGAAGAGAAGTTTGTGGCACAACTTGACAAGAAGACGGGATAGGTTGGTAGGACATGTTCTGAGGCATCAAGGGATCACCAATTTAGTATTGGAGGGCAGCGTGGAGGGTAAAAATCGTAGAGGGAGACCAAGAGATGAATACACTAAGCAGATTCAGAAGGATGTAGATTGCAGTAGGTACTGGGAGATGAAGAAGCTTGCACAGGATAGAGTAGCATGGAGAGCTGCATCAAACCAGTCTCAGGACTGAAGACCACAGCAACAACAATATTGTGGTTGTGAAATGCTGTTTTCATTATAAGTACACTCTTGTTGTTAACCGTAAATATCATAATGTATTATAAGTATTTCCATGTAAATGTAAGAATCACCATGTTCCTAGAGAATGTTCTGCAAGTTGTTCAGCTATCAACTTCTTACTGCAGAGTTCTTTTTCACCTTAGATGAAAATCTCCAGAAGATCATGTCATAGGACAGAACGGAGTGAAAATAACAAAAGTATTATAGTATTCTGCTCTGCAGCTCAACACTGTCAGAGAAATTTCTGAATGAAAAGCAAGAGAATTGGAGTTTTTAGGTAACACATACTGATGCCACCTTAATTTATTACACATCTTTATTTGGATAACACATGCTGGTGCCAACTTACCTTAGCCCAGAACTTTGCATACAGAGCCTCATTGAGAGTGTATCCACTGATCATTACTTCTGGTTCCCTTATGTCATACAGAGCATAAGGACTGTGAAATAGCTTTAAATCTAAAACAGACTTTGAGGTTTCTGAGACAGTATTGGCAAGATGTTTTGTGGTCATATCCTTTGTAGACTTTCTGATGCTGCATGGGTCCATTGACTGAGACAATTTATTCATGACTAAAATGGCAGCAAATTTTGAAATGAATTTCCTAAAATGACTTAAAAGAGTTCAGCCTATGGAATCTGTTTAAAAACCTGTAAAAAAGCCCTTTAGGTTACTAAGGGCATAATATTATCCCAAGAGAGAGAGAGAGAGAGAGAGAGAGAGAGAGAGAGAGAGAGAGAGAGAGAGAGAGAGAGAGAGAACTTTACAAAACATAAAACATTATACTAAACACACAAATATAAGACAGTATAAACTCTCTTGTACCTCCTGGTCTAAAAATTCCAACTCTCTTGCTTTTAAGTCCTGGTCAGAGGAATCAAAACCTCTGAAGAGAATATAAATATGAAGTCCAGAGGTGGCAGGAGCACTCAGATAAGAGTGTGACTGTGCAGGAGTGGAGAAGAGGTATGTGGAAATAATGCAGTGCAGTTTCAGTCTTGTGACAGCAGTGGTTACTTGGTTACTGCACGATACTAGGATAAAATAGCTGTGCTGATATTGTCTCCCACCTACTGAACAGTTTGTGCAATTATTCGATTTTTGCACACTTAGAAGCAATCTCCAGCAGAGATCCATCACTAATTGTGATATCTATATTGGCATGACATTATGAGAAACACTATAGTCCAACAATGGCACAAGCAATTCACTCTGAGGGATGAACCAATATTCATGATGAAGACCACAGTGGCCAGCTGTTCCTAGTGACACCAGAACTTACGGAAAGTGTGTGGCAAGCAGTTTTGCAGAGTTGAATCTTCACAATTTCAGAACTCTCGTGTCAGTTCCCCCATGCTCTTGCTCAAAATTGTTTCAAAATGATGGAGCACAGCAAAAGAGTCATCCTTTTCTTTCAAGTTTATTAAGCAAATGTAGATTTTCTTAATAAACCTGAAAAGAAAGGAGGACTGATTGCTGTGATCCTTCATTTTGAAAGTCCTATCACAGTCATTGAGTGCACCTATATTCCTAATGGAAGGTAACTTGATGGCTCAAAATTATCTCAGTCTCGCTCACTGTTGCACAAAGTTGTCTCCCAGTGGCTTGGTTTTCATAAAGTGTATGCAAGATAGATGCTTGGCAAGTGACTGAAGAATACAAAACCAAATGTCTGGCCACAGCATTGACATTCCTAAGTGTTATGCAGAGAAAGGTGGTGAGTTGCTAAACCATGTTGTCATTCAGGGGTGAAACATGGGTGTCACATACCAGACCATGCCAGAAACAAAAGAACAGTTGTTTCCTCCTGTGCAAGTTTGCAATTTTTTATCATGATAGAAGACCATAAATGCTGATCACTATAGTCAGACATTTAAAAATCTGAGGACCATGGTCCAGAACAAAAGTTGTGGGATGTTGACAAGAGGCATTATGCTTGTGCATGACAATGAAAGACTCCATACAGCCAATGCCATATGAAATGTGTTGATTCTGTTTGGAAGGGAGATCTTCAACCATCCACTCATCCACCCTATACCCACAACCTGTCCCAAGTGACTTCCATCTCTTCTGGAAGCATTTACTGCCAGGAAAACGTTTCCACAATGATGATGAGGTCCAGACTGAAATGACTTTGTGACTCTGGGTGTCGACAGCACACTCTTCTGACATGGGCATACAACTGGTGATGCACCATTATGGTACATTCCTCAACAATGGTAATGACTATGCTGAGAACTAGCCAATGAATCTATGTAAATATTTCTTACTTAGTGATGGTTTTGTTTTCTTTCTCGCTCATCAGAACTTACTTTCTGTATTCACTTCTTAGTATCTGATACTAGTAAAACAATCTGGAACACAATGAAGGTTGAAACTGAAACTACATTCACGACAAAGGTGGAAAAAATTGTATGAAAATTTACCAGCAGTTGAGAAATAGGTTACTATAAAAAAGTAGCTGAAATTTTTAATATACTCTGAGGTGACAAATGTCATGAGATAGTGGCACACATGTACAGATGGCAGTAGTATTGCATACACAAGGTATAAAAATGTCCTCAGGGATAGATGCCTACTTGTGTTGATCCACTGTGCTTTCCAGAATGTTGAGATCACCCAGCGAATGCCACAAAAACTTTCCATAGACCATAATGCTCCCTCCTTCAGCTGGTCCCTTCCAATGATTGTTGCATGGCTATACAAATGCCAATGGCCTCTGTCCAATGGAGCATAAAATGTGATTCATCTGCAAAGGCAACCTGTTGCCACTCAGTGGACATCCAGTTGTGGTGTTGGTGTGCAAATTCCAGCCTATGTTGTCAATGAACAGCAGTCAGCAAGGGTGCATGACTTAGGGGTGGCCCATACAGAGCAATGTTTGCTGAATGGTCATTGAGAAGACACTGTTGGTACCCTCTTGGTTCATCAGGGCAGTCTGTTGCTCAAAGAGTTGCACATCTGTTTGCCTGGACACATCTCATGAACTGTTGCTCACCCCTGTCATATGGCCCAAGGTGCACCACAGTTGCCTTTGTGCTGGTTTTGGATAGTATCATTTGCCAGGCACAGTATACTTTAAACATGGTGGCACATGAACAGTTTAAAAACTTAGCTGTTTTGGAAATGCTTCTGCCCTTGGCCTGAAAGCAATGATCATGCTCGTTTGGACATCATATAAATCTCTCTGTTACCATATTACAACAATGACTACACTGTTTTCTGCACTCCCCTAGATGCGTTATATATCCTTCACTGCTAGTGCTGCCACCTGCTGTCTGTGAGTGGTTATTGGATGTTGACACTGTACATAGGCACTTGCCACATTATGTGACTGGGTGACTGGTCCGTAACTTGTTAACTAATACATTTAAGTCAGAAAGTGGAAGCCCTCTCAGTTTTGTTCTTAGGTCCTAGATGTTACTAATATAAAGGGATGACCTGCTTCTGTCCATAAGGAAAAAAATGTATTTTCATGTTTGTTGACAATTTTAGGAATGTGGTGGATAATACATCAGTTACAGTAACTGATGCCAATGACATACAAAAAATACTTGCATGGTTTGATTATTTCTACTGTACTATATATTTATTTTATATTCTGTGTACTGACTTGTTCCGCAGTCAAGTGACTTGCTCTCACATATGAATATAGGAAACATGTATAATAAATCAAAAGTCCAGAATGAGATTTTCACTCTGCAGCGGAGTGTGCACCGATATGAAACTTCTTGGCAGATTAAAACTGTGTGCCAGACCGAGACTCGAACTCGGGACTGAGTTCGAGTCTCGGTATGGCGCACAGTTTAATCTGCCAGGAAGTTTCAATTCAAAAGTCATTAGTTAGTTCTTATGGTAAATGTAGAGTTCCTCTGGGCAAGATGCTGGGCCCATTATTCTTTCCGATTTAAGTGAATGAGTCCTTTGAGTATATGAGTCCCTAAAAATTACATTTGCTGATGATACTAGTGTCTTATTCTCTGTGTCTAACAGTTACAGTATACAGTTAACAGAAGAAAACTATCTTGTCAACACTTTCAGAGTGGTTCAACAATAAAACAAACTATTGGTGGACTCAGAAAAGTAACGTTATGTGCCAGCTTTAACATATCTGATAAAAAATTTATCCACACTAGATTAAAAGAAAAAACAGTACAAAATGTTTGGGTCTGTGTAGTCAACATGACTTGAAATGGGATAGCCATGTAAGTAACTACTCAAAGAAACTCTCAATTGTATACTATGATCTGCATACTATGCACAATTCCGTTCACAGCTTCACAAAGGAATGATTTTCTCACAGAACAGTACTCAGAACATAAACATTTAAAATACAAAAAAGGGCTGAAGATAACTCATGGCCAAGAAAAAACTGAATCTTGTAAACATCATATTACTGATCTTGGTGTTGTACATGTTTCATGTTAGTTCATCCTTGAAACAATTTTATTTATTTTATTTTATTTATCCATTGGTTGACAATAAATATTGTATGGATGTTGTCAAGGGTACATGTAAGCCATTTCAAAGAAATGGGACACAAACAATATATACGCAAAAAAGTACAAAACAAAATAATACAATGAAGTTAATAATAATACAATGAAATTATTATAGCCTATTTACATCCCTGCTTGTTATTTTAAATGCATAGTCTGTTTTTCATAAGGCTTTAGTTTTGTCCTCCCTAAATGGCAAGTCCTTATATACACAACACTGCTTAAGTATATATTTACATCACACAACAGCTGTCCTTTAGGTATGTAAATGTAATGAATGATTAGGTTATGAATAATTAGGTACAGATAGAGTATTTTCCATTTTGCCTTCATAAATATCATCAGAAAAATTTTATTGACCTACATAGTCATTTACAGAATAAAAACATTGTTCTACTAGAAATTTTTTAAATTCTGTTTTAAATTTGTTATCATCTTCTAACTGCCTGATGTTGACTGGCAGTACGTTGTACAGTTTTGCACCGATATGGCAATCTTATTCACTAGGGACAATCATGAGAACTGGTAAACTAATGCAGAATAAGGATGTCTGTAATTATGGTATCCACCAAATGTTTTCTAAAACATAATCCTATTAGATAAGCATAATCCACTGTAGTATCACATTATACAGTAACACAAAATAAATAAATATAACTTACTGAATAGCTAATATTTAAGATCAGATTAAATCTGTATCTAAAACTGCGTCACTTTTTTTCTCTACAAGAATTTGTAACAATAATTTTTCTTCAAATGTATGTTATATTCACACAGAGTGTAAAAATATCTACTTGTTTTACTTCTTATTGTCAAACAGCACTTGTATTCTAAAGATGAACCTGTAGGAAGTACAATACAATAATTCATAATCTAAATTTGAGATTAGTTCTGACAAAGAGTGCCAGAAGTCTTAACTTGAAATAAGAAGATCTGTCTCAGTTACAAAAACTTTCCACTACACAATGCCTTAGGATAGACAACGTCCACCTCCAAAAGCAACCAATAAGAACCCCTGATGCAGCCACATTCTTAATGAAAATGCTGATGGTAGCCTATAAAAATAGCTGTTACTGGCATGAGAGCTGTTACCATGAAATATCTGTAATAGTCACCATTGGTTTGGGTAAAATACTGTGTGTTCCGGATGGATAGTCATCCACAGATATACAAGGTGTTTGGAAATTCATGTTACAGATTCTAGGAGCTGCAGAGCGGAGTGAGTACATAATATTTTGAATAGGAACCCATGTCCAGAAATGTACCATTGCCAGCCTACAATAATTTCAATTCAGATGTTTACCTCATTCACATCTGCTTGAGGAATTGATTAGCCACAATGCAGTGCAGTTATTAGAAAACAATTTGAAAGGAAACATAGCAAAACAGACATTTATCACTTAAGCACATTTGTTTGTATTAACACTTAAACATTACATGTTTACATTATTCCGAAACATGAAAGATCTCAGCCTACCGTACATGTAGAACAGTTACTTATGCATTACAACAGTGTCTTGATGTGGCAACCATGGACGTTCTTGCTGACATTGTACCTAAGAAACATATTCTGGTACACTCTCCACCTTAACTGCTGTCTCTTCAATTTCTGGCACACTGGCCAGAACTCGTGCCAGCAGATCTTCCTCTGTCTCTAGAGGTGTCTCATAAATTAAACTTTACATATTATCTCACAAGAAATGGTACACATCACCCTGTCTACTTGTACATGGGCTCCTAATCAAAATATTATGTACTCACTCCCCTCTAAAAGTCCTAAAAGTTTGTAAACGGAATTTCTGTAGCAATAACTACAGTTGTGGCCCAAGGAGATGTGTTGGAATCCTTTCTGATCATGTTGTATTTTAACGATCTTTGCAAAATATGTTAATTATAACTTCAAAATTTTTGCAGGTGATACAGTTAGCTATAACGAAGTACTGTCTAAAGAAAGCTGCACATATATTCTGTCATATTTGCAAAAATTGATAATTTGCTTTAAGTGTTCAAAAAATGGTTTAAATGGCCCTGAGCACTATGGGACTTAACATCTGTGGTCATCAGTCCCCTAGAACTTAGAACTACTTAAACCTAACTAACCTAAGGACATCACACACATCCATGCCCGAGGCAGGATTTGAACCTGCGACCATAGCAGTCACGCGGTTCCGGACTGAGCGCCTAGAACCGCTAGACCACCGCAGCCGGCAAGTGTTCAAACAGGTAAATTTGTGCACTTCACAAAACAAATAAACATATGAGGGCTACTCAGAAAGTAAATTATGTTTTCATCTGCAGCAGCAATGGGTAGGGCTAGCATGGCCATATTGCTGTCTGACCATTGTCTGTTCAGTCAGCACCCAGCTGTACCCATGTGAAGTTCTCGATATTTCACAAAAAAGTTTTAAATGTGTGCAACAACTGAAAATCCCATTAGTTGTGAAGTGTAGTCAGTGATAATTTTTTTTTGGCAAAAACCCATAAAATGACTGAAATTTATTGGCAACTGTGTGAAGTGTATGGAAACAGCGTAATCACCAAAGGTAGAGTGTGCTAGTGCTGTATTAGGTTTAAAAGCGGGTGAAATATTCTTCACATTGAAGAGCGATGTGGATGACCACGCACAGTGATTGATGAATTTGTCACAAAAGTTGATAAGAAGATCCAAGAAAACTGCCGATTCACAATGATGGAGCTGCAAGGTATTGTCAAACTTTGGAAAACTTCAGAATAAGCAAAGAGGAAATCTGAGCACAAAAAAAAAAAAATTGTTCATGCACTACTACATTCGACCACAGTGGCAAATCACACTCGGGAATTGCTCGATGATTTTTTGTTTCCTCCTCTACAGTGCAGTTTAGATCCTGCACCCAGTAACTATCATCTGTTTCCAACATGAAAACCTGGTTCGTAATGCAGCACTTTGATGACAACATGGAACTGCAGAAGGGTGTGACTGGCTAGTTGAAGTCCCAAGTGGCAGAATTTTATGACAATGGAATTTCAAAACTTGTCTGCCACTATGATAAGTGCCTAAGTTTGTGTGGAGACTATGCTGAAAGCAGTATTTAAATGTCACTTTCAAATGAATAAAATATAATTTTTCCTATACTCTTTTTTTTTTAAAAATACCAATATGTAATCTACTTTCTGGATAGCCCTCATAGTATCGTACAACTACAGTAATATTGAGCCACAGTTGGAATTGGTCCACATGTACAAATACTTGGGGTAAAACTTATTATGGACAAGATATGGAACAATCACATATGCTTAGTCATGGGCAAAGCAGGCGACAGACCTCAGTTTATTGGTAGAATACAAGGAAAATGCAATTAGTCTGCAAAGGAGACTGCTTACAAATCACATGTGTGATGTGTCCTAGAATATTGCCAAGCAGGTGGGACCTGTAACAAGGAGGACTAAAAGACTGTATTGAAGGACTACAGGAAACAGCTGTATGAATGGTCACGGGTTTGTTGGAACGATTGGAGAGTGTCAAAGAGAGACTGAAAAAACTGAACTGACAGACACTTGAAGAATGTTGTAAACTATCGTGAGGAAGCCTGCTTCCAAAGTTTCAAGAACTGTCTTTAAATCATGACTCTAGGAGTATACCACAACACCCTATGTATCACTCCTGTAGGGATTGTGAGGAGAGGATTAATTTAATTACAGCACACACAGAGGCATTTAACAGTCATTCTGTGAAAGTGGGAACAGGCATAAGAAGGAGCATACTGTCAAACTTTCCATTGTGAATATTACTGGAAACAGAATACAGATTTTCCAAAAAGCATAAAGGTGATGAAATCTTCAAGCACTTTTATTCATCTGCTTGTTGAAAGCCATTGAGGTTGCAGAAATGATGTTTGCAACTGAAAATTCTTGAAACATTTTGGGAGATTAAAACTGTGTTCTTGACAGGGGTTTGAAACCAGTACCTTGCCTTGGCTGGATTCAAATCCCAGTTCAGCACAGGATTTTAATCTGCAGGAACTTTCAAAATAGCATGCACTCCACTGCATGGTGAAAGATTCATTGAAGTAAAATTCTTACCTTGAGAAATTATATCACCCACTCACAGGAAATTGAATCACATCATACCAGATTGAGAAATGGTTGAATTTATCTGGCTTCCAAATTCAGGACAGCTAAAATGTGGGAAATATGCAAAGAAGGTAAAACAGACAATGTTTGACACCAGTTTTTACATCAGTTTCAAAGCTCCTTGCACTGATGTTTATTCAACATGTTTGCAGCAAGCTAACAAATTAAAGTAAGAAGAAGAGTATTCACTATAGAAGCTAAAGACAGACTTATACCACTCACAAGTCTAGTAAGGATTCGACAAGTTGCAAAATCTGGAAGATCTTCGTATAATTATGTTGTTAGACGTGCAAAAGAATTTACCAGTACTACAATTGCCTGATCAAATTGCTCACTGTTCTTGGCAACAGTACTACTACATTTTGATTGTTGTTTGTGGACCATCTACTGGAAAAAAGAAAAAGCTATGATACCACCCAGATGTACCTGCATTTGCTGATAATAGTCACTGGTTCTATTCTAGGAACGATTCCTTAGATGTAAAACTAGATAACATCTCCACACATGATGTACCTACAACAAAATTCTTAGGGTTGCACATCAACAGCCAAATGAAGTGGAATGAACATGCTGTGAAACTCTCGAAAAAGATATCCACAACATGTTATGCAATTGGGAGTCCTTGTGTCTGCATCCAGTAATGAATGTTTGAGAACTGTATACTTTAGTTATGTTCATTCAGTAATCAGTTATGGTATTACTTTCTGGGGAAACTGTGCTCAGGATTTACAAACAGTATTTAAAATGCAGAAGAGAGCTGTAAGAACTATAATGAAAAGCAGTAAGGGGGCCCACTGCAGAGGACTTTTCAAAATGTTAGGAATTCTAACTGTTCCTTGTGAATTTATATTCCAAACTATAGTGTACATAAAAAAATATAGAAAATTATAGCACAAATAGCAGTTTTCATAACTATAGTACAAGTACAAGTCACTGTCTTCACCTAGGCAGGAAGAATAAAGATAAGACTCAAAATAGCTTCTTGTATGAAGCTGTGAAACTGTATAATAAACTGCTGCAGAAAATAAAAGAAACAGATAACATGTACCACTTTAGGAAAAATCTTAAATTGTTTTTGCAGGAACACTGCTTTTACACTATAAGTGAATTCGTTAGCACAAAATGATTGTAAATAACTTCTGTTTCACAATATATAACCATATGTAACATTTTGATAGGGAGCAAAAATGATCGTAAGTAACTCGCATGCCACAATGTCTAACTACATGTAACAACAAACTGTATAAATATATGAATGTACATAAACTGACAACATCCATACATTTTATAATGTCCACACATGGCTAAATAAATAAATAAAAGCTATGGAATTCATTTCTGTGGAACAGACACATGTAATATGAATGCAATTCTTAAGCTGCAGGAAAGGGCCACAAAAATAATAACCAAAAACAGTAATTGGGCTCATCATAAAGATCTGTTCAAAACATCATGGATTTTACATACATCACACAACAACATTTACCAATCACTTATGCTATCAAAGACAGCATTGTATTTGTATTCAAGAGCATTTTTGCAAAAATTATGAATTAGAGAACATTAATATTTCCCCATATGCCTTGGATGGTCATTTTTCTAGGAAGGAAGCCAAGAATGGGGGTATCTGCATTTATGTAAAATCAGATATTAAAGTGAAAAACAGGCCTGAAACGGAACTTCTGAGCATAGAAAAACATTTTGAGGTAACAGCAATACAAATGAATGTAAAAAACAGGAAAATAGCAGTCATATCAGTGTATAGATCACCATGTCGTGACCCAGAAATTTTTTAAAATAAGGATGAAGAACTGCTGAGCATCTTACATGGTGAGAAGTCATCAATAATTGTATATGGGGACTTTAATATCAATATGTTGGTAGATAGTTTACTTAAAATTAAATTCCTCAATATTCTACACAGTTTAAACCTGTATTCTAATACAAACAGTCCTACATGGGTAACAAACACTTCCAAAAAGTCTTATGGATATTTTCAAATATAGAAAGCCCAGATACAGAAGTATTGAATATTTACCTAGGAATATCTGATCATAACACACTTATTATTAAACTGCTCGCAGTTCCAATACATATAAAAACAGTACATCATATGTACAAGAGAATTTTCTCTCCCAAAAACTGCAACCAGTTTGGTATCACACTGACTAACCAGTCTTTGGCAGAAGTATTGTACAAACTGATACAGATACTGTATACAACGTTTTCTCCTCTCTTTTCATGACAAATTTTGAAATGTGCTTTCGAAAAAGACTAGTTAAAATCAGCTCATCTAGCCATAGACACACTAATTCTTCGGTCACATCTGGCATTAAAATCTCTTCCAAGACTATGAAAAGACTAAACTCTGAAATGAAAACTAATACTGACTCTAATTTAAATAAATAAATATATAATGTTAGTAACTACAAAAAGATATATAGAAGGATAATTAATCTAGCAAAAGTATTAAGTAACGATAGACTAATAAGGAAGTCAGACAATAAATAAGGGACCACATGGGGAATTGTTAAAAGAGAAATAGGGAAAAGCTCTAAAGACCAGGATATTGTACTTAAATCTAGTGATTACATTGAAATAAAGAAGGAAGTGTTGTCCAATTACATTAACAACTACTTTCTAAGTGTACCTGATAAATTAAGCAAGAGCTTTACCAAAGAAGAGAAAACAGCAGCATCAAAAGTAGACAGTAGTATGATAATAAGTCTCACTAATAAATATGAAATACTGAAAGTAATTAACAGTATGAAACCCAAAATGTCTGCATGACTGGATGAAGTGCCAGTGACAATAATAAAAAAAGTCATCTCACAAATCTTGGTACCACTGGTATATATTGCCAATTTATCATTCAATGAAGGTGTGTTCCCCCAAAGGCTGAAAATTTCTAAGGTTGAACCAATATTCAAAAATGGGGATACACATAAGATAGAAAACTATAGACCTATATCCCTCCTTCCATCTTTATCAAAAATTTTGGAAAAACTTATGAAAATTAGACTCATAAGCTACCTTGACACCTTCAATCTTCTAAATTGTAATCAACATGGTTTTCGTACAGGTCACAGCACAGCAACAGCCATACAGGCCTATACGGAAGAAATAATTAGAAATTTAAACAATAACAAATGTGTGGTAGGAATAAACCTAGATCTTTCCACGGCCTTTGATACAGTAGGTCATCAAATTCTCCTTGGCAAACTGGAGGCAATAGGCATCAGAGAAATTGGGGGTAAATGGTTTGAATCCTATCTCCAAGACGGAACTCAGGTTTTGGAACTCATCTAATCTCAGAATAAGCGAAAAATAAAGTGGGTATCTGATGCTAAGAAAGTGGCAGTAGGTGTCCCTCAGGGTAGTGTTCTTGGGCTCCTATTATTCCTAATCTATATAAATGACATTGAAAGTCCCAACAGATCATCAAAAATTATGTTATTTGCAGATGATATAAGCATAACTATAAGTGATGACTGCATATTCTTATTCACTACAGCTGAAAAAAGTTCTTAAGAGTGTGCAACAGTGGTTTTATGCTAATAAGTTAACACTCAATTTACATAAAACAGATTACATACAATGCAGTAAAGTAAAAGAGAAGGATGATCAGCATTTATCATTGAGTGACCATGAAATAGAGACAGTCTGGTCTACAAAATTTTAGGCATTTACATTGATCAGCACTTGAGCTGGAAAGACCATGTCACATGCATATCCAAAGAACTCAATTCAGCATGTTTTGTACTGAGAATAATTTCTAGAGTTTGCAGTGCAGAGTGTACAAGATTAGTGTATATGACTTATTTCGATTCTATTGTAACCTATGGAATAACATTCTTGGGTGCAACTAAATGTTGCTTGAGAGAGGTTTTTAAATTACAGAAAAGGGCTCTCCACAAACACACCGCAAGCCCTTGGTCATGCAACTAAACATACTTACAGTACCATCTTTGTACATATTAAAAAGCATACTGCATACAAGAACTCACTTGAGTAGTTTACATGTAAACTCAGATCTTCATGACACAATACATATATTTGTAAGAATCTGCATGTAGAAACAGCAAGCAAAACAAAAACTCAAAAACATGTGAGCCACTATGGAATAAAGCTTTATAATGCTCTACCACTCTGCATCAGGGGAACAGAAGATGAAGGAAAATTTAAGTCATAATTAAAAAAATATCTGATAAATAAATGTTTTTATAGCCTAGACGAATATTTTGAATCCTTAAATCACTAACTGATAGTTGTATTGTCAATATCATGTTGTTCTCATTGTCAGTTCTATGTCTCGTTTATACTCTTTTAACTCTAAATTACGTGTAATATGTGTTTTCCAAAATGTACTAAATATATATAAATTCATCACATACGGTTCATGTTAAAAGAGCATGTAAAAGAACAACCCATTAATTCAATGTTTTAATTTTCAACATATTATATAATATTAATTTTATGTGTTTGATAGAAACTTGTAATAGTCTGATGTGCATATTCTGGAGAGTATTATGATAGTTCCTATATCATGTAAATGATGCAAAGGATGATAATAAATGAAATACACAAACATCTGTGTTCATGACACTGGAACAGAACACAGGCGAAACTTACATTTACAATGAAATAAACACAAAACTCAAACAATCATTATCTAGCAAGAAATAAAATAGTAAAATAAATTGCCCAAGGAGATTGAAGATGTTACTAAAACAAGCTAACCTAGAAAGGCAGTTGAAAGTGTACCTGTTAAGGACACAGTGAATGATTATTTACATAACACAGTGAAGGGGTTTGGTAACAAACATCCATCAATTCATTCATTCTTTCTCTCTCTCTCTTTTCCTTTTACCATTACACCATTTATGCAGAGTTATGTTGAGTAGAGATCTTAAAGTACAGCATACTGCAAAGTTGTGTATTTTGTTGTAGTGCTAGTAACCAGTAAGACTGCGCTGTAGTAGGTTCCAGTAGAAGATGTAATTCTCGTCAGCACGCAAAGAAGCAGTAACGAATTAACATATTTAGAAATGTGTTTCGTCTGCTCAGCTGAGTGGGCGAGCAAGCTTAGGCCTACCCTCATGACGTACACGTCGTGTCCTATCTTTCTTGTGGGCAGAGTGACGCCACGGGGAAGTGTCACCGCGGTGATCCAACATCGCCTAAAGTCATTTAGTGGCGTTGAGTCAACTATGGGGGTATGAATGCAGTGAACCTAATGTTTTGTGTTAGTTAAGATGGCGGACATCGACTTCAATCTGTGACGTAATGCCACCTCCCCTCTTTTTTCACCTCTACATTCATTTTTTATTACGTCACGGGAGGTACTGTGACTGCACTATTTCAAAGCTATACTTCGGCTTTCTCGAAGGCATCGGTGGATGTATCTGTTGTCAAGGTAGCATAGTGACTGCAGCAGCCATTCTAGCAGGAGAATTTAAGCAGAAGCTCTTTATATGTTCAGCTGGTTCATTCATTGCGAATTTGGAAACTATTACTGTCTTCTTTTCTTTGAAAGTGACAACCTGCACACTTTATACTCGTTACATATAACGAGCAGTGTATATTACGAAAAATTCTTAAGAAACTCGCCCATTCGCTGTGGCCAAGCGGCTCTAGGCACCTCAATCTGGAACTGCACTGCTGCTGCTGTCGCAGGTTCGAATCCAGCCTCGGGCATGGATGTGTGTTATGTCCTTAGGTTAGTTAGGTTTAAGTAGTTCTAAGTCTAGCGGACTGATGACCTCAGATGTTAAGTCTCATAGTGCTTAGGGCCCCCATTGCTAAATAAATGTACTCGTTGAGTGAAGTATATTCTACTTTGCGCGAAAAGTTACAATTCATTGTCAGGAAAGCAAACTTCTTCCTTTGCTCTTGAAAGTAACTGAAACACCAGCAGAAATATGCCTGGATCTGTGTCAGAATGTATTTCGTCTGCAGATGTGCTTAATTTGAAGACATTCTTGTTTGGAAACGAAGTCTCCCACAGTAATTAGCTTGTATAATTTCCTTTATACTTAATAGGCAGCTGACAGACTAAATCATCTTTTAATTCTTTCACACATGCGTCGGTCTTCTTTATGTTTTTTGTTCTGATAATGAGTGGTAGTGTGTTTTTTCCAGGTAAAAGCAATGTGTTTTGAATATTCACTCGTATTTCCGCGTTTCATGCTTATTTTGTAAATTATTGACAGTGACAAGACCCAGAAGCTCTCAGGACTGCAAAGGTGAATAGCAAAATTTTTGCAGATGGGAGGTCTCAAACGGAAACTACCACAGTTGCACTCCACTTCGCTATTCACCAAACCACAGAGACGATTTGCAATTGATACCTTTGTCCTGTGTCATACGTCTCCTGACACCATTAAAGGCCACTAATGCATTAGCTGACATTTGTATCAATAAACTGTATCTTTTCGATAGATCCTCAATGTGCTAGTGTTTTGGAACTGCGTTTAGTTATAGGACACAATGCTCAATTTAAGTTTTGTACTCTCCTCCACTATACAAAAAATCACTCCATCTCTACGAGCCAATTTTTTTTAAAAACATCACGGACGTAACCTGACAACCCATTCACATTTCAGAAACGGTTTGCTTTTACATGTGGCCGAAAATCTATTGTGGAAGTGGAAAACCAGCAGATAGAACTGGATTTCCAGAATCGATTTTGGAGAGTTCACATGATCAACCAGAAGCGGTATTGCGAAACCGGTTTACGAAATCCACTTTTGGAAGCCCCATGTAAATACAGTGTACATGAACACGGATTCACACTGACGTCCTGTGTGAATCGACCTTTAGATCGTCGATGTTGTTGTTGCCTACCTTGTAGGTAGAAGGCTGTCCGGAAGTGCTGCGGGCCGGGCACCGCGCTCACTCCCTGCCTGCTGACGTTGCGCAGCTGCAGGCCGTCCAGCAAGTCCAGCGCTGGCTCCAGGCCCGTCACTGGAACACACCGCAGACAGCTGCTACTAGTAAACACTCATTATACCGTCGCACTGCTTAGAGTTGCAACAACATAAAGGACAGCAAATAGTAAAATTCTACTTATTGTGCATGTATATAGAGTGTTTATAAATTAATGGAGCAGTTTTAAAAATTAATAACAAATTGATTTATTATTTTATTTGGGCGAACCTTACTGCATAAGCAGCGGTAGATGTTCAAGTTTTTGATATAATACCCGCTATTTGCTTCTCATGTTTACTGCGCAGGAGTCTTTTACCAAGATGGCGTCGCAACAGGGAAAACGCTTTTTGTGTGTTCCGTTTTGAGGTTTCCAGATCTGTAGTTACTGTGCGGCGTGAGTTTCGTGCACAGCTTAGGGAAGACCCAGCACACAACAATAACACAGGTAGGTGGTACCGACTGTTTGTGGAAACTAGATACCTTTGTAAGGGAAAAGCCCTGGTCGACCTCGTATGTGTGAAGCAAGCATCAAAAGAGTGCATGAGGTGTTTCACCAAAATCCTTGCAAGCCACGCATTAAAGCACACAGGGAATTGTTCGTGCCAAAGATTGCGGTGTGAAAGATGTATAAGTAGCTACGTTTTAAATCATACAAAGTGGAGTTAGTGCAGGCACTTACACCAGCAGACAAAGTGAAAAGCCATTACTTTTATGAAGAGCTATAGTTAAAAATGGATGAAGCCACTTTTCATATATGTGGCAAGGTGAGCACACACACAATATTCATATCTGTGGAACCGGGAAACCACCTGACAGAGTATCAGGATGACCCTCCAAAACGTTTTCTTCGCAGTGTCACGTGAAAAAGTGTTCTGCTCATTTTTCTCTGCACAACAAGTGGTGATGCGTAATTCAGTTCGAGACATGTTCGAAACTTGGTTTTTACCCCAGTTGAACACCAGTTATGATGACTGTATTTTTCAACTGGACTGTGCTCCACCCCATTTCACAGGAGTGTATGAGGCCTTCTTTATCATGTTCTTCACCAACGCTGGATTGGACGTGCTGCAACTGCAGTTAACAACCTTCTCCCCTAGCCATCCCATTTGTGGGATTTAAAACCTGCGAGTTCTTCCTATGGGGGTTTGTGAAAGACAGTTTATGACAATTCAACGGTTGCGTCCCTTAAGGAAGCGTATGATCGGATAAATCATATACTGCAGACCAGAGTGGAGCACATGCTACACCAAGTATGGGAAGAATTTGATTACTGTGTAGGTGCATGTCGTGTGACGAAGGGTGGACATACTGAAGGATTGTGACTAATGGATCAAAAACTTGGACAGTTGCCCACTGCTAACGCTCTAAGGTTTGCTCATATAAAGTAATAAATCGGTTTATTATTAATTTTTAAAATTGCACCATTCATTTATAAACACCCCATATAAGGGGCAATGAAAACGTTTCCGTTTGTTGCCTAAATGTTGATGCTTACACACTCGCATCGGAGTCCTGCTGGGTTGCATATACGCTGCAGCATCACCATAAAACGGAAACTTTTTGATCGCCCCTTATAGTAAGCTAGGAATAATAAATATCAAATTTATAGGTGATTTAGGAATATACAGAAACAATGTCTGTGACTGGACTGTGAATGCAATCGAACTGAGCTTGGATCGAAGATAAGGTTACGTTGTTCCATGCTGCTCCAACTCTGTCCTATAGACCATCAGTTACAGTGGCCGAAGAATGGTGGATTACCACCATCTCGGCAACATGTCACCAGACTCTTTCAGTAGGTGAGATATTTGGAGAACATACTTGTCAGGAAAACAGTCTAACACCTTGTGTATCGAAGTAGGTCAGGACAGCATAGACAACATGCGACCTTCTGTTGTCTTGTTTAAAGACAATGCCGTGGAGACCTAGAAGGTACAGCACAGCCACCAACGTTAACACGTCGGAAAAACAACGCCTGCTGTCAAAATTACTGGCTGCGTGAACCAGACGTGGTCGTGTTGTGTACCCAACCGCACGCTGCACTACTACGCCAGGTGCTGAGCCCTTGTGATGATGACATCTGGCAACATTAGTTCCTTTCAGAGCCTCCAAACATGGATACATCGATTGTGATGCTGTAAGCAGAAACGGAACTCGCCTGAAAAGACGACGGGGTACAACTGCAGTGTCCAATGTTATCGATGGGCGCACCATAGTCGGCGCACGTGTGTCTGCTGCCCTCTAAATCAAAGCCGCAGCAGTGGTCACCGTGCTCATAGTCCTTGGTCCTATGAGATAGCTACATGGGTTTCAATTACCTGAAGTAGTGAGAAGTGTAAAGACTTACCCAGTTCTGCCAATACACATTTCCTTGTAAATTGGCTGAACAGTAGGTGGTGTAATTTGTTTCAGACTCTGCACACCGTTTATACGAGGGGGTACCCCAAAAAACGAATTATTTTTTTAAGCTATATATTTTCAAACTGATATAAGAACGTAGGCTTCCGCGGCCGGTGTCATAGTGATTAAAATTCTTCTGGGTATTATGCCACGTCATTGATAAAAACTAACAACAATAATAAACCAAAACCGACGTTTCGACCGAATTGCAACGGCCTTCCACAGGGCACGACTGACAGAAAAAATAATAAGCAACGTGGTATTACGAATCTTATTCGAGCATCACTAGTCCCCTTCACCTGTACACCACGTAAAAGTACGTTTACACGGACTGTAAAAATTGGCTACTGCTGGCAATATACTGGCAGCATCACGGCCGCACGAATTACAGCCAATTGTACGGCAACATTGCTGGCCACTGTTGCCCGACAATGTTTGCAGCTAAACATTTCCGGGAAAAATGTGTTTACATGAACGACGCTATAGCCGTGTTATGAACAAAAGCAAGATAGTGGAGGCGAGTGGAGCTTTCCTAGATTTGCATTCTACTAGGAAGAAACTTAGCAAGAACAAAAGAAATAGGGCATCATCGATGCGTTCTCTTTTAAAGCAGGCGAACTGCTTCCGAAACTTTAGCTTGTTAACTAATACTGGGAACACACCCTTTCCAGAATGCTGAAATCCGATTTCGAATATATTGTTTAAAAGTAATTCATCCGAGAATTGGTAAAACCATTACCACTATTATCTACTATATACGAGTTGCAACCGTTCAGTTTTCGGCTAGTGAGGGTTGATACAGAGGTCTGATATTCCTCTTTCAAGAGCTGAAAGAGAATACATTTTCAAAAGTTTACACCAGAGCTGCTACTTATTTAGTGTTGGCTGACTAGTTTCGGGTTTTGCCTATTTTCAGATGCCACCTGTTATAGAGAATAAAATTTGTAATGAACCGATGCGTCGAATGTGGATAATAAATGTAGCCTATCAGTAATAGTATGGTTCACATAGTAACTACGTACGAAATTTGTATAGGATGTGTTTGGTGCCGGCCTCTGTGACCTAGCGGTTCTAGGCGCTTCAGTCCGGAACGGCGCTGCTGCTACGGCTGCAGATTCGAATCCTGCCTCAGGCAGGCATGGGTGTGTGTGACGTCCTTAGGTTAGTTAGGTTTAAGTAGTTCTAAGTCTAGGGGACTGACGACCTCAGATGTTAAGTCCCATAGTGCTCAGAGCCATTTGAACCATTTAATGTGTTTGTTGTGGACAGTTCTATTTATGTCATAACACTTTCATGTATCTCAGTCTGCGTTAAAATATATCACAATTGAAGTTAAACCTTATTGTACTATGTTAACATAATATATATTGTCCTTAATTGTTGTGCCTTCATTACCCAGAATGATGTGATTCGCTTGACAACGATATTTTATATACAATGGAGAAGTTCCTCAATGAACTACACTGTGCGTCACACTGGCTTATTTATCGTAAATATTTTCAAAAGTCTGACAGATGTTAGTGTAACCAATTTTATTATGAATTATATAATCTTTGATGTATTCAATTTACTTCGACATTGTGTTAAGATCAATGACTATATCCAATGTTCATCACATCACAGTTGTACAATAAATATTTCATTTCGTTTCAGCATTGTTTGAAAGCAAAAATATTATTTAATTTGTGTTTCAATAAAATCTACATACAATAGTGTTCTGCTGTTATAATTCTCACTGTATAGATTGCGATTCATATGCTGATTTAGGTACTCTTGAGGGTTTCTAGGAATCGTTTGAAGTAGCTTATTTGATGATTAATGCATGGTGGAGTGCCTTTCATGCGCTGATTAAGGTGCTATGGAAATTTTCCATGCTTTTTCTGCTGCGCGATTCTGTTTGATGATTTAACATTTGTTCTGGGAGCTTAGTGATGTGAATGTAGATTTGTACAGGTATTTCTTCTAGCATGTCCATCAATTGGCCTTTGAAGACATCTGTAAAGCAGTGAAATTTCTCGCGATATTTTCAATGGAGTGTGTATCATTCTCTGAGGTACGTACTGAAAATTGAAAGGTTATTTTCGCTTCTGTTTATGTATCCAGTATATTTCGTTTTAAGCGGACCTGGAGTCCAACGGGGTGCATATCTACGCCTCGCTTTCATCGCGTGTTCCTCTTGATCTACAGTGCGAAGTAAGTTGCGGTTTTGTACCAACACTGAATGACATTAACTACAGCTGCACAAGGGAAGCTATTTAATTATCTGTTATAGTTCAAGAAATACGACATTCTGTATAATAGACAGTTGACTTTGAAGGAATTTGGTGAACACAGCTATAATCATTGTGAAGATATATGTACCTCAAGTCACGAAAATGTAGTTTCGAGAAAATGAGAAAAGATTGTTCACAGCGTTTCTGACCCACCGTATGCCTCTTTCAGAACATTCCAGCAACAAAATATTCTTGCTGGACAGCTGCTTCTTTACCCTCTGCAGACTTTTTCAGGAATCTTTTCCTTACTCTGCACCTTAAGTGCTGACTCTCGCAACCCTTGCAGCTTGTCCAGTAGTTTCGTGTTGATAATTACATAATCATTGAAATAGATGACAGCACCCATTATACCTGAATACTGTCAATCGAATAAACACTGTTTTTGGTACTCTTTGCCACACGCAGCGGTTGAAACTCTCGTTAGGGTTTGGTGTATGGCCATATAGACATCTGCTAAGTAATTTTGTATCTTCAAGGTCCTTGTATATTGGATTTATTGTTTCCAAGACTGTGGCAGACAAGAAATTTTTATAATTATATTCCTTGCCTGTCGCATGAGCGTGGCTGGTTCGCAGACATTTGTTCAAAGAGCGTTTAAGACCAAATTAGTAACTGAAAATTAGATAAAAAAATACGTTTTTTGAAACGGGAGAAATTTGTATTTCAGATGGTAGATGGTGACAAAAATATGTTTTCGAAAATTTCGGTCATTACAGGTTATATATATATATATATATATATATATATATATATATATATATATATATATATATAAAATACGGTACAGTAAGGTGTAAATACGATTGTGACATCTTCGAACGCAGATCTGAGATACGTCCAAGTGTGGTCACATAAATAGAACTGTCCACACCAAACACATCCTAAGTACAAAATATGTAAATAGTTACCATATGAACCGTATTATTTATGATACCTTTACTATCTACATTCAACTCATCCACTTGGCTTGTGAAAATGGGCGAAGTACGAAACCAGTCAACCTACACTTAACAATTAATTAGCAACTTTGTTGTAAATGTTTAAAAATTTCTTTTCTTCCACATTTCTGAGCTGCCACACTCGACGCACTGAAAAATTTTATGTGTTTAAAGTTCATTTTTCATCTATATGCTTCTTGGCACAAGAAAAATTTATTAAAGTAGTAGACCAGAGCTGACCAGAGTTATAGGGCGTGCAAAGTAATGTATACAACCATCGCAATAAAACAATAACAGTTGACAAATTGGTGTCCATTTGAAACGCGTGATGAAGCTGCAAAAACGTTCAGGTGTCTTAGAACGTCCTTTTTCAGAACTCGCTCTTCGTATACATTACTTTCTGTTTCTTTCGCTCTAGTTGTAGATGTATTTATCACGTCCATGGGTTTCTCGATGGTTGTCTCGTTTGCCCAATTTTACATATCTGTAGTTGCTTCTGTATTCTTGGAGCAGTGTTTCGTGTAATTCATTAGACGAACCTAATCTCCAATAACGAAATAATGCTGTTTCACGTGACTCGACACAGTAGCGCTGTCGGCTGAGGAAGAAGAATCGAGGCTGAGAGCGAAAGGCAAACACATACAGACAAGAATTGAGACGTATAAGTCCTGGGCATTGACGAGTTGCAGCAATGTTGCTGGCAACATTATTGGGGCTACACATTGCCGTAAAATAAGGCCTTCGGCCCTCCTACCTGCCGAGCGGCGATTCTAACTGCCGAGAGGAGATCGGACATTTTCTGGGTGCGAATTTCACAGGGTGCGAATTTCAGGACACCGTCAGATACATGGGAGGGGGGAGGGAGGGGGAGGGGGTTAAATGTAGAAGCACCAAAAACACAACACCTACTATGACTGGTATAGTGCAGGAAAACAACTGCCACTGAAAACCAATTCCAGTCGTTTCGGAATGAAAAAATACAACTCCTGCGTGGTTTCAAGGTAATTTTACACCACTCTTCCTACTACATATTGACAAGTTTATATAAATATGACGGAGGTAAATAGTGATTACCCATCCTTCTCTCCAAAGTATACCACGAAGGCTTGATAATACTGAGATCTGGTCACTGTAGTGGTCAGGTGATATGCGGCAGTTCATCCTCGAGCTCACAAAACTAGTTCTGCTCGATGCAAGCTGTGTGAACAGAGGCGCTGTCGTTTTGTAACACAGCATCACCATTTGGGAACAACATTGTACGAGATAATGGACATGAACAGCCAAAATGGTCACATAATGCTTGGCAGTAGTGCGACCGTGAGGAGTTCCCGTGGGACCCATGGAATACCACGATATGACTGCCTAGAGCATCATCGAACCCCCGCCATGTTGCACTCTTGGGACGTAAACTCGGACAGAAGTTGGAAACAGTCTGAAACAACACTCCACCGACCAAATGAGTTTCTTCCATTGCTCCACAGTTCAAGTTTTATGGCTTCGGCACCACGTTTTCTTGTAATGGGGCATTTGTATCACTGGTGAGTGGTTTTGGAATTCCAGCTCGCTCCGAAATTCTCTGCATATGGTGCTCACTTCGTGCTGTTTTTGTGCTGACAGGGTTCGCGAGTCCGACATTCAGTTCTGCACTGACTTTTCCTGCTGACGTCCCTTTAGCTTTCATCACAATCATCTTCCATGACCATCTGTCACGATCACGCAAGAAAACACTTTCGCTGGCGCTGCGACTTAGCGGATGATGTTTTTCCGCGTGCGCTGTATGCAGTATAAAAGTTTGATACGGTGCCTCTTGGAATACCAGACACTCCGGTTACCTTGGTTACGGAAGCATGCACCATGAGAGCTGCAGAGATCTGCCCACGCTGGAATTTACTTAGCTCCGACCTAATGCACTCACAGCTACACAGAACACCGTTCTGACGACGACTATCACCTAAAAGTTTTTGAGGACATCGCACAGGTGCTGTTGGTGGACAGATACAACAGCGCAACTTGCAGGCTTGGCTAGCATCTCCATTTATGTTCGAGCATGCATTTCTCGATGTGTTTTCATATTTTTGTCCAACTCCTGTACAATGCAAACAGCAGAACATTTTCTCAGTCTTCTCTTGAATTTCCGCAACATTTTCTGCTATGGATTCCCACTTAAGTTTCCCGTGATTCTCTGTTACACTGTCATATCGACTGTACTGACCTATCAGGAACCTAACCGCAGGTCTCCGAATTCGAAGTCTGCTGTCTTGCCCAGCTTTTAAGGAATAGTAATCATATATTTTTAACTACTGTCGTTGATTTTTATCTGACATTTCATATTATCAACATCATTAGCAGCTTGGCATTTAGTGTTGGATACAGGCCTCTTGATGATGACTTGTCTTCTGAGGTATGTCTTTTGAGGGATATTTTCTAAAGTCATCTATCCACCTTCAAGCAGTCGTTGTCTTGTTCTATCTTAGATTTTGGAATCCAGCAACGAACTTCCATTTGTCCACCTGTATCCATTGACGTGGCCAAATGTACAGTGCACCTCAATTTCACTTTCATTATAGTCATAATTACATCATTTACGCGTCTTTTCCGATCCATTTGTTTGTTTTCCTATCTCTACTAGTAATTACCAACACTCGTTTTTCCATTATTCGTTGAGCAAGCCTCAATTTTTAAATTCAATTTCGCTTTAAAAGTATGTCCATATCTAAGGTATTTCACAATTCGATATTTATTAGTTTGTTTTGTTTCATTTCGATATTTACTGTGAATTTTATGACATTGTATCACCGATAGAGATGTCAAATAGAGAGAAAAAAACCGGAAAAGTACGAGTAAGACTTTCGCTCTGAGGGTTCCGTACGAACTTAATTATTTATGTAGACTGTAATGAGTGAGTTTGCGAGTACCAAAACATGTGACATAAATGGCCGTATCTTTTGGATAAATTGATTTAGAAGCTTACACAGGCAAGGAGCCATATGTCATATTAATTTCAACTCGTTACCTCAATCAGTTCCTGAGAAAAAGGGGCTTAACAGACAGACGGACGGACAAAAAAAGGCAAAAAAATACTTTTTATGTGACACAATTACAAATTAACAATTTTCGGATTTTTTCCAATACTTGTGCTATGAAACCTAGCCCCTTGCCAAGTTTCATGTTCTAAGTCAACGAGAAGTATTCTATAGGTCATGATGAGTGAATTTGCGAGCATCAAAACATGAATGATCGTATCCTTTGCCTGCATTGATTTAGAAGTTTAAATTTCTTTATACCGCTAGGTAACCATAGACCTTAGTATTTGACATTAATTTCAACTCGATACCTCAACCCGTTCCCGAGAAAGAGGGGTCTAAACAGACGGACAAACATTCGACAACAAAATGATCCTGACAGGGCCCCGTTTATACTGATAGTGCTACAGAAAAATAAAAAGGGAAATAAGCTAAACAAAATCTGAATTAAAACGTCCTCCGCTCTCTTCCGACCACACGCACATTCACATGTGCATTCAGCTTTGCGCACAAAAGAAATTCATTTTTAAAATTTAACGTTAAAAAGAAGCAAACCGTGAGAACTACAAATCAAAGCAGCATCCATTGGAATACATGTTAAGTAAAGACAACTGTTTTCTTTGTATCTGATTAAGTGCAGGCACATTAGCATGTGTTTACTAATGAAACAACTTGTAAAGTGGCTCTAAATATTAAAATATTCATGTGCAGTGCAGAAGCAGACGACATGCTGTTGACCAAAACACTAGTGTACGGTAACTGGAAATGTTAGCCATCTAAAGATGCGCTTGGTAGCCACAAACCGGTTATGGTATTAAAATAAAGCATTCTAAAAGTATTTGTGTCTGCATTAATCACCAACCGGCAGAACAAAAACTAAAACCACAGGTCAAGCAAATATGGCTGACTGATCGCTGATGCCAGCCGCGGTGGCCGACCGGTTCTAGGCGTTTCAGTCCGACTGCTACTGTCGCAGGTTCGAATCCTGCCTCGGGTATGGATGTGTGTGATATCCTTAGGTTAGTTAGGTTTAAGTAGTTCTAAGTTCTAGGGGACTGATGACCTCAGAAGTTAAGTCCCAAAGTGCTCAGAGCTATTTGAACCATTTTTTTTGGTTAACATCAACTGCTGACTTACTTGGACGCCTTTCTTTACTTCATGTGAGAAGAGGCCTGGCTTCATTTTCCAGGTTATGTAAACTTCCAGAATTGCAGACACTGGTCGCAGGACAACCCACATATTCTGCATGAAGAATCTCTCCACTCAGTGTAGATAGGTGTTTGACGGGCGTTGTCCGGCATGCGCATTATTGGCTACATATTTTTCAATTATGTCTTAAACAGTGGCAATTGTCTAGAGATCTTTGTCTCTTTCTATGTGGAATTAACAGATGCAGATAAGCTGCATGCAGTAATCCAACAAGATCGAGCAACCGCTCACACACCCAACCAAAGTATGCCCATAACAGCAGTGACAGCAGTGTGTCCCACGAAGACACACTTGTCAATAGTGACCACTGGCTCCCAAGGTCTCCGGAATTAACATCGTGTCATTTTTGTTTATGGGGAACACTAAAAAGCAAAGTATATGCTGATAATTCTCGCACAATACATGCTGTTAAACGGGACATCACTAGAGAAATAACATCACGCCTGCGGTGGTGGTGGTTAGTGTTTAACGTCCCGTCGACAACGAGGTCATTAGAGACGGAGCGCAAGCTCGGGTTAGGGAAGGATTGGGAAGGAAATCGGCCGTGCCCTTTCAAAGGAACCACCCCGGCATTTGCCTGAAACGATTTAGGGAAATCACCACGCCTGCGGAATGACTGCGTGTTGCTGGTAACGTTATCTCACGAAGTCAGCGGTGCCTGGGTGTCATGGTCACCAATTTCAGCGTCTCTTATAAACAGGTAACTATATGCTTTTTTCTTCTTTCGTTATTTCATTGTTATTGGAATCTCGGGCGTGAGGCGTACTGTTTTTGTGTGGGATACCCTGTATAATGCGCTTATAAACAGGAGTGTATTAGTATTGTACAATGCGTTTAGTGATTAACTTCGCAACACTAAATTAAAAACAAGTTTTGTAACTATTAGTGACCCCTTGTGCCCGGCTTGCAGAGCGAAGCTTTCGAGGGAGGGTTTAATATTAGAAACAGGCACTCTAGAGTTCCTTTTCTATATGTAGCGAAGATTTATGCTTTGTCTTCAAAGCAGCCGCAGCAGCAAATTCGTTTTCGCAATGGTAGGTTGTTGAAAATGGTAACAGTATACGTAATGCTCTTGTTTTCGATGCAGAAAACTCATCAATCCACCCTGCCAAAAATTCAAAGAGAGATTTATTACGAAACTGTATTTTGATTTCGTCACTTGCCGTGGAGCCTATGAAGACTTCTTCTTCGGCAGTTAAGAGACCTCGCGCGCAACCTGTATGGCAGATGACAATAGAGGGCCATTGATTCTTGTTTTGTAGATGTGGCGATCAGTATTGCGAAAAGTGATAAATTTTCCTGCCCTTGGTAAGTTGTAAGGTTTGTGGTTTTAGCGTCAAAATACGTTATATACATATTGTTATTGCATGAGGAAGGGGAGGGAGAGGAAGCGTAATGAAAATTATGACTGAAAATTGGGTTGCGAATACTGAAGAGTTGAGGTTGGCTGACAGGACCATAAGAGGCTTGTATCTGGGTTCAAGACCTAATCGTTTATACAGTTTAAATCCATCGTTTGCCGATATATTTATCTGATACAATAGATACGGAGGCGGTTAAGCTCCATATTGTTGGTTCCTAACCAAGGGTGCACATACCCAGGAGCAGAGAGAGAGGGGGGGGGGGGGCGGAGGGGGACAGCCCTCCCTCCATAGCTCTCAGGGAAAGGAAAACATATAGTGAAAGCAGATATTTTTCTTTCAAATGATTTAAAAGTCATTAATACGCTGGTCTATAATATGGTCGGAACTGGAACTTTTTTATTGGTACTTAAAGTCGCCATTCATCTTCGAAATTATTAAAATACCCTATACCCCCAGGTCTTGCCCCCTCCCCCCCCACCCAACCACCACCTCACAAACTATAATATGGGCGCTCTTTCTTCGAAATCCATCTCAAACATCTTGTACCTCTGAGCAAGCGGTACTGCAGCAACGGAGTGCCGTGGCTTGGTGCCGCCTAGCGGGCGTTTCGGTAACCACCAGCAAGTGGCGTATCGGCTGCCACACATCGCTGTGTGCGTACTGTGAAGCCTTTTAGTAAGGAATGTTAACATATTTGTTATTAGAAACCGATAGAGCCAAGGACAGGTAATAGACCTATAATTAACACAACTTATCCTGAAAACGATTTTACCTAAACTACGGACGACTTTACTGCACAGTGGATTAAGGTTTCGTAAAGAATTATACACGTTTTGCTAGTGTATTCATGCAACTCAGGCGAGCTAAAATTTTTGTAAAAGGAGCACAACAAAATATTTCTTACAGGTATGAAAAGTCGCCTTGTAGTATAACCTAACGTATCTTACATGAAAATCATTTAGAACTGTATGTTATGAATTTTTTCATTCTCTTCAAAGAAATTATAGCATATTTTCCGTTCTGTCCGGCCCACGAACGCAGAATAGGATAAGCGAACAATTTAGACCAAAGGATTGGAGCCCTCAAAAAATTCATTAACAATAAGAATATATTTTAATGTCATATTGAAAAATGTACCGTTATTTTAATGCTTAATATCAAGTAACTGTTAGTTTGTTGAATCCATTCGCCCGTGCACCAAATGTATTTTCTGACTCACAAACAGACTACATACGATGCCTAGTATCCTAGTATTAAATGCTATACCCCAGGCCTGCCCTGGTAGACAAGTTTGTTTGTCGAATCTATATGGTAGGCCATTTCTTTCCTCTAGCTGATACGCTAATAATCTGACGACGAGATGTTTCATCGTTGGACTAAAACGTCTGCTCTCCATTTACACTACTGGCCAATAAATTGCTACACCACGAAGATGACATTCTACAGACGCTAAATTTAACCGACAAGAAGAAGATGCTGTGATATGCCAATGATTAGCTTTTCAGAGCATTCACACAAGGTTGACGCCGGTGGCGACACCTACAACGTGCTGACATGAGGAAAGTTTCCAACTGATTTCTCATACACAAACAGCAGTTGACCGGCGATGCCTGGTGAAACGTTGTTGTGATGCCTCGTGTAAGGAGGAGAAATGCGTACCATCATATTTCCGACTTTGATAAAGGTCGGATTGTAGCCTATCGCGATTGCGGTTTATCGTATCGCGACATTGCTGCTCGCGTTGGTCGAGATCCAATGACTGTTAGCAGAATATGGAATCGGTAGGTTCAGGAGGGTAATACGGAACGCCGTGCTGGATCCCAACGGCCTCGTATCACTAGCAGTCGAGATGACAGGCATCTTATCCGCATGGCTGTAAATGATCGTGCAGCCACGTCTCGATCCCTGAGTCAACAGATGGGGGACGTTTGCAAGACAACAACCATCTGCACGAACAGTTCGACGACGTTTGCAGCAGCACGGACTATCAGCTCGGAGACCATGACTGCGGTTCCCCTTGACACTGCATCACAGACAGGAGCGCCTGCGATGGTGTACTCAACGACGAACCTGGGTGCACGAATGGCAGAACATTTTTTTCGGATGAATCTAGGTTCTGTTTACAGCATCATGATGGTCGCATCCGTGTTTGGCAACATCGCGGTGAACGCACATTGGAAGCGTGTAATCGTCATCGCCATACTGGCGTATCACCCGGCGTGATGGTATGGGGTACCATTGGTTACATGTCTCGGTCACCTCTTGTTCGCACTGACAGCACTTTCAACAGTGGACGTTACATTTCAGATGTGATACGACCTGTGGTTCTACCCTTCATTCGATCCCTGCGAACCCCTACATTTCAGCAGGATAATGCACGACCGCATGTTGCAGGTCCTGTACGGGCCTTTCTGGATACAGAAAATGTTCGACTGCTGCCCTGGCCAGTACATTCTCCAGATCTCTCACCAACTGAAAACGTCTGGTCAATGGTGGCCGAGCAACTGGCTCGTCACAATACGCAAGTCACTACTTTTGATGAACTGTGGTATCGTGTTGAAGCTGCATTGGCAGCTATACCTGTACACGCCATCCAAGCTCTGTTTGACTCAATGCGCAGGCGTATCAAGGCCGTTATTACGGCCAGAGGTGGTTGTTCTGGGTACTGATCTATGCACCCAAATTGCGTGAAAATGTAATCACATGTCAGGTGTGGCCGTGCGGTTCTAGGCGCTTCAGTCTGGAACCGCGTGACCGCTACTGTCGCAGGTTCGAATCCTGCGTCGGGCATGATTGTGTGTGATGTCGTTAGGTTAGTTAGGTTTAAGTCGTTCTGCGTTCTAGGGGACTGATGATCACAGATGTTAAGTCCCATAGTGCTCACAAGGGAACCTCCCCATCGCACCCCCCTCAGATTTAGTTATAAGTTGGCACAGTGGATAGGCCTTGAAAAACTGAACACAGGTCAATCGAGAAAACAGGAAGAACTTGTGTGGAACTATGAAAAAAATAAACAAAATATACAAACTGAGTAGTATATGTGAAAGATAAGCAACATCAAGGAGAGCGAGAGCTCAGCAGCGCCGTGGTCCCGTGGTCAGCGTGAGCAGCTGCGGAACGAGAGGTCTTTGGTTCAAGTCTACCATCGACTGAAAATTTTAATTTTTTATTTACAGACAGTTATCAAAGTTCAGGCGCGCACACACACACACACACACACATACACACACACACACACACACACACACACACACACACACACAAAATCAACTTCGCTCTGCAAAATTCCAGGACATGTTCAGATTTGCTTGGACATATGCAGGATTTGACGGTCTACACACGGAAAAATTTGAAAGCTTTAAAAACATATGTTTTGACAGAGCACAGGGAAAACTGTGCGACTGTGAAACTGTTGCATTCATTTGTTGCTGTTTATGTGACAAACTCTTATGTTTTCATCAGTTTTTTGGGAGTGATTATCACATCCACAAGAAAACCTAAATCGGGCAAGGCAGAAGAATCTTTCTACCCATTCGCCAAGTGCACAAGTTAGGTGGGTCGACAACATATTCCTGTCATGTGACGCAAATGCAGTCACCAGTGTCGTATAGAATATATCAGACGTGTTTTCCTGTGGAGGAATCAAAAAATGGTTCAAATGGCTCTGAGCACTATAGGACTTAACATCTGTGGTCATCAGTCCTCTAGAACTTAGAACTACTTAAACCTAACTAACCTAAGGACAACACACACATTCATGCCCGAGGCAGGATTCGAACCTGCGACCGTAGCAGCCGCGCGGTTCCGGACTGAGCGCCTAGAACCGCTAGACCACCGCGGCCGGCGTGGAGGAATCAGTTGACCTATGACCTTGCGATCAAATGTTTTCGGTTCCCATTGGAGAGGCACATCCTTTCGTCTACTAATCGCACGGTTTTGTGGTGCGGTCGCAAAACACAGACACTAAACTTATTACAATGAACAGAGACGTCAATGAACGAACGGACAGATAATAACTGCGAAAATAAAGAAATTAAAATTTTCATTCGAGGGAGGACTTGAATCAAGGAATTCTCTTTCCACAGCTACTCACGCTAACCACGGGACCACGACGCTCCTGATCTCACTTTGCATTTGATGTTGCCTATGTTTCACATAGACTACTCAGTTTGTATATTTTGCTTATTTTTTCATAGTTCCACACGACTTCTTCCTGTTTCCTCGATTGATCTGTGTTCAGTTTTTCAAGGCCTATCCACTGTGCCAACTTATAACTAAATCTGAGGGGGGTGCGATGGGGAGGTCCCCTTGTCAGAGCCATCCAATGAATACCCGTTTATCATCTGCATTTCTTCTTGGTGTAGCAATTTTAATGGCCAGTAGTGTACTTCATGTATGCCACCACCTCGTCTTATTTTTCTTCAATGAACACATTCTTGAATTTCCCATCTGATTCGTCCAACCTATAGTTGGAATTATTCTTAGCTTTCGGAAAATATCTTTCCAACGTTGATTTGCGCAAGTTAAATTCCTTAGATGCTTTAATACTCCCGTTTCAGAAGATAAAATGGCCGAAACTGTCATTTCCATTTATCTGATATCCAATCGCTGCATGCCGGTTGAGCCATGGCGGGCTCCTTCTTTGAATTCCTGCTACGCGCGCCTGGCGTGTCACTTCTCGCGACTCGGAGCCTGTGGCGGCTGGGGGCGTTGTGGAGCCCCGCCGGAAGGGGCGGCGGCAGCAGGTCGCTGCGGCAGTCGGTCTTTTGGAGCCGGACCGCGAAGTGAGCCGCGCAGGGCCCGTGGGCAGTATACGGTGTTCGGCCGAACTTGACGTGCCGTGGAGTGATTTAACTGTTCTGGGTACGGGTGTTATGAAAACACGGGACTTTGGTGTGGTCTTGGCTATTTCAATTTGCTGTTGACTCTTCTCCGTGGAAGTCACAATGCGAGGAGCTTTTTGACCCATTAAACTGCCTGATTTGAGTCGTGTTGAGAGCCGCGCAGGGCCCGTGGGCAGTATACGGTGTTCGGCCGAACTTGACGTGCCGTGGAGTGATTTAACTGTTCTGGGTACGGGTGTTATGAAAACACGGGACTTTGGTGTGGTCTTGGCTATTTCAATTTGCTGTTGACTCTTCTCCGTGGAAGTCACAATGCGAGGAGCTTTTTGACCCATTAAACTGCCTGATTTGAGTCGTGTTGCGCGAATTAATACCTTGTGGCTTTGCATTGGAAGGGATTTCCTAACACTTCTAGCTGAAATTTAGTATCCCTCTTTCAGCAGTGGAGTCGATGATTTGCTAGTCCTTGTAGCGGGACTTTGAATTTCGCCCCGCTACACTCGTTCTCTAAGATATAAATTATACCGTCGCATCTGTTTGAGCACTCGACAACAGAGAAAATATTTATAAGAAAATGAAGGTACAAAAATTGTAACCCTTTTTGTTTTCTACCCGCTCTTGTCTTTTGAGAGCGGAAGCTTAACTTCACTTACTCGCTAGTCTTGATATGATTAAGACGTAAAAACTTATTGATGTGCAGACATATTGTATTGTCGAAGCTTGTATGAAATTTGAAGGATAGAAGCAGCCGTAAAATACATTGCATTCAAAACAAGATGGTTTTAATTCGTAGACATTAGTAATTCCTGGACGATAAAATTTACTGCAAGATTTTGGAGCAGCTACGACTTTTTCACGCAGAAATGAAGCAGGAGATTGTTGGAGAACAAGACCTGGACGTCGCACGAGAGAAGACATATTAACTTGGTAATGAATGAACTCTTATCTACGCCATTTCCCCGGTTAATCACATTTTGTTATTCTCTGTTCTCTTTCAAATAATTTTTGCAGTAGAAATTGGTTTGACTTTTGCTCAGAAACGCCACAAGGACCACCCCAACACTAGCTTTTCCGAATCACGAAGTCCGATAGCTTTTCTGTAATACGAAGTCCGATTTGCATTTCATTCTTTCCCTTTTTCACGACCATTAACGATTTTAAAAACCCCTTTTTATTCACCATTTCTTCCCACATTTTCAACCTTTTCTTTTCTTCTCTTTTTCTTTTTTATTAACCACTACATCCTGTACATTGTTTTAAATGCGACCATGTTTAGCATTAGACCAAGTTTTTGAAGAGGATCATCTGAAGTGTCCCTTTATCTGCACAAGTACTGTTGTCACGGGCTTGTATTAAATGAGAATGACAGTGGAATTGAGACGCTTCCTCAGTCTGTTCCAGTCTTGTACTGGTGTGGCACGGTTTGACTGTCTTCAAGCTGGACCCAGTGACTGCTCATCGTATTGTGGACGTTAACGTCGCCTCTGTACATCGGCTTCATGGAAGTCACCGCCTTGGGCTGCCTTTACTCAAGTTCTGTAAATTACTGTTTGAAATTTGTATATAAATCGTGTACATTTTGATGTTTGGTGCTTTGCTGAATCAAGTGCTTTTGTTGGTCATTGTGTCGAGCCCTGAGGATAGTCACATGTTGGCCGGTTGGGTATGAATCGCACGTGTCATGTTGCGATGTCGTTCGGAATTGTGAAAATATAGTCCCTTGATAATAACTCGCACATTTGAGGTTCAGGAGGTGTAAAAAACAAAAGGTTTCTTATGTGTTCGTTCGCTAGCTACCTGTGAACTGAAGAGTAAAAGAAAATTATTCCCTGTCTCAGGGCTAATTACAGTTTACTAGATTTAATTAAAAAATGGTTCAAATGGCTCTGAGCGCTATGGGACTCAACTTCTGAGGTCATTAGTCCCCTAGAACTTAAAACTAGTTAAACCTAACTAACCTAAGGACATCACACACATCCATGCCCGAGGCAGGATTCGAACCTGCGACCGTAGCGGTCTCGCGGTTCCAGACTGCAGCGCCTAGAACCGCACGGCCACCACAGGCCGGCTAGATTTAATTGTTCAGCTATTTATTATTTAAATTTTTCATGGGCTGACCTTTTCTAACCTTCACTTATTTATTTATATATTTACCTTTTGCTACAAGTTGGTTCTGAATACTAATCCCTTTCTCTTATTACATAACTGACCAATGAAGCGAGGTTTAATGAGACTTGCCCTTCCGTCTGAAGGCAGCTCTATAAATTTGTGCACCTGTTTACCTTATTAAATTATCTCGATGCTCTTGGGGGTGTATTTTAATAATTTTCTTTTCCTAGCTGTCTCGAGGCAGCTCTACGTTATTGTCTTTCGGTATAGCTATTAAGTTTTTAACCCTTGAGGTGAGTTACGCCTCTATGTTGTCTTAAAGAGCCATCAGTTTCCAAATATTAACTGTTTATTCGTTTGCTGGAGCATTTTCTGAGTTGTGGTTCGTAAAGATGGAAATTTTGAATCTGAAATCTAAAATCTGCTGTCAGGCACAGCTTTGGTCTTTAACTAATGCCATATTTAAACTGTCACTAAACTAATGTGTGTAATTTCTGACGCTTGAAAAATTCAGAGTGTCGTTTGTAATCCTCTTAATCTATCTGATTTTATTTTTCTTAAATAAATGTTTTAATAAACAATGGTGAATGATGTGAACACTAATCAGTCCAGTGCTTACACTTAATTTCCTGTTTGCCTGCTGGAGGTCTGTATCAGCCTTTCTGACGTAAGTTTCAAAATGGTTCAAATGGCTCTGAGCACTATGGGACTTAACATTTGAGGCCATCAGTCCCCTAGAACTTAGAACTACTTAAACCTAACTAACCGAAGGACTTCACACACATCCATGCCCGAAGCAGGATTCGAACCGTAGCAGTCACGCGATTCCGGACTGAAGCGAAGAGAACCGCTCGGCCACCGCGGCCGGCAATGTAAGTTTACAATATCTGGAAAAGTAAGGAAAAAACCAAAAATATATAGTTTGAAATTTAGTTGCATAAAAAAATAAAAATGGGAGGACAGAACGGGAAACAGTTTCATTCCGCCCCGTCTCGCTCTGCCGCAAAAGCAGATTCCAGATTAATGACATTTATGGAGCATAATAACTGACGGATTTTGACGTACAATGCAACTAACGCACTGAAAATGGCATGCACTTTACGATTACATGTCATTTAAGGACGTACAATTAAGAATTTACGGTTTATCTTGCGTTTAAATTCACCAAAAATTATAATAACGTAACTGGAAACGTGAAGGATATCGCTCACTAACTAGTCTCGCTCCAAACTAAATGATGATGACTGCCGCACCTTCCCTTTCATTCAGACACATAGTTACGTGTCACTAGTAAGTTGCAGCATTCTGTAGTCTAGCAAACAGGAGAGTCCCGTTGTGACCCGCTCTCCCGTTTGTGACCCGTTCTGCCCTGGGCTCTCCTATACAACATAATAAAAAGTTTTGTGATTCCTACAGTGTATAAAGAGGGAGAAAACATAGCTTACATTCGTTCATGAGAACAACAACAGAGACAGAGATCTCAACTATGAAGCAACAGACGCAGGAGAAAGGATGGAGGGGAAAAAACTTCACATTATGAAGTTAGGGGTAAATAAACTGAAGTGACTGACTGAGAAATGGACAGAGCAAGAAACATAAATGGGGAAGGACGGGAGCGTGTGTTTTACAGTTTGACAGGCAAAACTATCCATACGCGTTAATTTTATGGGAACGTCATGAGATCGGCAGGAGGAAAATAAATAAATGTTATTTATAACACCAGCAGCTTCTTTACTTTCAGTTAACATCTTGTTTCTTGTAATACCCATTGTCTGTGAAAGGCGGACGAAAGTGATGGAGTTGTCATTCGTATGTGCATTCGTGGGAAAGAAGCTGTCAAAGTGGTTAAAAATTAACTTCTGATGAGAGATCTCGCAGAGATTAGTGCTTTGTTACAGGTGCGAGAAATTATGGCAACTTCATTTTAATGGTTGAACGTTGACTTTAAAATAAGCGCTCCGTGACTGAACGCAAGAGGAGACAACGATTTTGCTGACAAATTGCATGCAGAAGCTACAGTTTGTCTTGTCCGTTCGACTCCTCTGGCGTAGGACGAATTTCCATTACCTGCCTTTCGAGTGATCTGGAGACCACTTCCAAACATACTGCAAATAAATGTAAAGTCAAACAGTCATTAGTCTGAAGACTGTTTTTTGAACACCACATTGCTTTGCTAGGGATGGTCATGTTGGATGTTATATGGCGTTACCTTCCTCCGACTTTTGAACATTCACCCAGTCTGTTATAGGCGGACCTACAGTTTAAGGTGGATTTTGAACCACGGTGTACATCAACAAACATTCTCAGATGTGAAATAAGAAATAAGTGACAGATAAAATTCTTAGGAGTGATCACGGATCGAAGCCGAGACCATTGAATTTGCACTCTGGCGTTGTGTGCCGCCGAGACATTGTATTTAAGAATAACTTTTGCGACGCTGTTGTATAAGGCTGTATAGCAGTTCAAACTAATAACGACAGTGGTTTGGAAGAGAACTGCGACATACGCTATGAACTACTTCGTGAAATTCGATTGTGACGATTGGTTGCAAACAATCCTTGCATTACGTACACTCTCCTTTCCTGGCAATGTGTTTAATAATCCGTTTGATACCCGATAAATGTCGTACATAATAAAATTATTATGAAGAATAACACAGCCGATGTGGAATTATTTACTCGTTTCATATATCATCAATAATCTGATGGCACAGCAGGATGGATCCAATGATAGTATTAGCAGGTATCTCCCGCCACACTCTCTACAGTTGCCTGCCATATAAATATTTAGATGTAGTGAGTCATGTCAGTAATCTACAGTCTGGAAAGTTACATTGGTGGTTTTACACAAAAATAGTCTACCTTTCTCTATATTTTCTTACGTTTATCTCACAATAATATTGGCAAATGTTAGGTACGCAGCAGTTTTCAGTGGAAAGTAGCCACGGCCAGTGAGTTATATGCAAGTTGTCAAAACTGATACAGTGTGGCAGTTCAAAACCTCGTTCTGCCAGCCATACCTAGTTTTATCCTTGGTTCACTTAAATTGCTTAAGGCAAATCGTAGGTTGGATCGTTTGACAGGACACGACCAATTTTCCTCGTCAATCTGTCCTTGATCCAAGCTTGAACTGTCTCTAATGACTTCGTCGTCGACAGTATAGTAAACAACAACCTGCTTTCATACGGCTGTATTGAGAATGAGAACAATGTCCTGTGCATGAAACATTTGGTGAGTTTTCTGTGTCTAACTTTTTTGTATCAAACTCTAAAGGTTAGGAAGTATGAAGGATTTGAAATCGTGGCCCGTCCTGGCGCCGAACGCCATTACGTATCTTGGCCACAGGCTTTAGGAAGCAGAGCATACAGATTACGCACAAAGAGTGTGAAACCCGTAAATGTTCCCAAATCTATTACAGGTACCATGATTAATGCACAGCAGGACCTATACGTCGAAAGGTTATCGGCAATATCCACCTTTCAGCAGGTAATAGGTGCCGAGGATGGTGAATCGCCATTACCCATCAGACTACAACATCAGAAGTATAAGTTCTTTCCTGATATGCACTCACCGAAATTTCACCCTGATTCTCAATCCGCCGTGTAAATAGAATGTAAATCACGCACGCTTTGGTCATCGGGTTAAATAGAACCCTTCGTGCTTGGAGTGGGCCAGATTCCCGGCCTTGTCTAGATGCGAAGTCGGCTATAGATTTAGACATTGAAAATATCCAGAATAAATTTCAATTTTTTGCAATATCAGATGTAGAGAACTACTGATTTCAATTTTTTGAATAAGTTTATGTAGCATAATACGTCTCTATGGCAATTTTGCGGCAGTTGATGAAGCTAAGAAAGGGGATTGCTCTGTGGTTTACCCTTTTTATGAGCTTGTGCTCCATCTCGTAACTTACACTCTAACCCTCTTTCACTCCTAATTAAGTGTTATGGGGCAATTAATATGCTCATTATGCTGGATACAATAACAATGTTACAAAATTATTTCTTTCGTAGCTATTTACACATATTTTAGATAATCTGTTTATTCATTTATCCCCTTTGAAGAGTTTTTAATTGATTTTAGCTTTTGGTTGGTTTATTTTATTGTGCAATTTATTTGCTTGGTTATGAATCTCTATGTAATACACTTCTTCACTGACTACACCGTATTTCCCCGTCTCTTTTTATGTTGGCGGGTTTCGCCTCTCGTGACATCCAGATGTCGATTTCGCATTAGATACAGCTGTCGGGATACGTTTGATTGCATAATGTATCTGTTAAGCGACGACATCATACACGGTTATAACCCCTTCCATTTCCATGCATATGAGAATGCAGTTCAGTAACATTAAGGCGACCACAGCCACTCACAGACGGCAGGTAGCAGCACTAGCAGTTGAGGGTATACAAAGCGTGTCGAGAGGACGCAGGAAACAGTGCAGTTGTCGTAATGCGGAAACTGAGTGATTTATCTGACGTCCAATAAGGCATGATCATTGGCTCTCCAGTATTACCGGAACAGCTGAGTTTGCAAACCGTTCGCTTGGTCTGGAACCGCGCGACCTCTACGGTCGCAGTTTCGAACCCTGCCTCGGGGATGGGTGTGTGTGCTGTCCTTAGGTTAGTTAGGTTTAAGTCGTTCTAAGTTCTAGGGGACTGATGACCTCAGAAGTTAAGTCCCATAGTGCTCAGGGCCATTTTTGAACCGTTCGCTTGCCGACGTGGTTGAGGTATAACGTGCACAGAAGACTGGCGTTGTCGAAAACCAGCGCTGAGGCAACTGTAGTGGTGAACGGCGACCGAATAGACGTGCAACTGCTGACCAGCTGACCACCCAGATTAATAGGGGCGTACCAACAGTGTCTCCTCAACGACCGCTCAGCGAACGTTGCTGCCTAAGGGCCCCTGCAGCAGCCGCTTGGTACATGCACGGAAGCCTGTTGCTGTTCATCGGTGAAAAAGGCTGCAATTGGCACGTCAATTCCGTAACTGGAAGTCAGGTGGCAAAGGGTGGCCTTTTCAGATGAATCGTGTTTTACGCTCCATTGGACAGACGGCCGTTGGCGTGTGCGGCGTGAAACGCCTGAAAGCAAACATCCTGCAACACTCGCAGGAAGGTTCCCGGTCAGAGGAGGGAGCGCTGTGGTCTTGGGAATGTTTTCGTGGCATCCACTGAGTGATTTGGTCATTCTGGAAGGACAATGGATCAACACTGTTCACTGCACTCAATATGAGTTTTGCTGCAGCTGCCTCAGGTGTAATGTACTGTATATTAACAATCGAAAGTAGCGAGATAATAGAGGCATTGGTGAAAACAATCCACCCACATTTGATCTTAACAAACTGGATGTCTGTAGTGAAAACTCTAGAAACAGTATCTGAAGAAAGAAAACAGCTTAATTATAAAGATAATAAAGTAATTTATGGAATGTATAGGCTGCAGTTAAAAAAACAGAAGTCCTTTACATCATGTTGCATTGAAACGTAATTGGCAATGGGAAGGTTGATCAACTGAGATAGTTTATGTATAAATCTGAAGCTTCACTGAAATAATTTCATATCTATCTACAACATAGAGAGCGTTTCATATGGATGCCAAAAACAATGGAACAAGTTAAAACATATCCAGGGAAAACATTGCATTCACATGCACCCTAACGTTCATTTTCAGTCAAATTTACCCCTTGTATTTCTTAAGACGCACCATTACCATAATTTGCATTATGAAATTAGGCAGTAGGTGATATTTCATCATCACATTTCTATCCATTTTATACCAACGAAATGCCATTCTGTGACTGTGATGGCTTGGAGTGTAAAGTATTTCTTGTTCTCGTGCAGTAAGTATGAAATTTCGAGGAAGAAATCACTCATCTACTGAGAAAGCCATACAGCACGAGTCGCGCAAGATATAAAACCCCTTTTACTTCGTAAACGTTTCAAGAAATGAAAACGAGGTTTCAGACAAATGACAGCCCATAGGAGCACGTAATTTTTCTTCTGTGTTTAATACTCTTAACTCGTATATCATCCGAGATACACTCAGGTGACGAAAGTCAAGTGATAGTGGTTCAAATGGCTCTGAGCACTATGGGACTCAACTGCTGAGGTCATTAGTCCCCTAGAACTTAGAACTAGTTAAACCTAACTAACCTAAGGACATCACAAACGTCCATGCCCGAGGCAGGATTCGAACCTGCGACCGTAGCGGTCTTGCGGTTCCAGACTGCAGCGCCTTTAACCGCACGGCCACTTCGACCGGCTCATGGGATAGTGCTACGCACATATACAGATAGTGATAGTGTCGCGTACGCTAGGTATAAAAGCGCAGTGCATTGAGGTAACTGTCATTTGACTCGGTTGATCCATGCGAACGGGTTTCTGACGTCATTATCGCCGCACGACGGGAGTTAATAGACTCTGAACGCGGAATGGTAGCTGGAGTTAGACTCATGGGACATCCCTTTTCCGAAATCGTTAGCTAATTCAGTACTGTGAGATCCACAGTGTCAAGAGTGTGCCGACACCACGGACAATGCTGTAGCCGATGGCCTTCACTTCACGACCGCGAGCGGTGGCGTTTACGTGGAGTTGTCAGTGCTAATAGACAACTAACTCCGTGTGAAATAACCGCAGAAATCGATGAGGGACGTACTGCGGCGCAATTTGAGGTTAATGAGCTATGGCAGCAGACAATAAACGCGAACGCCTTTGCTAACAGCACGACATTGCCTGCAGCGCCTCTCCTGGGCTCGTGATCTTATCGGTTGAACCCTAGACGACTGGGAAAGCGTGACCTGGTCAAATGAATCCCGGTTTCAGTTGATAAGAGCTGATGTTAGTGTTCGAGTATGGCTCAGACCCCACGAAGCCATGGACCTAAATAATCAGAACCGAGCGAGGTGGCGCAGTGGTTAGCACACTGGACTCGCATTCGGGAGGACGGAGGTTCAATCCCGCGTCTGGCCATCCTGATTTAGGTTTTCCGTGATTTCCCTAAATCGCTTCAGGCAAATGCCGGGATGGTTCCTTTGAAAGGGCACGGCCGACTTTCTTCCCCGTCCTTCCCTAAACCGATGAGACCGATGACCTCGCAGTTTGGTCTCTTCCCCCAAAACAAACCAACCCAACTCTTCAGTCAAAACAGAAAAACAAAACTAAATAAGCAGTAAGGCACTGTAGAAGCTGTACGTGGCTCCGTAATGGAGTGGGCTGCGTTTACGAGGAACTGACTGGCTTCTCTGGTCCAACTAAATTGATCACTGTCTGGAAATGGTTAGGTCCGGCTACTTGGAGACCATCTGCAGCCATTCATGGATTTCATGATCCGAAACAACGATGGAATTGTCACCGGAGCACAATTGTTCGCGATTGGTTTGAAGAACATTCTGGACTGTTCAAGCGAATGATTTGCTCACGCAGATCGCCTGACATGAATCTCATCGAACATATATGAGGCACAATCGAGAGGTCATTTCGTGCACAAAATCCTGCACCGGCAACACTCGCAATCATGGACGGCTACGGAGGCAGCATGACTCAAAATTTCTGCAGGGGACTTCCAATGACTTGATGAGTGCAAGTGAAATCGAGTTTCTCTAATACGCCGGGCTAAAAGAGATCCGGAACGATATTGGGAGGTATCACGTGACTTTTATCACATTAGTATATTGAAGCTGGTAATTTTTTTTTTTTTTATGGAACGAGATACTCTTTAACAGCGTCCGAAAGGTCTTGAAAAGACATTTACAATGGCATGACATTTCTTAATGGATCATTGGGAGGAGGGACGTGAGGGGGGTGGGTGCTAGGATTCAGATCAAGGTGGTTGCCTGAATTGGTTATTACGGTGTAAACACCGCCAAGTGAGGTTAACTGATTTGTGCATTTCATTTAACTACAGTTTCTAATAGAATCTGTGGCCACAGCTTCTGGCAACATGTGTGTTTGCCTTTAAGAGTACTAGGGGTTCTCTAGGGAAAGAGAGGTCAGATGATCTATCTACAACGCAGAATTTGATGTAGTAGTACCTTTTTCAGTATTTATAATGGCAGGATTCAATTTATTGATATAAATTTTGGAACTGTTTTGTGGAAAACTATTACAGGTGGTAGATATTCAGTAATCATGATATAGTGCTTTATATTACTGTTGTTGTTGTTGTGGTCTTCAGTCCTGAGACTGGTTTGATGCAGCTCTCAATGCTACCCTATCCTGTGCAAGCTTCTTCATCTCCCAGTACTTACTGCAACCCACATCCTTCTGAATCTGCTTAATGTATTCATCTCTTGGTCTCCCTCTACGATTTTTACTCTCCACGCTGCCCTCCAATGCTAAATTTGTGATCCCTTGATGCTTCAGAACATGTCCTACTAACCGGTCCCTTCTTTTTGTCAAGTTGTGCCACATACTCCTCTTCTCCCCAATTCTATTCAATACTTCGTCATTAGTTATGTGATCTACCCATCTAATCTTCAGCATTCTTCTGTAGCACCACATTACGAAAGCTTCTATTCTCTTCTTGTTCAAACTATTTATCGTCCACGTTTCACTTCCATACATGGCTACACTCCATACAAATACTTTCAGAAACGAATTCCTGACTCTTAAATCTATACTCGACGTTAACAAATTTCTCTTCTTCAGAAACGCTTTCCTTGCCATTGCCAGTCTACATTTTATATCTTCTCTACTTCGACCATAATCAGTTATTTTGCTCCCCAAATAGCAAAACTCCTTTACTACTTTAAGTGCCTCATTTCCTAATCTAATTCCCTCAGCATCACCCGATTTAATTCGACTACATTCCATAATCCTCGTTTTGCTTTTGTTGATGTTCATCTTATATCCTCCTTTCAAGACACTGTCCATTCCGTCCAACTGCTCTTCCAAGTCCTTTGCTGTCTCTGATAGAATTACAATGTCATAGGCGAACCTCAAAGTTTTTATTTCTTCTCCATGGATTTCAATACCTATTCCGAATTTTTCTTTTGTTTCCTTTACTGCTTGCTCAATATACAGATTGAATAACATCAGGGAGAGGCTACAACCCTGTCTCATTCCCTTCCCAACCACTGCTTCCCTTTCATGTCCCTCGACTCTTATAACTGCCATCTGGTTTCTGTACAAATTGTAAATAGCCTTTCGCTCCCGGTATTTTACCCCTGCCACCTTTAGAATTTGAAAGAGAGTATTCCAGTCAACATTGTCAAAAGCTTTCTCTAAGTATACAAATGCTAGAAACGTAGGTTTGCCTTTCCTTAATCTTTCTTCTAAGATAAGTCGTAAGGTCAGTGTTCCAATATTTCTACGTAATCCAAACTGATCTTCCCCGAGGTCGGCTTCTACTAGTTTTTCCGTTCGTCTGTAAAGAATTCGCGTTAATATTTTGCAGCTGTGACTTATTAAACTGATAAATCGGTATTTTTCACATCTGTCAACACCTGCTTTCTTTGGGATTGGAATTATTATATTCTTCTTGAAGTCTGAGGGTATTTCGCCAGTCTCATACGTCTTGCTCACCAGATGGTAGAGTTTTGTCAGGGCTGGCTCTCCGGACTTAAAATGTAAGTAACACATTACCAAGCCAGGCCAAGTCACTTTCATCGACTGCTCCACTGCACGTCAACGTGACACAGATATATTACACTATTTTTTCAACAGTCACCAAGTTTTATTCTACGGTAGAAATCTGATTCGTTGTGATGCTCCTGCCATCCGTACAGGAGCAGAGTTGTATCCGCAGGAAACCGGAACATTTATTTTATTCTGAAAATGTCACTCTGGTTGTGCAATGGACTTAACGTGGTACGACATGCGTAGTTTACTTTTTGAAGTCCCCTCGAACATATATAGTGATAAAATGTTTAATAACAAGTGTTGTTAATATGTAATGAAAAATGTTACAATTTTCAAATATGACGTGGCAAGTAAACTAAGAACTTTGTACGCAAAACAGAATGCTGAAAAAGATATTAAATAAAACGACATAAAATGAAAGGCATACTTTAAAAGTCGTAAGTGATCAGCTTTCAACATTTGTGAGTGTAGCGTTTGCTGGCTGTCTCAGAAGAGCTTGACGTTTGCCGTCTAGCTGCAACTGTACCTACATCTAGGTGTTCTGCCACACTTATTCTCATCTCCTCCGCTGGCATGTATGTCTCTCGGCAATCTTACGCGTAAGCATGTGGAGAGTCATTGGAAATTTTTGTATGTTCGTTTAGCTCCGTTTTAGTCGTGCCTACCATTTCCTGCTACGGAAGTAACACTTCATGTTTTTCTTCTACTTTGATCTTCGGATCTACTGCAATTATTTTGGTACTCAGATCTCAAGGCCTGGAAGTTCAGGAGTTGCTTTTTTGATAAGCGATGTGCAATTAAGTTACATGTAATCCATAAATGTTGACCTTTTATAATTGTTTAGTAATCACTGTCTAACTGTAAATGGAGACGGCTAAAACCGACAAGATCAGCACAACATTCGTCTCCACATTCTCATACTGGTATGTTATTAAATTTCAGTCGGCATAGAAGTTTGGGATATGGGCCATGACCTGTTGATAGATGCGCCACGCGTCTAGAACGGTCAGTGTCGCCTATAGCTAGCCTGTTCCTAATGCTTGCCTTGAAATTCTTCTAATGTCACACTGAGATTACCATTTGTCTAATCTCCAGGCTCATAGGCATATTTTATTAGATGTATGGAGTCTATTGATGTCGTGTATGTTCACTCTCGTACCAATACGCAGCTCTGTAACATACCATGATATCCAACGGAATCTCCAGCAAACCCCACAGGTGCAGTGCGAAAGGCACTTGTGAACCTTACGAGTGGTCTCCCTCTCTTTTCGTCGCAATATTATTCTGTAAAACACCAGTTAAAGGAAATGCGCCCATACGCTGTTACAAAATGGTTCAAATGGCTCTGAGCACTATGGGACTCAACTGCTGAGGTCATTAGTCCCCTAGAACTTAGAACTAGTTAAATCTAACTAACCTAAGGACATCACACACATCCATGCCCGAGGCAGGATTCGAACCTGCTACCGTAGCGGTCCTGCGGTTCCAGACTGCAGCGCCTTTAACCGCACGGCCACTTCGGCCGGCTACGCTGTTACAGGAACCCACAATAGCACTGAAGGTACTTTCACGATATTAGCACACAACATGCAACGTAATTTATAGTCTGTCGTGCTAGAAATCATAATGCATATTTTATAAAACGCATTTTACCGTTAGCTGTTTTTTGTCCCGTTGGTCATCTACTGGTTTCGATTATCAGTCATCATTCACCTGGCAGATTAAAACTGTGTGCCGGACCGAGACTCCAACTCTGGACCTCTGCGTTTCGCGGGCAGGTGCTCTACCACCTAAGCTACCCAAGCACAACTCACGAGTGCAACGGAGTGTGCAGGTTTCGCAGAAGAGCTTCTGTGACGTCTGGAAGGTAGGAGACGAGGTACTGGCAGAACTGAAGCTGTGAGGAGGAGTCGTGAGTGGTGCATGGGTAGCTCCGATGGTTTGCCGGCACGGTAGCTCAGCGTGTTCGGTGAGAGGGTTAGCCGCCTTAGGTAATAAAAAAAAGAGTTAATCGAACGACAATGAACTTGAACAAGCGTAATGGTACGTCTGCCTTGAACAAATAGAACGAACGATCACAAACAAAATGGGATCAAGAAAAGAAGATGGTAGAGCACTTACCCGTGTAAGGCAAAAGTCCCTAGTTCGAGTCTTGGTCCGGCACACAATTTTAATCTGCGAGGAAGTTTCATATCACCGCACACTCCGCTGCAGAGTGAAAATCTCATTCTGGAATCATCCAGGATGTTGGGTACAACAGATTAGTTAAAAGCATTCCACATTCCTTTGAAGCTGAACAATATCGAAATTATCCAGCGAAATAGTACAAACACTTGACAATTTGTCTTGGAATACTGACAGTCACACAAGATATGACTGATAAGACTGTCAGTATTCTAAGGCAAATTATGTCATGTGTTTGCACAATTTCACTGGATAATTCCGATATTGTTCAGCGTCAAATGAATATGGGATGCTTTTAACCAATCTGTTGTACCCTACATCTTGGATGATGGTCAGTAACCAAAACCAGTAGATGACTGATGCGAGAAATAAACAGCTGATGGTTAAAATGTATTTTATAAAATACTTTGCGGCTGTTGAACCTCATGCGTAATGCATAATTTTGAGCGCCTTCTGAGTAATAGATTCTACAGCGACTGTACCCGTCGTACCACTCAACATGGCTTTGGTCACCTGCTGAGAGCCACTGTGCGTGACCTCGGCCACCTTAATCTTCACGTCCAAACGTGTTACGTAAAGACGTCTGGAACCCCTTTCTAATGCATCCTCTCTAATACACAGTATCTTAAAACCAATTACTGATTGCTATTCTGCCAATTACTGCATACTGTTTATGATTAATTAATGAGGGATATGCCTTAATTGCATTCGTGGGAAACTATATGCAACAAACCAAATTGTGTGGGGTGTGAAATGCAATGAACTGCTTTGCATGTGGGTGACTTTAATCTCGATATGCAAATTGATGCTAATTAATCTGCAAAGCTGATTACGTCGCAAATATTATGAATAATTGATTGCTGGAAGCTAGGCGTAACACATTGCTGTATGGCGACCACCGCAAATTTCACAATGCTCTAAGACAATGCTCACATACACGTAGGGAAAAGTGACTGACCGGAGAAAAATCGGAAAAGGAGTTGAGCTATGCCGAGTATAACATTATCATACCGACAACTTTGGCGATGTCTTCACGAACAAATCGAGGACATGAACACGTGTTCGGAAACGTCATCCAAAGATGCAAGAGAACGTTAAAGATAAAGGGAGGGGATAGTGATTGCCGCTAGGCCACCCATTAGACAGGAAACATGAATTCGTATGTTGACGGATCGCAGGAGGGACTTCTCGCTTTCTGCACGACTGTACTCAGGACGTTACATGGCGCCCAGTGCAGCCAGTAACGTCGATTTGTAGTAGGATTTTGGAACATATACTGTGTTCGAACGTTATGAATTACCTCGAAGAAAACGATTTATTGAAAAACAGCCAACGCGCATTCAGATAATGTCGTTCTCCTGAAACACAACTAGATCTTTATTCATACGAAGTAATTAATGACTGCTATCGACAGGGAATGTTAAACTGATCCAATATTTCAAAAGACTTTTTACACCGTTCCTCACATGCGACTTACAATCAAATTGCGTGTCTGTGGAGTATTGTCTTAGATGTGCGACTGGATTCGTGATTTTCTGTCAGAAAGGTCACAGTTCGTAGCAACTGAGGGAAAGTCTTCGACTAAAACAGTAGTAATTTCCGGTGTGCGCCGAGGAAGTATTATAAGCTCTTTGCTGTTCATGAACTACATAAACGATTTAGGAGACAATTTGAGACTAGGAGACAATCTTAGACTGTCTGCAGATGCTGTCATTTACCATCTTGTAAAGTCATTAGCTGATCAAAACCAACTGCAAAATGTTTGAACCACATATCAGTGTGGTGCAAAAAGTGGCAACTGACTCTAACTAATGAAAAGTATGAAGTCGTCCACATGAGTAATGAAAGGAATCCACTAAATTTCGGTTACACGATGAATCACAGAAATATAAAGAGTGTGAATTCAAGTAAATAGTTAGGGATTACATTTACGAATCACTTAAATTGAAACTATCACGGATATAGTGTTGTGCGGAAAGCGAAAAAAGACTACGATTTATTGGTGCAACACTTAGAAGATGCAACAGGTCTACGCTCCTCTGCTCTCTTCTGGAGTATAGCTGTGCGGTGTCGCATCCGCATCAGATAGGATTGACGGAGGACATCGAAAAAACTCAAAGAAGGGAATCTCGTTTCGTGTTACCGCGAAATAGGGGAGAGAACGCCACGAATATGATACACGAATTGGGATGACAGATATTAAAACAAAGGCGTTTTTACCTGCGGCTGAATCTCATGAAACTTGAATCACCAACTTTCCCGTTAGAGGATGAAAATATTTTGTTGGCGCCCACCTGTATAGGACAAATGATCACCATAGTAAAATAAGAGAAATCAGAGCTCGCACGGAAAGATCTGAGTGTTCGTTTCTCACCCACGCTCTTCGAGAGTGGAACGGTAGAGAAATAGCTTGAAGGTGGTTCGATAAACTCTCTGCCAGGGACTTAATTGTGAATTACAGAGAAATCATGTAAATGTAGATGAAGATGTACATGCAGATATGTATGTCAAAGCAATGCAGAGCTGCCAGAGAGATGGTCTAGCGGCGAAGTGAGAAACTGCTCGATCTAACATACGAATTAAATCTGTTCCCAAGAGAGTCAAGTGAGTGATATAATCACAATCGTTAGTAGTGTATGTTTACAGAATATTGATCTGTCATCAATAGTATCCACAACAGGCAACGTAACTAGAAATGGAGGCACGCGTTACACAGCAAAAACATAGACGTAGAACACTTGGTTAGACGTACTGCCTTAATCCTTTGCCGTCCATAGGTCACCCAGCATACTACTGTCGTACAAAATCCAACAATTTTCGCCACAGGACACAGTTACACGACATCTCCATATGTACACCCGACCGTGAAATCTGAATAAACACCGATCTTTCCCAAGATCCACTAAATGACTTTAGCCAAAGAAACTTCCACACAATCCGTACTGAGTGCGACCACGAGGAACCTGCCGTCTCCTCATGCCAACTCACAATGACTGCCACTCTGCGTCTCTAGCTCCTGTTTCAGGGCCAGTACGGTACATCCGCCAAGCGACAAAGACACTAGCCGTCATAAGTGTGTCACTCTGCTACACATCTCTCGCGGGAAAATGCTCTACCAGCTGAACTACACGACTCACGACCTTTCCTGAAAGCACAAGTTTGGAAGATAGGGGATGAGGGACAGGCGGAAGTGAAGCTGTGAGATCGGGTGCTCGAGTAGCTCAATTAGTAAAGCACTTGCCGGTAAAAGGCAAAGGTTTCCATTTCGAGTCCGGGTACAACACACAGTTTAAATCTCCCAGTACGTTTCATAAACCAGGATATTTATTTCATCATTCACGGTGATCAGTTGCCACGCTTTCTTGTACCTCTTCATAATGAGTATAGTATGAACACTCCCGTCCTTTGTTCACAAGGCTGCACACGTACACACATATTTTGACGAACTAGTGTTATTGGCTTATATAGCCGCGAGACCACGCACTTGCATGAGAAATATAGAGTCCGCTAGAAAATTGGATATACGCTTTAAGGAATGAAAAGTATTACTTATGTGTTTATTTTACATTTAATAACTGATCACACTTGTTGTACAACCTTCAGTTTAGCACCTAGTTACTTTAAATGTTCAAAATGTTCACCGTTGGCGACTATACAAATAACACAACAACGAGCGTTCGCCGCAACTAGGTCAGTCAGTGTTACAGTGGAGATCGCTGCACATGTCGCTGTAATCTCCTGGCGAAGTTCCTTCAGCGTGCGTGGCTTACGTCGATAGTATTTATCTTTCACAGTTCCCACAAGTAAAGCCCATAGGTGTTAGATGTGGCGACCGTGGAGGGAACTCAATGGGCCCTCTTCGTCAAATCAATGCCCCGGTAAATTGTCATCCAGGAAAGCTCGTACGGCTAGATGGTAGTGTGGTGGCGCCCCATCCTGTTGGTAGAAAGACCTCTTCATCAGTTCCCTAAAGCACACGTATACCTGGAAAAATTGATGTGCGTAACATTTCCAGGTACACTTCTCCATTGACAGTAGCATCAAAGAAAAAGGGTCCTACTAAGCCCCTAGATGATAGATCACTCCACACATGAACCCCTCGTAGACTGACCGCTTTATCCACATAAGCATGCGGATTTTCCAGTGCCCAGTACACACTGTTATGCCGATTCACGGTTCCATTAAGTTTAACTCACTCCACGCTACCTTTGATCACAAATTGTTCATCTCAGTTACCATTTGCTGATACTATTCGCTAAATTGCATTCGGCGATCAGAATCGTCATTGTTAATCGCGGAATGTAAACTACCCACTTTGCAGCTTCCAGAATTCTTCGTACACTAGTACCGCTAACCCCCACTTCACGTGCACATTGCGTAGCAGAGTTCTCTGGAGAATTAACAAACGTTTCCGACACGAGAGCCGACGAAGCAGGACTTGTAGCTGTACTCTGTCTTCCTGATTTTCCTTTGTGAATATCACAAATCGTGCCATGCAATTCAAAACTGTCAATGATGCGTTTAACTGTCAGGATGGTTGGCGGTTCTGTTTCAAACTCCAGCCTCCACTGACGTTGTTCTTCAACGGCAATGTCAACCTTAAATAACCACTTCACAATACATTTTCGGTGCCTGAATGTCAAGCGTGCTCCATTCATCTTGTTTTCTCAATGCCGAGATGAAAGTACTAACATCTGTTGAGCCAAAGACCATACTACAACACACTCAAAACGTGAGTAGAAACCCAATGTATTGGTACTGAATAATCGTTTTATGACTTTCAATTGAGCAGAAATTAGTTGGGTTGTTGACTAGAAACGATACATCGTTCGGTGATAGCTTTGCTGCAGTCCCGAAGAGTATTTCTCCTAGTATACGGCAAGTCTTACATTTATAATAATATACTGTCGCATGAATTTTTTGTGAGGACTTTATTTTAATTTTCATCGTAATCTATTTCTATAACGGCAGTTAGGAAACGTCGCCGGTAGGGATGATCTAGAAAATAAGTACAGCCACGTATCATTTCAGCAGTCTACTGCTTAAAGAAGGAAGTAGCTTAGGAAACAGTTGTTCGACCCATTCTTGAAGACTTCTTAAGTAACAGAACCCAGTACGCTGTCCTTGACGGCGAATGTTCATCATATACAAGGAAGGGTATTGTCGGAACGCCCAAGGAAAATGTGATAGGCCCGTTATTTTTCTCTGTATGCACGATCTGGTAGACGGGGTGGGTAGCGGTCTGCAGCTGTTTGCTGGTCATACTCTGGTGTAGGGGAAGGTGTCGTTGTTGAGTGACTGCAGGAGGATACAAGAGGACTTGGACCAAATCTGCAGTTGGCGCGATGAGTGGCAGCTAGCTCTACATGTAGAAAACTATAAGATATGCAGATGAATAGGACAAACAAACCCGTAATGTTCGGAAACAAAATTAGCAATATGTTGCTTGACACAGTCACGTCGATTAAATATCTAGGCGTAAGTTTACAAAGCGATATGAAATGGAACGAGTATGTGACGATTGTGGTAGGAAAGATGAATGGCCGACATCGGTTTGTTGGGAGAATTTTGGGGAAGTGTGATTCATCTGCAAAGGAGGCCGCATATAGGGCACTTGGTGCGACCTATTATTGAGTGGCGCTCGAATGTCAGTGGTCCGTGCCAGGCCAGATTACAGGAAGACATCGAAGCAATTCACAAGCAGGCTACTAGTATTATATAGATGCTTCGTGAACTCAAATGGAGTCCTTGGAGGGAAGGCGACGTTCTTTTCGAGGAACACTATTGAGAAAAATTAGAGAACCAGCATTTGAAGCTGACTGAACGAGTCTACTGTCGCTAAAGTACATTTCCAGGCTGTCGCTGTGGCCGAGCGGTTCGAGGCGCTTCAGTCCGGAACCGCGCTGCTGCTACGGTCACAGGTTCGAATCCTGCCTCGGGCATGGATATGTGTGATGTCCTTAGGTTAGTTAGGTTTAAGTAACAAGTCTAGGGGACTGATGACCTCAGATGTTAAGTCCCATAGTACTCAGAGCCATCTGAACCATTCGTACATTTCCCGTAAGGATTACGGAGGTAAGATACGAGAAATTAGGGCTCATACGGAGACATATAAACAGTCGTTTTTTCCCTCGCTTTATTTGCGAGTGGGTCTGGAATGGAAATGACTAGCAGTGATACGGGTTACCCTCCGCCAAGTACCGTATGATGCCTTGCGGAGTATCTATGTAAACCTAACGTAGATGTATTGCTAAACAATGTAGAATCCTTACCGGGTGGTATTAATAGGAGAGATAGAGAAGCTCGAGCGAAGAGCGGCGCAAACTCCAATGGCATATGCTACAAAAGAGGCGTTCTGTGTAATGGAGGAGTTTACTGTTGAAAATACTGAAATGTACGTTCCAAGAAAATTCGGGCGTTGCATTGTCCCAGATATGTCTCTGAAATGACCACGACGGGAAAATCAGATAAATTAGAATCCACACAGAGATTTACTGACAAAGATTCTTCGCTCGCGCCATTCACGAATGGAACAGGGAAGGACGAAAAGACATTGGTACCAGAGCATGGCAAGCCCAAAAATCACTCAGCATTTCTCTGTCCGATAATGCACCTTTTCAGACGGTGGTGAATCCATATGTTTCCGCTGTTCGCTTTGCTCCTTTCTTCCTTGACACACCCAACACTCGTTCATGGTGATTTGGTGAGCGAAGACGTTATCTGGATAGGTCTAACATAGCTGCCACATTTCCACTGCTGCCTCGGTTCGGTGTGAGTTTTGAATGGGTGTGAGCAGTAGCGATCGACATCCTTTCTCATGTTCAAAATGTTGAGAACATACTGAAAACTAATTCATGACTGATATTCATACATTCCACTATCGCCTCGATTGTGACACAGAGGATCTGCGTTTCTCCTGTGAGTCCTCGTCCTTTGCCACGCAGGTATAATAAAGGGCAGTGGCGCCACAGATTTACGCTGCACATTGCTTTGAAGCGGGCGCCGTCGTGTTAGTACGCCTAAACATCGGAAAACTACTGTTTACAGTTGCTTCATGTTTTTAATTTCTCTCGTGTCTACGCAATAGTTCATTTAAATAGTAAATATTACAATGCTTTCGTGAACAACACAATGTGACGAACGCATTTTCAGATATGTTTCTGTTCTTAAAGGCGTATTTGATCCAATAATAAGACGCATTTCGCCTCGCTAATGGTACTTTCTTTTTGTTATATGTTGCGAATAATCGAGAAGACAAGTACGAGGTACGGAAAGGCTGCTTTCCTAATCCAGCATTTTCCTTCATTCGGAATGACGAAACTGATCATACGGAATGACGAAACTGATTTTTCATCTACGTCCTTTTTCCGAAAATGCTGAGAACATATTTTGCTATGGATAGACGATTTACACTATTTCCTTTTCATAGCATTCAACCAGAGCGCTCTTCGAGTTGTATCTATAGCAAATCTAAAGTCAAATTACGGAAATAAAATCATTACACTAAAAGTAACCAGCGTAACTGAAATTCATCTATATAAAAGAAAATATCGCTGGAAAGAGTCCACTTACGAATGAAATGTGATTCCTTCACACTTTAGACTGTAGTCAGAACGGCTAGTGCACCTGTAAATGATGCAAGCTGACATTCTTTATCAAAGCGTTTCCACCAGAACTAATGTCTGGCCCTACTACTTTGGCACACTGGACTCGCATTCGGCAGGACGACGGTTCAATCCCGCGTCCGGTCATCCTGATTTAGGTTTTCCGTGATTTCCCTAAATCACTCCAGGCAAATGCCGGGATAGTTCCTCTGAAAGGGCACGGCCGACTTCCTTCCCCATCCTTCCCTAATCCGATGAGACCGATGACCACGCTGTCTGGTCTCCTTCCCCAAACAACCAACCAACCTACTACTTTGGCGGAAGTCGGCTTCAAGTATGTGACGTCAGGGGCGTTCAATAAATAATGCAACTCATCTTTATTGAAAGCAGGTTGGTTTCATTCGGGTTTCCAATACACCATGTATTGCCCATTCTTCTGGATGCAAAATTCTGTTTTTGAACATAATCTCCATCCAATGCGAAGGCCTTACACCATCTTACTGGGACGGTCTGTGTGCCCTCTTGGTACCAGCCTACTGCTCGACGTAGGAGCCAACGTCTTGCAGAACCAATAACCTTCAGATCATACACGTACCGCTTCCCGCGGAGTGCATCCTTCAATGGGCCAGACAGATAAAAGTCAAATGAGAGTGTCTGCACGTTCCAACGAATTATTCTCGAAACAGGAGCAGACGGGGCTCCCCTGTACGATACACCTCGAAACCCTCTCAGGTCCCAGCAGCGCGCAGCGCCGTCCTAAGCACGTGTTCGGGTTCGAGAGAGGCGCAATCGCCCGGAGTTAGGCGAGTAAAGGCATTCGGTGCGACCACCCGTGCTCCCAACTGAGCCCGGGAGAGACGGCTCCAACGCCAGCGCCACAGAGGTGCAAAGGCCCACTTGGGTGCTGAAGTGAGTTCTCCCAGCACAGCGCGAGCGCCAACACGTCCGCACAGCTGCGACACGAGCCACCAGCGAGTGGCCGTGTAGGCCGGCCGGAACGCGGGAGATCTGACATGTTTGCACGACCTCGTTGCGATCATGACAGACGCCGCGCCCGACTCACCATGCTTTTCTTCACTGCCAGGTCTCTGAAGGCATCCTGCAAGTGCCTACGAATATCTGTGATGCTCTGGTTTGCCGCCAAAAGAAACTCAATGACAGCTCTCTGCTTGGAACGCACCTCCGTTGCAGGCGCCATTTTGAAGGCTACGTATAGCGCCGACACCTATCGGAATATCGTGAGACTATAGGCGCTGGAGCGGGAATATTCCACGACAGCTGAAGAAATCGGTCTTTTTTTTTTAACGAAACTGGCCGAGAAAAAAATTGTGTTGCATTATTTACTGAACGCTCCTCGTACTTCGCAGAGAGACGGTCTGCCCCTTCGTCATTCAGACTTGTTTGGGTGCACCGAAGCGACAGCGCCACCTAACCGTGTGACATACGACGCTGCGTTGGTGCCGTACACTTCCACCAAGTCGCCGCGGACTGCGTTGCAGTGTAATTCCCCTTCAAATGCAGAAAACCTATTACTGTACGATTCTCCACTTTATCAATGGACTGCATCATTTTGCTTTGGCTCCCCTAGCGGAATGATACGGTACTGTGGCGTGGAGTTTTGAACGCATACCGGGACTACAATCACCTACCTGAAAATAAATAAAAATTAATATACTTTCGAGGTGATAATAAAACTACCCCTCGCAAGAACTTAGCTGTCTCTTTATGCAAACCTCTTACAAAATTTAGAGACCCTCGAAATCTGTAACGTAGCCGAGCGACGGCAAGAAGAGTACGCGGGCCGCCTGGGACGCACAGGTGGCGCTGAGAGGCGGCAGGGCTGCCGATGGAGGGCGGCCTGCGGCGAGACGCGAATATTTCAGCAGCGCCGCGGGCCGCCGCGCCGGTCTGACTCACTTGTTTGCCTAGAGCTAGTATTGTGCGACCCCCGGCGCTGCGCCGCCACCACTCATTGTTCCGCAATGTTCCCATCAGGCGCGCCGTGTTGACACAAGCGGTGCCTTTCACGGCCGGCTGAGCTGCTTTCTCGTTCCCTCTCCCGTCCTCGTCTCCCCAAACATACAACCAGACGGCAATACTTTCTACCACGTTTCATTTCCTCTGGCGGCCACCGAGAGACGCAGCGTGCAGTTTAAGAGTATTTTATGTTACGCGAGAAACTGACAACATATTGAGGGTTGGTAAGGTCGATATGACAGACGTACAACTCTACAGTGGTAAGAAGATATGATCTAATGGTACAGCTGGGCTGTTGGACCACCTAAAGGAAGTCTTTGTGTAAGGGGTGTTCTAATGCAAATGTACGAAACGTCGTAACAACCACACCGGTTAAATTGGTATAGTCGCTTTGGGATAAGGATGTGAGACATCTAGGCAATGGAAGCATACATCGTAACCCCCCCCCCCCTAAAAAAATCAAATCTGTGCCCTCAGCAGGCAAGGTGATTCTCATTTTTTTTTAGACGTCCGAGGTCAGGTACTTCGAATCCTTCGAACACGGAAAAACCATTAACAGTGACGTGTACTGTGAGACACTCTGTAGTCTGCCCATGTCCATAAAGAGCAGACAGCTTAGGCAGCTCACAGAGGGAGCGATTCTGCTCCACGATAATGCGCGTCCACATGTCTCCAAATTCACACAAAGTATGCGGGTCAAGATCAAGTGGGAGCCGCTTGAACAACCCCTCTACAGCCCGGACATAATACCCTACGACTTCCACGTGTTTGGCCCGCTAAAAAAAATCTCGGTGGGAAGCGCTTCAACTCTTACGACGAACTGAAGGACGTAGTGGACAGACTTCTGTCACAGCCGCACCCATTCCAGGAACAGGGAATTCGACTCGTGAAGCAGTGGGATAATTGTGCTCAGGCCTCTGGCGATGACTTTTCAATTAAGGCTTCAGTTATACCGACAGTGTTGTTTCGCACCTTTTCTTTTCAACACTCCTCACATTTGACGCCACACTGGCGACTTGCACGTCGGTGATGACGATAATGACATGAAATGATGAGAACACAAACAGCCAAAGCCCGAGTGAAGAAAATGTCTGGGACTCGGCTGGAACTCGAACCCAGGACCCCACAATCTGTAATCCAGTTGACGTAAGAAGATCCCTGACAGCTAACACCGCTGTCGCCAACTTTTATCTGTGAAGCGCAAACGGATGCAGGGGCAAAAATAGCCGCTCCTAGAGGTGCGTTTACAAAAGAGCGTTACGTGGCTGGTTGAAGTAGGCGTGCGAAGCTTCTGCACGCAGGTCACTGCAGCTGTCAGGGATCTTCTTATCATGACTCGACTATAGCGGCTGTAGAGCTAACCACTAGTCCATGAGTTGCGAATTATACAGTGACGATATACCCACTGCAAAACTAGTAGAGGGCCTTTAATACCAACGAATTTGGATTAAGAGACTAGAACTATTCCCAGTCAAATAACAGGTTTCAATAGGGTGCTGTAGAACACCCACAAGGATCAGCAATGGGTCCACTTCTTTCAATGACATGACAATTGTTCTGTGCCACTACAAGTATCATTAGCGTATACACTGAGGTTTTTAATTTGCACATAAATGCTAAACTAGCTAACCAGCTACTCGATATGTGGATTCCGACTTACTTACCGTATCTTTATGGCTAACACGTAAATTCTACGAATTTCTAGTTTTCACTTCTTGTTCTGTTAGGTGACGTCAAGAAACACAGAACGGTTATTGTAGAACTAGCTTTTACAGAGCTTCTCACAGCGTACGTTGGTTCTAAAATCCTTATTCCTACTGGATCACGTGTTGACCCCTGAATACGATACCATTCTTTAAAGTGTATATGTTCCTGAAAACCTAACAAAATATTCAGTCCTTGAGGGGGCACCCATTTCGATAGCAACTAACTGGATAAAAACACAAATTGTTCTTTACGCACAAAATAATCGAATCTCGCCACGAAATGCACAGAGTAAAGTTCTAACTAATGCCGATCAGGTTCATAAGCGGTGCAAGTCGGGAGACGGCGATGCGCGACTTCACCCAGTTTTATCCGTACCGAAATCCAAGTCGAAAACAAAGTAGCCAATACAATGCAGTAATGGCACGAAAAGAATTGTCTCAGGTAAACATGCGAAATGCTTTTCGGTCGCGGTGCGCGCTTACTGAAAACGGCCGAGGACCAAAAAGAGTTTTCCCATCTGAGACGCGTCTCCTGGGGCCAGTCTCAATGGTTCCACTCTGTCTCTATCAAGGCGACTAATTGATACCATCTCCATGTCCCTGCCACTGGTGGATTATTCCCGTGACTACTTAGCGAGGATACAAAATTCTTCGCCCCTTTAGTCGACTCGTAGGGTGGACAGTAATAAAATGACGGTTATTCGCATGCAACCGATACTTAAGAAGAAGCACCACTAGTCCTTGTGGGAAGTAAGATTTCAACAGCACCCGCTTGTTGTATACCTGGGCAGTCTAACAATGAACCTGATTAAACAGTCGACAAAAAATATCGGCTTATTTCTAGAAACAGACAGAAAATACTATGTTGGTAGTACAATATTAATAACAATGTTGGCAAGGGCAGCATCATATGTAGTGACTATTGACGGTTTGTTAACTTTTCTACTGGACAAAAGATAAAATATGAAATTACTGACAGGTTCCACCGAAAACAATGGATTTAGCTGAATGAGGACCCCAATACCAAATCGATTCGGCCAAATTGAATACAGGAGAGTAGTAATGATTTGACAGTAATGGCTGTAGAAACCTTACTGAAAAAAAACGGAAGAGCCATCTTCAGAATTCAAGATTAAAGTTTAACGTCCTGTTGACAACGCGGTCATTAAAGCCGGTCATGCATTCAGTTCACAGTTTGTCACTGGGTACGACAACTGTTCAAATATTCGAGAAGAGAAGAAAGAAGGACGTGAAAAAATATACAAAAAGGAAAGAGAAAATAACTCAGTTTCTTTCGCTACTCAGTGACCCGTGGCTGTCTGCCAAAGACTTGCACATCTGGAAGAAAACAGGGGGAGACCTGGTAACAAAAATAACCCAGTTGCAATGTTCATAATCACAGGGTAACCTGAAACTTACTCGAAAATGAGAACTGACGCGTTCCTGGGAAGTTAAACCCTTTCTTCACTCCTTTCTCCTTTCCATTCGTTATTCAACAACTGTAGGAAGGTCCGCAAAAGGATTCTCCTGGTGCCTACGGCAATATACTAGTATTTTATTAGTACCTAACTGATTCATTTCTATCTCCTCCTGTGCTTCTGCACAAATTTCGCAGATCTGCAGATCAGCCGAAGTAACGTAATTCGACAGTGTATAAGGTATAATTCCACTGATTAATTCCAGCTTGAGAATTGCGGAGCAAAGTCTTCGTTCCCACAGTTTTATTCACATTCTTGGACCGATTCCATATTACACAGCGTTCGGGAAAATTATCTCGTTTCTTCATCACACTGTGATTACCTTGTATGAAGCAATGCATTACTACTACTCACCTCCTTCTAAATTTCCTTAGGGAAAACGATAAATGTCATGTGTCCGTATAACTTCGATTACTTGTTCATTTATTATTCATGTTTCGCTGAGAACCCAGATTGTCAAGTCAGTTAAAATATCTCTTGGTTTAGAAGAAAAAAATGGCTGTCTCTGTAACGTTATCGAGAAGGGGCCAGATTGTTTATTTTTTTATTCATATCACGTGATTAAAAGCAAAGGCGTCCACTTTAAGAATGCAAGAAGGACTCCACTGCTAAACGTGAAGTAAACAGCGGAGAGCTGGCAAGAGTACGTTGAGCTCATTCTATGAGGGGGAGGAACTGACTGGCGATGAAGAAGAAATGGGAGTCGATTTGTACGGCGTAGGGGAACGAATATGAGAATCACAGTTTGATAGAGCTTTGAAAGATTTGCATTCAAATAAGACTTCGGAATTTCTGAAATTATTTCAGGTAGTGACGACCAAATGATTATACAAGTTGGTTTTGTAGAATTACATTTTTCTGAATCCATACATTCCTGAAGAAGCAAGGACACAGAAATGGGAGAACTATCACACTATCAGCTTAACAGCTCATGCATCCATGTTGCTGACGAAGTTAATATTCAGAAGAATAGAAAAGAAAATTGAGGAAATGTCAGTTTGGCTTTCGGACAGGTAAAGCCAAATTGAGGGGATCACGACGTTGCGCTTGATAATGGAAACAAAAATGCAGAAAAATCAACTTATACTGATAGGGTTTGAAGACCTACAAAAAGCATTTGAAAAATTACGCAATATAATCGATATTCTCTGAAAAATAGAAGTAAGCTGTAGAGAAAGACGGGTAATATACAACGTTTAAAAGAACACGAGGCAACAAGAAAGACTAAGAACGAAGCACTCGGATTAAATGCGGAAACCTAAATCAGAATGGCCGGACGCGGGTTTGAACTGTCATCCACGCAAACGCGAGTCCAGCGTGCTAACCACTGCGCCACCTCGCTCGGTGACATTGCTGTCCTCAGTTAAAGTGAAGAAGAATTACAGGATCTGTTGAATGGAATGTACAGTCTGCTGAGCACAGAATTTGGATTGAAACTAAATCTAAGATCGACGAAGTTATGGGTGATGCCAGAATTGAGATCAAAAATGGTTCAAATGGTTCTGAGCACTATGGGACTCAACATCTTAGGTCATCAGTCCCCTAAAACTTAGAGCTACTTAAACCTAACTAACCTAAAGACATGAGACACATCCATGCCCGAGGCAGGATTCGAACCTGCGACCGTAGCAGCAGCGCGGTTCCATACTGAAGCGCCTAGAACCACTCGGCTACAGCGGCCGACAGAATTGAGATCAGCGATAAACTTGACATCAAAATTGAGGGCTTTGCAGTAGACGGAGTGAAGGGGTTCAGCTATTTTGGAAGCAAACCTGCCCATAACGAACGAAGCAAAGAGGCATAAGAAACAGACTTGTACAGCAAAAGAGGGCACTTCTAAGTATAAGAGGCTTAATTTGGGGACAAAATTTACGAGGACGAAGCGTAGAATTGTATGGAAGTGACTCCTGGACTATGGGAAAATCAGAAAAGAAGAAAATCGAAACTTTGGAGATGTGGTGCTATGGAAAGCTAGGTGGATGGATAAGATAAGAAATGAGGAGGTTCTCCACTGAGTTGGCAAAGAAAGGAATATTTAGTAATCACTGACAAGATGAAGGGACAAGATGAAAGGACATGTGTTAAGACACTGGGGAATAACTCTACATGGTTGTATGAGGGATATTTGGAAAGGAAGGTCCGATAGGTTGCGAAATGGAAACGACAATAAAAATCCGATGAACCTTTACACAGATATATTAGGCAGTGTCTCTAGCATACTTGTCGACCGCGCCGCATCGCTCTTTTCATTTCTGAGCACACAGGGAGCATGTGTCTCCCGCCAGGTATTGGTGCCTTCTGAGAGGTTTCGCCTGATTTCATGCTACCCCACATAACGTAACTGTCACGCATTTTCTTCTTCGTGACAATTCTCGACCTCACACTGATGGAGCAATGAGGACGCCCTTGCAGCATTTTCTCTGGGAAGTGTTTGATCACCTAGCATACAGCCGGGATTTGGCTCTCTCTGATGTTCATCTCCGCTCACATGGACTGTTGGCTATGAAGACAACATTTTGGCACAAACAAGGAACTGCAGACCAGTATAGAGAAGTTGCGGGAAGCACAGGCGACTGCCTTATATGACGAGGGTATTGGAAAGGTGGTGCAATGCTACGACACATGTCTAAGTCGGAGAGGCAACTATGTAAAGAAGTAGCTGGAAAGTGTAGCTAATTGTTGCAAATGAACAGTTCTGATTTTCATTGTGGTTTCCATTTCGCGAACGATTGGGCCTCACTTTTCGAATAGTCCTCACATCACAGTTGTTCCCAACCTGTGGATACTTACCCTTAGAGGAGTAAAATGAAATTTCCTGAGGGGTAAAAACGAAACGGTTCCATTGTACTTAGCTCACGAAACAAAATTATTTTTAATAGATCATTACTATTATCACTATTTCCCAGGACTGTAATACAGATTACGTAAGCTACCAACAATTAATATTTTCAATAGTAGCATTAATGTGTGATACAGTGTCGCGGAGATTGCAGCTTGTGAAAGGGAAGTATGACAAACGTCTTCCTCACATAGCCCTACTACACACATACTTTGCGTGATAGTATAACTGAGGCATACATGTTATGTACGCTTAAATATCTCATGAAAATATCTTCTGCGAGTTGCAGGTAATTCTACAGTGGCCCAGAAATTACTTTATTCTTCACTTTGCACCAGATAAATGAATCGATTAATAGCACAGCTGTGTAATGCCTACTGCCTTGCTGTAGGGCCTACGTAGTGTTATTATTGTTATTGTTATTATAGCTAGTGGCAATGTTTATACACAACGCAGCGACATGCTGATGGCTTCCAATTCCTGCAAGTTAAAAGTAAGAAATCCAGCAATCAAGTGATTTACGGATAGTAACTATAGTACATATTTTAACTTGACTTGTTTTAAATTGGACGGCAGGGTGAGAGTGAAGTAACCGTCGTCAGCGAAAGAAGTGGTGCATAGGAAGAATGTTTTGTAACATGCGTCAACTTTGAAACCTACCATTCTTTTCTAAAGAATTGAATTCGCGATGCACTCAGAATTGCTTCGTCATTCTACAGCAAAAAGCTGTTTCAAATAAGGTGTATAAATTGTATTAATAAAACACCCACAAATTCAATGCAATTTCCTTTTCATTTTTTTTGAAATAAGCGTTCAAAGAAAATTATTTTTCATTCTAAGGTAGACTTACGCCACACAGTTGATGATGGTGGAGGTGAGGGAGAAGGTGTAGGGGTGGGGGGTGGGAGGAGGGTGGTTCTAGTTAATATCTGGTTTTACTTAGGGGTAACTGTACTAGATGGAGAAGTAGTGGTAAAAACTGTAGGAGAAGACAGATACTGGAATACGGCCAGTTAGTAACTGAGGACGTTAGGTGTAAGTGGTATATTGAGGTGCAGAGATTGGTACGGGAGAGAATGTGATGGTGGGCCGCATAAAACGAGAGGACCGATGACGGAAAAAAAGTCGTCATTATCCCCTACACGGGAGTACCCATTTCACTTGGCTGAACAGTACCCAGTTGGCATGCTGCATGGATCGCTTCATGTTTTTTCTGACGTACAAGAACTGCCTATAGGCGTATATCAACATGCACAATGACATCAGTCCACGCGATTTTTACACATCCGTATAGCGTTGCATGAAGTTGTTCCCGCAAGCTCTCTAATTCCAGACAAAATATCTGTGTCGAAGGAACCTTGAATAAAAATAAAAAATAAAAAAAAACAAAATTATAATGGTAACAACGGAAATACTTCATTCCTGCTTTTAGAGATTTTGTTACTGCGACATCACACTCTTCTGCGTCTGGCTGCATTTTAGAGGTTTTTTCGCAGGCCCACTCTTCTGCCATATACTCATTTGCGCCCCGCGCAGCATGTTTACGGCTGTAGGGGATATAGGATCTGGAAGAGAGCCAGAGTTGTAGCGCAGCGTCGGAAATCCCGCTGCCGCAATACCATAGCGTTTTCCAACTGGAAACGCAAACAACGCTAGTGTTCACTTCGTAACATAATCACCATGTTTATTCATACGCAACAAGCGACTACTGTTACCACACAGAAAAATGTGAACAGTTAAAAATATCTCCATAGTTCGTGATTTAATATTCAGCCATGAGAGTTACGCAGAAAAAGCAATAGAAGATCTTAAATTATACCAGAAATATCGGAAAAAGCTGATCGGAACGTAGTTTACGTTCTGACTATGATGCGTATCATTTTTTATTGGATAATTATTCAAGGCAGCAACTTGCGCTTGCTAATATGGAGTGTTGTGTTAGCTCCTTATTCCTCTTGCTCCTAGTTTTAATTCTTTGATCGATGAGCAGTAATTATCGTTTTAATTGTTACTAATTTCCCTTGTATACGTCTCTATTCAGACCAACTTTTAATTCAGTGGTACTTACTGCAAGGAAGCACATCTGTAAATGATCCAATCAATCATTTCTTCAGTATCTTGATTGATCTTCCACATTGTGCTTTTCTCTCTCACGACATTATTTTCTTAGTCGTTCATCATTCCTTCCATCTATTGAGATTTTTAGGACTCTCTTCTGACACTATGCTTCGCTCTTTCTGTTCCTTGCTTTTTAGCGTGATAATTATAAGAATAACGGACAAAAAATTAGTCTTATCCAAATGACACCACGATAATATGAGCGAAATTTAATAAATAATGCAAAAATTGTTTTCGGCCAATTTTGGTTTAAAAAAAAAAAAACGGAATTTGCTGTGGGACATCGTGGAATATTCCCGTTTTAGCTGCTATAGTTCCGTGAAGTTCCGACAGGTGCCGGCACTATACGTAGGCTTGGCGTCTGTAACGGAGATGCGTTCCAAGCAGAGCTGTCGTTGAGCTACTTTTGGCGGAAAACCAGAGCATCGCAGATATCCATAGGCGCTTTCAGTTTCTACGGAGACCTGGCGCTGAATAAAAGCACGATGAGTCGTTGGGCGAGGCGTGTGTCGTCATGGCAACAATGCCGCGTAAACCTGTCCGATCTCCCGTATGCCGGCCGGCCGCACACAGCTGTGGTACCCTCAGGCTATTGAAGAACCGACTTCAGCGTATTCGTCGCCACAAATATGCAAACGGATCTCGTTACCTCTTCTCCTTTATAACGCAAGGCTTCACACAAGTTTGCAACTCACAAAACCTCACTAGACTGATCTTCCTCATCCACTTCCCAACCCGAACCTCGCTGCTTCCGACTTCCATCTGTTTGGGCCAATGAAGGATGCATTCCGTGGGAAGCAGTACGTGGATGATGAGGAGGTTATTTATGCAGCAAGACGTCGGCTCCGACGTCGACCAGTAGAGTGGTACAATGCGAGCATACATATCTTCCCAGCAAGGTGGCGTAAGGCCGTCTCATAGAGAGGAAATTATTGTACTTTCAACATTGCACCCCGGTCAGCAGTTGTGGTACTCTAATGTATAAGGAACTATCAGCCTCGATTGCGGTAACGAAAGCAACCTTTACATAGGTTTCAGCCCAAATAATTAAGCCTTCCTCAGAAGATATACCTGAATCTATAATTTGTCTAAGAGGGCATGGTCTAGAAATAAAACTAAAAAAGCCTGTGACTACGCCTATTCAGGCTGTTCTATAATCTACCAGGAAGTTTCCTCCAGCCGTTATTTGCCAGTAGATGAACCCTCAGGGTGCCGCTGCAGTCAAGTAGCTCCTCATTCGGCCTCATGAGGTTGATTGGATCCCGTTCCAGAAGACTTCCCTACCGGAGAAAAAAAATCTGTGACGGTACCGAGAAACGCACCGGGTCCTTCCACAACGACGGCAGCGGCGCTGACCATTCAGCTATGGAGCTCGTATACGCCTCATACGAAAAGCGGCAAAATCGCAACTCGTCAGATAACATCACACTCTTCGTCGGGTACTGTCCAACTCCTTTGTTGTTTGGCCAAATGAAGACATGCAGCTTTTGCTAGATTTGCAGCTCTAAATGTCCACTGTCTCTTGGTAATGTTCGCAGATTGGTTGAGCCGGATGTTCGTTTTCTGACAGCAACAATTTTTGTTATGTGGATGCACTGTCAATGCAAATTATATATTTTGTTGACATATCTGGAAATGCCAATTTCAACTTGTTCATGTTGATTTGAAAACGGGTCTCGGCCAGAAACTAGTCATCGAATGAAAAATAAAACATTTCAAAATTGGACTGGTTTTTCGTTTTATTAATTTGTGTCGGGTTTGAAACTGTCGCCGGCCGGAGTGGCCGAATAGTTCTAGGCGCTACAGTCTGGAACCCCGCGACCGCTGCGGTCGCAGGTTCGAATCCTGCCTCGGGCATGGATGTGTGTGATGTCCCTAGCTTAGTTAGGTTTAAGTAGTTCTAAGTCCTAGGGGACTGAAGACCTCAGAAGTTAAGTCCCATAGTGCTCAGAGCCATTTTTTTGAAACTGTCATTGACAAGGCGTGACTCTTGCCTCCGGTCCCTGTCATTTAGAATTTTCCTACGACCGCCGTTCTTACGCCGCGTTAATTGAGTCTCAGTGGTACACCATTCCTTGCAGATATGTTGGACAGTACGTTTTTATGCCGTGACTAATCGAGCAATTTCATTCAGGTTGCGGTCGTGGATTCGTCCAATCATGCTAGCTCCTTGCTACTAATCTGGTACGTCTGTACGTCGACCTGTCTTACTTCACTGATTCCATACAATCGTTGCATCGAGAATGTTGCCGAACTGGGAGGTCTTAGAGGGACACTTTGCTATTCCCCCTCTCCCCCGTGAAAACGCCTCAGGATGACGCGAAACGAAAGGGCACATAAACACTCTTTGCTACTTCGGACCATGTCCAGTCTCTTGTGATAAGCGCGCTTGATCCTGCATCTACTTATCGATCTTCGCGCTTTATCTTTGCGGACCGGTGTGTTTGCAACAGCTTATGCCAGCACGGAAAATGTGGAATGTGAGTAAGAAGAGGTACGAAGACCTTCCCATCGTGTGACACCTCCACGTTAGCGTTGGGCAGAATTGTGGTGCAAATGGGTACCACTGTGACATTATGAACTCAATTTACATCTCACATGAAATTCTGAGATCTGGCGTCTTTACGCCTGTATTTACACCTTGCTGTCTGAAGTGCCGTCGAGCCTGAGGGTGACGTCGCAGGGCGCCACGATTTTCTACCATCACAGAAGAATCAGGCGGCTTTGAACTAAATTTCAAACTTCTGCGTCGCAATGGGAGGCAGTTACAGGATTTCGAAAAACTGACTTTTTAATTACACAGCGCAATATACTTCACAGTGGTTTGCAGAGTATGGATGTAGGTGAACATAGAGAAATTTATTTATCCTTGATTGATATAGACATGCAATTTGTCATGTCTTTGAAACCTGTAAATTCATCTCTGAAAACCTTGTATACTGAGTAAGTGGAAGTTGCCTCATTGTGATGTCAGATTCAAAAGAAATGAACAAAATTTGCAGGGATACTACACTAGTTAATCAAAAATATCTCGAATTGATCACAAGACGTCACTAGAGGTGGACCATCCCACTGCAAAAGAAGGCAGGGGGTATTGTGTTGTCAGTAGGGAAATAGCAAGCTCAGTCACTTCGAACGTGGACTAGCGATTGTACGACACCTGAGTAACAAATTCATCAGGGACTTTTCAGTCTTTCTACGACTGCCCTAATCGACTGTTGGCGATATGTTGTGAACTGGAAACGCGAAGGAACAACTACAGCTAAACCAAGCGCAAGCAGACCTCGTGTACTGATGGACAGGGATCGTCGAGATCTGTGGAGTGAGCTCGCAGAACTCGTATGAAATGAGCGGATCACTCGTGAGCTCCAAAGTGCTACACGCAGTCCAGCCACCGTAATGACTGTGCGGAAAAGAATTGAGTACAACGGTCGAGCCCTTCCTCATAAGCCATACAGTTCTGTAGTCGATATTAAGCGACGCTTGAGGTGGTGCGAAGAGCGACATCACTGGACAGCTGATGACTGGAACCGAGTGATTTGCAGTCACGAATTGCGCTGCACCTTATGTCAAACCGATGGAAGGTTCTAGGTTTGACGAACGCATGGAGAACGTTGTCCGCCATCATGCGTAGTTACGGTATGATGTCTTTCGTTGCTAGGGTGGGATCTCCTTACTGCGCGTAAGACAACGCTAAATAAAGAAAGATATGAATACATGTTACAGCACTGTGCACTGCTTACAACTGAGGAACGGATCGGAGGCGACGACTAATTGTATCAGCATGACAACACAACCTGTCATAAAGCAGCACGTGTAAATCTATGGATTTTGGACGATAACATTCATGAGACCGACTGGGCTGCCCAGGGTCCCGACCTGAACCCAAAGCAAAGAATTTTGGAACCCAGTGCTAAGAATTTGGGAAGAGTTAGAACGCCGAGTCGCTCCAGACCTCAACCTCTCTTGTTTCGGCCTTTGAAGAATAATAGGGTACCATTCCTCCATTCTTACCTCTCACTGCAAGTAGCGCCAGAAGAGTTCAAGCCGTCATACTGGCGAATGGTCGCCACAGATCCTATTAATGTCCTTTAATAGGTGTATCAATATTTTCAATTTACTTTTAACATACTCCGCATATATTCTTTAGTAATTCTGTAATTTTCTACCGGAAATTGCAAATAACGATTACAAATGCACTAAAATTCCGACAATTAGCGTTCCTGACGTGTTGACAATATTTACTTAACACCTGAAGCCTAGAGGATGAAGCCTTGACTTCAAAATGTACATTGGCATTGAGAAATGTCATGATTGCCGTCCCGAGCTGCTGATGAAACTCTTTATTTAACAAAAAGGGTTCTTAAAAGCAATTACAGCATTATACACACATCAAAAAAAGTTTTACATCCCCTCGGTTCCCAGAACTCCTGCAAACAGACGTTGCCGGTGGATATTTTATCACAGACACAGTCCCTTTGACTCTTCAGAGATGTCACTAAATCCGCCCAAAGACGTAAACAACTATGCATGAGCAGCGCCTATTAGACGGAGGGGGTCGGTCAGCCGATCAGTTCCAGTCATTCTACCAGGAGGGAGGTACACGGCTCGTGTTGGGGGTAGTTCAACCATGCCTAGACGGTCAATACCGCGGTTCGATCGCGTCCGCATTTTTACTGTGTGCCAGGAAGGGCTCTCAGCAAGGGAAGTGTCCAGTAGTCTCGGAGTGAACCAAAGCGATGTTGTTCGGACATGGAGGAGATACAGAGAGATAGGAACCGTCGATGACATGCCTCGCTCAGGCCGCCCAAGGGCGGTGGATGACCGCTACCTACGGATTATGGCTGGGAGGACCCCTGACAGCAACGCCACCATGTTGAATAATACTTTCCGTACACCCACAGGACGTCGTGTTACGACTCAAACTGTGCGCAATAGGCTGCATGATGCGCAGCTTCACTCACGACGTCCATGACGAGGTCCATCTTTGCAACCACGACACCATGCAGCGCGGTACAGATGGGCCCAACAACATGCCGAATGGACCGCTCAGGATTGGCATCACGTTCTCTTCACCGATGAGTGTCGCATATGCCTCCAACCAGACAATCGTCGACGTGTTTGGAGGCAACCGGGTCAGATTGAACGCCTTAGACACACTGTCCAGCGAGTGCAGCAAGGTGGAGGTTCTCTGCTGTTTTGGGGTGGCATTATGTGGGGCCGACGTATGCCGCTAGTGGTCATGGAAGTCGCCATAACATCTGTACGATACGTGAATGCCATCCTCCGACCGATAATGCAACCATATCGGCAGAATATTGGCGAGGCATTCATCTTCATGGACGACAGTTGGCGCCCCCATCGCGCACATTTTGTGAATGACTTGCTTCAGGATAACAACATCGCTCGATTAGAGTCGCCAGCATGTTCTCCAGGCATGGACCCTATCGAACACGCCTGGGATAGATTGAAAGATTGAAAAGGGCTGTTCACGGACGACGTAACCACCAACCACTGTGAGGGATCTACGCCGAATCGGCGTGGAGGAGTGGGACAATCTGAACCAACATTGCCTTGATGAACTTATGGATAGTATGCCCTGACAAATACAGCCATGCATCAATGCAAGAGGACGTGCTACTGGGTATTACAGGTACCGGTGTGTGCAGCAATCGAGACCACCACCCCTGAAGGTCTCGCTGTATGGTGGTACAACATGCAATGTGTGGTTTTCATGAGCAATAAAATGGGCTGAAATGATGTTTATGTTGATGTCTGTTCCAATTTTCTGTACAGGTTCCGGAACTCTCGGAACCGAGGAATTGCAAAACTTTTTTTGATGTGTGTATTAGGCGAATATAAAATCAGTGACATCAGATAGTAAAACCATGAATTTGTCACTGTTGTCACATGGTAATACACAGTCCTGTCTGACTAACGTAACAACCACCTAAATTCGACGCAGACGTGCAGTAACCACTTACAGCCGGCAGGTGTCAGCACTAACAGTGGATGGTAAATAAAGCGTGTCGGGAGGATTCGTTGTCGTATTGCGGATACGGAGCGACTTATCTGACGTCCAAAAGGGCACGATCGTTGGCTTTTGGGCCAAGAGTGGAAGCAGTTCCGAAACGATTAAATGTGTAAACAGTTAGCAAGACGCCGTGATTAAAGTACAGAGTGACTATAATTAAAGTTAAACTTTCAAAACGTCGTAGAAATGACACCACTGGTCAAAATGATGTCAAATTGCAACGGAATATTATCGGAGAAGGGGGAAAGCGTATGGAAGAAGAAAAAATAGTGTGAAAATTGATCAATAGATGGTGTTGTATGTGTCAGAATACGTAAAAAAAAACACCTATCATGTGGACGACCCACTGAAGTTGTTATAAACACGCCGGGTACACAGCTTTTCCTCCCTTCGCATCTGTGGCGTTGGCCATGACAGTCTCAATGGAGTATCGCGCTCTGCTTGTAAAGCTATATTACAAGAATGATGACTGTACACAAGTCGCTCTGCAAAAGTTAAGGATACTGAAGAGTTTGAAAAAAGGCTTTGGTTTGATGACTGCAGTGGGTCTGGAAACGATTAGGAATTTCGAAAAGACGGGTTCGTTTGGTGTGCAACCTGATAGAGGGAGGAAACGAATTGATTCGACGTCAGTGGAAGCGGTGGCCATATCAAAGCTGGAGATGACGAGTGGTGGTGTGCAAACGTTAGTGATTGGAGAACTGCCAGAACATAGGACACAACCGTGAGCACGGTGCGTAAAATCGTACGAAACATCCTTCTTTGCTATTCATTCAAAATTACCCCTGTGTACAAGTTGCTTCCTGTTGACATGCCAGCAAGAGAGACCTTTGCTTTAGAATTTCTTGCTCGCATGGAAGTGGACAATGATTGGCCCTGGAAGATTTTGTGGACAGACGAAGCCCACTTCCATCTGACAGGATATGTCAATATACGGGATTTTCGAATATGGGCAACGGAAAATCCACACGCAAATCAACCAGTACCACTTCATCCTGAAAAGGTTACTGTGTGGTGCAAGTTGTATCATGGGGCCATATTTTTTCGAAGAGACGGGTGCTTCCGGTCCTGTTCCCTGTACCGTCACTGGTAACGGCTATGAGTGTCTTTTGCGCAACCACGTCATTCCAGCTCTCCAGTAGTGTGGATGGAATCATTTTTATGCAAGATGGCGCATCTCCGCACATTGCAAATCCAGTTAAGCAGCTGCTTAAGCGCCATTTCGGAAATGCTAGAATTATCAGCCGCCATTTTGCCACAGCCTGGCCGTTCCTATCATCTGATCTTAATCCCTGTGACTTCTGGCTGTGGGGCTATATGAAAGGTGTTGTTCCCAGTGTTCCGATTGCAGACTTAGCTGCATTGAAGGCAAGCATTGTGCAACACATTCTGAACGTCACCCGGAAACACTTCGAGGAGTTGTGGAACATGCTGTTTCTCGATTTCAACTTGTTGCATAAAACGGTGGACAGCTTATTGCACATGTTTTGCGCAGTCATACGGAAATTAAGAATCCGATTTGATTTTGAGTGATGCTTTTTGTGCGGTTTTTGGCCTCAGAACAATTAAAAGCCGATTTTTTCCATCCGATCTGATATGACCTTGCCGTGGTTGTTGGGGTTACGTAACTAACAGTATCACACCTGTGCACCCATGCACACTGAGTAGTACAGTTTGTTTAACGTCAAACGTACACCTTAGGCAGTGTTGTATGATTCATTTGTCATTTGTAGTCGACCACTATTAAACTATGATGCATACAGCGCCATCTACTGCTACATTTTGTTACTATTTATCTTCTTCTGCCATACGTTTTACCCCTTCTCCGATAATATTCCGTTGCAATTTGACGTCATTCTGACCGGTGGTGTTATTTCTACCGTAGTTTGAAAGTTTAATTATAAACACCCTGTGTAACGTGCACGGCATAATGACACTATCGAAAACTGTCGCCGAGGCAACTGTGGGGCACCACAGGCCATAGACGACAAGAGTGAAAGAAGGCTGCAGAGATGTGTGCGGGCGGATAGAAGTGGAACTGTTGAGCAACTGACCGTCTACATGAACCAAGAGGCTACGAACAATTTATCTTCAACGACCATTCAGCGACTGTCCCGCATATGGGCCTTCGCGGCGGGCGCCTTGTTCGTGCATCCATGCTGACTGCTGTTGATCGGCGAGGAAGACTGGACGTTGTACACCAGTATTGCAACTGGACGTCCGCTGATTGGCGACAAGTGTTCTTTTCAGATGAATCACGTTTTATGGTCCATCAGACAGATTGCTTTTGGCGTTTATGGCGTGAAACGTTTGAAAGCAAAAACTCTGCAGCAATTGTCGAAAGAGTGCAGGCCGGAGGAGGGAGTGTTATGATCTGGGGGATGTTTACGTGGCCTTCTCTGGGTGAGCTCATCGTTCTGGATGGCACAATGGATTAGCACAAGGATGCACCTATCTTTGGGAACCATTTACTCCCCTACATGCAGTTTGTTTTTTCCCTTGTACAAAGGCATCTACCAGCAGGACAATGCAACACGCACACAGCTCGCAGTGTACGTACGTGATTCGCAGAGTGCCACAACGAGTTTACCGTTTTCCCTTGGCCACTAAACTCCCAGGATTTAAACCCATTCGAGAATCTATGAGACCACCTCGATCGAGCTGTTCGCGCCATGGATTCTCAATCGAGAAATCCAGCGCAGTGGCCACGGCAATGGAGTCGGGACGGTCACACAATCCTGTTGGTACATTCCAGAACCTCACTGACTCTCTTCACGCCCGCGCTCCAAAAGGTGGTTATTGAGGCTTTTGGCAGGTGGTCACGTTAATGTGACCGGACAGTGTATATTGACGATGTAATTTATATTACGATGTGACAACAATGACACATTCGTGGTTTTACTATCTGACTAGTGAGTTTGAACGTGGTGTTATAGTCGGCGCACGAGCGACGGGATGCAGCATCTTCGAGGTAGCGATGAAGTGGGTATTTCCCCGTACAACCATATCACGAATGTGCCGTGAACATCAAGAATATGGTAAAACAGCAGATCTCCGACATCGCTGCGGCCGGAAAAAGATCCTGCAAGAACGGGACCAACGATGACTGAAGAGAATCGTTCAGCGTGACAGAAGTGCAACCCTTCCGCAAACTGCTGCAGATTTCAGTGCTGGGCCATCAGCAAGTGTCAGCCCGCGAACCATTCAACGAAACATCATCGATATGGGCTTCCGGAGGCGAAGATCCTGTCGTGTACCCTTGATGACTGCACGACACAAAGCTTAACGCCTCGCCTGGGCTCGTCAGCACCGACATTACATTGTTAATGACTGGAAACATGTTGCCTGGTCGGCCGAGTCTCGCTTCAGATTGTATCGAGCGGATGGACGTATACAGGTATGGAGACAATCTCATGAATCCAAGGAACCTGCATGTCAGCAGGGGACTGTTCAAGCTGGTGCAGGCTCTGTAATGCTGTGGGGCGTGTGCAACTGGAGTGATGTGGGGCCCATGATACGTCTAGATACGACTCTGACAGGTGACACGTACGTAATCATTCGGTCTGATCCTCTACATCCATTCATGTCCATTGTTCTTTCGGACGGACTTGGGCAATTCTGTCAGGACAAAGCGACACCCCACACGTCCAGAACTGCCACAGAGTGGTTCCAGGAACACTCTTCTGATTTTAAACACTTCCACTTGCCACTAAACTCCCCAGACGTGAGCATATCTGGGATGCCTTGCAACGTGCTGTTCAGAAGAGATCTCCACCCACTCGTACTCTTACGGATTTATGGGCAGCCCTGCAGGATTAATGGTGTCAATTCCCTCCAGCACTATTTCAGACATTAGTCGAGTCCATGCGACGTCGTGTTGCGGAGTTTTGCGTGTTCGCGGGGGCACTATACGTATTAGCCAGGTGTACCAGTTTCTTTGGCTCTTCAGTGTATCACGCTGCAAATGCTTTTAAGAACCTGATGATGGTCTGTCAACCGGAACTCGTTGTTAATTATAGAGTTTTATCAGTAGATCGAGGAGATAATCATGAAATTTTTCCAATACTTACGAGCTGTGGGACACCACCCCCTGAAAATAAACTGGGAATATTAAAATTCTGTAACGTCAGAAGACACATTTTATTGTTATGTTTACAAAATATTTGCGAGTTAGTGTTTTACGTTTACAATTGAATAAACATGCTGCAGATATGAGTGATAAATGCGCACACAACGAAGTCCTCATGTAGAAATTGTGACGTGGACGTGTTGAGGAAACGTGGTTGAGCTTCACCGCGAGACGGGACGAGCCTGCTCCCAGGCCGGCAGGTAGGAGCGGCTGGGCTGGTGGAGCACGTGCTCGCAACGGCGGCCTCCTCTGTGGCGTGTGGAGGTGACTTGTACAAGAGAGAGCCGCAGACATCGGCGCAGGCGCGCGTAGTACTCCAGATTACGCAAGCCGAGCGCGCCGCTGTGACGTAACGCGGAGGCGGCCGGCGGTGGCGCCAGCTGGGGACATTGATTCTCGAGTTATGAGGCCAGCGGCGCCTGACCTTTCCGCCGTGCGCATGCGCACCCGATCGATACGAGACGCTGCCGCTGCCGGCGCCTCAGACGCCGCGCGGGAGACCGCGGCGAGAGGCGAGACGGCCGCGTGCCGGCGCGCCGCGCCGCTGCGGGGTCGCTGCCCTCGACAGCTGACGCCTGTCACCAGCGTCATTTCGCTATCAGCCGACTGCCACTGACTGCACTGCTCCGCCTCCTGGCGTTCGCGCGGCTTTAACACGCATCAGACAAAATGTTAAAGCGAATCTTTCCGCCAGATTAAAAGTTTGCGTCCTCATACGACTGTGGTTACAATGAAATGAAGACGTTTCTAGTCGAGTGCAAACTCTCAGTCTGCAGGATGAACCCGAAGTCATTCAACAAAATTTCGCAGCTTGTTTAGGGACATTTGCCGTGTTTGTTAATGAAATAGACCCATGGTTTCCTGTGGCTCGTTACAGAGCGATAATATAATAATGATTTAGTCGGTTTCTTATCACAGTTACCTTTGTTTCTGTGTAAACATCTCCACGACAGTGTAATATTCCATCACACAGATCTAGGCACAACCCACAGATGCAAAAACGTTGTGATATAGTTGTTTTTGCCACAACCACTGCATTCAATTAACACATATACTAGGTGCATACCAGCCAAGTCTTCGTCAGTTAACCTAACAGTAACGCAATGTATAGCCGTTAGCCGAAAACTGACACTGCAGAATAGAATTGCCCGGGTGCGAGTAGAGCTCGCGCTTTGAGGGTTGCGTACAAACTTAATTACGTACCTAGACAGTTCATCGATCCCGGGAATTGAGAATCTTGACTATTTTTGCATGTTGTCAACACATATCGACACTGTATCGCTCCCGGGAATTTCAAGACTTCGATAGTATTTTAATTTTAAGTTTGAAGTCGGATAACAAATGACAAAAAAATGTTTTTTCATGTTACGTAATTACAGATTAACACTTTCCGGATTTTTTCCTTTACTTCTACTGTTAAACATTGCTTCTTTCCAAATTTCACGATTCAACGGGAAGTACCTCATACGTTTTCAAGAGTGAGTTTGCCAGTTTCAAAAAAGTGACATAAATGGCCGCATGATTGCGCTGACTTGCAAGCTTCAACTTTTTATAAAGCCAATGGATCATACATCCCAGTATGTGACAAAAATTTCATCTTGATATGTTTATCTGTTCCTGTGGACAAGGGTTTTTAACAGTCTGACAGACAGGCAGACAGACGGACAATAAAGTGAGCCTAACAGGGTTCATTTTTACCGATTAAGCTACGGAACCCTAAAAAGGGGTAGTCTCGGCAAGGACAGAGTGCAAGCTTGAGGACGAAGTACAAAGCGGGCTGTTTTTACAGCAAGTGCCGTGAATTAATAAAGAAGTTTGCTTCCAGACAGGCCATACTGTCGACGATTACAGTGTTCGCAGATAGTTCCAGTCTAATACAGTTACAAGGATAAATGGGGCGAGAAATCGAACTAAATAAATTGTCTTACAAAATAAGTAAAGCATTGTGCAGAAGACATGATCAGATGTCAACGTAATTTCGTGAACGTACACACCATCAGCGGGGACGTAAATGATTTAGAGTTGCAATTTTCTGTACCAGGTAGAACGACCGACAGAGAGCATTGGTGTAGTTCGTGTTTAGTGTTGTTACGAGGCCTGGTAGAGTGTTTAAGGGGCGTGAACAGCATCAGATGCTGAGTGACACTATGAAGAACAAGGATATGCTGTGTACTCATTTGAGACAGCGTTACCAGCCCTGACGGAATATTGGAAAGAAGCCTCATTGCAAGTCTCCATTTGGCCAGTTGGTTGGATCGTGCAGCATCCAGGTTTGTGAGGCATTCGGATGTGACAATTTTCCGATATGGGACGGTATGGGAACGTGAGGGCAGGCATGCTCATCGTCAGGGTTCCGGTCAGCCACGTCTGATCACCGTAATGGCGGACCGCAGTATTGTGCATCAAAGCAAATCGTGACCCCTTTACATATGAGCCTGTCATCCGAGAGCAAGTTATGGATTCCCTGAAACATTCTGTGTCATCCTGCACAGGAGACTAGCAGCAGCGGGAGTAGGGAATTACCGTCCCACGCGTAGGCTGGCGTTAACACCTCATCACAAAAGGCTGTGTTTGGAGTGGTGCCGTGACCGGGAAGCACGGACTGTTGATGAATGGCGGCGCATTTTTAGCGACGAACCGCGGTTCTGCACAACCTTCGTGGGCAAGAGGTCCCATTCTTCAGTGTTTTGGAGAGGCACGACAGTGTTACTCCTGGCCTCGTTATACTGTGATACATCGGGTATGTTGCGGAGTAAAGTCAAGCGCCGGCACGGCGGGCAAGAACGTTAGAGCAGAGAGGGCTGTGACACGACATCAGCCAATAGCACGCTGACCGACCCCTCTCTAGGACGACAACGACACTCTAGCGCCATCTACACGAAGAGCACATAAGCGACGCGCCACCTGGCCGCGGTCGAGTTGAAGAGGAGCCGTTCTACGAACGCTTCTGCAGCGACTTAGGAAATGTATTGCTTCACTTTTATTATGCGTTGTGTATACTGAAGAAACTTCTCATTTGTCTGTATCCCATTGCTTGCGACACTTATGTTTTTCACAAGTTAAGTATTGTATTGATTTCTTTTTGTAATAAACTCTATTAATACGATATGCTTGAATTGTTGTCTAGCGATCCGAGAAGCAGGTTTCCTAGGCACCCCACATAGGACGAATGGGCAGGACACGACAGGGTGTGACTCGGCTGGTAGTGATTGAGGGAACTGTAACGGCACAGCGGTACGCCACGGATATCCCGCGTGTTCACGTATTACCCCTCATGCGACAGTATGGTGGTGCCGTTTTTCGACAAGACACTGCCTGTCCAAACGTGAAACGTGTCTCCGTGTGTGACACTGAAGTACTCTCTGGCCAACAAGATACCCTGTCCTGTTCGCGATAGACGTGTGTGGGGCTCTCTCGGACGTCAACTCCGTCCCAGTGTCACCATCCAGGACGTCATTGACCAGTCACAGTAATTGTGGACCAACTTGCCCCAGGAGATGCTAAACGGCTGTATGACACATTTCCCAATCGTATCAGTTCATGCATCCAGGCCAGAGGGAGAGCAATGTCAACTGATAAATGGGCTCATACTGCAAAGTGCTTTGTAAATTTGATTTGATGTTGTAATCACTGAAACAGCATCATATACCTTCTCAGCCCATAAAGTTTCATTTTGTTTGTTCCTCTCCTGTTTGGCTGCCTCCCCGTTTTTTGTTTATTTTTTTCCAAGAGTGAACAATTACTTTGTGACGAGTCACTGGAGACCACGGGTCCCTTACACAAAACTACTCCGAAAATATCCCTGAATAACCTCAGAAATTTTGTCGGTGCAGTTTAAATTCGTTCTGTAGACGACTGTCTTTTACAGGCTGATAGCTTTATTCTGAAACAAATCCTTTGGCTTCAGCTAAGCGATATTCCCTCTCGGTTTAAGTTTTGTTGTTCTGGTTCCACTCAGCAGATGGGAGACCTTATCTGGATTCTAAAATTTAAAAAAAGCTGGAGATGTTGATGACTGCCTAAAAGACGAGAGGCATTACTTCATTATTATCAGTTGCTTACTGTATCAATAAAATTTACTGGTACAGCCAGAGCGGCTTCATAAAAGCGTGCACTTGCGATAGGGCATCAGGGGTATATGGGTTCCACAGTACGACGGAAAAGCTTACTATGAGGAAATTATCTGGTATCATCCACTTGAAGCGGCGGGCACAGAATAAGTGAAGCTAGTAGATACTGATCTCAGAAATTTCAGTGAGTGTTAGCTGATATACTAGGGAGAGTAATGATTTACGTTCTGAACTTGGTCTTTGTAATTACGCACTAGCATGGTTCATAGAATATTTTCTGGGCCACTGAAATGTGCATTCGTGCCACGGGCTGAGCTGCTCTAGTTGATTTGCGAAAGGGAAATCTGTACAACACACATCGGGAGCTATTCCAACTTTTTTTGCTCTTCGTGATTTCCACCCGCCTGGATAACCGTGCTTGTTGAACTGCCCCCTTCTGGGACAGGGAGGCTCACCGGCCCTGGAACCAATGCGCCCGGCGGATCAACGACGAGGGCAAGTGTGCTGGCCATCCTGGATGTGGTTTTTAGGCGGTTTCCCACATCTCACTAGGTGAATGCTGGGCTGGTACATACGTCCGCCTCACACATACACTTTCACATAGAATTTTCTCTAGACGCAGACAGAAGGGGTACACTGATTTCATCGCAGGGCGGTGAATACTAGGCTGGAGACATTAGATGTATAGTCTCCTTAAACGCATAATGAGCAGCAGCAGTGATAATTACATCATGATTGTTTAAGAATGCCTCAAGAGATCCTCAGAACGGTTCTTGGTATAATATCGAAAATTTTAACACCAAATGAATAGCGAAAATTGCTATCAGTTCCATGCAACTTGCGATGATATACATATATAGGGTGATTATCATTAAACTTTCAAAACGCTGTAGAAATGACATTACTGGTTAGAATGACGTCAGACTGCAAGGAATATTATCGGAGAATGGGGAAAACGTATGACAGAAAAAATAGTGAGAAAATTGATCAATAGATGCCGCTGTATGTGTCAGAAAACGTAAATGAAAGCACCAGTCATGCGCACGACCCATTAAAGTTGGTATAAACACGCCGGGTACATGGCTTTTCCTCCTTTCCCGTCTGTGGCGTCCGCCATGACTGTCTCAATATAGGACCGCGCTCTGCTTGTAAGGCTGTGTTGCAAGAATGACGACTGCGCACACGTCGCTCTCCAGCAGTTCCGGACACTGAAGGGTTTGAAAAAAGGCGTTGGTTCGATGACTGCCGTGGGTCTGGAGAAAATGATTCAGAAATACGAAAAGACGGGATCTTTTGGTGTGCAACCTGATAGAGGGAGTAAACGAACTGATTCGACGTCAGTGGAAGCAGTGGCCGCAGCAATGCAGGAGGAGACGAGTGGTGGTGTGCAAACGTGTAGTGCACGGAGAATTGCCCGAACATTGGACGTACCCGTGAGCACGTGCGTAAAATCCTACGAAACATCCTTCTTTGCTATCCACTCAAAATTAACAATGTGCACGAGTTGCTTCCTGTTGACCTGCCAGCTAGAGAGACCTTTGCTTTAGAATTTCTTGCTCGCATGGAAATGGACAATGACTGGCCGTGGAAGATTTTGTGGATAGACGAAGCCCGCTTCCATCTGACAGGAAATGTCAATACACAGAATTGTCAAATATGGGCAACGGAAAATCCACACGCAAATCAACCAGTACCACTTCATCCTGAAAAGGCTACTGTGTGGTGCGGGTTTTATTATAGGGCCATATTTTTTCGAAGAGACAGGTGCTTCCGGTCCTGTTACCTGTACCGTCACTGGTAACCGCTATGAGTGTCTTTCGCGCAACCACGTCATTCCAGCTCTCCAACCGCTTGAATGTGTGGATGGGATCATTTTTATGCAAGACGGCGTACCTCCGCACATTGCAAATCCAGTTAAGCAGTTGCTGAAGTGCCATTTCGGAAATGCTAGAATTATCAGCCTCCATTTTGGTACAGCCTGCCTGTCTCGATCACCTGATCTTAATCCACGTGACTTCTGGCTGTGGGCCTGTCGAAAGATATTGTGTTTAGTGTTCCGATTGCAAACTTAGCTGTATTGAAGGCACACATTGTGGAACACATTCTGAACGTGACCCTGGGAACATGCTGTTTCTCGATTTCAACTTCTTGCAGAAATCGGTGGAAAGCATATTGAACATGTTTTGCGCCAGTCACACGGAAATTAATAATCCGATTTGATTTTGACTGATGCTTTTTATGCGGCTTTTGGCCTCAGGACAATTAAAAACCGATGTGATTGATGCTTTTTGTGCGGTTTTTGACCCCAGGACAATTAACAATTAAAAAACGAAGTGAGTTATGATTTTTATGTGGTTTTTGGCCTCACGACAATTAAAAACTGGTTTTTCCCATCCAATTGATATGACCTTGCCGTGGTGGACGTGCTTATGTAACTAACAGTATCACATCTGTACACCCATGCACACTGAGTAGTACAGTTTGTTTAATGTCAAACATACACCCTAGGCATTGTTGTATAGTTCATTTGTCATTTATAGCCTACCACTATTAAATTGCTACATTTTGTAACTATTTATTTTTCTTCTGCAATACGTTTTCCCCATTCTCCGATAATATTCCGTTGCAATTTGACGTCATTCTGACCAGTTGCGTTATTTCTACAGTGGTTTGAAAGTTTAACTTTAATTAAATCACCCTGTATATATTATTTCGTCGTTTTCTTCACGATATGTTCCATCATGAAACAGTACCATAATGAGGCCAATCTTCCATCTATAATTTGACGAACGATTTATTTTCATTATTACTGTACAGTACCCTAATGAGGCCAATCTTCAATCTGTGATCTGACAAATAATTGATTTATTTTCATTTCGATATCTGATACCCTTCTGTTCACTGCATGTGTCAGCTACCAGTTTTGTTTTTCTTTTTTTGGGCATAATTTTGTGACTGGTTTCATGCAATATGCCACGACTTCCTCTTCTGTGCCAACCTCTTCATATCAGACCCAATCTCTCCAAATACTATTTGGACACATTCCAATCTTCGTCTTTCCCTACAGTTTTTGCCCTGTATAAATCCCTCTATTACGATGCAATTTATTTCACGATGTCTTAACACATGTCCTATCAACGTATTTCTTCATCTTGTCAGTGTTTTTATACATTCCTTTACTTGTCGATTGCGCAGAGAACCTCCTCATTTCCTATCAGTCTACTTAATTTTCATCATCCGCCTGTAGTACCGCATCTCAAATATTTCAATTCTCTTCTGTTCCGGCTTTCCCACAGCCTAAGTTTCACTACCATACAGTGCTGTGCTCCAAACCACATTTTCAAAAATTTCTTTCTCGCATTATGATCTATCTTTGATACTGCCAGAACTTTTTTTTCAGTGATGATTGCCCTCTTTTACTGTGCTCTTTACTTAACCCACCATGCCTTATTTTGGTACCAAGGTATCTTCGGACGGAAATCGATAGATGTGATGTACATGTACAAACAAATGATTACCATTTTAGAAAAACTGGGTGAATTATTCAACAGAAAGAGCTTCACATATTGAGAAAGTCAATAACGCATTGGCCCACCTCTGGCCCTTACGCAAGCAGTTATTCGGCTTCGCACTGATTGATAGAGTTGTTGGATGTCTTCCTGAGGGATATCGTGCCAGTTTTGTCCAACAGGCGCTTCATATCGTGAAAATCCCGACCTGGTTGGAGGGCCCTGCCCATAATGCTCCAAACGATTTCAGTTGGGGAGAGATCCGGCGACCTTGCTGGCCAATGTAGGGTTTGGCAAGCACCAAGACAAGCAGTAGGAACCCTCGCCTTGTTTGGGTGGGCATTATTTTGATGAAATGTAAGCCCAGGATGGCTTGCCATCTGCGTACGAATATTGTAAACATTTTTCTGTGTATATTTGTATTTTAACTTAGTTGATAATGGTGTTTAGGCGGAGTTGGGGAGAGAGCTCCACATTTATACAGACAAGTGTGGAAATAGCCTAAAAACAGCAATGAGACAGGGCGTTGTTCCAAACAAATGGTCGCAAGCGGATTCCATTCAAATCTGGATCACCCCTGCTTCACCCCTGCTGCACTTTAATATATGCAACCAGGTCATGACAAGTTCTTCAATATGAAGGAGAAACACTCTTCAAAATACTTCAGTTTCGGCTGATGCATCATTGGTACGGGACTCAACAGAAAACGAACACTCGTCCGTGAATGTCTGCCTCTAACCGAAATTTGTTGAGCATCTCCATAACATTCTCGCTCTCGCTTAACGATCCCGCAGCGCAACGCGCTGTTCTTCGTTGAGTTTTCAAAACCTCGATCTCTTCTGCTAATCGCACCCAGTAGGGTCTCAGTCTGATGACCAACACTCAACAACAGATCGAACAAGTGCCTTGCAAGCCAGTTCTTTGGTGGATGAATTACATTTCCTAAAGATTCTTCCAATGAATTTCAGTCCGGCATCTAACCTTCCTGCCTCCGCTAGATTTTAGATCGTTCCGGACGATTACTGCTTAGTATTTTGCGTATGTTACTGTTTCCAGTTATTCATCGCGAATTATGTTATCGAATCTCGTACATGCGGTGATCCAGTTGGTCCTACCGATTCGTTTTGTGCAACCCACACTACGTCTCTGTTATAAACGATTTCCAGATAGGTAACAGCCATGTAATCAATATTAAGTTCCATCTCAGAGCTTTTGGACCAAGATACGATACTTCTGGCACACTTATCCAAGTGTCTCCAGTCTTTCTGTAGCTAGTGGTGTAGTGTTACTGGTTTCGTATGTCTCTCTAAGGTTATTCCGTTTATCGCACTTAATCTTTCGTAAAACGTCCAGAGCCTATATACCGGAAAGTTGCTACCACGCTTCCCATTCTGAAATCTCCTGCTAATTTCGTTGCTTCTGATGGTAAAACACACTTTATAAGATAACGTTTCTGAACAGTTTACGAAAGATTAAGTTCTATAAACTGAATAAACTTACGGACATCCAAATATACCGCCAATTATACGAAGGAAGTTTGAAACACTGGTTCAGAAATGGTTCAAATGGCTCTGAGCACTATGGGACTTAACATCTGTGGTCATTAGTCCCCTAGAACTTAGAACTACTTAAACCTAACTAACCTAAGGACATCACACACATCCACGCCCGAGGCAGGATTCGAACCTGCGACCGTAGTGGTCACGCGGTTCCTGGGATGAGTATGATATGGCAGAAGTAAGGTATATCTTGGTCCAAAAATTCCGTATAACTCATGGCCACTTCTCACTCGTATTTTTTACATTATGATTCAGTTTGCTTAAAGTCGCCCGAAGCTCTGAGGTGGAACTTCTATCGATTACGTGGCTGCCGCCTGGTGGATACCGTTCCTGATACAGATGTAGTGCGGGTTGCATAAAACGAATCGTTAGGGGTATCTGACTCACCCTGTATATGCGCTGTACTTTACATTTATTTACGTTCAATGTCAACTGACTGCCCCCGAATCAACTACCAATCCTCTGATACTTTATCTTCTGGCGTTACAATCTTCCTATAGACGATGGGATCGTCTGCCAACAACCTTGTGGAGTTTTTGATGTTGTCCACTAGATAACTTTGTGGTTGCCACTGTTGCCAGTGATGTATCGCCAGTAATGTAATGGAATCTCCTGTTATTCTGCAATACTTTACATTTATTTACTTTCAGTATTAACTGCAAATTCCTATAACAACTGCCACTCCTGTGCAGGTCTTTCTGCATTTCACTACAGTCTACTGGCGTTGCAAACTATAGATTACAGGATGGTCCGAAGTTTCGTGTAATTTTTGACGTTATCCACAAGAAAATTGACATACAGAGTGGTCCAAAACTGTACATGCTGCTTAATTTCCCATAACTTCGAGGTAAACTTGTAAGCGTATTGTCATGTCGTTGACTTAGTTGTGGAATATCTTTGCAGGCAGCCGCGTCTGTAGAGTCGAGAGCGGGACACAGAACTGTTATGTTGTGTTATGTGTAGCTCTGCATGTGAGATGAATTGTTAGTATGGAAGTTGAAGTGATGCCACAAGTGCTATTACAGTAAAGTGATAAAATAAGCAAATGATTGAAAGGAAAGTGCGTCAATGAGTAATTTAAAAATGAGCAGTGCTGCTGATAACGTATTTGTGTATCCTCTCGTTGCGTGTCGTACCGTACAGTATCAGCCATCCGCGCCGTGTTCGGTCTCCAAGAATGAACTAATGTGAATCATTAATACTATTTACCACAAAAGAGAGTATTTAAGTGCCAGTGTCTTGTAGCGAGCTTGAGGACGTGCGTTCGATCATCGCGTTTCCGCATTATCAACAATCAGCCGCGCCGCGACGGTTACACGCACGCTCGTACAAGTGAGAAATGAGAACTGAAAAATTAACTTTACGATCAGTGTCAAAATTTATTACTAGTGTCAAGGAGGACTGGTACCAAATATCTGTGTATGCGTGACGAGCGTAAGAACTTTCGTTCGATTACTCGGCTTTCGCATCATCAACAATCATCCGCGCCGTGTTCGGCACGCGTACGCTCGTCCGAGTGATACTGTGGACAGATAATCATCAAGATTGCTAATTTGGATAAACATTTACGACTTAAAGTGTAAACAGTGCAACCTACGATTTTCTTTTAGCGTCTCAGAATATAGTTGTTCATACCAGACGTAGATTAGTGTTGAGTGGCTCCCCTAAACCCGCCTGTATATTTCGACAGATAATTTCAGGCAAGCCAGCAGCATTGTAGAGCAGAACAGTACGACCGCCATGGGATTACCAGATACGTGGAGTGGACAGGGCGCACGGTCAAGAAACGGTCACGAAACGACAACCAGTAAAAGGTACCCCAGCCATTTGCACACCCGGGCATGTTATAAACTGACGGAAACGTCTCATTTTGGTGAAAGTGTAGCTTGAAGTTCAAGTTATTGAAGTCATTTTACAATAGGTGTCCGAAGTGGGCGCCACTTACAGCCATACAGAGGCGATGCCTCTGAACTGTAGCACGAAGTACCAACAGCAATGTGTCCAGTCTCATAGCTGCACAGGAATGTTCGATGAATTCTCGAAGTTCATTCACTGTGCGTGGTTTTTGTCGGTTAACGTCATTCGTTAGTGTACCATATTGGTGAAAGTCTAGAGGCGTCAAGTCCGGAGAACATAGTGGGTACTCGACGGCACCTCCTCGGCATATCCATCGACGAGTAGATTTTTATTGAGGTATTCCCTGACACTATTATGGTCGTGGGGTGGGGTACCATTTTATTGAATGTAAAACCTCTCTTTCCCATACAGCTCACGGATGGCACGTAAAATGGATATCTCAGGATTCTTTAAGTACAAATGACCAGTGACATTGCTATCAAAGATGAAAAGTGCAGTCGAACCCCCAAAAAACAACCCACATCACACTTTCACTCCCGACAAACTCACGGCTTTGTCCACGCTGATGTGCGGATTTGCGGTGGTTCAATAGACGGAATTGTGAAATTACACTGCGCATCATCACACCTCATAATTATCTCTACATACACTTTACTGTTACACACCAAAACCACTCGCAGACACAATTCTGCGGTCTGGATGGTACTTCTTCATTGCGTGCAGCGGTCTTGGGATGTAGCACTTAAACTTCGCGGTCCTCATAATGCGCTGAACACTTGAGCTACTCAACCTGGTTTCAAGGGCACACTGTCTCACAGACTTAGGTGGGGAGCGGGCGAAGTGTTGTAACACAGCACGGGACTTGGTGCTGTTACAGGTAGTCCAGATCGTTGTTTGTGTGTCGGTGGCTCTGTCTGAAACCCCGAATGTCGCCCTGCACCAATCTTGTTTACTCATGTAACTGAAAATAGCACAAGATAACGTTTATGTGAATATTGCCTCACAACAAAATACAACAACACCCAACTGGCGACTGCCAGAGTAATACAATATTAAACTGCCAAAAATGAGACGTTTCTGTCAATTAATTCGGAAGTTATGGAGAATTAAACAGTGTATAAATTTTTGGGCCTCTATGTATATTATTAACAGTAACGACACCACTGCAGTCCGTTGAGGTACTCCCGAAATTTCCTTTACATCTGTCGGTTTCGTCTCGTTAAGAACAAAGTGTCTGCCGGGATGACATTAATCCATTCACAAATCTGTTACGGGTGCGGAACTGTGTCGAATGACTACCAAAAGTCAAGGAACACGGCATCAACCAGTCCACCACAGCCCAGATTTCGTGGGCGAACAGACCGACCTGTGTTTCGTAAGATCTCACCTTACAGAACTCATGGTGATTTTTATAGAGGAGATTTTCGTTTGCTAAAAACGTCATAGTGCGTCAGCAAAAGCCATGATCCACAATTATTCAGGAACACACTGACTTCAGCGCAACTCCGGCGACTTACGACAAACTGCTGTTGCTTTTGCGTCATCTCCGCACAACCTCTAATGTATCTCACTGCTGAGCGATTTTAACTGATTTTCTGTTCTGCGATTACTTATCTCATTATCTGCTCTTTCAACGTTCGTGAGAAGTTAGTACTCTGTGATACACTAAATGTCATCAATTATTTGTTGGCTGTATTCAATTCTTTCCCTACCGTAGTTGCTAACCTTGAGAAGAGGCTGTCAGTAATCACACTGCAAGTATGGAGAAGGGTATGAGGGCACTCCCTCTTGAAAATTTTAAAAATTATAAAAATGCTATATTTCAGACACTTTTCGACCCTAAATAAAAATATTTTCCAGGGATAAAAACCATTGTAAATGAAAACATTAAGCGGAAAGTCGTCAAAATGATATCTTGAAGACTCCAATTATATATATATATATATATATATATATATATATATATATATATATATTCGTGTTCACTTAGACAAAACGGATCTACATCCATTATGTTTTTTAAGAAGTCATTGTCTAGTAGCAATTTTTCTTTGATGTAACCACATGAACTGACGAAAAGACATCTATTATCTGTATAAAATTTCGTAACAACAGATTTTTCAGACCTGGTATGGCGAATGTAGATTCTGGTGTCTACACCAATTGCAACATGTTCATTGCCTTCCTAATATTTTATGACTTACCGGATCTTCTTTTTGAAGAAATACATTTACTTTGATAAATAACGAAAGGCAGTTATGCAGAAAAGAACATATAGTATAGTAACTAGATAATTTAGAATATGATGTGATCTAATTAAGTGATAGTTTTTTTATATTTTTGGAAGCTTCCTCATGGAGAAATTTTATCAGAGATTAACACTGTTCGATTATGCTTTCTACTGACTGGAGCAAAGAGAGACATCTTGTGCAAACATAGTATTTTATGGGGGTTTTGTGCCATTATATTTTTGAACCTTTCTTTTTAGAGAAAGTAGTAAAGGTCCATTACAAACTCCTCTGCATCAAAACACTTGAGACTTTTCGCACATGTTTGCTCAGCTAAATAAAGCTAGTACAGCAACAAGTTTGTATTCTTATAAGAGGCTGGACATCCTTCATAAAAGCAGCAACTCTTTTTATGTGTCCCGCCAATGTATCTGCATTGCTTTTCTTAGCAACTCTTCACTCAACAAATTAAAAACGTTACCTGGTTAGAAAAACCGCAACAGCTTACAGACGAATGCTTTGAACCTTACCACGTAATTTGTTTCGAAAGCAGTTTTATTCCTGTCCTTTAAGGTGACGAGGTGCAGAACGAAAAATTTTCGTCGGCAATGAACATGACCGATGTTAGTAAGCCGTCGTGACAAAATTATTCGTAGACAGGTTTACTACGAACGCAGAAATGAAATCATTACAACATTTTACGAGTAGTAGTATCTGATTAGCGAAATGTAAACAATATCTTTCCTGATTTTTTAAACATCAAATTGTAAAATGTCTAATTCCATGATTGTTGTTAGCTTCCCGTAACTCCGCAATTAAGCTGATAAATCAGTAAGAATTATGGACAACCTGTAATCGTTGGCAGCCATGCCTCTCTCAATAGAATTAGAATAAATAATTATCAAATAGTGAACGTGAGATTTTCCACCATTAGCAGACCCTGCAGCATGCAGCACAAGTTCTGAAGAGAAATTGTAGACGTCTTGGAAAAGTAAAAAGTAAGACCGAACTCTCATTGTCAAAAATAACACACAGTGATATACGAAAAACAATATACATAACATAGATTTCCTTGAAACGTACGTAGATCTATTATATGAAAGACATTACTGTTTAACAAATCGCGTAAGGCGCAGTGAAAGCTTCCTGTTTATCCAAAATTTTGTCATCCTGCCATAAAGTAACGCGAACGAAGATACACTAAAGATTGTTGAATCTACCTTTTCGACCGAAGTCAGCTCCAATCGCCTCCTGTTTGTGAAATAAGCACACTGGAACCCTGTAAATATTAAGGAAACTATAACACAAAGGAGTTGGCTGAAATATTCTGAGGTAAGGCCTCGCACTGCGGAGGAGTGAGAAACACAACTACAAATGTCAGTAAGAAATATGTGTTGACGTTCCCCCTCGTACTGGCGTACCTGTGGCGCACGCTACATGATCGTTACCGGCATTCGAATATCAAAGGGAAGAACTGGAGGGAGTTAAGTCAGGTGGTTGAGCTGAAGGGGTTATGCTGTCTAAACTGATGTTATATGCGTTTCTGTATAACATCAAAGAAACTGCAAGGAAAGATATCACTGCATAATGTTGGAAATTTCGTTGGCATGAGACCAAAAATACCTCATGAGCAAACAAATAATCTGAACGCCACGAAGAAATACAGGGTAGAACTATTAATAATAGTGAGATAACGAAACTGTAAACACAAATGAATTTTTAGCGCATTCCTCCTTCTATTCTTGTATTCTTGGCAGAACAATGCTGCATTCACTAATGAAAACAACTGTGAACTTTTTAAGATAGTTCATCATCTTATGAACCGATGTAATGGTTCTTTGATCATTTAGTCCATTGATTCCATTTCTATATGATGCTTTTTCCTGTTTTGTCAGCACTGAAATTGCTAAATCCGTTGTGGCACATTGCAGTTCTATAAGCACGCTTTTGGGCGTCCTTGACACGAGAACAAATTAAGTACGTTATCAAAATACCCTGTGAAATCTATTTGCTTAGATAGCCGAAGAAAATACATAAAACGAAATTCCAAGAAGCCACTAACATGTACAATCTCTAACTGAACAACTGTCGTGGGTTACACAGAGGTATAACATGGATAAAATAATGGAAAGTAGTAGTAGTATACGCATAGAAGTTAGTGTATATTTCTGGACGACGACTTCTACATGTCAAATAACTGATCTGCACTTTGGCTTAGGAACTTGTTATCGGTATCAAATGGTTCAAATGGCTCTGAGCACTATGGGACATCTGAGGTCATCAGTCCCCTATAACTTAGAACTACTTAAACCTAACTAACGTAAGGACATCACACACATCCATGCCCGAGGTAGGATTCGAACCTGCGACGGTAGCAGTCGCGCTGTTCCGGACTGAAGCGTCTAGAACCGCTTGGCCACAGCGGCCGACCTTAACGGTATCAACTACAATTTATTTCGTTCCGTTCGTGGATGGATGATAACGGAAAAAAGGAGAGAGAGAGAGAGAGAGAGAGAGAGACGGGGGAGGGGCCATGAAGAAGATAAAGGTTTAACATCCCGCAACGAAGAGTTCTTAGAAACTGAGCACAAGCTAAAATAAAGAAAGGATGGGTATTATTACTTTCAACGTGACGTGCCCGACTGTAAAAACTTAGAACTTCTCTTCAAAAACAGTTTACTTTAGTTCTCGTACTAACTTTTTGTCACGTTCCTTCATAAACCACCAATTAAAATTACTTCCGTATGATACCTGTTTTCTTAATTTCAAAAATGTAGGTTCAAAAATGCTTTGTTTATTTTTAGTTTCTGACGATAGTTCAAATTTCATACAATAGCAATATACGACAATTTTGCTGGGAAAAATGTATTATAGTTTTTCGGTTCAGTTTCAAAGTCTCTCCAACAAAAGATAAGAGTGTTTCAATGTACACGCGGTAAACTGGACATTAAACTGGACACTGTGTTTTAATGTGTCACGGTGTCAACCAGGATTGTTCAAACAGAGTAACAGGTGGCGAGTACATGTCCTTAATGGAACAATCCAGCGTTGGCAGTGGGATATTTACATTTCATTAGTCGTATGTTAACATCGTAATTGATAGCGAGCAAACATTTTACATCCGATATGCCAGCAAATATTTCACATCGGCTATGACGGCCGAACTGCTATAATTCAGGGACGCGATGGTGATTGAGCCACGCGTGCCATTTCGAATCGATTCCAGAGGAAGTTTCCGACACCGGTATTCAGATAGGAAGGGTGTTAGGGCTGTCTATCTATCTAGTTTCCCATCAGTGCCCTGAGTCAGATACCAAATCCTCGTAAATGACTCTTCAACGGAGCGTGGGATATTGTCGAATGCTTCTTTTGACAGAAACGGTCTCCATGCCGGTATATAATTACGCTCGCTTTCCTTCGTTTCATCCCAGAAAATCGGATGATTACCGTGGTAGAGAGCAATAACCTTATATTTCCATAGTAATGTATTGCCAGAAACCTCGTCAGCATGGTATTTTCATTGTTTATGCTTCATTTCCTATCAATGATAGGTGGGAAAAGCAGCTGCAAATTAATACGAATTGCAAGCAGATTAGGTTCAGGTGTCATCTTAGAACGAAGGAGAAATTGTTCACTGGGCAGTAAGTTTGGGATGATGACAGAAACGTATATGGTATTGCAGGCTTTCATGTAATGTCTGTTTGATGTCACTTTGGATCAAAAATAAGCTGACAGATACTACTCAGCTGTAGCGTAATTACGATCCCTGCAACTATAGATTCGTAAATCGACGTAAACCGACGTAGAAGAAACAATCGAAAAGGGAAGAATTGGAGGCAACGTGGCAAGCATTTGCTTAGATTAAAAAAATCAGTAGATTGGCTATCAAGGAAACTGCCAAATTGTATCAGTAATGACTTGACAGCTCTCTGCTATATAAGAACGAGGAAAGTCTACAACCAACCACAATTTCATTGAATTCGAAACTCCACAAGCCCATCTTCAGATGGCAGCATATTATCTTATATAATTTTACAATTTTCCTTGCGTCGATAGCGTTGGAAGAACTACTAAATATTTTATTATGTAGATTAAAAACTATTTCTTCCTTGTTATTTTGTCACCAGTCAACTGTCTATTTGCAAACAGACAAAAACCAATAAACGTCGCTGTTGGAGGCAAAATAATAAGGAAGTAAGTACTTTTTATTCTCTGTAGCCCCCATGAACCATGGACCTTCCAGAGGTGGCGTGGCTTGCATACCCTAACGACACAGATGCGCTTACAATGGTAAAGTGACTTACCTTTGGTGAGGCCAGACTAACCCGTGGTTCCTGAAAAGGAGTGTCAACGTTATCAACAGTTGCATGACAACAGTCTGGACGATGGTTTGATTTGGCCTTGTCATATTACCAACATGACATTGCTGTGCTGTTACTACGAGCGGCTGAAAGCAATGGGAAAGCACAGCCATGAAGTTTTTTCCTGAAACCATGCAGCCCTACAATATGGCATCCTCTTGTGTAAAATGTTCCGGAGGTAAATTGTCACCCCTCCGGATCTTCGGGTGGGGACTACTCATGAGGTGGTTGTTGCAAAAAAAAAAAAAAGACCAAGAGTGGCGTTATATGGCTCGGAGCGTGGAAAGTTACGTCCATTAATCGAGTAGGTTAGGCTAACGAATTTAAAAACGGAAATAAACAGCTTAAGACAGATGTAGTGGGAATTAGTGAAATTAGTTTGAACGAAGAACAAGACTTTTGTCAGATCGGTAGAAGGTTATCAACACAAGATTAAATGGGGGTAATGCAGGTGTAGGCTTAGTGATGAATAAGAAAATAGGGATGCGGGTAATCTACTATGAACAGCGTAGTGAAAGCATTATCGTAGCCAAATATACACAAAGCCAACAGCCACCACGTCAGTACTAGTTTATATGGCAACTAGCTTCCAAGATGATGAAATTGTTCAGACAGTTAGAGGAGAAGAAAATTTAATTATGATAGTTAACTGAATTCGGTATTAGGAAAAGGAACAGATGAAAAAGTAGTAGAACGACATGGACTGTGGGAACGGAATGAGAAAAGCCGCCAGTTAGAAATCTGCACAGAGCGTACGTTAATCATCGCTAACACTTGATTTGAGAAACATGAAAGAAAATTTAAATGTGGAAGATATCTGGGGACACTGGAAGGTTTCAGACCGATTACGGTAAGACAGAGATTACGAACTAGCATTTTAAACTGACAGACATTTGCAGGGGCATACGTACACTCTGGCCATAGTTTATTGGCGAGTTTGTTTGCGTGGCCATCCTCCGCAGCAAGCGCATAATTATTTTTTGTGAGTAAAAAGCACCTTTTATTTCACTGCATTTTATTCTCTCAGGGGCGTTTCATCTTTTTTCACTTTAAGGCATCATCAGTGGGATAGTTCTCCGGGTTTTTAGTAGGCGTCGGCGTTTCCTCTCTTCTGGTCACATAGAGGTCACTCTACGAACCAGAGCGTGTTTTATTGTTTTGAACATTTTTCTTCCCACTTTTCATTTCGTTTGCCCTTGTTGTTGTGCTGCACTATCAATCTTCTGTCACTAATATAGACATAGTACTAATATAGACATAACTACTTTGAGCTCACTGTGTATCTCATTCTGGAAACAAACCAAACAGGATGAGATACAATCTTAATACTGATATCCTTTCACACTGAATTTTAATCCCACTCTTTAACCTTTCTTTTATTTTCGTCATTGCTTCATCAATGCATAGATTGAACAGTAGGGGGCGAAATACTACATCCCTGTCTTACACACTTTTTAATACAAGCACTCCGTTCTTTGTCTTATATTGTCAGTGTTCCCTCTTGGTTCTGTACAAGTTGTATATCACCTGTTTTTACCTACAGCTTGCCCCTATTTTTGTCAGAATTTCTCACATTTCGCACAATTTTACGCTGTCGAATTCTTTTTCCAGATCGACGAAACCTGTGAAAGTGTCTAGATTTTTCTTCAATTTTGCTTCAACTATCAACGGCAACGTCATAACTGCCTCTCTGATGCCTTTATCCTTTCTAAAGGCAAATTGATCGTCATGTAGCAGGTCCTCAGTTTTCTTTTCCATTCTTCTGTATACTAATCTTGTCAGCAATTTGGATGCATGGGCTTTTTAGCTGACTGTGCGATAAGTTTCACAGATTTCGGGTCTTGCTATCATGGGAATTGTGCGGATGCTTCTGAAAGTCTGATGATATATCGCAAGTCTAATATATTCTACACACCTACGTGAGCCGCGCTGGGTAGCCGCACGGTCTTGGGCGACTTGCCACAGTTCGCGAGGCTCCCCCCGTCGGAGGTTCGAGTCCTCCCTCGGGCATGGGGGTGTGTGTTGTTCTGAGCGTAAGTTAGTTTAGGTTAGATTAAGTAGTGTGTAAGCCTAGGGACCGATGATCTCAGCAGTTTGGTCCCATAGGAACTTACCACAAATTAAAAAAAAAAATCTGCGTGAATAGTTGCCACATCCTCTAATGATTATAGACATTGCGGTTGAGTTTTATTTCTTCTGTCTCATCCGATCTTAAGTTGTCCAAACCACCTTTAAATACTGATTCTACTACTGGATATTCAGTCTCCTCCCTGTTGCTCCAATTTCGTCTTCCATCACGTCCGGAGATCTCATTGCACTCTTAATGTTATCGCTCTTGCTTTTAATTTCAACAAAGGTTGTTGTGACTTTTCAGTACGCTGAGTCAGTCCTTCGATTTCCTCACATTTTTCATGCAGCCATTTCACGTTAGCTTCCCTGCATTTTTTCATTCCTAAGTGACTTCTATTTCTGTATTTCTGAATTTCCCTGAATATTTTTTTTTCTTTCGTCGATCAGCTGAAGAATTTCTTGTGTTACCCATGCTTTCCTCGCAGTTGCTTTCCTAATACCTGTGTTTTTCTTTCCAACTTCTGTGATTGCCTTTTTTATAGATGTCCATTGTTCTTCAAGTGAACTGCCTATTGAGTGTGAGCTATTCATTATTGCCGTGACTATAGCCTCTGAGAAATTTCAGCGTATTTATTCATTTCTTAGTATTTCAGTATTCCACTACTTTCGGCATTGATTCTTCCTGACTACTGTCTTGAATTTAAGCCTACTCGTCATCATTACTATATAGTGATTTGAGTATATGTTAGCTCCTGGTATGACTTACAATCCAATATTTGATTTCTGAATTTCTAGCTAAACACGGTGTAATCTAACTGAAATCTTCCTGTATCTCCCGGCCTTTTCCAAATATAGCTTTTACAGAGAACCGGGGTAGTATCATTACTACCGTGTCGCTCCTCTCTGCTGCCACGTCCATGGAAGTCTCAACCACGGTCGCCCTGCTGACAATCCGTGGAGCTCCAGACGTCGTCGTATCCGTCATATTGTCCATGAGGATAACTGCCTTGCTGCAAACCTACATCCTCATTGGCTGTACGGTGCTGCACGTTCGAGCGAAAAATACGTCTGTCCTCTTGGCGTTAGTCGTGAGGGGTCCTTGATATCGTGCATAGCGTTGAGTATGGCATTAATGACTCATCTCCAAACATACGGACAAACGAGCATACGGTTCATGGCGGAGGGTACTTTTTACCATTGGTACTCATTTCCTTTCCCGTTCCACTCGCAAATGAAGCGAGGGAAAAACTACTTTCTATATATTTCCTTACTGAGTCGTAGCGCCTTTACGTCGCGCTTATAGGAGCTAATAAGAGTGAGCAGCTTCATGCAGAGATGAGTTATGGTTCTAATTTGTCAGATGGGTGATTGCGATCGAGCAGACCTGTTAGGCGCTTCGCATACGGAACGACTCAGAAGCAAGTCGTTGCCGACCTGAGTTCGTGATGAGTCGGCAGCGGATCACTTCCTGTGGAGTTAAATAAGGCTCCGCAGACGGTGCGTCTGTAGAGTGACTGGTGAGTCAATCGCTGGCAACACGTTGCCAATCAGTTGCCAGCAACTCGGCGCCCAAGTTGCCAAGCGATCTGAGTTGCATCGTGCCCTCGAACACAGCTCTGTATTGGTTCAATTTGAAGATGAAGGAAGAGGTAGCGAACATTAAGGTGGCACTGTAAGTCAAAAATCATCCTATTTGATATAACTACAGCTCCCAGGCTACTGCAGGGGAGATTTGGCAGAAAAAGCGGCGTGTGAAGAGGGAAAAGAATTTCGTATGATTTGCGTAGTGTACTGACACCTATTGTTTAAAATAAAATTACCGGTAGGTCAATGGAAGCAAAATTAGAAAAAAATATTATAAATAATTTTTTGTTAATATCAGTCTTTGTCGTACTATAAAATTACACTGTCAAGTGGAAACGAACTGTGAAAAGTCCCAAATCTCCGATACGGGTAAATACAATGCTGAACACATGTAAATTATTTAACAAGCAGAAACCACCATCACAACACTTCTGTGTACATAAACTCAAGATATAAAAGTAACAACGTATTTTGGCAGAAGAAATGAAATGCCTCAGATCACTGTAGCATTGTTTATTTCCCATAAAAAACTATGAATGTCGAGTCGATCTCTTACAGCACCTTGGCTGCTACATACAGCCTGTAATTTATATTTCTTTGGATGTAGGGATTAATCCAGAATTTTCTCCTTTCTCTTATCAGAGTGTAGTAACAATAGAGAACTATACCTTCCTCTGAGCTTGAATATATTCTCGACATGCCGAGTGTAACCAAAAGATGCTCGTGTGTGTGATAAACAGCATTCCCTCTCCTCCACTCTCGCACACGGGAACTGCAGTTTCTTATTTCTCAGATGCCTCTCGTACGAAACTCCGTTGCCAGCTAGTCGGCAACCAGTTGCTGACGTATATAGCCTGGGTGTTGCGTTCGTTTTCAGTCGCTCCGTGTACAAACGGTGTTAGTTCCAAATAGTAACGGCTGTGGCCGATGATGCCGCTATAACACAGCCTACGAAATCCCAATAGGTAAAATCAACGTATTTTGGAAACTGAATATTATCATCCTTGAATATTACGTCTTTTATTAATTATTGATGATTTAATATGTTTAATATTTTAAATATGTTTAATGTAAAGTAATAGATAAATAAATGTGCTTACGTATATTGACTGAGTATATTATAGCGTGGAAGAAGGGTATCTAGACAGGATGAGAAAGTCATATGCACAGGAGAAATTTTGCAAACTGCAGTTAGCCAGTTAACTGTACTGGGGAAACAAGAAACATAATACGATAGTTCATTTACATAAAGAAAGGAGTAGTTTGATATTTTGTGTTTCCTAAATTTGTTTATTTAATAAGTTTCTCAGAAGAGCTATTAAACTGTGATTGGCTCATAGTAAAAGACGCGCGAGGGCGCGGTATCATACTGACAAATGATTGGTTTTGATGTTTCTCAGACAATCAGAAGACGCTACATTCGCACGTAGTTTGTGGAGACTAGATGAAATTTGTAGCTCAGCCACCATGACGACAGGACGTGTGTAATGAGAGCTCCATATAAGCACTCCGTCTTTAGGCCACAAGTGGCCCATCGGGACCATCCGACCGGCGTGTCATCCTCACTGAGGATGGGGATAGGAGGGGCGTGTGGTCAGCACACCTCTCTCCCGGTCGTTATTATGGTTTTCTTTGACCGGAACCGCTACTATTCGGTTGAGTAGCTCCTCAATTGGCATCACGAGGTTGAGTGCACTCCGAAAAATGGCAACAGCGCATGGCGGCCCGGATGGTCACCCAGCCAAGTGCCGGCCACGCCCGACAGCACTTAACTTCGGTGATGTGACGAGAACCGGTGTATCCAGTGCGCCAAGGCCGTTGCCCAGAGCTCTATATAGATGCAATAATTTTGAGGAATTCTGAGTTAAACTTTACCGCAGAGTGTCGCAAAGTAATCGCGGACGAGTGAGGACAAGCGTGCAATGTACTGGTTTTTCTATGTGAACTGTGGCTTTTTGAATAAATAAAATCTGCTTGGCATACTATGCATGTGCAGACTGTGAACTGAACGGTTGAAGTGATGGACTTGCGTAGTACAGGAGCGAGCATTATGTCATAGACAATCGGTTTTTTAAGTTTTTCTGTAACAGGATTGATTCAATACCATAAGCTGGCTGTTAAGAGTGACTGAGGTTGCTTGTGTACGTCGAAACCGCAACTTCAGACTAGGACGGATTTCGCGGTGTTTTGAATAAAAGAAGTAGCAATATATCTACAACTTCACACGAGAAATATCTCTCAATTAATAACGCAGTTATCCTGAAACTAGAGAATATTTGTTGCATCCTTCAGACGCGATTAATGTGACTGGTTCCAATATTGCTCATCCAGTGAAGAAACAATGTTCGTTCTCCAACAGACAGGCATATGAGCTGCTGCAGTCTGCTTTCTGTAGGTGAAACATTACAGCATCGCCTTAAATGCTCTTATCTTCACGGTTATTACACGCTATGCACGGTGTTGGCAGTCTGTCGCAAACGCCGATTCTCCAAACTTTCTTAATAGTGATTCGCGAAAACAACGCCTTTTCCTTGCAGGGATTTCATTTTAGTCCATGGAACTTTTCCATAATGCTCGCGTGTTGACTGCATTTACCAGCAACAATTCTACAAGCACGCCACTGAGGTGTTTCGATGTCTTCCATTAATCCTACCGGTGGGGATCAAAAACATTCCAGCAGCACTCAAGAATGGGTCACACAAGTGTTATGTACGCGGTCCCCTTTCTACATCTGCTACACTTCTCTTTGTAAATGAGCTACACTTTCCTAGAATTCTTCTGACAAACAGAAGTCGACCAGTGCCTTCCCTACAACCGACATTACGTTCTCGTTCCATTTCATGTCGCTCAGCAACGTTCCATCAAGATATTTAATCGATGTCACTGTATTTCGACATTACGGGATTGTTTTTTCGTAACCCATCCGCATTAGCTTACATTTTTCCACATTTACAGCAAGCTGCCATTCATCATACCAAACTGAAATTGTACCGTAGTAATGTTGTATGCTTCTGCAGCCACTCAAAGACACCTTCCCGTACACTTCATTGTCAACTGCCACCGTCGCAGATTGCTGCTCATCCTATCCATCAGATCGTTTATGTGCGTGTACAGAGAACAAGGGTGGTCCTACCACACTTCTCTGGGGCCATCCTGACGATATCCTTATCTCTGACGTACACTCGTCGATCAGTACGACATAACGGGTTCAATTACTTAAAAGGCCTTCGAGCCACTCGCGTATCTGACAACCTATTTCGTACACTCGGCCCCGTTAACGGTGTGCAGTGTGGCACTGTAACAAACGCTTTCTGTAAATCTAGGAACATGAAATCAGCCTGTAGCCCTTCATCCATGATTCACATAACACCGTGCGAGAAAAGGGCAAGCTGAGTATCGAACGACTGATTTGTGGACAGAAATTTCCCTGTCTCAAGACAGTCGTAAAACCTCAGTCACTTCGAGAACCAGTACTGAGGTGCGACACATCACACACTCGATAGGCCACGATCCTACTGTTTTCGTATTATAACGTGTAGGGATAAACGTTTCACCTTCTCGCACAGGGCATGACATTATCTTCTTCCAAATAGCCAATACTAAAAAGCTGTTTCTAAATGACAAAACCCGCTGCGTAATCTATATTAATATTACAAATATGAAAGTAACTTTACTAAGTTCCCACGACTAAAACACTGAACCAATTTCTTTAGAATTTGGTATGGAGATACCTTGATCCCCCAGGAAGAACACAAACTTCTTTACTCGGTAAAAAAATCGACCACCAGAAGGGTGAAATAGGAAATGGAAAATTCCATTTTTGCAGCAATGAACATAAACCATGTTAAAATTATTAAATATGTTGCATAAAGTACACTGTGCAACAAAATTAAAGTACCACTTTTTTCGAAATCCGTAATTGTCTCCCATTGCGACACATTTACTCCGCAATGGTCCAAAAGCGTGGCGCCCTGCGATGTCGCCCTTGGCCTCGGCGATGCTCCTGACAAGAAGGTAGGCAAACCCCACCTAAGCGAGGTCGAAGGGGCTGCCTAACCATCAGACGCAAGAAGAGCCGCAAGGCTGAATGGATGTTGAAGTATGTGACAGGTACATCTGTGAGTGCTCAACGAAGGTGCAGCAAGGGTGTTGCCGAACTGAGGGTCTTGGAGGGACACTTGGCCGTTTTATTCACCGACGTGTTAATCTTGCAACTCCCGCTTCCCTGCCGCTCCGTCACCATTTCACAGGAAGGCGCAAAACAGGAAGGCTGAAAAAGCATAAACACCCTTTGCTGCTTCGGATCACGTTCAAATATCGTCGAATGGTTTTGGACGGTCGCTAGTGGTTTCATCCTATATACAACAGCAAAAATTGTGGTTGCATCACACTCCAAAGGGATCAAGTCACTTTCAATGGACTTGCAGCCTCACGATGTCCTTAGAAGAGGCTTGAAACGCCAAGAGGGTTGTGGCAGTGTAGAACATTGTCAAGAACGTCATCCTGCTGCCCATCGCACAGCGAACTGCCGTTTTCGACCGGTAAATGTGTGGTAATCTACGTCCCAATAAAAGCTGTTGTTTCATTGTCGCCCTTTATGTCATTCCCTGAGCCCTTTACGTGTCGATTCTGAGCGACGGTGTGACTTGATGATAAAGCTAACAAAAACATATCTGAAGATCAGGGTGCACTGGAGAAAGTTCGTATAGCCTGCAGCAATAAGATGGGTGCTTTTGATTTGAATCCACAGAGGGCGTCTGGTGTACCTTGGCTTAAATATACTAGAAGGAATAGGTTTAAATTTGTAACGTACTCTAAGCCTGAACAGAGTGCTGATATAACGAAAGTGAAATCCTGGACAGATCTAGAAATGGAATGTAAAGTTAAAAATCGACTGTTTCGAGGTACTAACCCATTTTACATTGGACTACAAATTGCTCGTGATGAACCTGAGAAAAATGATAATGTTCAGAGTAAAGTGAAATATGTCACATTTATTGCAAGAAATAGAGTTTATATGACATTTTGTAAGAGGAAAGGTAATGTAACGTTCTGAATAAAAGTATTTGTTTACAGCTAATGTCTGCGTTGGAGTTTTTTATCCGAAATTACCCGGACGATCTACGCCTCGCCTTCGTTGTTCCCAATAGTCAGCAGAGGATTGACGAACTTGCTATTACGTTTTATGGCAACAGGATTAATTATTCCGCAGCCGTTGTTGTGTTGGAAGAACTGTGGTACAATAAGCCTAATTTGGATGATTTAGTGCGTCAGTTTAGGGACGCTTATAGAGAATATGTATTTATGCCAAATGGTATAAAGTGTGAACATTATCATTTTTCTCAGGTTCATCACCAGCAATTTGTAGTCCAATGTAAAATGGGTTAGTACCTTGAAACAGTCGATGTGTAACTTTACAGTCCTTTTCTAGATCTGTCCAGGATTTCACTTTCGTTATATCGGCACTCTGTTCAGGCTTAGAATACGTTACAAATTTAAACCTATTCCTTCTAGTACATTTACGCGAAGGTACACCAGACGCCCTCTGTGGATTAAAATCAAAAGCACCCATCTTATTGATGCAGGCTATACGAACTTTCTCCAGTGCACCTTGATCTTCAAATATCTTTTTGTTAGCTTTATCATCAAGTGTTAATCTCTCAATCCTAACATTAACCCTATTCACATATGTTACAATTTTATTAATAATTACAGACGCATATTTATTACCAAAAAAACTTAAACTCATCGGTAATATCATAATGTTGCAAAGTGGAAAAGTTCTTCGCTTTCTCATCATGCTTCTCAAGAGCGGCCATTTTACCATATTCAAAGCGTACACTATCTGTCTGGGTGAATTCAGTACGCCACCTACACATGCGACCAAATATAGGCCTAGTTAGATTCGTCCGTCGGCGTATCCAACGCCGAGGGCGTGCAGCACGAAATTTCCGGTACATCCTCATCCGACGATATACAGACAACCTCTTCCGGGGCTTCCACGTCCGACGCGTCCGACGCATCCACCTCATCCTTAAACGAACGACAATGCACAATATGACAATCTGCATGTACTACTTCAAGTCTAAGAAACCCGCGTGTTTTCAACACAGGGGTTGCGGTTCTGCCTCTACGGCAGAGGCGTCAAAAGGAAGCGTGAAATGTGGGTAAGAGGGGGTGTAACGACCTTCCCACCGTGTGACACGTCTGCAGTGGCGTTGGGTAGAGGTGTGGTGAAATTTTATGCCAAAGTGACATCATTAACGCACCTTACAGCTCACATGAACTTCTGAGCGGTACGTGTCGACACGATGCTGTTAGAAGCGTCGCTGAGCTCGGGGGTGCAGTCGCAGAGCGTCATGTTTTTGCAAGATGTGGGCCTCTCTGGTCCAAATTTCAAACTTATGCGTCGCAATGGGACAGAATTACGGGCTTCTAAAAAGTTATCCTTCAATTTTGTTGCTCATTTCACATGTTATATTATAGAGGGTGTTACAAAAAGGTACGGCCAAACTTTCAGGAAACATTCCTCACACACAAAGAAAGAAAATATGTTATGTGGACATGTGTCAAGAAACGCTTACTTTCCATGTTAGAGCTCATTTTATTACTTCTCTTCAAATCACATTAATCATGGAATGGAAACACACAGCAACAGAACGTACCAGCATGACTTCAAACACTTTGTTACAGAAAATGTTCAAAATGTCCTCCGTTAGCGAGGATACATGCATCCACCCTCCGTCGCATGGAATCCCTGATGCGCTGATGCAGCCCTGGAGAATGGCGTATTGTATCACAGCCGTCCACAATACGAACACGAAGAGTCTCTACATTTGGTACCGGGGTTGCGTAGACAAGAGCTTTCAAATGCCCCATAAATGAAAGTCAAGAGGGTTGAGGTCAGGAGAGCGTGGAGGCCATGGAATTGGTCCGCCTCTACCAATCCATCGGTCACCGAATCTGTTGTTGAGAAGCGTACGAACACTTCGACTGAAATGTGCAGGAGCTCCATCGTGCATGAACCACATGTTATGTCGTACTTGTAAAGGCACATGTTCTAGCAGCACAGGTAGAGTATCCCGTATGAAATCATGATAACGTGCTCCATTGAGTGTAGGTGGAAGAACATGGGGCCCAATCAACACATCACCAACAATGCCTGTCCAAACGTTCACAGAAAATCTGAGTTGATGACGTGATTGCACAATTGCGTGCGGATTCTCGTCAGCCCACACATATTGATTGTGAATATTTACAATTTGATCACGTTGGAATGAAGCCTCATCCGTAAAGAGAACATTTGCACTGAAATGAGGATTGACACATTGTTGGATGAACCATTCGCAGAAGTGTACCCTTGGAGGCCAATCAGCTGCTGATAGTGCCTGCACACGCTGTACATGGTACGGAAACAGCTGGTTCTCCCGTAGCACTCTCCATTCAGTGACGTGGTCAACGTTACCTTGTACAGCAGCAACTTCTCTGACGCTGACATTAGGGTTATCGTCAACTGCACGAAGAATTGCCTCGTCCATTGCAGGTGTCCTCGGTGTTCTAGGTCTTCCCCAGTCGCGAGTCATAGGCTGGTATGTTCCGTGCTCCCTAAGACGCCGATCAATTGCTTCGAACGTCTTCCTGTCGGGACACCTTCGTTCTGGAAATCTGTCTCGATACAAACGTACCGCGCCACGGCTATTGCCCCGTGCTAATCCATACATCAAATGGGCATCTGCCAACTCCGCAGTTGTAAACATTGCACTGACTGCAAAACCACGTTCGTGATGAACACTAACCTGTTGATGCTACGTACTGATGTGCTTGATGCTAGTACTGCAGAGCAATGAGTCGCATGTCAACACAAGCACCAAAGTCAACATTACCTTCTTTCAATTGGGCCAACTGGCGGTGAATCGAGGAAGTACAGTACATACTGACGAAACTAAAATGAGCTCTAACATGGAAATTAAGCGTTTCCGGACACATGTCCACATAACATCTTTTCTTTCTATGTGTGTGAGGAATGTTTCCTGAAAGTTTGGCCGTACCTTTTTGTAACACCCTGTATACAGCTACTTCAGTAGCAAATAGATAGATGTATCCTTCCGCCCATGTCCCACCACATGCAGTGCTCGGCATAGGTGCTGCGCGAGTCACTCCGTCATGCGTTGGGGGAGTTGGCGGAGGGGAAGGGGGGGCGGGGGGGGGGGCGCACATAACGAGCTATGCTAACTTAAACAGGCAGACACGCGAGGGCAGCCAATGTTATCGCATATAGAACAGCTTCGTTACTTACGCTCACTCACCTTAATACAACTACTAGTGTGTGAGTGCAGCTGTGACTAACTGCTAGTCTTTCCTTAAAGTAACATCTACTCTTTCCTCGTATCTGGTCTGTATACCCGTATGTACTTCCTGCAGTTGTGCAGTATTGCTAATGGTTTTGCTTATCCAAGCACACGCCAGTTTGAGATTTGGTGCAATTTCAATGGCCAGTAGTGTTTGGGTTGGGTTGTTTGGGGGAAGAGACCAATCAGCGAGGTCATCGGTCTCATCGGATTAGGGAAGGAAGTCGGCCGTGCCCTCTCAAAGGAACCATCCCGGCATTTGCCTGGAGCGATTTAGGGAATCACGGAAAACCTAATACAGGATGGTCAGACGCAGGATTGAACCGTCGTCCTCCCGAATGCGAGTCCAGTGTGCTAACCACTGCGCCACTTCTCTCGGTGCCAGTAGTGTATTTTGTGCTTTACAAACATGTAGCGTGTCATGTGTCTTGCATATTTACTATGATTTGCCAATTCAACATTCTAATTGGTAACACTAAATATAGAAAAATAATAAAAATCTTTTTTTAAATACAAGACAAATAACTGAGAAGGCGTGGGAATTCAATGTAGATGTCCACATATTATTCGTAGATTTTAAAAAGGCCTATGATAGCATACACCGACAGAAACTCCTAAATATAATGAAGAAATTTAAAATACTATCAAAATTAATCAGATTAGTTAAAATGTGTATACATGAAACTTCATGTCGCATAAAGACACCGGTAGGAGAAACTGAAGATTTTAAGGTGTACACTGGACTGAGACCAGGGGATGCCATTTCACCTATTTTATTTAAGCTTGTCCTAGAGACGATTGATAGAGAATTTTCTAAAACCAGTCCACAAGGGATCCAGCTACAGCATGTGAAAATTACAAGACTTGCCTATGCAGATGATGTAGTACTAATAAGTAGTTCCAAAAGAGAATTAATCAGAATGATGCAAAATTACTAGAAAATTGCTGAGAAAACAGGATTACACGTTAATAAAGAAAAGACAGAATACCTGCCCATAAGTAAGAAAATCAGAAAAGATGCACCTCCGGCTGTAGATGGATTCAATTTCAAGACTGTTGACCACTTCAAGTACCTAGGAAGTCTTTTTAGGAATAACAACAGAACAGATATAAAAACAGATGCCCGTTTATCAACAGCAAACAAGACACTTTTTAGTTTCATGAAAATTCTAAGAAAAAGATCACTTAGCAGTAACTTCAAACTCCGCTTATATCAATCGACCATTAAACCTGTAATGTTATATGGATGTGAAACATTAATATTTAGAAAGAAAGATGAAGAAAAACTGTTAATATTCGAAAGAAAAGTACTAAGGAAAATTTTTGGACATGTATACGACGAAAATAACGTGGAATGGAGAATAAGAAGAAATGAAGGATTAAGAGATCTGTACAAACATCGTAACATCGTCGAAGTGCTCAAGAGGAGAAGGTTGAATTGGGCAGGCCATATAGCAAGAATGACAGAGAATAGACTACCTAGAATGGCATTCAGCAGACAATAGATGGAACGAGAGGAAGAGGGAGACCCAGAATCTGATGGCGGGATAACATTTGGGAGGACACGACGAGGATGAACAGCAGCAGCAACTGGACAAACAGCGCATTGGACAGGCAGAAGTGGAAGAGGCTCATAGAGCAGGCGTATGGTCGATAAGGCCCTTGTCACATGTAAAGTAAACTAAAGTAATGTTTTTCTTGTTACTAGATATGATCATGATTTACTTCGTAGTGCTATAAAGTCTTTATTTAGCATTCCGTATTGTTCGTATGACAAGAGACAGCCACGCTTCGCTGTCTTTCTTAGGCTTGTGCACTGATAGCGCCCTTCCAGCAAGCAAAAGAATTACGGGAAGCCAATCAGATCACATGACGTGGAAAAGGACGGACGAGTTCGCAGCGGCGGTGTTTTGGTGGCTGCTTCCGCCCCGGGGCGCCAATAGTAATGGGGTCAGCGGCGGCCAAGCCGTAAACCGGCGGGGAGCGTACTATAAATCCGTGGGAACGGCGCCTACCGCTCGCCTCCCTGCCTCCGCGGCCTCCCATTGATCGCGAGCATCCTCCTCCTTGTGCCATCGTGCCGCTAAATTACAACCTGAGAAGCGAAAAGTGGAAGCGTACAACGGCGATAAAGTCCTCAACTGCGGCGTCTAACGCACCCAGCACAGACAAGATATTCGATGCTCTAAAATTTTTACGCCCCATAAAATCCTAGAGCGACCTTGTATTGTCTAGCGCGTCCTCTTACGTCAGCTTACGTGTACGCTAGACGAGCCCACAACGTTCAACCACTTCCTCCTCCTCCTAACATACCAACACAGTCATTAAAACTAGTACGCGCTATGGCACATCCTACCGCTGGCTGATCATCTGTTCCAGTTTCCAAATGCGTCGTTATACCGAACTGCAGTCACGCATCTCCGTATATCTACGACCTACACTTCGTTGACCTCCTGTCATTGCTGTTACTATTCTAGATATACAGTGTGTTTTACAATTCCTATCACGTGATTCTAGGGACTGTAGAGGGGAATTAGCAGACATAGTTTTGATAAGGAACTCATATCCGCGAATGTACCGTTTGAAGGTAAAATATGTTTGAAAGTTGGATCACTTCCAGATCTCCCGCTTGTAACGACCCATATCTGATTGCCTTCTGTCCAAACCGAATCGACCGATGCCGGTCGCTGAATTTATAAATAGTTTAGTAACATTTTCTTTCTTTATCTTTTGTAGTAAGTGGGCAGTTCACATATTTTTGCAAGTGGCTTGGTTTTTTACTGCATTTATCGAAAAACACAGAGAACGTTTGTTTCTATGTAAATATCCAAATATGTAAATTTGGTGTTACGGTTTTTTCTGGACTTGTCACGTGCCATCAAAGCATGTATCTAAAAGTCGATTACCTGTTGTAGACGTAGGTAGCTGTCGGAAGCTTCTGAAAATGAAGACTGGGAAGGAAAGAAAGAGAGAGAGAGAGAGAGAGAGAGAGAGAGAGAGAGACCTGAGCTTCAGTCATAAAAATGGAAAGCCCGGACCTCCTGAGTGAAGCGGAACGTTATACCTTTTTATTGCTGCCCCTGATCTATTGAAACCGTAAGAAAATAAGTATTTAAACATTTTTTCTGCCATCGCTACCAACAAAACATCTCCATCATTGCTAAAAAAGAGGTTTTCATTTTAAGCGGAGTGATGACTTCTTATCTTAACTGATGGTTGGGGTTGTTTGGGAAGGAGACCAGACAGCGAGGTCATCGGTCTCATCGGATTAGGGAAGGACTGGGAAGGAAGTCGGCCGTGCCCTTTCAAAGGAACCATCCCGGCATTTGCCTGGAGCGATTTAGGGAAATCACGGAAAACCTAAATCAGGATGGCCGGACGCGGGATTGAACCGTCGTCCTCCCGAATGCGAGTCCAGTGTTTAACCACTACGCCACCTCGCTCGGTATTAACTGATGGTGGCTGGTGGTTTTAGACGCTCTGCGGTATGCACAAAAGGAGACAGTGAGTTCTGACTTGTCTACTCTAGGAAGCCAATGCCATGGGCAGTGTTTCGGTTACTCGTCGTCGGGTTCCCTTCAACATGACGAAGGAACGTCCCCCTTCAAATTATCACTGCGCCTCGTCCTTGAGGCACTCAGTCAACCCTCCTAGTTGCGAACATATCAGTTTCTGACAGCCGCTGCTGTAAGGGATTGAAAATGACATGTGATGACATAATTACGAGAGCATGGCCAGTACAGTGGTCTAGGGAGAGTCTGCTTGAGACATCGTGCAGCTAGCGTTTGGAAGAAAGTTGTCGACTCGGTGTTCTATGTAAACGTTCAGTGCCTACTCGTTCTCATTCTGCTACATAGCGTTTTGTGTACACCTTTGTTAGTGGTTTCGGCTGATTTATAGTTGTAATGATGTCATGTGATTTTGCCAGGAACAGGAGCGCGATTGGATCTTGGAAATTATCAGAATCACATCAGATCCCACTTCACACTGCTTACTGCGACACGAAGCTCTACTGCTTTTTTCGAAGAGCTGTTATTACTGTGTTGCTGGAAATGAGCAAATCTGGTGCGAAGACTGAATTCCATCACTGCGACACCTTCATGAGTACTGTCATAATTTATAACACAGACATGGAGTGATCGGTGGCTGTGGAGATGTGTACGCGTGGTTAACCTGCCTGCTGAGGTTAAAAACTGTTATTTAAAAGACATTTTAAGCGAGAATAGGGAAGCGGAACAAATGCATAAAGATCTTTGGTCTAGCCAGCATAAATTGCAGTGTTTCAGCGATGTCAATCGGTTAAAATGTCTACATCTACATCAATACTCCGCAAGCCATCTGACGGTGTGTGGCGGTGGGTACTTATGGTACCACTAACTGATCGCCCCTTCCCTGTTCCACTCGCGAATGCTGCTTGGGAACGATGATTTTCGACAACCCTCTGTATTAATTCTAATTTCTCGAATTTTTTCATCGTGGTCATTTCGCGAGATTTATGTGGGAGGAAGTAATTCTTGTCCGACTTTTCCTGGAAAGTACTCCCTCGAAACTTCCGTAATAAATTGGTCCGTGATGCGCGACGCCTGTATTGTAGCGTCTGCCACTGGAGTTTCTTGAGTATCTCTGCAAAGCTCTCACGCCGACTAAACGCCCAAACGCACCGCTCTTCGTTGCATTTTCTCTGTCTGTTCTGTCAGTCCTATCTAGTGAAGGATCCACACTGATGAATAATGCTTAAAAGTCGTCCGGACAAGCACATAAGAAGGCATTTCTTTCGTGAATGAGTTACATTTCCTTCAGATTCTTCCTTTGATTCTCAGTCTGGCGTCTGCTTCTCCTATTATTTGCTGTGTGTGGTCACTGCAATTAATGTCGCTCCAGACGGTTACTCCCAGTAGTATGTCGTCAATAGGGTCGTTGTTCGCTTAAGGATTCCTTTTCCTATGTATGAGCGATATGTTGTATTTATTTACGTTCAGGATCAACTGCCAGAGCCTGCACCATTCATCAGTACTCTGCAGGTAATTCTGCAAAGTCGATACTGTCTTCTGGTGTTGCTACTTTCCTATAGGCAACCGCATCATCTGCGAACAGTCGTAAGCCAGCCGAAGTGGCCGTGCGGTTAAAGGCGCTGCAGTCTGGAACCGCAAGACTGCTACGGTCGCAGGTTCGAATCCTACCTCGGGCGTGGATGTTTGTGCTGTCCTTAGGTTAGTTAGGTTTAACTAGTTCTAAGTTCTAGGGGATTAATGACCTCAGCAGTTGAGTCCCATAGTGCTCAGAGCCATTTGAAACATTTTTTTGAACAGTCGTAAAGAGCTTCCTCCGCTTTCTACTAGATCATTTATATACACTGTAAACAGTAACGGTACTATCACACTTCCTTGGGGTATTTCTGAAATTACCTTTACGTTTGTCGATTTTGTTCCGTCAAGAGCGACGTGTTGGGTTCTATCTGAAAGGAAGTCTTGAATCCAGTCACAAATCAGCTCCAATACTCGTTGAGCTCGTATCTTTTTTTCACCAGGCTGTAGAACGAGGCGGTGTCAAATGCCTTCGTGGGATCGAGGAACACGGCATCAACCTGATCGCCGGTGTCGACAGCGCTATGGATCTCATGGAGGAACAGAGCGAGATGAGTTTCGCAAGATCTCTGCGGGTACGACTTCTATATAGAAGATTTCCATCCTCCAAAACGTCAGTATTCTTGAGCGTAAAACATGATCCACAATTCTGCAACAGATTGACGACAACGATACAGGCGTATAATTATGTACATGCGTTCTACGACCCTTCTTGGAAACGGGACTGAGCTACGCTTGTTTCCAGTCGCTGGGTGCTCTACGTTTCTCCAGTGACCAATGATAAACTACTGCTAAAGGGGAGCAAGTTCTTTTGCATAATCTTTGTAGAATCTTACAAGTATCTCATCTGGTCCTGATGCCTCTTCCAATACTAAGTGATTGCAGTTGCTTTTCTATTCCGCGATCGGTTGTCCGCCATTTTGATGTTTGTACGATGATTGAAAAGATGGACCGTATTACGATTTTCCGCGGTGAAACGATTTCGGAAGACCGCATTCATTATTTCGGATTTCCCTCTGTTATGTTCCGTTTCGGTGCCTGCAACTAAAGAGATGATTTCGAACCACTTTTGGTTGCTCGTAAATGCGTGTCAAGTTGAACATTCCCTCGCATCTCAATGTAGATATAATGTGCATGTTACTTACAGTGGGCAGATAGAGACTTGTTTTCTGCAATAAAAGTAGCCGTCAACGAACGAATTGTCGACGAAGGGTTTTCGTTTTCAAAAATTCGTTAGGGAGACTGGCGTTAGCTGAACCCGTGACGGAGAACCAAATGATGGATACCGAAGGGTCAAACACTAGCGAGAAATTACAACAGGAGCCAAAATTAGAAGCAGCAGAGTTTACTCGGTTACCAACAGACCGGAAGCAGAAAAACCACCCTTCAAAACTGATACGCAGCCGCTAAGAAACAAGAGGCGTCGAACGTGCGGTGGAAGCAGCAAGGACGAAGGTGTATCCGAATTTATCAGAACAGAGCGCGCAGAGGGAGACTCAGCAACCGGAACCTGAGATGAATATTTCAAAAACAGTAGCGGCAGCAGCAGGCGAGGTAGCAGTGCAGGATGTTAGTGGCCAACGTGCAGGCAGCGGTTGGACAACAAGCAGAGGAAATGTTGACACCTCTCTTGCCACAGCAAGTCTCCATATGAAAACACGCAGAATCACAACAAGCATAGTCGATCACAATATTATCGCACCTCGGAGTGAGGGCGTTTCTGTCTGCTTATCGTGAGTCACTGCGCAATCTCGGTTGATGGTATTTGCACAACTGACCTGAAAGCATTGACAGTGCGATGTATTTTCCTTAGTCAACACTGTACTTGTTTACTGTAACATCACCGCACATTTCCGATGATGATCAAGTGCGATAATATGTGGCTGAGTAGTACGAACTCTCGAAAAGCATAACAATAAAAGAAGTACTTATATACAAACAGAAGAGTGTGAGTCCTACATCCTAAACAAACAAGAGGAGGGACTTACTGATAACAAACAAGCAGGAAACGAAAGGGAAAGCAGAAGCAAACTGCCTGAAAGGGAATATACGTCTGTGACGTTGAATCAGGATGCGGCACAGGAACAAATGGACTTCCAATATCAGTCAAGATCCTCCGACCTCTCCGTTGGTCGAGATACTTCCACCCAGCGCACGGCATAGAAACAGAACCCAGCTAAATCTCAACGCATTCCAGCAGAAAATAAAAACAAGGACTTCCGACTTCGTAAAAGAATAAAAGTTTGAAATTAACAAGGAAATGAAATGAGAACATGATGGTTTAGTTTACATTAACAAGTTTCTCTGTGGCTGTGACACAAGCTTATAAAATATTGTCTCTGCATGTTACTGAAATTAAAACGTTTAAAAGTTGCATATCTTCAATTTCAGAAGCATATACTGCTATGTTACAAGATGTCAGTATTCCTTGGTCCAATACGATGCCGAACGCAGCTCCTCAAGAAAGCACAAGTACAGCGGTTTCATTTAGAGAGGGTATTCTTTTAATGATATAGAGTTTTTAGAAGCAGGTTTCGGGATAAGTTGTAACTTAAATGTACTTCTGTGTTCCGTCAGGAAGCACCAACAACAAGGACAGGGAGGCAGGAAAAACTTAAAAAAAATAAAAGAAAAAAACAGGCGAAGCGGGTATGTGGAAACAGAGAGATCGCGAGACCGAACCCCTGTCGACCTACAGAAATTTATCAGTCTGCCTTTAATTTAGGCTTCACCTCTCAATGATGTGAATATACATGTGGTTCAGATTCCACGTCAAGCTGTAGGTCACCTTCCCCAGACGGGATTACTGGGCTAATGTATGGACATACAAGACGCTGAAGTAGCATCCAACTGAAGAATTACTGTTAGTAGCAGAGTACGTATTTATCTCAATTCTAATATTCCATCTCCTCCTTTCCCTTCTGTCCACCTCCTCCACACCATACTATCTGTCCATCTCCTCCCGCCCCTCTCTCTATCCATCTGCTCCTCCCACCTCTCTTCGTCCATCGCTCCCACTCTCTATGTCCACCTCCTCCACTGCCCCTTCTCTGTTCATCTCCTCCCTCCCCTCTCTCTGTCTATGTGCTCCTCCCTCCTCTCTTCATCCATCACCTCCTCCCCACCTCTTCAACCCTCAACTCTCTGTCCATCTCCTCCTGCCCTCTCTCTATCTGCTCTTCCCTTCTTTCTTTATCACCTCCTCGCCCTCTCTACGTCCACCTCCTCCACTGCCCCTTTTCTGTCCATCGCCTCCAACACACCTCCTCAACCCTCAACTCTCTGTCCATCTCCTCCTGCCCTCTCTCTATCTGCTCTTCCCTTCTTTCTTTATCACCTCCTCGCCCTCTCTCTGTCCACCTCCTCCAACACCCCCCCCCCCCCCCCACTGTGTCCCCATCCCCTTCTCTCTGTGTCGTACAATGATGTAATTTTGTAGCTACATTCAGCAGCAAATGTGGATACTGTCTGCTAAATGCGTTGCGGATGGAATTAGTACCAAACAGAAAATAAACGTCAAAGCGCAATGCCTGATGCGACGTGAACAGCGAAAATATAGCAAACGAGAACCTCTTTTCGTTTATCATCTTATTTTATTCTGTTTTTTTTTTTTTTTTTTTTTTTTTTTTGTGTAGGGCGATGGGTATCAGAGAGAAAAAGTTTCGTAAGTGCTTGGTCGATTCGTTTCAGAGGAGATGTGGAATATGTATGGATATCTTTTTTTCTTTATCCTTATGATCCAATTTTGACGAAACAAGGCTTATACGGTGGCTAACGCCATACTCGAGTTATCCGTGAAACCCCATGAAAATTTGTCTAATAGTTTTGGAGATCAGCGTGCTCAGGTCTTGTAGTTTCGGAGATTAACGTTTTCAAAGACAAACATTTTATTATTCATATAGATTACGAGGACTGACCACGGCGTCCTCTTGTTCTCTTCACAATTTGTGCGCGTACCTTGAAGCAGCAAATTTGAAAGTGATCTGATCTTTCAACTTGATGTGTTGCTGGCTGGAGCAATGTAGTCTGGCAGCTGTCAAATGCCAACTAGTTTAAATAGGACTACAGCCGTTTGCTAGGTAATTGCGAAAGTGCCGCCAAAGCCCTCGGTGTAAAGTATTAAACTAGTTACTAAACCTGTATCTTAAATGTAAACTTTTCGATTAAATTCTGACTAATAACAATACTATGATGGATGACGTTGCTTATGCTACGACATAACAGTACAAACAATTCATTTGTCCTTGCTACTGGCATCGAAGAATTAGCTGTTCTCTACTTCCAAATTTTGCAAAACAGCGCATTTGTAAAATGTAACAATAGAATTGCTTGGTTATTAACTTTTTGAGACCGCCTGGCTACAACTGCGTGCATTAAATTTTACTGTGTATTAGCTGCAACAAAGGCATTTTTTCCCACGGCAAACTTGAGGTACACATTTGTGGATATTCAACCTTTTCATTATGCTCAAGTGCTGCCAACTGTTGGGCATCTCCATGAAAATATCAGCAACTGAATGTAACAGTGTGCAGCAGCGCGTGATCATCAGAATACGCGGATGTGATTAGTTCTCTGTATTCCACTGTATTCTTATTGTTAATGCGCATGATAATTATTGACTCATCATTTTACTATTTATTACAATAGGGAATTTCGTAATTAGTTATTTTGGTCCATAGAATGAAGCCAAGTGTACAAAGTCAGTTTTGAAAACGGGTATATAAATCTTGCATCTAAAATCATTATAAAATCACCTAATAGCATTACCACATAAAGAAAAACTTTACATACTCCAGAAAAAAATCGAATCAGGAAGCGTTAAAATGCTTTAAGAGGTCCATTGTGGCAAACACTCAGACCGCTTTATTAAGATATTCCTTTATACCAGTGATTCCCAATTTTTCTGAGACAATTTCCCCCGATTGCAATAAAAAATTAGATAGTACGCCCATTCTCTCCCCCCCCCCCCCCCCCCCCCACCGTTATTTTATAATTTAACTTTTGATCACATAGTGTAAGTGCGTCAGTTCGGTTAAAGCTAGTTTTCGAGTCGTAGAAAACTTGCCAAATCGTTAAATCTTTTTGCTGAAGGCGAATTCATAAAGGGAAATTGCAAGTGTACTACGTCCCGATAAAACAACAATTTGGAAGAAGTAAGTTATTGAGACGAACAATTTGTGTGATCGTGTTGCTACATTCGAAGCATTTGCGATCTGTTTAGACGAGAGCACTGATTTGTCAGACACAGTTCAATTAGTAGTTTTTGTTCGTGGTGTAGATGTGCAGCTCAACAAAACGGAAGAATTCCTAGAATTAAATCCATTAAAAGGGAAACTGTATCTTTACCAACGACGTTGCAGAGTATTGCAATGGAAGTAATTAAGGCAGCTGTCGTACAACGTCTTAAGTAATGAAAAAATGTTCCTGACACGTAAAAGTAAACATTTGAAGATGGAGTGAACTCGACATGAATGTACTCTCAAACAGGCGTGTTTTGAGGCATTGCTGGCGTAACGTGCCGGGAAGGGTGTGCCATTCTTATGGATGCATTGCTCCATAAACGTTAATGTCACGGATGGTATAGTTCTGGCTTTATGCTCTATGAGCGCTGCTGTTGCGTCACGTGATGAGTCGGCCCGCGGGTCACCAAAGGTTGCGCACGTCAGCCCTACAGCAATGTAGTAGCCGTTACGCAGGGTATCCCTCCAAAGAGCCATCACGAGCATTTGCTCTGGTATTTCGATAGGCATTTGTAATTTCGTTTTTGCAATGTATGGATTATCGCACTAGACTAATTTGGGACCGCTCTATCGAATGGGTCCGTGCAATTCAACTTTAAATTACGTTGTTTGTAATGGAGAAACCAACCGACGCTTTCCGTCGGCACTGGACAGCGCACGAAAGACATGATGGCAGCACTTGTTTGGGCTTACTCCAGCTACATATTGCAAAGACGAAATTACAAATACCTGTCGAAACACCAGGGAAAATGCGTCTTACGACTCTTTGGAGTGACACACGATATTGTTACTGTTGTGTTGCGCTGTTAGTTTCACATTAATCTTTTGCGAAGTGCGAGGGGCGTTCAATACTTAATGCAATAATTTTTTTAAGAAAGAAGATTGGTTTTATTCGGGATTCCAATACGTCATATTATTCCTTACTCTTTTGGCTACAAAACCCTATTTTTCAACTCGAGCTCTGTTCAGTGCGATAGCCTTTGGTCATCTTAGTGGGAGGACTTGTATGCCCACTCTGTACCACTCTACTAGTCGACGTCAGAGCCAACGTCTCGCTGCATCAAAACCTCCCCATCACCCACGTCCTGCTTGCCGCGGAGTGCATCCTTCAATGGGCCACACAAATGGAAGACGGAAGGTACGAGATCCGTGCTGTAGGGTGAATGAGGAAGAAAATTTCAATGAAGTTGTGTGAGAGCCTCTCGCGTGCGCAAACTTGGGTGAGGCCTTGCTTTGTCTTGGAGAAGGAGAAGTTCGTTTGCATTTTTGTGGTGACGAATACGCTAAAGTCGTTTCTTCAGTTTCCTGACGGTGACACAATACACTTCAGAGCTGATCGTTGCGCCATGAGAGAGGACATCAAACAGAATAGCCCCTTCCGAATTCCAGAAGACCGTTGTCGTGGCTTCACCGGCTCATGGTGCGGCTTTGAACTTTTTCTTCGGAGGAGAGATGACGTGGCGCCACTCCATGGATTGCGTTTTCTTTCAGGTTCGAAGTAGTGAACCCATTTGTAATCGCCTGAGACGATTTTCGACAAAAATTTCATGATCAACCTCATAACACGCAAGCAATTACCGTTCCTCACAAGCGACTAGTAACCAAATTGCGTGCATATGGAGTATCGTCTCAGTCGTGTGACTGGATTCGTGATTTCCTCTCAGAGAGGTCACAGTTAGTAGTGGTAGACGGTAAATCACTCAGCAGAACAGAAGTGATATCCGGCGTTCCACAAGATGGTGTCATAGACCCTCTGCTGTTCCTGATTTACGTAAATGATGTAGGTGATAATCTCAGCAGCAGCCCCCTTAGATTGTCTGCAGATGACGCTGTAATTTACCGTCTAGTAAAATCATCAGACGATCAATTCCAATTACAAAATGATCTAGAGAGAGTTTGTGTACGGTGCGAAAAGTGGCAACTGGCAATAAACATAGAAAAGTGCGAGGTCATCCGCATGGGTACTAAAAGAAGTCCGATAAATTTTGGTCATACGATAAATCGCACAAATCTAAGGGCTGTCAATTCGACTAATATACCTATTAATTACAGTTACGAGCAACTTAAATTGGAAAGACCACGTAGATAATATTGTGGGGAAGGCGAAACAAAGACTGCGCTTTGTTGGCAGAACACTTACAAGATGCGACAAACCTACTGAAGAGACAGCTTACATTACACCTGTCCGTCCTCTGCTGGAATATTGCTGCGCGGTATGGGATCCTTACTAGGTAGAACTGACGGAGGACGTCGGAAAAGTGCAAAGAAGGGCAGCACGTTTCGTGTTATCGCGCAATAGGGGTGAGAGTGTCACTGATATGATACGCGAGTTGGGGTGGCAGTCACTGAAACAAAGGCGGTTCTCTTTGCGTCGAGATCTATTTACGAAATTTCAATCACCAACTTTCTCTTCCGAATGCGAAAATATTTTTTTGATACCCAACTACGTAGGGAGAAATGATCATCATAATAAAATAAGACAAATCAGAGCTCGAACGGAAAGATTTAAGTGTTCCTTTTCCTCACGCTCCATTAGAGAGTGGAATGGAAGAGAAGTAGTATGAAAATAGTTCGATGAACCCTCTGCCAGGCACTTACGCGTGAATTGCAGAGTAACCATGTAGATGTAGATTTAGATGTACAGAAGGTCCTTCATTGCTTTCTATGGTCTTCTTTAAGATGGCGGAGAACCCAGCAGGCACACACCTTTGAGCACGGCAACTGGTGAACAAGTGTGTCAGCACTACCAAGAGAGACGCCCAGTTGTGCAGCAATGTGTTTAATTGTGATCCGTCGATTATCTCGAATGAGTGTGTCCGCACGTTTCAAGATTGCAGGGGTCACAGCTGTGTGTGGCCGGCCGGTACGCGGGGGGAGATGAACACGTTTACGCGACGTTATAGCGACGATGACGATGCCTCGCCCAACGACTCACCGTGCTTTGCTTCACTGCACGATCTCCGGAGACATTTGACAAGCCCCTATGAATATCTATGATGCTTTGGTTTACCGCTAAAAGAAACTCAATGACAGCTCTCTGTTTGGAACGCACCTCCGTTACAGGTGCCATTTTGAAGGCTACGTATACCGACGCCAACTATCAGAACATCATGAAACTATAGTGGCTGAGGCAGGAATATTCCACGACGCCCCACAACAAATTAAGAATCATTTGAATCAAAACAGGCCAGGAAAGAAAAGTGTTGTGTTACTTATTGGAAGCCCCTCGTAAATAATGTAACAACTTCTGGTCCATTACAGGGACTACCTAAAACTCGGCGTAGTTCTCTTCATGACTTATTTAAGCATGTATGACGTATACGTGTCAATTTCACTGTCATTGGTGAAAGCAACAAAGTAGAAAGTATATCTGCAGTGGTGGACTGTGCGAGAAAGACGTTCATACTTACGATTCACATGCTGTACCCTCTACCACACTGTACAGCGTTAGTGCCAGCATTTGCAAAAAATAAGAATATTAGTTATTCGTAACTTACGCAGTCTGTATCTCAGTCTTACAAAATGGTGATAATATAAATGATCTTTTAAAAAAAGCTTACTTTCGTGACCGAAAAACAATCAAACCCTTTTGTGTTCACCCCTCACAAAATTTCATTTTATCTTTTACGGGGTAAATATCCCTTGGTCCGGAACCACTTCTCTACACAAATGGGAATCAGCGTATCTTGCAGTAAAGTCTTACTTTACAAATTTTATTCCTTTCTGTTTTCATTGTGATTCTTACGCGAATATGCCGGTGCTTACAAAAAAGTTTCTGTAATGTTGCCTCCAACCTTAATTCAGTCAGCCCACAATAAGAAGCAGTCTATGGGAGGTGCGACACAGAATCAATATTAAACTGCAGTGTTCTCTTTCATTCTACATACGATGAACGATGAAAACATTTCGAATGCCGTTGTAAAGTGGTATTCCGCTTGCAGCCATAAACACTACGCTTCCGCAGACACGCAATGCCGATGTAAAATTCATCTTCTGAAAGGGTTACGTGGTCACAATAAATGTTTACGGTTATTTTCTCGAAGTGGAAGCAAAGTGGTTTTCAGTTCACTAACAGTAAATTCTTATCTACTTCTTAGACTATATTCTGCGCTTTCTCCATAACGCAGAGTCGTCAAGAAAAGTTTTTATAGGCCATTGAGGCTGATCAACTTGTAACTGAGAATGCGTGAAATCGTGAAATTTTGATGCTTGCATTATTGCAGATAAGCTTTTGGCTGCTTTAGGACTAATCTGTTAAAGAGGGGATGCACTGATTTACTGCTCAGTACCCACAACGCCAGGCCGTACAGCATATGACATCGAACAAAAGAACAGAAGTAACATCAGGTGTGCCACAGGGACCCGTTATAGGACCGTTAATATTCTCATCATACATAATCGGTTTCCCAGATTCTCAGGTCGTGTGCTGAACACACTGTCATTGACAGGAAAATACTGTCCCTGGGTAATCCTTAGGTAATACAGGATAACTTAACAGTATTTCCACTTGATAAATTGAATAGGAGATTCCTGGTACTGTAAACTAGAGTTACTGTGGTCCACTTTTTGTCTATGTTTTACATATGTCAAGAAAACAAAGGATAGTGACAGATAATTTCAAGTACATTTTTCTAGTATTGTCAGAGACTTGTGCCATAAATTTAAAAGAATTAAACAAAATACTTTACATCTGTTGCTCTGGTAACACAAAAGAGTGGGTCATGTTACCTGCTGTTGGCGCTGCTTTGATCCACTCAGTCATATCTTCATGAAAATAATGCTGAGACGAAGTAAACTCAATGAATATATCTTGCTGCCAACACAATATTGCTTCGTGGAACCCACATCCTCCTGATCGTTCTTTGCATATTGTGAAGTTAAATAATTCAAATCAGTGGCGTTTCAGTTCACATATCAGTGATTTTTTGCTGGAAAAAATTTCACAACTTTGATTGAGTGTCAGAGCTGGATAAGTCCATCGAAATTCTCTCTTAATAACTTACTTAAGGTTGAAATAATATTTGCTTTATAACTAAAACTGTTAAAAGATGTCGGTAACATTGCTGGGACTACAAAAAAATTACTAAATGGTGAAATAAAATGATTAAAATAGTTTTTCTTGATGTTCTCAGAAGTTGCGAATTGGTCTTTATCCACTTATCATTCTCATGCCTTCAATTACCAATAGAGCAACAGAAGTGACCCAAACGACTAAAGGGCAATTAGCATCATTGACACAGGCTATAAACTCTGTAGTACTATCTTAAGTGACAGACTGCACCATATCTCTAATGAAACTGTATTAGAAGAACAGGGAGGTTATACAAAAGGACGATCCTGCACTGATGGTATTTTTAGTATAAAACAGCTGGTAGATAAAACGAATAGAGACGCACGTAGTGATTGAAGATTATAAAAAAGCTTTTGGCAAAATCAGTAGGCAGCTACTGCGGCAGATTATTGAAAAAAAGAGGCTACTAATTAACTGTTGCAAGGACACAAAACATATAATCGAAGATGGAAATAAATTTTCTGAACAATTAAGGACAACACAGGCAGTTAGACAGGGATATGCTATGTATCCAACCCTTTTCAACGTCTACATAATGACCGAATCAGGGCTTGGAAACAAAAATCAAGAAAGCAAATTTTTTAATACCCAACTATACAAAGATAATCAAATAATAATTCAAAAAAACTGAAGATAATTTTCAGAGCCGTTTATCATCGTAATTTCTACCTTCTGAATATAATATGAAAATATCTACTAAAATACCAAAGATATAGCACTGAAGGGAAAATCCCCTAAAAGACTTAAATTTGTAATAATCAATGTAATATTGGAACAGGCAAACCCACTTTCAGTATCTCGGCAGACATAGGACGAAATTTCGACCATGAAATTGGTAAAAAGATGGAATAATTAGAAGTCTTATCCTACTGAAGTTATAACGTAGATTAGTTATTTGTCAACAATGGTAGGATAAAATTGTGGGAATTCAGGCTTTCCTACGAGACACAGATGAAGTTCTTCAAAGTCGTTGCAGTACGTACTGTGCTCTATGGATCTGGAACCTGTGGTCCAACGCAAAAGCATATGAGCACGGTGCAGGATGAGGGAATGAGATATCTGCGTAGTGTTGAACGGTGCGCCAAGGAAGATCGCTTCAGAAATAAAGACATTAGGAATGAATTACTATACAAGAAAATAGATCTAAATAGAAACAGATGGTGGGAACATATATATATGTATAGAAAGCCTGAAAATATACTTTAAAAAAATTCTTTTTTGAAATCTACAGGGACAAGACAGAAGGGAAGACCTTACTGAGCAGAAGAGGTGAAATCATCTAACCCATGGGTGTCCAACCCGCGGGCCGCATTCGGTCCAAAGGAAGTATCAGTGCGGCCCAAGAAGTGAGCATCTATCACATGATCGGAAAAATTCCGTATAATTCTATTCACGTTAGTGTTAGTAGTGTTAAGTATATTATGTACGGCCCAAAAACATTCGTCCCCTTCCATGCGGCCCGGGTAAGCGAAAAGGTTGAATACAACCGATCTAATCTATGAAGGGGAAGAAGAAGGAATCTTTCGGGGACATATTTTCACGGGAACTTATTTATTTTTATTATTGTGTACTTTTAACTGTGCCAATTTATGCCATTCATTATGAGACACTCTGCTAATTATTCTACATTATTTATTGAATGTTAGACCTATTATCAAGTAGGCTTGACGCTCGACTTCGGAGATATTTAGAGGCACATTGCTACGAGTAGCATCCTTACTGGTTACAATGTGACGGACATGCTAGAGGAATTTAGATATGAATCTTTGGCAAAAAGGCCACGACGTTATTGGTAATTGACTGTTTTCATAAGGCACAAAAATTACAGTTTGTTTGTTCTGCCTGATCACACAGATTACTGAGTGTATTCGATGAAAGATTTTCACGCATTAAAATATTCTATAACAATCGGAGCATAGTCACCTTTTGCCTCATTCCTTAGTTCACGCTATCTACGGAAAGCTCCTCTTGATTATTTCTGAAGTAACACTTCATATTTAAACATTATTTACTTTCTAATCCTAAATAGTTAAAAGAAAAAAATCATTTTAGAAGAAGTATAGGTCTACGCATACTTGCATAAAGAATCTGAACTGCTACTTAGTAAACAAATAGTGACGAAATAGAAGGTTTACTGAAAGTTTTAATGGTGTGCTAAATGAAGTGTAATATGTTCATAATCCCCCTCCCTGTTTTCTTTTTTTAGATCAAAACTATGACCTTTTCCGTTTTGCGTAAGGTACTTCTTAATTGTCCTTAAGCATTTGTTCATAGTGGTGCATAAAGCGTAATATAACGTGATAAGAACATGGTTTCATGTAACTTTATTTCTGTAATTGATCAGTATTATTCTGCTACAGCAGATATTTCATGAAAGATGGTCACACATACCCCAGCCAAATGTAATAAATGTCAAGCACCTTAAGTCTTATCCTACTGAAGTTATAACGTAGATTAGTTATTTGTCAACAATGGTAGGATAAAATTGTGGGAATTCAGGCTTTCCTGTTGTGTGAACTACTATTTTAACGCATAAACAAATTTCGGCACCATTGTGACATCAGCAGTGGCTCCTTTTATTCATATTTGTGTAATGTAGACTTGGCTTAGTAATACTTATTGTAGCAAAAATTAGGCCTGAAGACATTTCATGTCTGTTGTGGTTATTACCTCGTTCTGTAGAATTGGTGCTGTATTAGGTATTGTAAGATCTTTCCATTGTATTATATCTTCTTACATGCAACGAAGAGGTGGTTACGTGAAATTGTTTGGCGAATTAATAAATCATTTTATGTGCAGATATAATTCTATTACGTGATAATATTTCGTGATTATATTTTTCGATTACTTATAGTTATTTTAGTGGTACCTGTCTTATCTTGTATGGTCTAAATTTTTTATAACAATTATTATTTAAAAAATGTTTGTTTCACAGAGTTGAAAAAAATCACTCACCAAAGATGGCAAAAAGGTGCAGAAACATGTTTCACCAATAAAAAAAGAATAGTTGCCTGCATAACAGACGGGCCAAATTTCTTAAAATTTAATCTGCAGACATGGCTGCTGTTGCAGCTTCAAAATCACACAATGGTGAAAGCGATAATAACATATTTTTTAATACAAACTTGACAATTTTGCGTTTCGGTTTTCATCACGACGTTACTCGTTACACCTTAATGCCTTTTAATACGTTGACAAGTACGAAACTAAATCGTTGGGTGGTTTCGTAGACCGTTTTAGTTTAAGCGATGTTTTCCCGACATCAAAGTCCTTCGTGCCATGTAATAACAGAAGCAAGAAATGTACCGCGTAACTGCAGGATGAACTAAGATTTGTAAACGACACGATCTGGAATTTTATAAATTGAAGTTCGATATGTCTGACAACATGTATGAAAGGAAGAATTGTTCTGTATGTGATACGAAGACGGCAGCTACTTAGGAGCACACTGTTTCATATTATTTGCTGTACCTTAATGTCCAAATCGCGTGTTATAAAATGATACCACCGGTGTCGATTGTGTGTCGATTGTGCTAGTAATCATATCCAGATCTAAAACGGGCAAAAAAGATACTATACATAAAAAGTTCCAAGTACTTAAAATGTGAACTTATATATTGTACATATTGTAAGTAGATATATGAATATTAATTCTAGTACATTCGAAATCGGCTGTATCATATTATAACTTGCAATATGGCCAAAAATGCTGTATTTATGATACGAGTATTTCTGTCTCTAATTCCTGCTCTGAACTTGTTCAAAAATGGTTCAAATGGCTGTAACCCCTATGGGACTTAACATTTGAGGTCATCAGTCACCTAGAACTTAGAACTACTTAAACCTAACTAACCTAAGGACATCACAAACATCCATGCCCAATGCAGGATTGGAACCTGCGACCATAGCAGCAGCGCGGTTCCGGACTGAAGCGCCTAGAACCGCTCTGTCACAGCGGCTCTGACCTTCTTTATTTCATTCCTAGGTACATTGTGACTATGTTCGGTAAATTCAACGTGTCAGCATTCCTAATTAGAAACACCATTTCGTCACGAGGGATGCATGTTTCCTAGCTTCTACTTGCAGTGGACACATGAATACCAGACGCTCATGGTATCCTAAATCTCGACACTTTCTTCGTCTATGGACGTATTGGGTGTAAGGGCTCTATCCCGGCATAACATAGAGTATACATGAAAAATAGTTTCTTCTCATATGTTTTCCCATTACGGATCGGTCAGTTTATAAAGGACGCTGCCAGTAACTGTGTTAAAAATAACAGTAAAGATTTGTAGGGTAGAAATGTTGGGTAAACATTAGATTTCTTATAAATGTATTTACAGGCTGCAAGGCATGATATCTGGAAGACTTTTTCATGACAAGTAGCCTGAAGTGGGTGTGCCTGTTTGGAGTACAGGCCTGAAACGGTATCTGCACCATACTACGTAGGATTAGTCGTGCTGCAGTACGTGAGATTACAAGCACGGAATCCACTGCAGTATCAGGAAGATTAAATTCGTTTTTTGGTCATGATGCATTCGCTATGTCTTCGTTTATGATATCCGTTCACCCTCCAGTCTGCATAAACACAATGAAAACGTGCTTTCAATAATGAATGTATCTGTAGGCAACTGAAGAGCACGTTACTCATGTTTCCAAGATAACAAGATACAAAATGTCAGATCTCCGTGCGAAATTGAATTCATCTTTACTTTAAAGCAGTGTCTTACAATTCGTTGCAATAGTTATTTGGCGTACTTCAAACAGTACATTCTCAGATTGAGTCAGTGAAGACTTTCAGGTAACGAAACCGCGTTCTGCTAAAATTTTAGGTTATTACCAACATTTAACTGGCCAGCTTATAGCATTTATTACGACATTTAAGAAAGACACAGCTGATTTAGAGGGTGACAAAAATGGCTCTGAGCACTATGCGACTTAACTTCTGAGGTCATCAGTCGCCTAGAACTTAGAACTAATTAAACCTAACTAACCTAAGGGCATAATACACATCCATGCCCGAGGCAGGATTCGAACCTGCGACCGTAGTGGTCGCTCGGTTCCAGACTGTAGCGCCTAGAACCGCACGGCTACTCAGGCCGGCTTAGAGGGTGAAAAGGACGCACCTTATAGTTAATTTTACTGTGGTTCAAATGGCTCTAAGCACTATGGGACTGAACAGCTGAGGTCATCAGTCCCCTAGAACTTAGAACTACTTAAACATAACTAACCTAAGGACATCACACACATCCATGCCCGAGGCAGGATTCGAACCTGCGACCGTAGCGGTCGCGCGGTTACAGACTGTAGCGCCTAGAACCGCTCGGCCACTTCGGCCGGCTTTTACCGTGGTCTTATGCCTTAAAACCGCATTGTACTCTACAGGATAGCGATGAAGAGGTAGGTAATTTAATTTCATTTGAATCTTATAGTATTTCTTGTGAAGAAATGTATTTTCAGTACCAAATACCTTTGAAACAAGCTGTCGGCGCCTTTCTAGATCAGATAATGGACGTCAGTGTGCTGCTTAAAACTGCAACGGTTGTGGTGACCAAATACTGCAGATTAAGCAAACTAACCGACGTCGGAAGACTGTGTGTTTGGCAAGCGGCTCGACAAACATGTGCTGAAGGTAAGTTTATAAGATTATGTAGGTATTGTTTTAGTTACGTGGCGGTTAACATTTGGTATGATCCCAACATTATTATGAAAATATTAATTTGACCATATATTTATTCATAGGGCGAGTTCCCAATCACAGCAGCCAAGAAGCAAATGCACGACGTTATAAGAAGACGAAATTTTAGAAAAGGGCAGAAGATTCTCCTCTCCTTCATGAATAAGTCAGTAGATCCACGAAAACTATATGAGGGACAAATACACCGACGAGCCAAAACATTATGACCACTACCCACTGCGAGGCTGAGTGCCTCCTGGTGGTGTTGAGTGCACGTGGCGCAGTAAGGAAAGGATTTAAGCGGAATAGAGAGAATACAGCGAAGATACGGCGCGCAAATGCGGAAATCTACCGGTATAAGCGGTTTTGACAAAGGGCACAGTGTTGGGGCGCTGCGGCTGAAAACGAGAGTCTCTGAAACGGCGAAGCTGGTCGCCTGTTGGCGTACTACTGTCGTGAGCAACTCTGGAAAGTGGTTGACGGATGGTGAAATAACGAACACGCCGTATAGTGTTGAACGTCCACGTTTCATCACAAAACGTACAGGTCGGAGGATACCCCACTGTGTAATCAAGTATAGGCAGCGATCTGTGGCACATCTGACGACAGAGTACAATGATGGTGCAGGCACAAGTGTTTTGGAGGACAACGTTCAAAGGCCATTGTTGAACATGGAGCTCCACATCACATGACCCCTACGGGTTCCTGTGTTGCCAAAATGACATCGTCAGCTATGATTGCAGTGGGCACAGCTACACTGAGTGTTCACCGTGGATCAACAGAAACGTGTCACTTGCCGAGTGAAATGCACTTCTTGTTACACCAGGTCGACGGTTGGGTCCTTACACACCGTCATCCAGGCGAATGGCTACACGAAACAAGCACCGCGCCACACACGCAGGACGGTGAGGGCAAAATTATGCTATTGCGTATATTGAGTTGGGCTTCCATGGGATCTGTGGTGGTAAACGAAGGCACCTAGGCAGCAGCGAACTACGTGAACATTACTGGGGACAACTTGCGTCGTTTCATACTTGAAGTCTCCCCCTATGGCGACGACATCTTCCACCATGATAACTGTCTGTGTTGCAAGGTCAAAATAGTGCTACAGTGGTCTGAGGGACCTTATAGTGAACATTCATATCTTGACAAGCAAATGTGTCTGATCTGTAACCATTGGAATACACTCCCGGAAATGGAAAAAAGAACACATTGACACCGGTGTGTCAGACCCACCATACTTGCTCCGGACACTGCGAGAGGGCTGTACAAGCAATGATCACACGCACGGCACAGCGGACACACCAGGAACCGCGGTGTTGGCCGTCGAATGGCGCTAGCTGCGCAGCATTTGTGCACCGCCGCCGTCAGTGTCAGCCAGTTTGCCGTGGCATACGGAGCTCCATCGCAGTCTTTAACACTGGTAGCATGCCGCGACAGCGTGGACGTGAACCGTATGTGCAGTTGACGGACTTTGAGCGAGAGCGTATAGTGGGCATGCGGGAGGCCGGGTGGACGTACCGCCGAATTGCTCAACACGTGGGGCGTGAGGTCTCCACAGTACATCGATGTTGTCGCCAGTGGTCGGCGGAAGGTGCATGTGCCCGTCGACCTGGGACCGGACCGCAGCGACGCACGGATGCACGCCAAGACCGTAGGATCCTACGCAGTGCCGTAGGGGACCGCACCGCCACTTCCCAGCGAATTAGGGACACTGTTGCTCCTGGGGTATCGGCGAGGACCATTCGCAACCGTCTCCATGAAGCTGGGCTACGGTCCCGCACACCGTTAGGCCGTCTTCCGCTCACGCCCCAACATCGTGCAGCCCGCCTCCAGTGGTGTCGCGACAGGCGTGAATGGAGGGACGAATGGAGACGTGTCGTCTTCAGCGATGAGAGTCGCTTCTGCCTTGGTGCCAATGATGGTCGTATGCGTGTTTGGCGCCGTGCAGGTGAGCGCCACAATCAGGACTGCATACGACCGAGGCACACAGGGCCAACACCCGGCATCATGGTGTGGGGAGCGATCTCCTACACTGGCCGTACACCACTGGTGATCGTCGAGGGGACACTGAATAGTGCACGGTACATCCAAACCGTCATCGAACCCATCGTTCTACCATTCCTAGACCGGCAAGGGAACTTGCTGTTCCAACAGGACAATGCACGTCCGCATGTATCCCGTGCCACCCAACGTGCTCTAGAAGGTGTAAGTCAACTACCCTGGCCAGCAAGATCTCCGGATCTGTCCCCCATTGAGCATGTTTGGGACTGGATGAAGCGTCGTCTCACGCGGTCTGCACGTCCAGCACGAACGCTGGTCCAACTGAGGCGCCAGGTGGAAATGGCATGGCAAGCCGTTCCACAGGACTACATCCAGCATCTCTACGATCGTCTCCATGGGAGAATAGCAGCCTGCATTGCTGCGAAAGGTGGATATACACTGTACTAGTGCCGACACTGTTCAATTCACGGTGTTCTTATTTCAATTTCCAGGAGTGTATATATCGGGCGCCAGCTATGTGCCCGTAAACCACCATCCCGTAGTTGTGGAATCCTGTCAAGGACTCGTAAAATCTATACCACGCAGAATTTCTGTTGTACTGTGTTTGAGAAGTGGAACAACACGCTATTAAACAGGTGGCCATAATTTTTTGGCTCAACAGTGTTTACTCTACAGTTGTGGAAAAATATCTTCCGACGGCTTCCTCGGCTTGCTCGTGCGGCCAGAAAAATGTTAAACACAGCGTGAATAACCTAAATCGTGTACCACAAATATTTCTGGAATGGAAGGCGCCAGTGATACGCAGATTTTACAAATTGGAATGGTAGGCAGGGGCCCGACGTAGCAGCCCATACACTAATTGTTATCAGTTTCGAATATGTGTTTATTTACAAAAGGTACAAACATTTCAATGGAACAATGCCTAATGACTGTATCGCAATCAAAGTAGAGTAAACTAGAATGTCAATGGCGTTGTTGCAGGAGTCTAGTGCAACTAGTTTATGGGATATCTTAGTCTGAACATTGTAAAAACAGCTGTTTGTTCTATTTGGTAGCACAATGAATTTGAATTAGACATGGATGCGGACGTACAGCTCTACACATAGGTTAATACGTCTTCGGAGGTGTCGTGTTGTTAGATAGGACATTGCCTGGGAAAACCAAAGACAAAAAAAGTAAATACAGTACCACAGCGGAATCTGACACGTAAAGATGCAATGTACCCTCAAAGCCTGTGCTCAAAATAACCACCACTAGCGTCAATACAAGCTTGCACTCTGCCATGCAACAATTGTTGGACACATACTGTCATTTCAGCGGGAATTACGCAAGCGCAGTAATGCTCTGTTTCATGTCATCTGGTGTCGTTGGTATTTCCTTGCAGATAGTGCCTTTCAGCTCCTCTCCCCCCCCCCCCCCCTCCCTCCAAATATACACACGCGCGCACACACACACACACACACACACACACACACACACACACACACACACAGAAAAAAATGCAATGGCGTCAGATCTGGCGAACGTACAGGACCTCTTCGTCCAACCCATTGGTCTGGAAACAATTCCTGAAGACAGGCAATCCTAATTCGTTCACTATGAGCCGGATATTCAACATGCTGATACCATAGGTACCTGCTCTCCGAAGCGAAACGCTTCTAACATCTGAGACAGACAGTCCGTTAGGAAGTTGAGATACCTGTGCGTGTTCAGTGATCCTTCTATGAATAAGGGTCCTATAAGATGATGGTGCACTGTTCTGTATCACACGTTTAAACTCCATGGATGCTGGCGTACCACCTGTCGGAGCCAACGGGGACTGTCAACAAACAAGTAGTACATGTTTCTGAAACTTACCTGGCATTATTAGTAAATGTTGCTTCATCCGTATGCAAGATATACGACAGATCCGGAGTACCATGCCTTAATGCTCATGTACAAAAGTTTTCACGACTCGCAAAAACAGCACCATGCAGCACTTGATGGGGAGAGATGTGATTAGGATGGTGCTTAAGACGATGGAGAGCACGTAGTACACGAGCCTGATTCATGCCGCTCCTCGTCTGACTGCACGGGAACTACTTTGCGGTTCTACTGTTAAAGCAGATACAATATTAATTTCACTTTCCTCTGCTCCAGGCACATGTTCGTTCTGTTCGTGTTTTAGGCGTTACACTTCCACTTGCACGTAATTTTTTCAAGAGGTTCACAAATAAATGCTGCTGTGGTTGACCTCTATTGGGATATTTTTCGGCTTACGTGTACACGAACGAACGGTATTTTCCTACTTCACCATAAACCATGAGTAAGTCTCCTTCTACGCATTGGGAAATACTGTCTTCCAAGCACGTCCTACTGCGTCCACTATCACACAAGAACTGAGAGGGCCGTCGCAATGCAATCGCAGTGTCCACACAACACAATGTAAACAAACATAACGTCGTCGCCTAGCATCTAAGAAACAGGATGCCGCAAACAGCTATCGATGTTTACAATGTTCTCAATACGATAACACGTACACTACTTGCACTAGCTTCCTGCCGGAAACACCGTAGACGTTCTCATTTATGATACTTTTAGGATTTTGCTATCAATGGCCAATGTCCCATTGAAAAATTTGTAACTGTTGTAAACAATTGCACTTTAGGAATCATCTCTAAATATATGCATTAGCGCAGGTTCGAATCCTGCCCTGGGCATGGATGTGTGTGATGTCCTTAGGTTAGTTAGGTTTAAGTAGTTCTAAGTTCTAGGGGACTGATGACCTCAGAAGTTAAGTCCCATAGTGCTCAGAGCCATTTGAACCATATGCATTGGCAACAAATACGCGACATTCCCTGTAAATCAATTCTGTGAAAACCACACATCGGTAGCACCTTCCGTGTCTGAAATATCTGCGATGCAAGTGTTAGATCCGTAGCGTGTTTGGTTTGCTTGTTGGTATTCAGTTGCTATGGGTTTATTTATCTATTGTCATTTTTTATTTGTCATTCAGTGTTGCTATTTGAGTTTACATATTGTCATTTGGAGACAGTGCGTGGAACTGTGGACGCTAGAAAGTGGACTGCCAAGTGGAGAAGTTGGAATGTTTCTGACATATTCTTCTGTTTGAGTTCAATAGATGAGTGACAGCAGAGGAGCCAGCCAGAAACATTTGCGGCATGTATGGGGATACCTTATTTTACAGACTACTTTTCAACGCAAAATTGCCTCCAAAATTCAGATTGGTCTTATACTCGAAACTAATATAAAAACGTCCAGTGTTTGATTTAAAATTCCCTCCAGTCTTAAAAATTCCCGTATTTTCGGTGCCACAGGAAACATATCTCTATCTGGCGACATTGGATACAACTGGCAGCAGCAGTGCACCGATGTGACGAACATGAGTTGCGGGGATTCACAAGCTTGCTAACACTGTCTATCTCCCGCCCCGCCATCACAAACCCAGAATACTGTCTAGTCTATGATGCGTCAGTGCGGTGTAAGGTGCCAGTCAACCTGAACTGAAAGTGATCTGTGTTGTCAGTAACAGTACAATATTTTTGTTAGTAGCTAGTTTCGTAATGGAAAAAGTAAAAGGTATTCATATGATGCGGGCTATAAATTGAAAGTAATAGCACATGCAGAAGAACATGGAAACAGAACAGCTGAGCGGCATTTCGGCCCTCCACCAATAGACAAAAACCATTCGCGATTGGCGATCTACTAAAGAAGAACAGAAAAAAATGAGGAAGACTAAATGTGGAGATAGAGGGCTGAATGCAAAATGGTCAAAACTAGAAGATGACATATTGAAATGGATTCAAGGACACTATCAAAATGGCACTGGAGTCAATACAAATTCGATTCAAGTACACAATCATAGCCGGCCTCTGTGACCGAGCAGTTCTAGGCACTTCAGTCTGGAACCGCGCGACCGCTCCGGTCGCAGGTTCGAATCCTGCCTCGGGCATGGATGTGTGTGATATCCTTAGGTTAGTTAGGTTTAAGTAGTTCTAAGTCTAGGAGACTGATGACCTGAGATGTTAAGTCCCATAGTGCTTAGAGCCATTTGAGCCATTTTACACGCTCGTTAGCTAGCGCTAGAGTGGAAATTAACAGACTTTAAGAGTGGAGTTGGTTAATGCTACAGGTTTATGAAGCGTCATGGACTTAGCATGCGAACCAAAACCAAAATATCCTATGAAATGTCACAAGAGTATGAAGAGAACATATTATCTTTCCGTCGCCTTATTATTCGACACCGAAAGAAAATTAGTGTGAAACTAAGCCAAATAGCGAACATGGACGAAACTGTTCTGACATTTGATGTGCCAAGTAACAGAACTGTTGCCATTAGAGGTGCTAAAACTGCAACTGCAAATAGAAGTGGACATGAAAAAAATGAACTACAATGCAGCCTTTCATGTTGTGCTGATGGTACTAAACATAATCCAATGATCATTTTCAAGCGCAAAACACTGAAATCGTAATTGACTATGTCGCTGGGTCAACATGACAACACGTAGGTGTGGTCTGCTGCGGAGCTTCAAGAGTGTACAACGAACAGTGTGCTCCGAATCACATGTGCATGTTCTTTCGGCAGAGATGCCATAGATCACCATCTATCCTACTTTACAGAGCAGGCAAGCCTCCGAAACCCACGTTCCGAGATGAGTCGTGGACGTCCCAACGATACTTTTGTTACCGCGTCACGTGCGCACAGTGTCACCAGGCGGCATCCAGTGTAGCGCTGGGCAGTGGTCGTAATGTTTTGACATATCAGTCTATACAGGGTGGCCTACTTAAAAGTTTCAGCGCAAATATCTCTGGAATAAAAACAGATATTGGAAAACGACTTTCATTGTTACGGATGTAACAGAGGGGCTCGTGAAAATAAATACTATGAGACACTCTAAAACGAAAGTATAAATATTAATTTCAACAGAAGCCGATGTTTTTTTAAATGGACACCCCGTATTATTTCTTACGCAATCAATAACATGAAAAATCACAAAAAGGATGGCGTTGCTTGCATCACAATACGTCAATTGCATCGTCAGAAATTGTAAAATGAAGATGACGCTTGAAACAAACAAAACAGGACGCTATTTCACATCCCGAGATGCAAGTGTGATCCCCATATATCAATATTTGTGGTTGGAAACCCTACTATTACTTTCGACACTCGTGACAACAACGAAAGTAAGCATTACGTACCATAGCATTTATTACGACATTTAAGAAAGACACAGCTGATTTAGAGGGTGACAAGAATGGCTCTGAGCACTATGCGACTTAACTTCTGAGGTCATCAGTCCCCTAGAACTTAGAACTACTTAAACCTAACTAACGTAAGGACATCACACACATCCATGCCCGAGGCAGGATTCGAACCTGCGACCGTAGCGGTCGCGCGCTTCCAGACTGAAGCGCCTAGAACCGCTCGGCCACTCCGGCCGGCTCTGGAACACATTTGCCTTTTTCTATCATTACTTTGTTTACTTCTTATCTGAGACCAAAAAAGGTTTTCAATACTGCACGTCTACTTAGTCATCTCACGTTAGAATAATACAGAATATTTCATTGATCTGCTTTCATATCTAAGAGAAACTGTCGAATTGGCGACGTATCAATTTTATTTATGAAGTTTACTGTAAATATCACGATGTCCATTACTTCTGTCTATGCAAGACAGAATAACTCTTCTTGGTGGAAAATACAATGGAGAAAATGGAATATCGCATCTTATCTATGTAATTTTAGTTTTAATTCTACCCACCAGACGCTTGTTTTGGACACTCATGTTTCTGACCCCATCCAGCTGTAGCGCTTACCTATTTTAGCAGTCGTAATTCCATTGATACTAACGCTCGTTCAAAGTGGCGTAATAAATCTTCCCCTGTCGTCATTCCTTTCAAATTGCACAACTGTAAAAGCTCATTGAAAACGTTATAGCTGCGATCAATTCCGGGAAAAGATATTAGTAGCTTCACAGAATCTGAAACGTCATCACTTTCATTCATAGCTAAAGAAAACCATTAAAATAATGGTGCCTTTTCCTGAGTTGCCCCCATAAATTACTGTACAAATGCTCAGTACGCCGGGAGCATATTCTGGTATTTTTTTGTTCATGACACATCTCGGCCGTAAGTAAAGCACTTTGTCTTACTACTTCGCTGTCAGTATAGCAGGCAGCTAGACTTCACAAGTATTTCACCTACCTTAAACTCGCACGCATACGCGACTCTTTATTTTAAATTGAACCTTAAAAACATTTTGTTGTTTCTTTAGCGACGATTTGAGTACGTTAATTTTATCTTTCCGTAAATCAGTCACAAGACATTCCAAGTTTAACTTTATACTCGCTATCATATTGGCGTTTGAGATTATGTTCTTTTTGAGCAGCAATAAATTATCGACATACGAAGCACAAGTGTTTTATTTACAATCAATAAAAACGTATAAATCTGTCCATGCATCATTAAACACTCTACTTTCTTCCAGTAACATTCTCTATGTTTTTTTGAAGACCCCCCCCCCCCCCCCCCCAGTGAAAGTTGTTAAGTCCACAACACGGAGTAAATGCTGCAACTACAGAAGCATTATTGTGTTGCATACACACTATGTAGCAGTGTGAACTGAAGCGTGTCAAATAAAAAGGGCTCTCACACTCACCGAAATTCAAAACAAAATAGATGTTAGTTTCGTACAGTGCAGAGGATGCACAACAGCTCGTTTCGCTCGATCAGCCGGCGTTGGTGGCACACGGGCGGCAGCAATCGTCGCGGGCGACGTTTCTTTCGATCGTCATTGTTACTCGGATTTCAGTTTTTGCACAAATTAAAATGATATCGAATAATAAGAGCTTTATTTATAAACCAGCCGCGGGCGGCAAAAAGGCACGCGAGCTGCATGCGCCCCGCGCCTTACCGACAGCTGGTCTGGGGTGGTATGTGGAGAGCTCAAATATGAAGAAAAAATATTACCGTATACGAGAATTCGTGTCATACCATTCGGTATAAACGCCGATTGGCCGTATTGTCACAGAAAATTACTGCGTGTTACAAATTAGCATAGTTCTACGCTACCGAAAGCTGCGTATGCTCACTGCACGCATTACAAGGGCGGGCGTCCTATTCGTCAAACGGTTGCCCGCCTAATGAAGCGACTCTAAAACCGAGGGGTCAAGGGCGACAACGCAGCAACAAGCACGCGCCTCTAAACGCTGACAAAACAAAGAGGAAGGGCCACAGCACATCAAAAGCTGCAGCGGGCAGCGGGTTCCGCCACAGGAACCACAGGGCGGAAATCTGCTGCGGCCACATCACACGCACGCCCCGCATAAAGGCAGAGGGTGTCGCAGTATTCAACCGAATACTCATTTACAAAAGCCATTACTAGAAACCACACAGAGAGCAGCCGACCACCCAATAAGAGCATCAAAATTGGAAGTCAGCTGTCTCGGTACAATCTATACACAATATATTCCGTATTCACTAGATTCCACTATAACCCACTGCAGAATCGACACTGTGAATCAACAAACAGAACATACACTCCCAGAAAAAGACTTCTTTTAAAGTGAACAAATATAATGAGCGTTCTTTTATGGGCATTCCAATGAAGCCACCACTGTGCGATTTTTCGCCCAAACCCATACATATTACAAAAATGTATGTATGTGAACATATATGTACAGGGGTAGTAATGGGATATCAACAACACAGGTAAGGCACGTGTCGCGATAGACTTTGCGTGTTCAGTACGGACTAGGCATCAGGCAGATTGTTTACGAGTAGTGATTCAAATGGCTCTAAGCACTATGGGACTGAACTTCTGAGGTCATCAGTCTCCTAGAACTTTGAACTACTTAAACCTAACTAACCTAAGAACATCACAAACATCCATGCCCGAGGCCGGATTCGAACCTGCGACAGTAGCGATCGCGCGGTTCCAGACTGTAGCGCCTAGAACCGCTCGGCCACTCCGGCCGGCTTACGAGTAGCGCTCACTTCGTATTTGCATTCAGAGGCCGAGGTCAACGTGCAATGAAAGACCTACCAAAGTCGCAAAGAGGGCATAGGGCAACTTTTTCAAGTCAGCCTACAGAAAACATCGAAAAACATCATCGTGTAAACGTAATTTTGGGCGCAAATCAAAACTAAATGACAGAGATCGTCGTACGCTAACACGAATTGTATGAAAACAGCGCAAAACTACGGCGGCTAAAGTGACTGCTGAGCGCAACAGCTATCTTCTAGACCCCGTGTCTATCGACACTGTACGCCGAGAACTCCATAAAGCGCCATTAATGATGACAACCAACGCAAAGAAGCGTAGAACATGGTGCCAGGAGCATAAATACTGGACGGCTGATCAGTGGAAACACGTTATATGGTCCGACGAATCAATGTTTTTGGTATTTCCAACATCGGGCCGGGTTTACGTCTGGAGAACGGCAAAAGAAGCCTACAATACTGATTGCTTGATTCCAACGGTTAAGCATGGAGGTGGAAATCTTCGCTGCTATAAAACACATCTTTTTTACTGATCAAGAGGACATAGCTCTTTTTATTGTTTTGGTCCATACTATCTCCTCCGAAACTACGGAAACTAACGAGTTTGCAGTTGATGATGATGATGATGATGATGATGTTCGGTTTGTGTGGCGCTCAATAGCGCGGTCATCAGCGCCCGTGGAAAGTCCCAATTTTTACGTGCAATTTTTACACAGTCCAATCCAGCCACTGTCACGAATGATGATGATGATAAAATGCTGAGGACAACACAAACATTCAGTCCCCGGGCAGAGAAAATCCCCAACTCGGGCGGTAATCGAACCCGGGACCCCGTTTACCAGTGATTTACAATATCGAAGCAGAACAAATACTCATAGCTCTTAAGGTATGCATTTTAGAGTCCATGTTTACTAGACTTTTATTTTTGTTTTGACCCATACTACCGCATCAGAAACTTGCCTACCCTACAATCTTAGCAACGACAGTTGCAAGAAGCAACGCCCGTCTACAAGAAGGGTAATAGAAGTGATCCGCAAAACTACACTCCAATATCCTTCACATCGATTTGTTGTAGAATTTTAGAACATATTCTGAGCTCAAACATAATGAGGTATCTTGAACAGAATGACCACCTCAATGCCAGCCATCATGGATTTAAAAAACATCGATTATGTGAGACCCCACTAGCACTTTTTTCACATGACATACTGAAAGCTTCAGATCAAGGCAACCAGGTAGAGGCAGTGTTTCTTAATTTCCGTAAAGCATTTGTCTCAGTACCGCATCTACACTCAAAAGTGCGATCATATGGGGTATAATGTGAAATTTGTGACTGGATTGAGGACTTTTCGGTAGGGAGGTCACAGCATGTTATCTTGGATGGAGAGTCATCATCAGATGCAGCAGTAACTTCGAGTATGCACCAGGGAAGTGTTTTCGGACCCTTGCTGTTTATGTTGTATATTAATGACCTTACGGATAATATTAATAGTAAAATGAGACATTTTTCAGGTGACGCAATTATGTATAATTCATTACTATCTGAGAGAAGTTGCATAATGTTCAGTCAGATCTTGCTAAGATTTCAACATAGTGCAAAGATTGGTAACTTGCTCTAAATGTTCAGAAATGTAAAATTTTGCCCTTCAAAAAAGAATAACAGTGGTATCTTGTGACTATAATATCAGTGAGTCACTGTTGGATTCGGCCAACTCATACAAATGCCTGGATGTAACACTTTGTGGGAATATGAAATGCAATTATCACAAAGGTTTAGTCGTGGGTAAAGCAGATGCTAGACTTCGGTTTATAAGGTAGAATACTGCATTCAGTCTACAAAAGAGATTGCTTACAAATTATTCGTTGAACCCAGCCTAGAATATTGCTCAAGTGTTTGGGCTCTTACCATATAGGACTAACAGAGTACATTGAACTCATACAGAGAAGGGCAGCACGAATGGTCACAGGTTTGTTTAATCCATGCAAGTGTGTCACAGAGATACTGAAGGAACTGAAGTGGCAGACTCTTGAAGACAAACTATCCCGAGGAAGTCTGTTAACGAAGTTTCAAGAACAAGTCTTAAATTATTACTCTAGAGATATACTACAGTCCCCTACGTATCGCTCACACAGGGATCGTGAGGATAAGATTAGAATTATTACCGCACGCACAGAGACATTCAAACAATCATTCTTCCCACGCTCCATACGTGAATGGAACAGGAAAGAACTCTAATAACTTGTACAATGAGACATACCCTCTACCATGCACCTCACGGTGATTTGCAGAGTATAGATGTAGATATAGATATAGATGTAGATCAGACAGTACCGGTAGAATGTATTCCAGTGCCGTATAAGAACGATTTTCGCTTATAACTTTCGACTCTGTCCTTTCCAGGCCAGGGTCCCTTACGTTAGATTGATAAATTTACCCTTCTCCATCGTCCTTGAAATTTTGTAACATCAGTGACTCACCTTTGCTGTACCGTATTTGAAAATGACCGTCTCTGTAATATGCATTCACGACTCCATGTTACTTCCGTTCGATATTTATGCCACAGCAGCTGATCGGTATGAGTCGCTCACGGCTGTGAGTTACAAGACTCGAAGACTGACAATAAAGCGTTACCCACATCACATCCTCTAACGCTGTTGTGACCGCGACACTTATTGCTGTGACCCAGAAGTAAGCGGCCGAATTAAGCACATCTCAAATATTACTGTCTCTGTATTTTTGTTTGTTACTGAGCAGAAAAACTCCACTCTTAAAGAGCTCTTAACGTTAGTTGACGTTTTTGGATTCGGCTGTGCCGGCCGGAGTGGCCGAGCGGTTCTAGGCGCTTCAGTCTGGAACCGTGCGACCGCTACGGTCGCAGGTTCGAATACTGCCCCGGGCATGGATTTGTGTGATGTCCTTACGTTAGTTAGGTTTAAGTAGTTCTAAGTTCTAGGGGATTGATGACCTCAGAAGTTAAGTCCCATAGTGCTCAGAGCCATTAGAACCATTTGATTCGGCTGTTTGATGCTGGATGTATGTTATTATAAAATACGTCTGAGAACCGCGGGCCGCACAAATACTTGACTCGGGCCTCAGCCGCAGTTTGATGACCACTGTTCTAGGGCCTTCAGGTACGCTCAGATCGCAGCCAGCATGGGGTCTGCATTATTTGATGGTGGCCTGCCCCTCACCGTTCGTTCTTGTAATTTATTTATTTTTTACTCATCTTTCATTCTCTCCCCCTTTAAAAAGTGGGTGGATCCTTAACTCTCTCTCTCTCTGTCTCTCTCTCTCTCTCTCTCTCTCTCACACACACACACACACACACACACATAAACACAAGCAGATCACAAATACTTCAATAATTACTCTCGAAAGAATCGGCAATAACATTCGATCTTTGGAAATAACATCTGACAGTCGGAAACATAAACCAAAACGTTGCAGCGAAACAAGTGTCAAGTTCATAGTACTGTGAAATGTGCGAAAAAACCGTAAATTGGCATTAGGAGGAAGAACAACACCGAAAATGCAACAGGAGTGTAATGTGTAGGAAATCGTCCACGCAACCTGTAAGTACAGTTCAAGATATTACTACTTAATAGGAAATACCAACCATCAGAACTGTTTATAACCTATAAGTACAGTGAGCAAAATGTAGCCGGCAGGTGCGGAAGTGCGGTTCTAGGCGCTTCAGTCTGGAACCGCGTGACCGCTACGGTCGCATGTTCGAATCCTGCCTCGGGCATGGATGTGTGTGTTGTCCTTAGGTTAGTTAGGTTTAAGTAGTTCTAAGTTCTAGGGGACTAATGACCGCAGATGTTAAGTCTCATACTGCTCAGAGCCATTTGAACCAAAATGTAAATTAAATAGCAAAAATTTGTACATATTCCAGGCCACTGAAGATACCTTGCAGAAAATAAAGGCGAAACGCGTATGACACTAAAATTGTGTTTTATTCAGTTGCTGTCAGACGGTCCATAAAGTAAAAATTATCAGTATACCGTAAATATCGAAATAATAACTTGTTTCACGGCATTTTTGAACTTGCGCGACAGTGCAGTTGCGACACGGCTGCACGCGATCCTGCGGGGAACGACATCTTTTAGTTGTCAATGGTTGGTGTACAGTAGATACATTAAGCGAGTGCGCTTCGTGAGCCTACTCATTGGCGCGTTGAACATTTGTCAACGAAGGTTAGCAACAATTTTACGCATTTCTGTGAATTAACGTATATGGTTTCATTTTCCTTGTGGCTCTAGCGCTGTTACAGTGAAGAGTTGATAAGGTCCGCGGTACTAGCAATTCAGTACACTGCTGGTCTAGAGATGAAGTACCAATTAAGGAGAAAGGTTGATGGAAGTCGAAATAAAAATTCTGAAAGTAAACGAATAGTCTTTTTACTCTCATACTTAAGGCAATACAAACATTTTAGCGTTCTTTTATGGCGGGAAGAGAAATTGCCGTGAGAGGGTTAAGCGAAGGTGAGCAACTGAAGCTTCGGTTGTGGGTTACTGTGCCGGGGTGACGACGACAGTGGCGCCGTCGATAGTTGGTGGGCGGGAGGGGCGGCGCGGCGGCAGACAATAGAGGCAATTGAAGCCGGCACCGGCACCGGCACCGGCACTGGCCAAAGGGGCGCGCCATTGTTTGGTCGATGGCGGCGTTCCCCGCCACTTTGCTCGCCCTGCTGCTGCCAGTCATCGGCGCGCCGCGCGTCGCCCTCTCCCGCGGCTGTGGCCACACTGAGCACAGCGCGCGCCGGGCGGCACGGGTGTTGGAGCGTTCCGGCGCGCCCAGCGCTCAAGGAGGAAACTGACCTCAGCTCCCTGCGCTCTTAAGATAAGCAAACAAACTACCAACCACACCAGCTAATTTGAGAAGTGGGAGGTTTTGTTTCGAATCTTTGCTCTGCGAACCACGTACCACCCTATCTCTCTTAATCCATCACGGACAGGGGACATAAGCTGCTTAAGTAATTGTCAATACCAATGAAACTGTCCAAGAGCCGTGTAATTGAGACGTTGTTTTATTTTATTTTGAAGGCTACCGGTTTCGGCATACCACTGTGCCATCTTGAGGCCCAATATGGAGCACGCCAAATTAGCGATACTGTTCGAGTTGGTATCAAGTATTAGAATGAAACACTAGTTAAACGATTGAATTAACGACATCCAGGGTTTTATGGCACTATCGTTTATTTGGAAGGTTGCATATGGGGCGTGTAGGTGGTATAGGCGAATGCCGAAACTGACAGCCTTCAAAATAAAATAAAATGACATTTTATTTACACGGCTGTTGGAGAGTTAAAAAAAAATGGCTCTGAGCACTATGGGACTTAACTTCTGAGGTCATCAGTCCCCTAGAACTTAGAACTACTTAAACCTAACTAACCTAAGGACATCACACATATCCATGCCCGAGGCAGGATTCGAACCTGCGTCCGCAGCGGTCGCGCGGTTCCGGACTGTAGCGCTTAGAACCGCTCGGCCATTCCGGCCTGCTGGAGAGTTTCATTGCTATTGACTCATACAATCCTGTCTCGGTCACCTTACTTATCTGCACTGGTTCCCGGGGGCATAACTAAGGTCAGGGAGGGAAGGGTGTAAGTAACTCAACTGGGGCCCTTCCTCCTTTCCCAACTCGACAAACCATCGCCCAAACTTCGCCCCCCCACTTCCAGTTCACCATCTCCTTCCCCCTATAACACATCACCTTGGCCACTCTCCTCCCAGTTCGGTCAAAAGCAAAATATTTGTACTTTCAAGAGTGCAGCACAGTCAACAATCGCAATAATCTAATATATAAGAACCTATCAGCCTCGATTGTGGTAATAAACCAAGTTTTACCTAGGTTTCAGACCAAATAATTGAGCCTTCTTCAGAAGATATACCTGAATCTATAATTTGTCTAAGAGGGCATGGTCTAGAAATAAAACTAAAACAGCCTGAATACGCACATTTTTAAAATGTGACTACGCTTATTCAGGCTGTTTTAGTTTTATTTCTAGACCATGCCCTCTTAGACAAATTATAGATTCAGGTATATCGTCTGAAGAAGGCTCAATTATTTGGGCTGAAACCTAGGTAAAGGTTGGTTTCATTATCGCAACCGAGGCAGATAGTTTCTTATATATTAAAAGCAAAATACTAACACATTCCGAACAATGTTTGATTGTGTATGATATCGACGCAAAGTCCTAGACGCCTGTCGCCCGAAAATGTTTGATGAAGTAACCAGTAGTGGAAACAGACGCATTTCTTAACAGCAGTAGACGTGGTTTTTTACATATACTTTAAAGTATTAACAGCTGTGGCAGCACAATGCAGAACGTACATAAAATTATTTAATGTCAGCAGGTAGTTGGTTGGTTGGTTGATTCGGGGGAGGGGACCAAACAGCGACGTCTTCGGGCCCATGGGATTAGGGAAGGAAGTCGGCCGTGCCCTTTCAGAGGAACCATCCGGGCATTTACCTGAAGCGATTTAGAGCAAAAACGGAAAACCAATCAGGACGGTCGGACGCGGGTGTGAACCGTCGTCCTCCCGAATGCGAGTCTAGTATGCTAGCTAGCCACTGCGCCACCTCGCTCGGCATCGTACTTTGGTTGTAAATGGTAGTATACAGGGTGGTCAGAAACGGTCTCAAAATCTTGTACGGTAGGTTGTGCTGAGAACGATATAGACTTGGGTTACAAGTATTCCGCACCGACTGTGAAATATGCCACCGGAGACAATCTGATGGGAGGAGAAATTATCACTGTGACGTTTCCTATCCATTCAAAAAACTGTCCGCACTCCTCCATACTAAACTTCCACCTCTAAAGAAATTCTTTTGGCGTCGGGGCATGCAGCAGCAGTAGGTAACACTGGCTCAGTACCCAGCGTAAATATCCCGGTACTTATCTTAACGAGTGAAAGCAAAGCTTAATTCCACTGGTACCCATAGATGAATACCCAAAATCACAAGGCGGATGATTGCAATGGCGTTTGTTTCTCAACTGTCACAATGACTGTTATTATCCACAAAATCAAACTAGACATGAAAAGGATATCCAACTATATAGTATCTGAACACATTTTACTACCGACTGGATACCGAATAGTAGGTCTATATCCAACGGGTACCGAGTTTTCCGTAAATTTGGAAAATCTCATAAATATGCTTTATTTAATTCACATTTAAGATACTCTAAACCAAAATAAACACAATATTTTCAATTGAAATCATTGTTTATTATTCAATTTCACAAAAAAATTAGTAGTCACACTGAAATTGCGGCACATTATGATGAATGGACACCAGTTACTCTGCAATGAGATAATAAGCGATTTATTTTGTCTTCGCAAACAAGGCCAGATCCAGAGAAAAGTCGTTCGCTATACACCGAGATGGCGAAAGCCATGGGATACCTCCTCAAGTCGTGTCGGTCTTCCATTTGCCCGGCTTAGTGCAGCAACTCGACTTAGACGTTGGAAGACTCTCGCAAAAATTTTAAGACACGCTGCCTATATAGCCGATCCATAACTACGAAAGCTTTGGCGGCGGAGGATTTTATGAACGAAATGACCTCTAAATTATATCCCACAAATGTCCAATGTGATTCATGTCCAGAAATCTGGGTGGCCAAATCGTTCGCTCGAATCATCTTCAAGGTAATCGCGAACAGTTGTGGCCCGGTGACGTTGTACACTGACATCCATAAAAAATCCATCGTTCTTTGTGAACACGAAGTCCATAATGGCCCCAAATGATCTCCAAGAGGTTCGATCGGATCAGAAGACCCAGTCCATTCCATTTCAACAGAGCTTACACCACTATGGAGCCACCATCAGCTTGCACAGTGACTTGTTGACAACCTGGGTCCATGGTTTCATGGGGTCGAGCCACACTCGAACCCTACTATCAGCTCTTACCAACTGAAATCGGGACTCATCTTATCAGGCCACGGTTTTCCAGTCGTCTAGGGTCCAACCGATAGTCACGAGCCCAAGAGAGGCGCTGCAGGCAACGTCGTGGTGTTAGCAAAGGCACTTGCGTCGGTCTCCTGCTGCCATAGCCCATTAGCAACAAATGTCGCCGCACTGTCCTAATGGATACGTTCGTCGTACATGTCACGTTGATTTCTGCGGTTATTTCACGCAGTGTTGCTTGTCATTTAGTACTGACAACTCTACGCCAATGCCGCTGCTCTCGGTCGTTAAGTGAAGTCCGTCGGCCACTGTGTTTTCCGTGGTGAGAACTAATGAGTGAAATTTGGTATTCTCGGCACAGTCTTGACACTGTGTATCTCGGAATACTGAATTCGCTAACGATTTACGAAATGGAATGTCCTATACGTCTAGCCCCAATTACAATTCCGCGTTCAAGTCTGTTAATTCCGCCGTGCGGCCATAATTCTGTCGAAAAAGTTTTCACATAAATCACCTGAGTACAAATGACAGCACCGCCAATGCACTGCCCTTTTATACATTGTGTGCGCGATACCAGCGCCAACTGTAATGTTCATATCGCTATCACACGGCTTCTGTAATCTCTACGTATACACTGCTGCCACGAGTTGAAAGATAAATTCCGGCAAAGTTCTTCAAATTCGAGTTCTGTGAGTCCTTAGCTGACGAGCTAAACTAATGGTTTCGATTACGATCGATTCGAATTGGCTTCAGATAATAGTCAAACTCTGTAATTTAGTATCTTACAAGCTGGGGAGCGGTCGCTGAACCAGGTGTGATATTTGACAGACGGCTGCCGATTTTTGCTGATTTCTGCCGACTGAGGACTGGAACGGCTAGAGTGCTTCAAGGTGTTTGATAAAATAACTGAAGTGAAAAAGAGATCTTACATGTATATTCTCACATACCGTTCCACCTTACTCAGTATCGTAGGCTGCCTCGAATTGCACGCAACCGATCTTCGCGCCAAATACTGCAGGAATACTGACAGCGGAGATACTTAAAGGAAACAGCTATTTTGAAGTTCCAGGATAAAGAGCTGATGAGCACTGACATAGCTTCCAATTTGAATACTGTGATTTTTTTCACATTACAGGTTGAGACATGCTTGTCGAAACATCTATACTGCTTTGAGCCTATTTGTGACAATATATCCGAGTGTAGCTTCTTGTGAACGCTCCGTGCGGTTAAAGGCGCTGCAGTCTGGAACCGCAAGACCGCTACGGTCGCAGGTTCGAATCCTGCCTCGGGCATGGATGTTTGTGATGTCCTTAGGTTAGTTAGGTTTAACTAGTTCTAAGTTCTAGGGGACTAATGACCTCAGCAGTTGAGTCCCATAGTGCGCAGAGCCATTTGAACCATTTGTGAACGCTGTTCGAGCAGTTTTGTCCGTACAGTAGGACACAGCTACTTAGCTTTACTTTAATGACATAAACATAGATTGTTCTTTGCCCAAAGAAAAGAAATGCGAAGCGAAATTATAATTATAGCACAATTAAAAGAAAGGGGTATTTTCCTGTCTCTTAATTATAGCCCGTTTTTCATTGATTCCTAATTAATAATTTATGAGAAGAAAATAAAATATGTTCTTTATTATGCTTCATATAAAAGCCAATGCAGAGCAGCTGCAGTAAACAAGACGATATCATTTGGTTGCACTATTATTTGTAATTCATTTACTATAACGACTCAATGTATTGTGAGCAATACTAGGTATGTCCACAAAGTAACTTCCGTATGGTTAAATAAAACAAATGTGTACAGATACAGAAAAAATATTTATTGTACAAAAATCTACAACTATTAAACTACTTGTCTACATAGCTTCCGAAATTTTGTAGGCACTTGTCATAGCGCGCCACAAGTTTTTGTATGCCTTCTTCATAGAATGTTGCCGCCTGTGTATTCAACCATGTGGTAACATGTTCTTTCTGCTCGTCATCATCGTTGAAGTGTTGACTACCAAGGACAGATTTTATGTGTAAGAAGAGATAAAAGTCACTAGAAGCGAGGTCAGAGCTGTACGGAGGATGATCAAACGCGCCCCAGTGAAATTCCCGTAAAAGTTGTTTGGTCACATTCGCCGTGGGAGGTCGGGAATTATCGTGGGAAAAAACAACACCTTTTGACAGTAATCATCGGCGCTTGTTCTGTATTACGCGGCGGAATTTCTTAATGGTCTCGCAGTAACCATGTGCATTGATTGATTAAGAAATCAATCAGCAAAATGCCTTTTATGTCCCAAAAAACGGTGCACATGACCTTTCAAGGTGTCAAGTTTTGCTTAGGCTTAACCTTCGTTGGGGATGAAGTGTGCCTCCATTCCACTGATTGCCGTTTTGTTTCAGGGGTGTCATACGATACCCAAGTTTCATCCCCCATGACTATGCGAGAAAGAAAACCATCGCCTTCTTCATTGTAGCGTGTCAAAAACTGAAGTGCACTGCCCATCCGTTGTTTTTCGTTTTGTTCAGTAAGAACTTTGGGTACCCAACGTGAGCAAAGTTTTCGAAATTTCTGTTTTTCAGTAACAATTTTACAAGTTAGTGATCGTGAGATTTGCGAAACTTCTATAGCAAGTGTAAACTTACGGTTGTGCTTAATCTTCTCTTCAATTGTGCGAACCAGTTCATCAGTAACCACTTGATCACGTCCGTCATTGAACAGTCTGACCCATCTTCTAACCATTGAATCACTCATAGCATTTTGTCTATAAACCTCGCAGATTTGCCGATGAATTTCTTTTGGTTTAACTTTCTTTGCATTTAGAAAACGAAACACAGATCTGATTTCACAAGCGGCAGCATTTTCAATTACGGCTGACAGTATAAAGAAGCACTGCAAAGCACACGTCGGCAGCAGCGATCTGAAAATGACGTATATGTCTTCTCCTTGAGTCAGAGAAACTGCCGCGGATAGAAATAGAAAAGTAACTTACTTTGTGGACGACCCTCGTATTTCTCATGAGTATAGTTAATTTAAGTAAATGTAAATTTGTGGTAAGATCTTATGGGACCAAACTGCTTACGTCATCGGTCCATAAGCTTACACACTACTTAATATAACTTAAACTAACTTGCGCTATGGACAACACACACATCCATGCCCGACGGAGGACTCGAACCTCCGACGGGAGGAGCCGCACGGACCGTGACAAGACGCCTTAGACCTCGCGGCTACTCCACGCAGCTTCATTTAAGTAATAGTTTTCAGTACTGGTTCAGTTGTTTATTAATGTGCCTATAATACTATAAAATTTTCTAAAACTGTGTAAAAATGCAGAAATTTTTACGAGGGAGAGGTGGGAGCGGAGGAGGGAGTGGTGCAGTTTGGCAGCACTGGCAGGGAGCAGGGTCACATCGATGCGACACTGCTTGCAGAGTTGGAAAATCGAGGACAGATTGCAATAAGAAAAACTCAGATGGTTTGCAGCCCTACATTGAGACAATATATTAGTGTTCACTGTGACTCAGTACACAGTCCTATGAAATAGTCTAACAAGGCATAATCGGTCCTCCGTATGAAACACATTAACAGTGGCGAGCCGTGCCGTTGTCAGCCGGACCACGGGCTCGGCCAAACTCACCGCCGCTGCCACGCGCAGCTGGAATGTTGCGGATTCCGGCCATTCCACAGCGCCGGCTGGCCGCGTGATTGCGCATTCAGCTCACGCCGGAGTCTGTTTTTTAGCAAAGTGTGAAATGCCGAGCGATGTATAACGAGGCACACTAAAGCAGCCGCCGCCATTTTCGGTTCCCTCGACACCGCTGTCATGGCAATTTAATTCAGGAGCGGTATTATATACGAGTGTTAACTTGTGGCCACCGCGTGCCTGGGTCTCGCGATAATTGTTATTGCGCGGCATCATCACCATAATGAAAGCGCCGCTCCCCTCGTGGCGGTCCCCCACGGGGTCCTGCTGCGAGCTGCAGTTAGATGTCCATTCCAGACGTTTTATTGTGCACGGAATTCACTTCCCCCCGCAGCCCTTTAATAAATTCTGCTACACTTTTTTCCCATTTCCCGCCCCCTCCGCGCCCCTCGCACAGCGCGCGCCCTTCGGTCACCCCTACCCCGACCGCGCTCATCCCATTTGGTGGGCTAGCGTGACGCCGCCAATTCCGACTGCGATAGTCGGGACCCGTGGTTTATCGGGCTCCCCGCAAGGATTTCAGTCTTGGCCGCGGCGACTTCCTAAATTAAACGTTTATCTTTCAGTCAGCGCACCGATCTCAGCTAAATAAAGGTGACACTAGTTGGCCGCTAGTAAATGTCAAAGCACCGCTTCCCTGAATATCATTTTTTGTCATAGCATTCATTGATTTCACCACCATCGATTCATTAATTTCATTTCAGTCCGTTTAATTCATTTCATATGGTGCAGAATAAGCTGAGTAGCACAGTCGCCGTGGTGTAGTGGTTATGATACCAGACTGATTCGTGAAGGGCCGTGAGTTCAAAATCCACCTGACATGCAAAATTTTAATTTCTATATTCTGTTCGAGTACATTATAAAAGTATCCACAAATGTCAAGAATCATTGTACTGGAATGTTCTGTAACTGTATATATACCGTATGTGTTCTGGCCGGAGGCAGTTCGCTCCGCGTTTTTGTGTGTGCAAGTGTTGATAAGCCTTCGTTAAGTGAAGTTAGTGTTCGTCATTCATCTATTACACCTTCTTCTAGGTGACAATATACAGGGTGTTACAAAAAGGTACGGCCAAACTTTCAGGAAACATTCCTCACACACAAAGAAAGAAAATATGTTATGTGGACATGTGACTGGAAACGCTTACTTTCCATGTTAGAGCTTATTTTATTACTTCTCTTCAAATAACATTAATCATAGAATGGAAACACACAGCAACAGAACGTACCAGCGTGACTTCAAACACTTTGTTACAGGAAATGTTCAAAATGTCCTCCGTTAGCGAGGATACATACATCCACCCTCCGTTGCATGGAATCCCTGATGCGCTGATGCAGCCCTGGAGAATGGCGTATTGTATCATAGCCGTCCACAATACGAGCACGAAGAGTCTCTGCATTTGGTACTGGGGTTGCGCAGACAACAGCTTTCAAATGCCCGCATAAATGAAAGTCAAGAGCGTTGAGGTCAGGAGAGCGTGGAGGCCATGGAATTGGTCCGCCTCTACCAATCCATCGGTCACCGAATCTGTTGTTGAGAAGAGTACGAAATCTTCGACTGAAATGTGCAGGAGCTCCATCGTGCATGAACCACATGTTGTGTCGTACTTGTAAAGGCACATGTTCTAGCAGCACAGGTAGAGTATCCCGTATGAAATCACAAACTAAAATGAGCTCTAACATGGAAATTAAGCGTTTCCGGACACATGTCCACATAACATCTTTTCTTTATTTGTGTGTGAGGAATGTTTCCTGAAAGTTTGGCCGTACCTTTTTGTAACACCCTGTATACAAGGCGTCAAAAAAAAGAAAAAACTGAGAAGCGTTATTGACAACTTCCCTACCACACCAAAAACGGAAAAAAATGTTTAGTAAACGATGCCTCTAAAGTGCATACCTTAAGAGATATGAGTAGTTGTTCATCTTCGATATTATGAAATACATCTCTTCTATTGAAACCTCTTTGCCAGTTCATATTTTTGGACGAGAGTATGGACCAAAGCAAGAAAAGAATGTCTAGTGAACGTGGACTCTAAAATGAATACCTTAAGGGCTATGAGCACTTGTTCAGTAATAGAGATGTGTTTCACACTCGTGAAGATGAAATTTCATCTACCACAGGAACTCGAACCGTATTCCTCCAAGTCGAGTGTCAACACACAGACGTAAGTTAGCGATTTCGGCAATGGAGACGCGTGTTCGCTTTCATGGCTGTGGTATATGCTTTCTGTGTCCTTTTTAAATAAAATATTAAGCGATGCACATACACTTCATCACTCAAATCCGGTATTTTCGCTTCAGTTAAAGTGCTCATCCGAAAGTATCACACCAAGATCTTTTACTGGGAACTGTCACGAATTTTAGTATTATAGGGGGCAGTAAATGAAAACCGAACACACGCCACAATAGGACCATGGAATGGATTAATCACCACAAGCACGGAGACATTCCATGCATGCCTTTCTTCAGGTCGCCAAAGATGCGAAAATAGCACGGTGAAAGATCCGGGTTGTACAGAGGTAGTAGCAGTGTTTCCCAATCAAATCGCAGAATTGTAGTATTTCTGCAAGTGTCTGCATAGCATTGCACACTGATCATGGTTTCACGGTCGGGGAGCTCGATAAGCGGAGGCGCCCTGCAGTCGAAGAAGTAGGTCATCATGAGCCTACCGGAACTTGTATGAACAGCTTTGGATTTCTTTGGCGGGGGAGACGTGGAAAGTTCGCAGTATTGGCTTTGCCGTTTGCCCTCGGGCTGTCGGATGGAATCACTCCCTCGGCGATCCCGACATTCTGGAAGGCACAATGATAAACACAAATATGCATCTACCCTTGGGGACCATGTCTACCGCTTAGGCAGTTAGTTTTTCCTCGGTATAAAGATATCTACTAGCAGGACAACGCAGAGTGTCACAAAGCGCTCAGTGAACGTGCCTGGTCGGCCGGAGTGGCCGAGCGGTTCTAGGCGCTACAGTCTGGAACCGCACGGCCGCTATGGCCTCGGGCATGGATGTGTGTGATGTCCTTGGGTTATTTAGGTTTAAGTAGTTCTAAGTTCTAGGGGATTGATGACCTCAGATGTTAAGTCCCACAGTGTTCAGAGCCATTTGAACCATTTTTTTTGAACGTGCCTGGTTCTAAGAGCACCTGGATGAATTTACGGTACTCCCTTGGCCGCAAGATTCCCCGGATTTAAACCCAACCTGTGTGACCATCGCGATCGGCCTGTACGCGCCATGTATGCTCAACTGAGAAACCTAACGCAGCTGGCCACGGCACTGCAGTCGGCATGGCTCCACATCTCTGTCAATACCTTCCAGAAGTTCACTGTCTCTCTTCTTGCGACAGGTGGTCACATTAATGCGACTGGACAGTGTATTGATATCAATAAAAATCAATTGTTCGTAGTAAAGCAATAAACAACTTGAGCCTCGTCCTTCAGTTATGCAGGGTCAGCCATCGATAATCGGATTTGGCATGTTAATGTTTAAGGGGTAGCCGGATGCCCTTTCTGCCGCCACCCCGTACCCCCCGGGACGGAATTAGTGTACCCCAACTGTCTGCGTTGAGTGTAATCCATGGAATAGTGCAAAAGTGGTCAGATGTCTGCGACCCGTGTAACTGAGGCGGAACATTGGGACCAGCCCGGTATTCACCTAGTGAGATGTGGAAAACCGCCTAAAAACCACATCCAGGCTGGCCAGCACATCGGCCCTCGTCGTTAATCTGCCGGGCGGATTCGATCCGGGGCCGGCGCGCCTACCCGAGTCCAGGAAGCAGCGCGTTAACGCTCTCGGCTACCCTGGAAATTTCGTTTCTGCAATGTATAGTCACGTCTTTCCAGCGACGCGCGGTGTCGAAGGACAGCGTCGGTTTGTTTCCCGTTACAAACAAAATGATTTTTAAACTTGAATTTTACGTCTCTTTTCGATGGAGTTGTCCTGTTGAAACCACAAGCGCCGGAACGAAGAAGAAGAACGCAAGACTAGAGAACGCTGTGAATCGACGTCAGCCAAACAGCCCACTGACAAGGACCGCACCGCGCCAGGAGCGACCTCTGCAAGAAGTGAATATAAGCGCCGCTCATGCCAGCCTCGGTCGGACATTAGTGGAGTATTAGCACAGCCTAGCAGAGAGTGCTACGAGATAAGATTGTAGTGATCCACATCAATTGCTCGTTTGAACATCGTGTGTAGCCAGGACTCTGACTTATGTTGCATGTCGCACATCGCTTGCGACACCTTTGTACATTGAAGTTAAGTATTGTCAATCTGCTTAATAGAAATAAAACTACTAATTTTATTTGCTTGAAGTGTTGTATAGCATTCCGAGAACGCAGCATCCCTTAGGCACCCTATATGGGACGAGTGGGCAAGAGCCAACAGGATCGTGGCCGGCCGCTGTGGCCGAGCGGTTCTAGGCGCTTTAGTCCGGAACCACGCGGCTGCTACGGTTGCAGGTTCGAATCATGCCTCGGGCATGGATGTGTGTGATGTGCTTAGGTTAGTCAGGTTTAAGTAGTTCTAAGTCAAGGGGACTGATGACCTCAGATGTTAAGTCCCATAGTGCTTAGAGCCATTTGAACCATTTGAACCCACCAGGAGCGATCCCATGTTAGTCTACTGCTGTATTGATTCTACTGATGTGTATTAACAGGGACAGTAATATATGAAGAATATCCAGTACTCCAGCACCGACAGTGCTGCTCTGGCCGGTGCTGACTTCTACCGTCATGTAGAAGCGCAGCTCAGTTGTGCTGGAGTACCAGTTATTCCTCGTGTTTTTACTGTCCCTGTTAATACACATCAATGAAACTAATAATGCGCTAGACTAATTTGGGTCCGCTCTATCGAATGGACACGCAAAATTCCACTTTGAAAATAATTTTGATTGTAGTGGGAAACAAAGCGCTTTTCGTCGACACTGGGCGTCGTATGAAACACTTGATGAGTGAGATCTGTTTGGGCCGACTCCAGCTACACGTTGCGAAAACAAAATTACAAATACATGCCGAAACACCGAAGAAAATCCATCTGATGTCCCATATACAGGGTGAGTCACGTAAGACTTCCCACCTCTTTTATTTCGTGAACAGTTTACAAATATCGAAACCTGTAGTGGGAAACAAAGCGCTTTTCGTCGACACTGGGCGTCGTATGAAACACTTGATGAGTGAGATCTGTTTGGGCCGACTCCAGCTACACGTTGCGAAAACAAAATTACAAATACATGCCGAAACACCGAAGAAAATCCATCTGATGTCCCATATACAGGGTGAGTCACGTAAGACTTACCACCTCTTTTATTTCGCGAACAGTTTACAAATATCGAAACCTGGTTTTCGGCAAATGTTAGAGTGTTAAGTTGCACGTACGTTTTTAGCGCTGGAATCAGCTGATCGTTGAAGTAACTACGCTTTTTTGAAGTGGAACCGTATATCTTTTATAAATGCATTCCATAGCTCTTGAGAAGATAAATACGCTGATACACCGTTTGTTAATTTTGACGTTGAAATCTGTCGCAAAAAAATCCAGAAATGTCCTAGAAGCTGAGAGTATGGGCCTGGAAACAGCATTATCGGTGCAAACACAGCTAAACAGGCTGCGTAGTTGTATACCGTGAGCTATGCCTACTCTATAAGAATAAAACTTTATTTCGCCTTGAACCAACATACCACCTAGATGCAGTTTCACCTGTGAATGTTGTACATGGAAATATGACATCAAGCGTGTCACAAAGAGCTTAGGAAAACTGTTTCACATTTGTGTATCCTCCAAGATTTACGTGAACTGCAACAGAGAAATCAGCTGTTCATTCTTCAAGAATAAAGAGGTTTTATGCGTTGTAAAGGCAACTACCGTATTAAATTTCTAAATGCTTGGAGGAGGATTCGACATATCTTATCCAGTATGTGGCTGTGTGCTTCTTAGAGGTAAAATACTTGCTGTTGGACAACCGTCTCTACCTGCACTCTCTAAATTATATCATATGCGGTACATTCGTTGAACTAAACATTTTACTAAAGGTACTTTGCTAAGCACCTGTACAGCGCAAAATAAATATTCTTCTTACGACACGTCGTTTCATGCTGAACGTAAGCGCGTAATGACAGTGTTACGAGCTACATGCAATATATGCTCTCGACTTACTTGACAATGCAATGCAATGTCGTACACATGTAAATGAAATAAACAATTTACTGACAATGATTTGGAACCACCCAATCCACATAATATAAATTTTGTCTTCAAAAATATAATTTTTCCCTTTATTTAAGCATGTGTTCAAACTATTGACCATAGTCTGAAAGGCACATTTGCAATTGCTGTTCGAAAGAACGATACACAGATGTAATTACAATGGTTGATATAACAGAGCAGACCTCATCTTTGAGGGTTTTCCAAAGAAATAAATCAGGAGGAGTGAAATTGGGGTATCTCACAGGCCACTGGACAACAGAATTTACTCCTATCCAACGTCCAGGAAAGTTCTCATTCAGCATTCGCGTTGCAACACGGGGCCAGTGAGCTGGACAACCGTCGTGTTGCAGCCACATGCACATACGAATATCCAGTGGTACCTCTTCTAGAACAACCAGCAGTATGTTCATCAGAAAGTGTGCGTACGAATGTCCATTTAGAACGCCTGAGATGAAGTAATGTCAAACAATGTAACTTTCTATGATGTTGCACCATACCTTTACGTTCCACGGCAGGTTAAGCTGCACCTGACCAAGCCAGTGTGGATTTTCGGTTGCCCAGTAGTGCACGTTATGCATATTTACATTAGCGTGGTTAGTAAATGTTGCAAATAGCGCACGCTGGAAAAACGTACGGTCGCGTATCAGTTGCTGAAGAGAAAATCGACAAAATTCCGTACGAAGTTCGAAATCTCGGTCGTCGAGTGCCTGATGTAGTGACGGATGATAGGGATTGAAACTCTTTCGGTGTAGGATGCGAATGTCTCGTACCATTGTGCGGATTCATTCTCATCGTAGCCAGAACAATTTCTTCGTATTCTCTGTTTCTTGCAGTCTTCTTTCTTGTCCTCTTTTTATCGTTCATGCAGCTTGTCCGCTCTAGCGTCTTAATAATTCGTGCAGTTGGTTGGCGATTCGGACACTGGCGTCTGGATAGGTAGCCCTGTACGGCTGTACTCGTTTTACGGCATTTCTGTTACATTCACTATATAAAAGTAGTATATCCAACATGCCCTCATTGGTGCACGGGACTGCACGCAATGAATGTTGAAGCAGAAATAAGCGGCCTGTAGAGCAGGTAAGTAAACAGGCAAATGCGTTGACATTCTGACACATCGTAGCTCAAGAGTTTTCCTTGACGGTGTTCGCACCGCTGATGCGGTTTCCGGCCAACGTGCTCTCAAAATTCTAGGACATTTCTCGAATTTTTTTACTACACGTTTCAACGTCAACATTAACAAACGCTATATCACTGTAATTGCTTTCTCAAGAGCCATCGAGTGCAGTTATAAAAACTATACGATTTCATTTAAAAAACGTGCTTGCTTCAATATCTCCGTTGATCGTTGATACCACCGCTAAAAAATTAACCAAAAAAGTGCCTCTCTACGCTCTAGACTTTGCTGAAAACTGCGTTTCGACATTTACGACCCTTCACTAAATAAAGGGGTTGTTACGTCTTATGTGACTCACCAGCCCTCTGAAAAGCATGCAGGGTAGGCTGTGCTGAGAAATAATTGTTCACAAAAATCTCGGTACCTTGCACCGTTTCAAAGTTAATTGGTATTCAAGATAGTCAATGAGGCCATTGCCCGTACAGATCCAAGCAGCCCGCCACAGACGGTGTCGTCAAATGTTTTTGTCGTTTGGTTTCCTAAAACCAAACAAGAGAGCGACAGAAAAATTGGACGAGGGACCCTAGTAAGGAACGAACTCGAGCCAAAGGCTGAGCAGTCTCGTGACCTATCATCTACGTTATGAAAACAAATGACACTAATTGTGTTTGATCTGACGCTTGAATCTGCGTGCGCAACAGCCTGATTGGTCAATTTAAAGCTAACTCGGCGACGGCGTGACGTGTGGAATTTTTTCTCAACAACTAATTCTCAGCATACCCTGCAACAATCTTACAAGTTTTTCATACTGTTTCTGACCACGCTGTATGTATACCATTATCACTACGGTGCTGATGGCAGCAGATTCTCAGAATGAAGTGAGAAGGAAAAGGTATAGAATATAATTTTTTAGTTCGGAGCTGCAGCAGAAGAAAAAAAAAATGACTCACAGTCATTAGAATAGCAGTAACTTCGAAATTATTTACATTAATCTACATTTATGAATTACAATGACATTAATTCTATGATCGTTCAGTAACTGCAGATGTGATTCGTTCACATCGGAGTTCGCGGTATATGAGTAAAGTTTTCTATATTAAATGATGCATGTAGATTGAAATATTCTTTCTAGAAACATTTGCTAGATTTTGGCTAAGCCTTTTTAGCACCATTTCATTCCTCCGGGAAACAGTAGTTTTGCAAGGCATGGAGGATAGCTCACGCGAAGTTTGCATGGTAAATGATAGTTGATTTATGCTGCCGAGAATCCTTCCTGGTTGTATGGCGATGGTCCATGGAACTCTTCTATCCCTGACGTTTCGTACGAGGCTACGTTGGACATCTTCGGAAGTGCTCCCGGTTGTGCTGAGACTTGTCGACTCAGCCACAACGGCCGGCCAAGTAAATTACAGATGGCGGTAAGTGTAAAATATTTTCCCATACAGTGCAGCAAAACTGTATGACGTAGGGAAGGAGCCACAGACAGAAAGATATAAAATGGAATCCATGCAGCTGAAAAAATTAGAAACAGTTACTACATTTTTAAATGAACATACTGCCATTTGACAGTATTGTTGTCTATTTAATTACGACTCAGGTTTCGGCCTTTTATGCCGTTCTAGTGACTGAGTTATGTCACTAACATATATTGCAGGACATCAAGCTCAAAACTGGCCATAAATTAAGAAAAATATTGGACAATTTTTAGGGATTATTCGTCAGGCCACAGAGGATCGTACCTTCCGTCAGGAAACGGGCTTGTTTGCGGGAAGACAAGTATTCACACGGAGTGTGCAGCACCACAGACTTTCAGCGCGGCTACCATCCTTGCAGTTCCCTTTGAGCCGGCAGTAAAGAGAGGCGGCCCAACATTAGACGTCCTTTCAGACGAGCCGCGGTTCTGCGGACCTATCCATAGGTGGAGGCTCAGAGGAAAACGAACGTTGCCAGATTGCATCATTAGTCATTGTCATTTAGGCCAATCATCTGACGTTGTGGTATGGGGTGCCACTGGGTACATTACACGAGGAGCTACGGTTCGTTTAGTCGTTAGTTTAGATAACAGTCATTATACTTTCGAGGTCTCCGCGATGTCTTCCTTGACGTTGCAATTTTAACGGCCAGCAGTAGTGACGAACCAAGGTGGAGTGTTGCTGTTGTCAGGGACGATGATAGTCGCAAGTAAGAGGGCTTGCTGGAAAGTAACGGCTCCGAATTTTTTATATGATAGCTATTAAAGCTTTATAAATAAAACAAACCTTATTAACATTCTACATCTTTATTATTCATGGCTATATCTTTGCAGCCCTCTCTGCCGCTAGAGGGTTCCGAACTGTAGCATGTAACAAGGCGGTGTGTGACCTAACTATGTCGGTCCGTGAAAAACAGCGTGCTGTAATCGAGTTTCGAATTCGAGGAGCTTGTCCACACACAACATTCTCTCCCACAACCCGACAATGGCAGACCACACACGAACTCTGCGACGTCTGCAACAATCCGACGTCCTGGGTTCACTGAAATCGATCCTCCTTACAGTCCTGACTTGGTCCCAGACGATTTTCACCTGTTTCCAAAAGTTAAAGAACACCTTCGAGGAGCTAACTTTTATAGTGATGAAGCGGTGTAAGCAGAGGTGATCGTGTAGCTCCGTCAACAATGTCAAACATTCTACGGTGACTGTGTCAACAAACTCGTCTCTCATTGGCAGAAATTTATTCATCACCAGGATGACTATAAGGAGAAATGAATAATTTGTAGACATGAAGGATATAGATGTAGGTTTAAGAGTATTAAAAAAAACTTCGGAGGCATTATGTTTCACCAGCTCTCGTATGTTATCACACGATATGCAGCACCGACCAACAGGAAGATATTAATCTATATGTTCTTTACGATAAGGTTTGAGTGTTTTGTGTTGTAGATAAATAAGTGGAAAAGGAACTGGAGCCAATGCAGACGCGAGAGAGGCACAGAAAGACAGAAAATCCATGAATGGCTTTCATCAACGAAAGCCAAGAAGCTGTCCTTCAATGAAGACCTACGATAGCCATATGCAAAAGCCATAGATACTGTTAACAAGGGGCTAAAAACGCGTACTTCTTTTTTTGTTTAATGAGATTGACGTTTTCTTACTTACACTTTCTCTAGATTGGAGAAGAGTTTATAGATGTGAATTATAGATGCAGAAAGGGGAAAGTGTTGCATTTTTGTAAGTTGGTCTGATCTAAAGGAAGTTTCTGACGCCCAAACGGCGAGTCACTATTTTGAGATTTATTTGGTCAGACAGTACCAGTGATAAAATTCAGTCTTTTGGTGACTCTTAGTTTTGATGACAACACACTCTCCGACGGAGGTCATTCAAAGTTTTATTCTGGATGGGTAATGTAGCCCCTGAAATTAGATAGTTAAGTGAATGAGGAAGGTCTCACCAGAGAAGTTTTTACATATTGGAAGTATACAACCTTTTGAAGGCATGTTATCGCTGAATCGCTGAACAGTCATAAGTAGCAATTTTAATCCACTGTTGTCTAAACTGAAATCGGTTTTCAACGATACTGGTATCGGAAAGCTAGTGGGGAGGGGTGGGGCGGGGGGGAGTTAGTTTGACAGGAGCCAACGTCTGAAGAAAGAGAGTTTTGACAACATAAATTTAACGGACAGAGGCGAAGTAACGGTTTCGAGTAGGGATGAACATATGTATTGTCTTTATTTTTTCTGATTAGCCTAGATTAAATGTAGGGTCAAAGCGGATACTGTGAAAATCAGTTTCAGCGAAGTACAATCAAGAAGATTTCAAAACTTCGTCTGCACTGAGTTGTTACGAAACAGAAAGCGTCTCTGTATGGGAGATTCATAGCATGAGCTATGAATATATTTACTTCTCAGCTATGGGTAGGTAATAAATGAGCAAACTTGTCAAAATTTGTCAGCGTCTTATACGTAAATAAACTAAAGGAAATAGCGACAAGAATAATGGACAGACGCTGGAAAGGTAAAAGTATTAAAAGTTTTTCTTTATTAAGGGTAAGACTTCAGGATTCAATCGCTTATGCATATAATTATTCTGAAGTGAGAAACCTTACAAGGTGATCACGCAGTGTGACATTAAGTGATCGGAAATTTTCTTGAGACTTAAGTCGATTGATTATCAAGACCCTTGAGCACTTGTCAAAATAAGATCTTTCAACCAAATAAGAGAAGTGTTGACAACCGAGCCCTCAACACTAACACGTGCATGACGTTTAACACAAGAAGTAAGCGCACAGGGATCATAGAGAGACGTTAAACGGTGTAGTTAATCTTATTGTATAGACTAAAATTCAGAAAAGAGTACACTAAAATACTGATGGAGTATTAATAGGACAAAATAACACAAGACGAGAATTCATGCTTCGATAGAAGAGACAGCGGCGCAGCCAGTTATAACATTAATACAGTTGCTTGAACATCACTGGGAAGAGATAGCTAAATATTATTGAACACCCTGATTTATAACCCATGCCATAAATGACGTCTGCATTTAAGACAACGTGACGTAAGAGTTAATTGGGTAGAGCACTTGGTCACAACATGCTTAGAAACGCTACGAGGTTGTAATCATCAATCAGTAGAGAACTTAGAAACAGGTCAAACTGGCACGGGTGTGGTTTGAATTTAAATCACAGAGGTAATATTTCATTTAGTTAGCTGGTTGTTTATTCATTCATTGATCATTTACAAAATGATGTGTAATCATAATTGTCCTCTTAATTGAAAATGTAAACAATTTAAAAAAAGATATTGTTACTGTGTTCTTAAGATAACCGATAAGCTATATGGGAAAATACGTTTTACTTCCAATATTGTAACCAACACAGGAAAATGTGTGTTGGTAACGCAGTTTTGAAGTGCAAAGTATCGAAGGAATGGAACCATAAATCTAGAAAGGTACTCATGAAAACGATTTTTTAAGGTGGAGTGAAAGGAGGACAACGGACCCTGCGTACAACAGAAGATGCGTAGACCTGTTGCACAGAAAATCACGACATAGACATACAAAATTGTTTAAAGGAGGTGCTAATACATATGTGACAGTTACAGAATTACTGTGGGACGCCAGAAGTCTATTCAAAGGACCTAGCGATGAAAATTATCGGAGAAAATAAAATGAGCAGCCGTTCAAAAGCACTGTTATTACAATCACGGATCGTACTGTGGAATTGTTATAAATTAAAAATTATTCGAGAACTTTTGAAAACAGAGGAAGTTTGAGCTTAGAAATGTATGCTTTTGAATGACTTCTAATACAAGAAATGTTTAGAACAGTGACAGATTTCAAGGTCTTTGAATCAAGACCTGTAAAAGCTACACACACGAGTACACCCGGCAGCACCAGACAAGAAAAAAATTAGACATGTATCGCTATTGAAAGCAGCTTGATTTCGTATCTAAATATATGGTGGTTAAGATAATAGGGTACAATTTCAGGTACAACACAGTGTTGGATTTTATTGAAACAAGGTTTCTTGAAATTATTGGAATCTGTCTGACGCCGTCTGTTTTAGATTTTCTTCTTCTGCAATAGAGGATAACTGGGTGGAAAGGGAGCATAAATAATTTTCATACTCCTGTCTAACCTACGTTTCTGTAAACAGGAAAGTAGTACAGTGAAAAATGCACGTTGCTCAAACAAAAGAAGCTGTCCATGGTGTAACCTATGCAACAAGTCATAGTGTACGGAAGTCAGTGGAGTGAGCATTCAGATACGTACAACAGATTTTCTTTTTGGCAACATTCATTGACTCCATAGTCACGTCACTTTGTGGTACTAATCTGTAAGAAGGAACTGTTTCTTCTTTCACGTATATCAATTTGAATCTTTAACGGGAATGATAATTCATCGTTTCTATTACTAATAAAAATAAATGTCTAGAAACAGTGAAAATACGTGTAATGTTAAAGTTTCGGTCTTTTGCTCTGAATATGATTAATAGCGTATTGCCATAAAAATTAGTGACGTTTGCATTCTGATACTGCCGACATTTGCAGTACTCTATGCCAACTACAAAGATATTCTTATTCTGTGAAATTTGTGAAAGTGTGTGTGTGTGTGTGTGTGTGTGTGTGTGTGTGTGTGAGAGAGAGAGAGAGAGAGAGAGAGGGGGGTAGGAAGATATTTTAAGGTTTAGAAAAACGAAGCACATTGGTTTAGAAGTAGTGGTGGCATTTCAGCTGTGCAACGCACAAGTTTTGCGTGTTCTCAGAAATGAAGTGTTAGTAATAAGCATAATTACGTTGAAGGAAGAAAAGTTAAATACACAGAAATTGTTGTCGTTCGACTGTTTCAGCGAAGAGGACCTTTGAGACACGAAGATAAACGTCAATGGGAAAAGGTGAGACTTAGTCGTAAGTGTAGTTTAACTGTAACTGGACAAATGTTAATTTTCTGACGGTTGCAGTTACAATAAACATTATAGTACGCAGTATATATATATACGGAGCGTATGCGAAATATTTAGAACACAGTCGAAAATTTTGAATTACTTTTTTGTGTCCCGAGTTTGACTGTTATAGTCTCAGAGCTTTTATTTGAACCTTCCAGAATAGATATGTATTGCCTTTACTTAAGGGGATACGGAATCACCTATCCCCGCAATGTTAATATATGCCTACTATAGGGAACATTTTCTCACAAACTACTGGAGACAGAGAGGTAAAAATTTTACTGTATGTGCATTCATATGTTACAACAATACTGAAACAACAGTTTATTGTCAAAGTATTTTCTTACAGAGATATTGTACATTTATTTTTAAGTAAATTTTTTCCATCGCTTTTTACTAGACTATCACCCCTAAGTCTTTTGTAAATCAAGTAATTAAAAAATCGTTGTTTCAGTATGTAATAGGGACCTATGTCACTACGTCATAAAAATTTCAGACTTCTAGGTTGACCAGTACCTGAGATAATGTTCCTAGATGAAGTAAAAAGTAAACTTACGGGAAACGGAGAAAGAAGATTAAAACATTCCTGATCCGTAGCTAATACCCCCTTCACAGTCTTCATAATCATCTTCAAGTCTTCTTTTGGCACCCCTCTGCACCTGTCTTGCTTTTTTCACTAATGTCTTGATTATATTATCAGCATGCCTTAGTCTGTGCTGATCTAAAAAGAACATAGCACGTACCGTACGGGAACCAACACACATACCCAACTTTTGAAGGACCTGGCATTTAGTTATATTTCCAAGATTGAAGGTTGCCACAGCATCATACACACCAAAATGTAGTGTATTAATTCCGACAAACACTGTTTTTGGGAGACGATGCCATATCACACTATTCAAGCACTCGTTGGGGTTCTGCGTTTTTCCGTGAAGACATTTCATCAGAAGACTTCTGTCAGCCAGATCTCTGAAAATGGGCTTTATTTCTGCCATGATGGCTGATGGTAGACTGTGGTGGTGAATGTATTTCTCTCCTGTTGTTAGTCCCCTATTGTATATACACCAGCTGTTTTCACCTTTGGGGCACAAACCATGTTGTGGATGCTCATCCGTGGATGCGGTGTGGAAATATAAAGCCCATATAGCTCTCCTCATTTCTTCAAGATTGCCTGTATTTTGCCTGATTGCAAGGCCATAGCAGTTCTGAATGTGGTCTATTATGGAATCAGTCAATCTTCCTCTGCCATCCAAGGTTTTCCCATCATCTAGTTTTTTCCCTTTCATAACTGATTTTAACCTTCTCAGCCTGGCACCCATTCTCTTCTGCACATGTCCTATACATTCAAGTTTGCTTATATTTACACTGTTCCCATATGGTTTGCTTTCCAAAACTTCTTTGAATGCTTTAGAGTCACCATCTCCCAGATATTTGACATAGCGAACATTATACCACTGTGAAGAGCGATGAAAAATTTTCTTCACCCCAGCAACCTCCATGCCACCACTACTACCATAATAATTAGCAATACAGTCATCACTGTGTTCATTTTTCAGCCTGCCTGTGCACCTACAGTATTTAGACATTATTGCAACATCAATAACCTTGCCAGTATCAACACTAGTTGCTGTTACAACACCATTGTTGGAGGTGTGGCCCCTTTTCTGCCACGTGCCATCAAACGCCACTGTGAGGTCACGACTGCCGTCATTTTCTTCCACTGCTTCTTCCACAGCAACCTGCATTGACTTCTGTGCTACATCTTCAACTGCAGATCCTAGTACATAATTGTAAGCTTCAAACTTTGAAGGTCCACTTGGAAGATTTAGAACACCACATAGCATATCACCAGCTGCTTTGCCCTTACCAATTGCTCGCAATCCATAAACTAACCTAATATTTACACTATAAAGTTCAGTTTTCTTGTATCCATTATTTACAGTTACTGAAACCGAACTTGGAAACTTACAGCTGTATTTACAAACACTGCATATTAAATTAAACTGGGCAGCCAGGCCAACATGGGATTCTACTTTCAGAGAAACGTTTCCATGACATTTTTTGCAGCACAAACTGTTTTCAAGAGCTTCACACAATATATTCGTATCAATGAGTTCAAAAACTTCATTCCCTCTATCAAGTAAATTATATTTCTCTTCCAAATCTCTTAGTTTTTTATGAGAAGCACTGTTTTCATTTGGTGTAAGTTCGTTCGGCAAATCAGTAATAAGTGGATTCACATTTTCCAACAGTGATGATGATGAACTGCTTTGCTTTGCTAATGAATCATTATTTCTTTTCTTTTGCCAGTTCACACGCTTTTTAAATACTTTTGCTTTAGCTCTAGGCATTTTCACTGCGAAAAATGAAGCACTAAATACGAAATAACTCAACAACAACTACTTTCTTATATCACACTGTTTACAAAACAGTCCCGCCACAAAGTCAAGGAGTAACTTGAGGAAACCAGAGAGAAACATTTTCGGGCAACTGGTGTATAAATAGTCGCTGGAAACCGGGATATTTGAATTCATGTCACTTTAAAGGTACTGCCAAAAAGTTCATGGTCAGCCACGAGAGACGTGTATAACTAAAGCGCAATACCCGATCTCACAAATATATAAAAATAAAATAGTTATAATTGTAGTAGAGCTATGTATGATACGTCATTTTAAAGAGGAAACATGGCAGAATATAATACGCCAATAAAAAAAAATTCGATTTTTTAACCCAAAATCCGATTCCGTATCCCCTTAATGTAGTGGTCAGCACATAATTATTCCGTTGCTCGAATTATCAATTTTATGCGACGCCATATTAAAGACATAGCTCACTTATCTCACTTGGACCATAGAGTAAATATCTCTGGAGTGAGCATTCACATGCGCAGAACAGATTTTGTATTGTCAACATACATTGCCGGCTTGGTCACGTGTTCTCGGGACGTCGTGTGTTTGTCCGTATAGCGCCTATAGCGTCCTGTATATTTCGAATGTCACTACATCCCTAGTACAGACTGATTCTTTTCGTACGTGTCGTGCATTATTTATATATGTTGCGCAGACATTTTAACAGTATCCATTTGATACCGGGAATAAACCAGCTACGTAACTTTTAAGGGCAAGTAATATTACATTCTGCTTCTTTGCGATAGATGTCACAGTTCAGATGCACTCGATTTTTGGTAGTTTTCGCTATGATACGGCACTTTATAGTATTACAGAGCCTGACGTACATTTTTGCAGTGATAGTCTTGCAAAACGACTTGACAATAAGCTAGTACTTTTGCAAGTGTCCGAAAAACACCGAATTTGCCACACATTAGCGATTATATCCCTGCTAATTCGTCCTTTTTTCTTGTATTTCTGCGTATTTATTTTCTCGTTTTTGCGACCTAAAGCACAATTTTTCTTACTGGGGGCACTTTGAGGTATTTATTTAACGCATTTTAAGTACTTGCTCCCAGTTTATTAAATAAATAGTAGACTGAGTAATCAATATACATAATCGACAAGTCACTGATAAATGCATGGAGGACAGTGTTTACTGAAACAACTAACCATTCCCTTTCCTGTACCACTAGCAAATTTACGAGAGGAAGCGATTGTTTGTAAGCTTTTGTACGAGCCGTAATATCTGTTATATGGTCATAAAATTATAGAAAAATAGGTCTGCAGAATCAAGCCTTAATTATAAGGCGTCTCGAAATTTTTAAACATATACAGTGTCTCTTACTAATATGATAACTATAATTAGAGCTACATAGTATGTACCCATGAAAAGTTACTATCCCTCCTTTCACATATTTTTCTTTGCATCCGTAGCAACAACAGTAATTCACCCTCGCTATTACACTATCAACAAACGGTGAAACACAACAAAAACTCTTGATATTATAAACTTCAAACGCTGCAGAGAGCGCACACGCACAGCGAAGTCCCGAAAACACGTGACAAACCCGGTTTAATGTTGACAACATGCGCAGAACTCAATGCTCACTCCAGAGATATTTACTCTATGACTTGGACCAGAGACATTCTACTGTCGTCGCTGGTTGCGTCGCCACCCACCAAAGAGGTAAGAGAACCGTCGCTTGTTTATCATATGTTGGAATTCACTACTGTGGCACGAATTTCCAACGAGAGAAACTAAACTAATCTTACGTCACAGGGAGCGTTTGATTCCCGCAGTGTTTTAGTTGTAATAAAGAACATAGGTATTAAGTTTGTTGAATACAACTTACTTAGAATGATTTCCAATATCGATCAAAACAACATCAGTGTCATTAGTGTGCTTATAATAATATTCTTCGAAAAATAACATTTTCAGAATTGGCAAGTCGAAACCAGCAGTGAAGTAGGTATAACATTAATTAAATAACATTTGCAACAAGTTAAAAAATAAACAAGCGTTATAGAATTACTAACTTTTTTTTTAAAATACAGGCTTCATGTGTAAATTATATGACAAAATTATTGTTATATGTTTTGTTGTCGTGATCTACAGTACGAAAATTGATTTGATGCATCTCTCATCATTAGTATATCACGTGTAAATCTCGCGATTTCTGTATAATTATTGCAGTATTTCAAAAACCTTCCATTCTCTGCTTGTCTCTACTGTTCACCGCTAACGTTTCACACAAGGGTAGACTTTAGACGAATATTTTCTGAAAAGACTGTCAAACAGTCTCTTTTAAGTTTGATGTTAACAAACTTCTCTTTTTCATTTTAGCTTTTCTTGCAACTGAAATTCTGCATTTTACGTCATCTTTACTTCAATTACCGTCAGTTATTTTACTACCCAATACGCAAAACTCATCTAGTGCTTGCAGTGTGTCATTTCCTGATCGGGTTCGTTCAGCATCTCCTTATTTAATCCTACTACACTTCATTACCCTTGTTATATTTTCGTTCATGCTCATTTTCTAACTTCTTTTCAAGACATTATCCATGCCGTTCAACTGATCTTCCAAGTCCTCTGCTGGCCCTGAGGAATTATAGCAGTCTCCGTAAAGCTTAAAATTTTTATTTCATCTTTGTCAGCTTTAATTCTTTTCCCAAATTTCAATCTGATTTTCTTTATAGGTTGTGCGCACACAGCGGAAAAGTTCCTACGTTGTCCCACTCCCTTCTGAACCACTACTTCGCCTTCATTTCTTTCGATTCTTGTAACTGCAACCTGTACAAGTCGTAGATACCGTTTCGCTCGCAGTGTTTTATACCTGCTACCCTCAGAATTTCAAAGAGCATAATACATTTAACATTGTTAAACCTTTTTTATAAATCGACGAATGCAATAATGTGGGTTTTCTTCGTTCAGTTTATCTTTTAAGATACGTCTTAGGGTCAATATTTCTTCGCGTGTTCCAACATTTTTCCAAAACACAAACTGATTTTCCATCAGGTCGGCTTCATACAGTCGTTCCATCCTTCTGTAGATAATTCATATTTGTATTTCGCAATCTGGACCAATTAAACTGTTAGCTCGGAACTACTCAAACTTGTCAGCGTGATGCCCGCGTCTGATCTTAGACATTCTTGCTTCATGTTTCCAAGACGTGTAGCGGTGTTGAGATTGCTGACAAACAATGTTATTGTCTCCTGAGTTTGTGCATCGTCATGTCTTGAGAAGGCCCTGAGTTTGTTGTTTGGGAGGCATTTACGTGCAGCCTAATACGTACATAATGGCATGGGGATTGTAAATGACGACGAGAAATCCTTTTTTGTGAACTAATATTTGATGTAAGTGGATAATTTTGGTAAACGAAGCAAAATTCAGTATTTTTGGCGCGAATCATCTACAACAGGTCACAGGACAGGAAATTTCGCTATTGATTTAAACGGGAGGCTGTAAATAATCAAAACAGGTAGCAGGCATATTTAAAAATTTCTTAAACCTACTAGAAAATATAAGGACAAGCAATTCAAGAGAAAAACAAATGCATTACATCTCTTCTTCAGAAATCAAGAAAATTAAATATATTCTCAAAACTTAATGGTATTTCCAACAGAGTACTAAAAACTTGTTTCCAAGTAACAACTGCTGACATGCCTTATATGTGTAACGCATCACCAACTGAGGGCATTTTTCCAGAGCGCTTGAAATATTTCATTGCTAAATCTCTAGAAGGAAGGAGATAAAAGATAAGTCAATCTCTGCTGAAATCATTTTCCAAAATTTTTGAGAACTTGGTGTACTCTGGAACAGTATATTACATGAGCAACAATAATATTCTTCGTGAATCAAAGTTTGGACTTCATGATAGGTGCTGAACTGAGAAAGTCATTCACCAAATTTTATAAGTATTAAATATTAAAATGGCACCGTTTGGTATTTTATGTGACCTCTCTAGGGCATCTGACTGTGTGAACCGCTATTCCTTTAATATAAACTGGCGTTTTATGGACAATGTCATATCCATCCAAAAGAATGCAAAACGTTATGCTTAGTAATTCGATCAATGTAAGCAGTGGTGATTCTTCTGGCTGGGAAGAAATCACTTATGGGAGTCGGCAAAGCGCAGTCTAGTGTCAACTTAAGTTTCTTACATATGTAAATGATCTCCTATAATATACAAAAAGCGGAATTAGTTCTTTTTGCAGAGGTCACTAGTATTATAATCGATCCAAACCTTCACACAGAAAAAGAAGAAATAATATTTTTAAAAGTATTATGATTTTGTTCATAGTTGTTACTTCCTCAGCAACTGAAGTAAGGTATATATTTCAGAATAAAATTTAGTCTTCAGTTGCACAGTTAGTTTACTTTTTCTTTGCCGGTTTCGATAGATTACTTTACCATCTTCAGAAGCATGTAATATTTGGGATGATATAAATCATGAGAACTTAGTCATATATGTATGTAAATGTATAAGAATTGTATTGGAAAAAACTTACTTAATATTGGTTTAGCGGATGTCAATATGCTCTTCACAGAAGCATAATCCCATGACATGTCCAAAAATATGCATATTGTACGTTATAATTATAGCCACAGATTAATAATAAAATGTAAATGTATCACATTTATGTACACAGAAAACTTGTGCTAACAGCAAGCAACATATATGAAAGCACATAAAAAGTGTAAGGAAGGCATATAAAGGAAGTTATATATATTTACAAGGACGTTTCCCATAATAAAAAACAAATGAACAACTGGTGACTCAATTTTATTCTGAAATATATTAAAAGTATTACTTGGTGATTTTTTGCAATAGCCTAGCTTTCATTTCAGAAGACATAATTTATCCTGTTCTGCACATCTAGAGGTACTACGCCAGTGATAACACACAGTGACGAAATGATAACAAGGGTGGAAACTTCAAGATTACTTGGTATACAAGTTGATGATAACTGACACAGAAAAAAATTTTTTTTATACTCTGAATACAAATTAGTTCGATATTTTTGCACTTCGGATAATTCCAAATATTACTGAGGGACAAATCAGTAAATTAGCATATTTTGCATATTGTTATTCAATAATGTCGTATGAAATAATTTTTGGGTAAATCGTTTTAAGAAAGAACTTTCTGAAATGCTGGAGGAACAATATGCTCTTACCTACGTTCATCTTCTGGATATCTCTTTGAGGAGATAAGCATTTTGACTTCTACTTCACTATATATGTATTTCCTCACGAAGTTTGTTGTAAATAACCCACTACAGTTCATTCGGAACAATGATGTACAGTCGGAAAAGTAAAATTGTTCGCACGGAAAATGGCTAAGTCCCACATCGTGCATTCTCGACATGTGCTCGTTCAACACGTCACAAATTGTGGCAACACTCTCACTTTAATGCCAAAGATGGATTATAGCGGAGAGGCATATTATACACAACATTAAACATAGTACACCGAAGTAAAGGATGTCGACAGCGATAGCGAAATATATAGTAATTTGAGAGGCAGGGCTAGATGTGGTCCGAAGGAGATGTTAGTGTCGCTGGGCAAGTAACTCACGGTCAATGTACCTGGTCGTCACTTGTTGACTCAAACTTCGATTCCGACATTTGGCCAATATCTTTTATGCCCTCATCGTAGTATGCCCTCATCGTAGTAGGTGCCCACGGCCTTTCTGTGGTGAGTTATTTTGTCTTAATGAATACAACATGGGTGCATATTGTTTGCAGTCTGTAAGTGAACGATTATAGTATGAGACAACAAAAAGTTGTATCACAAAACTTACAATATTTTAAACAAAATTCATTCAAGTTATTTTAAGAGCATCGTTTTATAGAAGTGGGAGAATATTATCATTTTGAGGAGTAAGTGGTTTTCGATCAATTAGACTCCTAGCAAAATGTAGTATTTTACGAAGTTCGTATCTCAAAAGAAGCAGAGAGTAAATAATAGAAAAATTATTGAATTCTTTGGCACAATTGAAACTGTAATGATATACTTTCTTTTCAAATCACGCACACTAATGTAAGCGCGAAGTTGCACGGCAGTCCTTTTGCGCTTTTATTCGGGAATACTACAAATCACTATAACTTTAAATTTCGGAAACAATTACGTTCACAGTAAGTTTTTCTGTACGCATAAAACTGTCAAAGTAGCAGGCGGAACGAGAAAGCAGATGCACCAGAAAAATCCTTAAGATGAAACTGCGTAAGAGAGACCTCGTAAATTTTGGACTCCAAGTGCAATTACAAATATGCTGAGTAAAATAAGGTCGACTATTCGGCGTAATGGAATCTGAATAAAACATTTAAATTCTATCACACAATATTTATTAAAATTCCGCTGGACATGTATAATGATCTGAAAGCGATAAGAAAGTACGAAATTGCACGACCTTCCATTGACAGAACAATGGAAACTATGGTTCGCTTTTCCTTAATTTTCAGGGAAAATGTAACTCAGTAACATCTGTGGTCCGCGGATACGTAATATAGACGCCAGAAGAAGGAATGCTCAATACTTTGCCGTACTGCAATAATAATTTAATTTGGGAAAATGACTATTTAAGCCCTGATTTGACATTGTTTTAATTTACCGAAATGATACTATCATTTTTTAAATGCGAAAGTCTTAGTTTAGCTATTACGTGGACTGTTACTGATATCGAATGAAACAAGTTTGCTGTTAGCAGTCAATCTTTATTTATATCTAAAACGTTTTTCACAGGTTTAAACCTCCATCAGGTGAATTTATGTGTGTTAATACGAGACGTTTGTGTTGTTCCTTTAGGGAGTATCAAAACTTAGTTCTCACAGCACCTGACGGCACAATGACAGAGCTAGACATTACTGAGAATGAAATTATAACCAAATCAAGACCCTAAGCTGTCGACAGGCGTTGATAGGCATCAACAAGGACAGTTAAAAATGTGTGCCCCGACCGGGACTCGAACCCGGGGTCTCCTGCTTACATACTTTTTTTTTTGCATTTTGTTCGGTATTGTTCGTTGCGTTTGGTCTGGACGGACGTCACAAGATATCCGTTCAAGTTGATCGTTGATTCCTTTTACTCAGTTTTTTTTTTATTACAGAGGGCTGCTCGACCTCTGACCGAACACGTTGAGCTACCGTGCTGGCGTCCATCTGAGCCACCGAGGGCACAGAGGATAGTGCGACTCCAGGGATTTATCCCTTCCACGCTCCCCGTGAGACCCACATTCCCAACTTAATGTCCACACACTACATTCGTAGTGCCCCTGCCCATTAAATTCACTACTCGCGGCAGACAAACTTACGAGTCCCCTAAGAGTTCGGGCAATGCGTGTGCATCCAGCACAGAAGAAGGAGGTAAATGGCCGGTTAGCCTTAACTATATAATGCCTTATTTTAAAAGTGTTTAATTCAAACTTTTGAGTATGTGAGCTTGTAGGGTTTTATTATCTGATGTTGTTTAGCTGTGCAGCGATATCCATATATAATTGCAAGTATGGGTGAACAGACTTTTTTGACGATAGACAATCGTGCGAAATTACTTCGAAATAAATTCGCTAGATGCGAATAACTTGGCTTCAGCTGTTTTAGGTGTAGATGTTCTACCTATTGGTGACATACGCAAACCTGTGCGAGACCGGTACTCGAACCCGGATTTCCCCTCCTATCGTTAGCTGTCGCCTTAACCGACCCAAACTTCCATGTGCCACGCCATATAAGTCCCGATACCATAATCTTACACGCAAGTAAATATTACTTGCCGAGGCTGGCCAAAGACAATATCAGAGGTGTCGACTCCCCATAGTCTCATTCTCACTGGCGTGGCAATACGGAGAATTTAGCGATGTAAGAGAATTTAGTGATGTAAGTAGGAGACTATGGTATAAGAATGTATACAGTGTGGCATACGGAAGTTTGGCTCGGTTTGAGGTGTTCACGGATTGCCTATGGTTAAGCCGACCGCTCGCGATAAGCGAGAAATCCTGTGCAAGTCCTGGACGGGCCACCAACAAGTACTACATCTATACCTAACGTACTGTAGCTGAAGCCAAGGTATTCGCAATCAGCGAATTTATTTCGAAGTAATATTCATATGATTATATTCTTCACAAAATATTCTTTCATTCGCTACAATGAAACCTCCCTCAAACCGAGAGACATAAATATGAGGCTAGGTTTCTAGCTCAAGTTGACTTACTCAAAATATGTGATATCACACGTACCTTTGTACGCGACACTCTATCTCATATTAGGATAACTTCAGCTTTCCATTCTAGTAACTGGATTCTGACTTCTGCTTACTAAGTGGTTTGACTGTTTCGTGAGCTTTGTGATGCCGTCTGGTGATGTTCCTGTTCTGCTAATACCCGTGGGCAGCGTCTGGTGTGGAATTCAGGGGACCGTTTAAAACGCGTTACTCTTGTCTAATCGCAACCTGATGGACGAGTAAGCCAGATGAAGTAGTAACCTCATTTTTTATTGTGAGGTTATTTGAAGCGGCATATGTGAGACCAGTTACGATGGAAACTGCCATAAACGGCCTCCAGAAAACGATATTCTTCCCATGCGACAGGCCTATATTTAGGGGAATGACTTCGCAATACACCAGGAGTTTTACATACAAGAAGCAAACGACGGAGGAAATGAGAGTCTAAATGGTACTCGGCCAACTCACAAAATCAGCAAGTCGCATCAGCAGCCACCAGCTCTAATAGAATCAGCAAGTTTTGAGTCTGTTAAAGAGCCTACGTCGTCTCCGAACAGTGAACGTTTGAAACACTTTAAAGTGACGAAATCTGTAGTGAAGTCAAAGCACATAGAAGCTTAAGTTTTATTCTTGAAAAGAATATGAGAAAAACGTAGGAAACATAATTATCCAGTCATTCGGAGTTTGATAAGTAGAATTTCAATTGAGAATAATGTTTCAGATGTGCAATCTGAGGAAGAGGACACTGCACGCACACTCTGCAGTGGTCGTTTGTCTGAAGACTAACATACAGGCACATTGCATGGAATGCTCTCGAGGAATGCTAGCTTTAAAATGTGCTCTTTTAGGCATGACTGAACTTCTTTCGTACAATAAACGTACAACATGTTGGAGAAGCAGTAAGGAAAAGAATATTATTATTTTAGGGTTTACCTATTTTTATATTTACCGACACTAAGTGTTTATCCTGGTTGTCTCATAGTAGGACACTATTTCTATTTCACTTCAAATTGACTTGTTTATGCGTTTTTCAAATTTGCATGTATTTAATGTTAATTAGTATGAATTCAGTAACTAAAATTTAAAGTACAATGATTTCACGTAGATTTCCAACTAACAGACGTACAGGTATATCAAATGTTGTTTTATAAAGTGAAGTAATGTGAGACGAGGGAAGTTTCACCTCAGGGATTAGGCTGGTATGTGGTCCACCCATCATAGGCAACAATTACCTGCCCCATCCGACGAGGCACGAATATTTTCAGCCTCTGGAGATACGTCTTATCTTCCGCGAGGCTATTCCATTACCCAGCACTAGATCCCACAGCTGATCAGGTGTGAGTGGCACCGGTGTCGGCCAATGTAAGTTCATGTGACGCTTCATTTTGACCCACATATTTTCGATGGGTTCCAAGTCTGGCTCTCGAAGAGACCAGTCGATCAGATCAATGTCAGCCTGTTGCGAAGGTAATTACTGATCGATTCGACTCGTGTGTCTCGGTGATTGGTCCTGTTGGAAATGGATCAGGACCTGACACTCGGAATCACAGTATGTTCATGAGGTGCACATACTGACCCGCGGCAAAAGGATCGTAAATTCGGTGAATTACCGCTGCTCCATCCGTTGAGATCCACCCTCAGCAAGAGATTGTGATACTGCCAATTGGCGAATGTCGCGCAGCTTACTTTGAGAGTAATATGTCCGTTGCCTTTGCAGCCCATAACGTGACCCTAATTCACTGAGCCACATATTGGCTCTGAGCTAAATATTGGCTCATTTGAGAAGATGACGTGGTGTCAGTCGCAGTCGATATTCAATTCAGCGAGGGCAAACCTACAAAGTTTGTATTCACCAGAAAAGACATCTTTATTGGCAGCCTTATCCGCTCTAGGGCCAGAAATCTGCAAAGGGTTGCGAGCATCCAGGGAAATTGATCTCATTCTTGAGTTGGTCGGCGCTTAAAAATGCACTTTCCATAAAGGTGTCGACAAACACGTTGTCTTGCTGGGGCGTCGACACCTTTCCTAAGTCCGATCTTCGAAGCCGGCCGATTGTCCTTGTCTCGCGGCACTGCTTCATCCACTTCTGAATGCAGAGAGGTTGAACGGCGCACCTGGCTGCCGCTTCACGCGCGCTGAAAGCATCACAATGGACGAGTGCCAGGACGCTGTCTCTCGTGGCGTGAGTATGCTGAGACATCCTGGCAGTAAATGACTGTTTGTCATATATCCTTCTGTGGCTCAGTGTGTCGTCATATTCGGCATACCTCAGCTATATTCGTGTTACGCTTGCAACATTGCAACAAAAAATTGCAATGTAAAAACAAATATGCCATCGAGGGGACGAGAACCCTAATTACTTCAGTAGAGTTCCACAGTATCACACGCTGCCACGCGGTTACACGTGAGATCTGCTGTTGTTTATACGTAGCAGAAGCATCTAGGTTTTTCAAACAGAGGAAAGTAAGTGCTGTAAGGTGTGTATAAAACAATACCCGATAATTTTACGCAATTACAGAAGATCAGAAAGATCTATAATTAAAATAAGAAGCGAACAAATACACTACTGAAACTGTGTTACATGTGATGCTGCCACCAGTGGCGGTACCTGGTAGGTTACCATTGGTGCGAGTTGTACACAACCGCAGGTACCCGAGGTTATCAAGACATGCGAGCCCTTTCTCGACTGTCGTTATTGTAATAGAAGAAGAAAAAATGACGTTCTTTATGCCGTAATAAGGTTGCCATTAGCCCAAAAAGGGATGCACAATGATCTATAGTGACCTGCGTGGGATTGCAGGTCATAGGGATAGTAGCGGATGTCATTCAGGATACACATAATCTTTCTTTAGCTTACACCATGTTGGCGGGCCACTCGCCTGGAGCTTGTAGTAGGGTTCGTCTCAACACCCTGCATAATCCACCGCCTCCCTGTGCGTTCGTCTTCCTGAAAGGGCCCATGATCACATAATTGGCCAAAAAGGGTTTGAAATGTGTGATGTGGTTGATGTCTGTGAGAGTTCTTGTTATGGTAAAGCCGTGCTGCCTCTCGACCGTTTCCATCTGCTTGGCCGAACAGAAACATCATCTCAGCTTATTCCTAAAATGAATATCAGACCACTCTGCTGCTTACAGTACACAACTTGCAATACAGAAGCAACACACGGCACAAGTCATTCGTCAGGGCTATCTCTATCGTGGCAATGATGCATTTCGGATACATGTCCACAGCACTTTTTTTTCCTCCATTTCCAGTCACGAATCCGTCCCTGCAGTCTGTCGGTTTTATTAATTTTCATGTACGTACTATTGTTAAATCGTATTTTCTCCAGATAGACAGCAATATCTGACATGAGCATCGATGTGATGTAAGAGCAGTTATGCAACGCGGAAGGCTTGTGAGGAACAAACTGTGAGCTTTGGAGCGCTTGTTTGTGCCTTATTCATCACTGTACTCAGCGGAAATGGACGCCATAAAGTGATGTCCATTTTTGTTTTATATGCCGAAGAAATTACTGTTCAGACGGACTGAGAAATGGGCATCAAACCCCTCGTCTATAGGTACTTTCAGTTTCCTTATCCGATGGCTTCTAATGACTGCAGTATGAACATCAGACTAGCGCTGCCGTTTCAGTGTCGATCAGCCACTTCCATAGGGCCATCAAAGTCATCCCCTTGTCTAAGTATTAGCCGGGTTGGTGGATTCGCGTTTCCGATATCCTTTAGGCATTATGATCTACGTTCTCAGCACTTCCCTTTTACATCACCACTGCGACAGTCTGAGACGGTTTCTTAGCAGACCACGTCCGCTTCCTGTCACTTTTTTTTCCAAATTTTGCCGATATTCTATCTCTAATGACTTCGGCATACCTGATAGTTAAATCATAAGCTTCATTTCCTCTTCGTCAAAGTTGCTCGAATCAGCTTTCACCCATCCTCTGCAAGCCTTCTCATATATGTCCGAAAGAATAGACACCACATATAGATAATTAAGAAGATGACGGTCAATAGACCCTTCAGTACAGATGCAAACCAAGTTCAAACTCTTACGGGAATCAGCGAGATAGCGCCCGTAATGAGGCTAACGAGCAGGGGCACTACATAAGTAGTGTGTCGTATAAGTAGAGAATTCGGGTCTGACCGGAGGCGTGCTAGCATAGTCCACGCAGTTTTGTGGCGTCTGTGTACGGATGGCGTAATGGTCAGCGCTACTGCATAGTAAGCAGAAAACCCGGGTCTGAATCTCGGTCTAGCACAAAGTTTCAACTTGAACCACTGATATAAATCAATGCCGACTGGCAGCTAATGGCTTTAATTCCCTTGTGCCCTCTTTTTCTCATGCTAAATGCACATAAAGTATCTTTAGTGGTGCTTATATAAATACTGGAAATTTTGTGTTAACTAGTTTATATTTCTATAATTACTTGCATTTTCCGTGGATCACATTTGCCATATCTCGCTACAAAGTTGAACGTGTTAAATGGTTTTCAAATTTAACGCACTTTTGTAAAATATATCTCGTTGCTGACAATTTACACGGTTGAGTCTTACACTAATTTTAGCTCTGCCGTTCGGGTTTCAGTTGGGCCAATCGGAACCGACCGACCGCCTTGTCATCTTCAGTCAATGGCGTCAATTAGATGCGGTGTGGAGGGGCGTTGGGTCAGCATATCGATTTCCCAGCCGTTGTTGGCTTTGCAGAGTTTGAAGCCGCTACTTTTCACTCATGCAGCTTCGAAATTGCTATAACTAGACAGTGAGTCCCGTTCCACTCCTCTCATCAAGGAAAAATCCCTGGCAGTTCCGGATATTGAGCCTGGATGGCTATCACACACTCTGAGCAATCAGCTACGGAAGTGGACGACTACGTTAGTACCTAGATCCATTTATAAATTCATCTAGCTATGAAGTAGAGGAAGTATTGAAGAAAAATTGATATCAGTTTGATATTGTAACTGTGACATGGTAAAATGTTTTGGAACTATATACCATGCTTCCTTCTACGAAAAAGTAAGGTTAAGTTACAGTTAGTGCAGGAATATTATTGTTTCTAGCGTTACATTTAAGAATGTCACCACTTTTCCTTCAAATGGTGACAAGTTCTTAACAATAAATTTTATGAGAACTGTGTTTTGAGGCTGTGTTTGTTTGGTAACCAAACAGTTTCCATTACACGGCACATGTCTTCATGTAATGAATAGTTAGTGTCTCAGTGTGAAATTACCCTCAGTTGTTATTTCATATGCTATTAAGTACTGGAAGCATATAAAGAAAAACAAATTTCTGATGGTTTCATCACAAAAATCCGCAATCTAACCCAGAGTAAAGTGTCGGAGGCGGCCGAGGTGGCCGAGCTGTTCTAGGCGCTACAGTCTGGAACTGCGCGACCACTGCGGTCGCAGGTTCGAATCCTGCCTCGGGCATGGATGTGTGTGGTGTCCTTATGTTAGTTAGGTTTAAGTAGTTATAAGTTCTAGGGGACTCATGACCACAGAAGTTAAGTCCCATAGTGGTCAGAGCCATTTGAACCAGTTTTTTAAAGTGTCTGAGAAGATCCACTCTACCATATTAGCAATATGAGTTCTTAACTACATGAACTCCTAAGAATTCTGAACATTTAGTTTTATACTCTTTCTTTCCGCCCTGATTATAAGCTTACGTTGTTGTGTTATGTTGTTATCTCCTGGCATATACTAAATTGCTTTTCCCCCTCAGTTAAAAGATAAAGAATTTATGGAAAACTAATCAGTATTTATCAGTATTACCGCAACCTGTGCAGCATGCAGTGTGGAGTATCGGTTAGTGTCGCTGACAACGGTGAGGCGGGTCGTCAGCTCAAATCCGATCACCGAGAAATGTGTTTGTTGTTTAGTATTTATCATTTCTGGAGCGTTGTCGTAATTTCTTATATTTAATTTTTTTCATATTCTGCAATATTCGATGTTTGTATAAAGAGCAGAACGGTCTGCCCAGTGAACAATTCTAGTCTGTCTGTATGTTCACTGGAAAAACAAAAACAACCTAAACACGGGCTTTCAGCCGGCCGTGGTGGCCGAGCGGTTCTAGGCGCTTCCGTCCGGAACCACGCGACTGCTACGGCCGCAGGTTCGAATCCTGCCTCGGGCATGGATGTGTATGATGTCTCAAGGTTAGTTACGTTTAATAGTTCCAAGTTCTAGGCGAATGATGACCTCAGATGTTAAGTCCCATAGTGTTCAGAGCCATTTGAACGGGCTTTCAGTGCTAAGCTCTGCACTTTGCTGATAACCCCACTTTCGGATTTGTGCTTACGGTGTGACAATACGTTTTTTCAAACACTTCATGTAGCATTAGTTTTGTTGCTGTATATCCGTTTGGCTTGATTATTGCGCTTATATCATCAGCTGAAAGAATCATGTCTACGGCATCAACAGAAGAATGGAGGAGGTTAGTAAATGCCAAAAAGAAAACTCAACATCGAACGCTGTGGAACACCAGTAGGGCTTTAGTCGGCTCGGAAATGATAATAAAAAAATTGCGTTTTTAGAAGAATGCTTTTGAGAGGAAAAGAAACATTAGACGCAAGAATAAGAAAGTAACAAGAGACTATAAATTTACGGAGAGCGAGGTTCGCTGAGCATGCGCTGTAGTAAATTGGTCGGAGCAAGGCTGAGGAGATCAAAGCGCTATATTTAGCCAGCAAAGCGCTTAAGAGATGACACGTTGTGTGGAGCGATTAGTAGGTCCATCGACCGAGCCGAGACGACGAAATTGCGCCACGCAGCGGTATTGTCAGCTGAATAATTGAGCGAGCAGCGGCGGCCGGCTCGCCAGCCGCAGCTGTTTGCGGGCGGCGATCAGCGCTGGCATTTTCGTGCGTCTGTCTTCAGCTGAGCGACCCACCTGCTGCTGGCTGGCGGAGGGTGCTTCCACCGCTGTCTGACGAATGCTAGCCAGCGCAGGCAATATTGATCACACCGAGAATAGGAGCTTCTGCATAATGCAAACAGTGGAGATTGCGTGACTGGAACTGCAGTCCTGAATTACAGGGACCAAGGACGAGGCTGCTTCTTATTTTCGGCGAGGGTTTCGTAAAGCAGCAGTTTCGTAAATTACTGCGTTTCTCCGTGATTCCGTAGAATAAGCAGAAGGGGGAAAGGAGGAGGGTGCAACTGACGTGCCATTTACCCGAATTTTTGGAACTTCGATTTCGATTAAAGGATACAAGCAGCGTCTCTTTGGAGTGAACACTGCATTGCTTCCAATGTCCTCTTCCTATCACACCAACTTCTTCCGGTCTTCATTTTCGTGTCTGCTTTGCTCTGCATGTTCATCTCGTCTCTGTTTTATTTCACCTCACACATCAGTTTATTCTCCCAAATAATGCCGCATTTTTCCACCTGCTACATACTCGTCGATCCGTTTCAAGCAGCTATTAGTAAAAGTTAAAAATCTATCACAGACGATTAGACTACTGTCTTCTTGTTTTTCTCATTAATGAGTGTTCTCCGCTCTCAGCTATAACGCAAGCCTACAATTTTAATTATTTGTCACATGATTTTTCAAAAATGGATTTCCTATAATCAATTTGTTTCTAAAAATTAGAGGTAAACGACTGTGCTACTGTGTACCGTGTTTGTATGATGCAACAAGCAATTTTGATCAATATACGTATGGACGTAGGCTGTTGCACAAGCTGCTTTGTACTTTTAAATATTTTAGCAATGACGAATCTTCTATAAGGGGTTATTTTTATGCGCTTGACATCTTGTGCGTGAGGTCATCGTAAAAATAACATGTTTTACAACAAAACATTTTAGGACCTGAAGATGACAACACAGTCTGCTGAAACCGATTGCCTTAAACAAAAAAAAAAAAAAAATACTTTATCCGATCTTGGCTGTTGAATAGTTTTTAACAGTTAAACAGATCGCCCTTCAGTTCTCTCAAAATGTGAAAATTCAATGAATTTATTACGTAGATTCTAAAAAAGACTTTAACTCTATTCTAATTCTATCACTTCAAGCCCCCCCCCCCCCCCCCCCGCCCTCCAGAGCCATGGGCCTTGCCGTTGGTGGGGAGGCTTACGTGCCTCAGCGGTACAGATAGCCATAACGTAGGTGCAACCACAACGGAGGGGTATCTGTTGAGAGGCCAGACAAACGTGTGGTTCCTAAAGAGGGGCAGCAGCCTTTTCAATAGTTACTGGGGCAACAGTTAGCATGATTGACTAATCTGGCCTTGTAACATCACCAAAACGTCCTTGCTGTGCTGGATCTGCGAACGGCTGAAAGCAATGGGAAACTACAGCCGTAATTTTTCCCGAGGGCTTGCAGCTCTACTGGACAGTTCAATGATGATGACATCCTATTGGGTAAAATATTCCAGAGATAAAACAGTCCCCCACTCGGATCTCAGGGCAGGGACTACTCAGGAGGACGTCGTTATCAGGAGAAACAAAACTGGCGTTCTACGGATCGTAGCATGGAATGTCAGATCCCTTAGTCGGGCAGGTAAGTTAGAAATTTCAAAAAGCGAAATGGATAGGTTAAAGTTAGATACAGGGGAAATTAGTGAATTTCGGTGGCAGGAGGAACAGGACTTCTGGTCAGGTGAATACAGGGTTATAAACACGAAATCGAGGCTCTGAGCACTATGGGACTTAACATCTATGGTCATCAGTCCCCTAGAACTTAGAACTACTTAAACCTAACTAACCTAAGGACAGCACACAACACCCAGCCAGCACGAGGCAGAGAAAATCCCTGACCCCGCCGGGAATCGAACCCGGGAACCCGGGCGTGGGAAGCGAGAACGCTACCGCACGACCACGAGATACGAAATCGAATAGGGGTAATGCAGGAGTAGGTTTAATAATGGGCAAAAAATAGGAATGCAGATAAGATACTATGAACAGCATAATGAACGTATTATCGTAGGCAAGGTAAACACGAAGACCACACCCACCACAGTAGTACAAGTTTATATGCCAACTAGTTCCGCAGATGAGGAGGCGATTGAAGAAATGTATGATGGGTCAAAAGAAATTGTCAGATAGTTAAAGGAGCCGAAAATTTAATAATCATGGGGCACTGGAATTCCGCAATAGGAAAAGGAAGAGAAGGAAAAGTAGTAGGTGAATATGGACTGGGCATAAGGAATGAAAGAGGAAGCCGCCTGGTAGAATTTTGCAAAAAGCTTAATTTAATCATAGCTAACACCATGAGAGAAGGTTGTAGACGTGGAAGAGACCTGGAGGCACCGGAAGGTTTCAAAACGATTATATAATGGTTAGACAGAGATTTAAGGAACCAGATTTTAAATTATAAGACATTTCTAGGGGCAGATGTGGTCTCTGATCACAATTTTTTGGTTATGAACTGTAGATTAAAACTGAATAACCTGCAAAAAGGCGAGAATTTGGGGAGTTGGGACCTGGATAAACTGAAAGAAACAGACGCTGAAGAGGATTGCAGAGGCAGCATTAGGGAACGATTGACAAGAACAGGGGAAGGAATACAATAGCTTAGAGAGATGAAATAGTGAAGGCAGCAGAGGATCAAGTAGGTAAAAAGACGAGGGCTATTAAAAATCATTGGGTAACACAAGATATTTTGAATTTAACCGCTGAAAGGAGAAAATATCAAAACACAGTAAATGAAGACGGCAAAACAGAATACAAACGTCTAAAAAATGAGATAGCCAGGAAGTGCAAAATCGCTAATCGGGAATGGGTAGAGGACACATATAAGGATGTAGAAGCATATATCACGAGGGGTAAGATAGATACCGCCTACAGCAAAATTAAAGAAACCTTTGGAGAAAGGAGAACCACCTGTATGAATATCAAGAGCCCAGGTGGAAAACGAGTCCTAAGCAAAGATGTGAAATCGGAAAGGCGGAAGGAGTATATAGAGGGTCTATAGAAGGGAGATGTAAATGAGGGCAATGTGATGGTAAGGGAATAGGACGTAGAAGAAGGTGAGAGGGGAAGTATGATAACTGCGTGAAGAATTTGACAAAGCACTGAAAAACCTAAGTCGAAACAAGGCCACGGGAGTAGACAGCAGTCCGTTAGAGGTACTGATAGCCTTGGGAGAGCCAGCCATGATAAAACTCTTCCATGTGGTGAGCAATATGTGTGAAACAGGCGAAATATCCTCAGACTTCAAGAAGAATATCATAATCCCAAATTTTAAAGAAAGCAGGTGCTGCCAGGTGTGAAAATTACTATCAGTTTAATAAATCACGGCTCCAAAATACTAACACAAATTCTTTAAAGAAGAATGGAGAAACTGGTAGAGGTCGACCTCGGAAAGGATCAGTCTGGATTCCGGAGAAAAGTAGGAACACGAAAGGCAATACTGACCCTACGACTTCTCACAGAAGATAGTTTAAGGAAAGAGAAACTTACATTTCTAGCATTTGTAGACTTGGTGAAAGCTTTTGACAATGTTGACTGGAATACTCTCTTTCAAATTCTAAAGGTGGCAGGGATCAATACAGGGAATGAAAGGCTATTTAAAATTTGTATGGAAACCAGATGCCAGTTACAAGAGTCAAAGGGCACGAATGGGAAGCAGTGGTTAAGAAGGGAGTGAGACAGGGTTGAACCCTATCCCCGATGTTATTCAATCTGCATGTTGAGCAAGCAGTAATGGAAACAAATGAAAAATTTGGAGTAGGAATTAAAGTTCAGGGAGAAGAAATAAAAACTTTGGGGTTTGTCGATGATATTTTATTTCTGTCAGAGACAGCAAAAGACCTGGAAGGGCAGTTTAACGGAATGGATAATGTTTTGAAAGGAGGATATAAGATGAACATCAACAAAAGCAAAATGAGGATAATGGAATGTAGTCGAATTAAATCAGGTGATGCTGAGGGAAATCGATTAGGAAATGAGACACTTAAAGTAGTAGATGAGTTTTGCTGTTTGGGGATCAAAATAACTGATGATGGGCGAAGAAGAGAGGATATAAAATGTAGACTGGCAATGGCAAAGTAAGTGTTTCCTGTTAACCTCGAGTATAGATGCAAGTATCAGGAAATCCTTTCTGAAAGTATTTGTGTGGGGTGTAGCCATTTATGGAAATGAAACATGGACGATAAACAGTTTAGGCAAGAAGAGAAGAGAAGCTTTTGAAATGTGGTACTATGGAGGAACGCTGAAGGTTAGATGGGTAGATGACGTAACTAATGAGGAGGTACTGAATACAGGGTGTACATACAGTCCGGGGACACTTTCAGTTATATACTGCACAAGAACTAAACATTGTACAGATGTTATACATATTGCATTTTGAAGAGAAACTCTGAAAGCTTGTTTTACAAAATTATATATGCGAACCATGAGTGACCGATTTCTTTGGATTCTTTATGGATGTCTCTCGTACGCGCTCCACATTCACTTTACTCACACTGGGACGTCCTCTTCTTTTTGCCGGACACAAGCAACCCGTCGTAACGAATTTGTTGTGCCAGTGTTAAATGGCCTTCTTTGTTGGTGGTTTCTTACCGTAGTTCGTTCTAAACATCCGTCGAACAGCTGTAGCACACTTGTTTATGTCGAACTCGAACACTCGCCATGTTTGCGACTAGCGATGACTATCGGCAAATTACCAAACTACGATGTGGTGGCATACATGAAAAAAAAAACTTTCAGAGTTTCTCTTCAAAATGACATAATAATTGAAAGTGTTCTCGGACTCTGTGTACACCCTGGAATTGGGGAGAAGAGAAATTTGTGGTACAACCCGACTAGAAATAAGGGATCGGTTGGTGGGACATATTCTGAGGCATCAAGGGATCACCAATTTAATACTGGAGGGAAGCGCGGGGGGTACAAATCGATGAGGAAGAACAAGAGATGAATACAGTAAGATTCAAAGGGATGTAGGTTGCAGTAGTTACTCGGAGATGAAGAGGCTTTCACGGAATAGAGTAGCCTGGAGAGCTGCATCAAACCAGTCTTTGGACAGAAGGCCACAACAACAACATCTCTTCAAGCTTTTTGACAGAATAAAACCTCATAATTTACAGATATAATGTAATTATAATTGCATATTTATAGTACATTATACTAGCGAACCAGGCAATGCTTCGCAATTGCTAAATATGCCTGAGAATTGCATACACATCCTAAATTCTTTGTTCCCCCCCCCCCCCCCCCCCTCTGCCCGTCTTCTCATCCCCCTTTCTCTCCGTTTATCTCCTCCCCCCTCCCTTCCCCCGCATCTCTCTGTGCATAACTTCCTTCTCTCTCTCTCTCTGTCCATCTCCTCCTCCCTGCCCTTTTTGATAATTTCCGCCTAAATGTCCAGTAGACTATCGTGTAAAAATTTACACTGAATAGGTCGAAAAATTTTCGAGACGTGTAGTAACTACGCTTTCCCTTTATGTATTACATCTATTTATGTATGTATCACGTATATTACAAAAATATATAGCCTGTGTCCGTCCGAACGTTCATAAGAGTGTCATGTAAAAATTTTTTAGTAAATCGGTCAACATTTTTCGATATTTTCGGTAGCAAACGTTTCCCCTTTATGTATTACATTTGTATGTATATATTATATATACAACTGTCAAACTGATTTTTTTGTTGTGAAAACATGTGACAGCAAAACTGTCAAAACTGAACACAAACATTCTTTCAGTTTCTTTTCATACCAAAAATACCATTACCATCCACAATTACGAACACAAATAAAGTTAACCAAATGGGTCAAGCCGTTCTCCAGTGATGATCTTTCACAACTGATTTTACTTTCCGACACTTCTGGTGGATTTTCCAAAAAATTTCTTTCGTACAAACTTTGTCCTGATAATGACGAACACAACAAAGACAAAAATCAATCAAATCTGTCTAGCCGTTCTTACCAGATGATATTTCATAGATACAATGTCTCTGGTGGTAATGTTTGCTTTTCCGTTGGATTTTCCAAAAATTTTGTTTCACACGAGCACTGTCCTGGCAGTAACGTACACAACGACAAAAAGTAAACCGAATCGGGCAAACCAATCTCATGTGATAATCTTTCATACGTGCAGCAACTGATTTTTATTTATATGGATTACATTACATTAATATATTAAAATTCAAATTAAATAATTAAATTTCAGTTCCGTTATATATTTTTATAATTATTGTTTTAGTTTGGTAATAACATACTAAAAACACTATAAGCAGTTCTCTCAGCAATATTTGGAATAGTCACCTTTAAGTATGGAACTTCCGTTCCGCTTGTTTTATTTCCTCGCAGAACTTTCATCTTTACTGTCTCTCGCCAACATCGTACATCACATTGTCGTTCCATCTTCTCTAGTGCCACGTCTCATCTTCTTAATGTCTCGGTGGAAGAATTTCTCCATGCTCTTCAGTATAATATCCCACGTTTTCAGGGAGCTAGTCAACATGTGAATGCACTCAAGTTATTATCTAACTTCTTGCAATTTTTCAACATGGTTGAGAATGTTCGTGTTATTTGGATTTTTTTATTCCCTTGGAAGTTATCAGTAACATATTGAGAACATTCCATGCATCTTTTTCTCTAATGTAAGAAGTAAGAATATGGAAATGGACAGATATTAAGCTAAAGAATCTATAACTATTAGATACGCAGAACATGAGAAGAATCATATGAGAAATCAGTTGTTTGTCTATAAAGGCTGTTTACAGTTAAAACTAAAAGCACCCAACCGCCAAAAGTCAGCTACGGAGCTGGCAGACAGATTCCTCACTTAAACCAAATAGGAAAATAAATGTTTGAAATAAATATAAACAAGAACTAAAAAGTTTTCATGTCTGCATTAAAAATTATTTAATGAATCTATCTACCGTATTTAGACGAAACTATAGTAATATACCATTCACATCATCCTACAGAGAATTTTCAAATACAACAAATTTCATGCATTTCGTAAATCAACAGATCTTATCGCACTTTATATCGTTCTTACCCAGCTGGTAGGAGGAAAAAAAAGCGCTCTGAACAAGTTACTGCAAAACGGATCGCACAGCTTACCCTACAAAGAATTTTTATTGATGTTAAGTAATTCAGTGGCTAACATTTTTCAAAAATGTTAGAAACCAGTAAACCTCGCCACTGATTTCTTAAAAAATCGAACTCTAATGCATAAAACGGCTTCTGAGTATTTTACAAATGAGTAAATGTATTAAATATTTGATGCAGAACTCTAATTATGTTACATGAAATGTATTCGCAGTTGCGAATATGGACAACCATCAGCTGTATAATGGAATGACAACAACGAAAATTTGTGCCAGACCGAGACTCGAACCCGGATTTCTCGCTTACCGCATGCATGCATGTCCGAAGCAACAATGTGTTGTAATTCTGAATAACACAGGCACCTCAGTATGGTCTAATGACATTCACTGTTCATGCGGTAAAACTTCAACATCAAGGATGACACTTTAATTTGTTATGTTTATTATGTACCTCCTCAACTTGGAGCGAATATAGTCTTGTTGAATTGGATGATTTTTTTCTGACACATCTGTTACTCTAAGGGGAAAGGTAGTCACATTCAGCTGTCGAAGAAGTTCATGAATATGTGCTTTCCATGAGGGCTTATTAATAGTCTAGTTCCAGAAGTCTCGCTGACTAATGTTTCCACCCTTGCAAGAAAACTGCTTGTCAGTGCGGGCAGAATCGTATGTAAGACCCGTTTTAATCAAAAGCGACTTTCTGGTCGATATCGATTGCTCGTTGTGGGAGCGCTTGCGCCACTCTCGTCACGTTGTGGGCGAGACCCACCAGAAAGACAGGCCGTGGCGGGCACATCACAGCAGGTGTTACGAGTGCCGGCAGCCGTCTCCAGCGCTTTTAAATGCATAGAAGTTCTTGTAGTACAAGACAAAATTGACACCTATAGTGTATACCTTTTCAATTGAATATTGATTTCCCGATCGAGCCGAGCGTTCGCGAAGTGTGGCGGGCAAGCCTACTAGTTTGACGTCACAAGTTCGTTGCAGGGCCCGTATATCTCGTTGGGCCCGCTTGTGGGATAGAGACGTCAATAATCAATTGACTGTGTCCAGTATGAAGTTCTAAAATCTTGAGCATGCTTCGAAGTGCCTAGTGCAGAAACAGTGCACCGAAAATGGTTCAAATGGCTCGAATCACTATGGGTCTTAACATCTGAGGTCATCAGTCCCCAAGACTTTGAACTACTTAAACCTAACTAACCTATGGACATCACACACATCCATGCCCGAGGTAGGATTCGAACTTGTGACTGTAACGGCAACACGGTTCCGGATTGAAGCGCCTAGAACTGCTCGGTCACAGCGCCCGGCAGGGCGGACTGAGGCTTATTCTGCTAACAACGGAAGTTAACCCATTCTCGCCGAGCTCACAACTGTTATAGTAATGGGTTTGTGCTTTTGTAACTCCTCAGTATTTGTTTCATTGTCTGCTTTGTTTTCGTGGCACTCTGCAAAGGTAGCACGAGGATGATATTTTTCTTACCCGTTTTTTCCAACAAGGGAGACAAAATGTCAAAGCAGAAACATATTTACGTGTTACAGTACCCGAAACAAGAAAAAAGCCTACACTTTACATAAATAAGAACGTAAGCAGGTAAACGTTTATGAATGAAAACTGGTTCAGTAGTGAAGAGATCAGATCTATTTAACGAGAAAATAGTTTTCGATGCTATTAGTAGTTAGAAAGATAACGAGGTGCAAAAGATAAAGCTCTCTGACACGTCCAGTCACGGTCCGCTAGGCTCTCCCCGACGGAGGTTCGAGCCCTCCCACGGGCATGGTGTGTGTCGTCCTTCGCGTAAGGTAGTTTAAGTTACATTAAGTATTGTGTAAGCATAGGGACCGATGACCTCAGCAGTTTGGTCCAATGAGACCATACCACAAATATCCAAATTTCCAAAGGATAAATTTAAAAAAAAAAGATATTTACTGCATTTCAAATAATGTTTGTCGTGTTTCTAAGTATAAATTTCCCGAACAGATAAATGCAACTGTTTTGAAGTGTTTGGACGACGCGTTTCCTATTTTTAGAGCACCTCAGTCGCCAAAAACGGAGCCCTTGTAGGGTCACGTTGTTGTCCATGCGGCCATCCGTCCGTCTGTCTGTCCGTCCGACTGTTAAGAATCCTTTGTCATAGGAACGGGTGGACGCACAAAGTTGAAATTTATATGATATAGTAAGACCTATGGTCCCTTGGCATTGTAAGGACTTTAAGCTCGTAAAGCAATACCATTAGAAGGTACGACCATTTATGTCACATTTTTCTTCCTGGGCCGGCCGCTGTGGCCGAGCGGTTCTAGGCGCTTCAGTCTGGAGCCGCGCGACCGCTACGGTCGCAGGTTCGAATCCTGCCTCGGGTATGGATGTGTGTGATGTCCTTAAGTTAGTTAGGTTTAAGTAGTTCTAAGTTCTAGGGGATAGTACCCGTAGTGAAGGGTTAGCGTCTTTGATTCATAATCAAAACGTCTTCGGTCCCGGGTTCGATCCCCGCCACTGCCTAAATTTTGATAAATAATCAGCATTGGCGGCCGAAGACTTCCGGCGTAAGAAGTCAGCCTCATTCTGCCAACGGCCTTGTCAAAGAGGGTGGAGGAGCGGATAGAGGTTCAGGGCACTCTCTTGTCCTAGGGGTGGGAAATTGCCCCTAAAAGGCGGAAGAATCAGCAATGATCAACGACATGAGGATGCAGAAGGCAATTGAAACCACTGCATTAAAGACACGTAACGTGTATCCACAGGACATGTGGCCTGTAATTGAAGAAGTATCATGATGATCTCTCCATTGGCAAAAGATTCCGGAATAGTCCCCCATTCGGATCTCCGGGAGGGGACTGCCAAGGGGAAGGTTACCATGAGAAAAAGATTGAATAATCAACGAAAGGATAACGTTCTACGAGTCGGGGCGTGGAATGTCAGAAGCTTGAACGTGGTAGGGAAACTAGAAAATCTTACAAGGGAAATGCAAAGGCTCAATCTACATATAGTAGGGGTCAGTGAAGTGAAGTGGAAGGAAGACAAGGATTTCTGGTCAGATTAGTATCGGGTAATATCAACAGCAGCAGAAAATGGTAAACAGGTATAGGAAGGTAGGGCAGAGGGTGTGTTACTGTGAACAATTCAGTGACCGGGTTGTTCTAATCAGAATCGACAGCAGACCAACACCGACAACGATAGTTCAGGTATACATGCCGACGTCGCAAGCTGATGATGAACAGATAGAGAAAGTGTATGAGGATATTGAAAGGGTAATGCAGTATGTAAAGGGGGACGAAAATCTAATAGTCATGGGCGACTGGAATACAGTTGTAGGGGAAGGAGTAGAAGAAAAGGTTACAGGAGAATATGGGCTTGGGACACGGAATGAAAGAGGAGAACGACTAAATGAGTTCTGTAACAACTTTCAGCTAGTAATAGCGAATAGTCTGTTCAAGAATCACAAGAGAAGGAGGTATACTTGGAAAAGGCCGGGAGATACGGGAAGATTTCAATTAGATTACATCATGGTCAGACAGAGATTCCGAAATCAGATACTGGATTGTAAGGCGTACCCAGGAGCAGATATAGACTCAGATCACAATATAGTAGTGATGAAGAGTAGGCTGAAGTTCAAGACATTAGTCAGGAAGAATGAATACGCAAAGAAGTGGGATACGGAAGTACTAAGGAATGACGAGATACGTTTGAAGTTCTCTAACGCTATAGATACAGCAATAAGGAATAGCGCAGTAGGCAGTACAGTTGAAGAGGAATGGACGTCTCTAAAAAGAGCCATAGTAGTTTGGAAGGAAAACATAGGTACAAAGAAGGTAGCTGCGAAGAAACCATGGGTAACAGAAGAAATACTTCAGTTGATTGATGAAAGGAGGAAGTACAAACATGTTCCGGGAAAATCAGGAATACAGAAATACAAGTCGCTGAGGAGTGAAATAAATAGGAAGTGCAGGGAAGCTAAGACGAAATGGCTGCAGGAAAAATGTGAAGACATCAAAAAAGATATGATTGTCGGAAGGACAGACTCAGCATACAGGAAAGTCAAAACAACCTTTGGTGACATTAAAAGCAACGGTGGTAACATTAAGAGTGCAACGGGACTTCCACTGTTAAATGCACAGGAGAAAGCAGATAGGTGGAAAGAATACACTGAAAGCCTCTATGAGGGTGAAGATTTGTCTGATGTGATAGAAGAAGAAACAGGAGTCGATTTAGAAGAGATAGGGGATCCAGTATTAGAATCGGAATTTAAAAGAGCTTTGGAGGACTTACGGTTAAATAAGGCATAAGGGATAGATAACATTCCATCAGAATTTCTAAAATCATTGGGGGAAGTGGCAACAAAACGACTATTCACGTTGGTGTGTAGAATATATGAGTCTGGCGACATACCATCTGACTTTCGGAAAAGCATCATCCACAAAATTCCAAAGACGGCAAGAGCTGACAAGTGCGAGAATTATAGCACAATCAGCTTAACAGCTCATGCATCGAAGCTGCTTACAAGAATAATATACAGAAGAATGGAAAAGAAAATTGAGAATGCGCTAGGTGACGATCAGTTTGGCTTTAGGAAAAGTAAAGGGACGAGAGAGGCAATTCTGACGTTACGGCTAATAATGGAAGCAAGGCTAAAGAAAAATCAAGACAGTATCATAGGATAAGTCGACCTGGAAAAAGCGTTCGACAATATAAAGTGGTGCAAGCTGTTCGAGATTCTGAAAAAAGTAGGGGTAATCTATAGGGAGAGACGGCTCATATACAATATGTACAACAACCAAGAGGGAATAATAAGAGTGGACGATCAAGAACGAAGTGCTCGTATTAAGAAGGGTGTAAGACAAGGCTGTAGCCTTTCTCCCCTACTCTTCAATCTGTACATCGAGGAAGCAATGATGGAAATAAAAGAAAGGTTCAGGAGTGGAATTAAAATACAAGGTGAAAGGATATCAATGATACGATTCGCTGATGACATTGCTATCCTGAGTGAAAGTGAAGAAGAATGAAATGATCTGCTGAACGGAATGAACAGTCTAATGAGTACACAGTATGGTTTGAGAGTAAATCGGAGAAAGACGAAGGTAATGAGAAGTAGTAGAAATGAGAACAGCGAGAAACTTAACATCAGGATTGATGGTCACGAAGTCATTGAAGTTAAGGAATTCTGCTACCTAGGCAGTAAAATAACCAATGACGGACGGAGAAAGGAGGACATCAAAAGCAGACTCGCTATGGCAAAAAAGGCATTTCTGGCCAAGAGAAGTCTACTAATATCAAATGCCGGCTTTAATTTGAGGAAGAAATTTCTGAGGATGTACGTCTGGAGTACAGCATTGTATGGTAGTGAAACATGGACTGTGGGAAAACCGGAACAGAAGAGAATCGAAGCATTTGAGATGTGGTGCTATAGACGAATGTTGAAAATTAGGTGGACTGATAAGGTAAGGAATGAGGAGGTTCTACGCAGAATCGGAGAGGAAAGGAATATGTGGAAAACACTGATAAGGAGAAGGGACAGGATGATAGGACATCTGCTAAGACATGAGGGCATGACTTCCATGGTACTAGAGGGAGCTGTAGAGGGCAAAAACTGTAGAGGAAGACAGAGATTGGAATACGTCAAGCGAATAATTGAGGACGTAGGTTGCAAGTGCTACTCTGAGATGAAGAGGTTAGCACAGGAAAGGAATTCGTGGCGGGCCGCATCAAACCAGTCAGTAGACTGATGACCAAAAAAAAAAAAAGGTTCTAGGGGACTGATGACCTCAGCTGTTAAGTCCCATAGTGCTCAGAGCCATTTTTTTTCTTACTGGCAAACTCACCCATCAAAACCTATGGGGTACTTCCCGTTGACCTAGAATCATGAAATTTGGCAAGAAGCGAGGTTTCAAAGCACAAATAAAGAAAAAAATCCTGAATTCGTTAATTTGTAATTATATCACAGGAAAAAAAATATTTTTTTCATTTCTTATCCGTCTGTATGCTTGTCCATCTGTTAAAATCTCTTTTGCTGAGGCAATGTATGAAGCTGAAATTTACGTTACGTACTGAAGTCTACGGTTCCTTGGCGGTGTACAAAATTTAAGCTTCTTCGTCAATAAAGTCAAAAGATACGGCCATTTAAGTCACATATTCTGATATCTTGCCAGTATCGATATCGATAACAGGGAAAAACCGTATAAATTCTAGATTCTTGGGATGGATGAACCACCTATATACATAACTAACTTAGTGCCCGCTGCTTCGCTGTTTACGTTTAATCGAATTTTTATGTTGTTCACAAATTGCAACAGCTTTTAAACTTTTCACACTAATTAAGATCATTGAGAATGCTCTTTCACGAATGTATTTCTGACCAAAAAGCGATTCAGACATCTAGAGTCGGAGTTTTTGTTTAATCCTGTCGTTTGAATCCTTGTGGTGGTATTTTCTTAGGAACTTTCACCCCCTCATTCGTATTTATTTAGAAGTCAAATACCAGTTTTCATAGATTGGTCTTTCAAAATGTTTTCAAAAACTTTCAAATTTGTGTGAATTTCTAGGGGACCAAACTGCTGAGATCGTCGGTACGAAGACTAATACACTACTTTTAGTTATGCCAAGAACAACACACACACACCTTGGGCTGAGGGAGGACTCAAACCTCTGGCGGAATGGGCCGTGCAATCCGTGACATGGCGCCTCTAACCGCGCGGCCAAAATATTTCAATACAACGAAATATTTTCTAAAAATTTTCATCTCCTGTTTTACCCACCGAGAGGTTGAATTTCCAAAAATACTGACACTCGTGAAGTTTTATTTCTAACCGAGAAGCCAAATTCAAATCTTCGTAGATTTAGCTTTAAAATGCTTTCATAATGTAAAGTTTTCATAAAACATTCCATCCCCTATCCGCTCTTTTGTGGGTTGAATTTCCAAAAATAGTGAAAAATTTATTTATTTCTAAACTAGATGGCAAATACAAATTTCTATATATTTAGTTTTGAAAATGCTTTCATAACGAAAGATTTTCATAAAACTTGTCAACCCCTTAGTTATTGAATTTCCAGAAACTCTGAAGCAAGTATTTTTTAATTTCTGATCGAAAAGCCAAATACCGATTTTCGTAGTTCTAGCTTCGAAATAGCAGCATATTTTCGAAAAATCTTTCATCCCTTATTTCACCCCTTAGGGGCTGAATTTCCAAAAGTGCCGGAGTACGTACTTTTTTGTTAATGAAGAAGAAGCTAAATACCAGTTCTCGTAGTTCTAGCTCCAAAATTGCCCTAATAGCGACTTATTTTTCGAAAAGCCTTTTATAACCTGTTTCACCCCGTTAGGGATGGAATATCGAAAAATCCCTTCTTAAACGACGTCCACACTGTAAGATCAATACCACCAGCAAATTTCAAGTTTCTGTCCTTTGTGGTTTGCGCCGGACGATGATGAGTCAGTCAGTAGGGACACTGCCTTTTATATAGAGAGATTAAGTTTGTAGAGGATCCTCGATGCGTGAATCCTCCTCGCACTTATCCGGATTTTTTCGGTTCTCAGGAGCATATAGGATTTATCGTACGACCTTCGTCAAGAAAATCATTATGGGTTGCACTTTGGTCATTAATAAACTGTAACATCGTTAATTACTCTTAAAAACAGTCTTGATCACGATTTATTTAACAAGGTGACCGGTTTCGACCACTACTGTGGTCATCTTCAGACCATTGAGTAGGAACCTCTTTCTGTTGGAGAATCACTAGTGATTCTCCAACAGAAAGAGGTTCCTACTCAATGGTCTGAAGATGACCACAGTAGTGGTCGAAACCGGTCACCCTGTTAAATAAATCGTGATCAAGATTGTTTTTAAGAGTAATTATTTATAAGACATTGATCACTGCTGTTCCCATAATGCATTCAAAAATAATTTTTTTTTGTAGTGATTCTCCAACAGAAAGAGGTTCCTACTCAATGGTCTGAAGATGACCACAGTAGTGGTCGAAACCGGTCACCTTGTTAAATAAATCGTGATCAAAACTGTTTTTAAGAGTAATTATTTATAAGACATTGATCACTGCTGTTCCCATAATGCATTCAAAAATAATGTAACATCGTTGGTTGTATCTAAATTCTGTCGCTATATTTCGATTCTTTCGTAACTAGGGTGACACCTCATAAGCTCACTTCCACAGTTCAGGAGCCAAGTACGCAGCAGACAGCTTTCATATGACACAAAAATTTGGCGCTAATATGTAAAGAAAGACGACCACTCGTGATTTGCGAGACTCAGTACAGGTACAGAAAGTGCAGCTCTCTTCAGTAGACGGTACGCGTCGACGAATCGGAGAGTTCACTGCAATGGTTGGCACGGTTCGGAAAGCTGAAGCGATCGCAGCGTCGCCCCGCATCCCGGGACGAGAGTGAGGAGGACACGGCAGCGTGCTCGCCGGCCGTGCCTTTGAAGTGGCGGCCGGCTGGGAGTCGGAGGCGCGCCGGAGTGCTTGTCGCGCCGCCGTGCCGGCTCATCCCGCATTGCCGAAAGGCCGACCCAGTTGCCGCGCGACAATCGATAGTCGCTCCGGCCGCCGCGCCGCGCCGCTGCGCTGGACGGCGCGCTTTTCGCATAACCTACGTCAATCGCGCACGTGCCGCACACAGAAACCGCGTGCAATAATCTGATTTTCCTCCTGACCAGGATTCTGACGGTCTACTGGTCCGACGAAATACAGGGTGAGCCAGGAGGAAAGGTACGTGCAGAGAGTGGGTAATAGTATTATTAATCCTGAACAAAAATCGTCCTAGAGCCTATGTCCTGCTGTTATTAGTTTCCGAGGAAACTAATGAAAACAAAGGGAATAGGACAAATGCAGGTCAGAGTAAATGAAGCATTGTGATCTTATGTTTTGTTTAACTGTGTACATTTCCTCGTAAAAGATATTGAAAAAGCTCAGCGTCAACTCCAGTGTATCTTGCGGCTCTTGCAGACAACTGCTGTGTTGCTGATCTGAACTCTTTCGTACGGTCATCCACTTGAGTACCTGTATGTAAAATACGAGCGAGAAGTTACTTCTTTGTGTCCACTCTGTGTCTGTAGACATTGCATTTAAGGCAACCCCATAAACAGTAATCTCATGGAAAGATCGGGTGACATCGATGACCAAGAAATGATTCCGCCGCGACCTACCCAACGCCCAAGATACGTTTCAGTGAGATACTGTGCCACTGGCCGTACGGAATGTGCAGGAGCTCTGTCGTACTGAAAGTACACACGACGTCGTGTTGTCAAACGAATATCTTCCAAGTATTCTGGTAACACATTTCGAAGGAAATCAAAATACCGTACTCCCTTGAGACGGTTACCTAAAACGACTTGTCTGATGAGTGGGTCATCAATAATACCGCATTACAGATTCACTCAGAAACGCTCTTGAAAATTTGTTTCCACAGTAGCATGCAGATTGTCATCTACCCATGCGTGTGAGTTGCGGTTGTTACTGATGCCGTTGCGGGTAAATGTTGACTCGTCAGTTAACAGAATACGAGGGATACAGAGTTCATTGGTAATGATCCACTGACACAATTCCTTCCGTTTGGCATCATCTCCTACATGCACATGCTCCACAGTCCGCCGGTGACGTAAATCAGACACTGCTCATGCACTGTGCGCGTCACTCGTGTTTGTGGAATACCAAGCTGTGTAGGAATTCTTCTAGAGCTGCTAGTTAGGCTGCGTTCTAACATTTCAAGATTATTCTCAACGTCACTAAGATCTCGTTGGACGAGACGTTCAGATACGGAATGTGCGCTGGTATGCCTACCGCGCACACGCAATCTGTCAGAAATCCTGTTAAATACCCTCCTATCCGGAATCCTGCGATGAGGAAACCTTCGTTTGTATTCGCGAAGAGCTGTTCTGGAATTCCAATTCCAAAACTCGTAGACAAAGACGATGTCTCTAACCTCCGCATGTGTGAAGACTTGTGGCATTTTCACTGCACCGATCCGTACCGTTTGGACTGTACACGTAACGTCGGCTGATGTGGCCGAGCGGTTCTAGGCGATTCAGTTTGGAACCGCGCGACCGCTACGGTCGCAGGTTTGAATCCTGCCTCGGGCATGGATGTGTGTGATGTCCTTAGGTTAGATAGGCTTAAGTAGTTCTAAGTTCTAGGGGACTGATGACCTCCGATGTTAAGTCCCATTGTAATGGTTCAAATGGCTCTGAGCACTATGGGACTTAACTGCTCAGGTCATCAGTCCCCTAGAACTTAGAACTACTTAAACCTAACTAACTTAAGGACATCACACACATCCATGCCCGAGGCAGGATTTGAACCTGCGACCGTTGCGAGTCCCATAGTACTCAGAGCCATTTGGGCCATATTTTTGTACACTTAACAACACTGGAGTATTTGACGACCACAGTATTGTTGCACCTGGGAGCGAGGGCGTTTCTGTTTTTTTTCTGAGTTAGCGTATAATCGGGGTTGATGGTATATGCACAACTGAATTAAAAGCATTGACAGTGCGATGCGTTTCTCTTAATCACCATTGTATTTGTTTACTGTTACGTCACCACGTGTTTCCGATAACGGACAAGTGCAATACATCGTGTTTGAGTTGTACAGTGGTGCACCACTGTAGTATTGAGATGTGAGGTAAACAACGTGTGCATTTCCAGGTCCCGTCGCCCCACCATGCGCAAGTCAAGTGCGCATTGAAATGTTCGGTAAAGACACTTCTTAGTCTAATGTCGCTTTAGTTGTATTCGCATGTGAATGTAACTGAAGAAAGACAAGTGACTGACTCCCGTAACTTTCAAACAGCTGTACGTCGGATACGGTTAAGAAAAGAGCATACGTTGATGGTTGATTTGAAGTTTTTGTTCAGAATCACCAACACTGTCACTCCTCATGTCATGTACCTTTCCTCCTGACTCGCCCTGTATATGTATACTAACATTTGTGAAGTTTGCAACACTGAGGAGGACTGAAGTAAGCTTTATGCCGCAGATTAGGTGAGCATACCGTACAGAACTTAGTCATTCCTATGAGACATTGCCCTAATAATGTGTAAAACCGCCGGTAGACTAGATAATGAGCTACATTTGGACAGGAAGAGAGAGTCCATAAATTTCTTCAGGTAGGTAGTATCGAGGTGATGCCACTCACTTATGATTAGATCCTGTAGAGCTAACACATTTCAGGAATGTTTATTGCGATGTTTCACTCGCTGTTCCAAATAACCCCAGACAATTTCCGTGCCATTAACGTCGGGAGCCGTAGGTCAGTCGACGTGCGACAAGGCAACTGAGTGTTAGTCAAATCAGGGACGTACGCATGCTGCTCTGTGAACACGGTTGTTGTCATCTTGGTAGACGGGGGTGATCTCAGCATACTCATCATGGGGACGTGGAAGATAGCACAACACTTGGTCACAGGGAAAGTTGAAATAAACATCACGGCTTATGCTCACCGTAATATGAACGAGCCAGCCCAAGTCATGACACGAAAAATAATGCGAATATGTCGCAGATTCACTTCCGTCCTGAGCCACAGCTTCCACACACTGCTGTTCAAACACCTCATTGGGCTGTCAGTGCAGTCGACACCTTGCGTCATTTAAAATCAGATAAATAAGAAAATCAGAAACACACGCCTTCAGTCTGCTATAGTCCAGTTTTTGTATTGTTAGACTCACTGCAGTCGCGCAGTTTTATATGCTGCTATGAGCAATAGCCTTTTGCTAGATTCTTGACTCCTAACGCCCACTGCAGGCAGTTTTCTTTACAACGTTCGCTTGGAAACTGGCTGATGTGGGCCTACAACGAGCTACAGCACCGACAGCAATACATCGCACAATTTACGGTGTGGCCAAGGGCACATCCCAACACGACAGGTAATTTCTGACTTCTTGTCACGTCTCGACGTCGACTCACCTTACTGCGCTGTTTCCATACAACCGACAGGAAAATATACACCATTTCGCTGCCATGACTTACGTTAGGGGTGGAATGTTGCAATTCTGCAATATATGCAGCGCTTCAAAACGATCCATATGTTCTTTGAAGAATCTGAGTAATATTTTGTTTGGTGGGCTTACATGACAGTACATAAATCGTTAGGGTTGCAGAACTGTACATGAACTCTGAATCTGAGTATCCCATGTGGTGTGAAACTCCAAGGTACTGTAATCGGAGCCTCTACACGTAGAATGAAACGAGAAAAGACCTAAATATGTTCCTGGGCAAGCCAATCCACTCGTCTTGTTTGCCAGTCCATAATATTCCATTATATTGCGATGCACTTCCTCTCATGATATTTCGGCTGTCAACCGAGTTGTCATCTTCAAGGCAATTCAGTGACTTGAGTTCAGAGTGTTAGAAAGTGTTTACTTATACACTTGCACTCGAGACCAACGTGATTCAAAATATATTGCGGAGAAAAGAACTCTTGCTTTACAGATAATACGCGCGCCACAACACCGCCAGTCCCAGGTAAAATGCCTGCGTCAAGCCGGCCGAGGTGACCGAGCGGTTCTGGGCGCTACAGTCTGGAACCGCGCGACCGCTACGGTCGCAGTTTCGAATTCTGCCTCGGGCGTGGATGTGTGTGATGTCCTTAGGTTAGTTAGGTTTAAGTAGTTCTAAGTTCTAGGGAACTGATGACCTCAGAAGTTAAGTCCCATAGTGCTCAGAGCCTTTTGAACCGAGCCTGCGTCAAACGTGGAAACGTTGCAGCCGCCAACTCGAAGTAAACATTGTTGTTTTCTTTAGTCCGAAGACTGGTTTGATGCAGCTCTCCTCGCAAGCCTCTTCATCTCCGAATAACTCCTGTAATCGACATCCGTTTGAATCTGCTTAGTGTATTGGTCTCATGGACTACCTCTGCAAGTTTTACCCTCCATACTCCCATCTAATGCTTAACTGATAATTTCTTGATGCCTCAGAAAGTGTCCTATCAGCCGATCCATTCTTTTAATCAATTTGTGATATAAATTTCTTTCCTTCTCAACTCGATTCACTACCTCCTCATTAGTTACGTGACCTGCCCGTATAATCTTCAGCATTCTACTATACTCGTACACCACACTTAATAAGCACTTCTTCTCTTCTTGCGTCAACTGCTTACTGTCCAAATCTAATTTCCGTACGAGGCTACAATCCAGATGGGTACGTTTCTTCAGAAGAGACTTTTTAATACTTAATTTTATTTTCAGAGTTAACAAATTTCCCTTTTCTAGGAATTCATAAAGTAGCCAGTTTGCATTTAATATCCTTTCCACATAGCCCATCGTCAGTTATTTTTTGCCCAAAACGCATCTACTGTTTTAGTGTCTCATCTCGTAACCTAATCCCCTGAGGATCGCGTGATGTAATTTGATTACATTCCATTACTCCTGATTTTGTCGATGTTTATCTTATAACCTCATTCCAAGAAACCATATATTCCGTTCAACTACGCTTCCAAGCCCTTTGCTGTTTTTATTTCTTCTCTCTTAAATTTAATTTCTTCACCATATTTTTGATCGATTTCCTTTAATGTTTTCTCAGTGTAAAGAATGAATAACATCGGGGATACGCCACAGCCCTATCTCCCTTCGGTTTTTACAGTGCAACTGCAATTTGGTTTCTGTCCAATTTGTAAACAGGCTTTCGCTCCCTGTATTTCATCTCTGCTTCATTCGACAAAAGCTTTTCTCTACCATTTACGCAATTTCTTCAGTTTCCAACCACAGTTCATAATCAATAAACTACGGTCAGAGTCCACATCTGCCCTGCAAACATCTTACAGTTTAAAATCAGATTTACAAACGCTATTTTATTATCATGTATTCAGTATGAAACCTTCCAGGGTCTCCAGATGTCTCTCACGTATACAGTCCTTTTTCATGGATCATAATCCACATGTTAGCTATGATTAAATTATGTACTCAATAAAATTCTACCAGACGACTTCCTCTCCCATTCCTTTTCCCCAGTCTATGTCCTCCTACCTCTTTTGCTGGTCTCCCTTTTCCTATTACCGAATTTCAGTCAACGATCACAATTAAATTTTAATCTCCCTTATCTATATGAATAATTTCTGTTATCTTATTATACATTATTTCAATCTCTTCATTATCTGCGGAGCTAGGTGGCATATATGTGTGTGCCAGCTTCGTGTCTATGTTGGCTACGTTAATGCGCACGCTTTAATGTTCATACGAGCTACCTGCGTGCTTATTTTCTTATTTAGCATTACACCTACCCTTTCATTACCGCTATTCGACTTTGTATTTGTAAGCCTGTATTCACCTGACCAGAAATCCTGTTCTTCGTGACACAACACTTCGCTAATTTCCACTACATCTGACTTCATCTTATCCACATTCTTTTTAAAGTTCTCTAACCTCCGTACCCAACTAAGGGATATAATATTCCATTCTTCGACCTGTAGAATGCCTATATTGCTTCGCCTGAAGACATCCTCCTGATTAATCTCAGCAGAGGACTTCCTGCTGGGGACTACAGAACTCTGATGTTAAGTTTCTCGCTGTTCTCATATCTACTCCTCCTCATTACTTTCGCCTTTCTTCTGTCTACTCTCCATCCATATTCTGTATTCATTAGACAGTTCATTCCTTGCAACAGAGCCCGTAATTCTTCTTCACTTTCTCCAAGGATAGCAATGTGATCAGTATTTTTTTCCACCTGTTCGCTCTCTCCTCTACGTTTACCCATGGAATTACTATTGCACACGTAATGATACCGTCCTTGCTTTTAATTTCAGCGATGGTTGTCCTTACTTTCCTGTATGCTGAATCAGTCCTTCCGAAGACAATTCCTGCTTCTGTTTCTTCACATTTTTCCTCCAGCCATCTCATCTCCCCTGCACTGAACTTCCTATTTATTTCATTTCTAACTGCTTTATACTGCTGTGTTACTGTCTTTCTCCCAACTTGTTTCATTCGTAAATCGATGGAAGTATTTCTACCGTTACCCAAGGTAACCTTCTTGATACTTAAGCTTCTCCTTCCAACATATGTGAAAGCTCTTTTTAGAGATGTCAGGACCTCCTCAACTGATTTGCCAACTGTGTTACCCCTTTTCATTTGTCAACGCATCTTATTCACATATCAGCTATCAGCTCCGCACTGGCAGCTCCCACACGGAGATCCGAATGGAGGAGTAATACTGAATATTTTGCCAATGGAGAGATCATTATATTTTTCAGTTATAATAAACAGCAAGCAACTGCAAATTCAAGCAGTTATGAAGTAGGTGATTAATCATTAAACTTGGTCGCACATATATGAATGCAGGCAGCGAAGATGCAGAACGAAACCCCCTTTGTGATCGAAAACGCGGTATAAGAGATGTCCATGAATTGTCAATCTGGAAGTCCCTGAGCACGACTTACCGAAAAGTTAAGACAGATTACGATTTGGAGTCTGTGGTCAAGCAAGTAGTGAAAATAGAACTGGCACACACCCGTTGCATGGCTCCAGCCTTGTAGTCAAGAAGGCGATCATTCTGTACCTTGATCACGTTGTATCGTGCAGTCACAGCAGCCGAAGCGTCACGCTATGAAATCCATTTTCAAGGAGATTGGCCATACAACCCCATTCGAACAGATGTTAGGTACTTGAACGTTAAAATTACTTACTGTTACTTGTTTTCACGTTTCCACTTTAATGGCTATTGAATGACTGAGCTTTTCGTGACACCGGTCTTTCCCTTTAAGGAAGATAAGGCATTGCTAGGCCTATGTAAACACCGTTTGTGGTACAGATTTCTGCTGCACTATTCATTTATTTGCGAGTAGTGACACAAGTTACAAGACGAGCTCGTTTAGGTGTTTTTCCATTAATAACCGTACCTGCGAAGATGGTATAATAGGTGGAATATTGTTCCTTACGTCTATGTTAATCCAAGGCTACGCATGGCACATTACACTTACGTCTTATTGTTAGCCGGTATGACGTGGTCCATATTGCGTCTTGGAGCATAAATAGCGGTTGTCTTTTTGTTATTTTATAATCATTTTTATTTCCGTAATCCTGGTAAAATTATTTTTGTCAACTTTTGTGACAGTTCTGGCTCCAGCGATACTGTATGTTTTGAATGAAATTTCCGTTTCGCGGTAAGCCAGTGGTCACGTATGATCGTTTTATCAGAGATAGTGTTTAGTGCGTTATACATGAATGAGAAATGTTCTATTGTTCTGTATTTATCGTGATAATTTACCCTATTCTGTTATAATATCAACAAAATTTTTGAGATATTATTTATCTTTAAAATCTCTTTGTTCGTTATGGATGTCTTCTGCGTATTTTTCTATGCGATTATAAAGTTCCATTTCTTCAAAATGTTCATTGTATGGCCTTTAGGTACTTTGTGTAGAATTTTTAAGTTCTTTTCAATATTTTATGCCTTACGTTTTTGGCTTCTTAAATGCACTTAAGACGTGGAGTGGTTGCTGTCGCAATTTTAAGTTTGCTCTTTAAATGTAATTCCGAAATTCCTATCTGTTTGTCCGATATGAAATATATTACAAAACGTTTGTAAACACCTTGATTTGTAAAATTGGAAATATTATTTTTTGTTGATCGTATTTTAGCCGTGAAGCTGTTATTCGTATAGAAAAATACCCAGAGGCCATCCTTACCGAACGAGCAAACATATTTTAAAAATGAAAAATACTTCGAAAATTTTTTTGACATTGTAAAAGAAAAAGGATTAACTATCATGATAAACGCAAAACCACAGAATATTTATCTGTAACGTAAAAAATCATAAGCCACTATGTTCGGAAAAAAATTAAACGTAATCAATGGCTTACTGCGATATAGAAATTCCATTCTAAAACTACAGCAACACTGGAGCCGAAACTGTAAAAAAAAGCTGTCAAAAATAATTTTACCAGTATCAGCAAAAAAGTACGTATAAATAATGTGATTCTAACTTAACAGAAAGACACAGAGCTAGAAGGTGCACAGCAGCAAACAATAAGGCGAAAGCTTATCGTGCCGTACGTAGACGTAACTAACATAGACGCAAGGAACAATATTATACATAGTATACCATCCTCACAGGTATGCTTGATAATGGGTAAACGCCGAAACGAACTCGTCGTGTAAGTTGTATCACTAAGAGTAAATATATAAACAGTACAGGCGAAACCTGTAGCTAAAACAAATTTGTCGTTTTCGACCACATGCATGCTGTGGGCCCACTAGAAAAAAAAATGTTGAACTTATTGCTTTGTACACATTTGTAGACAGCCGATGAATTTAGATTTTACGGTCCATTTTTATCTGGATACCACAAATTTTACAAGTATTGATGTATATAAATCCGATTCCACTACCGGAATCCTATTCGATAATAATCTGTATTACCGCTTGGGCACGTTGTAGGGAAAAAATACTACAATGTTTGTCTCATTATTGCGGTTTGCTCTATTACAAGAATTTTGTTAAAAGGACCGAGAAACTTTCTTATTTTTCTAGCCCTCACTGCGTTTCTAAAATGATTTGATCCCGGAAGCGAAATCTCTTTTGATCTTACAACTTCGTAGGTGAAATGTCTTTGATCTCACAATAGAGCTTCACCTGACAGCTGTACTGTTTCGTTGCATGGCTCATATTTTGTAAGCATTTTTGTACTTGTCCTGGCCGATCGGTTCTAGGCGCTACAGCCTGGAGCCGCGCGACCGCTACGGTCGCAGGTTCGAATCCTGCCTCGGGCATGGATGTGTGTGATGTCCTTAGGTTTGTTAGGTTGAAGCAGTTCTAAGTTCTAAGGGACTGATGACCTCAGAAGTTAAGTCCCATAGTGCTCAGAGTCATTTGAACCATTTACTCGTCCTGCTCGCTATTGCCAAAGCCAGGGCCGGTTTCCCGTAACCAGGGGACGGGGGCTTCTGTCGTGCCTGGAGGTGATTGATCGGTTTTGTCATAATCCTTATAAAGTAGTTTGGTCAGAGCCAACTGGGTTAGTTCAAAGACTAGTGACTTCCGTGATGGTAAGTTTTCCAGCGTGTTTTTGAAAGAAACTTAGGAAATATCTTGCCAGAAAGCCACACTTTACAGAGCAGGGTTACTAGCGTGACAGGAAATGGACAATAAAAACGTCTGCATTCGACCTCTGAAGATGATTTACTGAGCGTGCACGTACTGGGGTGCCAGTAGCCAACTGGGAGATGTGTTTAATAGAAGTATCGGACTTGTGGGGGTTTATTTGAAGCCAATGTAAAGTCCCCAGGCAGCTATTTAATACGTCTTTTATTTAGTGTGTATTGGTCAAAGACGTTAGTGGAGCACACTTCAATTGCAGTAATAGCATTTTTTTAGAGACATTTACTAAAAACTCACTCAGATTTTTGGGTACAAATGAGAAGACATAGACTAATGTATGTTTTCCTCCTGCCTCCGCGTTATGATGTAGGTCAAACGTAATTGATTATTGTCGCGTTAAGTTGTATAGTAAATTGTGCTGCACAGGCTGTGTTTTGTGAGGGCGAGTAGCAGCTCCTGCACGTTAGGCTTTCCTCACACAATGTGAGCTACACATGACGGCTGACTCGTCAGGCGAAAAGAGCCTTACAGAAGATTCTATAGGCCCGCTACAGAGGTTGCTAGCAGAGCGGAACTAGTTCCAAGGCACGAATCATGTGAAGCAAAGAGTGCGGAACTCAGTATCACTGCACCAGGATCTATGTCGCGCTCTGTGGCTGAGCCAGCAGAGTGTGTTCGAGAGCGTGTTCCAGCGAGAGTTCCAGCGAGTGCCAGAGTTCCAGTTCCAGTCGCCATCGCCGCCGCCACCGCTCCAGTTCATCGCAGCTCTTCTGCCCGAAGAAAGATCTGCTGTTCTTCCAGGAGGCACACAGCGCGCTTCGGAAGCCTTCGCCGGATAGAATACTGCATCGTGCACCAATCGGAGTTAGGCTCAGAACGGGACCGTCACACGCTAGGAATATTGTACAACGATCTCTGGAAGTTGAATATTCGCGTGTCACTGAATAAATGTCTGTTTTAAAAATAGAACTGTAGTCATTTTAGTAGTTGTGCTTATCAGAATGTGCGCCTAAAGTTAGCTGAGGGTAGCGTCCCTGTTTGCGTTCACATCAGCGGCACCTCTGTCTTTGTTGTTGACATAGATGTTGGGGACGAATAGTAAATACAACACAGTGAAGTACTTCTTAATAAGATGGTACATCAAGAAATTTTATGATTTATAACGAGAAATATGAATCAGCTTCCTTGACGAATTATTCTAGTTTTTATAGTGTTAGCACCATTGGAGTGCAACGCCTGTGCACATATTTCCTGCCACAAGAATTCTATGTCAACGAATGGAGAACTGAAACTTTAATTAATGTCCACCAAAATCCAATTGCCTTTATGCAGAATTCAGAGCCCCCAGCACGAGGATCAGGAAACCAATAAAATCAATTTGTTTCTGTGGAAACTCGAATGAGGTGCTTTTGTGTGACTTTTCCTTACTGACTTTAAACCGTATTACTGTTTCGTCGTTGTGGAAATTGTCAGCGGAAGACTCTAGGACGCAGCTGGATTCAGTGTAGGAGCTTCTAGCGGTGTGCCCTTTTCTGTCCAGCAGCCATATCGCGGATTCAGTCTGAAAGTAGTAAGATTGCTACGAGGCCTTTGATTACAATAGAGAGGAGCTTAACCTTGTCTTGTGGTCAAAACGAGGCTGATGACCCTAGATTGAAGTGATAGTGTAAAAGTGAGGAGGGTCCAGCTGGTTCCGTAAATAAATATTCCCATGAAAATCTGTTGAGCAATACACCACTGAGTGTGTGGAGAGTCTGACTTCAGCTGTGGGTGTGGATTTCACTCCATGTTATTCCCACACTACGCCAGCACCGAAAATGTATGAAAGGATTGTTTCATGGCTAGCAATATCATCACCAGATTGAATAAATATGTCAGTGTACAGGTCATCCCTTCTTCAGATGAGGAAGTATGAGACACTAGTAGTTCGTCTTCGTTCCAAGACCAGTTAAATTTTGTCAGAATCTGGCTTAGAGCGACAAGGGAGGTTGGATTTCAATGTTCTGCCGAATTCGACATCATTCGAGACTGTACAGAAGCTCGTTGGGCAAAGAAATCAGCTGCGTTATTTTTCATTTTAGCGATCATTGGACTGATTGATGAACATCGTTCTTAGTGTGAGAGTGAAATAGACTATGCAATCAGATTTCACCGAACACCACATGAGATTAGTATTGTATCCGTAACGTTCCGCGAGGAACGTAAGTAACTTCTTGATTCATGGTGAGTCGATTCAGAGTATTCCTACGTACAACTGTGCTGTTTCTAAATTTCTCATGAAGTGTTCTCAGCCAAAATATCAATAGGCTGACCATTCATCCTAGACTCCAAAAACGGTCAAGCGCTGAAGAAGTATTACACATACTTCAGTAATCTTTGCTCAAAGCCTCTCATTTTTTTACGTTAATATCTATTTCAGGCACCAGCCTGTAGGGCAGCGAGGCCACTGTTGCCGGTCGTTCTGGCCGAGCGGTTCTAGGCGCTTCATTCCGGAACCGTGCTGCTGCTACGGTCGCAGGTTCTAATCCTGCCTCGAGCATGGATGTGTGTGTTGGACTTAATTAGGTTTAAGTAGTTCTAAGTCAGCGGACTGAAAACCTCAGATGTTAACTCCCATAGTGATTAGAGCCATTTGAACCATTTGAAGACACTGTTCTACGGGACGCGCCCAGCCTGATTTAAGTCAAGAATTATAGACATTAACTAAGATGAATGCTCTGGTCTTTCTGCCAAGAAGGCTATGGTCGATCAGGAATATGAGACATAGTTCCATCTGCAATAAGTTTCTATTATCCTCCCAAGTCTTTTTTAAAAATTTTAATATTTGTCCCTTGTGGATAACCATTTTAATTCATTGTTGGTTTCGCCACTTATTTTAATGGATGGACAAGTGTTCAAATGCTGTCGTCATACTAACAGGTCCGAGGACACCCACTTTGGGCTTTATACTTTGTGTTTTATATTAGGTATTGTGCAACGTAGAATGAAAGGGGATGGTATTTCAGAAGTCGACATAAGTATTGGATGAATGGGTAAAAACCACTGTCAGGCTACTTGTGTGCGGTAACAACACTCTTTTGACATAGATTACATTACACTCCTGAGTGGCAAGCTGATATGACGATTCGATTTTTCGTCAAACTGTTTCAACGGCTGAGCAAATCGTCGGAGAGTTATTCTGGCCCAGACCCAGGAATACACAAGAATCTCTTGAAGAACATTTAGAGACTATCCAGTTTAGAACGGGCGTGAAATTATTATAAAGTTTATGAGGTACTCAAAAGTCATTTGTAGAAATAAAATTAAGAAAAAAGACATAGTATTAGAAAAAAGACTTATATAAGGTTTAGCATCCTCGCCAGACTAGAACATCAGATCAAAGTGGACTCACCAGCGTCGATCATGTAGAATTGTTTGGTTAGGCGTCTACGCCGCGGGCGGCGTGTACTTGGCGTCAGTTGTCTTCCTCTGGCTGCGTAATCCATGAGGAAAATGTGCGTGCTTCCCTCACCCGGTTGTGTTGATGCTTCCGAAGCTTTCCGATCTCCGATGCTATTTTCGCACGGAGTTACTCATTTGACCTTGGTTTTTCTCTCGGTTTGCAGTTGTGGCGTCGTTTGTACGCCGTTGACGATTCTTGGTTTCACATTTTCGATTACTCTCGGGTTGTCCGTTCGGATCTGTGTACCGTTTTCGCTGTCGACCATTCGGTCATTACAGCCACTCGCCACATCTCAGAATTGACTCGTGGCACTCCCACACCTGCGTCACGCGTTACTGCATGAAGTAATAAATATTTCAAAGGGTTCGTCAAGTCGTTAAATATACGAGTGGGTTAACGTGTTAAAAACAGTAAGTTACTATGCATTTTTAAAAACAGGTAATTATTATAAACACGCAGATTTACATTTCACAAGGGAAAATTGGGCTATGGGGCTATACATCAAACTGTGACTTAATTTTAGGTACGGATTGTTACGGCGGTAAAATGATTCTAATATTCAAAAATTAATTTTCTCCTCGCTTATGCGCCTGTATTAATTCCTTGACGTAGCATTTAGTTCGACGAAATCCGCGCCCAAGCGACTGCAGAAGACGGGTGCGAAACGCGCCACCGTGATGCACCCGACAATCGCAGAACAAGCCGACATGCGGATACTTGTTATGTAGTTACACTTTTATTCGTTTCACGTGATACTGTTCTTGCATGCATTAACACTAATTTAACTCTCGTTCAGTGACGAAAAAATCGCAACACCAAGAAGGAGTTGTGCGACATAAACAAAAGTCGGTAGGCGTGTTTCTATATCTGAAAGATGATGTAGTAATATTTCGCACCAGTCACATAAGAGTGGCGAAGGTAGCGCCGTTATGAGGATGCAGATCGGGTTTGTTTTGAATACATGCTGCAACGGTCGTGAGCCTTAGTTACCTGCATTATCGGTTGGGGATTTCTAGGACTCCCCTTGATAGGTCAGGAGCACTCGCCAGTCGACACGCAGCAAGGGTAGTCAGACCGCGTTCGGCACGTTGTTGGGCCCATCTGTACCGCGCTGCATGGTGTCGTGGTTGGAAAGATGGACCTCGCCATGGACGTCGGGAGTGAAGCTGCAGCCTATTGCGTACAGTTTGAGTTGTAACACCACGTCCAGTGGCTGCATGAAAAGCATTATTCAACATGATGGCATTGCTGTCAGTATTCCTCAGAGCCATAATCCGTAGGTACCGGTCATCCAATGCAGTAGTAGCCCTTGGACGGCCTGAGCGAGGCATGTCATCGACAGTTCCTGTCTCTCTGTATCTCCTCCATGTCCGATCGAAATCGCTTTGGTTCATTCCGAGAAGTCTGGACACTTCCCTTGTTGAGAGCCCTTCCTAGCACAAAGTAACAATACGGACGCGATCGAACCGCGGTATTGACCGTCTAGGCATGGTTGAACTACAGGCAACACGAGTCGTGTACCTCCTTCCTAGTGGAATGACTGGAACCGATCGGCTGTCGGACCCAGATCGTCTAAAAGGCGCTGCTCATGCATGGTGCTTAGGGACATTTGAAACATTTTTGTGACACAATACCCACAGTCCATCTTCAGGCGTTCTGGGAACCTGGATGATGCAAAACTTGTTTTGATGTGTGTATTTACTGAAATAAACTACTTACGCTTTATAGCAACCAATTAAGCTTGTAACAAATGTTTAACATGACGGACACTGCCTCAGTGCATACATCATAATGGGATATAAAAAGCTTGTCGCACTGTCTCCAAACTCCTTGTTGTATGTTGTACAATGAGATTGGCAGTTACCACCCTAGCAACCAGTCCGTCTTCAGTTTCTAAGAAATAATCCACCTGGGACACATCACAAACGATTGTGTATTGCTTTCACAGTAGCAATACCAACGACGATCGTGTAATACAAGCAGTTTTTAAATATATGCTTCGCACCCATTCCTCGTTCAAGATATCGTTCTGCCTGAGATATTAATTTTCAATAATTGGTTTTTCATTAGAAAATATTTACGAGTTCGAGTCTCGGTCCGGCACACAGTTTTAATCTGTCAGCAAGTTTCACAAAAATATTTAGTTTAGTATATTATAACGCCTGTAAAATTTCAACCATAAAGGATTGGGACATACCTTATATGGCAGAAAGGATTCCTATGAAAATAACGTTTGTAAGATTATGATCGAGTATAATCCTCTGAATAACGACATGTATAACAATATAAAAAGAGCTCGTCAGGGCTTTGAAGGTCCAAGGGGTGTAGATCACCCGCCGTGTCATCCTCTGCAATGCGAATGCGGTATGCAGGGGCAAGTGGTGAGCACACCGCCCTCCCGGCCGTTTTGCCGACACTCCAAACCGCGGAGCCGCAACTTCTAATTGAAGCAACTCCTCAGTTGGCATCACGAGTCTGTGTACACCCCAAGGAGAAGTCCTTGGCAGTGCCAGGAATTGAACCCGCGTGCTCCTCAGATCACTGAAGTTAAGCGCTGTCGGGCTTGGCTAGCACTTGGATGGGTCATCGTCCCGGTCTGCTGAGAGCTGTTGGCAAGCAGGGTGCACTCAGCCCTTGTGAGGCCAATCGACGAGCTACTTGTCTGAGAAGTAGCGGCATCGGTCACGGAAACTGACAACGACCAGGAGAGCGGTGTGCTGACCACATGCCTCTCCGTAGCTCATCTGGTGACGCCTAAGGGCTGTCGATGACACGGCGGCCGGTTAGTAACGTTTGGGCCTTAAGGGTATGTTCCGAAAGTGTCTGGTTCATGTAACTGTGGAACGACCGCAGTATTAGAGGCAGTTATTGTGCACTGGCCTCACAAGAGGTAGATCTGTCATATGTATCGCATGTATTAATCACTTGTGTCAGGCGAGGTTGCTAATAGAATCTACATACGCTACATGAGGAAACTAATGTAACCAGCTTTTGTATAGAATTAAGTTTTTCCGGATGTTCAGGGAAATGACCTAACAGATATTTCTGAGTAGAAGTTCTGTTTCACAGGTTCCGTAGCATTTTGCACTCAAGTGGTGCTGTCGCTGCAAAATTGTGTACGCGTGGCACGAAATTCGGTTGGCTCTTCTGTCAACATTTTTTCGCTTTTATATATGTTAAAAGTGCTTATATTTAATTAAGTATTCAGTAATCTTTGAATTTACTAATTTATCTTTATTCACCCAAAGATCATCTCACGATGGTATAGAATTTGTGAAGATAATAAATGCAAATCAGTAGATAAAAAAATACAACTCACGTTATAAATGACATGCTTAATGAGGAAAGGACAGGTGGTCTATGAGGATAGGACAGGTGATCGGCCGTGGCCTTGATTAGGCAACCATCCCGGCATTTGCCCAGACCCTTTAGGATGGGTGGACGGAACAACTCCATCCTCCAGAATATGAGGTCTGTGTCTAAACAGCTGCATTGTCTCATTCCGTTGCTCTCTACAGCAAAATGCTCTTCGATTATACACAGTTTGTTTCTGGTAACTCGTAATAAAAAACATAATTTTCTTCTTCGATGCTGGACGCCCTAATAACACCCGCTGGTCTCTTCTAGGCAGTGAAGATGCTGCTTTGTCCATTGGACTGACTCCAGTGTTATCGGAAAAATGTCTTGACGCTCGGCGTCATTCACGGTGCTCCATGGATAGCTTTATACCCTTTCCTCAGCACGCTTGAGAAACTGAGTTACCATCCCTCCCATTATGAGTAAGATGCTGAACTCAGGAGAATGATCAGATATTACTAAAACCCAAATTACATCTTGACACGTGATATCTTTGAGGAAGCAGTGAACCGTGATCATATATTGAAATGCGACAGGGTGCTGTAGTTATCCTCTGTTATTACTATCCACTACTCTTGACTTCTCTAAGTGATCTGTAATTGTATAGTATGCATTAATTATTAATAACATTTTAGATGCCTTTTTAAATGTGGTATTTTAATAATCTTTTCCATTTCCTTTGGCAAGTTATTATACAAGCTTTTCCCTGATATGAAAGTCTGTTTTGAGTTTTTCGTTTGTTTTTCCTGGGTAAATGTAAGTCTAAACCGGCTCTTGTTCCATGATTATGTCTAGAACTATTAGTGAAATAGTAATGCATCTGTGTCACGCTCTCGCGCCGACTATACGATCCGACGAAACGCGCCGTTCTTCATTAGATTTTCTCTATCTCTTCTGTCAGTCCTACCTGGTAAGGATCACAGATTCATGAAAAATACTCAAGAACCAGTCGTACGGGCGCCTTACAAGCCACTTCTTTACTAGATGAATTACATTTCCTTAAGGTTCTTCCTATCACTCTGTCTTGCATCTGCTTTTCCTACTGTTTGTTTTATGTGCTCACTCAAAATAATGTCGCTCCGGACACATACTCACAGGTATTTTACGGTGGTTACTGTTTCCAGCAATTTCTTATCAATAGTGTTGTTCTAGAGTAGTGGATTTCTTTCCCTATGCATGCGCACGCTATTTCATTTCTTTGCATCCAGAGTCATCTGCCTGTCCCCGCACCATTCAAAAATCCTCTGTGGGTCATTCTGCAAGTCCATTCCGTTTTTTGGTATTGCTACTTTGCTATAGACAACCGCATCATCTGCGAACAGCTTTAAAGAGATTTCGACGCATTCAACTACATCAGTTTTCCAGTATCAGACCAATACTAGGTGAGAACACAGTTTGCGTCTTACATCTACATCGAATGTTTGAATTGAATATGATAATGGTCGCTTAAAAGAGAAGATGATAAAACTCTCGTTGAGCAGGCAGTTAATATCCTCTGACTCGCAATATACGAGTATTTTTTACGTACTGTCGAGGAAGTGCTTTTTAGAGTTACAACATTGTATTGACTGCTACCAGAAACAACGAGAGTCAGGAAATTAGAATTCACTTGGAAAGGCCTTATTGATTAGCAAATATGACAGTGTCGACTACTCCTCCAATCTTAGGTAACGCTATCGGACAAACACATGTGGCTTAGAATTAATTTTCTGCTGTACTCACCTTGACGAGAAATAGCAGTGTTAAGCAGGGCTGATATGGCCAGATAAATCCTTTTTTTTACTGCTGAAGTGGGCGTTTTAAAGGGGATCAGTATCGTCTAATACCTGCCGTGGCGCTAACGCATTAATTTTGAGACAGATTTCTCATTACAATATCATTACCGAGATTAATTTTGAAAGATGAACCGGGGAAATGCTGTTTCGACTGAGTATTAGGCTAAGACAATACGCCGGGAGAATTGTGCAAGGCGACCGGCTAATTCATTCTCCTTTAAGAGCCAAACTTCGCTTCAAAGCGGTTAAATTAGGTAAGATAAATACCTCTCCTTTCATGCTCAAAATGAAGGGAAAGTTATGAAGTATCGGCCAACAACTTTGCCGCTTGGAAACTGGGCCCTCTCAAGTTCCTGCCACAAAGGAATTTCTAGCCCACTGTTCTCCGAAGTTTCTAAAGCTCTGCCGAAATGTTGTAGACAATGGGATGATTACGAGCTGCAAATTCCGATAACAGGAGGCGCCGCATTGAATTTAAACCAAGTTTGAAGCGCCTTTATGTCCGACGGATAGGAAAGGAACGGATAGGAGCGGAATCTGCGATGCATTTAATAACGTGATTTCTCCACACAATCGTCCAGCCCCCCGTTATTATAAGAAAGTAATCCATGGCTTCTTTTTCAAAACATACTACTCCTGTTGTACTTACTGTATTTAGAGAGAAAGTAAGCTCACCGGACAAAAAATTAGTCACCCCTACAGAAATCGTTACAAGCGTAATTTAATATTGTGAAATTCGGCTCGTGTACTTAATAACCGCCTTGATTCGGTTAAGTAGTGAGTCCACAAAGTTGTGCAGGTACGTCTCATCCAGGTTAAGCCACTCGCTGAGGATTCGATCCGGCCATTCCACCAGACTGCGTAGATGCTGATGCCGGCCTTTAGTCGCTGTTTTTCTGTGCGGTTGAATTCAGGTGATTTTACAGGCCAATAGGGATGTAATAGTGTGGGGGGAGTGTTCAGGAAACCAGAAATTTGCTGTTGAAGTCTTTATGTACCTGTCTTAGCAATGGTCTCATGCAGGGTGATCGACTCCAAACGTTCATTGCATGTAGATCAGGTCGCTGTTTTCTATCGCTAACAGGTTGTTATGAACTGTACAGGGTGGTAGCCACTCAAGGAATATATTAGAGAACTGGTTTAAAAAATTAAATTCAAAGCCCAGTCAAATCTTTACAAGTTTTCTCGCAGACCAACTTCGGCTGTGCCTATGTGACTCAAGTTGCCTGCCTTTCAGAAACGAGGCAGTTCTGTCCAGTTGCAGCTGCTGACGATAGACACCTTGAGCCCTCTGCTGAAACTGCTATCGAATTCACGCCATCGGTTTCAGCCAATAGCGCACGTGGGATACAGATCACGTGTGTGGACGCTGGAGCGTTCTTCAGTGCAGAACACAGTAGCTTCTCTCTCTTGTGATCCAGACCACGGGCAGAAAAGACGTCTTTCTTGGGAGGTAGAGGCTCTGACTCTGCGCCCCGTGACTGGCCACCAACATAAATTAACATGAACTTCCTCGTCTTCCGTTGCCCACTTATTCAGTTGTTCGTCCTCCTAGACTGGTCTAAACCTGGAAACTTCCTCCCTTGGCGCGCCACTTGTTTACCGTATATTGAAATATATTCTCTTTTTTTACTTAATTTTCTGTTCTGTCATTTAACAGCAGCCCTGAATGCTCACTCATAAGTTCTGACCGATCGACCTCCTGTAGAGTACCGTCATGAGCCGGATGCAACAACCTTCTTCTCTCTTCCCTGCACATAAACAGAACATTCATTCACTGCTCGCAGCAATTTCTGTCGGGTTTGGAAGCGATTTTGATCCACAGGCCGTGAAACACGTCTCTGTCCTCTCTCAGTCAGGATTTTTTTTCCGGCGACAATTTTGATGTCGTGTTCCGTGGCCAAGTGTATTACACCAGTGCCTGCAGACACGTTGAACAGTCCGCCGCGAAACACCAATAAATCCAGCAATTTCACACATGGACACGGCCAAAAACGATTACCCTTTTTTGCCACTCTGCCACCTCCTTACATTTACCCGTGTTTGCTTACAATGCCAGCTTCAAACATAAATGTCTCTCTGATCACTACGGCCGTATGCCCACGTAGAGGCTGCGCGCTAGCGGTTGAGCACGTGACTCGATGGCGGCACCATCTGTAAAGGCTTAACCATTCACTTTGCTTGCGCAGTGAGATGCCTAATTTTGTTCGGTGAGCCTATAATCACTATGTGAGAATTACAATAATATCAGTTTACAGAGGGAAATGAAAAGTGTTACACCATGAAAACCGTGGGCCAACTTTACCAGACTTTTACTACGGTATTTGCAAATCTGTTGGATATGTTACTGAAAATTATTTCTTTATGCGAGCTATTTTCAGTTTAGAAAATCAGCATTTCTACACATTAAGAATGGCGGGAGTACATGATGGCAGTGGGATGTGTCTAACGTCACTATGAAATTGTCAGATGGAGCTTATAACAGGGTATATCCAAATGACGTGCACGAGAGGTTTATAGTCATCATCGGTAGTAAGGATATGGGGAATCATATTCACAAATCACACTGACAGTTGGCTGTCGTGCAATGACTGTAGAGCGAGTGGTGGAGAGAGTGACTCAGGATAACATCGTGCCAACAAGAGTAGACATAGATCGTTCCAGAAGGAGTACATCCCGAAAAGATTATAGGGCAGTTCGATGCCTCTGGCGAATAGACGGATGACAACAGCAGAAAGCGAGGTAGAAGCTAGAGCGAGAGAATCACCATAAACCGTCAGGGACAGATTTCTGGATGCTGGGTAGAGATCTCGAGTTGCATTGCATGGCATGCTGTGCACATTAGAAAGACTACTCAGACAGTGCGTTCCACGAGAGAGGTAAACACGTAAACATACTGGTTGGCTTCTACCGAGAGCGATTTAGCGATTGTGAATGTCATAATCTTACAAACAAAGACGACTGCCTCAATTACAGAAATGCTATTCAAGTATGAATCTGCTAGAAATACGAGGCTCCGTAAATAAATATAAAAGGGATTCTGACTATTATCACTTTGCAGCGCAGATACACGCTGTTTCGGAGAGTAACAGTTCCAGTGACTCAACCTATCGGATAGCATTCACCACATAGCACCGCTCAAACAGTTTTAAAATGCCTCAGTGAGTTCGTGGAATGCGAAGGAGAAAATCGTACTGTTGCTGGATATGTATATGAAGAACTAGACACGTGTGACATAAAAATTGCACACGGACCAAACTCTACAAAAGAAACTGGCCAGGCTTTCTTGTACAGTGCTTTTTGTGCACCAAGCGAAGTATTAAGTATAAGCTATAGAATAAGAGTATACAAAATAGAATATAAAAGTACAGAAGCAATAGAAGTTCGAAGACGTTTACACTACTACATCGAGCTTACAATCAAACGACAGTATCTCGTATACATTGCGATTGGCTAACTATATCTCCAGTGCATGGCAGAAATCCATACATATTATTAAAATGGATGTGGGAGTGTGTCTATGTTCCACGTCTTCTCCTAAACCACGGGACCGATTTCTATCAAACGTGGTACACATAAACTTTACTGTCAGGCAACAATCGCTGAGAGGGTAAGAACCACTTAGATATCACAGTTCAGGAAATATGTCAAAAACAATGAAATGCGTGAAAAACTGGAGCATCATGCATGACGTTTAAATTTATTACTTCTTTGCTACTTCTTTGTCACTGAATCTGTTCGCAACTTATTTCCCAGACAGTGTCCATACATGCCCCTGAATTTACCTATACAAATATATTATTGTACACCACATAGTTTACGAGATATGACGTCATGAACCCTGACATGCGTCAAAAAATGACTTATCGTGCACAAAGTTTTAACAAAAAATGGTTCAACTGGCTCTGAGCACTATGGGAATTAACTTCTGACGTCACCAGTCCCCTAAAACTTAGAACTTCTTAAACCTAACTATCCTAAGGACACCACACACATCCATGCCCAAGGCAGGATTCGCACCTGCGACCGTATCGGTCGCGCGGTTCCAGACTGTAGCGCCTAGAACTGCTCAGCCACTCCGGCCGGCAAAAGTTTTAACACATGTATTCTTTGCTACTAAGACACTCCTACAGTCAAACCGAGCGAGGTGGCGCCGTGGTTAGCACAATGGACTCGCATTCGGGAAGACGACGGTTCAACTCGCGTCCGGCCATACTGATCTACGTTTCTCGTGATTTCTCTAAATCGCTGCAGGCCAATGCCAGTATGATTCCTTTGAAAGGACACGGCCTACTTCCTTCCCCATCCTTCCCTAATTCCATTCGACCGATGACCTGGGTGTTTGGTCTCCTCGCTCCAAATCAAGCAAGCAATTCCTACAGTCGAGTCAACTTAAGGAAATCCCTCACAACTGGCAGCGCTTCTGCCAGCTTTCAACTGCGAAAACACTAGCCGTCTCTAGAGCTATGAAGAGGCGTTGTCGTAGGGACATTTGGAAAATCGCCCCTGGACATGTAACTTGAAATATTGCTAACAGTCAAGTTCTGAGTTAAATAAACATTGCAGAGAATTCGTATTTGGTGTATTATGTTTCCGAATTTGGATGCTGTGCTTATACATTTGTACATTATGCATATTTCATTATACGACCGTATCTTAATTGCAGGGGTGGTTTCGCGAATACATGGAAATGAAGTTTTTTTCGATATTGCACTACAAACATGGATCACTTTTCGTTTTCGTTTCTAATGGAAAACTTGCAAAATGAATACTCACGCAATACCGTGTTTGTAAGATTGTTATCAATAAATGCTACAAACAGCGCCGGCAGCCGTCACAAGTGTCACCTCTCACGAGCCACGCGTCGATATACACCACTGGCCATTAAAATTGCTACACCACGAAGATGACGTGCTATAGACGCGAAATTTAACCGACAGGAAGAAGATGCTGTGATATGCAAATGATTAGCTTTTTAGAGCATTCACAAAAGGTTGGCGCCGGTGGCGACACCTACAACGTGCTGACGTGAGGAAGTTGACCGGCGTTGCCTGGTGAAACGTTGTTATTATGCCTCGTATAAGGAGGAGAAATGCGTACCATCACGTTTCCGTCTTAGATAAAGGTCGGATTGTACCCTATCGCTATTGCGGTTTATGGTATTGCGACGTTGCTGCTCGCGTTGGTCGAGATCCAATGACTGTTAGCAGAATATGGAATCGGTGGGTTCAGGAGGGTAATACGGAACGCCGTGCTGGATCCCAACAGCCTCGTATCGCTAGCAGTCGAGATGACAAGGCATCTTATCCGCATGGCTGTAACGGATCGTGCAGCCAGCACTCGATCCCTGAACAACTGATGGAGACGTTTTCAAGACAACAACCATCTGCACGAAGAGTTAGGCGAAGTTTGCAGCAGCATGGACTATCAGCTCGGAGACCGTGGCTGCGGTTACCCTTGACGCTGCATCACAGACAGGTGCGCCTGCGATGGCGTACTCAACGACGAACCTGGGTCCGCGAATGGCAAAACGTCATTTTTTGGGATAAATCCAGGTTCTGTGTACAGCATCATGATGGTCGCATCTGTGTTTGGCTACATCGCGGTGAACGCACATTGGAAGCGTGTATTCGTCATCGCCATACTGGCGTATCACTCGGCGTGATGGTATGGGATGCAATTGGTTACACGTCTCGGTCACCTCTTGTTCGCATTGACGGCACTTTAAACAGTGGACGTTACATTTAAGATGTGTTACGACCCGCGGCTCTACTCTTCATTCGATTCCTGCGAAACACTACGTTTCAGCAGGATAATGCACGTCTGCATGTTGCAGGTCCTGTACGGGCCTTTCCGGGTACAGAAAATGTTCGACAGCTGAGCTGGCAGGAAAATTCTCGAGATCTCTCACCAACTGAAATCGTCTGGTCAATGGTGTCCGAGCAACTGGCTCGTCATAGTACACCAGTCATTACTCTTGATGAACTGCGGTATCGTGTTGAAACTGCATGGGCAGCTGTACCTGTACACGCCATCCAAGCTGTGTTTGACTCAGTGCCCAGGGGTATCAAGGCCGCTATTACGGCCAGAGGTGGTTGTTCTGGGTACTGATTTCTCAGGATCTATCCACCCAAATTGCGTGAAAATTTAAATCACATGTCAGTTCTAGTATAATATATTTGTCCAATGAATACCCGTTTATCAACTGCATTTCTTCTTAGTGTAGCAATTTTAATGGCCAGTAGTGTATTTCGACGTGCGGCTACGTCCAGAACGCGTTACTCCGTCGAGACTAACAGAAATGAAAGGGAAAGCAACTCTAACGAAGCGAGCTGTCCTTTGTCCTCAGCGACGCGTCCACGGCCTCGACTGCCTATACGAAATGGTGTCTAGACTGACCTCTCATCTGATTATAATAGTGCAAACCTCTTTCCAGTAGAACACTGTGTATTGATGTCAGTGCCACTGAGTGCATAAAATGAGATAAAATAATTGCCTCCAAACCCTCGAACTTATCAGCGCTGTGTCGTTTTTGAGCTACCAAGAGATGTGGCGTGGTGCTAATACATTGGCCTCCGAGTCAGAAAGAATGCAAATCGAACTCCCGTTCAGGCATCTAGTTCTGGGTTTTCTATTTTTTCCCTAAATCGGTTAAGGTAAATGCAGGGTTATTTCCTTTGAAAAGGACACTACTTGACGTCCTTCTTCATTCTCCTCCAATCTGTATTTTTGCCCCCTTTCATATAATCTCGTCTTCGACAGGACTTAGTTAAACTTTCACTCTTCTATACCTTTTCTAATTGTTCTGTTACCTATTATATTTTCTGCTGTAGTGAATAGCCGAAACGGAAATAATTGTGAACAAAGAAATAATAACGAAACCGTTTTGTTTTAAATGTTTCGGAAAGGTAGTTATTGTGCGTGAATGACTCGACCATAATCCATATGTCCGAAGACTCGGAGAGGTTGAAAAGACCAGTCAGCCAATTTCAAATAAAGGTTTATTGGAACCCTTGACCTACGTTTCCACAATTCTAAAATTGTCTTCTTCAGATGGTGTAATGGACCTTGTTACATCACGTGCCGATAAAGTGCACTCAATAAAGCAAAACGGCTCTTGTCATATGAGATGAATGCCTCATATGACAAGAGCCGTTTGGCTTTATTCTGCTCACTTTATCAGCACGTGATGTAACAGCATATATTATACCTTCTTAAGAGGACACTTACTTTATCAGCACGTGATGTAACAGCATATATTGTACCTTCTTAAGAGGACACTTTTAAAATTGTCGAAACCTAGGTGCAGGTTTCCAATAAAACTTTATTTGCAACTGGTTGGTTGATTTTTTTAAAACCTTCCCAAGTTTACCTTCGTACAGTCACTGAATCCACGACAACATTTAAGTTTGTAAAATATATCTATAGTATTGTATAATGTGGGAGGATGGGAAGCCTAGGACCTAATTTTACAGGCTGATCTGTCTCTGGGAAATGGACTGCTGATACAGTGATATTTCAGTACATGCAACAGTGATATATATATGTGTGGGGGGGGGGGCAATGATAAAAAGAGCAACGAGGAGCGGACACCCTATTATTATGCAGTATGACCTCTGAATGAGTCAACGCATCATACAGCTTCGTCCACAGATTTGGCTCGACGCTGGACCATTGAAACGGTGTGAGCCAGGATTGGGCAGACCCGTCTGAAAGGTGGACATGAGCCACCATGCCACTGAGTCACCTTTCATTGTTGAGAAACCACAAATGCCTCAGACTACAATGGTAATGCGAACACTGTCGTTTGTGTGCTAAGCAGCAAACGCCGTCTCGACTTGTGCACGTTCAGTACAGTAGTGCCGCTACATCGCGGATGGGTTCGAGGTAAAAGTTTCCGCCGTCAGCCAGCCATCTTCAGAAGCTGTAGTTCAGTATACAGTGTGTGGCAACCTGTGGTGAGGAATGTTGAAGTCTTTTTTGAAGAATAAAATACTGCTTCCATGTCCTCTACGTCCGCCATCGAACACGAGTAGGATATGATTGATCTGTAATTTGTATATCAAATTCTGCAATACAGAAAATGTGACATATGTAAAACAGCAAATTACCAGAATTACATTCTGGACTGTTTACAGTCCCCCATTACAGGGATGGTCTCCACATAGCGTGCCGGGGTTTGAAGCGGCTGAGGGAGCCTCAATTTGTGTTGCTAACTGCATGCCAGCAGGTGAAACGATTAGGCCAATCTGACTCGCCAAGTCTCGCCCAGCAAACAGTATTCTTCTAAATCACATACCCGCTCGGACCGTTGAGTGCGTCAAAGCACGTCCTGCCGTATTCTGGTAAACGAGATAGTCCTGGATGGAATCCACCTGGTTGATCAACGACGGGGATCGGGCTGATTGCCAGCTTGGATGTTGTTTTTTGTCGTTTCCCCGCGTCCGATAAGGTGAACACAGACCTGGTACCGACGTCTCACCTCGGTTTCACAATACGCAGACATTACGAAAACGAACTTTCACAGACTTTCACATGGAGTAACACTAGAACACTAGATGCAGACAGGGTTTGGAGATATCGTGTCCTGGGGGGGGGGGGGGGGGGGGGGGGGGAGAGGCAGGAAAGCCGGCCGCAGTGGACGAGCGGTTCTAGACGCTTCAGTCCGGAACCGCGCTGCTGCTACGGTTGCAGGTTCGAATCCTGCCTCGGGCATGGATGTGTGTGATGTCCTTAGGTTAGTTAGGTTTAAGTAGTTCTAAGTCTAGGCGACTGATGACCTCAGATGTTAAGTCCCTTAGTGCTTAGAGCCATTTGAACGATTTTTTTGCAGACAGGAAAACCATCTGGCCACCTCTACCACCAAATACAGAAAGACATGCTGACACTGTGGTCACAGAGGGAAGACCCGAAGAAAAAAAAATCAAAAACAAAAGAGTAAGATTTATGTAACCGAACACTTCTCTCCTCTAGGTACGTACTGTTTCTCGATTTCTTATGTGATACGTAAAAGTGATTCCTCTTCTTAAGTAATTTTTAACCATTTTAATTTCATGAAATTGATCCACATATTGTGAATACGTATCAGCGTCAGCTACTCGTGACAAATGAAAATTTGTGGTGTACCGGTACTCGAACATCTATTTCGCGATTGTCTTGGGTGGTCGCCTCAACCACTACGGCTATCGGCGCATGCACCCAGTGCTGGATCAAAACTCCACATGTTACGCAGTCGCAATCCAAATGCTCGCACATTGGTGAAACTAAGCATAGGAAGATCTTTGTTATTTGTTGTATCGACATTTTAGCCCCGCCAGACGTGATTATAACATTAATGACGACATGTCTGTGTTGATGATGTAACGCATTTATTACAATAGAATGTCCTTCGACATGCATGCATTGTATGTAATAAATACAATTACTGAAGCAACCCAGACACTGTACCCAATAACAATTTTAATTTCATTTTTGTCTTGTTTAAATAATGTTCGGATACAGTATTACTAGTGTCCTACTTAACACAGTAAAGTCGTTTAAATATTTGGGCGTAACGTTGAAAAGCGATATGAGGTGAAACGAGCATGCTAAAAGTGTGGCAGGGAAGGCAAATGCTCGACTTCGGTTTACTGGGAGAATTTTAGCAAAGGGTGGGTCACTTGTAAATGAGGCCGTATATAGAACTCTGGTGCGACCTATTCTTCAGTAATGCTCGAGTGTTTGAGATCCGTACCAAGTGGGATTGAAGGAAGATATCGAAACAATTCAGAGGAGGATGGCTAGATTTGTCGCCGGTATGTTCGACCAACACGTAAGTGTTACGGAGATGCTTCGGGAACTCAAATGGGAGAAAATTTGGAGAAGCGGCATTTGAAGCTGGTGGCGGAAAGATTCTACTGCCACCAACATACATCGCGCGTAAGGACCATGTAAGTAAGACATGAGAAATTATTGACATACATAGGCGTACAGAACGTCGTTTTTCCCTCGCTCTATTTGCGAGTGGCATAGGAGGAGACATGACAAGTTGTGGTACACGGTACCCTCCGCCACGCACTGTACGGTGGCTATCTGTATAGATGTAAATGTTGATGACGGCAGTCTGCTGAAATGCGTTCATGTGGAAAAAAAGAAAAAAAAGAAAAAAAAAAAAAAGTGCGATGCAGACTTCTGTTCACTGCACAGGTTCACCAAGACCGCTGACATCTATCAAGACTTTCTGTATTTTGTAATCAAAGTAGGTAAATGTCGGACTACAAATTCAAAGGTTTTTATATCATTTGATCACATCTGTTGCGCCGTGATTGGGAGCCCAAATTTAACTACAGCGCTCTCTGCATCTGGTTCAGAGACCTGAAGAAGGCGAAGGATTATCACCACCAGTAGGACCACGTCTAGAAGAGCGGCCTTCTCGTGGGGGACAGCTTTAGTATCCGGGGAAGAGAAGCTATACTTAAGAGTGTAGTGTCGGGGCAGACGTGTTGACAAAAGCGTTTGATGGCCACTGGCCGCCTGCCCAATGACCAGCAGACAGCAGCTGTTGGCGTGGGCGGCTCCAGCGGACGGCGCGTCTGCGTTTATTTTAACTCGCGCCGCCTCGCGCCGAGTCACGCGTCGCAGCGTGGGCGGTGCGTGCGCTCCGGCCGCAATTACACACGCGGACAGCTCGCCTAATGGCCCGGCTCGCGCCGTCCCGTGGCGCGACACTGATTAGCAGGTAGCGGTGGCGGGGGCGGGCAGGCAGGCGAACGGCCCGGCCCTCTGCCAGCGTCCCGTTGTGCCAATCGCTGCACCCCGGACGGTTTAAGCGGTCTTCCGTCGACTCACGACTTACAGTCCACGAGATCAGCTGCATATTTCTGGAGTGATCTTAGGCGTCAGGCACAAAGCAGTGTGCATGAACGATATCATAAATACATATATAGTACTAAAAGTACGTTTGGCGCTCAAGAAACAATGCAACACTTTTTTTCTCGCCCAATTCCGGTTGAAAAAATGCGGAATTTTTTGTGGAACATCGTGCAATATTCCCACTTCATCTCAGAGAGTTTCATGAAGTTCCTCTATGCGCAGCCTTCAAAATGGTGATTGTAATGGAGCTGCGCTCCAAACGGAGAGTTGTCAGTGAGTTTGTTTGGCGAAAATCCAGAGCAACGCAGAGATCCATAGACGCTTGCAGAATGTCGATGGAGACCTGGCAGTGAACAAAAGCACAGTGAGTCGTTAGGCGAAGAGTGTATCACATCGCATTTCAAGGTCACGCAAACGGCTGTGCCTCCTGCAAACGTGCGGACATTCTCATCAATGTGATCTGCAGATCACATTTAAATAACTCGCTGCACAAATGTACGTCTCTGTTGGTAGTTGCTGACAGACACATCCACCAGTTAGTGCACTTAAAAGTATGTGCCCGCTGGGTTCCTCGCCGCCTATTGGAAGACCATAAAGAGCAACGAAGAACCATCTGTGCGGAACTGCTTGCGCATTACGACGCTGATAGTGACAATTTTTTGTGGAAAATCGTCACAAGCGAAGAAACATCGGTTCATCACTGCGAACCGGAAACAAAACGGCAATCCATGGAACGGCGCCACGGCACCTCTCCTTCGAAGAAAAAGTTCAAAGCGGGACCCTCAGCCGATAAAGTCGTAATGACGGCCTTTTGGGATTCTGAAGGGGTTATTCTGCTTAATGTCCTCCCTCATGGTGCAACGACCAACTCTAAAGTGTACTGTGCTGCCCTCAGGAGCGAGTTCAGCGTGTTCGTTGCCACAAAAATGCAAACGAACTTCTTCTCCATGCGGCGCAAGGCCTCACACAGCGCTGCGAACCCAAGAGAAACTCACACAATTTCATTGTACTGTTCTTCTTCATTCACCCTGTAGCCCGGATCTCTCACTTTCTAATTTCCATCTGTATGGCCCAAAGAAGGATGAACTCTGCGGCAAGCACTACGGGTGTGATAGTGAGGTTATTGATGCAGCAAGACGTTGGCTCCGACGTCGACCAGCAGAGTGGTACCATGCGGGCAAACAGGCCCTCCCAGTTAGATGGCGTAAGCTCGCCACATTGAATGCAGTTTGTATTGATAAACAGGGTTCTGTAACCAACAGAGTGGGAAATAATATAGTGTATTGGAATCCTGAGTAAAACCAACCTGCTTTCAGAAAAAATGTGTTACATTACGTATTGAACGCCTCTCGTAGAACATGCTCACCCTGATCCAGGTCGTTTGCAAGAGTACTCGAAACGTTGCTACAAAACGTTGTAACTCCACAACCGAAAAGAATTTCGTGGAATGACTGCTGCTGCGGAATTATTTTTGTGTCTCCAACTTAGTTATTGTTTATCTATAAGCTCACATTCTTTTCATACTCTGGAGTATTTATTTAACGTGTAGTTGGTTTTAGACTTATAGGACCATCCTCAGACAATAAATGACTTTCATTATCAAACAGGGTAGTACAGGGGTTAGACAAAAAATGGAAACACTGCAAGAGATGCTTGTAGCAAAATAAACTCATGTGCTAGCCAAACTGTTTCACAGTTGTACGTGACGCGAACGACAATCGTGCAACGTTTTCAGTCATGGTGCCAACAGAGTTTTGTGTAGTAGTGAGTGCGCTAAGTGAATGCGAACGTCATCTAAAGGTTGGTGCTCGAATGGTGGGTGCTTTCATCAACAAAGTTCTCGAAGGGTTTGGTGTGTCAACACGCACCATATCGAAGATTTATAACGCCTAGAGTTGTTGTTGTTGTGGTCTTCAGTCCTGAGACTGGTTTGATGCAGCTCTCCATGCTACTCTATCCTGTGCGAGCTTCTTCATCTCCCAGTACCTACTGCAACCTACATCCTCCTGAATCTAGAGGAAAAGAGCAAAAACATCGTCACAAAGCGGACGAAAGTGTGTGTTGGGTGATCGTAACAGACTGTCGTTAAACAGAATTGTGACGAAAAGTAAGAGAACCATAGCTACAAAAGTCACTGCAGAACTGAATGTCCCGGTCGCGAACCCTTTTAGCACCAACACAACACGAACGGAGCTCCATAAGCAGGGAAACTAATCATCGGTGTTGTAAATGCCCATAACAGCAAAATGTGGAACCGAAGCTGCTAAACCTGGACTATGGAGCGATGGAAGAAAGTTATTTAGTCGGATGAGTCTTGTTGAACTGTTTCCAACTTCTGGCCGAGTTTACATCCCAAGAGTTGTAAAATCCCACCCATCACTTATCTAGTTTTGGCGTGTGTTCACCCCAGCTAATTGACTAACAGATCAACAGAGAGTGCAAAACTGCCGCAATATCGGATAACGCAAAGAAAGTAATAATGCCCTGTGACTCCTGATTGAACTGTGGTGGCAGTGTTGACATTAATTGACTCAGAATTGATCACTTTTAATTAAAAAGGGGTGCACATTGATGTTATATTCAGCTACTGAACACCAGATGCAAATGTTGAACATAAAATTAATGAAGAAAGTGACTTGGGATTTCAACTACTTGATTGAAAACAGATGCAGTCGATTAGCACAAATTTATTTTAACTCCTGGCCTTCAGTCATCACATTACATGACTCTCCTAACAGGCAGTGGTAATAAATTGCGTTTACGTGGAGTAAAGCGCGATAAATCAAAATTAATTCCTATCGACTGACCCAGGTGTAATGCGAAGTGGGAGAAGAATTCCACAATACACAGCCCATGAAACCCTCGTGGAAACTTTGCCGACGTGATCCAACAAATTAATCAGTGCCTAACTCAAGCCAGAGTGGGTGCAATATCACCGAGTTCAGCGTGGCGGGGGGGCGTCGTTGTGTGGCCGTCGGCCGGCCTCGTGGTGCTGCAAGGCTGCACTCGTCTATTCACTCCTAGCTATCTTGCCCAGTACATAGCTCTACCAAAACTTTCTATCTCCAAGCTCGATCGTTCTGTTTGCTAAATCCTAAACTGCAGAGATGCTCACTCTCTCTCAGGCAAGCTGAGTAAAGAACGTCACGTCCGCACTCTAGGCAAGCTGGGAACGGAAGACCACTACGGAGACTTCTCCACCTCGGTTTCCACTCCAGCAAAATCACTTACGCCAATTGCAGCGTAAATCGCGTTAATTATGCGTCGCTTCCCAGCGCCGACCAATGCCTGCTCTGGGAAGTGAACAAATTCCCACAAAATTTCGCTTCCTCTCAACTTCTGCTATTTAGCTCCTCCCAGGCCACCCATCAAGGTTAGCGTCTGCACAAAACACCAATTTTTCCGGAATTCTGACTCCCAGGAGAGTACTTCAAGTTCCTCAGTCCTACGTTCCCACCGGAGGCCAGCGTATTTCATTCTGTCGCTCTTCACCTGATTTACTTCAGACTCTGCGGACCGTGAATTCAGCGTGAAGTTGCTATAGTCATGAACACGCATATTTTGGCCTCTGTTGACTGCTCCACCGTAGCTTTGCGCAGCTTTCTCGCATGTTTCACTGAAAATGGGACGACGGAATTTATCAACAGGCATACAAGTTCTCCGTCTGCTTTCCTGTACACCAGCATGGGTTCAATCACCCACTCACTGTCACTCATCTTAAGGCAGCTGGAGGCCGCGCCCCATTACCGCTTTCTCAGAGCTTGAGCCACTCTAAGGTGCCTATTGTCGCTTCCCTTCGCCGCTCCCCAGCCGGCCACGGTCAACTCTGAATACTTCCCTGGGATAAACTAGCCTCCAGTAAATCAAAGCGTTTCCACAAAGTTTTCATGTCGTGTGAATTACTTTAAAACCATCACCCAACATTAATTATTCCAATACGTCCATACTATATCCTCTACAAGATGCATTGTGCCTTGTCAGTCATTTTTGTTCAGCCCCACTGTTTGCTCAACGTGAGTTAGGTGATCTTTTATGACTTCATGTAAGGGGCATAGTTCTTGCTATCTTACAGAGTAAAACATAACAGGGGTTGGGCAGCCATACTGAGGTATTCCACGGCCCCCATGGGTACTTTGCAAGATCACATTATTGCCAAGGATTATGTGACCATTTTGGCTGATCAGGTCCATCTCATGGTTCAATGTTTGTTCCATAATCGCAGTATTATGTTCCAAGAAAGTCCTTGCTCACACAACTCGTATCACGAGGGTTGGTTTCGTGAGCACGAGGATGAATTGTCATATCTCCTATGGTCACCACATCACCAGATCGAATTACAATCGAGTCTTTGTGGTCTACTTTGGAGAGACAGGTATGTGTTCGCTATCTACCTCCATCATCGTTACCTGAAACTGCCACTGTTTAGCAGAAAGAATGGTACAAGATTCCCTTAAAAACTCTACAGGACGTGTATTTTCTATTTGGAGACAACTGGAAACTATTTTGAATGCCAACGGTGTTCCTACACAGTATTAGGGATCGTAATACAGTATATTGTTTTTTTTGTGTTTCCATATTCTTGTCCGCTCCAGTACGCTGCTGATCATTAAATTTGCAACAAGGATAGCAAATAACGAAATTTTACTCATTGTGTGTGTACTGTATAGTAGTAAAAATAAATGATTAAATAAGTAAGTGATTTGGGGATGTAAAGGGCGTAAAAATTGATACACAGAGCTCCCAACTATGGCAGAGACAAAGGGTCTAACACGGATGGATGTCAAATGGAACTTAACTTGAATAAGAACCAGATACGGGTACTTCGCTCCATGCGGCTCCAACCCAGTACCTCAGTCGATCAATCATAGTGGCTGACAAGTGGTTGGGCGCCTTTGTGTTGGTAACCCGTGACATAAAATTTTCAGCTGGTTAGAGATCAGGGCAACAGTCGAATACGCCCCGCACTGATGTAGGTAAGGACATTACGGGTAACTCAAGGTTTTGCGTTATCCCGTTGAGAGACAACATTATAAAGATATTGAAACACGTATGTATTCATTACCAGCGATGGCGAGGCATGACAGAATCTCTGACCAGAGAGTTATTTATCGTTGCTTGTCTGCGCTTGACCGCGCGAGTCGGCAGTTGTAGCGTGTAGCGAGTCGACAGGAACAGTACCATGTAGCGAGTCGGCAGGAGCAGTTGTACTCTGTCTGCAGTAGTAGTCAGTCGACAGTAGTAGCGAGTGGACAGTTGTACCGAGCAGAAGTCGGCATGCGTCGACGGCCTGCTCTTCTCGCGACTCTGGTCACGATTCGGGACGATATGTATTGTTGTAGAAGGTAAAGACGCAGCATTGCGCACATCTAATAATGTATGTTAATTGTAATTAATTTGTTCAAAAAATGCCCCAATAATAATTTTTTTATAAAGTAACTCTTTGGAAGAAAAAGTATTCGTTTCAATTTAAAGAATTTTTCCACTCTTTTGAAGAAAAAGCATTCATTTCAATTTAAAGAATATTTCCTATGCATTTCCTCCAAGAATCAAAATTAAATATACGCCAGCATTGCACGAAGCCGTGTCGATAGATAAGAGCAGATATAGATGCAGTTTATTTTTTGAGGTAAGAATTTTTGCTTTCTTATTCAGAATACAGGGCCGAAGGTCAGCGCTGCTGCCCTTATAAAATTTATCAGACATTATTATTTCTGTTAGGAAGTTACATTTCCTTCATGGTTCATTATTAATTAGTATTGTTGTTGGTTTATGGTCAATTTTCATTCCTTCATTTTTGCGGGGAAGTTACACTTGGCTCCATTTTCCATTTTCATTTAAACAATATTCCGTGTGGGGAGGTTACACTTGGCGACATCCGAACCAGGATCGTATTTCTTTGAGAATCTTCTGAGAAGTAGTCATATATCTGCTCTTATTTACTTAATATAATTAGCATTTGGCGCAACGCATTTTCTAATTTGTCACTCTTTCTTTCACAGATCATCGGCAATTTGTTGCTCTTTGTTGTATTTGTGTGTTGCATTTTGCATTGTGCTTGTTTCATTAGTGAATAATTTGTTTTGAGAAAAATGCCGCGAAAAACTGTTAACAGTACATCGCGATGTGTAATGAATGAAATAGCCGATTCTAATAATTTGAACGATAGTACTTGTGACACACAGTGTAATGATAGCAATCCTCCGTTTGCTGACAATCAGTGCGTACCGACCACTCGTAATGATTTTTATCCTAGAGATGAACAAACGAATTCAATTGTGTCCTCTGTTAATTTGATGACAATTGATGACGAGGGGCGTTCTGTTGCAATGAGCGCTGCCCAGCTTAATACACTCGGTTTGCAAAATTTATGTAATGAACAGACAAATTTTTCTAATGAAAAAGAACAGTGTAATCAGAGTACGACAAACTTATTTAATTCCGGTGTAGTGATTAACAGTGCACATCCGATTAGGAAACCTTTTCAAGAATCACAAAATACCCAAATGGATACACAAATCGTGACAATTGCAGGTACACCATCAAACAGTACAGAGAACGCAACAGTTACTTTTGGCTGGGATGAATTTATGGCAGTATTGCTACAGTTTAAGAACGAACTTAATGAAAATTTCAAACAACAGAAGAAGAAAAAAACGAGATTATCAAACAACATTTCAAACAACTTAATGAAAGTTTCGACAACCATTTAAAACAGTCGAACGAAAAACAAGACAACCTTAACGAACAGAACAAACAACTTAGTGAACAGATTACAGCCGTTACCGTGCAACGTGATGATACTAAGGAACAATTACGTGAGGATACTAAGACTTGTGCTACGAACAATAGTGAAGAAATTAGATCTGTTGCACAAGAATTAGATAATAGACATGCAGCTACAACAGAATCACATAGAGACGAAATTAGTGCAGTCGCTGCAGTCGCTGAACAATGTCCTAAAAACGCAACACAGATACGTGACGAGTTTAATTTAAAGTCACCAGAGCTTTTACGCACTCTGAATACGGAAGTCGATAAGAAATTTGAACAACAGATCAGCCACATTGACTAACGTATTAAAGTAACAGAAATGAAAAATGTTTTTGCCTTAGCGACAACAGAATCAGTTAGAGATGAAATTAATGCAGTCGCTGAACAATGTCCTGAAAATGCGACACAGTTACACGAGGAGTTCAATTTAAAGTCACCAGAACTTTCACACATTGTGGATACGGAAGTCGACAAGAAATGTGAACAACAGATCAGTCAAACTGACGAACGTATTAAAGTAACAGAAATGAAAATTGTTTCACTCACTAACACGTCACAGCATACAGCACATTCCGAACATTTGTCACACTCACACAGCCAGTGTAATTTGCATAATTTACAGAGAGTACGCGACTTAAAATCCGAAAAGCTACGCGATTTAAAATCCGAAAAGATACAGACAAACAGATTCTTATGTAATCGTGAACCTGTTACCACATTCAGTGACGAGAACGTTGATTATAAGCAATTTGTATGTGTAAAAAAATCTAAGGAACTTAATAATGACAGAGCACAGGTACACGCTTTGAACTGGTTACGTCAATTTATTTTTGTATTTTTAACAGCATTGCCTGTAATACAGAAACTACAATCAGCATGGATACAGCAATTTGTTTCTGAATTTTTACCGCCATTGCCTGTAACACAAAAGCTGAAATTTATTTGTAGCGCGTAATTGACCTCAGGGGATTCACTACGCTTTAATGAGTATGTGCTGTAGCGTGCACAGGGCCCCGAGTCGTAGTAGTGCTGTTTCATCTTTAGTCTTCTGCACTGCTGCCTTCTCTTCTACTATCCTTTATATCTATTAAAACAGCTCTTCAACTATTGCTCTACCTAGAATTAAGAAAAATGAGTAAAGAAAACCCGATATGACAAGTTATACCGAAAGTGACACTTTTTCATTAGACGCTCCAGAAATGACAACCACGAGAACTTTAATATCAGAGAAAATTTTAATCATCAGTACGTAAAAAAAAAAATAATTATCAGCAACAGGAACCACATTTTTGGTAACAATAGAGGTTTTTCTCCGCAGCAGCAACAAAACCAACCGGTTAGCATACCTAACCAACAATGTAATGTACAAGGTCAACCTAGCTTTAATGTTTCGCCACGTGCACGTATAGTCTCAGCTCCAACAATAGTAACACACAGCAACAAGTGAATCAGCACGTACAGAAAACACACTATTTCAATTCCTATCGCAATGCACCGTATAGAAATGACTATCATGACAGACGTAAAATTAATGAGCACAATTTTCAACGTACATTTAATAACAGTCGGTCTTATCAGCAGCAAGAACATCCACCACAACATATTATGATGAATGAACCAGACAGTAGGTATCATCCAGAGCGTAATACGTCTGGAAGAAATAACAGAACAGTTCAAATAGTTGAAATGCCACAGAATCCTCCTGAAAATAATAACACGCCAGATAGAATTTGATTAAATACAGTGCAGGTTGTATATTCCAGTAACGCAAGCAATACTTTTGACACGCAGAATCTTGTTCACGAAAACGTTATTTGAAACATGCTGATGTAATTAATTCCATACCAAATGAATCCACTATGCTATCTCTGTCTGTTATACTGAAAAATGTTGAACCACCTAACAAAATTAAAGAATTAGTAAACTTTCCTACATCTCGTCGACTACGACACCATGAAATAATTGACATTGCGCTGAACAACATCAAACGTGCCGCAGAGCGCCGGAGAAGACAGCAAAAACAGGTTTGTACACGCCGTGACTTTCACATTGGACAGAAGATATTAGTACGTACACACTATTTATCCAATAGAGTAAAAGGCAGGTGCAGTAAATTTGAACTTCTATACACAGGTCCATATCGGATTCGCAGCATTCCTCACCCCAATGTTGTACACGTCGAAACTTTGAGAACCAGAAAAACCAAAGGAAAGCACCACATATCGAATATCAAACCTTTTATTGAATGAAGATACTTTATGATTTAACATGCTGTAATGCCATTTGCTAATTTTTATGACCACTTATGCAATTATATTCACATGAATACTTACTGATGATTATCGCATTTTTTTTGGCAAGTGCCCGGCAAGGTAAGGTTAACAGGTCGCTCTTCTTGTCGTTACACATCAGACCGTGCATATTTTTCCAGATGAACTTACACATTTTATGACCATTTATGCAATTATATTTATGTGACTACTTACTGATGATTGTCGTATTTTTCTTGGCAAGTGCCCGGCAAGGTAAAGTTAGCAGGTCGCTCTTCTTGTCGTTACACATCAGACCGTGCACATTTTTCCAGATAAACTTACGTATCTTATGAATAATTATGCAATTTTATCTAGTGACATATTAATTTTATTAAATTCTCTCTCCATTAAATTCTTTAATCCTCGCCTATATTAACTACACAACATACAAGCTGAACACAAAGAAAGTCACATTTCTTGTCATTATTTTTTATGTATGTACGATTGTTTTCCTGTTTTGTTTGTATGCACTATGAAATAGTTAAGATATAGCAAACACCAGTTGACTTTGACATTTTTGCCTTATGATATCTCAACATCGTGACTACTTCACTTCTTTTTTTTTTGCTGCTACATTGTGATACACTGGGTACATTTTTGCCTCTGAACACTATCTATGCTTCTGACATATTACGTTGTCTGTCATGCTATGCTGTATGCTCAATTATGCTACTATAAACCAGTTTTTATTTAATGAGTATATGATTTAAATGCAAAAAATTAATCTTTGTTCATCATTTTCAGAAAGAAATAACGTGTAAAAGAAATAAATTGAACAGAAATGGGAATTTCACCTCCGGAATGAACGAAAGAAGATGCAAAAAAAAAAAAAAAAAAAAAAAAAAAACTCATGAGGAAGAGTAAATGGATCAGGATTAACAAGCATTAACAAGAATATACTATACACATTGTAGAATAGCAGACTTAACTAATTTTTTCTTTCAGAATACAAGGCGATTGATGCAGGCTGTCAGACAGAACTACACATCTTAGTTTTAGTGATGAAATATGCTAGGAATAAGGAATAGTTGTGTAATGAGTAATGAAGTGACTTTTTTTTGCAGATGATAATGAATGGTGATGAATAATGATGAAGAGTATGCTACTATGGATAATGAAGTTTTTCTTTACAGGTGATGATAATAATGGAGCTATGGTAATATGGATAATGAAGTTTTTCTTTGCAGATGAAAATAATGATGAAGTTTATATATTTGCTGTTAGTTAAGAGATGCTATGTAGTTATTTAAGTATTTGTTGCAGTTCGTTTTGACAGTATGTGTTATATTGCGTAGTATGATGACTGAAGGTTTTGGAAAGGACAGCTAGGGAACACATTTTTTTTATACACATTTCACTACCTGTTAATTCGAAGTTCACTACTTTTCAGCGCAAAATGCGTTTCTTCTTTCAGTTTAATAATCCATTTTTGTATTTTGCAAGAGAAATTATTTATGAAATTAATGTGCTATAAGCAGTTGTTCATTAAACCTATGTCATTTATGAATGTGATTACATACACTCTACTTGTTTCATAATCTTGCTACAACTGACTCATGACGAATGATGTTACACATCTTCATTTGCAGCAACAACACAAAAGTAAATATTTTCATTCTTCAGTAATTACCCAACGCAATGCATTGCTTAAAAAATATATATATAATGCTTTGTAATTAGGCAATGAGTGCCAATGTTCTCTGTAAAACGACTCATGAACGTTATTCTGTAATACTATTTCATTTATTAGCTCTTGTTTTCAATGATGACTTCTGGTGGTTTATAATTAGGCAATGAGTGCCAATGTTCTCTGTAAAACAACTCGTGAACATTATTCTGTAATACTATGTCATTTATTAGCTCCTGTTTTCAATGATGACCTCTGATGGTTTATAATTAGGCAATGAGTGCCAATGTTCTCTGTAAAACGACTCATGGACATTATTATGTAATACTATGCCATTTATTAGCTCTTGTTTTCAATGATGACTTCTGATGGTTTATAATTAGGCAATGAGTGCCAGTGTTTTCTGTAAAACGATTTATGTACGTTATTCTGTAATACTATGTCACTTATTAGCTTCTGTTTTCAATGATGACTTCTGATGGTTTATAATTAGGCAATGAGTGCCAATGTTCTCAGTAAAACGACTCATGAACATTATTCTGTAATACTATGTCATTTATTAGCTCCTGTTTTCAATGATGACCTCTGATGGTTTATAATTAGGCAATGAGTGCCAATGTTCTCTGTAAAACGACTCATGAACATTATTCTGTAATACTATGTCATTTATTAGCTCCTGTTTTCAATGATGACATCTGATGGTTTATAATTAGGCAATGAGTGCCAATGTTCTCCGTAAAACGACTTATGTACATTATTCTGTAATACTATGTCATTTATTAGCTCCTGTTTTCAATGATTACTTCTGATGGTTTATAATTAGGCAATGAGTGCCAATTTTCTCTGTAAAACGATTTATGTACATTATTCTGTAATACTATGTCATTTACTAGCTCCTGTTTTCAATGATGACTTCTGATGGTTTATAATTAGGCAATTAGTGCAAATGTTCTCTGTAAAACAACTCATGAACATTATTCTGTAATACTACATACATGGTACAGATACGTTCAATAACTGGGCAATGAGTGCCACCAACTATTAGTGTAATTCTCAGTGAAGACTAGTATGTAACTTAATGTCCTTCACCTTCTGACCTAATTACCTGAAATTACTGCAATATCCGTTTGTCCTGTATATCCTCATGATCATGGAGCACTATATTTGGTTTTTGCGCAAATTCTACGTTGGTGTACCTTACAAGAACGTGGTGTTGACACGACATGCTGTCCACCACCGTGAGCGACGGAGATGCTATTATGGTCCCACTGTTTGGTGTACCTAATGTACTACCAAAAAGATAACATGGAATATTACTACGACATTTCAGTGTCTTGGCTACGCTGATTAATACTTCTGGGAAAAGAACTTCAGATTGTCTCACTTGGTGTTGTGCTTCTGTAGAAAGATATGGACCTTCAGTGCAGCTGCGTGCAACCTAAAGTGCTACAACCATGATGCAATCCTTCCCTTTCCTATACTAATTCTTGTAACATAGTGAAAATCATTTTTCTAACATGATTTCTACTCATTGCATATACATTTCTTTTTATTTACTGATATGTTCTGAACTACAGTGCGTGTGCACTTTTGTCATTTGTTAACATGATTTCAACTAATTGCATATACATTTCTGATTTGCTGATATGTTCTGAACTACAGTGCATGTGCACTTATGTCATTTGTTAATTTGTTTTGTACTCATTGTATATATATTTTGTCATTACCTGATATGTTCTGTACTCGGTGCATGTGCACTATATTTATATCATGTTCTATACCTATATATATCTGTATAATCTGTGATTGTAAAGTTAGTTAATTAACAAAAATTTGTTGCTCATGGCAAGTCCAAATGACTCACCATCGCTGCCGAAGTTTTGCCCCTCCCCCCCCCCCCCCCCCCCCCAGTGGAGGGTTATGAAACACGTATGTATTCATTACCAGCGATGGCGAGGCATGACAGACTCTCTGACCAGAGAGTTATTTATCGTTGCTTGTCTGCGCTTGACCGCGCGAGTCGGCAGTTGTAGCGTGTAGCGAGTTGACAGGAACAGTACCATGTAGCGAGTCGGCAGGAGCAGTTGTACTCTGTCTGCAGTAGTAGTCAGTCGACAGTAGTAGCGAGTGGACAGTTGTACCGAGCAGAAGTCAGCATGCGTCGACGGCGTGCTCTTCTCGCGACTCTGGTCACGATTCGGGACGATATGTATTGTTGTAGAAGGTAAAGACGCAACATTGCGCACATCTAATAATGTATGTTAATTGTAATTAATTTGTTCAAAAAATGCCCCAATAATAATTTTTTTATAAAGTAACTCTTTGGAAGAAAAAGTATTCGTTTCAATTTAAAGAATTTTTCCACTCTTTTGAAGAAAAAGCATTCATTTCAATTTAAAGAATATTTCCTATGCATTTCCTCCAAGAATCAAAATTAAATATACGCCAGCATTGCACGAAGCCGTGTCGATAGATAAGAGCAGATAGATGCAGTTTCTTTTTTTTTTTTTTTTTTTTTTTTGAGGTAAGAATTTTTGCTTTTTTATTCAGAATACAGGGCCGAAGGTCAGCGCTGCTGCCCTTATAAAATTTTTCAGGTTTAATTATTTCACAGGGCCAAAGGTCAGCGCTGCTGTCCTTATAAAATTTACCAGATATTATTATTTCTGCTGAGAGGTTCCATTTGGGTCATGGTTCTCTATTTAATTAACATTGTTGTGGGTTTATGGTCAATTTCCATTTATCAATTTTTGTGGAGAGTTTAAGCTTGGCACTATTTCAATTTTCATTTATTAAATTTTGCGCAGAGGTTACACTTGGCTCCCTTTTTGCATTCTTATTTAACAATATTTACGTGGGAGGGTTACAATATAGCCAGCAGCCTTAAAAGGTCAAAAATACAGTATAAAGTCTGTTGTCCAAATACCGGCTATATGAACCAGAGGTAATCGTGTTGTGTACCTATGCCACTGCGTACCATCAAGTCTAGTACTGGGCTCTTGTCACGATGACGAATACAGTCTGACAATGCTGACAATGTTAGTCTTCCAGGGAACCTCCACACACAGATATGTCCATCGTGACGCTGTACACGGAATTGAGAATTCGCAAACATTTAGTAAACTTTCTGTCACTTTGATGCCGATAACACTACACACCGGCAGCTTGGGTACACATACTCGTATTTAGTCCCAGGGATAAAGGGGTGGCGAAAGGAATGTCATCCGGCAACCTTTATATTAAGCTTGCCAAATCCACTAACCACGCCGACCCCGTGGCAATGCAGAACAGAAGAAACAGAAAAAGAAAAAAAAAGCGTAGTCATATTACTGAGATAGTGCACATTATGCAATTAACATGACCATGTCACCTGACGTGAATCCACTTATGACTGATGTTTTCCCCTGTGTCCTTCGAATAGCATAGTTAATTACAACAAACCTTCCTTCTTAAATTACTTTTAATTTCCGACAAGCGTTATCCTCTTTTGCAGAACTAAAATCTGAAAATGGTTATTGAGCCGATCTAAGACGGTATTTTGAAAACATAATTATGAATCTGTTGGAAAACAAAAATAATTCAAACGATTATTGGAATATTATAACTTTTATTAAAAGTCAATAACGCACTTCCCTAGCTTGTCTCTTTGTTTATTCACTCAGTGGTCTCTTTCCATTTATTACTGGAGTTCATGAATTGCCGCTTTTTTGAATAGCTGCTGTAAAACAGATTAAATTTTAATTTTATGGTGGCCGTGATGTAAAGTTCAGTATACATGATCTTTACAGTGACAACCCGTTACGTCTTTGTTAAGTATGCGTTGTCGCTGCTTACCGAAAATTAAACCCGCTTTTCTCTACACGACGAATTACGGCATTCTACTTTCCTTTACCTTATTCACTGGGAATTACATTTCTCCAAGAATTGGTAGTTAGTTCATAAAAGATCAGCGCTCTCAGACACGTATTAATACGCAATCTCGAAACACAACCGAATCCTGTGACTTTAGCGCAGAAACTCATACAGCGGCAGCTTAGGCATTTTTGTCAGCAGCACACTGTCTCCACGCTCTCCGCAGACATGAGTAGCATAAAAAGTCATAAGAGAGAAATCGCTGTTTATCCAACTTCCGTATTCCACGTTTTAAGAAAAAGGGAATAGCAGGAATGGAAACAGATATGGCAAACACCGTGACAGAAAAAGGATTTTGTGTACGCTTCAGTCCAACGCACGATAGCAAGAAAGTCGTATATCCGGAGGAATTTTACCGTTTATGTTTGGTACATCAACAATTCATGCTACAGACGCGAAATTTAACCGACAGGAAGAAGATTCAGTGATATGCAAATCATTAGCTTTTCAGAGCATTCACACAAGGTTGGCGCCGGTGGTGACACCTACAACGTGCTGACATGAGGAAAGTTTCCAACCGATTTCTCATACACAAACAGCAGTTGACCAGCGTTGCCTGGTGAAACGTTGTTGTGATGCCTCGTGTGAGGAGGAGAATGCGTACTATCACGTTTCCGACTTTGATAAAGGTCGGATTGTGTCCTATCGCGATTGCGGTTTATCGTATCGCGACATTGCTGCTCGCGTTGGTCGAGAGCCAATGACTGTTAGCAGAATATGAATCAGTGGGTTCAGGAGGGTAATAAGGAACGCCGTTCTGGATCCCAACGGCCTCATATCGCTAGCAGTCGAGATGACAGGCATGTTATCCGCATGGCTGTAACAGATCGTGCAGCCACGTCTCGATCCATGAGCCAACAGATGGGGACGTTTGCAAAACAAAAACCATCTGCACGAACAGTTCGGCGACGTTTGCACAAGCATGGACTATCAGCTCGGTGACCATGGCTGCGGTTACCCTTGACGCTGCATCACAAACAGGAGCGCCTGCGATGTTGTACTCAACGACGAACCTGGTTGCACGAATGGCAAAACGTCATTTCTTCGGATGAATCCAGGTTCTGTTTACAGCATCATGATGGTCGCATCCGTGTTTGGCGACATCGCGGTGAACGCACATTGGAAGCGTGTATTTGTTATCGCCATACTGGCGTATCACCCGGCGTGATGGTATGGGGTGCCATTGGTTACACGTCTCGGTCACCTCTTGTTCGCATTAATGTCACTTTGAACAGTGGACGTTACATTTCAGATGTGTTACGACCCGTGGCTCTAGGCTTCATTCGATCCCTGCGAAACCCTACATTTCAGCAGGATAATGCACGACCGCATGTTGCAGGTCCTGTACGGGCCTTTCTGGGTACAGAAAATGTTCGACTGCTGCCCTTGCAGGAACATTCTCCAGATATCTCGCCAATTGAAAGCGTCTGGTCAATGGTGGCCGAGCAACTGGCTCGTTACAATACGCCAGTCACTACTGTTGATGAACTGTGGTATTGTGTTGAAGCTGCATGGGCAGCTGTACCTGTCGACGCCATCCAAGCTCTGTTTCACTCAATGCCCAGGCGTGTCATGGCCGTTATAACGGCCAGAGGTGGTTGTTCTGGGTACTGATTTCTCAGGATCTATGCACCCAAATTGCGTGAAAATGTATTCACATATCAGTTCTAGTATAATAGATTTGTCCAATGAATACCCGTATATCATCTGCGTTTCTTCTTGGTGTAGCAATTTTAATGGCCACTAGTGTATTTACCGCGAGTGAGCAACTTTATAGGAATAATATTCAGACCGTGCGCTGCATGACTTGCCGCTAAGTGGTAGTGCTGGTACGGCGATGTGGGGTTGAAACACATGTATCGGTGTGCATTACAGTTGCAGACAGTCAACACGGGTCTGGACAAGGTGAGCAGGGCGTTTCTTGTAAAGTAGTTTCATCAAAACAAATACGGAGGAAATATGGAGAGATTCTCGTTCCGCAGCCGGGTTCGAAGAACGTGATTCGGCAGTTCAGGCTAACTTGAGGTTTGAGGATTTCTCTTGGGAGAGGCCGATGGCCAATTGCGCAACAACTTGTTGAAGTAGTTACTGTTGGCATAGCTTAGAATGCTGGATTCAATGTGCGATCATCAAGCAGTTTACGAGCTGTGTCACGACAGCTGAACCTCCCATGACCCACCGTTCGAAAAGAGCTGCGAATAATTGTGAAATGGTACATCTAGTGCGGTTTTAGGCTGTCATGGATGCAGATGGTCGTCACTTTGAAAAACGTTTGTAACTTGGAACGTAAACATGGTACACAATTAACAGATGTTAAAGTCTTGGAATTCTTTAAATGGTTTATTCGTTACTTCTTTTCGGCATGCCTTTACAAATGTTCCCACAAAGTTTCATCATCCTACGATTACTCGTTTTTCATTATGGTACTCTCTTGTAGCGAAAAGATTAATTATAACCACTCTGAACATTTGTGTGCGTTTGAAAAGCGCACGATTCTTGCTTTTACTGCTGCGGCGCAGCAAGGGCTGCTGAATTGTGTGTGCCAGCAATCGTCATGGCGTGACGCCTCGCAGCCCGATTTGAAGCACGAACTTGCGGTCTCGCGTTGGATTTTGCTGAGTTTTGGCCAAGTTTGCTGGCACGGCCTCACGCCACAAACCGCCGCTGGGAGGTCAGCGCAGATTATACGCCAGCCACAAAATATGGGACAACAGGAGAATTCCAATTTTGACTAGGGAAGAAGTTACGCTTTATCTCATCATTTTAGTTTTTAAATCAATACCTCGAGACCTTTCTCTAATAAAAAAGAAAAATTCAACTGATATTGCATTTTCACTGCAGATTTGCAGCAGCGGTAAATAAAAAAGCATGCTTTAACTCATTAGTGTTGGTGTAGCTACGGACGTTAGCGTCGTCGCTTGTACAGCAAAACGCCTGAAATTTATGACATCTAAAATTTTCCACGCTGGGGTGCTCTTTCTTCCGAGCAGTGCTGCAATGTGAGATTACCTTCCGTGTTCGAATATTAGAAAGAGGGAAATAGCGTAACGTGTTGGTGCTGCCATTTTCTATTGAATACACTCGTGCTGAATTGAAACAGTATTCTCTGCACGTCTTGTTTTAAACTGGAGGAGAAAGTCGTCATCACATTGGAAGACACTCAACCTGGCGAAACAGCCGCTATGGCCGAGGTCTCAGAAGCGCTATTTTTTTAAAAAAAACATGTATTGTGTTTTGTAATTTCTGATGTTTGTTTAACTTTTAAAGGATACTACGAGTTCTTTGTTGCAATGTTAATTTTATGTCAGTTTGTTTATTTATTATTCTGTTAAGCTGTTAAAGATAGTAATTGTTCGTCTCATTATGTACACAACAATATAAAGGCAGATTTTTTTATTTTATTTTGCTCATGTTTAAATGCTGATGTAATTCTCTAAAGAAGGAAAATGAAATTTCTTGCAGATGAGACTGTCTCTAGTTTAAGTAAAAGCATTTAAAAGATGTGCTTCCTTTTGAATGGCACGTGAACATGTATTTTAAAAAAGTGCTCAAATATTATGGATAATTGCAGAATGTGGTGCCACACTAGTATTGGTGATAAGTTGAGAAAACCGTTCCGAAACACATCTGCTACAAAACGCCACTGTTTCCTGGGCATGTACCCCGACATCAATATTGGATATGATCATCATGCACATGTACACAGGCCGCACAACGGGTTAGAACACTCTGGATCAGGTGGTCGAGCAGCTGCTGGGGTACAACCTCCCATTCTTGAAGCAGTGCCTGTCGGAGCTTCTGAGGTGTCCTAGGGATTTGAAGACGTGCAGCACTAAGTCGACCGAGAGCGTCCGAGACGTGCTCGATGGGGTTCAGTTCTGGAGAACAGGCAGACCACTCCATTCGACTGATATCTTCTGTTTCAAGTTTCTCTTCCACGATGGCAGCTCGGTGGGGCCGTGCGTTATCTTCTGCCAGGAGGAAGCTGGAACACTGAATAGGCGGACATACTGGTGCAAAATGACGTCCCAATACACCTGTTACAGTTCCTCTGTCAAAGACATGCAGGGGTGTATGAGCACCAATCATAATCCCACCCCACACCATCAAACCACGACCTCCATACAGGTCCCTTTCAAAGACATTAAAGGGTTAGTATCTGGTTCCTGGTTCACGCCAGATGAAAACCCAGCGAGAATCACTGTTCAGGCTATACCTGGATTCGTCCGTGAACATAACCTGGGACCACTGTTCCAATGACCATGTTCTGTGTACTTGACACCAGGCTTTACGGGCTCTCCTGTGACCAGGGGTCAGTGGAATGCGTCTTGCACGTCTCCGGGCGAATAAACCATGTCTGTTCAGTCGTCTGTACACTGTGTGTCTGGAGACAAGTGTTCCAGTGGCTGTTGTAATGTCCCGAGCAAGGCTACCTGCAGTACTCCGTGGCCGTCTGCGGGCTCTGATGGTGAGATATCGGTCTTCTTGTGGTGTTGTATACTGTGGACGTCCCGTACTGTAGCGTCTGAACACGTTTCCTGTCTGCTGGAATCGTTGCCATAATCTTGAGATCACACTTTGTGGCACACGGAGGGCCCGTGCTACGACCTGCTGTGTTTGACCAGCGTCCAGTCACCCTAGTATTCTACCACTCAGAACGTTATCAGTATGTGTTCCTTGAGCCATTTTCAACACACAGTCACTATTAGCACGTCTGAAAACGTCTGCACACTTACTCGCTGCACCGTACTCTGACATGCACCAACACACCTCTGCGTATGTGGACTGCTGCCAGCGCCACCATGAGACGACCGCAGGTCAAATGCATAGCATGGTCGTACCAACGAGGTGATTTAAATCCGCAAACTGCCCACCAGAGCTTTGTTTCACCACGTATTAGTATTATCCTTAATTTATAAGCATGAGTGTAGACTGCTAAAAAAGGAGACTGCAATTAAAAAGGATAAAAAGTGAAGAAAAACGAAAAAAATAAAAATAAAATACGTCGCTAACGCACGCTTGTGCGGTAGCACTCGACCCGGGAGTAAGTCAGTTCGAATCCTGGTGATGGAAAACATTTTCACTGCCGATACGCCGGCCGGTGTGGCCGAGCGGTTCTAGCCGCTTCAGCCTGGAACCGCACGACCGCTACGGTCGCAGGTTCGAATCCTGCCTCGGGCATGGATGTGTGTGATGTCCTTAGGTTACTTAGGTTTAAGTAGTTCTAAGTTCTAGTGGACTGATGACCTCAGATGTTAAGTCCCATAGTGCTCAGAGCCATTTGAACCATTTGAACTGCCGATATTTGGCCGGAAAGTGAAGGAGAGGTGTCGACGTAAATAAACAAAAACGAACTCAACTTGGTGAATAAAATCACCGGTCGTGTTTGTAACATACAGGAACGGCTGTAGAACGGTCGTAGGAAACGCCGACGACGCTGTTGTCGTTATCACCCCAAGCCCTTCTTTGCTTAGTACCATTTGTCACAAGTGGTATTATGCCAAGGATATTGCGCGATGGACAAAGTATAAACACTCTGTTCCCCCGCAAAAATAGTTTGAAATTTAATGCAGCTTCTTGCGGGTTATACTCAACCACATCTTATCTGCTTGAAGACCAAGATTCAGCTAGGAAATTCACACCACTGCTGGAATTTGAAACAGCTGAACCTCCATAGCCGAGATCACTAACGAATGCCTGTCCGGTGGCGATGGCGATGGACCCGATATTAACCAATTTGAATCTTAGTGGTAGAAGAAATACACTCTACGATATGGCCAGAAAGGAGACGAGAGGTGCTGCTGTGAAGTTCCTGATCACCAGGCATTACACCAATGTACGGCAATAAATTCTACCCCTCCCTGTAGTGGCTTATGGAGTGAGAGGATGGTGATCCGTTCGTCGGATGCGGACGTTAAGTTCACCAGCTCTGCTGGTGCTATCGGGGGAAGAGTCCGTTTGTCTCAGTCGGATTTGATCCCATAACATCTTTGCACTGATAATAAACTTAGCACGGAAGTTTACTACCCAGTCAGTCATCATAGTAGTCTACATGGCTTTGTAGTACATCGGAGGAAGGCAACGGTATGTGACTTCCCACAAGGCCTTGCTCATGAAGGAAATGAGGGACACCCGCCCTGATCGCAACGCTATTTCCAGAGTACGCGACTGCAGATGTCCCACAATGAGTTAAATGTACCTTGCCACGCTGGCGAACTATTAAAACTGTCTTGTCCAAGGTTTCTATTTCTTTTAGCTAATAGAGCTAGGTAACGCATTCTATAAAGAAGTGCAGAGCTTTAATGCCTCCTTCAGGGCCATTATACGTTTTTTCTTATTGTTCGTAACAATCTTACGTAAATGAGCAGTGCCACTGCATTGTAGTTGTATTACGTGAGAACTTACGACGCATTTGGTTAGTTAATAGTAAAAAATATTTACTTTGAGATGTATAATTTACAACTTTTTTCTTTTCTTAACGTCTTTGACAATTGATTGTTGTTATGTGTGACTACCGTAAGCGAAGCACGTACTGTTACTACAGAACGATGCAGTAAAACGACTGAAAACGACTGTATTTCCTAAAATGCTATAGTTGCTATAGTTATTCAGACGTTTGACGAACGACACGCGGTTTAGTTATTGATATAGCATCTGTGGTTATTAAGTTATTCAGCGAGAAGTGAATTTAATCATGTTATTGACTCAGTGTAGAAATCTACGCAATTCCAGTATGCAGAAGGCACAGGACGCCTTCAAATTCCGATCGTAGAGGGTTGGATATCGTAGATTCCAGGGATTCTTTCTATGATTATATTAACGACGGAACTAGCAAATATTTCTCACATCTTCGATGTCCAATAAGAAAAAGGATTCGACGTTACTGACCGATTTGATAGAGAAGGAGCATAAACTGGGATTATCAACGGTGCAAGAAGATATTAACATCTACTTCACCGGAGGGAACATCGTAATATTTTGCTGAATGCACTAAGACAGACAATGTTTAACATTAATCACAACTGTCGAACTAGCATTTGATTTCCATTTCCACTTACCATGGCCTGAGTAAGAGGTTAAATGTCTCAGACACTGAACCACCTCACCCGGTAATTCCGGCTCGACTGAAATACGTTATACTGTTCGTCTCTGCGAATAATTTACAATAAAGCTCATCTATATTTGCATTATTTTGAGGAAAACTCGTGGAAAAATTATCAAGCACGTCAGGTACTTAACAGCCTAGCGACCATAAATCCTTGCAAAGCGCAAGCCATGCAAGCGTCATACCATATACTTGTGAATGATTTGAAAAGAAACGTATTTATACTTCTGTTACTGTTATAAATATTTAATGAATGCTGTCCGACTTTAAGGTGACTGATGTGACTTGCTACGCTTGATGTTTTGCTCTCTAGCTGATTTTACTCATGAGGCGCATTTAATCTGTTGCTGGCATTTTCCAGTTTGACAGAATGTAAACGATAACACACCACAGAAAAAAATTGCGATCTATATACCAAAAGGAAAATGTGACTGCTAGCTACAGCATTTCGCTTTATTCTTATTTGTAATGTGAAATAACTAGACTATCCAGAATAATCTTTAAAAACTCTGAAAGAACTGATCTGTGTTTCGTTTCATTAAACTACACTATTGCAGAGTAGCTACATGATACGCAGAAGTTTCATCACGGTTCGAATTCTGTGACTCCCGGTGGCCTGCTCGGGCGAAAGGGTACACTGATTACAAAAGGGAATTAGATCGTGTGCGATACAACACTATGGCATTCAAATAAAAGTTCTAATTTATATCTTATTTATTTCATATTTCACCGTTGTCCGTATTTATGAAGTTCTGAAATCATAAATAAATATTAGGACACGTTGTGGGAAGTATAATAATCGAATAACTTAAGAACTACACTACCTGGCCATTAAAATTGCTACACCACGAAGATGACGTGCTACAGACGCGAAATTTAACCGACAGGAAGAACATGCTGTGATATGCAAATGATTAGATTTTAAGAGCATTCACACAAGGTTGGCGCCGGTGGCGACACCTACAACGTCCTGACATGAGGAAAGTTTCCAACTGATTTCTCATACACAAACAGCAGTTGACCGGTGTTGCCTGGTGAAACGTTGTTGTGATGCCTCGTGTGAGGAGGAGAATGCGTACTATCACGTTTCCGACTTTGATAAAGGTCGGATTGTGTCCTACCGCGATTGCGGTTTATCTTTTCGCAACATTGCTGCTCGCGTTGGTCGAGATCCACTGACTGTTAGCAGAATATGGAATCGGTGGGTTCAGGAGGGTAATACGGAACGCCGTGCTGGATCCCAACGGCCTCGTATCACTAGCAGTCGAGACGACAGACATCTTATCCGCATAACTGTAATGGATCGTGCAGCCACGTCTCGATGCCTGAGTCAACAGATGGGGACGTTTGCAAGACAACAACCATCTGCACGAACAGTTCGACGACGTTTTCAGCAGCATGGACTATCAACTCGGAGACCATGGCTGTAGTTACCCTTGACGCTGCATGACAGACAGCAGCGCCTGCGATGGTGTACTCAACGACGAACCTGGGTGCACGAATGGCAAAACGTCATTTTTTCGGATGAATCCAGGTTCTGTTTACAGCATCATGATGGTCGCATCCGTGTTTGGCGACAACGCGGTGAACGCACATTGGAAGCGTGTATTCGTCATCACCATACTGGCGTATCACCCGGCGTGATGGTATGGGTTGTCAATGGTTACACGTCTCGGTCACCTCTTATTCTCATTGACGGCAATTTGAACAGTGGACGTTACAGGGATCATTCTATCCCTGCGAAACCCTACATTTCAGCAGGATAATGCACGACCGCATGTTGCCGATACTGTATGGGCCTTTCTGGAAACAGAAAATGTTTGACTGTTGCCCTGGCCAGCACATTCTCGAGATCTCTCACCAATTGAAAACGTCTGGTCAATGGTGGCCGAACAACTGGCTAGTCACAATACGCCAGTCACTACTCTTGATGAACTGTGGTATCGTGTTGAAGCTGCATGGGCAGCTGTACCTGTACACGCCATCCAAGCTGTGTTTGACTTAATGCCCAGGCGTAGGAAGGCCGTTATTACGGGCAGAGGTGGTTTTTCTGGGTTCTGATTTCTCAGGATCTATGCACCCAAATTACGTGCAAATGTAATCACATGTCAGTTCAAATATAATATATTTGTCCAATGAGTACCCGTTTATCATCTGCATTTCTTCTTGGTGTAGCAATTTTAATGGCCAGTAGTGTATGAAGGCCATATCTTTCAATTAAAACTGTTTAACCAAAACAGTGGTTACAATGAAGCAGTGCAGACATTTGGCATGAAGCTAATTGTGTTGTACGGCTGGAACGTCGTTATTTATAGGGAGCAATAATATATGTTTCTTCGTGACATGATTGGCAGTTTACGAATTTGTCGGACATTATCAGTGCATTTATGCTAGTACAAATGTAAAGCACTATGACCTTCTCTATAATAAGAAGCGCTAGTGTCAAACCAGAAAACATGTGAAAAGTAAATGAATCTGTTTAACAATGGAATCGTTTTACTAATAAGGGAAATACAGAAATTCAACCTTTCTGCGTAAAGCAACGTATACGCCACTGGCGACAGTCGTGTTGCGCATAAATATATGAATTGAGAAAGGTTTGTAGGAAGAAAGAAGCAGAGAAACAGTACATAAAATTCGACAAGTATAGTAAGCAATTAAGCTTGTTATTCCTGTCGAATTTTATGTACTGTTTCTCTGCTTTGGGCACGAATATATTGCTTGAATGTCGGACAATCAACTAAATGTATATCCAACATCTCTTTAAAACGAAACAGCACAAACGGCGCTCACAGGCTGCAACTGATTATTGATGAACAGTAATGATACTACTTGCTACTCTTGAAAGATTTCTTATGTAACGACTGCTTTTTTGACAGGGAACGTTATCGGATTCGAATATTTCTTACGTTTATTATATTTCTCGATATACAAGGTAACCAATTAAACTCTTTCCTTTCCTATTCCTTTTTACTTGTCTTTAACCATCCACTTGTGTTCAGAGCACTGAGAATACCGCACAAATTAACACATTCATTGCCTCGTGTTTCAGATTGATGGGGAACGAACTGTATGCATAGTTTAATGCATCTTAATATGGATAATAATTAGAGATGTAGCTAATAGATTTCTTTTGATGGGTGCAAACCAGCTATAATTGATCATTTGAAGCTATAATTATCATTCTTTGAATAATTTATCACGGCAAGTTTGTTTGCAATCACTTTCGTAATTTTCAGTATGTTCGTGCATAAAAGACCTTATTTATATTTACGTTAACGCAAAAGTTTTAAGATTTAATGTAACGACCAACCTGTTTTTTAAAAAGTCGATCTGTAGCAGTGGTTGATTACCGTTTAGTGACATCATCAGACAGCGATTGAGAACATTCTTGCTATTCGTATAAATCTCCCTAAGTAGGGAGTAGGAAGTAGGAATTTACATCTACATCTACATCTACATCGATACTCCGCAAGCCACCCAACGGTGTGTGGCGGAGGGCACCTTACGTGCCACTGTCATTACCTCCCTTTCCTGTTCCAGTCGCGTATGGTTCGCGGGAAGAACGACTGTCTGAAAGCCTCCGTGCGCGCTCTAATCTCTCTGATTTTACATTCGTGATCTCCTCGGGAAGTATAAGTAGGGGGAAGCAATATATTCGATACCTCATCCAGAAACGCATCCTCTCGAAACCTGGCGAGCAAGCTACACCGCGATGCAGAGCGCCTCTCTTGCAGAGTCTGCCACTTGAGTTTATTAAACATCTCCGTAACGCTATCACGGTTACCAAATAACCCAGTGACGAAACGCGTCGCTCTTCTTTGGATCTTCTCTATCTCCTCCGTCAACCCGACCTGGTACGGATCCCACACTGATGAGCAATACTCAAGTATAGGTCGAACGAGTGTTTTGTAAGCCACCTCCTTTGTTGATGGACTACATTTTCTAAGCACTCTCCCAATGAATCTCAACCTGGTACCCGCCTTACCAACAATTAGTTTTATATGATCATTCCACTTCAAATCGTTCCGTACGCATACTCCCAGATATTTTACAGAAGTAACTGCTACCAGTGTTTGTTCCGCTATCATATAATCATACAATAAAGGATCCTTCTTTCTATGTATTCGCAATACATTACATTTGTCTATGTTAAGGGTCAGTTGCCACTCCCTGCACCAAGTGCCTATCCGCTGCAGATCTTCCTGTATTTCGCTACAATTTTCTAATGCAGCAACTTCTCTGTATACTACAGCATCATCCGCGAAAAGCCGCATGGAACTTCCGACACTATCTACTAAGTCATTTATATATATTGTGAAAAGCAATGGTCCCATAACACTCCCCTGTGGCACGCCAGAGGTTACTTTAACGTCTGTAGACGTCTCTCCATTGATAACAACATGCTGTGTTCTGTTTGCCAAAAACTCCTCAATCCAGCCACACAGCTGGTCTGATATTCCGTAGGCTCTTACTTTGCTTATCAGGCGACAGTGCGGAACTGTATCGAACGCCTTCCGGAAGTCAAGAAAAATAGCATCTACCTGGGAGCCTGTATCTAATATTTTCTGGGTCTCATGAACAAATAAGGCGAGTTGGGTCTCACACGATCGCTGTTTCCGGAATCCATGTTGATTCCTACATAGTAGATTCTGGGTTTCCAGAAATGACATGATACGCGAGCAAAAAACATGTTCTAAAATTCTACAAGAGATCGACGTAAGAGATATAGGTCTATAGTTTTGCGCATCTGCTCGACGACCCTTCTTGAAGACTGGGACTATCTGTGCTCTTTTCCAATCATTTGGAACCCTCCGTTCCTCTAGAGACTTGCGGTACACGGCTGTTAGAAGGGGGGCAAGTTCTTTCGCGTACTCTGTGTAGAATCGAATTGGTATCCCGTCAGGTCCAGTGGACTTTCCTCTATTGAGTGATTCCAGTTGCTTTTCTATTCCTTGGACACTTATTTCGATGTCAGCCATTTTTTCGTTTGTGCGAGGATTTAGAGAAGGAACTGCAGTGCGGTCTTCCTCTGTGAAACAGCTTTGGAAAAAGGTGTTTAGTATTTCAGCTATACGCGTGTCATCCTCTGTTTCAATGCCATCATCATCCCGTAGTGTCTGGATATGCTGTTTCGAGCCACTTACTGATTTAACGTAAGACCAGAACTTCCTAGGATTTTCTGTCAAGTCGGTACATAGAATTTTACTTTCGAATTCAATGAACGCTTCACGCATAGCCCTCCTTACGCTAACTTTGACATCGTTTAGCTTCTGTTTGTCTGAGAGGTTTTGGCTGCGTTTAAACTTGGAGTGGAGCTCTCTTTGCTTTCGCAGTAGTTTCCTAACTTTGTTGTTGTACCACGGTGGGTTTTTCCCGTCCCTCACAGTTTTACTCGGCACGTACCTGTCTAAAACGCATTTTACGATTGCCTTGAACTTTTTCCATAAACACTCAACATTGTCAGTGTCGGAACAGAAATTTTCGTTTTGATCTGTTAGGTAGTCTGAAATCTGCCTTCTATTACTCTTGCTAAACAGATAAACCTTCCTCCCTTTTTTTATATTCCTATTAACTTCCATATTCAGGGATGCTGCAACGGCCTTATGATCACTGATTCCCTGTTCTGTACATACAGAGTCGAAAAGTTCGGGTCTGTTTGTTATCAGTAGGTCCAATATGTTATCTCCACGAGTCGGTTCTCTGTTTAATTGCTCGAGGTAATTTTCGGATAGTGCACTCAGTATAATGTCACTCGATGCTCTGTCCCTACCACCCGTCCTAAACATCTGAGTGTCCCAGTCTATATCTGGTAAATTGAAATCTCCACCTAAGACTATAACATGCTGAGAAAATTTATGTGAAATGTATTCCAAATTTTCTCTCAGTTGTTCTGCCACTAATGCTGCTGAGTCGGGAGGTCGGTAAAAGGAGCCAATTATTAACCTAGTTCGGTTGTTTAGTGTAACCTCCACCCATAATAATTCACAGGAACTATCCACTTCTACTTCACTACAGGATAAACTACTACTAACAGCGATGAACACTCCACCACCGGTTGCATGCAATCTATCCTTTCTAAACACCGTCTGTACCTTTGTAAAAATTTCGGCAGAATCCATCTCTGGCTTAAGCCAGCTTTCTGTACCTATAACGATTTCAGCTTCGGTGCCTTCTATCAGCGCTTGAAGTTCCGGTACTTTACCAACGCAGCTTCGACAGTTGACAATTACGATACCGATTGCTGCTCGGTCCCCGCATGTCCTGACTTTGCCCCGCACCCGTTGAGGCTGTTGCCCTTTCTGTACTTGCCCAAGGCCATCTAACCTAAAAAACCGCCCAGCCCACGCCACACAACCCCTGCTACCCGTGTAGCCGCTTGTTGCGTGTAGTGGACTCCTGACCTATCCAGCGGAACCCGAAACCCCACCACCCTATGGCGCAAGTCGAGGAATCTGCAGCCCACACGGTCGCAGAACCGTCTCAGCCTCTGTTCATGTTAAGCGGCCAGCTGAACTCGCGTAGCCTGTTGGTGAAAACAGGAAGACGTGCATCAAGAAAGAACTTATTTAAGTAAATACCCCGCCTAAGGTAATATACACTGTCGTGGTAAAACATTACGACCACCTGCCTTAGTGCAGTGTAAGGCTACCTTTGGAAAGCAACGCTGTGACACTGCAGTGATTCAGTATGACGTGGATTCGTCTAGGCGTTGGTAGATTTCCAGAGGTATATGGAACAGATATATATGCATATGTCACACAATTCTGTATATGAACACGTCACACAGTTCCCACATGTGATGAGACAGTAGCTTTGCTGATGCTTAACTGGCACCCGATAGCATCCTAAACATGTACCATCAGGTTTAGATCTGGCGAATTTGGAGAACAAGCCATCAATGTGGGTTCCCTACCACGCTCAAAGAACAGTAGGACGATTGTAGCCTCGTGACACAGACAGTTATCCTACTGGAACATGTCATTGTCGTCGGAGAAGACATAAGAAGAGATGGGATTCAGGTGGCTCGCATTAGTATTTATGTAGTCCATAGTTGTCACGGCACCATCGATTGGAATCACAGGTCTCATGGGAACCCAGCTGAATGTTCCCCATGGCCGTGTGTCCATGGAAAAGCGCGTTTCGAGGGATTGTAGAGGGTGTATTGAGGAACAAATCGAAGGTAGGAACCCGAGTCCGTCACCGTCGTCCAATGACGCTACAGAGCGTCGAAGTTGTCGGTGCCGGCTCCCGCCACTAGGCCACCTCTTCGGTAGCAAACCTGACTTTGTACGCTGACGGACCATAAGCGGAACGTCTCGCAATGTTGTTTGTTATCCAGTGATGGCGACCGATTGCCACGATCACCAGTGAAGAAGATGGAGCTAGCTGCTGCGTAGAAAGGCGTCTCTCGTATGAATGCGATGCTCTGTTGCCTCGGTGGATGACGTTTCTGGACATTGGTACCTATTCTCAATTTCTTACTCAAGAAACCCTCTACAACCCTTCGAAGTTGGTCGCAACACATCTGGGACATCCTGTATATCTGGTCGGTATGAGACATGGAGCAGTGGATGTGAGTTGTATGTTGGATGGAAAGTGTCTGTAAACGCTGTCTGATTTCAAGAGAACTAAAAGCGTATTACCTCTAGCCAATTAACAAGAAGTTGCAAGTATGCTTTTCTGAAGGAGAATTGTGGTTGAATGTCCGCCAACATTTAGTTCATTAGAGACAAAACAAAAGCTCGGTTAAGATAAAGTGGGAAACTAAATCAGTTACAATTACTCTGAGGACCATCCCAGTATTTGCCTTAACCGGTTTGAGGTAACACGGAAAATCTAAATCTGGATGGTCGGATGAGATATGCATTCCGCAGAAATCAAATACTGTGCCTTAACCGTGTTCCTCGTCGATCGGTTGTTGGTGTGAGGTATAGTGCACCCAAAGGTCCTCCCCGCAGACTGAGCATAATAGGATCACTGTAATGCACCAAGTACGGATTCGCACAATAGAGCACATACGAGAACTACAGCATTGACGGAAGAGAAGGTAAATGTTTCACTGTGCCGAAACTGGAGTGCTCCTCCCTGGCGACGACAGCTTTCTTCAGTGGCTGATTTCCTGTTTCATATGATGACTGGACATTGGCATACGAGGTGTATACAAAATATAGCAGGAATTTTTGCTCTTTGGAAATAATTTTATTTTCGTCCACATCATTGTTATCCTTTTCAAAATGGTATCACTACAAATTATACACAAATGCCAGTATTTTTTTCCAATACCCGAAATACTTCTGTAAGCCGTCTCTGGGTTATGTTTTGGCTATCTCTACTATGAGTATTTAATCTCCTTTGAGCTTGTAAAACGAAGACCATTTAAGGTTTTCGCCGGCCGCTGTGGCCGAGAGCTTCTAAGTGCTTCAGTCCGGAACCGCGCTGCTGATAAGGTCGCAGATTCGAATCCTGCCTCGGTCATGGATGTGTGTGATGTCCTTAGGTTAGTTAGGTTTCAGTAGGTATAAGTCTAGGGGACTGATTAAGTCCCATAGTGCTTAGAGCCATTATTTTTTGGGAACAGAATAAAAGTCACATGGTGCCATATCAGATGAGCACAGAGGCTGGGTCAGCTTTACAGAATCGTTTTTGGTCAAATTCACGATCAATCAACGAAGTGCGAATAGGTGCATTATCGTGTTGCAAAAGTAATGAATTGTTTCGTAAAAAATCCTGTTTATTTCGGATTGCTTCAATCAAACGGCATTGAACTTGTAGTTAGCACTCCTTCTTGATAGTCTGGCCTTGTGCAAGAGCTCTTTGTGCAAGAACACTTCAAATTTGACCGCGCTTGTCGAGCTGTTTTCGGTGCTGACGATCCATGATGCTTACGCTCGATCGATTTAACCTCTGTTAAGACGTCATGTGTAAACCCCATGTTTCATCACCTTTTATGCTACGCGAAAATGGTTCCGAATCGTTGGTGACGTCGTCTAGATACTCCTGAGCGCTTTTCATTCGGCCATGTTTCAATTCGAATTTCAACAGTTTTGGAACAGTTTTGCTATCTTACATTTCATACCCAAAACATTCAAAAATGCCATGACATTAGCCAGTTGATATGCCGACATTATCAGTGACTCTCTGATCGTGATTCAGCGATCGTTCGTGATCATTTGTTTCACATTTTCCATGATTTCATCGGTAAATTATATGCTGGGGCGACCAGGGTGCTCGTTCTCGTCAACGTCTTCACGGCTTCTTCGAAACGCTTGTACCACTTGTTTCTTTTGTCACTTATATCACAACCATCACAAGCAATATTTCACTTCTCTAAGACTATGCAGCATTTTATTCCGTTATTGCAGCAAAATTTAATAAAAAATTTTGATTCATTTTTTGTAATAAATAAACAGTAGCCGATACGACCTTAATACATATAACCTTTTTTTTACAGCTGTCAAAAGACTAAATATTCTAAATTGTTAACATTGTACAGATGCCTTTCAGATTTGTTAACTGACAAAATAACGAAAAAATCGCGCGAATCGGTCAAACGCAGCACGCGAAATAACAAAATTTCCTTTACTTTCTGAATACATTTCGTATACCTTGGCGAACAACACTTGCAATACTATATGACAGATCGAAGACGACAAAGGGAAGTGACACCTTCAAAAAATTGCTAAGAAATGCAGACAGACTTATAGATGATCATATTCTGGTACAGAGTGGCAAACTGCTTAAAGTATTTCTTGGAAGAAGTAGAACAGATCTGATATCGCTAGACTGCGCCGTTAATGATCAGCTACTGCAATCAGTCGCAATATTCAACTGCCTACTAGGATTTGCTGTACGGTGGAAGGACCCCAAGGAAGATGATCACTTATCCTGTTCGACCAATCCATGATTATTGTTCACCAATTTGTGAGCATTACCACACGGCATCTACGGAAGAGGTAGCAAAAATTCAAAGAAGAGCTGCACAGTTGGTCATGGGGTTGCTTAGTAACACGAGTGTGTCACAGAAAACTCTACCAATTGCAGTGAGAAACGTTATAAGAAGGACGTGCACTGCAGTAAGACTTACAAAATACGGAGAGCTCACGTTTCAATGTGAATCTCGCGTAATGACCAAGATGCTAAAATTCTGGTTCATACAGAGGGTTACCTTCTTTTTTCTCCCCTATGAAATGCCTTTGGAATAGAAACGGAAGAGAATGATATTGGTATATTATATTACAGGTTACTGAGGTGGATGTAGATGTTCTCGAAAATGTAGGATTGTTTGTGGTGGGTGATTATTTCGTGACGCTGTCTCACTTCACGGGTGCTTCGGACCTGTTGGCCTAGTGGCAAAGTGCGTGCCTGGAAACCGATGAGTCCCGGCATCGAATCCCCTTCGGAACACTGAACATTTTAGTCTACCCTTAACTCAGCGTCTGCGTCTCACTGGTGTGAAGATTAGCCAGCAACGACAATTGCTTTGGATTGCACGTAAAAATGTAGGTTGCCTGCCCGTTAGGATTACTGTGATAGGTTAAGTACACGCCAAGTCGCCAACATGCCGTCCAACTGGGAGACTTGCACTAGGCCGCTGAGCCACACAGAATTATTAATATACTTCATAGGTTTGGTTATGCTTTTATCCTAAAAAGTGATGCCTCTCTGTACATAATTTCCTTTCCTTTGAAGAATAGGACTATCCATCAAAGTACTAATCCTTGGCCCACTGCTAAAAGAGTAAACTCAGTCTTCAAAGTATTTCCCCAGCCTAAAAATTCCCCAACTGAAAATTTGTCTGACAACACTGATTATCGTGTGGAGCGATGAGTATAGCGTGACTGGATATACGTTATCAGCACCTGATAAATTCATATCCAGTTCGTCTGCTAATAGCTGTCGCTTGTTCTAGTTTCTATGAGAAAGTCATATTAATATCACTTTTCAGTGTGCTTGTAGTACGGAACTTCATAATGGTTTCAGTAACGGGTGGAGGGGGCATGGAGTTATCCACTTCCAGACGTCGATATGTTTCATCCTACCATCTGCATGACTACTGCTGAATTCTGTGAAACGCAACGCGTAACAGGTACAACATATCTCTTGTAAAAGCTGAAATGGCAAGGAGTATGAAAATTTTCTCTTTTTATCTGTGACATTCTCGCAGTGGAAAAGCTTATCTGCGAAAATTACAACAGCAACCGCACATCAGGTACAGATTTAAAGCTAGTTTTAAACATTTTATTAATGTAAATATAGCTGCAACGTAGATGAATAAAAGCAGACGAGTTTTCCTAAATTAAACATTCCTAAAGAGAACAGCGTTCCTGACGCTCCAATAGCACGGACAATAACTGTCACCGAGGTATCTGCAATAAATGCGATATGACTTTTATATATATAACGCTGTGCGTAAATTAAAAATTCCATGTAACAATGCAGCTGTGCTACTTACGTGGTGGTGTGGGTCTGTGTGTGTGTGTGCGCGCGCGTTTGTAGATGCTCGTTGCACACTCACCTGCAACAGAGAGAACAGAATTATCAATCGCCGCTGTCGTTTCTCGGAGAAGGCGTGCGAGGTGCGATCGTGTGGCATTATTCATCGCACGGTTGCCGTTCTAAGAACATGTCGCCGTCGTATCGATCAGACCCGGAACGAGGAAATAGCAACGACGTCTATTAATGGACTCGAGTCGGTCTGTTAAAGTGGCGCACTCGTTTCAAAATGTCTAGTACAAGGCCTTACGAAATGTATTAACAAAGTCCATCATTTTGTAGCAACATATACAGCGTACACAGATTTCCAGTAAAGACGTATCAAATTATAACAGATACTGATGAGATACTTGAAGAAATGTTCCTCTTCGGTGTTTTCAAGGAACCTATATTATTTACTTCCGTTCATACATTTGAGTCCAATGCACAATAAAAAGTAGGCAGCCCAGGAGAGGCCACGCTATACAGTGTAACACCTCCAATGGCCTAGATAATGCTCTCAATTCAAGGAAAAAGAGAGCTACAAATTTCTTCAAGCATTCACTATCCAGCTGAAGACACTCATTGATGCGTACTAGATTATGCTCGAGTGAATCGGGACTGTAGATGAAAAGGGACAATTTTAGAATATTGATTCTCCAGTAGAATTGAACTGCATATAAGAAGGTGCTGCTGTCTCCAGATTATCGTCTGTAATTGGTGCATCAGAAAACGGCCTAACAGAGTGGCAGTCTAGTGCCACGTCCTGACTTCCTCGTAACAAACACCAGTTGTTGAAAGTAAGAGAAACAGGAACTTTTGATTTCTAATATTCTGTTTCCTTAAATTTAGTGTGATTAGTTAACCGTTCCTCTTATTACGTATCCGTTTTTAAATTGGAGATCTGAAATGGGGTTACGGTTCTTCTCGTGTTTATGGAAAATGGTTTCAGTGTTACCAACCTCTGTAGACTAAAAACATTAATTTTTGGCTGATTAGGGACACTAAATTAAGGCTCGATACAGATAACACATTTTGGCATCCCAAATAGTTACGGAGCATGACATACGGGTAGTGATATGCACAAGCTGTTAGTGTATTCCGCCAAGGATGGAGCATACAAGAACTTTTTGGGGTGCCTCGTTCATGTCTTCACTTGATGATCGCCTAGAGGAGAAGGGAGAACAAACTACGTTTACCGTAGAACAAGAAAAGCAATTAGTAGAATGGATGCTTAGGTTGTCAGCTTGTGATTTCGGTTTGGATTCTGACGTTGAAAGAAAAGCCGATTTTTTTGTGCAGACCTAAATGGAATCGAACATAAGTTTGCGAAAAAACATCAAATGGAAGGAATTATTGATTTACTACTTTTTCCAAGTGCAATCCTGAAATAACTTTCAGGAAGGCTGAATGTTTTACTTTATATCGTTGCCTTAATAACCATGACGTTGAGCAATATTTAACTTCATTGGATAAAATCCTTAAAGAACTTAATTTATTTGATAAGCCACTATTTATTTACAACAGGCTCTCAAAAGAATAATAAACCAAACAAGAAAATGTTCGCAGCCTTGTGTAGAGAGGGGTGAATTTAATACCATTACTGTTTGCACGAATGCTGTAGGAAATTTCATTCCATCAATGGCAATATATAAAAGAAAAAAGTTTCATTCTAACGGTTTTCACAGTGGCTCATTCGTAACAATGACAGATTCAAATTTGATAAGGAAGGTGCCTTTTTGAAATGTTTTTTTAATTTTTTTAAATGAACATGTCGCCATTTGACTGTACTGTTGTTTATTTAATTACGACCCAGGTTTCGGCCCTTTATGTCACTTTTAAGCGATTGAGTTTATAGGATTAACATATACTGCAGGACATCAAGCTCAAAATTGGCCATAAATTAAGAAAAATATTTGCTCCCCACGCCCGCATCTCGTGGTCGTGCGGTAGCGTTCTCGCTTCCCACGCCCGGGTTCCCGGGTTCGATTCCCGGCGGGGTCAGGGATTTTCTCTGCCTCGTGATGGCTGGGTGTTGTGTGCTGTCCTTAGGTTAGTTAGGTTTAAGTAGTTCTAAGTTCTAGGGGACTGATGACCATGGATGTTAAGTCCCATAGTGCTGAGAGCCATTTGCTCCCCACGAAATACCACATGTAAAACCATCATCTCGTAAAAAGATCAGTAAGAGGATAGTTTTGCATCTGGAATTTCGTGGGGAGCGAATATTTTTCTTAAATCATGGCCAATTTTGAACTTGATGTCTTGCAATATGTAAGAAGATCAGTAAGATGATGATTTTACATCTGGGATTTTGTGGGGAGCGAAATTTTTTTTTAATTTATGGCCAGTTTTGAATTTGATCTCCTGTAGTATATGTTAATGACATAAACTAAATCACTTGAAAATGGCATAAAAGGATGAAACATGGGTCGTAATTACATAGACTACAATACTGTCAAATGGCGGTGTGTTCATTTAACAATTACTGTATGTTTTTGAAATGGTTGCATCATTTTAAAGCTCGTAGGGTTCTGGAAGATGTCTCTTACTTCTGGACGGGGATACTTCCGATGAAAGTTCACAGGCATTTGATTTTTGCGAGGAAAGTGACGTGCACATGATTTTCACCCAGCCACACAACGCATCGACTTTGGCCATTACGTAGGATATTCTTCAATCCGTTGAAGTCATATTATGCGACCGAGTGTAATAGTTTCATGAGAAACAACAAGGGGTTAGGAAAATTAATAAGTTCTCTTTTGGAAAGACACTCAAAGCAGTCTGTCCATGGCAACTTCTTTCCATTCTATGGTACTTCGGTTGAAAAGCTTACTGCTTGAGGACGCAGAAATTAAGAAAGAACTAGCTATATTAAATGAGCTGGCTGCTAGGAATGATTTCCTAATGACATTTTAGGAATATGTGTAAAAAAAACCGGAATGCCGACTTAAAACCAATTGAAAATGAGATCACGTTAGTAAAAGACAAACAAATGGGCAATAAAAAACAAGATTTATTACATTCTCATATCTTGGAGTGGTTACGGATATTCTTACATGAAAGATTAAGAACAGTAAAATAGGAATTAATTTTCAACCAAACGACACTATACAGAAGCAAATCCAACGTAACAATAACAAAAGAGAATCTTTCGGTAAATCAAGCGTCTATACGGTTCATCGTGGTACCGGCCCCAAGTGCTACTGTGGTAAGCCAAAACATTATGACCACTGCCCACCGCGACGGTGGATACTGCCTGATGGAGTTGAGGGCACGTAACGCGGTAACAAAAGTATGTAACTGCAGCAGACACGGACGGGGAATCACTCTAGCGAATATATGGGCTGTTAATGGGGAAATCCATTGAGATAAGCGGCTTTGACAAAGGGCAGATTTTTATTATGCTGAGCCTGTGAACGAATATCTTGAAAACGGCGAGGCTGGTCGGTTCGTCATGCGCTGCTGTCAGGAGCATTTACGGCAGATGTAGGACAGTGAAACTACCACTAGGCACCAAATGGTTGGATGTCCACGACTCTTCACAGAGCGTGCGATTCGAAGGCTTGCCTGCTCTGCATAGTGGGTTAGATGGTGATTGGCGTCTCTGCCGAAAGAGCACGATCCTGGTACACGCGCAAGTGTATTGGAGCACACCGTTCATTGTACATTGTTGAACATGGAACTCTGCAGCATACCAACCCAACGTGTTCACAAGTTGACCCAACGACCTCTCAGTAATGCGCAGTCAACCACTCGAGGTCACGAGAGGTAGGTGTACAAGGAGGCCTGTAGTACTGTGAGTAGAGAAGCAGTAGCAGCACAGTGGGTCGGTTACAAGAGCTCAGTGACTCCGAAAGTGCACTGGTCATTGGATGTTACCTGAGTAACAAATCCATCGAGGACATCTCAGTGCATCTAAAGCAGCCACAGTCGATTGTTGGTGGTGTGAATGTGAAATGGCAAACACGAAGGAAGAATTACAACCGAACTAAGACCAGGCAAACCTCCTTTACCTACGAACAGGTACTATCGAGTATTGCGGAGGGTAACTGTAAAAAAACAGCTCGAAATCAGCAGACAGAATCACTCGTGAGTTCCATAGTGCTACCAGCAGCGCATCTAGCATAATAACTGTACATAGGGAGTCAAAAACAATGGAGTACAAAGATCGAGCAGCTCCTCCTAAGCCACTTATGTTGTCAAGCGGTTCTCAAACTTTTTTGGCAGCGGAACCCTTTTGAAATATTAAATAATTTACGGAGCCCTTAAATAAGCGAAACCTGGCTTTATGTTCATACATCAATTATAATCATTTAATAAAAACCGTAAAAACTAGGTACATTATACAGCACTGACTTCTGCAACAATACAAAAACGATACACAATAATGCCATTTACAAAATAACACTGTATTGATTCCACTGTAAATTTATAAAATTGTTCCATTTAATGAGAAGCATGAAGTTGTTTTTATTTTTTTACCATCTATTTATTGTCAGACAGAAGAGAGTTGAAGATACACGTCAGCTTCAGCATACAAGCCTATTGCCGTATTTTGTCTTGCTACTGGCATATGTCGAGAATCCAGTACGTTGTTAGGAAAGGAAGAAGAACCGTCAGAGACTGTCTGGGAAGTCGTGGGTACTCATCACGAACCCTACACCAAAAATATTCAAGCGACATTGTTTGGAACAATGATTACATGGTTGAATCTGATGTCATTTTAAAAAGGATTCCTAGGTTTCGTTGACATTTTCTGGCTTTGCATTTATTCTCAGTCTCGTATTCTGCTTTTCAGGAAAATACGTCTGATAAGATGCATGCTTATCATGGAGACATTCTTCAAATATTTCATTTGGTAATTCTGCTGTGTCGCCAGCGAACACATTCAGTTTTAAAAAGCTTCCTAATCTCTCCTGCCAACGAAAAAATCTAAAACAACAATTTTTAAGACTTTTATTTTGTTATTAGTATTGAAAACTGTTGTCTGTTTTCCTTGCAAAGATAGATTCAGTTTTTCAGATTTATGTGTCAGAGAAGCTGGTCTGGGCAACCAAATCACATAACTCGAACTGCTATTTAATTTAAAAGAAATGTCAATCTTGAATTCAGCTGTTAGTTGAAATAATCTTGTTAAGGTCTTACCTCGAATAACCATCTAACCTCTTTGTGTGGTAGTGTTTTATGCATACTCCCATAATATTCTCACAATATTGAAAAAATAGGCACTGAAGAAGGCATGATTTAATGTAACTGATTATTTATACAACTTTACCAAGAACCAGTTTTAGATTTGGCTGTATCTTCTTTATTCCGAGTGATTTTCTATACAAAATAGAATGGGTGGGACTACAGTTTGGCGCTTTACTTTTTCTTTATGATACCACTACTCACATTTTAATAGTCATTGCCTTGGCCCCATCTGTACAAATATCGTTGAAATCATTCCAACCGAGACGATTTATTTAAAAAATCGTTAATTGTGTTAAAAATGTCTTTCAGTAGTGTTAGTTGGCAGCGATTCTCACACAAGCAAGTCTTATTCGAATGAATTTTTCTTTGGATACCGTACAATTGTCAGCAAGATGGTTAGTCCAGTAACATCAGTCGACTCATCCATTTGCAATATAAATTTGTAGTGTTGAAAGCGACCAAATAGTTCTCGTTTGTTACAGCTAGTGAGATCGTTAATTCTACAGGAAACAATGTTATTCGCAAGCTGCTCTGTAGAAAGATGCTTTGCAGATTTTTCATTGAGCATACATTGTGTTACGTCTGCCAAACTTGATTTTATTAAATCCTCAGCAATAGTGCACACTTCAACCGCTTGTACAGTCCGAAAGCTGACCAAATACGATGCCTCCACGTTTTTTCATTCACATTTTGGGTCGCAACTTCACAGTTTCTGACTTCTTAATAATTGTTATTTCTTACATATAAAGAAATTTTCATGCTTGTCTTTGGAACCAGGATGTGTAGTTTCTAAATGTCGGCGCATGTTCATAGGTACTAAGGAACTATTCAGAAGTAGTTTGATAAATAACATGTAGAGAGGTGAGCCACTAGAATCTACAAATTCGATACTGATGTAAGATTCATCATTCTTCCTTTTTTAGCTTTATTAAGTCGTTAGATATCTTACTGCTTGAAACCACGGAGCTAGAAGTCATTACATCACCTTCTTGATTCTGATAGTCTTGATCGGAAATCTTTCACGTCGATGAAACATCTTTCGGGTGAATTACGTTTGAGCTTTCGATGCAAGATTTTGTTGTAACATCTTTAAGCCAACGTTCCATTCTGTCTTTTAAAACAAACACTTTAATTTTACAATATGATAGACATAAAACAGTATCATTACAATTACAAATTTTCGAGCTGTAGCCAATAACAAACTCAAATAGAATACTTCGCGGTCCGAGGACGGTGCGCAGAATCACCGTGGCAAATTGGACAGGTCGTTCCAATTGAAGACATGCGCGGAAAAACGGGCTAACCCTCAAATGTAAATGCTTAGAGATAAGTGTTGCCACCTGTTGCTGGGTACGAGAACTGTCAAAACTGACTTGGTCTCACTCCTAACCTCATCTCTAAGCTTTTACATTCGAGAGTTAGCCCGTTTTTCATCGTATGTCTTCAGTTATAAGCTCTAGTAGGATATGCAGTCTGTGCAGCCCCGGGTAGGTGAAGCACTGATAACGAAGCAAAGAAATCCTTTGAGGGGTTTCGATGTGATTGTGAATGAGAGAGGGGCAGTGTTCTCGGCGTGTGTAGATGACGCAGAGCGCAGTGTCAGAGAGGGGGAGGGGGGAGAGACAGCGTTAGCATGGCCACTACATGCTTATGCGATGAGAGTATCCAATCGCCACATACCTACTCGTATAAGCTAAATATGGTATAACGGGAGTAGGATATGTTATGACAGAAAGGTAGGGCTCTGTGGTTACTGAGATCTTTCAGTGATAAGGTTGTTCTCATCAGAATCGACAACAAACTAACACCGCCAACTATAGTTAAGGTATACATGCCGATATCGAAACCACACGATGAAGAGATAGAGAAAGTATATGAGGATATTGAAAGGGTAATACAATACACGTAAAGGGAGATCAAAACCTAATAGTAATGGGAGACTGGAATGCGGTTGTAGGGGAAGAAGAAAGGGTTACAGGAGAATATGGGCTTGATAATAGGAATTGGATTCTGCAACAAATTTCAACTAGTAATAGCGAATACTCTAATGAAGAATCAGAAGAGGAGGAGGTATACTTGGAAACGGCTGGGAGATATGGGCCGGTAGATATGGGAAGATTCCAGTTAGATTACATCGTAGTCATGCAGAGAATTCGAAATAAGATACTGGAATGTGAGGAGTATCCAGAAACAGATACAGACTCAGATCACGATTTAGTAAGGATGAAGAATTAGCCTGTGGTTTAAAAACTAGTCAGGAAGAATCAGTGCGCAGGGAAATGGGGTACGGAAATACTAAGGGATGAAGAGGTAGCTTGAAGTTCTCTGAGGATCTAGATACTGCGATAATGAATAACTCAGTAGGCAGTTCAGTTGAAGAGGAATGGACGTCTCTAAAAAAGGCAATCAAAGAAGTTGGAAAGAAAACCATAGGTACAGGCAAGGTCACTGCGAAGAAACGATGTCTGACAGAAGAAATATTTCGGTTGATTGACGAAAGAAGGAAGTACAAAAATAATCAGTGAAATTCAGGGATACAGATATACAAGTCACTTAAGAATGAAACAAACCGAAAGTGCAGGAAAGCTAAGGCGAAGTGGCTACACGAAAAAATGTGAAGAAATAGAAAAGAAATGTTTGTCGGAAGGACTGATTCAGCACGTAGAAAAGTCAAAACAACCGTCGGTGAAATTAAAATCAAGGAAGGTAACATTAAGAGTACAATGGGAATTCCAGTGCTAAATCCAGAGAAGAGAGAGAATAGATGGAAAGAGTACACCGAGGGCCTCTATCAGGCGGAGGACTTGGGATATCTAGTATTGGAATTGGATTTTAAAACTGCTTTGGAAGTCTTAAGATCCAATGAGGCAGAAGAGATGGATAATAGTCCAGCAGAATTTCTAAAACCATTGGAGAAAATGGCAAAAAAGTGAATATTCGTTGGTACGTAAAATGTATGAGACTAGTGATATACCATCACACTTTTGGAAGGACGTCGTCCACACAATTCGGAAGACAGCAAGAGCAACAAGTGCGAAAATTATCGCACAATCAGCTTAAGAGCTCATGCATCCAAGTTGCTGACAAGAATAATACACGAAGAATGGAAAAGAAAACTGAGGATGTGTTAGGTGACGATCAGTTTGGTTTTATGAAAGGTAAAGGCACCAAAGAGGCTGTTATGACGTTGTGGCTGGTAATGGAAGCACGACTGAACGAAAATCTAGACACGTTCACGGGATTTGTCGAGCTAGAAAAGTGTTAGACTCCTTCCCGTAACCTATAGTGAAAGACGAGTAATATACAATATGTATAGAGCCATAAGGGAAAAAGGAGAACGACGTGCTCGAATTAAAAATTGTGTAAGATGGGGATGCACTCTTTTGCCTCTACTATTCAATCTACATATCGAAGAAGCAATGATGAAAATAAAAGAAAGGTTCAAGAGTTGGATTAAAATTTAAGGTGAAAGGATATTAGTGACAGGATTCGCTGATGACATTGCTATTGTCATTGAATGTGAAGAACACTTAGAGGATCTGTTGCATGGAATGAATAGTCTAATGTGTATAGAATGTGGATGGAGAGTAAATCGAAGATACACGAAAGTAATGAGAAGTATCGGAATTGAGAACACCGAGAAACTTAACATTAGAATTGGGAATCACGAAGTAGACGAAATTAAGGAATTCTACTACCTAGGCAGCAAAGTAACCCATGATGGACGGGGCAAGGAGGACATGAAAAGCAGACTACCTTTGGCAAAGAGAGGGTTGCTGGCCAAGAGAAGTCTACTGGTATCAACCATAGGCCTCAATTTGAGGAAGAAATTCTGAGAATGTACGTTCGGAGCACAGCACTGTATTGCAGTGAAACAGGGATTGTGGGAAACCGGAACAAAAGAGAATCGAAGTGTTTGAGATGTGGAGCTACAGAAAACTATCGAAAATTAGATGGATTAATAAGGTAAGGAATGAGGAGATTGTCCGCAGAATCGGCGAGGAAAGGAATATATGGAAATCACTGACAAGAAGAAGCGACAGGATGACAGTACATCTGTTAAAACACAAGGGAATAACTTCCGTGGTACTAGAGGGAGCTGTACAGTGTACAAACTGCAGAGGAAGACAGAGGTTGGAATACATCCAGCAAATAATTGAGGATGTAGAGTGCAACTGCTACTCTGAGATGAAAACGTTAGCGCAGGACAGGAATTCGCGGAGGACCTCATCAAAACAGTCAGAAGACTGGTGACTTCTTTATACAAAAAAGTGTATGTGACTGTCTCCCTTGTTGGGAAGTGTCGTCGCTACAAGTTCGTAATAAAATGAGAAACGATTTAGGAACCGTTTCCACTTGGTTTACTGAATGGCAGCTTTCTTTACATACGGATAAATGCAAGATAATAACCAAAACAAAGATTGATATTCTGATAGGATCTAGTAACATGATCAGTGATGAACACGTGTCACATTTCTTAAATGTCTAACAATAATTTCACGATGCCGTATGAAAAAGTAAGAAGCATGAGAAATTCGCAATAAGGAATGCTAATGTGATAGATACTATTTTGGATGGGTTCTGGTATAGTGCGGTCTTTTTTGCAACGAAAACCGTAAACAAGATATTAATGTGACCCAATAAAAAGTACTGCGCTAATGTTCGTAGTCACTATTGAGTAAGTATAACAGCAAACATGGAAGGAATCCTTAGACGCACGCGCTGGTAGCATCTTTATGGGTTGGTACAGCTCATACGGAATGGTAACTGAGATTCTCGCTGAACTTAAAGGTGGATCTTTGAGAGAACGACGATGTTGTTCTCGCGATATCTTATTGAGTAAACTGACAGAAATTATAGTTGCGGCAGACAGAGTAACAGATCTGTTGCCACCACTGAACGTATGCTGTAAGTACCACAAGAGTACGGAGGTAGGCATGCAATGCCTCAGTTTCCTTGCTCTGCTGCAAATGGAGTCAAGACAGATACTGGTATTACTGGTACGAAGTATCGTCTGTCCTACATTATACAGTGGCTTCCGGAATATATATGTACATTTTATTTCAGCAACGCTCTACCTCTGAATACCGCCTTGAAACCCTCAAAGAAGTGTTCAAAAAACACGCAACACGACTATACAGGAACTCGAGACACTCGAGCAATCCTTTCATCCTCACTCTGGGAAACTACGACCACAACCATAGGTGGAAGCACAAGCGGCCAAAGACACTACTAGGTAGTGCACAGCCACCTAAGGTAAACTAACTTGGACACAAACAAGCGACAAATGTTGGCAAGCCCCTGCATATCAGCAACGCTGACTGGTAATTACCAGCTGCTACTAGAGCCGACCAACAGGCCACAGCAGGGACACCGGCGAGCTCGCCCACTGACGCACAAACAATTCGCCAACAGAAAAACGATAATAAACCTAACTGTTGCAGGTTGCTGACGCTGAACGAAAGCTGAACACCGGCACCCGGCGGCAGCCGCAGAGCAACACCACCGCATAACGTCAAAGGTATCGACATGCATGGTACCCACTACTATCCAAGCCTACCCTTGCATGACCTATCGCAGACAGCAAGACATCCGCTATTGCTCTTACCACCCGACCTAACTTTCGCAGAGTTTTTTTCCCCTTGGCTCTCGCCTTGGCACTTTTTTTCCTCTGCCCTTCAAACCGCTACCCTTCGTTCGACTTCGAGCCAATCTATCTCCAGATGAGCGCGTATTAATGGTTAACCTTAACCACACTTACGCAAACATCGCAGTATCCATATCCTGCGACATCTCATCATGCCGGTGTAGGCGTGGAGGGGCTCCACCTCTATTTAAAAAAAAATAGCAACGCTCTACTCAAATTATGCTATGGTTGTAACCATTTACTAAACGTTCTTAAGATAATAGGTAGAGTTTCGAAATTATCCTGTCTTTCTGATCCGTTACACGTCTGGTTTCGAAAGCGTTGCAAATAAACTAATACTGACTTTACATTTTTGACGATACATGATGTTACTGACAGTACGTGATCATCAGTAAAGAGCACTGTTATTAATACACTGAAGCGCCAAAGAAACTGGTGTAGGTATGCGTATTCAAATACAGAGATATGTAAACAGGCAGAATAAAGCGCTGCGGTCGGCAACGCCTATATAAGACAACAAGTGTCTGGCGTAGTTGTTATATCGGTTACTGCTGCTGAATTTAAAGGTGAATCTTAGAACGAATGACGATGTTGTTCTCGCAACATCTTACTGAGTAAACTGGCAGAGCCTACAATGGCAGTATCAAGAGTTAAATGAGTTTGAACGTGGTGCTACAGGCGGCGCGCGGGCGATGGGACACAGCATCTCCTAGGTAGCGATGGAGTGGTGATTTTCCTGTACGACCACTACGCGAATGTACCGTGAACATCAGGAATTCTGTAAAACATCAAATTTCCGATATCGCTGAGGCTGGAAAAAGATCCTGCAAGAACGGGACCAACGACGACTGAAGAGAATCATTCACCGTGATAGAAGTGCAACCGTTCCGCAAATTGCTGCAGGTTTCAAAGCTGGGCTATCAACAAGTGTCAGCTTGCGAACCATTCAACGAAACATTATCGATATGGGCTGAAGGCCCACTGGTTTACCCTTGATGACTGCACGACACTAAGCTTTACGCCTCGTCAGGGCCCGTCAATACCAACATTGGACTGTTGATGACTGGAAACACGTTGCCTGATCGGACGAGTCTCGTTTCAAATTGTATCGAGCGGATGGACGTGTACGGGTATGGAGACAACATCATGAATCCATGGACCCTGCATGTCAGCTGGGGACTGTTCAAGTTATTGTGTGGGGCATATGCAGTTGGAGTGACATGGAACCACTGATACGTCTAGATACGACTCTGACAGGTGACATGTACAGGTACGTGAGCAACCTGTATGATCACCAGCATTCATTCATGTCCATTGTGCATTCCGACGGACTTGGGCAATTCCAGTAAGACAATGCGATACCCCATACGTCCAGAACTGTTACAGAGTTGCTTCAAGATCACTCCTCTAAGTTTAAATACTTACGCTGGCCACTAAACTCTCCAAACATAAACATTGTTGAGCATATCTGGGATGCCTTGCAACATGCTATTCAGAAGAGATCTCAGCCCCCTCGTACTCTTACGGTTTTATGGACAAACGTGCAGGATTCACTGTGTCAATCCCCTCCAGCACAACTTCAGACAAGAGTCGAGTCCATGCCACGTCGTGTTGGGGCAACCTGCGTGCTCGCGGGGGCCCTACACTATGTTAGGCAGGTGTACCAGTTTCTTTGCCTCTTCAGAATTGTTATAGCATATGGCGGATGCCAATGTTTAGGTTTTATTGATCATGATGAGGACAACGCAACACCCAGACCACGAGCGGAGAAAATCTACGACGCGGTCGGGTATCGAACCCGGACCCGATTCATTGCAGTCAGTCGCGCTGCCCACCTTTTTTTATCTTATTTTGTTCGTGATTGTTCGTTCTACTTGTTTGGGGCGGACGTCCATTGACGCTTGTTCAAGTTCATCGTCGTTCCATTCTCATTTGTTTTATTACAGAGGGCGGTTAGCCCTCTGATCGAACACGCTGAGCTGCCGTGCCGGCGGTCACCCAGCTAAGGGGGCGGACCTTCGGAAGAAATAATGAGCTATTTCTTTTCGTCGACACAAAATGTGCTCGATTTTTGCAAGTGCTTTGGTTCTAATGCGTATCCAATCTGCTGCCACACGTACATACGTGTTGTACCTGTTTATCTACAGAGTGGATAGTCGTAGACGTTCAATGTGCTAGGTTACCACACCATTTCGTAATTACAATAAGCTGTTAGATTACTTTGTACTCGCATTTTGACATAGAGTAAAGGATGACCTCGAGCAGAATAAGCAAACCAGTTTGCACTGTAACAGTTCATAATATGCTGAAGCTTAGTTTCTGGTACTTGTTCAACACCGATTCGTTAATAATGTAATGACGCCAACCCGTTGTACGCCAGTGATTCATTTGGTATTATCATTATAGATATTCCTCCGTTAGAAGGAAGTACACGTTCGCGAACGCTGTTGGGGAATAAATAACTTTGAATCGTTACGTCTTGGGCATTTTTGGTACTGGCATATTTACAGCAACCGTATCACCTCTAAATCTACGCTGTTACTGAAAACACGTAACTTCTGTTAAAGTCATACGGCTTTCACGGAAAATGTCAATTGCGCAACAAAGCGTGAAATTAAAAACTGTGGCATGTATCTCTTGATATCGCTGCGCATCGGTTCAACATCTTTGCACACTTTTAAACCTATAGAATCCTTATGATGGATTACAGGTCAAACACCTCATCATAGCCTGATGTGGAAAGGCGCGGTCAATGTTTACGAGACTTCCGTTGGGAATAGTTCGACTCACAAGCCCATTACCTTGATTACAAAATGAAGCAACCTTCTAGGCTTATGACACGGCGGCATGAAAGTTACATGTGTTTCTGGCCAAGAGGTCATGCTTCTAAGAATAGAATTACGCTGAAAGCTGTAGCCCGTAGAAACATTATCGTAATTTCGGCTATTAGGAAACCTTCAGTTTACTTTCAAGGTAACTTGCCTATGAACGCCTTGTAAAATACTAACAATTTTCGTAAAGTTTACGACGCTCTAAGTAAAATAAGTGAACTCTTAGTAGGATAAAAATTGTAGGACAATAGGAGTGTTTCTTGCTTAACATTTTGAGATACAATTAATCACATTAGGTCTCATATTGACGTTATTACAATTCTGTGAAGATCAGTAAATTACATTCTTTATTTATTATTCCATACTTGGAATCAGTGCAATGGCTATCATTCTTGCATGCTTAAAATTTTAAGTAAAAATTAACGACACACGTATCTAAGGAGTGGACTACAGTCATGCCAATTGAGTCACAAGTGTTTATTCTAAATCACAAGTGTTTATTCTAAAACTATGTATATCTGATAATAAAAATTAAGGTTAATTTTTTTATAATTAATCAATATATATTTTTCTTCCTGTTGATGGTACGTTTGTGTCTTTAGTCTACTTCATCCATATATTAACCAGAAACACCCCAAACAATTCAGATCTGTACCTCAAATAGATTTATTGTGCATAAAATAAAAAACAGAAACTTTAATTTGTCTCGCCCGCGTTGCCTATACATTTCAGTTGCATAATCGTCTTGGTTTACATGTTCCTCATCTTCCCTCTTCCATTTCTTGTTTCTTCTTGTTATTCTGTCCTTTTCAGTTGCCTCAAAACCAACTTTTCAGCTTTGGTTACTCATGGAATCATTTGGCACAGTGATGGTCTCATATTGAACCCTCATGAATCCTAGCATCTCTGGAATGTCAAACCTGCTGAATTCCCTAACATTAAGACAAATTACAGCTTGTAACGTAACAGCGCTCAGTTCTGAATCCAGGCGTTCCCGTATCTAATGGTTGAAACATTCATTCATATTTTGCGTTTTCCATGTAAGTACCGTGAAAATACTTTACTATCCCCTAGGTCCCCATATATGGGCTTAATTACTTCTAGTAGTGCACAGTGGCAGGGAGTGATGGTTAACTTAAACTTTACAAATTGCAAGTGCTTTCTTGTATCCACGCCATAAGTCTACACCATTGTTACAAACCCGGTGCTGTGAATTGCCATCCATAGAAGCTTTATGGAAGAAAGTAGCCCAAACTGCTTTCCTCATTACCTGTATATCACTCTGATTCCTCCTTATGGCTAAATCATAATTAAGCTGCAGCTTGTCCACCTCTTCCTTAGTGAGACGATCACCGAGCGAGGTGGCGCAGTGGTTAGCACACTGGACTCGCATTCGGGAGGACGACGGTTCAATCCCGCGTCCGGCCACCCTGATTTAGGTTTTCCGTGATTTCCCTAAATCGCTCCAGGCAAATGCCGGGATGGTTCCTTTGAAAGGGCACGGCCGACTTCCTTCCCCGTCCTGCCCTGCTCCGATGAGACCGATGACCTCGATGTCTGGTCTACTCCCCCAAAAACAACCTAAATTAAGCGTTTCCGGACACAGGTCCACGTAACATCTTTTCTTTATTTGTGTGTGAAGAATGTTTCCTGAAAGTTTGGCCGTACCTTTTTGTAACACCCTGTATAAGACAAGTGTCTGGCGCAGTTGTTGGATCGGTTACTACCGCTGCAATGGCAGTTTATCAAGGTAAAGTCGGCGCACAATTGATGGGACACATCATCTCCGAGGTAGCGTTGTAGTGGGGATTTTTCCCGTATGACCATATCACGAATGTACCGTGAGTATCAGGAATCAGCTGAAACACAGAGGCTCGTTCATCGTGACAGAAGCGTAACCCTTCCGCAGATTACTGCAGATATCAATGCTGGGCCATCAACAAGTGTCAGCGTGCGATCCATTCAACGAAACATCTTCAACATGGGCTTTCGGAGCCGAAGGCCCACTCGGGTACCCTTGATGGCTGCACGACACAAAGCTTTACGCCTCGACTGGGCCTGTCAATACCAACATTGGTCTGTTGTGACTGGAAACACGTTGCCTGGTCAAACGAATCTCGTTTCAAATTGTATTGAGCAGATACAACCTCTTGAATGCATGGACCCTGCATGTCAGCTGGGGACTGTTCAAGCTGGTGGAGGCTCTGTAATGGTGTGGAGCGTGTGCAGTTGGAGTGATATGGAACCTCTGATACGTATAGATACGACACTGACAGGAGACACGCACGTAAGCATCCTGTCTGATCACCTGCATCCATTCATGTCCATTGTGCATTCTAACAGACTTGGGCACACACTGCATGGGTGTGTGTGATGTCCTTAGGTTAGTTAGGTTTAAGTAGTTCTGAGTTCTAGGGGACTGATGACCTCAGAAGTTAAGTCCCATAGTGCTCAGAGCCATTTGAACCATTTTTTGTTATTGGCTGCAGAATAAGCCTGAAGGGGTCGTTGCTTCTTTATTCAAGCAGCTCCTCATTTGGCCTTGGGAGGCTGAGTGGGCCACGTCGCTGATCTCCGTACCTCAGAAAAACGTCTGATAAAGTACCAGCAGTCGAACTCGGGTCCTTCCGCATTAGATGCAGCGATGCTATCCGCGCACCTCCCCCCCTCAATTTTTCTTTCTTTTTTTTTTCAGAAAATCCTTGTAGTGATAGGAGAGAACGGACACGGCCGGCTTCAGGCCGGGTGGCGATAGGTTAGGCACTGATCGAATTCCGAGGCTTGGCCACGATAGGTTAGGCACTGATCGAATTCCGAGGCTTGGCCACGATGTCTCGCCCCGTCCTTTCCATTCATCACTTTTTTTGCGCTGGTCCCTGAGATGGTACTTGCCTATTTTTATTTTTATTTTTAAATTTTTATTTATTTACTTTTTTGAAACCTTACTTATTACTCAAAAAAGAAAGAATCAGAATCGGAGTTAATCCTAGATGATTTCCGCCACTTAAAAAACAAAAAAGTTCATTTCCAATCGTTGCTTGCAACAGTTTTTGTTTATTTTTGTTATTAAAAAACAAGGCAAATGGGGCCACAAAAATGAAATAAATTATGTAACAATAAGCATGATGAAATACCACGAGGACCGGTTAACTCATCACTTTTTTGTCAATTGTGCCAGGAGCCAGTTAACGGAAATGAAACATTCTAGAGAAAAGAGATTGTACACATCATCCAACTACTTGACGATTAAATACGAGATACGGCATATTTGCAAAAAGCGCACGATAGCGTGGTATCGTTTGCCACGTCCAGTGGGCCGTAACCACACACTGGTGAAAGGCACAATTGCATGGGTCATATCCGCTCCCCATCATGTAATGAACATAATGCCCGTGACTGTGTTGTTCTTCTTTCTGGAAAAGAAGGCTGAATCGTGACGCAGGAGAACCTCGCCTGAGATGGCCGCTTCCGTCGTGCTGGCAAGAAAGGCCTGTTGTCAGCAGAACCAACTCTAGTGCCTGTCTCCGCAGGAGACCAATCGATGACATAATGTATCCGTTTCATGGTAGCGATTGCATCGGTGTGTCTCACTAACGCCAATGTGAGAAAGTTGAACGCTGAAGGGGAAAGATTATGAACGACTTGGTACCATGAGGACGCCACTTCCATCAGAAAAATAGGTTGGCTTTCAATCTTCCAATCTGTCTGAGGCGACAGGGACTCCACAGAGGAAACGCAATTCTGAAACGTCCAGCGACATAACAACATATTTTACAGGAAGATGCTACTGGGAAAAACTATCAACCCCCAAATAATTAACATGAACAAAAATTCCCGAATATGCCTTAATTTATTATTTATTCTACCAAAATCTACTGGAGGGGTCAAGTTCGCAAGACGGAGACAGACGAAAAGGCGAGATACAAGTGACTGGGGGACCCGAAGACATGTCAACATACTGCGTCAAGGAACAGAAGCCTTGGCCCGAACTTCTGGGAAGCACAAACCTCCCATTGGCCGAGGTCTCGCCTAGCGCACCCGAAAAACAGAGTTTCGCCAGATGAACCTGCCTAATAAACGTTGTAACTTTCGAGACACCATCGCTGGAAGGGGAAATATTTGTGCAACAACACGTAAGTTTCCAAGGTATGAACCTTATGAAGTAACTAGAGGGAGTAATACTCAGATTCAGGGATCCCTCCTTGATCCCATCCGTGACGAACTTCTAGTTTAACGTAGCCATCTGCATCGGGCAATGCTAAATAACAACATCCAACTATCGATAGCAGGCGACCTCCACAGCCCATGGAATCTCAACCACGTCAAATTCCTGTAAACCGAGTAACGGATATTTCCGATCGTTACCCTGTGGCCCTGTAAGACGACAAAATGCATCCAAAACTTTCCTGAACAACGGCATGTCGTCATGAGTACGAAGAAGTACCATAACGTCATCGGCATACGCCCGGACGATATACTTTTCTCCCAGTAACGACCAGCTACCCAATCTAGCAGCTATGGACTGCGGTAAGGGTTCAAGAAACAGGACGAATAACGATGTAGACAGGGGACTCCCCTGTAGGACACCGAGCGAGGTGACGCGGTAGTTAACGCACTGGACTCGCCTTCGGGAGGAAGACGGTTCAAATCCGCGTCCGGCCATCCTGATTTAGGTTTTCCGTGATTTCTCCAAAGTGCTTCAGGGAAATGCCGGGATGGTTCCTTTGAAAGGGCACCGCCGATTTCCTTCCCCATCCTTCCCTCATCCATTGGGAATGATGACCTCGCTGTTTGGTCCCCTCCCCCAAATTAACCAACCAACGACCCAGCACACCGACACACTTCTATGGGGGTAGTAAGACGACCATTCATGTCAACAGATGACTGCATACCAATAATTAGATTAAAAAATGATTAAAATGGCTCTGAGCACTATGGGACTTAAGTTCTGAGGTCATCAGTCCCCTAGAACTTAGAACTACTTAAACCTAACTAACCTAAGGACATCAGACACATCGATGCCCAAGGCAGGATTCGAACCTGCGACCGTAGCGGTCGCGCGGTTCCAGACTGTAGCGCCTAGAACCGCTCGGCCACTCCTGCCAGCCCAATAATTAGAGAGGCCGTCAACTCTCGCAACAGAAGATGACGAAAAAGGCATGATTAAAGTCAATAATATTTAAAGCTCCCTACACGGGGACAATGGAAGCAATCAAGATGCGATCACGACATTCAGCAACGGGAGTCAGAAGAGTACAACCTGGTAGACACCATTGATAACGAGCAACAATGGCAGGAAGCAAAATCGAGAAACGGCTATTAGTCGCCCGCTCTGTGATTTTGTGATCAAAACTAAGTAGTGCTAATGGTCGGACCTAATCCACAGACAGACGTCCCGTCTTTTTGGGAAACCATTTGGTTATGGAGGCGTATGCCTTCGGATACTCCCAAAATGACCTTTACATCTGACGATTTTGTTCCGTTGAGAACGACGTGTTGAGTTTTACCTGGAAATCAGTCGTGAATCCAAAGAGAAATCGATTCGATACTCGGTAAGTGAATCTAATGCCTTCCGGCGTATCCAGTGTAAAATAGAGCACATTTTCAGTGCCGTAAGACCTAAACCGAATGTGACGGTCGTGTGCACGAGACGCTAGTGCGCGCCTTGCCCTCATAGCAGGTGACCGCGTGGACATTCGACCCTCCTCGCCGGCGGCCGCAGTGCGTAGCGGTGCGCCCGCCGCAGCACGCCCTGGGGACAGGCAGCCGTGGCCAGGCCAGGTGGACGTGGCGCGGCCGTAAGTTAGCGGCCCAACGAGGCGGCCACGCGAAGCTGACAGCGGGCTTCGGGCCGCGGCTGACACGATGGCGGGCCGCCAGCTCTGGCGCGCGGCGGCGGGTTTTCGCAGCAGCCGCGAACGTAAATAGCCGTAGTGGCGCGGTGCGTATTTCTGGCGGCGAGACGCCTTGGCTGGCCAGCCAGCGCGGCGTCGCCGTCCGCCGTCTGCACCGCCACCGCCACGGCGCCCGCGGCGGCCAGGTGAGCCGTGTCGTGTCGTGTCGTGTCGTGTCGGCTCGAGCGTACCTAGGATCTGCTCGATGCTCGATGCGGCGAGAAGCACCACGGAGGATCGCCATAAAGTCTCGATTATCCTCTCGAAAAAAATCAGGCTGAGACCATGAAACACGATCTTTACGTAATTGCTCTTCAACGCGACACTCTTTTTGCCAACGGGCGGCCGCTGTGGCCGAGCGGTTCTAGGTGCTTCAGTCCAGAACCGCGCTGCTGGTATGGTCGCAGGTTCGAATCCTGCCTCGGGCATGGATGTGTGTGATGTCCTTAGGTTACTTAGGATTAAGTCGTTCTAAGTTTAGGGGACTGATGACCTCAGATGTTAAGTCCCATAGAGCTTAGAGCCATTTGATTTTTTTTTTTTTTTTGTCAACGATGGCGGGGATCCTTGCTGTTCTGGAAAGTTTCCGCCTCCAAAGTCATCTCGTCGTCATTCTGGACATGCCTCCCACGCAATGGTTTCTTCGCCTCAGAAGCAGTCCAGGATAGGCTAACGGTGTTTTCCTCGCAAAAAATATTCTACTCTTTTCGAATATAGGCCTTAAATTAGGGAGAAATTTCTGGAACTGTACTTTTGGAGCACAACACTGTTTGGAAGTGAATTATGGAGTATGGAAAACCCGAAAAAAAGAAAATCAAAGCGTTTGAGGTGTGGCACTACAGAAGCATGTTGAAGATTTGGTAGACGAATTAGACAAAAAAGAGGAGGTTCTCTATGCAATTGGGTAGGAAATGAATATATGAACAACGCAGAGAAGAGGGGAAAAAAGTAACAAATGCGTTAAGGCATCAGGGAAATACTTCCATAATACTAGAAGGGGCTCTAACGAGGACATTTTACATCTACATCTACATGTATACTCCGCAAGCCAACATATGGTGCGAGGCGGAGGGCCGTCTGTGCCACCACTAGTCAGTTCCCTTCCTGTTCCACTCGCAAATAGAGCAAGGGAAAAACGAATGTCTCCATGCCACCGTACGAGCTCTAATGTCTCTAATCTTATTGTCATGGTCCTTACGCGAAATGTACTTCGGTTGTCAGTAGGAGCGTTCTGCAATCAGTCTCATATGTAGGTTCTCTAAATTTGCTCAACAGAGTTCCTCGAAAAGAACATCGTCTTCCCTCTAGGGACTCCCCTTTCCCTCACGGAAGCATCTCCGTAATACACTACTGGCCATTAAAATTGTTACACCAAGAAGGAATGCAGATGATAAAAGGGTATTCATTGGACACATATATATTACTGGAACTGACATGTGATTACATTTTCACGCAATTTGGGTGCATAGATAATGAGAAATCAGTACCCAGAACAACCACCTCTGGCCGTAATAACGGCCTTGATACCCCTGGTCATTGAGTCAAACAGAGCTTGGATGGCGTGTACAGGTACAGCTGCCCATGCAGCTTCAACACGATACCACAGTTCATCAAGAGTAGTGACTGGCGTATTGTGACTAGCCAGTTGTTCGGCTACCATTGACCAGACGTTTTCAGTTGGTGAGAGATCTCGAGAATGTGCTGGCCAGGGCAACAGTCGAACATTTTCTGTTTCCAGAAAGGCCCATACAGGACCTGCAACATGCGGTCGAGCATTATCCTGTTGAAATGTAGAGTTTCGTAGGGATCGAATGAAGGGTAGAGCCAAGGGTCGTAACACATCTGAAATGTTGTAACGCCACTGTTCAAAGTGCCGTCAATGCGAACAAGAGGTGACCGAGACGTGTAACCAGTGGCACCCCCTACCATCACGTCGGGTGATACGCCAGTGTGGCGATAACGAATACACGCTTCCAATGTGCGTTCAACTCGTTGTCGCCAAACACGGATGCGACCATCATGATGCTGTAAACGGATCCTGGATTCATCCGAAAAAATGACGTTTTGCCATTCGTGCACCTAGGTTCGTTGCTGAGTACAACATCGCAGGCGCTCCTGTCTGTGATGCAGCGTCAAGGGGAACCGCAGCCATGGTCACCGAGCTGATAGTCAATGCTACTGCAAACGTCGTCGAACTGTTCGTGCAGATGGTTGTTGTCTTGCAAACGTCCCCAATTGTTGACTCAGAGATCGAGACGTGGCTGCACGATCCGTTACAGCCATGCAGATTAGATAACTGTCATCTCGACTGCTAGTGATACGAGGCCGTTGGGATCCAGCACGGCGTTCCGTATTACTCTCCTGAACCCACCGATTCCATATTCTGCTAACAGTCATTGGATCTCGACCAGCGCGAGCAGCAATGTGGCGATACGATAAACCGTAATCGCGATAGGCTACAATCCGATCTTTATCAAAGTCGGAAACGTGATGGTACGCATTCTCCTCCTCATACGAGGCATCACAACAACGTTTCACCAGGCAACACCGGTCAACTGCTGTTTGTGTATGAGAAATCGGTTGGAAACTTTCCTCATGTCAACACGTTGTAGGTGTCGCAACCGGCTCCAACCATGTGTGAATGCTCTGAAAAGCTAATCATTTGCATATCACAGAATCTTCTTCCTGTCGGTTAAATTTCGCGTCTGTAGCACGTCATCTTCGTGGTGTAGCAATTTTAATGGCCAGTAGTGTGCTTGCGTGTTGTTCGAACGTATTGGTAACAAATGTAGCAGCCCAACTCTGAATACCGTCGACGCCTTCCTTTAATCTGACCTGGTGCGGATATCCCAAACACTCGAACAGTACTCAACAATGGGTCGCACTAGTGTCCTGTATCCGTCACTTTTACAGATGAACCACACTTTCCTAAAATTCTACCAATAAACTGAAGTTAGCCATTCGGCTTCCCTACTGCGATCCACATACTGTGTCAAGCATCTAACCAAAGACTTCGTTTTATTGGCAGGACACTTGGAAAATGTAACAGATAGTGTAAACTGCCTACATTACGATTGTCCGTCCTCTTTTAAAGTACTGCTGTGTGGGCTGGTATCCTAACCAGATAGGACTGACGGAGTATATCGAGAAAGTTCAAAGAAGGGGAGCATGTTTAGTATAATCGGGAAACGGGGAAGAGAATGTCACTGGAATGATACAGGATTTGAGGTGGGCATCATTAAAACATACTCGTTTATCGTTGCGGCGGAATCTTCTCACGAAATTTCGATCACCAAATTCCTCCTCCGAATGTGAAAATATTTTGTTGACGCCGACCTATACAGGGAGAAACGATCACCATAATAAAGGAAATCAGAGCTCGCACGGGAAGATATAGGTGTTCGCTTTTTAGAGAATTATTGTGAAGGTGGTAGGTACTTAAATGTGATTTGCAGAGTATCCATGTAAATGCAGCTTCCATTTCATTTTGTTTTGCGACGTTACGACTAGATATTCAATGGACGTGAGTGTGTCAGGCAGCACACTGCTAATGTTGTACGCGAACATTATGGATTTCTTTTTCCTACTCATCTACATTAACTTACATTTTTCTACATTTAGACCTAGCTACCATTCATCACACCAACCAGTAATGTTGTTTAAGTCGTTTTGTATCCTCCTACCGTCATTTGGCGCTGAAGACCTTGCTGTCGTGCGCCCACAAACCCCTCTACTACTACTACTACTCCTACCGTCACTCAACGACAACACCATTCCATACACCACTGCATCAACAAACAGCCCCAGACTGCTTCTTACCCTGTCCGCCAGATCGTTTCCACAGTCCTATCACACTTCCCTGGGGCACTCCTAACCATACCCTTGTCTCTGCTGAACACTCGCCGTCCAAGACAACAAGCCTTCGAACCACTCACACACTTGGGAGCATATTCCGTATGCTTGTATCTTCGTTAGCAGTCGGCAGTGTGGTACCGTGTCAGATGGAGTACGGAAATCTTGGAATGTGTAATCTGCCTGTTGCCCTTCATCCATGATTTGTAGATTCTCAGCTGAGAAAGGAGGAAGCAAAGTTTCGCATGAGCGATGCTTTCTAAAACCGTGTTGATTTGTGGTCAGTTGCTTCTCCCTCTCAAGGAAATTTATTATATTTGAGTTGAGAATATGCTCAAGGATTCTGCTGCATACCGATGTTAAAGATATTGGTCTGTAATTTCGTGTCCGTTCTTTTACATTTATATACAGGAATCATCTGCGCTTCTCTCCAGTCGCTTGGGACGTTGGGTGTAAGTGCTAATCTGACATAAACAACTACTGACAACGCTGAGAAAACCGGAAAGATGACAGAAAACTTTAGTAGGAGTTGTAGTCATTAAGTTTCAATTGCAGTAGAATTCCATTTACTCGAACTCCAATTTACGGGTCACTAGTTATCAGGATCGTTTTGATGTGAAAGAAATTTGTACTATATGACAAAAATTGCTAGTTCTGTTCAATAGTTAAAATTAGAGTATCAGCACGCCGTACGTTCCTTTATTGTTCCAAAATCAATCCGCTGCGAATGTATTAAAAGACAAAATCTTCATTTAACAACGAGTACAGCCTGTATCATGATCTTATCGTATACACTGATTTGTCGCTACTCGTTCCGTCTTCTGTATCAAAATGGAAGTGATAGATACAGGTACACGTAGATAAATGTGCAAAGGATACCACGAACCATAGTCTGAAGGCCCATAGAGCCAAGTATTACAAGTCCATTTCATTGCATAAGCTTAATTGAGTATAATTCTTCCCACTCACAGAGTTCCTATTTTCGGCTGGTAATAATCCGAAGTGCTAGTTTCCGTGTACAGTGGGATCTAAATTTGCTACTGACTGGAGCTCTGCCCTGCTTGTCGATTGGTGGTCTCTATCTATGTATTGATTACAGATGATGTGGAACTGCGTCGCTTTTTGCATCCAGTTCGTCATCAGCGACCAGGAAACAGAGGTTTTTTAATGTGTATGACCACATACTCAACAGGCGAAAGCAATTTGCACTGGTTATCTCCATCTAAGTTACAACTCTTGTGGCTAGTATTCGTATTCAGATTTTGTTTTATTTTTCTGCCAACTATTCATGACTGGGTCATAACACTGAGTCTTCGCCTTTTTTGACGGTTAATCCACATGTTTCTACTGCTTTATACGTGTTTAGCGTAAAAATTTTTTTCATCAGACATCTAGTATACTAGCCTATGTTCTTTCTCAAAAAATGGCTCTGAGCACTATGGGACTTAACTTGTGAGGTCATCAGTCCCCTAGAACTTAGAACCACTTAAACCTAACTAACCTAAGGACATCACACACATCCATGCCCGAGGCAGGATTCGAACCTGCGACCGTAGTGGTCGCGCGGTTCCAGACTGTAGCGCCTAGAACAGCTCGGCCACTACGGCTGGCGTTCTTTCTCATCATTAAACCCGTCTCCATACAAAATTTTATGAAAACAGGTTCAGCTGTTTAGTCGTGAACTTATAACCGACAGAGTTACTTTAGCATTTATAGCTTTGGTATGGATGCGACTCTGGATTTCAGGCAACGCGGGACACCAGAAGACTTTCTTGGACGATCCCAGCAGATTGATCAAAATCTCGTGTGCTGAAGGAGGTGTTTGAAGGGGAACACGTCGCAGTGTAATCAGTAAGAAGATTTTACCTTCAATGAATATCTCACTTCATCTGGTTGCCGAATTTAAAATCAGTGGGGTGGAAGTCTGTACATTTTTTGTTTGTTTTGTTTTTGCAGTGGACAGGTCACAGCTTCGTAGTGAATCACGGACGAGCGAAGATTCGACAGTAGAACAAAATGCTTGACAGTATAGTCTGATTTAATTCTGAGCCGTAGATTCGTTTCCTACGTTTTAATCGACCAGTTCTGCCTTAATGTTCAACTACATTTTGTGACGATTTAACGAGAAGTGAGAATCTCTGAACGAGACAATTTAAGCGAATATGAATAAAACATAAAGCGCTCCCAGTCTTAAGAGATATGCAAATTATGCTAGTTATATTCGGTTGCAAGTTCTAATTTATGATGGTTGCAGACAACAGGTAGAATTCTCTTCCGTGAAATAAGTACTTTCCCTTTAATATCATGTGTACATAAAGCGGCAAAAACTGATAATAATTCACGCTATCTCATATAGACATACAATTAGCAAATATTGAAGTATAGAAACTGATAATAATTCAGGCGAACATCACATGAACGTACAACTAGCATATGTTTACGTTGAGAAAATTTTGTAATATATGTCTCACACTTCTTGTGACACTGAATATGAGAAAAAAGGAACAGCGCTTGTGCTGTATACGCGTTCAGTACATGGTAGTTTAGAATAGCATGATATTAGTAACAATAAACTACCATTTCTTAATTTGAGAGAACATAATGCGACAGTTACTTCGTTTTCGAATGGAAAGTGATAGTATGTGCTACAAATCAACCAGACAAACACTTACGGAATTCATTTGATAGTTGACTATGTCAAAATTCGTCCTTGTTTAAAATCAGTCTTCCGCAATGAAGAGCAGAGCTAAACTGAACTCTATACTATGGGCGATTCAAATGGGCGGAACTCACAATGGATTCCATTGCTTGATCATCATGTAGTTTTACACATACAGGAATTAAATGATCTTTAATTAGCTTCAGCGAATGAGTAACTGACTTGCTACACCACTATACATTTGCCCAGTTCAGAGAGCACAGATTGGTTGCATGTCCACATTGTGTGTTGGATACGATCGACTACTATGAAATGGTCTAGCGAGTGTCAGATAGCCGCGCGGAGTGGTCACCGATTGCGCGGCCCCTCCCGCCGGAGGTTCGAGTCCTCCCTCGGACATGGGTGTGTGTGTTATTCTTAGTTTAAGTTACTTTAAATAGTGTGTAAGTCTAGGGACCGACGACCTCAGCAGTTTGGTCCCTTAGGAATTCACACACACACACACACACACACACACACACACACACAGTGTCAGACACAATTGCACGAACGAGCAACACAGTTCAGATACGGGGACAAATGGTTCAAATGGCTCTGAGCACTATGGGACTCAACTGCTGTGGTCATAAGTCCCCTAGAACTTAGAACTACTTAAGCCTAACTAACCTAAGGACATCACACACAGCCATGCCCGAGGCAGGATTCGAACCTGCGACCGTAGCAGTCGCACGATACGGGGACAGAGCGATCCAGCTGAACACACAGCCCAAGTACATATTTTCAGTTGGACAGAGACAAACTTTTATTGAGTTTACGGAGCACCGTCCCCGTGGACAATAATGAATTTACGAGCTACTTGAAGTTCGCCCTCCAGCGCTTTCCGAGGACTCAATGTTGAACTTTGAAGTGTGCCAGAAGGAGTAAGATGCGTGAAGTTGTCCGCTTGTGTGTGTGTTGTGTGTGTGTGTGTGTGTGTGTGTGTGTGTGTGTGTGTGTGTGTGCGTGTGTGTGTATGACGGAGAGAGAGAGAGAGAGAGAGAGAGAGAGAGAGAGAGAGAGAGAGACAGAGACAGAGACAGAGGCAGAGAGAGAGAGAGAGAGATCATAACATATGAAGTTTTAGTCAGCTGACTTCCGCAATACTTTTACGACCTGGCCCAAAATGAAGTAACACTTGAACCCAACTCTTAAATATAAGGTAGTCGTGAAGGGATGTGAGCTCTCATCGTCACCGTAAAACGTTTTTCGCAAAACTGTTCTTAAAAAAGAAACAACAAGTGATAAATTAGATAATTTAATACTTCTTCCTTGAAGAGATTAGCTGAGAATATGTCCTGCAACTACTGTAAGGCATGAGATATGTTGAACAGCACATCAGATTCTCAGAAGCACATTTAAATTCTTAAAATTATTTTAATTGGCGCAGGCGACATAGAATCAGATCCGACTCATACCGTGTGTCACAATCAGCATCTGTGGCACGCAAGGAGTGCCAATGTTGCAGAAGGCAGGGTGCCAATTGTAATACATTTCCACACAGAGCCGACCCGTAACCAAGGAGTGCAAACGGCACAGTATGACGGCACTCAATGCGTCATTATGCGAATTTTGCCGTACGGAGCCATATCGTGCAACATCCAAGCTCAGTCTCTCTACCGTGTCTTAGCTCTGACGGAAAGTGAGAAGGTAAGAGAGACTCACAATAACCGTACGGGCAAGTTCGATGGCACCTCCGGATAATGAAGGCAAATGACCGCATCGCCGACTGCGATGACGTTATGCCCGGCTTAAATACCTCTGTTTCAGAGGTGTGTGTGTGTGTGTGTGTGTGTGTGTGTGTGTGTGTGTATGTGTGTGTGTGTGTGTGTGTGTGTGTGTGAAAGAGAGAGAGAGAGAGAGAGAGAGAGAGAGAGAGAGATAGACAGATATAGAGGGACAGAGGGGGGGGGGGGAGGGAGGGAGGGAGGGAGGGAGAGAGAGAGACAGACAGACAGACAGAGAGAGGCAGGGGGAGAGAGAGAGATCATAATAGATGAAGTTTTAGTTAGCTGACTTCCACAATACTCTTACGAGCTGGCCCATAAATGAACACCTAAACCCAATCATTGAATGTAGGGAAGTCGTGCCAATGGTTGATTCCGTCGGAATGACAGTCCTAACGTGCTGTCTATTGCCTGAGTGAAGACATCGCTACCGAGACCGCAGCCAGCCGGCTGCAGTGGAACTTCACCACTGCAAGCAGCCACTGTGATTTGGTCACTTCTGTGACCCGTGCCGTCTCCTTGGTTGTATGGAGTGTTGCTGATTTGGTGTTTGGAATATCCGCCTACACGACACTGGCCATCCGTAATATGCTGTTGATACAGTCCTAACAAGAGAATTTTAGCTGCTAAGACGCACTGTAAGTATTTTGAAAGAAATGTTGGAAACTGTCAAATTCATAGCCCGCCAGGCGGCTGGAGCGGAGTAAACTCTACCAGATCCGTGGCACGCTGAACATGCGCAACACCGCGGTCGCCTGTGCTTGATTGATGGCGCATTGATAAACCGGTAACACGACACTGTGCGACAGTAATTGTAAAACAAATTTCGATAAGTGTTGACAATCGAGATAAAACGAAATTAATTTTCTTGGTGTTTTCTTCGTATATGCCTCCTAAAAGCATCTGTCTGCGCAGGTGCCAGAGCTTTACAGTAATGCAGAATCCAATTACCATTGTCAGTCTTACAAAGATGAAATACGGAGAACGTGGTATGCATTCGAAATAGCCTACTTCTCCTGAAGACCTTATGTGCTACTCGTTTGCTAATTCCTTGGACATTGATTAGAATGATGTCGACGTTTCGTTAGGAATGGTGGAAACTTTAGAAGAAATAATTAATAACTCTGACGATTCTGTGAACTGTGCTCTGGAAGATTATTTTAGTTCCAATAAGAGTCCTGAACAAGAAGACCTTCCTAGCCCAAAGAAAGCGTGCACAGTAATATCTTTCAGTGACAAAGAATAGACTGTGAAGTATTGTTTAAGGAAGGAGTGAGATAACGCAAAGCCGGTTTCATTTCGTAATATATGAACATGAACTGTATAAACGGGAGAAAGACTGACACGAAGTAAAAATTTGTACCAAAATGAAATTCGTGGGAGTGTGAAAGAAAAAAAACTATTCGAAAAGTTCAAAATTGCTCGTGAGAGATATGACACCGCTACCGAAACAGATCTATGAGGCCACACCTTCCAAGTAGCAAATTAGATGAAATTGTTGGTTTCCAAGCTTCTTCGACATGATTCCCAAATCAAAGACTGATACAGGCTCGGAAGTAAGAAAATTATGAAGTTTAGTTCAGGATATCGTATACAGGAGGTACCTTTAATTGGCAATACTGCAGAGAATTTCGTAGCTGATGTGAAGACGCAGCTTACGTTATTCCCCGCTTTGGTGGGTATGAAGCCGATCATTCAAATTTCGTTAAAGAACTGCTTGCAAATCGCACTTTATCATTTCGGGTCGAAAAAAAGACAGAGTCGGGTGTGCAATCGATGAATGCTGTGACACACTGGTATACAATAACATCTGTGATAGAGTGGATTACTGCATCTGCAGCTTTATATCTTTCGTTAGGAACCTCAAGGCAAATTAGGACCATAAATAAAAAAGAAAGGAGTCTTTAGTTGCAAAAATCTTGCAATGATATTATTAGAATCGGGGAAAGTGGGAAGAATAACTTTAAACATTTTGTCCTAAGTGTGCTCTTACCAGTTACACAAAATAATCTATTACTTTTGTTGGATGTTTGGCTTAGACATAACGACACTTCTGTCTTGAGGTGGTCGACGAAGAGACTATTGATATGATTCGGATTCCAGCCAGAACAAATTACGTGACTGAAACTCTCGACAAATAATTCTTTCTGCAATTTAAACCATTTTTCAACGAATTTCCAGGCAATATAATATCCGTTAGCTCTTTGTCATTTAACTCTATCATCGCAACAGTATTCTTAAACATCAGCCGTTTGTCAGTTTGCGTCACCGTGTTTTACGAATTTGATCAAAAGTGCCTGGTACACAACGCAATATGCAGAACAACGGCGTCAAGTCTTCACAATAAAGTTAGTAATTACTGTGATGTTCCTAAATGCATTAATTTTTCTTTTATCATATGTAGTTGATCTAAGGGAAATGTTTGTTTTCACGTTTCAGTTGACACTTCGCGATTTTGTGACTACTATAGGTGATCAACAAGGAATTGTTTTATTATTAGTAAAGTGTACATTATTCAAAAATTATGATAAGATCCGTGGTACAAGAATTATCGTAAAATGAAGTATTTGTGAGAAATATTTAATTTCCACAAATTAATGTCTCGATTGATACAAGTCTTCTGTAGCGGGGTATCAAGCACGGCTTTGACTTTTTCTCTTTGCTACTCAACTTTATAAACATTATATCTGCAACAGTTTAACTATCGATATGACCTGCAAGTTATTAAGAAAAGGAAACATTATCGTATCTGATATTTTTCATATAGTTTATGTGACTTGCATTGTGTCTGAATAGGTAAAATTTTGACATTGCATTTCTTTCGGGGTATTCTTCCTGTGTACAAAATTGTAGGGTAGGTATCAACATGTCGGATAGGATGATACCCTGGTAATTGCACTTCCATCTTTGAGAGCTCTGGGATGGACTTTACGAGCTGTTGGTCAACCAGTGTAAGCTTGCGCCTGCAGAGTTCTAATCCAGCTACCAGCACGACATTGCTGTCGGTCCTGGTGCAAGCTCAGGACGCTGCTTCCACATTCCTTGCTTCCACATTCCATGTCGCACTGGAGTGTGCGGTTCAGCACACTTTCTGCCGCTCGGAAAAGACAATCCATGCTGCAAAATCACGGGTAATAAATATGTTTCCGGAAAAGTCACCTTCACTAGCTCCCAAGCTCAGCCGTTTGTATAGTGCGCACAAAATGCTGTGGCCACTAGATGCACAGTCGGCTAGGGAAGCTTGGGGAGAGTGGCTGTGGTGGTGGGTGGCTCAGCGCGCTGTAGAGGAAATGCCAAGCGCTGGCGAGGAAGTGCCGTTCTAAACTGAAGCCTACGCTCACATTTTTTGTGTATATTAAGTGGGGCCCTTCCACGACCACACATGCATGGTAACCATTCAAAAAGATCTACTGACGCCTCTGTTTTCGTTATTATCTAAAAAGAATCCCATCGAAAATGCAGTGATTTATTTTCGCCCGGCTTGTTGTAACTTTCAGCGAAGCGTCACGAGTAATACCCCTCACATTTCTCTGGTTCTCATTTTAAAATTTGCTTCTTTTTCCAAAACACAACGGAGTTTACACTGTCTCACTCACTAACATGTTGTGCAGACACAATTGCGAGAGAATTCTGTAACAGTTGTTTATTAAGCTTATTAAGTGAGGGACTGAGGAAAAGTAAGGTGAGTAGCTTACGAAAAGTACATCCTCGGCACAAAAAAAAGTGTATTGTCTTCAGATATGTTGTTCCAAACACACAGCATTTCTCGTTTCATCAGCTATCCATGGCCCTTAAAAATTATATTCTTTCACCGAAAGGTTGTCGTTAGTGGAATAGCACGATAGATAACGACGTTTTAGTAATAAACATAGGGTAAAATACTCTCGTCTTGCACGCATCTCGCGGTCGTGCGGTAGCGTTCTCGCTTCCCACGCCCGGGTTCCCGGGTTCGATTCCCGGCGGGGTCAGGGATTTTCTCTGCCTCGTGATGGCTGGGTGTTGTGTGATATCCTTAGGTTAGTTAGGTTTAAGTAGTTCTAAGTTCTAGGGGACTGATGACCATAGATGTTAAGTCCCATAGTGCTCAGAGCCACTCTCGTCTTTGCGAGCTATCATTTGCCAAAATCTCATTTCGATATTTGAAACGGTTGATGAAATTTTAGAAACGTTGTGGGCTGAGTGAGGTGACGGAGTAGATAGCGCAGTAGACTCGCTTTCGGGAGAACGACGGTTCAGACCCGCGCCCGGCCATCCTGATTTAGATTTTCCGTGATTTCCCTAAATCTCTTCAGGCAAATGCCGGGATGGTTCCTTTCAAAGGGCACGGCCGACTTCCTCCCCCATCCTTCCCTAATCCGATGGGACCGACGACCTCGCTGTTTGGTCCCCTTCCCCCAAATCAACCGACAACCAGCCCACGAAATGTTGCGGCGCGATCGCAAATAAGTGTGCTATATCAGATCAATTTTCTCGAATTGGTGACAGATAGATACCTCTACCCAAGTCTAAAGAAATATTTAATATGTTAGCTAAATTTCATAAGCAACAGCAATATAATATGTAATATGCACCAAACGCGAAATCATAGCGACCTCTGTGTTTCATTGCACACTTTTCCGAATTTATTGGAATATATATCATAATAAGTATGACAATTTACGAAATGATGGGCACATCATCATGAAATGACATATAAAGCTATAAGTAAAGCGTAAATATTTTTGTACCGAATAGTTTATGCAAAATCGCTTCAGAAACATTGTAGGGTTTTGTCATTGCTGACCGGCGAAAGGTGGAAAACACGAACCGGCCTCCCCATCCGAACAAACGAAAGAACTAGGCCAGCGCTTTGGACGAAAACTGATGACTCCGCGTCGGCCACCGTACCCTGCGCGAGCTATAAAAGTAGCAGCTCCACTTCACGTGCTATGCCCACTAAAAGTGGTCACTACAGTTATTCAATGTCTCTGCTGTTATCACTCACATCCATTACAACAATCCCATTTTACAGGGATGTTACAACAGAAAACACGGTATCTAGATATTTGTAGCTGATTTCAAATGAAATGTGTGTGTTTTTTTTGCAAGAATTGACATTCTGTTACATCAAGGGGCTTTTAAGCAAATGAAGGCAATGGTAGTTCTTGTACATTTGGGTCACTTGCGCCTTTCATTGTCGGCATGTGTAGGTCTACGGTAGTGTTAGTTATACTACCTATCTAATTTATTAGTTATTTGACTTTACTACTTTCCTACGCTGGAAAGTAATACTGCAGGTAAGGAATTGCTCTGAGAATCTAGTGACGTATGGTGCTACGAATCTGATGAGGCAATTACAGGACACAAAGAACTATGCTATATTCCCAATGATGCTCTTAATCATCCTACAAGTGGATATTTACTGTATTAAATGATCCTGTATTGTGTTGCTCTTTCTTTTTAGTTCGCGAAAATCTGTAACAATTATGCTACACCTCAAAATATCGTATTATTGAAAATGCGGGCGATTTCCAGATAAAAATTTCAAATTCCGTGAGGATGCGATGCTGATTGTAGTTTATTATGCCAGACAACATTTCACCTTAATTGCCATTTTGCATATTAATTACAGTGAAATACTATTTAATGAGCTGCAATTTGCTGTTGTTGACACTGCCTTATAATTTGGAGGAAAGAGAATATTTATTCGACTGTGGAGCTTTGTCGTGCGGCAGACATTTCGGTAACATGTCCATATTTCTGCGGAGAGGATGGACAGCTGTCGTAGTTATCACGTCGATAACCCGGACGTCACAGAACATTCTTTCTGAATAACACCCACGACACGATTTCACTCAGCAGGTACGGCGAGAATGTTGATATTCGTGTTTCCCATTTGCTTGCAACGCGAGTGATGTCCAGATCTAAGCCTACACCACTACTTACTTTGGAGATAAATTGTAGACCGCACTAATAAACGTCCAGGCATTACCTAGCCGAAGACCGCTATTGGTGAGTCAGTTCAGGCTACGTCTGAGATTATGTCACTCGCGTTGACTGCACATTGTACTGATTTTCAGAAAAGATTCAATCCATTTCACATGATTTTATCTTCTGCTCGAAGGAAGGTAGAAACTGGGGCTGAATTTTAACTTATAAAAAGGACTACGAGGTTTTTATTTCCAAAGGGGCCATCTGATTTTAAAAAGATATTAGCTTTTAGATGCATGCAAATACTACAGTGGGGTAATTTTTAAAGTTATACTTAGGGTCTAAGTTTTCATTTATTTTCAAAAATGTTCAGTGTGCCCTGAACGAAACGCACGTCAAACATAAAGACGATGGTGAGTCGTGTGGCACAGCTCCCTTTGAAATCCTGGGCTCTGTCTATCCTTTGTTTGTTCGCTTTTGAGATGTTCCTGTTCTGGTGGAGGTGCTAGCCTCTCGGTGGCAGCTCGATTTCAGCGACGGTGGCCGCGAGAGGGTGCGATCGGCAGAACGGCGGTCGGAGTGATTGATGCAAGTCAGTCGTGTGGAGCGGCTCTCGCCGGGCGAAAGTGGCAGTGTGAGTTAGGATGCAACCGCCAGAACGGACAGGAGGAGGGCCCTATAGCTTTCCAGAATGAGAGGCCCATAGGTGTTTGCGTTCGGCTGAAGGGAGTATCGTCCGCTCTCTTTAAATTCCGTTATTTGGTGGTTGTGGTACTGTGATCCCGGACTCGAGTTTTGAGCCTGGCTACAAAACTCTGACGGAAGGCTTAACTGTTTGCTTATATGAATTAGTGAAAGAATGAGACCGGATAGTGTCGCTTTGGTGGGAATTGTTTAATATTTAATTAATTTTAAGTCCCATCTGCTGTTCTGTTCTACATATTTCCTGACATCTTCGAGGTAATGGGTGTGTATTCTTAAACCCCACCCTAGAACTGTGCATGTAGCTGTCTTCTCTGGAGTTTACCTAAGTTTGTCGGCTGTTTCGATTACCCTTCCATCTGCTGGCCACCTCTTTGAGTTGTTCTGGGTATCCGTAATATCCCTCTTGTGTTTTGGTTTGATACGGCCGCGCGGGGGTTGCGGGCCTTGGTTTCTGCTGGTTTCCTTTTGAGCCCCTGGTAGCTCGATGCTTCCATATTGACTGTAGTTTCACAATGGCACTGTTCTATTTCGAACGGAGCTTGTATTCCCTTCCCATGTGTATTTGTTAAAACTACGAGAGCTGTTTGGGAAGTCCGATTGGGCGCGAAATGGAAACCATAGTGAAAAGCCGATGAAGCTTTGTGCAGATGTGTTGCGCAGTGTCTCTAGTAGGCTCATCTATCGCGTCACGTCGCTCTTTTCAGTTCTGAGCGCACAGTGAGCATGTAAAGATGCATAGAAAATAGTGTCTCTCGCAAAGTATGGGGGCCTGGTGAAAGATTTCGTCTGATTTCATGCAGCCCACATAACGTAACTGTTACGCGTTTCCTTCTTCATGACAATTCTCGGCTGCACTCTGCAGGGGCAATGAAGACGCTAGTGCAGCGTTTTCGATGGGAAGTGTCTGATCACCCACAATACAGACCATAATTGACTCCCCCTGAGTTTTATCCCTGCTCACATGAACCGCTGGCAATGAAGACAACATTTTGGTACAGACAACGAGCTGTAGAATAGCGTAGAGAATTGGCGGAAAACAGAGGCGGCTGCCTTCTATGAGGAGGGTGCTAGTAAGCTGATACAGTGCTACGACAAATGTCAAAGTCTGAGCGGCGACTGTGTAGACAAGTATCTGGAAGGTTTAGCTAACTGTTGTAAATAAAACATTTTTTATTTTCACAGTGGTTTTCCATTTCGCGACCGATCGGGCCTTACTTTCCGAACAGGCCTCGTACTTCTGGATAAGTCGCGCGGAACCAACGATTAACACATACCTTAGTGTGTGTTCTAGTTTTGCCAGCGTGAGGACCACGCCTGGTGGTGTGACGACGCCGGTCTGATCGGAGGGAAGGACGCCCAGACTAGAGACAACCGAGGGACGACGGTTCTGCAAACGGCTCACCGAATCAAGAGTTACGTAAAGCCATTTATATGCATTTGCGAAATTGAGCTGAAAGCGCCTTTTGTGTGTATGTGTGTGTGGAAGGAGGGGGGGCGGGAGGATCTCAAATGGTTCTTATATTTTCTTAAATCGTCAATAATTTAAGAATTTTCCGGCTGATTTTTTAACTGGAAGAAATTTTAAGATTTAATTAAGTATGTTGAATCCACTGATACCTTAATTTTTTAAAAGCAAATTATACACATCTGGAAAGGTGGGTTGAAAGTACATTTTGGAGATATCTCTTAAATGATTGTTTTCTTAAATGGTTAATACCTTTTTTAAAAATTTCCTGTTACTTGTTTAACTGAGAGAAAACCGTAAGATTTAGCTAAATATTGTGCACTCATTGGGAGCTTAATATCTTAAAGGGTTTGAAGTTGAGTTGAAAGCACATCTTTTTTTCTTAAATAGTTAACAGTTCTTTTAAGAATTGGACAATCGTATATCTTTCTCATGCGCTTGAGTAGGCCTGTAGTTTACGCTATGTGCTTTTTGTTATTTAATCATTTCAGCTTTGTTATTATATTTCTTAAGACACTGGAGATACTTCCTTATTAAAAATTTTGGGTCTTTTTTATATAAAGTGTGTAAACTAAAGGGTGAGAGATGTTTTCTCTGAACCTTGCCTAGCCGTTCCGCGCTCTCTTAGCTTCGCTTCTGAAACTGCTTTTACGTTTTGATTGGCCATGTCAGGTGGTCGAACTCCTCCCTTACTTTTGCGACCATGTTGCTGAGTGGCGCCCAGAGTTGTTAGAAGGGACTGTGTCTTTCACAAAATATAGTGAAATCTGGCGACATTTGAGGCCTACGGTCCAAAGCGAAATACGGCCGATGTATCGCTGAGCGGCTCATTGTTAAGATATGCTCTTACATGCAGTACCAGTGCGATGATACTTCGACATGTTGCAAAATGAAATTTTCGGTATATTATAGGAATTGTGGGTAAAGCTAGATCTACAACGTATCCGGGTACGTGGTTCCTGTAATCATCTATTCCGCAAGAAAAGGCAGCAAAATTTTTGTCGGTAAACGGCGCAAAACACGCGGAGTTTTGAAGAGTCTATCTCGTGCTCAGTTGTCGTATGTGGCTGCTGTGGCCACATATATTTACGCTGTGGCGGTTCGCTGTTCCACTTAAACAGAACGTAGTCTCGTCCGGCTGGTCCCGGCGGAGGTTCGAGTCCTCCCTCGGGCATGGGTGTGTGTGTTTGTCCTTAGGATAATTTAGGTTAAGTAGTGTGTAAGCTTAGGGACTGATGACCTTAGCAGTTAAGTCCCATAAGATTTCACACACATTTCAACATTTTTTATATCCTCGTCAATGAACATTAAACGTGAAGCATTTGAATCTTGTATGGATCCCACACACCCGTCGCCGAGCAACACGCCAAACGACAACACATGAGTTGCTAACTATCGGCTGGCAAGACGACTGGGCTTCCATGCACTATGTGCAAAACCCTGTTGACTGTGTTCAATGTTTTAAAGAAACACAGGGAGACGATCTTTAGACTTCAGTTTACATAAACGACATTTTTCAAACTATGGTGAAAGGTGTTCATCTATCTCCTAACTTTATGGTTTTGCCTTATCAAGTTCGGTAGAGCATCTTTCTGCTCCTGTATTTGCTCATATCTTTAATACCATGGAGGAAGATCATTCTGGGAACCTAAACGGTGAGTGTATTTGCTGTCACCTTAATTACAGCTGATGGCAGCACATCATGTACCTGTAACCACCTGCCCCAAACATGGATGATCGCTTGTTTTGAATGAGATGGATGATAGCTCGTTTTGAATGACTGTGGACGTAATTACAAACGCATGGAATTAGACTGTCTCAGGTGGAAGTTCTTCTTTTAGCTATGCAGTAGCACCCTGGTGGCGACAATCTGTCACGATACTCTGACGCCACACTCGGCTGCGCGACTGGACCTTCCGAATCGAAGAGTGGTGTCGTCGTCTTCTAAAAATCAACCTTTGTGCGGAGTGGAAAATTTTAGTCTGAAAAAACCATACGTTGCCTCTCCCATATTCTGATTGGAGGAGACGCCTGCGCTTACTGGAAAACATATTGGTGATTGGTCAGTGAGTCCTCACCAAGTTTGTTCGCTCTCTGTATGTAGAGGCGAGGCAGTTTAAATTTTGGACAGAATTTGTCGGAGTGCAGAGAAGTCGAGTCGCTGCTCCGTGATCAAGTCAACGCGTGAACAGTGATTTCTGGATGAGAGTTATTTCAGTTTTGAGTTAGGATTCTCTATGATGATTCTACTCCATCTATAGGAGCAGTGGGGAATTTTCGTGAGTATTGATTTCCGTATAGTTTTACACAAGGTCAGCTGAAATCGAATCCGGCCCTTAATCCGTCATGATGCACTTCGTGTATCGAATCCCAGTCAGTTTTCATGATTCTTTTCGCTGTAACGAGATGGCTTTGATGAATTGTTCATTTACGGAATGGCTCTGTGCACTATGGGACTTAACATCTGAGGTCATCACTCCGCTAGAACTTAGAACTAATTAAACCTAACCAACCTAAGGACATCACACACATCCATGCCCGACGCAGGATTAGAACCTGCAACCGTAGCAGTCGCGCGGTTCCAGACTGAAGCGCCTAGAACCGCTCGGCCACCGCGGACGGCGCGTTTGCGTAGTCCAGAAATCCTTGTTGACTAATAATGATCGATGCATTACTATCGTTTTTTCGTATGGAACCATAGGATTAGTGTTTTTATGTGTGACCCATGTAAATGTAGTTTCAGTGTCCTCTATCAATTAAATAAATCTTCATTTTGCAGCTACTTAGTTCGTTAAATTTCGCCAGAACGTGCATAACAGCACGCTTCCTCTTCTCCTGTAACATTTAACCTTATGTAACCTGTGAGAGAAAATTACTTAAAATGCTTAGCGAAGTGTAAACCGTAATCGGCTGTTTTGGAGTTTATTGATTACATTTCCGTTGCTCAGTTTTCTCCTTACGGTAGCGACTAGGGCTAATACTCAATTAATATTCATGGAACGTCTGACCATTTGGCACTCAGGGCCAGAGAGAAGATGTTAAGCAGGGTATTTATGCAACAGATAACTCTCGGCTACCCAAAGCTCTTGGCACGAGGCGAAGTCAGCCCCAGTCACAACAGGAAACAGAGGGGATTACTTTTAACAGATGCCATCATTGATTGCTTTGGGCTGCAGAAGGTGTTTTGTCATATTCTCTAAGAAAATCACTCCGCACAGTTGTAACTAAGTTGCACTAGCTGAGACGGAGGTCGCAAAAGTCTTCTGTAGCTGCTTTACCTGCATCTTAGTCCGACGCACAACGGATATAAAGGAGGAACCAGCGACCGAGGTAGATACACCAGAGAACCCCTCCCTGCAACCCACTTGAGCCAGCAACATACAATTGGCGTCAAGGTAAACTATTAGTTTCGGCGCAGAAGTTGAAATTCACCTCAGGTTTGTAATTTGATTCTAGTGAAAGATATAGTCCTGTGAAATCGGACGAATTGGTTTGAAACGCCACTTACATTAGTAAAAACACTATTACTAGAACAATATGGTTAATTTTCCGCAGGTCAGACTTTAGATACAAGAAAATCAACGCAAGAGAGGCAAAGATGTTATTGGACCAGACAAAAAAACGGAAAAAACGTCACCAAAGCGTCAGAACACAACTAGTGTTCTCCTTTAGCGTATCATCGCCCGTGAATTATGTCTGGCTTGAACAACATGGCAGTCTTAAGCAATGTTGTTGCATATCGCATGTATTCCTTAGTGACGCATATTCCACGAGACTCGAAGTGCCGTTTCGTTCCTGTCTGAAACGTTTTGTTACTCGCATGTTTTCTTTCGTGCATTCGTACCCGAGGTGATATTTTTCGTGTTCCTTCACTTCGTTATCCTCACTGGAGTCTGTGATGGAAACGTATTGTCATTCGCTTGACTTTTCCGCACGCTTCATTCAAATGCGGTGGTTTTCGTATTCCTCTAATTTCTTATTCTCGGCGAAGCAAGTCCTATTGACACAAAGCACCGAATACACTGCAGTTTACATGTTTTCCATTCCCGGGAGAGCCTGTATTCGTAATCCTCCAATTACTTACTCCCAGTTACGTTTCGCGCGTGCAGCAGATGGCGTGATGACTTACACGGGAACTCTCTCTAATTGCATTAGCTGAGACGGAGGTCGCAAAAGTCTTCTGTAGCTGGTTTACCAGCATCTCAGTACGACGCACAACAGATACAAAGGAGCAAGCCAGCGACCGAGGTAGATGCACCAAAGAACCCCTCCCGGCCACCCACATGATCCAGCAACTTACCGCTGGCGCCAAGGCAAGCTATTATCTTCGACGCGGAAGATAAAATTCGCATCGGGTTTGTATGTTGATTCTTGTGAAAGATATAGTCCTTAGTTCGGGCTACCTACATTTTTCACAAAATGTTCAGTTCGAATATAAAATTTAACTGTGATCTGCGACTCGTTATACTCTTCGTATTGGTTCACAATGACGGGAATTTCGTCCACTTCTTCACTGTACAGTGCAATTATCATGGAGCAGAAAAAGATGCAAACACTGGACTTTCTCAGGAAGAGCTGGGACATAAATCAAAGTGTATTTCATGTCGACAATCATGTGTTCAGTTAAAACCCAAAAACAAATAAAAAACACATAAATATCAATGCGCCTCTGAGAGTATATTTTTATGAGAGCTGCAAAACCTACCACAGGTTTCTACACTACCAGTTCTCTTTCTTCCAGTTAAGAGCATAAAAATTGTCAGAAAAATGATACCAGGTCCTGTGTTGTACAATCTGACAGTCCTTCTCTGAAAACGCAGACAAACCTTTCATGCTTTGTCAAAGTAGCTATCAACATGCTACGGAAAAGAATGACTTACGAGGAAAACACGGGAGGCGCCATAACTCGATTTCCCAGAGACTTCGCTCAGTGGATGAGGAGCCAAATTAAACAAACACGTGCGTCGTGTTATCTGCAGGTACACGACCGTTTCCGAGAAAACGACGGTCAGAGTTTTCGAGTTACTGAAGGTGTCTTTAAGGGGATAAATCGTTCTGTCGTAGCGGTAGCGCAGTGGCCAGCGCTGTGGATTAGCACTTTTGCAGCCCATGAACGAAACCCGATTATTACCTTTTTTGTTTTTTTATGTACCCATGTCACTATAATATTGTTACACTAATGTTTTCCAATATTTATTGAAATAACGTTGTCGTTATTCGTCTAACAAATCTATGCCTGGTCAATGAAATTAAACAAAAAAGATAAATGACTGAGAAAATTATTTGAAATTGTTCTCGGTGAAATTCCATCTTGACTCATTAGCAAATGCAAGCACCAGTATTCGGTAAAGGTATCCCCTACGCGTGGTTTAAGGCGAAATTATTGCCAACGATGAAATCTTCAGCAATGTTAACGACGTTTCTTTCCCAAGTGACGTTCATACGAATTAATGTCACTGTGGCAAACTTGCCTTAGCGTGATGCTCGTGATGTTCGGAACTTTGGTGTTTCGAATGTTTCTACAATCGGTATCATCTAAGCGGATGCACCAAATCTTCAGGAAGGATAAACATAAGAATAAAATATAAAAGTTGATATATGAATTGATATAAGAATGAAATACAAGAATATGAGGATTTAAAAAGACTGTAATATCTGAAAATACAAGCCATGCATATATTATATAGAAAATGTGTGACACTTACTGTGAAACGCAGTTTTAACTTTACAATTAATATAATGCCTTTGTATTCCGTAACTTGATAAGAAATAGTAGCTTAGTAACCTTCTACGGACATGGTAACATAAATGGAAAAAATTAATAAATAAAAACAGTAATCAGGTTTCGAATACGGGGCGCAAAAGTGTCAGGCTGCGAAGCTAGCCACTGTGCCAGCATTTCGACTGAAATTAACGTCTGGTAAAAGGCGCCTAAATCATATAGACAAATTTGACCGTCATTTTCTTATAAACGGTTGAGTACCTACGGATAAGCCGAGACAAGTGTTCGCTTATTTTGACTGCTCTTCCACTGAGTAAAGTTCCCGGGAAATCGGATCATGACACTTGCTGAGTTCTCCTCGTTAGTCCTAAAACTAATCGTCAGAGATCTCCAGTCTTTTTGTATTGTAGGAGATCGCCTGGAACCCGATGCGATATTTGCTGAGTACCGGTTTACTTGATGCTCAGTTCATTTCATTCTGCCGTTTTTCGCCACTTTATCTTAACAAATTGTACCAAAACGACGCATCGTTGATAGCTCTTCGTTAAAGCGGCGGCTAGCAGCAGCATGTTTCTCGTCGCACCCAAGCTATGATCCAGAAACCATCCCAAACGACATTTTTATCTTTATAATTATGAAACCAAATCCGTCATCGTAAAATAACTTTATCTGACATGTCTCATATAGTCAGATAAACGTCCAGCACATAATGCTGTGGACTTCAATCTGAAGACTGGTTTGATGCAGCTCTCCACGCTACTCCATCCTGAACAAGCCTCTTCGTCCCAGAACCAGAGACCTTTGGATTTACATTCTGGTACTTCACCACTGAGCCACAAAGCCACTGCAAAACCTGATTTACTTCGGCTACATTCCATTGTAGCTGTTTTATTTTTTTCATGTTTATCTTACTATATCTCTCCGAGATACTATCCATTGCATCCGTGACTGGCAGACTTATAATGTTTTCATTTCTTCTACCCAAACGTCTTCATTCCAAATTTCTCGTTGACGTTTTTATATTGCTTGCTCAGTGTACAGACAGAATAACATCGGGAAGAGGCTACAGTCCTAGCTCACTTTCTCAATTACAGCCTACCTTTCATGTCCCAAGATTCTTACAACTACAATCTGTAGATAACTTTTCGCTCCGTGTTTTATCCCCCTTGCCATCAGAATTTCAAAGTGTGTATTCCACTCAACATTCTCAAAAGGTTTATCTAAATCTACAAATACTATAAACGAAGGTTGGCCTTGCTTCAGTTTAAGTCGTAGGGCCAGTATTGCCTCGCGCTTGCCGCATATCTATCTGCTCGTCCTGCTCCTCCACTTGCCGTACTACTCACGTATCAACAAAATCATTGTTCAGCGGTAACGGCGTTTGTTAGACGCTTTATACATAATGATGCCCGGTAAGTGTGAGACACTCCACGTGGGTACTGAAAGAAACCCGTCAAAAATTTCGGCTACACGATAATTCACACAAATTTAATCGTTGTCGGGTCAATCAACTATCGTGGGATTGCAATTATGGTTCAAAAATGGCTCTGAGCACTATGGGACTTAACATCTATGGTCATCAGTCCCCTAGAACTTAGAACTACTTAAACCTAACTAACCTAAGGACATCACACAACACCCAGTCATCACGAGGTAGAGAAAATCCCTGACCCCACCGGGAATCGAACCGGGGAACCTGGGCGCGGGAAGCGAGAACGCTACCGGACGACCACGAGCTGCGGACAATTGCAATTATGAACAACTTAAATTAGAACAGTCACATGGAACATATTGTGGGGAAGGCGAACCAAACAATGCGCTTTATTGACACAACACTTAGAAAATGTTACAGTTCTTCTGATGAGACTGTCCACACTAAGCTTGTTCGTCCCCTTCTGTAGTATTGCTGGACGGGATGGGATGCTTACCAGGTAGGATTGACGGAGGACATGAAAAAGTTCAGAGAAGGCTTGCTTGTATCGTATTATTGCGAAAACAGAGGCGAGAGTATCACGAATGTGATAAGCCAGTTAGGGGAGGCAGTCACAAAAACAAAGATATTTTAAGTTGCTACAAGATATTTTCGGGAAAAGTTCAGTCAGCAACATTCTCCTCCGAACTCCATCCGAAAAGGTCTCCGAAGGCCCAATGAAATCGGGTGACCTCCGTATCGTCCTCGTTGATAGCCATCGCTGGATACGGACATGGAGGGGCATGTGGTCAGCCCGCCACTCTTCCTGCCGTTATCAGTTTTCGTGACTGGAGCCACAACTTTTCAATCATGTAGCTCCTCAATCGGCCTCACAGGAGTTGAGTTCACCTTGCTTGCCAATAGCACTCGGCAGACCCGGATGGTCATCTATCCAAGTGCCGACAGTGCTCAACTTCGGTGATCTGACAGGAACCGGTATAACCGCTGCGGCAAGGCCGTCGGCCTTTTCCTCTAAATGCGAAAATATTTTGTTTACTCCCATCTGCATAGAAATGACGATCATAATAAAATAAGAGAATTCAGAGTTCGCACAGAAAGATTTAGGTGTTCATTTCTTTCACGTGTTGTTTGAGAGTGGGACAGTCGATAAATATCAAAAGAAGACATAAAACCAGTAAATGAGGCCCCGATCATTCTTGGCAATTTACTCATAAATTGTACTAAAATAAGCACGTACAGCTGTCGTAATGATGTCGTTTATTGTACAGCTCTTGTCGTCTCTCCAACCATCAACTGTCAGTTGACAGTTGATGGCTGGAGAGACAACATCATTGTTTCAGTAGTCTGTGTAAACCAGTTATGTTGCCCACTGATGCCTCGTGTATACGGATGGTGTTAACCCCATAAGCATCATGTAAGGTCTGCAGGTGCATTGAAGCGCCGTAAGTACAATAAATGACATTATAAGAATGGCTGTAGGTGTCTCATTGTCTTACAATAGTGAACGGCCGTAGTCCCCCAGACCTTCAGTCACAAGGATGGACATACGAAAAGTTATACTTAAATGTCCGTCTTGATCACATACGCTATACAGTTCACAATTTCCGGATTTGGTTTACTACCATCATCTAATGTATTATAAATAGAAAAAAAAAGTAATGGGACAAGAAGAAATTCAGTTGGATGAGGGCTAAATATACAGAAAATCTAGGAACACAGAAAAATGTACCATAGCTATCAGCTTACGCACCACCAAAATTATTCTAAAACGAATATGAATGTCAACCAGTCTGTACACATACGTACACAACAAGTGGTGATGGCCTCGGGGCGTCCAGTATTTATACAGGCACAATTATAACCAGTAGAGGGTACTAGTACTGAGGTGCATAAGTGATCAGCATCATAAACTCAATGGTTTAAAATAGAGTATACATAGTTGTTCTTTGCTTTACCTCATTTTGTAAAAACGGAGCCCTAACAGGACCACTTTGTTGCCCGTCTGTCTTTTCTCAGTACAAAGTTGAAGTTTAATGTCAAATATTAAAGTCTGAAGTCTCTTGGCGGTGTAAAAAGTTTCAGGCTTCTAGGTGAATAAAATCGGAAGATACTGCAATTTATGTCAAATATTTTGATGCTCGCAAACTCTCCCATCAACACGTATTTATGAATTATCCCCATACATAATTCAGTTTGACATAACCCTCAGGGCAAGAGTCCCTGGTAGCACGTATTGGTTTCTTTTTCCTATTTGTAAATGGTCTGACGAAGACAGTAAGCCGAATTGTGTAGTATATTTGATCAAGACAGAGTTACAGAGTGATTCAACTGCCCCTACCGATGTCGTTTTGTAGAAACCGCAATGCTATACCTGACATTCACATTCTCTCACCCTCTACGCAGAAACTATTAGTCCTACAAAAAAATTGTCAGGGACTTTTCGTAGGAACTATTATAGTTAAAAAACTACGTGTGCTATTTTCGTAGTCTCTCACCCGCTACGTGCGGAGTACTAATCCCGCAGAACAATTAATAATAACTTTTCTATGAAATTTAACGTAGTTAAATTTTGTACTGGGCTACGTTTTCAAGAAAAACGTGTGAAAGTGACCTTCAAACGCCGCCCGTTCTCCACTACCACACTCAACTCCCATCACTCATGAATTCTAGTATGTTGTTCGTGGCAGTCCCTTCTATCACTGTACGAAGATTTTCGACTAAGCGGGCTATACCGGGCATTCGACCTGTTTTGGTCTCTATTGACTGGACTATTACGTCACCAGCATAGTCGGATATTTCGTTAACATTATTAATTTGCACATGTCCGTGAAAGTAATGAAAGGAAAACGACTTTTGTAAACGTTACACTAAAACTAGTTTCGTTGACAATTCGATCCAGCGTTAACCCTTAAAAGCGTAATAGTTTAGTAGTCAGAACGCCTGACGAACATACTGATGTAATTGTATATTTTATGCTGTTACAGTTGACAAAATCGTCAGGTAAAATTTACACGAACGCCAGTTTTACAATCGGTACGTGTTCGACTGCTCTAGTCGCGTAATACGGCCAGTCAATGAACATTAAAAAATCGAATATGGGAAATAATTCGTGCAGTAGCAAATTCTTATACAGTAGTAGGAGAGAGTACCACGAACAGCATACCAGAAATCCTGACCGGTGGGGGCTGAGTGTAGGTATGGGGGTTGCGTTTGAAGCTCACATTTGTGCATTGTTCTTGAGTAACTAGGAAACTTCGGCCTATAGTGAAATCGTGTCCCAGTACAAAATTTAATTACATTAAATTTTCTACAGAGAGGTCTTGTTCGTTTCTATTTAGTGCTAATAGTTTGCGCATAGCGGGCGAGATAAAATGAAAATTTGGTTTTTGAAGGCCGCATGTACACTGAAGAGCCAAAGAAACTGGTACAACTGCGTAATATCGAGTAGCGCCTCCGCGAGCACGCAGAAGTGCCACAACACGACTTGGCACGGACTCAACTAATGTCTGAAGTAGTGCTGGAGGGAACTGACACCAGGAATCCGTGAGGGTATGAGGGGCGGTGGAGATCTTTTCTGAACAGCACGTTACAAGGCATCCAAGATATGCTCAATAATGTTCATGTCTGGGGAGTCTGGTGGACAGCGGAAGTGTTTAAACTCGAAAGAGTTTTACTGGAGCCACTCTGTAGCAATTCTGGACGTTTGGGGTGTCGCATTGTCCTACTGGAATTTCCCAAGGCCGTCGGAATGCTCAATGAAAATGAATGGATGCAGGTGATCAGACAGGATACTTACTTAAATATCACCTGTTAGAGTCGTATCTGAACGTATCAGGGGTCCCATATCACCCCAACTACACACGCCCCACACCATTACAGAGCCCGCACCAGCTTGAACAGTCCCCTGCTGACATGCAGGGTCCATAGATTCATAAGGTTGTCTCCATACCCGTACACGTCCATCCGCTCGATACAATTTGAAACGAGACGCGTCCGAACAGACAACATGTTTCCAGTCATCAACAGTCAAATGTCGGTGTTGACGGGCCCAGGCGAGGCGTAAAGTTTTGTGTCGTACAGTCATCAAGGGTACACGAGTGGGCTTTCGGCTCCGAAAGCCCATATCGATAATGTTTCGTTGAGTGGTTCGCACGCTGACACTTGTTGATAGCCCATCATTGAAATCTGCAGCAATTTGCGGAAGGGTTGCACTTCCGTCACGTTGAGCGACTCTTTGCGGTCGTTGTTGGTCACGTTCTTACAGGATCTTTTTCTTTCGGACAGATACCATTTTCATATAGTTAAGGCTAACCATCCATTGACCTTCTTCTTCTGTGGGGATACACACAGTGAACAATGTGAAATCAGGCGGCTTGCACACTCTGTAAGTGAAAACAGGCGGCGATCTGTGGCAGATCTGACGACAGAGTGCAAAGCTGGTATCTGTTCTCATGTCTGAAAGAACAGATATCATCTTATAGATAAGGCTAACCGGCTAATGATCTTCTTCAGTGTGGATGCACTCACATTGCCCAAACTCTTACGGAACTCGGCAAGATTGTCTGCAGCGAATAATGAGTGTAATGGGCAGGGGCACTACGAATGTAGTGTGAGGACATTAAGTTGAGAATGTGGGTCTCACGGGGAGCGTGCAAGGGATAAACCCCTACAGTCGCACTATCCTCTGTGCCCTCGGTGGTCCAGATGGAGCCGGCACGGTAGCTCAGTACGTTCGGTCACAGGGTTAACTACGCTCTGTAATAAAAAACTGAGTGAACGGATCAATGAAGAATCTAAACGGGTGTCATCGGACGCCCGCCCGGAACCAATTCAACGAATAATATGAGATCAAGCAAAAAAAAAAAAAAAAAAACATGGATAGAGCGTCTGCCATGTAAGCAGATCCCGGGTTCGAGTCCCGGTCGGGGCACACATTTTCACCTGTCCCCGTTGATGTATATCAACGCCTGTCGACAGCGTAGGGCCTATCTACTAAATCATTAATATTTATTGTAAATAGTAACGGCCCTGTCACATACCTTCGCCGTAGTTGTTTGTGGTGTGAAGGACGTTACAGTTCCAGTGGCTGCTTGTCTAAAAGAGGCAGTCTAGCGACCTATAGTCACAAGTCTTTAAAATTTAATGCTGATGACACAAGTGAGGGATAAAAATTTTCAGTATCCGTTATGCAGTCGGATAATCGACAGGTACTGCTAATTTGCTATAAAAAACGACATTACAATACCATGCAGAAAGAATTTAAAGATTTATTGACATTAAAAAACCAAAACATTATAACGATCGGCAGATGGGATCCATTCTTCTGTACATCAAGGAGCACTTTGTGCTAAATTTACAGGCATGAAGGATGTGAAGAAATTGGTGGTTTGACTAGTAAAATTTCAGAAGTCACGTATTACTTCCCTGTCAGTTGCAACAGTTTTCGATGGAAGTGAACAAAGAGTATGGGGACTTCATATGTTACTGCAAAGTACGTTGATCGAATTAAGGGGTAAGCCTGGAACTAGTTTTCGGTTTAAAAGCCGGTATTGTCGAGTTTATGAAGGAAAGGAGAGAGCAGGAACGCGCATGAGAACGTCTAGAATGGCTGCAGATTTCGTATTTTATGTGGACTTGACTGCACCCTTCCACAGTAAGACATTTCAATGTGAAAAAAACTTATTTGTTATTTGATAGGGACCCACTTAAAAAGAAAATCGCACTGTATATAAACTCTGCAAACACAGTCCAGTTCCCTAATCTCACTGTCATAAAAACGATTCTGTCGTTTCATTTGAAAGCATCCTTGTTCGTGTGCAGGTGTAACAGATTGATCTGCTCTGTAATTCCTGTTTTAAAGACAGATCCTTTTATGTTACAGCTGTGGAGGGCATCTACATTATTTTCCTCATGCGGAGTCTTCATGTCTCTGTAATGAGGTTCCAGAAGTGCAACAATATTTAGATCAACATATGTGTGTGAAAGACCCTTTTTTCGACTATGAAACTAAAGTACATGGTAACCTAGGAGCGAATTGTATGGACCTGTGCGTATGCCGACAGTTTGTACCAGATAAAAATTATATTCTGCCTTCAGCATGCAAAAAAAAAAAAAAAATTAAATAACACTGAACATTTGTTTTGTTTGTGTTGTATGTTACTGATAAACATTAAATATGATACAAAGTCGTATTGCCGTCAAAATCCAGCACGTTCATAGCTTCCCCCTCTGTCCACTCCACCCGCTCACTGTGGCAGGGTGGTGAGGGAAGTGTGCAGCCAGGGTGAGCACTACGGCACACGAGCTAGGGCATGGCTCGTGAGTAGAATTTTTGGCTGTCCCTTCTGTAAGGTGCTACTTTCTGACAAGCCCTTTCGAAATTGCTCTGAAAAGAGAGTTGGAGAAACCAGCTCTGCTGAGGAAATACTAGCCCTTAAAATTCGCCTAGTCGGCTCCGACCAACTCCTATTTAGGAAGGTTAGAGAAGAACTCTCTTCCCCTTTCAGCTGGAAACTGGCTGAAGTGACCATATGGACGACTAGGAATTGATATGTTAAAAATTGTGAACACTTTCTACGAGTAAATATCGCCAACATTAAGCGAATAGGAAGGCAGAGGTTTCCTTCTACATTTTTGAATAAATGAGCCTCGCGCGAAATGATGTCGAGTGTAGTAAGGCAGAGTATCATTTGTCGATGGAAAACCAGGCTGACTTATCGCGAATTCCGAGTTAGGAATGGAAAGGTACTCTTCATTACTCCAACGATGTTCGGTAAACTACTGCTAGTGGGGAGCAAGTTCTTTCGCCCAGTCTCTGTAGAATTTCACAGCTAAACTAATCATCGCCCCCTGCCGTCCCCTTCCGTCGATAACGAGTGGTCGGGCACTGCGGCAGCAGCCCGGGGTCGATGGCGGCGGCGGGCTCTGCCTGACCAGCGCAACAGCGGCGGCCGCTGCGGCGGCTGCTGGGTGCCGCGCCGGCCCGCGCTCCGGTTACGGCCGGTGTCGGGAGGAGACACCGGCGCGTGCTGCGCTGGCCGTGTCCGTGTCCGCTCTGTTGCACACAGGTCGCTTCCCCTGTCCCCACCCGCTGCCAGCAGACGCGCACATGTTTTGCTCCCACTACGGCTTCCTGCCTGCAGCTGCAATTACTCCCCAAGTGCCCCCACCAATGTCTTAACACTAGCCCTGCAAAAACAACAGCTAAATTTTCTACCGTACGTAGACCTGTCCGGTACTGTAGCCACACATACCGGTTACAAAATATTCGTTATTCATTACTCATCTCCATCTACGTGACCAATCCGCAATTCATACTTCTTTGCTTGGCAGAGGTTTCACAGAACCACTTCCAAGCTATTTATGACTTTTATTCATACACAAGGTGATTTAAGCAACCTGCATTGATACACTAAAGCGCCAAAGAAACTGGTATAGGCGTGCATATTAAAATACAAAGATATGTAAACACGGCGCTTCGTCGGCAACGCCTATAGAAGACAAGTGTCTGGCGCAGTTGTTAGATCGGTTACTGCTGCTACAATGGCATGTTATCAAGATTTAAGTCTGTTTGAACGTGGTGTTATAGTCGGCGAACGAGCGATGGGATTGAGCATCTCCGAGGTAGCGATTTATTTATTTATTTACACGTCAAGTTCCGTTGGACCGCCGCGCGGGATTAGCCGAGCGGTCTCAGGCGCTGCAGTCATGGACTGTGTGGCTGCTCCCGGCGGAGGTTCGAGTCCTCCCTCGGGCATGGGTGTGTGTGTTTGTCCTTAGGATAATTTAGGTTAAGTAGTGTGTAAGCTTAGGGACTGATGACCTTAGCAGTTAAGTCCCATAAGGTTTCACACATATTTTCCGTTGGACCAAATTGAGCAACCAATCTACAAGGTCATGGAACGTGTCAGTACATGAAATTACAACGTAAAAGTAATAACAGAAAAAAATTAATCTTTATGAACCCAAAAAAGTCAGGCGATAAGTTTACCTAAACGCAATCAACAATACAGCAAGAATCAGCTTAATTTTTCAAGGAACTCCTCGACAGGATAGAAGGAGTGATCCATGAGGAAACTCTTCAGTGTTGATTTGAAGCTGCGTGGATTACTGCTAAGATTTTTGAAATCATGTGCCAGCTTACTGAAAATGGATGCAGCAATATACTGCACACCTTTCTGCACAAGAGTTAAGGAAGTCCCATCAAAATTTAGGTTAGATTTCTGCCGAGTATTAACTGAGTGGAAGCTGCTTATTCCTGGGAATGAGCTGATATTGTTAACAAGAAACCACAGTAAAGAATATATATATATATATATATATATATATATATATATATATATATATTTTGAGAGGCCAATGTCAAGATATATATTTTGAGAGGCCAATGTCAAGATACCCAGATTATTAAACAGAGGTCGACAAGAAGTTCGCGAACTTACACCACTCATATGAAGATGGTATCTGTTCTTTCGCACATGTCCGAAAGAACAGATACCATCGGTGACCATGCAGCGCTCTAACTTCAGTGAAATGCAGGATGCCCAAAAGAGAATCGACGTCTGGTCGAGTGACTGGCAGTTGAATGTAACGAATGGCATACAAATAAGCAAAGCGACCTACGAGATCTACTACTGTTCGATTTCATTATTGGCAACAAATAAGCTAAACTACAAAAAGCATCTAAAACAAATTGCAGAATAGACAGATGTTGAGTTTCGATGGTGACTCAAAGAATTGTAATTTTGTTATTCATCAATCAAACAACTTACTTACAAAACGCTTATTCGACTGATTCTTGTGTATAACAATACATTATGTCCGCCACCAGAGAAAAACTGGTCTTCAGGAATGAAATTGAGGCAATGCCCAGAAAGTTTTTCTTTCCTTGAAAATAATGACATGTTGATATGAGGGAAAAGTAACTTTTTTCACCGTTGCAAATAGGTTCTGGCATTTTATATACTTACGATAAAAATCTGGGACTTCGTTCAACTGACGATAACGCTTATTACGTTTTAGGCAGCGTATGGTCATTTCAATAAGGAACTGGTGAGGTATCCAACAGTGCATTACCTTCGTTGTGAATCAGTTTCTTTAGTAACAGTTTCCACGCTCAGTTATCAGCTTTTAAAACTCGTAAACTGAATAGCAAACTTTTGAATATTACATGTGATACCTGTGACTACACAATGTCATAATATTCAGTCATATTCTTAAAATTACCTAAGTAAAGGAAGTTATTAATGAGCTATAATTACAACCAAGTTTGCAGTATGCAAATATTCAAAATTAATAAACTGCGGAGGAATTTAAATGCAAAGAATTTCAGTTCGGTTTGGTAATGACAACTTCTGTAACGGACTGAAGAGCCAATTTGATGTTGGAGATTGCAAATGAAAGGTAGGTTCACGAAATCTTTAAATTCGGGGTTTTGGTTATTTACAAAAAGTAATTACCTTTTGAGAATTTTTAGCTCATCAAGAATTGTAGGAGACGAAATATTCGCAATGTACTTAAATCCCGCCAAATTTTCTGTACTGAGTTGTCTAAATATGAAATATTTAGATTGCCTGGTATATCAGAATTTCAAAACAAAATCGATTTCTAAAACTGCTGTCATCAAAATTCAGTTTGGAATTTTGTACTATTAAAATCACTAACAACACATAAAAAGTCAGTTTCAGAGACAAGAAAACCTTAAAACAAATATCTCTCGAGGAAATTTCAAAACAACTGCTGTATTATTGTTGTTATCTGTACTGTTAAACGTGGAAACTGTGAACTATACTTCCAAAATTAATGATCATTACACACAAGTAGAATCCAGATGTGAAAATCACGAACATCTGTTTAGTGTTTGTCATACCTATTTTCTTCTGTTTATCGCCTGCGTGACGGATTAAAATGTAATCGCTTATAAGATTTTCTAGGACGTCCTCCATGTTTGACGCTCAGACGCTAAAAAGCAAAGGGTTTTTGTACGTTAAAGAACGCAGACGCTCTTGTGTGGCGCTCATCTGTGTAGATGCACTTAACATGTCGTGTAAACTCACTTGAGGTGTCTGCGCATCTACACGATATTAACACGTAAATACACTCCTGGAAATGGAAAAAAGAACACATTGACACCGGTGTGTCAGACCCACCATACTTGCTCCGGACACTGCGAGAGGGCTGTACAAGCAATGATCACACGCACGGCACAGCGGACACACCAGGAACCGCGGTGTTGGCCGTCGGATGGCGCTAGCTGCGCAGCATTTGTGCACCGCCACCGTCAGTGTCAGCCAGTTTGCCGTGGCATACGGAGCTCCATCGCAGTCTTTAACACTGGTAGCATGCCGCGACAGCGTGGACGTGAACCGTATGTGCAGTTGACGGACTTTGAGCGAGGGCGTATAGTGGGCATGCGGGAGGCCGGGTGGACGTACCGCCGAATTGCTCAACACGTGGAGCGTGAGGTCTCCACAGTACATCGATGTTGTCGCCAGTGGTCGGCGGAAGGTGCACGTTCCCGTCGACCTGGGACCGGACCGCAGCGACGCACGGATGCACGCCAAGACCGTAGGATCCTACGCAGTGCCGTAGGGGACCGCACCGCCACTTCCCAGCAAATTAGGGACACTGTTGCTCCTGGGGTATCGGCGAGGAGCATTCGCAGCCGTCTCCATGAAGCTGGGCTACGGTCCCGCACACCGTTAGGCCGTCTTCCGCTCACGCCCCAACATCGTGCAGCCCGCCTCCAGTGGTGTCGCGACAGGCGTGAATGGAGGGACGAATGGAGACGTGTCGTCTTCAGCGATGAGAGTCGCTTCTGCCTTGGTGCCAATGATGGTCGTATGCGTGTTTGGCGCCGTGCAGGTGAGCGCCACAATCAGGACTGCATACGACCGAGGCACACAGGGCCAACACCCGGCATCATGGTGTGGGGAGCGATCTCCTACACTGGCCGTACACCACTGGTGATCGTCGAGGGGACACTGAATAGTGCACGGTACATCCAAACCGTCATCGAACCCATCGTTCTACCATTCCTAGACCGGCAAGGGAACTTGCTGTTCCAACAGGACAATGCACGTCCGCATGTATCCCGAGCCACCCAACGTGCTCTAGAAGGTGTAAGTCAACTACCCTGGCCAGCAAGATCTCCGGATCTGTCCCCCACTGAGCATGTTTGGGACTGGATGAAGCGTCGTCTCACGCGGTCTGCACGTCCTGCACGAACGCTGGTCCAACTGAGGCGCCAGGTGGAAATGGCATGGCAAGCCGTTCCACAGGACTACATCCAGCATCTCTACGATCGTCTCCATTGGAGAATAGCAGCCTGCATTGCTGCGAAAGGTGGATATACACTGTACTAGTGCCGACATTGTGCATGCTCTGTTGCCTGTGTCTATGTGCCTGTGGTTCTGTCAGTGTGATCATGTGATGTATCTGACCTCAGGAATGTGTCAATAAAGTTTCCCCTTCCTGGGACAATGAATTCACGCTGTTCTTATTTCAATTTCCAGGAGTGTATATCCAGTGCCAGTGAAGTTTAGTGTTCTAAAAATCGAGCACCTATGTATGGAAGAATATAAGAAATGAAGGAGGAAACACTTTGAAATTGAGCGATTCGCGTTTGGTTTTATTCCTGCCAAAAAAGACGGTACAACCAATATTACTTGAGAAGCTATTACGTTTGGACGTGCATGTGATCACACCGTAAATAAACCCGCCTGAGCCGTGGTGTAACAACGCAGTCTAACGTGTCTACAAGGAATGTTGTACCACTCGCAGCCATGTGATACGTCGTAAGAACATTGGTCATAAAAAGATCCTAACCGACAATTACTGGAGATGAATATCACGCTTCTGACACTGACAATCGGTTTCAAATCCGACAAGAATGGCTGCTAGTAGCAAAGGCAGGTCATCTTACCCAATTTCTGAGCAAACATTGAGAAATGACCCTACATGCAGCTGACATCTGAAGTCGGGCCTTACTGCAGGCCATTTCTAACAGCGACAAAAGAAGGAGCAAGCCCTTAAGGGGTCAAGCAACACAGAAACCGGACAGTTGCAGGCTGGAGGCAAATAAGAGTAGTGTGTTGCGAATAGAAGTGACGTGTACTCTTTTCAAATAATGACAGGCGTCGAATGCACCGACGCCCAATGTGGCATTTAACCCGCAATGTGTGAAGGGTGCAGTTAAGGCCGGAGGTGATTTTGGGATGTTTCGGGGGTATTTTATGCACAATGGTTGGGGGCAATCATTCAGGTTACCGTAACGTAAATCAAGATATTTATTTCAATATTTTCGTTTACGAAATATTTTTCTTTGTCCTACATGTACATACTGAGTATCCTGTGGACTCTCCCGTCTTCGAAGATGAAAATATCTGTGTTCACGAGACTGCACTTACACTTCACTCGTTTGGTGAACATTTAGGCAACCTGTTGTACATTCACCGGCTCACTAAATCATTTGATCAAATCTGCAGAGAAAAATTTCTGGGTCTATTTGAAGAGTTGGTGAAATGTGGCGATTAACATTTCTGCAAATAAATAGTTTTACCGGATCTATTCATCGATGAGTGGCTTCACTTTGATATGGAACACTTGAAGAAACCTGTGCACTCTCTCCCTTGTCGAATCGGAGTCGTTATCAGCGCTAGAGGCAGTGTTATACTGTATTAGCGTAATGTCTCGTGGGGCTGACTATTTTCTGTCCGGTGTCCTAACTATGTACACTGTCCAGTCACATTAGTGTAACCATCCGTCAAAGGCCCGAGTAACCACCATTTGCAGCGCGAACGTGCATAAGAGTGTCAGCGAGGTTCTGAAAGGACAGAGAGTTACGTGGAGCTATAATGACTCCAATGCCGTGGCCTACTCCAGTAGGCTTCTCGGTTGAGAATCTATGGCACTTGCACCCCGATCAATATAGTTCCCGGATTTACCATTGGGCTTAAATCCGTTGAGTATGGTGGCCAGGGGCGTATGGTACACTAATCCTGGCCCCACTTCGCACCACGAGCTGTGTGATATGTTGCATTGTCGTGATTGTCCTGCTGGCAGATACCATCATGCGAAGGAAAAAATGAACTGCTTGTGGGGTTGAACATGGTCCCTAAGGATATATGTATATTTGAGTTGATCCACCGTGCCTTCTGAAATGACGAAATCACCCAGAGAGCCTGAAACCTGATATTCTCGGCCCACTCTTGGTATTGTGTATTTCGGAATACTGATTTCTGTAATGATATCCGAAATGAAATGTACCGTGCGTCCAGCTCCAACTGCCATTCGGCCTTAAAAATCTGTTAATTTCCGTTATGTGGCCATAATCACCTCGGAAACCCTTTAATATGAATCACATAAGTAAAATGACAGTTTCGCCGATGGACAATGCACTGTCCTTTTATAGCTTGTGGTTGCGATACTACCGCCATCTGTATATACCTTTATTGCTCTCCAATGAGTTTTGTCACCTCAGAGTAATTTCTGCATTCAGGTGGCTGCACTCAGTTCTCATTTGCGAAGACGAATACAAACAAATAGTAACTGACGATACTTATTAAACTCAAAGTGTCATTACTTTAAAAATCATCAGACATGTAAATATCAGAGACGATAACTCTTTCTCTGCGGTGCTAAAGTAATAGGACCAGTTGTGGTTACTTTGATTTGCGCACTATCAGAGCTAAGGCTATGTTTATGTCCATGCATTATTTTCGGCGTGCACTGTCTGCGAAACCAGAGTAGACGGCAACGGATGAGACGCCAGACTGCGGCACATTGCGACAGCGCCTTTGGCTCTGGCGCTGTAGACGGCGGTCTACGGAGGAAGTGTGCCACGGGATGCAGCCGCGCTAGGGGACTGCTGGGCGGCGAGCCAGCTCCGTCACACGAGACCGCCACCAACTATCAACTTCTGCGCGAAATGTGAAAGTATAAAAAACAAAACATCGGAAAAGAACCGCTTGTCACAGGAAATCAACCACAAAATACAAATGATGCGGTTAGTTTATTTCAAGACTTGTGGAAGCCACTGGTAGCTATCGACTTTCTGATATTTGAGCGTGATTCTATATAGTCGACACCAAAACTGCTTTGAGAGTTATATGCATACAGTTCCCAGAACTCACTCAGCAGTGGAATGTGAGTTGTGTTTAATCTTCCTGGAAAATAAAAATTCGGTATCGGACCAGAATTCGAAACCGTGAACTTTACCTTTTGGCTCTACCGACTCAGCTCTGCAGCGAGCTTTACGGTCGGCAGTAAACGTCTTCAGTATCTTAGGAAATTTAAAAACACAGCGCACTTCGCTATAGAGTAAAAGTTTCATTCTGGAATCAACGTCTTACGTAGCTAAACCATTTCTCAGCAATGTCCTTTCTACCTGGAATGATATTCCCGTGCTGGCCGTTGTGGACGAGCGGTTCTAGGCACTAAAGACGGGAACCGCGCTGCTGCTACGGTCGGAGGTTCGTATCCTGCCTCGGGCATGGATGTGTGTGATGTCCTTAGATTAGTTAGGTTAAATAGTTCTAAGTCTAGGGGACTGATGATACCAGATGTTAATTCCCATAGCGGTCAGAGCCATTTGAACCATTTGATATTCCCGCGAGATTTGTAGGGAGAACTTTCGTGAAGTTTGAAAGATAGGAGAGGCGTATAAAGATGAGGACAGATTGAGTCGTGCTTGACTGCCTTAGTCGGTAGGAGCATATCCCCCAAAGTACAAAGTTCTGGATTCGAGAACTGGTACAGCATACAATTATAATCTATTAGAAAATTTCAACTGTGTACTTACTCACGCGTAAACAAAGAATAACAGACTACTCTACAGGTTCTTCCGCACGCGCATTATTTACAAATACAGTGACGAAGGAAAGTCGGAAAACTAGGAAGTAGTTGTGCGACATATACGAAAGTTGGAAGACGTGTTTCTACATCTGAAAGATGATGTCTATGGAAATTTCGCGTCAGTCGCAAAGGAGAACCGCTAGTAGTGCCAGTATAAGGATGCAAACCAGGTTTGCTTTAAATACGCTGTAACGGTCATGAGCGTTAGTTACCTTTGAGATTGGATGTGGTGAGTTGACGTTAGTCAAGATTGCCTTTAGGGCGATAAAGATGCCATTATCGGCACCTCACTGAGCTCGAACGAGGTAGTGTAACAGGGCAATGAGAAGCTGGATGTTCCTGCCGCGGGATGTAACCACTGCTGGCAGCGGTGGTCATGAGAATGTACGGTCACAAGAAGACTGGGCTCCGGACGGCCACATGCCACTGTCATGAGGGTAGACCATCGTGTTCGGCGTACGGCTCTGGCGCATCGTACTGCGACTGCAACAGAAATCTGAGCAGTAGTTGGCACCACAGTGACACAATGGACTCTTACAAATCGGTTACTTGAAGGACAGCTCTGAGACAGACGCCCTGTAGCGTGCATTCCACGGACCCGAAACAACCACCATCTGCGACTTCAGTAGTTTCAGGTGAGAGCTCATTGGAAGACAGTGTGGATACCTTTTGTGTTTCCTGATGAAAGGTAGGTTCCGGTGCCGGTGATGGCCGTGTGTTGGTCAGAAGGAAGCCAGCAGAGGGCCTGCAACCACTCTTCTTGAGTGCTAGACACACTGGACCTACACCTGCAGTTACGGCCTAGAGCGCGATTTCCTATAACAGCAGGAGCACTCTCCTGGTTATCTCACGCACCCTGACTGCAAATTTGTACGTCAATGCGGTAAGCCGACCTGTTGTGCTGCCATTAACGAACAGCATTCCTGGGAGTGTTTTCCAATAGGATAATGTTCACCCACAAAACCACTGTTGTAGCCCAACATGCTCTACAGAATGTCGACATGTTGCCTTGGCCTGATCGATTGTCAGATCTGTCTCTAATCGAGCACCTATGGAACATCATCTGACGACATCTACAGCGTCATCCACTACCAGCATTAACAGTCCTTGCGTTGACCGACCAAATGCAGCAGACATGGAGCTCTATCCCACAATCTGACATACGGCACCTGTACAACTCAATGCATGCACGTTTGCATGCTTGCATTCAACAGTCTGGCGGTTACACTGGTTATTAATGCACCAGACTTTCACATTTACAATGGCTTATCTTGCGATTATATTAACTTATGATCTTGCAACGTTAATCACTTAAATATGTTACCTAGATAAATATATACCCGAAATTTCGTTACTCTATATTCATTATTTTTCGGTGTTGCGACTTGTTTTCCTGTCAGTGTATTTTCAATACTAATTAAGATTTATTTTTGCACGGGTGGGCCCGAGAGTTACATCACATGTCTTTAGCGTCACCTGCTGTAACTGTGCATGGAGTATGTTATAGTATAAAGTGTACCGTATGCGATGCTTTCCTAGCGTAATGGATGTTTCAGGCATGCTGCTGTTAATGATTAATTTTTCTAGTTGTACTGGGATGCTAAGGAACCAACTGATTCGATTTTGGTTTCACGAGCCAGTGAACAACTAGCAACGATAATATCTGCAAGGTTTTTAACCAACATATCAATCAGAAGAAGATTTAATAGTGACCCGACCACATGCCTGAAAACTAACTGAACGAAATGAGCAAGTGATGAAGGGGAATGATACCGACTTTATGGCTCTCACGAATGGACTCTCCCTTGTCGCTGAGACAATTTTAAATTTTATTTAATTCAGGAGTACTATGTGGAAAGTAAAATCCGTTTGACAGTAAATAAAATACTCGAATAGCAGAATACACTACAAAGATCTTGTAATCCCACCTTTATTTTACTTCTATACGTAATCACCAGTCAGGTTTAAGCACTTACTATATCTCTTAACGAGTTGACAAATGTTCTTTGCATGAAATTCAGCCACCCAAGATTGCACTCTGCCCCAGAACCGCATCTTGAGGTATTTCGTTCGAGTTAAAGCGTCGGGAGCCAAGTACTTTTACACGTTTTTAAAGCCACATTAACTGTGTAAGTAGGCTGTTTAGATTTTTATGTTGATAACGCCACGTAGCGCTCTGTATGAAAATCACTGACTGTGCTGTGTGCAGTCTATGGCTGGTTGGCATTGTTGGAATATTCACTATTGTAGTGTTGGGCAGTTGCATGGGAACAGCGCGTAGCGTTGCGCAGTTGGAGGTGAGCCTCCAGCAGTGGTGGATGTGGGGGGTGAGATGGCAGAGTTTCGAGAGCGGACGATCTGGACGTGTGCCCGTCAGAAAAAGGAAATTTGAAAGACTGAATGTCATGAACTGATATATAATGACTTTTGAACACTATTAAGGTATATACATTGTTTGTTATCCACCAAAATTTTTCATTTGCTAACTATGTCTATCAGTAGTTAGTGCCTTCAGTACTTAGAATCTTTCATTTAGTTGGCAGTATTGGCGCTCGCTGTATTGCAGTAGTTCGAGTAACGTTTTTTGAGGTAAGTGATTCATGAAAGGTATAGGTTATTGTTAGTCAGGGCCATTCTTTTGTAGGGATTATTGAAAGTCAGATTGCGTTGCGCTAAAAATATTGTGTGTCAGTTTAGTGTTAATCAGAGTAAGTAAAGAGAGAAATGTCTGAGTACGTTCAGTTTTGCTCAGCTGTTTGAAAATCGAATAACGTAGAGGTTTTCCAGCACTGTCATTTATAAATTTTTTTCTAAGGGGATGTTTCAACTGCTAATCTATTGTGACTGTTTCAAAAATATGAAAAAGGCTTTTCAGAGACCGCTACGTCACAACAATTCTTTGACTTGCTTAAATGATTTAATGAAGCAAGGTGATTTGAAGTACAAACTTCTCTTTAGGTTTCAATGGTAATATAGAAACCATTTAACAAAATTACAGATAGACACTAAAGCTATTCTTTACATTCTTGGCATGTGCTGCGGCCATCCTGCAGAAGAAGAGAAGGATAACCTTTTATGAAAGAGTATTCACTACGTTTTTTGGTTTGCTGTTAACATGAATTAAATAATCACTGACATATGAAATGACTATCATCTTGCGTTGCGGTACATTCAGTTACCTCCATAGCTATAGGTCCAAGAAGCTTTTACAATAAGGGCAACCGAACACACCACAAAAAGACAGCCATTTCATATGCAAAAAACGGGACATGATTTAAATTATGTATGGAAACAGCACAAACACGATACAAGAGACGGTGTCGCTTGCTTTGAATGGCTCTTCCCAACTGTTTGCTTTGAAAGTTTCTTCGCAGTTTTCATAATCACTTTACAGCAGGTTTCAAAACTGATTGTACTTCCACGTTCCATAAAATCTAAAATCTTTTTTCACCGTTGAAAAAAAAAACGGTGTACGTTTCTCGGTTTGTATACGAGGCAAACCACGACACCACCAATATCTCGTCACTTTTCACGATTCTGCTCAGTAGACCTTTTCCTTCTTGGTAACGAGAAAAGCTGTCCAGAGATGGAGTCATCCGTTCAGATTTCTACTTATAAGAAAGGGGTGTAGGAATCCAAAAAACATAGAACTTGTGGCACTTAAAATGTTTTGACACAATCACATGGAAAATACTACGAGAAAACTGTGGGAAGTTAATCCGACACTTTTCGTCAATTTTACGTATTAATTGGTTGTTGACTATAATCACTTCTGTTATCCCCAGGAACATTCGTACAAGAAATTCAGCCAACATATCAGGTCAGTAAGCTTATAGAACACAAATTTCAGAACTGATATCAACAGTTTAGATTCTTCGCCTCAAAAATTGTTTTGTAGAACAGTTTTACACTCGGCAGAATTTACAACTACAACTCTTATTTTGAATAATTACTGTAGACGAACAAGAAGCAGTGTGGCTTTCTCGTTATCGTATGTCATAGGACAGTGAACTATTGTGTAAGCCAATGTAGCAACTGTTCCGTTTCCGAAACTATTGCTTACATGAAAACGGAGATTAGATTTCTGGATAGCCCTCTCACACCATGACTTCTACAGCTGAATGATAATTCTCTTTCTCGGTAATTTGTGGAGCTTTGAAAAGTGGTAGTGAAATGTTAAAACTTCGAAAGTGACTGCAAGACGTACACGAGTGTCTCACTTGCTGTTTCGATCTCATGATCACGAAATTTCTTAGTTTTTCTTATTCACTTAAGACGGATTCTGGAATAGTTCCCTTGGGTAAGCCAACGGGTCATTAAACTGCTGAAATTATAGTGACCGGCCCCGGATTTGCAAGGGTAACACCATCAAGGAAATATTCCCAGGTGTAAATGAATGGTTTTGATGAAACTTGGCGGGTATGCAGAGCGGTTAAAATAATGCAATACATATTTTTTCGTTTTTGCCTAGTTTCACCTTAAAGGGGTAAAACACACCCCGAAAGGTAACTTGGTATATTAGGTTTAAAAGGAATATCTTCGGAGACATGAAATATGAAAAATGTATTTCATATAAAAGTTGAAATATAATTAACGTTCTTGAAAACTGTATAATCAACTTTTCTAATAATCTGAAATTTTGCAAAATACCCACCACCATTAATTAATTTTGAAAAATGAAAAGTTTAATTACAACATAAAATAAAGAAGCCTTGACGCCAAATTCATCTACGTGAAATAAAGCTGGTTTCTGAAAAACAACTTTTAGAAAAACGGTCTGCACAAAATTTGCTGTCGGAGTATTTTCAACATTCCTAATTAAAACACATAATCATTCATTATTGTTCTAATTATCTGTTTTACTTGTTTTTGTGTTTTAAATTGTAATTTTAAATTTATGTTTTATTTTTTTGTTTTTTTAGTTTACCATTTCAGATAAGCGTATTTTGTTATTGAAGGTAATGAGACACTCATTATTATGATACATCATCAGTATACCAAAATCTGTAAAAATGCTTAAAAATAATGTTTCTTTACACAGTACACTTAAAAAACGGAATTTCTTCACATAATACACACGACAGACAACACAATATAAAACAAAATTCAGCATGTTCCTCAAATTGTTAAAGGCGATACTTTAAATATCTTCATTGGCACAAGGCATATTTGTGTATGTGTGTGTGTGTGTGTGTGTGTGTGTGTGTGTGTGTGTGTGTGTGTGTGTGTGTGTGTATGTTTAGGTAGTGAAGGCCATTTACAAATTCAACGTCGGAATGTACACAAAATGATATGATTATGACGTTGATTGAATGGTTAAGGGCGCTGGATATCGAAGTTTCTAGACACTGACAACATTTTTGAGAACCGTCCGTTGTCTGTAGACGATGAAAATACAGAAAATCTAACTAGTACTGACGGCAAGAGATTGTAACAACTTTCTTTATAAGTGAAACTATAGGGGGGGGGGGGGGAGGGGGGGCAGAGGTTGAAAATTATTCCGAAATTGCGTTGCACTGTGTTTTCATCGTATCTGTGAATGTTTGCTATTGTTTTACTAACAATCAAAGTAAGTCTCACACCTGTCCGAATTGGCTTCCTTTATGACAACTGCTTTTCTATTTTATGTGGATAACAACATCTGCATTGCTTGCATGACAAACGTCAGTTGGGTTAAAGTCGAAAGCCACCGGTAAATCGACACCATATTGCCGGGGAAATATCATTCGTCTGCGGGGACTTAAATGTAAACTTAGATTTCTCCAAGGTCCTATTTTACCTATGACATCGATTTGAAATTCTCTCTCCCTCTCTCTCGATTAACCCGTAGGAACTCCAGGAAGCTTTATTGTCGTTAGTCAAAGCTGTACTTACTACTTGCGAACATAAGTCTTTCCAGTCACAAGTTCAACGTTATTTGTATGAAATTGATGTCAGACGGACGTGGGTCTTAGCACTGCCACTCTGGCATAATTTGTGATGTTTTGTCTGTATGTAGGGATACATGCTTCCGACTTCTCCGAAAATAAATTACGAAAGAAATCGCAATCGCAGCTAAATTTATTTAAGTATGACCGCGCTGGATGTAGAACTTCCTGTACGTGTTGGTAAAGCAAAGTTGCATTCAGCACGTGCACTGAAGCTAAACTCTGCAGAAAACTGCAGAAAAGAAATTGCAGAAAAGAAATAACCTCTGAAAACTCGGCTGTCAGTACGCCACAAGAATGCCAGGAAATAGAACAATCACTGCAGGCAACTAGAAACAAATGTAATGTATAGCCATTTCCTAGACGTCACATCAATAAATCTGAAAATAGCGTGTCGATCTATCTTGTGTATAACCGTCTGGATTTTATTTTAGTCCTAACCAACCAGCACATTCACACTTTAATTGCCGGCATGTTATTGTAGCATGGTGAAACTATACTACATCTCATATTGTAAATGTTCAAATTATGAGAAATAGAACTGAAAACAGCACTTCTATACTACATGTTCTTGTTTTGCTTTTTTCCATTAATCGGGAGAACGTTTAGAGGAACATTGAGGCAACACTTTATTTAGCGATTCGTAGGGCCAGATAACGCCACCCCAATATGAGCTTTTGGTAGCTTTTCTACGATGTATAGACGGACATACTGAGACGTTTATTTCTATAATTAACGAAAGCTTTGTTTACAGAACATTTCTTAACTTCAACAATAACATTTTCGATCATTAATAAAAACAATTACTACTAAATCTAGAACTGTGGCCATGATTACACAGTTCGCAGTTTAGAAGTTCATTAAACAGCACCTCGAAAATAAATAGCTGCGGCAATGATACAAGAGAGAAAAGCAGCACGACATATTACTTGACGGCAGAAGAAACTAAAAATACGTGAGTCAGGAAAGAGCTGATGTTGTTTCGGTCTTCACTCCGAAGACTGATTTGATGCAGCTCTCCATTCTACTCTATCCTGCGCAGGTCCGTTCATCTCCGAATAACAGCTGCAACCTACATTATTCTGAATATGCTAACTGTATTCATCTCTTTTATTTCAACTACCCTCACATACTTCCCTCTAATCCTAAATTGGCTATACCTTGATATCTCAGAATGTGGCTTATTAACCTACCCTTTCTTCTAGTCAGGATATGTCACAAAGTTCTTTTCTTGTCTGTTCTACCCATCTAATCTTCAGCATTCTTCTATGATACAACATTTCAAAAGCTTCTATTCTCTCCTTCTATAAACTGTTTATCGCCCATGTTTCGCTTGCATACATGGCTGCATTCCTTACAAATACTCTCAGGAAAGGTTTCCTAACACTTATAACTAAATTTGATGTTAAAAAATTTCTTTCCTTCAGAAACGCTTTTCCAGCCATTGCGTCTACGTTTTATACCGTCTCTACTTCGGTCGTCATCAGTTATTTTGCAACCCAAACTCACCGACTTTTTTAAAAACTCTTTTCTGGCCATTGCCAGTTTACACCTTATACCTTCTCTATTTCGGCAATCATCAGTTATTTTGCTGCATAAACTCATCGACTACTTTAAGTGTCTCATTTTCTAATCAAATTACCTCAGACTAGCTGATTTAATTCGACTACATGCTCTTATCCTTATTTATCCTTTTGTTTTTGTTGATGTTCATCTTATATTCTCCTTTCAACAAACTGTCCATTCCATTCAACTGCTCTTCCAAGGCCTTTGTCGCGTCTGACACAATTACAATGTCATCGGTAAACTTCGGAGTTTTTATTTATTCTCCCTGAACTTCAATGCCTACTTCAAATTTTTCTTTTGTTTCCTTTACCGCTTGCTCAGAGTACAGATTGAATAATATCGGTGTAGGCTACAAACCCTACTTACTCCCTTCTCAACTACTACTTCCTTTTCCTGCCCCTGATCTTATAACTGCCGTCTGGTTTCTGTACAAATTGTAAATGATCTTTCGCTCCCTGCATTTACCCTTGCTACTTTCAGAATTACGAAGAAAGCTTTCCCCAAGTCTACAAATGCTATAAACGTAGGTTTTCTTTCCCTGGACCTTTCTTCTAAGGTAAGGAATTCGTGTTAGTATTTTGTAACTATGACCTTTTAGACAGACAGTTCGGCAACATTCACGCCTGTCAGAAACTGCTGTCTTTGGAAATGGAATTGTTGCATTCTTCTTGACGTCGGATGGGATTTTGCCTGTCTCATACATCTTGCACATCAGATGGATGAGTTTTTTCGTGGCTGGTTCCCCAAAGGCTGTCAGTAGGTGTGACGGAATGTCGTCTACTCCCGTGGTCTTATTTCGACATAGGTCGCTCAGTGCTCTGTCAGATTTATCTCGCAGTATCATATCTCCCATCTCAACTTCATCTACGTCCTCTTCCATTTCTGTAACACTGCCTTCAAGCTCATCTTCCTTGTATAGACCCTCCATAACGCCTTCCCCCTTTCAGCTTTCTGTTCTTTGTTTAGAACCGGTTTTCCATCTGAGCTCTTGATATTCATACAGCTACTTTTTATCTCCAAAAGTCTCTTTAATTTTGCCGCAGGCGGTGTCAATCTGTTTCCTAGTGAAATACACTTATAAATCGTTACATTTATCCTTTAGCCATTCCTGCCTAGCCATTCTGCACTTCCTGTAAGAGCCATTTTTTATACGTTTGCTTCATTTTCTGCATTTTTTATGTTTTTTCTTTGATAAATTAAATTCAATATCTGCTGCGTTAGCCAAGAATTCCTTTCTTTTTAAGTATTTGATTCTCTGCTGTCTTCACTATTTCACCTCTCAAAGGTACCCATTCGTCTACTACTGTATTCTTTTCCCCCATTCTAGTCAATCGTTGCTTAATGCTCTCTTTGACACTCTCAACAACCTTTGGTTCTTTCAACTTATCCATGTCCATCTCCTTAATTACCTTTTTTCAGTTTTAATCTACAGTTCATAACCAATAAATTGTAGTCGAGTCCACATCTTCCCGTGGAAATAACCTACAACTTAACATCTGTTTCCGAAATCTCTGTCTTATCATTATATCCTTATTAGATTTTCGCATCCTTTAACCATCTGAGTAATGTCTTTTAGGAAAGGCTACGAGCATCTAACTTACTTATTTTATAAATAATGCGTATTGGCTGGTTCAAATGGCTCTGAGGACTATGGGACTTAACATCTGTGGTCATCAGTCCCCTAGAACTTAGAACTACTTAAACCTAACTAACCTAAGGACATCACACACATCCATACCCGAGGTAGGATTCGAACCTGCGACCGTAGCAGTCGCGAGGTTCCGGACTGAGCGCCTAGAACCGCTAGACCACCGCGGCTGGCAATAATGCGTATTAGTGTCGTTGGTGGTGAACGAGGTGGAATTCGGGGAGGGGGCGTTACTATGTAATATCTGATTGCACTTTGGGGTAATGATAATGATCTCAGAAAGGTTGGGGAACTATTGGAGTAGAGGACTGTTCCCAGAACAAATTTTCTCTCTGCCGTGGGGTGCGTGCTGTTTTCAAAATTCCTGGCAGGTAGGAGAGAGGTACTCTTAGAAGTTAAACTGTGAGGGCTGATTGCGAGTCATGCATGGGTAGCTCAGTCACTAAGAACACTGGCCAAGAAAGGCAACGTTCTGGTTCCATTTCCGGTCCGGCACATAGTTTTAATTTAAAATATTAAAAATGGATAAAAATAAAAGGAAGTAACTTGAGAGGAGAACAGAAGTAGCCGGAATACTGAAGACAACTACGGTTCGAAGCACAGAAGAGGGAGAAAAGGGTTTTCTGAAACTGCAAACTTTTTGAATAGTTTACTGCCTGGGAACTGATAATATCCGAATAACAGAAATTTGAAATAGTGCTACCCACCTCTGTGTCTCGCGATAAACAGTAACAGTGTACGTGCTAACGATTTCGATCAGGAGTACTTCATAAGTGCAAAGAAATATCGCATCAAAATGTGCTCGAACCATTTTAATATTTTCCATTTTTCGGATGTGAGACAGCTGTCGTTTTATTTTACGATCAGTGGCACCTCGGGTGTATTAGCTCACAACTATATCTTGACACCAGCACAAGCGTTATGGGTACACAGCTGTTACTCACAGCTGTGCGGTTGCGGAGTGTGCAGTGGTTAATATTACGTAAGACGAGGACCTATAATCCAATGTGTTTTTTATTTTAGTATTTTATTTTGTTTTATCTAATGATTTCCACAAACTGGGTATCAACAACCTTATGATGACAGCATTCTCTCTTGAAATGCATAATTGATCTGAATCAGGGGCTATTGAAGTGGCAGAATGCAAATCTGTTGACGATCGAAACAGACAGGTAGACAATTTACTCCATCTGAGAGTCGAAAAAATTTCAAAACAAGTTTCATCTTGCACTCGCTACACGACGTCAGGTCTATCCATGCCGCTTCAACTTTATCAGTCGTAGTGTCTGGCGAGTGATAGTTTGCCAGTCTCTCGGCAAGCCATTGCTAGATATTCTGAGTGGATGAGAGATCTGGAGAACGTGTCAGGACAATAGTCGAACACCCAGTGCATTGACGTAGTGCAGGTCAGCACAAATGGCATTCTCTTATTGAAAGATAACGTCACAGATACCTCGACAGGGCACACACACGTCTTAACACACCATACTATAATGGCTAAAACAACTAAAAACTTAACTCCTCCCGAACAGGCCAAGAAGGCCCAACGGTACGGACCGGCCGCCTTGTCATCCTGAGCCCATAGGTGTCACTGTATGCAGATATGAAGGGGCATGTGGTCAGCACACCGCCCTCCCGGACGTATGTCAGTTTCCGAGACCGGGGCCGCTACTTCTCAATCAAGTAGTTCCTCAGTCTGCCTCACAAGGGCTGAGTGCACCCCGCTTGCCAACAGCGCTCGGCAGACCGGATGGTTACCCATCCAAGTGCTAGCCCAGTCCGACAGCACTGAACTTCGGTGATCTGACGGGAACCGGTGTTATCTACTATAGTGACTACTGTACAAAATTACCAGGTATTCGTAGTTGACTTGATCGTGTTGTGTACCCAGTGACACCCAATACCATCAAGCCAGGAATGATCCGGCATGACAGTGACGAAAGTAACCTGGCAATGACCGTTCTCCTCATGACGTCCAGACAGTGATATGTCCATTGTGATGCGGTGAACGTGGCGCCACTCTTGTGTCCAGTAATGCCGTCGGACCGACCACTGTCGGTGTGCCCCACTCTGCTGCCTTGTCAACGGAACCAGAACAATGGTAGCTGTGCTGATAGTCCGTTGTGCTCCAGACTGTAGATTATGTAATTTTTATCCAATTTTGTGTTACTAGTAACTTGGGAGAAATTTATGTAAATTACAAGTCTTATATTTTGAGAGTACAGTTTTATTTTACTCATTTTCCTTAAACAAAATACAAACATTATCGTCAGCTTCATCTGTTTTTGTTGTTGAATTTATCAAAATTCCATTCCAAAATTGCATCTTTTCTTCCGGAATGTAAATTAAACATTTTATAATATGATTCATTTTAAGATGTTTACGGGCAGCTTGGCTTTGTAGCCAGTTTCCAGTTGGAAAATTCTAGATTCATCTGAGTACTTCTTAAATAAAAGTTGCCAGTTCGGAGGCCATTGATTTTTATCTTACACTGAGCTACTTGTGGCGTATGTTTGCTAAAACTACGAGGACGTGCTGAATAGCATGCCTCCGAATTTATGTGAAAACTCTTGAAGCTTCTTAAATGGAACAAACTTTATTAACATTCTACGTCTTTATTCTTCATGACTGTATACCTATTTCTCAACAATTATTTCTCAACATAGTGACCCTGCCGACGAACACATTTCTCCTAACGTGACACCAGTTTGTTCATATCGTCAATGTAAAATGTTTAACTTCGTTGATGGAGCCACTACCTATCCTCTACTGGGAAGGCTTCATCGCTCAAAAGTGTTCTTTAAGTTTTGCAAATATGACAATCGGATGGGGCGAAGACGGGACTGTATGGAGGATGACAGTGAACATAAGGCATCTGATTGTTGAAGATGTTGCAGCGCTTGTGTGTGATGTGGCGTTGTCGCGCTGAAGGAGAGGATGCTCCATGTGTAGTCGAATTTATCGAATTCGTGCTTTCAGTTTTCTGAGGGTTTCTGACGCGCCAACACAGATACTTTACACACAGCCATGTTTCACCGAGCGGGATAGCGCAATGGTTAGCACACTGGACTCGCATTCGGGAGAACGACGGTTCAAACTCGCGTCCGGCCCTCCTCATTTAGGTTTACCGTGATTTCCCTGAATCGCTCAAGCCAAACGTCGGGATGGTCTCTTCGAAAGGGCACCGCCGCTTTCGTTGGGCATCCTTCCCTAATCCGAACTTGTGCTCCGTCTCTAATGACCTCGTTGTCGACGGGAAATTAAATACTAATCTCCTCCTACTCCTCATCCGTACTACACGATACGTTTAGGGGTCCTCTAGCGGTTGAGGGTTGCAACTTGCGTCGCAAAATGGGAAAGAAGACTGAGTAACATTCATTACATGTAATACCTCAACCGATACTGAGAACAGAATAAAAAATTTGGAGGCATTTCTTTTCAGGGCGCCCTTGCAAATTCAATACATTTCGATAGGGAAAAAAAGAAAATTTTTGCTCTTTTCGAACACCTTTTCCATAAGAATCATTACTAAAGCAGAATTTTATTTGGCGGTCAAATCTGTAAAGTCTTCCATTTTCGTATGTAAATTGAAGGTGTAGAGGAAAAGAAAGGAAAGTAAAGGGAAGGGATCACTGTTGTCAGCTGCATTGGGACATTCGCATAATCGATGCCGACAAGTGAAAATGTGTTCCAGACCGGGATCCGAACCTGGGATCTCCTGCTTATAAGGCAGGTGCGGTAACTACTGCGCCATCCGTGACACAGTATTATCGCTACTGCACGGACTATCTCGCCTCACCTCACAGCCGATCCACACTCCCATCGAGCACCACCTGTCCATTTCCTCCACATTCGTTCTTCCAAGATTCCCATTGGCTGTGTGGATTAGCACTGAAGAAGCCTGATTCATTGCCCAGCTAGGTCTATCAAATTAAATGAATGTTTGGTGTCTGTTCACTCGAACATGTCCTCCTAAAGAACACATACCACATGTACATATGATAGGCCTAGTTGGGCAATGAATCCACCTTCTTCACTGCTGATGCACAAATACGTCCGACCCTATGTGGGAATCTCGGAAGAGCGAATGTGGATGAAATGGACAGGTGGCGCTCGATGGGAGTGTGGATCGGCTGTGAGGTGAGGCGAGATAGTCCGTGCAGTAGCGATAATACTGTGTCACAGATGGCGCAGTGGTTCCCGCTCTTGCCTAGTAAGCAGGAGATTGCGGGTTCGAATCCCGGTCAGGTATATTTTCACTCGTCGCCGCCGATTCCGCATAAACTCCCAATGCAGTGATCTCTCCAGCTTCAATTTACATACAAAGTATGTCAGCTGCGGATTCTGAGAGGTGTCTGTTGTTTCGGATATCAAAAAGTAATTATACTTGTTGCAAAAGGCGTTTTAAAAAGGCGTTTTATTTACTGTGAAGAACTGAAGATCAGTGAACTGTACGCCTACCCCGTTTGACTTGTTTGGTATAATAACACGCATTTTGAAAATTTTGGACATGTCCTTTCTGGATCCAGGGATTTATACACAATAAGACAAAAAAATAAAGCAACCTAATAAGTTTCCTTTAATTTACGTCTATGGTCACAATCTTTTCTGTTTAACAGATTACCGGTTTCGGTCTTTAATGACCATCATCAGATCTGTCTCATAAAATGAATCTGTTAAACAGAAAAGATTGTGACCATAGACGTAAATTAAAGGAAACTTATTACATATACGGGTCACCGTGTTTTTTCGCGACGATGTCGCAGCTTGTGATAAAGCAACCTTACTGTCACCCGCCACACAGCCCAACAACTAGAAGTGATGGTTTGGAATCCCATTTCTTTTCATAGCAGGACCCTCTGGTTGTCATCCGTGGCACTCTTGCAGCAAGGTAAGTCGACAACGTTCTACGCCCCGTTTTGTTCCTCTTCGTGGCAAGCCATTCTGGGCTTACATCTCAGCAAGATAATGCCCGCAAGATAATGTCCGTCCGCATACGGCGGGAGTTTCTGCTGCATGTCGTCGTGGTTGCCAAACCCTACCTTCGCCAGCAAGGTCGCCGGATCGCTACCAGTGCTAGCAGCAGTTCGCGCAGTCTCGACAGGCCACGATCCTGTCGCTGTCGAATTCCGACATGTAGATATTTCTCCGCCCGTGCACGAAGCGTAGCACAATATTCTCAGTAACAACAAAAATTCAAATGAGATTTCTGAGTGACAAACCCACTGTGTATGCTTCCCTTACGTACGGTATATAGACGGCGTTCTTAAAAACGGAGTGGCAATTACTCTCCGAAGAGCCCTCGCAGTGAACGCGAAGCACTTGTTGTTGCGCGGACGAGACAGCAAGCAGAGGGGCGGCAGGCGGCGGTGGCGGCGGCCAGAAGCCCTCGGCGGCGGCGGGCCAGCTGGGGGCCGCTTCCAGTGAGGCGTGTGTGTGGCCGCCGGCTGCCGGCAGGTGAGGCGAGGGCAGGCAGCCGGCAGCCGGCCCGCCGTATTGATTCCCCATCCGCCGCCGCCGCCGCTGCCGCAGTGCCGCCTCCGGCTGTGGCCGGTCGCGGGCGGAACGCGCGGCCACCCCCGACCCGCCGCCCTCTCCCTCTCCAGCCACGCGATCCGGTTACGGCAGTTAGTGGCGCCACCGAAGGAGCCGTGACTCCTCCGAGCAACGGAATTAGCTGCCGGCCGCGGAACATTAGCCGGTGCACGAAATGTCAGTGGGTCAGTCGTAATGCAAAAGACGATGTGATGGCAGTTCTGAGAGACACAGTGTCACTGACGATTAGCATTAATGAAGGTGTAAGGCAAGACCATTGTCCTTGCAGTCTTTTGCTGCAGTAAGGGTAGTGTTTCCAGATGTCCCTATTTTCGCGGGATTTCCCGAGTTTTAGGGGTTTCGTAAAGCATCTCGAGAAAGCCAAACATCCCGACTTTTGAGCATTGTTAACAAATCGAAATATGAAACTTCCTGGAAGATTAAAACTGTGTGCCGGACCGAGACTTGAACTCGGGACCTTTGCCTTTCGCGGGCAAGTGCTCTACCAACTGAGCCACCCAAGCACGACTCACGCCCCGTCCTCACAGCTTCATTGTAGAAACATCCCCCAGGCTGTGGCTAAGCCATGTCTCCGCAATATCCTTTCTTCCAGGAGTGGTAGTTCTGTAAGGTTCGCAGGAGAGCTTCTGTGAAGTAGGAGACGAATTACTGGCGAAATTAAAGCTGTGAGGACGGGGCGTGAGTCATGCTTGGGTAGCTCAGTTGGTACAGCACTTTCCCGAAAAAGGCAAAGGTCCCGAGTTCGAGTCTCGGTCCGGCACACAGTTTTAATCTGCCAGGAAGATTCATATCAGCGCACACGCCGCTGTAGAGTGAAAATTACATTCTACAAATCGCAATATAAAGCGGAATCACTTGAAAAATGGTCGAGTACATTAAACCTCAGAAGCGATTTCTTTAATGAAACGGTTGCAGCGACTAAGAATACGGTGCCCAAGGACATCGCTATCAGCCGACAAATTATAGGCACTGCTCATTACGTGGCAGGACTGTAAGTTTGGGTCACACTCAGCCTGTCCCTTCCATCGTTGTATTGTTACCACCAAGCGGCCGTTTTCTGGATAGTGTTTCAACTTCTGTAACAATCTCACCCTCTGACTAACCGCGACTTCTCTTGCACAACATTCAGTACTTCCATTCCGTGGTGGTGACCGACCCTCGTGTCCTTCCACGCGTCCGTTTCGTGCTTTCGTTTGTAGTGAAGACAAAACGCAGCAGGCTGGCATAACACCTGTCGACGTTGTCACTTCATTCAGTCAGTGGAAATATGACTGCCGGCCGCGGTGGCCGAGCGGTTCTAAGCACTTCAGTCCGGAACCGCTCGACTGCTACGGTCGCAGGTTCAAATCCTGCCTTAGGCATGGATGTGTATGATGTCCTTAGGTTAGGTTTAAATAGTTCTAAGTTCTAGGGGACCGATGACCTCAGATGTTAAATCCCATAGTGCTCAGAGCCATTTGAACCATTTGATTTGGAAATACGTCTGGTAAGTATTTTAAAGGAATATGTTTCTACTCCGAAACACAGTACATACAAACAATTCGAATAAAGCTACATGCCAGTTAGGTATATTAAATAACAACATTAACAATCCTAAAAATCAACCCATTCTACGGTTTAAAGTTTCGTTAGCGTTCTTAATAAATGCGAAGCATGTAATTCTTTACTGTACTTGTGTTTCTTCATATTTTAATGCACGGTTTTTGTTTCATGCTAGCGTATTTATGCTGACGAGCTTCTGAGTCATACGACACAGGAAGAAAAGTGAAAAATATAGTTTAATTTTTTTTTTGCAAAATATGGCAATCTTTGTTTATTCGGTGCATGTGCAGAGCAAAACGCTGTGCAAATACGGATAGTTTCATGACATTTGTTTGAGTTACGATATTACATGCTCTAGCCTGAAACTGAAAGAGTACCCTTAATTTGGCCTGTATGTGTAGTTGTAGTAGTGTAGCAATTAAGATGAGGAAATATGGAAATAGAAAAGCAAAACTGGCCCTGAAAGTATTTCATGCACTTCGAGATAGGTAACCCAATTTACAACTGGGGCGTATGATGTAAGTGGAGACGCCTATCATAAGCCGCGTTAAATATTATCCTGATCAGTTCTATACAGTCCAGTCACATTAATGCGACCAACTGCCAAAAGCCTGAATAACCACCTTCAGCATCGCAGATCGCTCAGAGGTGCAGGAAGAGAGTCAGTGAGATTCTGGAAAATGCCGACAGGGATGTAGAGACACGCTGACTCCAGTGCCGTGGCTGGGTTTCACGGTTGAGAATCCATGGTGCGAACAGCCCCATTGAGATGATCTCGACTGGGTTTAAATCCTGGGGGGCAGAAGGGGGGGGGGGGGTTGGCTAGGGGAGTATGGTAAACGCATCCTGGTACCCTTCGAACTATGCACGTACATTGCGAAATGTGTGACAAGATGCATTGTCCTTCCCTTCTGGTAGATAGCATCGTAACAAGGAAAAACAGACTGCATGTACGGGTGGACATTGTCCCCAAGGATAGATGTAATAGATGTATACCTGTGTTGGTCCATTGTGCCTTCCAGAATGACGAGATTACCCAGGGAATGACACGAAAACATTCCCCAGACAATAACACTCTCTCCTCCGGCTTGGACCCTTCCGACGATTGTTTCAGGGCCGTACCAGCCAAAGGTCTTCGTCCAGTGGGGCATAAATCGTGATTGGAGAAGAGGCTACATGTCGCAGCTCAGTGGATATCTAGTTGCGGTGTTGGAGCGCAAATTCCAGCCTTCGTCGCCAATGAAAAGCAGTCAGCATGGGCGCAAGAATCAGGCGCATGCTGCCGAGGCCCATATGCAGCAACTGAACAGTCGTTGCGAAGACACTGTTGGTAGCCTCTTGGTTCATGTAGGCAGTCAGCTGCTCAACAGTGGCACGTCTATTCACTCGCACACATCTCTACAGCCGTCGTTCATTCCTGTAATCTATGGCCCACGGTACATCACAGTTGCTCCGGCGCCGGTTTTCGATAGCACCATTTTGCCATGTACGGTATACACTGATGAGCTAAAACATTATGACCACCTACTTAAAATCGAGTTGGTCCACATCTGGAAAGCAGCTCAGCAATAATTCTGCGTGATATGGATTCGACAAGTACTTGATGGATTTCCTGAAGTTTATGGCGATAGATGCCTACGCCCAGTTCACACACTTCCCGTAATTTACGGGCTGCTGATTTGTGGGTGTGGAGCTGGATCCCCCAAAGCTTCCCAGTTGGGTTTCATCGGATTCAGATATGCCAAATCTGATGGCCAAGACGTGATTTCACTACCATGTTCTTCAAACCACTGCAACACGATTCTGGCCTTGTGACACGGACGGTTGTCCTGCTGTAAGGTGCCATCAACGTCAAGCATAAGGGGTTACAGGTTCCTAATATTCACGTAGTCCACAGCTGTCATGGTGCCTTCGATTACCACCGCAGGTCCCATGGAAGCCCAGGTGAATTTTTCCCATAACATAATACTGCTCCCATCGGCCTACGTCCGTGGCGCGCTACATTTTCCGAGTAGCCTTTCGCCTGGATGATGGCGTATCTGGACACGACCAGCGACGTGGTTTAACCATAAACGGGATACATCCGACCAGGCGACACGATTTCATTGACCCGCGGTCCAATGTCGATGATCCCGTGCCCACTATAATCGTAATTGTTGTGTCAACACTCGAACACGTAGGAGTTCACTGCAGCGAAACACAATGTCCAACAGTGTGCGTTGAACAGTGTGCACCAAAACAGTTGTGCTTGTACCAGCACTGTACTCTGTTATCAGAATGGTTCAAATGGCTCTGAGCACTATTGGACTTAACATCTGAGGTCATCAGTCCCGTAGACTTAGAACTAATTAAACCTAACCTAAGGATATCACACACATCCATGCCCGAGGTAGGATTTGAACCTGCGACCGTAGCAGTGGCGCGGTTCCGGACTGAAGGGCCTAGAACCGCTCGGCCACAGCGGCCGGCTGTTATCACAAGTGCCACAGATCGCTGCCTACCTTGCTTTAGAGAGCGGGCAAGCCTCCGATCCCCGTGTTCTGTGATTGGGTATGGACGTCCAGATTCTTGTCGCCTACTCGTGTTTCAGCATTCTTCAACCGCTTTCCGTTAATACACACAACAGCAGCGCGCGAACAATCAAGCAGCTTCGTCGCTTCCAGACACTCGGTCACAATAATTTAGCTTTTGTCAGAGTCGACGGATTTCCACATTTGCGCCACTTATCATCTGTGTTCCCACATACTTCTCTAACCGCATCACATGCCATCAGCGCAACCAGCCAGCATACGACCATGCGGTGTGCAGTGGTCATAATGTTTTGGCTCATCAGTGTACTATAGCCACGGCAGCATGCGAACAGTTTACAGACTTCACCGTATCGCAAATACTTGCACTCTTGGCCAGGAAGCCAATAGTCGAGCTCTTTTGGGCGTCGGATAATTCGCTCCGTTTGCGCATTACGACAACGACTGCAGTTTTTCCGCGACCCCTCGAAGTGCTTTATATACTCTCCATTGCTAGTGCTGCCACTTGCCATCTGTGAGTGTTTGTTGCACGTGGGCGTCGAATTTACGGGGTGGTCACATGTGACTGAACCGTGTTTATTATGTAGAAATACAGAGAGGGCAAACTAAAACTGCCCCTTAACATCTTAAGATACATAACGCAACTTACATGATACACATCTGACGAAAATGACGTTGGCTAGTTTGCCTATCTTAAGGTGCATTAAATATTTTCCGGAAAGCTTTATTTTGGCCACCAAGTACCTATGTAATGATTGAAAATTTTCGTATTCTTCTTTTTCTCTCGTTTTTCTTATGTCCCAACTTTCAAGTGGTTTCCCAGCCGATTTTTGAAACCACGAGTCGGAAAGTCCCAATTTTCTGCAAAGGGGATCTGGTAGGACTTCGCATGAGTTAATGAATTCCTCTCAGCTTTTAAATAAAGTTAGCGTCAGCAATGACACAAGTACCCTGCACATGTCGAGCAGTTCATCGACTTTATTGACTATACACTAATACATGTGTAAATGCATTAGGCTCGTATTCCCTGCACATATCGAGCAGTTCATCGACTTTATTGACTATACACTAATACATGTGTAAATGCATTAGGCTCGTATTTTCGTCTGGTACATACTGTCCGTGAAATAACTGACAGCTTAAAAACCGAGTGGCTTATATTCAACTTAGTGCCTCCGGAACAAAAAGCATAGATTACTCACTACCTTGCTATGACTCATCTGGCCTCAATTTAATGCTAATTCATTTTATTTCATTTTATTCACATCATTTGAATCAGGGTTGTCTTATGGACGTAATATCGTCGTCACACAACGATCGAGTCGGTCAGTAGAGATTTGTTACGCCAGTCCACAGGCTGAGAGAGGTGACTTCTCTTATATCTGCATCGACATGTACATTGTGTGTCATAATTAACATCGAAAACTGACACAATTGAAAAAAGTTCCAAAACTGTTCTACGTAGTGTAAATGTATTTGAAATTTAAGGGATTCAATTTTGTGCCCACCAACGTAGTACAAATGTATTTGAAATTTAAAGAATTCAATTGAGTACCCACCATGCGGCTTACATTAACAAGAAATGCATTACTGCATCAGCAGGTTCCATTTTAGAATTTACTGTACACTCGTACCTATTGAAGGTGATCTTCCGAATGCCGACCTCATCTTTAGAGACATAATGCAATCACCTCTACAATTAACTACTGTTTCTCGCAAACGTCTCCAGATCATCTTGTAAAACTTGACAATACTGTAAAATTACTGCCTTCCAGTTCTTCAATCGTATAAGCTGTTGTGTCGATGTCGATAACTGGGAATATGTGCTGACATTCAGATATGGACAATTCACACGTTAGGTACACGTGAATCCACGAGTGACTCGATCTCGTGCTCATCAACAATTATTCGCGGTTAATGTGTGAGCCAGAACTCTCGGCGACGGGTTGATTGGTTCATACATGCTTCCAATTCGCCTCAATGGCCGAGGATATCGCATCTTCGTAGAAAATGTGTTACCGTAATTACTGGAGGATGTAACTCCTGAATGTTAAACCGAAGGATGTACTTGCAATAACACGGGACGCCAGCCCATTTCAGTACTGCTGTGAGGAATGATCGGCGCCATCTTTGTGAATCGATGGATCGACCGATGTGGCACTGTGGCCCATGTCACCTGACCTCACGTGTATGGATTTCTTCTTCTGCGGGCACATGAAGCAGCTGGTGTATGAAACCGTTGTGGAAACACGTTATCTCGTATACAGTGCGACCCATAAATGTTGGGACAAGCTTAGAGTGGTTGTAGACCGTCTCTTGAGTAACATATGGAGGATAGAAATCCGTTACCGGCAACGTCATTGAACGAAGCTACAGAGCGTCGGAATTATGGTCGCCGGTTCCGGAGCCAGTCACTAGGCCACCCCTTCAGCAGCAAACGTGACTTTGTACACTGCCGAACAATAGACGGAAAGTCTTGCAATGTTGTTTGTTATTCAGTGACCCCGACTAATTGCCACGGTCGCCCGTGGAGAAGATGGAGGTAAATGCTGCGTAGAGAAAAGCCTTGTCTCCTGTGAAGGTGGTGCTCTGTTGCCTCGGTGCATGACGAATTTTGACACGGATTTCCATCTGCAGTTTATTTTGCTCCGGGACCTCTAAAATCCCCAATGTTTTTTGGTGTTCAAGAGGAAAATAAACTGTAGATGGAAACCTGTGCCCGAAACCGTCATCCACTGGTTCAACAGAGCACCGCATTTATAGGAGACAAGGCCAGTGTACGCAGCAGCTAACTCCATCTTCTCCAATGGTGTACATGACAATCAGTGGCGATCACTGAATAACAAACAACATTGCGAGGCGTTGCGCCTACTGTCCGTCAGCGCAGAAAGTCACGTTTGCTGCCGAAGGGGTGGCCCAATGGCAGGTTCCGGTGCCTGGAACTTTGATGCTCTGTAGCATCGTTGGATGATGTTTTGGGACACGGGTTCTCAATTTGTTCCTCAAGACACTCTCTACAACCCTGCGAAGTTTGTCGTAACATTTCTGAGACACGCTGTATATAGTGTGGTTAGAAACACTGTGAAAAGCTGGTAAGGGTGTTGCAGGGTAGGTTGTGATGAGAAATAATTTTAAGAAAAAATTCGCTACGTTGCCCCGTTTCCGAGGTAATTGGCGCTGAAGTTGGCCAATCAGACCACTAGGCGTGCAAAAACAAGCGGCCCACCAGAGACGGTGTCACCAAATACATACTTCCTTTGTTTTCCTAAGACCGAACAAGAGAGTGATACAAAAATTGTATATGGAAGGATAGCAAGAGCCACAGGCTGAACAGCCTCGTGTGCCATCATCTACGCTATGATAACAACTAACATTAATTGTAGCTGGAGTACGGCTTGAATCTTCGAGCGCAACGGCCCGGTTGGCTAATTAAATCGGGATCGGCGCAACGTATCGAACTTCTTTCTTAACAATTGTTTCTCAGCGCAATATACACTGCAGTATCTTACAAGTTTTCCAACTGTTTCTGACGAACATATGAACTTGCACACATTGCGACGAATAAGTTAAAAATTGCAGTAACTATTGACAAGTTAAACTAAAACTATTTAGTCCATTGCACTTTTTTTTAATCACAAACGCAGGTCACTGCGGGGCAGCCATTCCAATGCTTCTTTGGTGATGTCGGGGATGTCTTGCAACGCACCTCTAAAGGAAGTACTGGTGGAAAGTAGGGCTAGGTGGGGGAGTTCTTCCTCTTCAGATCCACATCTGTTGCCTTAGCGGAATTCTGAAGCTCACCACTGAGTCAGTCTTTTGTTGCTGATACTATGATTTGTGCGAATGCTGTTGATATTACACCATTGTCTTCTGAAAAGAGAAAATCCCGGTCCCTTCAAGGTTAGATCTGTCACGAAGCGGAGTTCGACATGTATGGGATGGGATGAATTTACATTACATTTTTCCAAACGTGATTTGAGGGTTGCTAGTTGTCGAGTTTGTGGAGAGGCGATATACTGAGTAATGATAGCTACTGGAGCAGAGTTGTTGCAGTAGTTCCAGTTCTGTTCGTTCGCATTGCTTGGTTTAGTTGTATGTTGGCAAGATTGGTACAGCAGCTATTGATTCAGACAGGAGTACAGTATTCTGCGGTTGAGTGTACGAGGGCTATTGTGCTAATTGTTAAAGTTTCGGCAGAAGCACCACATAACGCCTTGGACAGCCTCTGAATCACGTTAGTTCTACATTTGATTTTTGCTGATAATTTTCGCAGGTGTTGTTGGAAGGTGAGTGTTCTGTCGAGAGCGCCAACGAGGAACGTAGGGTGTGAAATATGTTTCAATATGGCTCCATTATAATTAACGACAAGCGTTCTTTGACCTTCTAGTTAATATGAAACAATTTGACTTCAGTTTTTTAATTCAGCTGGAGCACCCATTTTTTGAAATATTCACTAATTTTGCCGAGATATTCCGTTAGTACATGCTCAGTTTAGGAAAAGCTCGAACTTTGGGTACTGATGGCAATCTCATACGTATACATGAAGTTCCGAGGTGTCGTCGTTGATGTATCTGAGGTGCGTGTATTGAACATTAGAGGAGCTAGTTCAGATGCTTGTGGTAGGCCATTTTGTAAACGATGGAAAACACTAGATTTCCCACTGATATGTACTTAGAAAAGTCCGTCACTGAAAATCTCACTGAGTAGATGAAGAAAGGAACTGCAAGGAATAAGTTGGTATACTTTGAGTAGCAGTACTTCTTTCCAAACTGTATCATGTACCTTTTTCCTCAATGGGGCAAGGGGGTAATTTGAGCCAAATTAGAAGCAGACTTAATCGAGAAGTTTACATTTCAAATATATTGAACTAAGTAGAACAATATCTTATAGAGAAGTAAGTGGTGGCTCGTAATCAACAATTAGCAATTATGGCTAACTGATCGTTTGCGGATCCGTGTCCTTTGAAGTATTTTATATTATCGTATAGTTCCATCAGTGTCAATTTTCGCTATTAATTATGATACAGCCAATATACTGCACAAACAACTATACAGGGTGAATCATCTGACACTCGCACCGCAGATATTTCGGGCATGGAAGGCGCTACCTATTGAATTGTAGGCAAGGGCGTGTATTTGCAGCCAATGCACAGATTTTGAGACTTTTACGAAAGTTTAGTTATTTGCAACAATTGCAAATTTTTAAATGGGGCAATGCCTGTTGACAGTAAAATCCTAAGAGTAGCGTAAATGAGAATGTAAACAGGGAAGCTAGTGTAAGTAGTTTACGAGTTATCGTATTGTGAACACTGTAAATACCAACAGCTATTTGCTCTATGTTGTTGCTTAGATGCTAGGCGACGATGTTATGTTTGTCTACATTTTGTTGTATGTACACTGCGATTGCATTGCGACGGTACTATCATCTGATCTGTGGTAATGGACTCATTAGGACATGATCATGGTTTATGGTGAATGTAGGAAGAATACCGTTCGCTCCTGTACCGTGTACGCCAAGAGATAAGCTAAGAGGCGTCAACTATTTGCGAACCTCTTAAAACTGTTACGTGCGAATGGTAGTGCAACGCCTAAAATACTTAACAGTACAAAACGTGCGACTCAAGAGGAGCGTGTATTTAATATTCTGGCTGCTGTAGCAGTAGAACCCCAAAGTAGTTCCCGCGCAATCGCACGAGGAAGCACCATGAATCAGGCAAATCTACTACGCGTCCCCCATTTTCGTAAGTTCTATCCCTATCACGTTTCTCTCCATCAAGTGCTGCATGGAAATGATTTTTGTAATTGTGTGAACCTTTGTACGTGGGAATGAGGACACGATACTCAGGACGTGTCACGTATCTTGTTTGCGCATGAAGCAGCATTTCCTAATCATGGCCAGTGAAGCTAAGAAAAATGTAGTACTCATTCATTGACAATCCTCTTTGGTTTCGTCAGGTGGAACGTTAGCGTCCATGGAGTTTAAATATATGGCGTGGAATAGTGCACCAGCGCCTACTAGATCCGTTGTTCATACAGGGAACATCAAATTCGCACAATATCTCAACCTCCTGACAGACCATCTTCCACAAATGTTAGAAGATGTTCTCCCTCAGCTGGGAGGAACCTGTAGTATCAACATAATGGCTTTCCGGCACGTAGTGACGACTGCGCTTCAGGGATTGTTTCCAAATCAATGGATTGGACGAATAGGACCTATACCTTGACCAGCGTGCTCCCAGATCTGCCGCCATTGGATTTTTTTCTGTGGGGAAAGCTGACCGATACTGTCTGCAAGGACATACCAACGATATTAGATTACATTAATCGGCATATTACTGCTGCCTATCGAGAGAGGTGGCGCAGTGGTTAGCACACAGGACTCGCATTCGGAAGGACGACGGTTCAATCCCGCTCCGGCCATTCTGATTTAAGTTTTCCGTGATTACCCTAAATCGCTTCAGGTAAATGCCGGGATGGCACCTTTGAAAGTGCACGGCCGACTTCCTTCCCTGTCCTTCCATAATCCAATGAGACCGATGACCACGCTGTTTGGTCTCTTCCCCAAACAACTGCTGCCTGCACTGAAATTTCCATGATATGCTAGGACGTGTGTAGTAATCGTTACATGGTAGAGTGCAGGCATGTATTAGCGCTGGTGGCGGTCAATTTCAGCACAGGCTTCGAGGGTACATCGTTTCTTTACGTGCCAAACCCCCCAGAGGTAGTATAGTCACCTCGTTTGCCTTTAGTTTGTCTTAGGCAATATCCCGTTTAACAACACGACCACGACACCTCCGGCGACTTATTAACGTCTATGCAGCACTGCACATATGCATCCACGTATGATTCACTCTACTTTGTGTTACCATGTGAAACAAACAACTGTCGTTATTTACAGTGTTCAGCCTACGATTATCTCGTAAAGCACTTACACTAGACTCCTGCAACAAACACCATTGACTCTACTTTGATCGTGGGACTGTCAATAGGTATTGTTCCACTGAAATATTTGTACTTTTTGTAAATAAATACGAATTCGAAACTGATAACACTATGCGTATACGCTGCAAAGGCGGTACCCTGTCTACCATTGCAATCTGTGGAATCCGCTTATCAGTGACGTCTTCCATTCACAAAGTGTTTGAGGCGCTAATTTTAGGTGATTCAGCCTGCATAGCGCGTGGCTTTGTAATCTATTCGTCAACATAAGTGTTTTTCCCAAAAGGCACATGGCCGTTTTCCTTCTCTCTTTCCCCAATGTGAGTTTGTGCTCCGACTCTGATGAAGTTGTCGACGGGACCTTAAACCCAGTCTTTCTTTTTGACACTCCTAACGCTTGCATGATACGTCAAATGGTACGGGAGATGAACAGATCTCCCTATATGTAGCGGAGCAAGGTAGCGAGGATATATGTTAGTGTTCCCTATGCTCTAGGATAGTTAAATGTATGTGGCAAACACAAATATTCATAAATAAAACCCCTAGCAGTGACATTGTATCATGATAGTTTTTCGGGGAAGCCTCATAATTAAATATCTAAATGAATGCGCAGTCAACAGTTAACATCCACGCAAAGGTGTTCCAGTCCGGAACCGCGCGACTGCTACGGTCGCAGGTTCGAATCCTGCCTCGGGCATGGATGTGTGTGATGTTCTTAGGTTAGTTAGGTTTAAGTAGTTCAAAGTTCTAGGGGACTGATGACCACAGCTGTTAAGTCCCATAGTGCTCAGAGCCTTTTGGACCATTTTGAAAAAGGTGTTCGCAGGTACGCAGTCAACTGCGAAGGCAGTAGCAACGCTATTTGGTGACTACATTATTACGAGTATATAGGTGTGGTATCTGTTCTTTTGGAGATGTATTTCCGAAAGAACAGATACCACTATGTCGATATGCAGCGCGAACGGTCGCCTTATCCGCTTAGCTATACAAGCGTGTCTCCCGCCCGACCTATGTCTCCATATTCCACAACAGAATAGTGTTCCGTATCCATTATTTCTATTAGCTCACAGCCTTCCTGTATTCCTGCAAGAGTTCGGAGATTGTTTTGCATCTGCACTGAAAAATCGATATGCCGCCAGGCGCATATGTTGTATTAGTATGGTGTCGGTTCTTTCGGACAGGTAAGGCCTTTGCCAGCGCTATGTGCTAGATCACCGACCCGCTTAGGAGTTTCCTCCATGTTTTGCAATCGTTGAGCAATCTGTGAAATAGCTGCGCAGGGCCGGAAACTGTTCCAAGGTATGCTTGTATTTGCGTTGTAATATCGTAAACTCTTTCAACCCAGAAGGTACACTGTAGCTTTGAGGAAATAACAGTATCCTTATATGCAATGATTTCACATATCTTAAACTAACATCTTACAGAGAGATTAGCGCCTACCACATGAAACGATCAGCTAACACGCCACCTTTTTACAGCCAAGCAAAGTTACCGACAGCTGGAAAGTAACTTTGGTATCTAGAAAAAGTGACTTATTTATGTGACGCCAAGATTTGCTAATGAAACTAATGTTTATATGCTACCAGTTTCACCAGAACTAATTGTCATCAGGCGCTATAAAATTGTGACAGGGGGCACTGTGGCCTACTGTAGCGTCAGTAATAAAAATGCAACACGATTCGTGCCAGAAAGGACGCCATACAAATATCTGGTACCTGATACAGCAAATAAACGTCTATTTTATTTCCAGCTCTTGGCGATACATTAAAATTACTGTTCTTAATTATTTAAGAGCTGTGAGGCATCTAATACAAAATATGTTATTTTTTATATGTTTCGTGGCGCACAACCAACATCGTATTACAGTGAGAAACATATCGATACATATTGGTAAACTAAAGTTCCGCCCCCGGTAGCTGAGTGGTCAGCGCGACGGACTGTCAATCCCAAGGGCCCGGGTTCGATTCCCGGCTGGGTTGGAGATTTTCTCCGCTCAGGGACTGGGTGTTGTGTTGTCCTAATCATCATCACTTCATCCCCATCGACGTGCAAGTCGCCGAAGTGGCGTCAAATAGAAAGACTTGCACCAGGCGATAGGTATATCTGACGGGAGGCCCTCGTCACACGCCCTTCCTCGATTTTTGTCTATCTGAAAGACAATCTCAGGAACTGCTGTAGGGATTTTGATACGTTTTTCACTAGTAGGTAGACACGTAGCACGGTCGCAAATACACTTCTCTGAAAAAGTGAAAGACGAAGTAGATAAAGTGACAAATCATACACAACATATTAACTACTCCGTGGAAATAAATGAAAGTGTAGGAGTATTTTGCCAGAGGTCTCCAACTATGCACGTCACATGGCGTGAGGTCTGCGTGACTACTGCGTCAAATCAATCTGCCCCCTCCTGCATGAAGCGGTTGAAAGGAAGGAAACCACCGCCGACGACGAAATTGTGGCTGGGCTCTGCGAAAGAACCACTTAACTCAACACACCACAAATTTTCGGCATCGCCTGTGAATGCGGTCAACAGTACACTGGAAAAATGTAGCGATGTATTTCTAAACGCTGCGAGGAATATCTCAGACATGTGTGGCTGGGACAGAGGGAGAAATAGGCGAGAGCAGAACACATCTGACTTCGAGAATATGTAGGTACCCGTCGAGCCGCTGGCAGTTGGGCGGTGGGGGGTGGGGGAGGGCGATAAAAGAGTCCACCGAAATTCGAATTCACGAGAACCTTGTAAACAGAGACGAAGAATACCATCTGAGTGCGGAATGAAATCCAACGATATCGGCAATTCGGCAATTCGTCGAGAGCGCACACCACCGGGTTTTCCTCCCGAGACGCCGGCCGCGGTGGTCTCGCGGTTAAGGCGCTCAGTCCGGAACCGCGCGACTGCTACGGTCAAAGGTTCGAATCCTGCCTCGGGCATGGATGTGTGTGATGTCCTTAGGTTAGTTAGGTTTAAGTAGTTCTAAGTTCTAGGGGACTGATGACCACAGATGTTAAGTCTCATAGTGCTCAGAGCCATTTGAACCATTTTGAGACAGGGTCGGAATGCTCTGACAGAGATGCGAATGGCGCGCCTGCTACCCCCATCACCGTGACTTCCCCCCACCCCCTTCCCCAACCTGTCCATTGGTCTCTTTGTACCCAGCCTCCGGATGTGGAGATAGGGGCACTCCGCACATATGCCGAGCGGTTCTAGGCGCTACAGTCTGAAACCGCGCGACCTCTACGGCCGCAGTTTCGAATCCTGCCTCGGGCAGGGATGTGTGTGATGTCGTTAGGTTAGTTAGGTTTAAGTAGTTCTAAGTTCTAGGGGATTGATGACCACAGAAGTTACGTCCCATAGTGCTCAGAGCCATTTGAACCATTTGAACTCCGCACATATAAGTAGGGCGGCATCTGCAAAATCTCGACACTTCGCCAAAAGATGATGAGTATGTCACTCATCGAAACGCCGCGCTTTTATAATACGCCACCCGGCTGGAGAACCGACGGCTTTTCATTAAGGAGAAAGATAGTTCGTCAATCAGCGAGCACTTACGGTGCACTGTGGAAGTGTTCTTCAGTAATACATGGCCCGCAAACAACATTTGGATGTTTTCACACGGGGAAGAATCATCGGGAAACGAGAGAAGGACGAGAAGTGTGACGAGTGTTGCCTAGCAGTTTGGTATTGCTCACAGCACTCTTTCTCGTGGGTGGATGATAATGAGAGAGTACATCGGACAGCGCAAATGGAGGAGAGCCTGGAACTAGAGGACTGGCCTGTTCTTCCACCGATTAAAATCTCAACGAGATCGTGTGGGATGCGTTCGGGAGATGTACTCCAGCGCGTCGGCATGCACCAAAGACCATCCGGCAGCTGTCAGCTGTGCCGGTGGAGGAAGGAGCGCCCTGCCATAACAACTCCATGTCAACCTTTTGGCCAGCATGGCAGAGCATGTGTTTCCGCCCGTGATCACCATACACCCTGTTAAGAACTACGTCCCGCTTTTTGTAATGTCCAGGGGACTATCACGAATCGTGATGACTTAAGTGTAATTTTGTTTGTGATTAAAAGTGTCATTTCTATTAGTGTCATTGAGTATTTCTATCAGTTACCTTATGTACTATACTGTAGCAGTTCTTTCTATGTATGGTCCAAGTTTCATAGAGCTATGTTATTTGGCACTGAGAAATTAGGCGAAGTTACCTTCACCCTTACGTTTTGTACACCAATGTAAGATTAAGATCCTCTACTGCCAATATATTTTACTTATAAGTGAAGACAAGAGTTGTCAATAAAATTTCTCTTTATACAGAACATATGGTCAAGTATTCAGAGATGTATTGACAAATCCTATAGGTTTAAGACTCTAGTTCACGAAAACGAGTGTTGCCTCAAGGAGAGAAAATATAATATATTATTTATTGTTACTATCATCCTCTTGGAGACACGATCCGCGGATACAACTACAAAAAATGCTGTTTTGTCTTTTTGGCATACGTGTTTCTCTTCTCTCTGTTTAATAAATGTGCTATATAATGTTTTCAGATAAGTTACTGTATTACAATTACTTCGTATTCTCTTATTTTTGGATAAGAAACAACCTTTTGGAACTTCGTACGATGAAATCACTCTTTGGCTATAATTACGGTTTTAGAAATTTTATTATCACATATGGGTCACCCTAGAATTGTACCTTGTTGTCCTGCACACATCGACGCTCCCAAGCACATTTCACTTAAACACGTCACTTTCACTGTGTCTTTTCTAAAAACGTTAGTTATTTTCCGGTTGTCTTTTGTCTCGATGTGGTGACCACACAGTTGGATACTTGTTTGTTCGTTGTGTAGGTGCGTTTGTTGTTGTGTGGTTTTTATGGAAGTCTTAGTGGTGGGTAGATTGAATAAGTTATTATTTAATCTGATTATGTTCTCCATCTCGATTTTTTGTGGCTTTAGTGCCTAATGTAATTAACGAGTGCTTACTTATATTAATTTTGATCATATATTATTTTCTTGTTCATTCCAAGGGTCTATGTATACAACGCATTTCCTGTAATGTTATTTTTTAATATTCCGTAAAAGAAACAAACAGTTATAGTCACTCTAAGAATGTTTGTTTCTCGACTGCATGTACTAAAAATGGTGTTTGTTTTCTAGAAACAGTGGGAAGCCGAATGTTGGGCAGAAAACACCATTAACAGGAGTGATATATATTACCCGTATCATTTACTCTAACTTGATGATCGCTGTCACATCGTAAATTTACCGTCTTAAGCTAACTAACTATAACTGTAAATAGTACTGTGCGTCATAAGTAATATTAACTATTCAAACAATCGCATATGAGCTTGTTCACTTCAAGATAAATAATAATCTTTTATTTTGTTTTCACGTAGCCACTGCCATAACATTTTGCAAATGATGCAGTTATCTATAATGAACTACTATCTGAAAAAGCACAAAAAATATCCAGTCCTTGATAAGATTTCAACGTAGCTGAAAGACTGGGAACTTGTAAGGAATGTTCAAAAACCTGAAATTGTGCACATGACAGCACGCACAAATGTTGTATCCTATGACTACAGTACCAGTGAGTCACCACATACAAATACGTGGTGCAACTATTTGTGGGGATATGAAAAGAGCAAATATAAAAAAGCAGCAAATGAAGCAGGCGCAGGTGAAAGAGAATACAAACGTCAAAAAATCGGTTTTGCAGGATGTGCAAAACGACTAAGCAGGAATGGTCAGAGGACAATGTAAGGATTTAGAAGCATCTTTCACAAGGAGATAGATACCACCTACAGAAAAATTAAAGAGGCCTTTGAAGAAATGAGATGCAGCTGTATAAATGTCAAGAGCTCAGATGGAAAACCAGGCATAAGCAAGGGAGGGAACGAGTAGGGTCTATATAAGGGAGATGAAGGTAATAATATGGAAGCGGAAGAGGACGTAGATGAAGATGAGATAAGAGTTATTATACTGCGAGAGAAATTTGACAAAGCACTGAAAGATTAAGTCGGAACAATGTTCCGGGAGTAGACGCCATTCCGTCAGAACTACTGACATCCCTGGGAGATCCAGCCATGACAAAACTCTACCGTCTGGTGTTTAGGATGTATGAAAAAGACGAAATACTCTGAGTTTTCAAGAAGCATGTAATAATTCCAATTCCAAATAAATCAGGTGCTGACAGATGTGAATATTACCGAACTATCAGTTTAATGATCATGGTTGCAAAATACTACTACTAATTCTTTGAGAAGAATGGAAAAAAATGGTAGAAGCAGACCTCGGGAAAGACCGGTTTGGATTTCGGAGAAATGTAGGCCCACGAGAGGCAACACTAACTCTACAACTTATGTTAGAAGATAGGTTAAGCAAGGCAAACATACGTATACAGTATTTGTAGACTTAGAGAAGATTTTTGACAATGTTGACTGGAACACTCTCTTTGAAATTCTGAAGATATCAGGGGTAAAATACGAGGAGGGAAAGGTTATTTACAACCTCTACAGAAACCAGAAGGCAATTATAAGAGTCTAGGGGCGTGAAAGGGAAGTAGTTGGTGAGAAGGGTGTGAGACAGGGTTGTAGACTACCCCCGATGTTATTCAATTTGTACATTGAGCAAGTGGTAAAAGAAAAAGAAAAAAAGAAAAATCTGGAGTAGAAATTTTTCAGGCAGAAGAAATATAAACTTTGAAGTTTGCCGGTGACACTGCAATTCTGTCAGAGACAGCAAGGAACTTGAAAGAGCAGTTGACCTGAATGGACAGTGTCATGAGAGGAGGATATAAGATGATCGTTACCAAAAGCAAAACAAGCAAAATGAAAAGTAGTCGAATTGAATCAAGCAGTGCTGAGGGAGTCCGAGTAGGAAATGAGGCACTTAACGTAGTAGACGAGTTTTGCTGTTGGGGTAGCAAAATAACTGATGATGGACGAATCGAGAGGATATGAAATGTAGACTGGCAAAGGCAAGAAAAGCGTTTTTGAAGAAGAGCAATTTGTTAATATCGAGTATAGTTGTAAGTGTTAGGTAGCATTTTCTGAAGGTATTTGTTTAGAGTGTAGTCACATGTGGAAGTGAAACAAGGACTGTAAACAGTTTAAACAAGAAGATAATAGAAGCATTTGAAATGTGGTGCTACAGAGGACTGCTGAAGATTAGATGGGTAGACCACGTAACTGACAAGTGTGTTCTCAACAGAACGGTGGAGAAATGAACTGACTAGAAGAAGGCATAGGTTAAAAGGACACATTCTGAGACATCAAAGGTTCACCAATTTAGTATTAATATTGGAGGAAGTTTAGGGGGGGGGGGTAAAAATCGTAGAGGGAGACCAAAAATGAATACAGCAAGAAGATTCAGAAGATTATAAGTTGCAGTAGTTATTCGGAGATGAAGAGGCTTGCACAGGACAGAGTAGCGTGGTCAGCTGAATTGAAACAGTCTTTGGACTGAAGACCACAACAACGAAATGATCGCATAGGCCCAGCGGCATGTAAAACAGGTGTCAGACTTCGTTCATTGGTACGATACTTGGAAAAGGCAATCAGTCTACAAAGGAGATTGATTACAATCACTCGTGCATCCCATCCTAAACGGGATTAACAGTGGATATTCGCAGTAGAACGCATGGCTTTAAACGGCGAGGTCGGCCCATTTCGCATATGAAGCAGAGGGAACAGTTATTTTTTGACGCACTATGTAGTGTGTTACAAAAATTTAGATAGAAGCAAGTGGCTCATAAGTGTGATCACGACGAGCCGACAACACCTTTAGTATGGTCACACATGGATGTTATGATTGGATCAGGAAACGATGTGAACTAGTTGCTTGCTCAGATGAATAACAGTTCATGTAATATATTGCTGATAGTTGTCAGTAGACGTCGTTTCGTAGGAGAGTGGCACTCCCCTCCTGCTTTATCTCTGTTCCACCTGACGTAGCATATTGCAGCGGGATAATTATCCATGTCACAAAGCCAGTTCCCTGCAGCAGCCGTTTAACGAACACTATGATGATGAATTTCATGTGATCTGCCAGTCCCCAACACACCAAACACCAGCCCTATCGGTTCTACATAAGACGTCAAAGATTGCCACGTGAGACCAGAAAAGAACCTTCACGAATACGCAGCTATTACGTGACCTATACCTGAACACGTGTTGCCATTTACTTCTGGAAACACACTAAATACCGGCACATAAAATAGCTGTAGTTCATCCCAGTATAAAACATGGGAAATATTAGTCAATACGCTATAAAGCGAGTGGGTACTCATTATATTACTGCTGTTTACGACTGGAGCTATTATTCTGCACATAAACACCTTCCTCTGTGACAGGTGTGAAGTAAACAGCCGTTACACTACTCTTTTATTATGCATGTATAGGCACGAGCGTACAGAATGCCTCCACATGAAATTAAACAAAGTACGAGTACATCATAGGCAGGTCTGTAGGAGCAGTTTTTTAGTAGCCACTCACCGTCATTTTGTTAATTGCCTCCCGAGGTGTAAATTGTCGCCATCGTTACGGAAAAACACAGGAGCCGCTGGCGTACGTGTTGGTTGTGCAGAATGTGGGCGTCCAACATTGATGGTAGGTAAGTGGGAGGGGATGAATAATGAACAGCGCTCCCATTTCTTTGCAAGCGGATCGAAGACATCGCTGGGTAGTCACAAGCAACGATCGAACACCTGTCCGCTAAAGGTCAGTCACGCCCGACAGCTGCCCACTTCCAGCTTTCTTGTAAGACGATCAATATATACGCCATATGCTACGGCTATAAGCAAATTCTGACGCACTGAAATCATACAAAATTACTTTACCAACCGACAATACTATAGTAGTCTACACGTTACCAAGTTTGCAAGAAACCAGACTAGTTATCACTCGAAGGGTAGAAGTTTATGAAATACGAGAATAAGAGCAAGTCAAAACAATTGTAGGTGCCGGAATAATGACGCTGATTCTCATATAAATAAATATTCAGAGGCAGTGGTTTTGTATAACGATTTTATTATCCAGCATACGTTTCTTAGATATAATTCTGGTACAAAAGGAAGGTTGCTTTTTCTTTTTCTTATCCGTTTAATCAAGTACGACGATAAAACAGAAATGAGTACTTTGTAAAAATCCTTGTTTGGTTCAGGATACATCGAAACAAACGTCAACATTTTCACCATTATGTCCAATATTGCAGTTTCGGCTTTGGGGCCATTTTCAGAAACAGTACATCACCCCTTAGAAAACGTCAGATTTTTCACACAGAAATCTGTTTAAGCTGCCATTAAATGTAATCTGAATTTTTTCCACCTTTCTGTATTTTATTTACGAACATTTGTTACTCCAAGTTGAAAAATTGTAATTACGAAATTTACGGCAGTAGTCTCACAGGAACAACGATCCCAGGAACCGTTGCACTGGTTGCAATTTCCTTCATATAACCCCTGCTTTATAGTAAAGAAACAATACGTAGGAGCTTAAAGTATCGCACTCTTTGAACTGTTTTGGGATGTCATGCAATACTTGTCACTTGTACATTCAAATTACAGTGCGTAAGAAAAGGATAACTTTTTCGCAACCCCGTAATTGTCTCCCATTGCTACGCATAAGTATGCAATTTGGCTCAAAATTGCCTACTGCCTTCCTCTGTAATGGTGGAAAAGTGTGCCACCCTGCGCCGTCGTCCTCAGACTCGGCGACGCTTGAAAGAGCAAGTTGCCGAAACGCGCGGAAAAAAGGTTATAGCTCAGAGGTTAATGTAACGTGAGTTAATTATGTCACATTGGCACCAAATTTCGCCACAATTCTGCCCAAATCCATGGTGGACATGTCACGCCATGGGAAGTCCGTCAGATCCCATCTTTCGCTCATTTCATCCTTTCTTTTGAAGGATCTGCGATAGAGGTTTGGACCGCGACACCCAGCGTAATTTTCTTATGGGTGGCCGAGGAAAACATTTCAGACATACCGCCATTCAAAATCGACACCAAAAACCCTCTGGTGGTGGCATAAAATGCGTCAATGAAATACCTCTTCCTTTGGGGCGTTGATTCCCACACATTCTGCGGTATAAAACGACAGTTCGCAGAGTGATGTGCAGGACGACATCCGGGACAACGTTCTACACTGCTGAATCCCCCGGAGGATAAAACCCTACTCTAAGAACATTATTGGAGCGCTTTGGAGTGTAGTGTGACCGCAGTTTTTGCTCTGGTATAGAGGAGCAAAGGATGTTTATGCTTTTTGCAGCCATCCTGTTTCGCGCTCTCCTGTGGCGTGATCACAGAGGGCTGCAACATTGACACATGCGAGAATAAAATGGTAAAAGGTCCCTCTGAAACTCACCAACTCACCAACAGCCTCGTTGCCACCCACGCACCTCTGCTGAGCACATTAAAAATATACCTGGTAGAGACTTTGACAACCATTCAGCTAAGTATGGAATTACAAAGAAATGCAGATCTTTAGGTGCTTACAGGCGTTGATAAATATCAACAGGGACAGTTGAAAATGTATGCCCCGACCGGGACTCGACCCCAGGATTTCCTGTTTACATTGCAGACACACTATCCGACTGAGCCAGGAAGGACGCAGAGGATAGTGCAACTGCAGGGACTTATCTCTGGCACGCTCCCTGTGAGACACACACTTCCAACTTTCTGTCCACACACTACATTTGTAGTGCCCCTGCCCACTATATTCATTACTCGCGGCAGTCAATCTACCGATTCCCGTAAGAGTTCGGGCAATGTGAGTGCATCCGCACTGAAGAAGATCATTGGCTGGTAAGCCTTATCTATAAGAAGATGGTATAGAACGCATGCCATCTTCATATTCAGCTAAGTGGTTATCGGTAGCTGCTCTTGCGCCCGAGGGTAGGCAACCCCACCTAAGTAGTGTCGAAGGGCTTCGCCGAGCCCGAGGGTGAAGTTGCAGGGCGCCATACTTCTGCACCATCACAAAAGAAGATTGTAGGCACCTTTGAGCCAAATTTCAAATTTATACGTTGCAATGGGAGACAATCATAGAGTTTTGGAAAAGTGATACATTTTTTGGTACAGTGTATATCAATTTTGTGTTTTATATACAGTCTGTACGAGCCAATAAAATTAACATTTTCGATTTCCAAAATTACATATGAAATTTTCGTGCATCTGTCTTGTGTACCTCTTGATATATCATGATGTTATCATGATAGCTGCTACTAAAGAAGGAACTATAGGAACTATTTACGCATCATCAGTGAGTGTACTAAATAAAAAACCGTAAGAATGACATAATACTCATATAGATCGAATGGGAACTTACTATACAGTTCGCTGAGCTAAAGCACACACTTGTGCGTTGTGAATGACAAAATGTTGTATTGAAGATTTTCTTGTCAGTCTTTAGAATTTAGACGCGGGTCTGGAAAGTGGTCGTGTGTGAAACAGCTTCAGAAATTTGGAGGTACTTACGTCTGTGATTTCGCGTAATTGAAAAAAGTGAATAGCCTTCCACAGGTCTGAAAGTCGTTGTGTTCCGTTAGATTCGGATTCTGAATATCATTATCATCTCTGCCTCGAGCACGACATGTAGAGCGTCAATAAGAGTGAGCAACTGGAGACACCAAAACTAGATATCAGAAATGAACAACATTGGTCAGACAGTTAAAGTTGTTCTGTGCTCACATCATTTCCCCGAGTGTATTTACAGTGTCATTCTTCCGTTGCATGACAAGCCGTCCTAAAGTGAAATTCGAACGCGAACGTTTACTTGGAGTGGGACGATTTTCGTGATGCCATAAGTAATTTGACATTTCGGGGCATTCCCAAACATGAAAAACAAACTAACTCACCAGAATGAAATTTTCACTCTGGAGCGGAGTGTGCGCTGATTTTGAAACTTCGTGGCAGATTAAAACTGTGTGCCGGACCGAGACTCGAACTCGGGACCTTTGCCTTTCACGGGCAAGTGTCGAGTTTCGGTCCGGCACAGTTTTAATCTGCCAGGAAGTTTCAAAACAACTCACGTCTGATCTCGGCTAAGCGCTACGAAACATGAAGCAATAGAACACTACTGTGCAAGTCGAACCGAACAGGCACCTTATTGTCATACAGCTTTCCGAAATTGATGTACCGAGTTTAGTCATCCTTGTGTTACAATTTAATTGCTGTGAAAATATTTTGTTGCACGGTACTAGCGAATTAAAGATAAATGAAAAGAGTCTCGTTTTGCGTATGATTTGTTATAATGTAATGTTGGAAAACGGTATATTTGTGGTTAGAGTGCTACCACACCTTAAAGTTCATAGATATGGATGATAGCAGAAATCTGTCTAGTTGTTTTACTCAGTCTATATAGGCGTGCGTCGTCATTGAGATGTAGAAGTGAAAACTTTGTTTGAGATAAAAGTTGAAGCTATGGAGGCAAACAGGTTAGAAATGTAAACAATGATGATATCAATAGCACGTTTTGTCTACAAACAGCTTATTTGTTATTGTCCAGCATTCGAAATTCGGATCTCTACTTTAGAATCTTGATCGAACAATAGATTTTAACTCCTCTTCAGTTTTCCAAACATTATACATGCCTGTAGGCTTACGTGTTCATTGTCATTGTTGATAAAGTCTTCAGAATTGTTCTGCTTCTTAAGACTTCATCAGTGCTCGACGTTTCGGTCACAAGAAGTTTGAAGAGGAATATTGAAAAGCAGCTGCATAAGCCAACTTTCATTTCTGATGGTGTGATACTGCTCAGTTATTCTATATAGGTTGCACAGATGTCTTTTTCTGTGTCTGTTTGCTTGCTAAGAGAATATGCTGCGTAAGCACATATTTACTTTGTGTGTCAACCAACACTCTCCCAATATCCTCTCTGCAAAGTGTGAATCTATGAGCGTATGTGGTTAAATCTGCCGGACAGGGTAGGAGAGACCTTTTTGTGTGTTCTGGGTTGTGTAGAACCATTATGGATAGCTGGGTGGAGGCCTAGCAAAGCGGATTCATCGTGAATCAGGGCGCTTACCACGTGTTTCCATCCAGCATTAAAAGATGTCCATCCCCCATCGCCTTAATAAACGTCTCCTGAGATAAGTGTCTCCTCTGGATATTTTGAAGCAGCACTGGAAATCCTTCCGCCGTCTTGGTAAGACGTTATACTCCTTGGAACACATCTTGGTATGATCTTGTACCAGTTAGTGCATTTTGTTTTTTGTCCGTTATGAGAAGATCTCACTTATTTCGTAGAACGTTGGGGAGTGTTTTTTTGTTCCGTTTCGTTGAATTTTTCAATTAATTTTCATGAATAATGTTCGTATTAGAACTTTTGGATTTTTCATATTAAGGGAGATTACCACATGCCATCAGGAGTGGGCTCTCTTTGTTTTACTTACCAATTACGTGTCCATTAAATTCATAAAAGCTATGATTTGATTTTGGCTTTTTCTAGTGACGAACCACGTGTAGGTAAATTAATGAGGTAGCAAGTGCAGGCTATTTCGCTGTGTAGAAAGCACGTTCCTTGTAGAACGATCCCAAATTCAAACAGAATTTCTCCATTGGTTTAACGCTTGTGAAATTCATCACTTTTAGTGGAAGGGTTCTGACTCTGACTTTTAGGTATCTCTAACACACTAGTGTAGCTTTATCGTTGGTGGAATGAACTGCTTCTTTCTGTTCCTGAGTTACGTACGAGTTTGTTAAATACTTAATGCTCAATTATCTTCGTTTTTCGTAGTTCTCAGTTTCTCTTGTCTGTGTCCTTAAGGTCATCACGTTGAGTTTTGCCCGTAATTAGTGTTTCAAACGTGGTTATTATAAAGAAAAGAGTATAATTTCATGTTGGTTTCAATGTTAGTTCATGTGTTTTATGTAGGATATGGACCACCATAATAAAGTGCTAGTAACAGTGAGAATTGTTTTACGAATATTGTACCTCCTCTCACATTTTTTTCCACTTTCTATAATTGTTCTTCTCCAAAGGATAAAGAAGGTTTTTAAATTCAGTATGAGATTTAAGAGAGTTCCTTGTACGTATTAGGCACGCCATGCTACGTGTGGTCGGATAGCAACACTGAATGCTTTACGTTGCATTATTTAATGTCAGGGTTGATTTTTCACGAGTAGTTCTGATCGGGCGGCACTGCACGCGCGGTAGATGTGGGCGAGAAATAATTTATGTAAGTTACTTGTTCCCTTCCATTACTGAGTCGAGGAAAGTAATAATAACTCCACGATATACAGCAGCTTGCTTGTCTACTCGATGTAGAATTCAGTTACTGACAGCAAAGTTCATTTACGCAAGCGGAGAGGAACAGACTGTAGCTCGCACTTAGCAACTCGTAATATGATTTTCATTGAGAGGGAGGGAGCAGGTAGCTTGTTCTTGGCAACGTCAGCCAAGCTAACATCACACTTGAGAGGAAGTAGGCAACTTGCAATATGAAGCGGGCTAACGACTCAGAAACTCCATCCAAACATCGTTTGCTTATTCAAATCTGTGGTCTGTGAAGCAATAGAATATTTTTGAAGCTCACTATTTAACATCTTAAGCGCCTCTGAAACCACGGACGTTTCCACAATGATCGTGATTGCCCTGCGCATCTGCGAGAACCGCTAATAAAATGAGTGCATCTGTTTCACGCATGTTCTTTACGGAAGGAAAATAATTGTGGTTGGTGCGTCTGATTTAACCTACTGCTGTCACTGGAAAGCGCTACGGTCATTGATCACGCTGACGGACACGTTCTTTCTGATCTCTGTGCTCTCCAGCGGCGTTGGAAAAACATGTGGGCGTACACGTGGGTATTCAGGTGTTGTCTGAGGACGATGTAACATGAACGGAATCATTCATCGTGCATAGTGATAGCTCGATATGCTGTGACGTACCATGAAAGTTTGTCACAATATTCCAAGCGTTCACCTGAACTGTTCAACCACATTGAACATAAAAAAATACTTGAAGGATTGCGGTGAAGTGTGTGGTCACCAAATAATGAGCAAAGTGCAAACAGAAGTAATGGCAGTTTTATATTAAAATATTAAATTACTGGAATTCAGATATAAGTCTAACGATAACTCCATCAGAGTTATTTGGATTTTTCTTCATTTGTGTGGCTGCAGCGTTCGTACCACCTCTGTCTCCTCGCTAACGAACGCTCTCTCTCCTTCCCCTACTATGAATTTACCGTTCACTAACTCTTACTCATCTATTTCCTCCCCCCCCCCCCCCCCCTGCCTCCAACCAGTCTCCTTTTGGATAATTATTTCCTAGACTACTACCTCATCTCACTTACATATTAAATAAACAGATATTAACATATGCACTCAAAGTCATGTTTAACCAGATGAACGTAAATAACCACTAGTGTTGCAATATTCAGTCGCTATTGTATATTGAGAAATGTTGAGTGCTACAAGACAACGTAAATCAGTCCAAAAGTATTAGTGCCAAACGCAGTAATTCATGAAAAATGTGCAACTAGACAACAATTCCAGATGTAAACCAAAATCAGACAGAAATTTTGTAAGTTAAAATTATGCTACAATATCCCTTGAAGAGGACTGTTTTTAGATCTAGAAAGCAAACAAAAATTGTAAAGATATTTCATTCCAGACCATTCCGGACCACTGATGATGTTCTAAATGCGTATGTTAAAATAAACATGCATATTTTGTAGTTAATAATTATCGGATTATATAATAATGCAGACATCAATCTCAAGAGCACTAATTGTAATGTGGCATTTTAGGTATGGTGTTGCACATATAGTAAAGCAAGCTATTGATTATCGCATCAGAATGTGCTATGTGTAACAATCGCGCAAATTCCACCAAACTCAAAGTTCCTATAATTTATGTAAAATTAGGGAGACATTATTGGTCAAAAATGGCAGAAAATTCATAGAACCACTCATTTCACAGCTCCAATACGTCACTTTTAGTACTGTATGTCGTGTGACGAAGAGGAATTCCTAAGGGGTACAACCCATCCTGTACCTTCGTCAAGATGATGAGCGCTTTGGATCACTTAGTCAGTCTATAATGCAATCGAAGTCGTAACATTGTTGGTTAAGTAACTTTCCATTTCAGCTTTGGCATTCTAAGCTACTCACAACTGCCACTACTGCAGTCAATGAGTTTAGTAAACTCAATAACTCATTAAGATACGAACGATGTATTTTTGTAATTGTGGAAATTTCTGTGCCAGGGTCAAAAACAGGGCAAAATATTGCAGCTCTATGGAGGTATTATCAGAAATGATCAAATGTCGCTTATAAACTACTAGCAGATGGCTGAAGTACACTATTATACCTAACTACAAGTATTTTAATATCAAAGAAGCTTTTTAAACTGTTTTCTAAACTGAAACAATACCTCACTTATACCAAATGAGAGAAAATCTTATTGTGTTTGGATATTTCGTATCAGGTTCGAATCCTGCCTCGGGCATGGATGTGTGTGATGTCCTTAGGTTAGTTAGGTTTAATTAGTTATAATTTCTAGGCGACTGATGACCTCAGAAGTTAAGTCGCATAGTGCTCAGAGCCATTTGAACCTTTTTTTTTTATATTTCAGTTTTCTTTCTTTGTCAACTGGTTACTGAACTCAGAACAAAAATTCAAAAAGCCAAGATCGCTAGTAAAGCATTTATTTCGATAAACTGTTTCTGATTTCGTTACCATCTTCGGATCTTATGTGCAATAAATTCACACAATCTGCTCCATCTGTGCTACGGTAACGTAGTCTTACCAAAAGCTGTTATCAAAAAAAAAAAAAAAATGCTTTACTAGCGATTGATACATCTTTGTGTTTTCTTCTGGATTTATTACACTGCAAATCGCCCCTATTCTGGCACAATGTCAGGAGTTTATAATTGATTGTTGGTACTAACGTTTTAAAGATAAAGTGATCCACTTACCAAGTGTCAGTGTCCCTCAAATAAGAAGAAACCTGTGAGTCTAACTAGTAAGGCAAAGAGGAACCGATATCCTGTGTACTGTGGAGATAGCGTCCAAATTTCACTGAACATTTGTTGTTTTATCATCTTCCTAGAATATGATCCACTGAGTTTGCTGAAGGAAATTATGACTTTGCTCTTCGCAACTAGACAGGGATTGTGATGGAAACATTATTTATGTTTGAGAACCATCGCAAGATCACTGCCTAATTTTGTTCAGCATTGTTTTCCTGTGTATGTGCAGGGACACAGTTACCGTGCTTCTATATTATAGGGTTGCACTGTGTGTGACTCCCTACGAGGATTCAGAATGGTTGAGCAGAGGGGCGGTGGTGAGGCCTGATGTCATCCCAAGACGTCAATGAGACAGCATTAAATTAACATCCACTTATTGCTGAAATTTTTGCAGTGATTTAGTCTCCTCATCGGTGCGGCCTGGTAGCAGCCACATGGTATCCGCGTCGAAGAATGCGCCTTAGGGGCCATCGTGGAATCTGTGGTCGTAGCTCCTGGTGTAGCCCACAGTCAGTTCCGCGGCCTTGTGCAGGGCGGAGTGCCGGTCGGCATGTCCCACAGGCTAGGGTGACTATGGACGTCCGCCGAAGCCTCAGCACTCTCATTGATCGTATTTGCCCTCTGGCTTGCTGAACAGCTTGCAGTCGGACAGATAAGTTGTTCATCCACGGAAGATCTACATGATCCTCATCGTCAGTCACTGTTGAGACTACCAGGAATGGCAGCTTGCAGACTTGAACCTCTCCCTTCTCCTCCTTTCATACAAAAGGATTGCTGCAGACTCTTAGAATTATACTCCAGACTGGCAGCGGCTGGCAGCACTTCGTCATATGTTAGCGGATAATAGTACAACTAACAGAGCTGGCCTTGTGTCAGCATCATTGATGCCGGTGGAATGACCAGACTCTGGTCACTGAGTGGAAGGAAAGGGAGGGATATATAGTGATCCCTAACTTGATTCTTCCGTAAGGGTTACCGAATGTGCTCCAGATTTTCGAGCCTCTCAGTGTTCTCTGCTGGACTAACGTTTAGTTTCAGATTGGTCTTTTATGCAAGGTTTGCAGCCTGAAAGGCGTTCTTGTGTAGTCCTTACGTATAGCTACTCCATGCTGCCCTGTTGACGGAATATCGTTACGCATCTTTTACAGTGACGTCATGGTGCTGAATCAGATGTTCCTAAGGATGTCTCTCGCACAGTTGTGGCAGTGTGCTCCTTGTTTGTGTGTATTTCGGCGCCCCTGAGAGTCTATACTCATTACGCAACCATTGCGTACTGGGCAGGTGCACTAGCCTGTACGTCATCGCATACAGCTAAAAAAAAAATTGTTCTTCACTCTAACACTATTACAATACAATACAATACAATATGAACCAATGGTAAGATTCACGCACTCAATACAGGCTGAAGTATCCATAGCTCACTGCCATGTTCCTACATTCAATTTCTGAGCATTAAAATTGTTAGCAGAAGGCATGCAACTATGTAAACGTCATGAACTACGATCGATTATCACGACTGTTATTTAACGATCAAAATTTCTTCTAAACTTTCCTACTTACGTTTCCTCGGCGTCTTACCACGCCTTTATACAGGCAGTTCGTCTCGGAATAGAATAGCATCACCTGTTAGTGTCTCGAAATAATGTAAGCTTAAACCATACTAGCATCTTGCATGTGATTTCCTTTGTAGATGCACTGCACGGCACTAGGGTACTCCTAACAATTTTAAATGGTCCTTTCACTTTCCCTAAAACTGATTTCATGTGGTCGTTCCATTTCGTATCGATTCTCAGAATTATCACTAGTTCTTTAAAAGAGGAAGCAAGCTCCATAAATTTACGAATAACCTTGTTTATAGTCGCTATGGGATATTTTCCTCTAAGTTGTGAACATTATATTTAACGGATGCACATTTAAAAAGCTTTACCACTCAGCACCTATTAGCTGACTAGAAGTCAGCTGCATTACCTGTGAATCATCCATCGACGATACTTTCCTGTAGGCACCAGCATTGCTAGCGAACAACAGGAGAGTTTCCAAGACCCTTCATAAATACTAAAACCGTTAGCGGTTATTTACGCTACCCTGGGAGATAAGTTACTTTCGTTTCTCCTAATCATTCGCCTTCCAGCAACATTTTCTGTTAATCAATCTTCCTATTAGTCACTCACAAATTTATGAAGAAAATCTCTATTTGATTATATCTTGGTTGGCAGCTGACAATGTTCACAACATTGAACGTCTTTCAAAAATCTAATAACTAAATGTACAAGTTTACAGTGCCTGCATTTTTCAGTGTCTGCATGGTACTACTCAATCTATCTCTGTATGGTGATCAGGACACTGTGAGATATAACAGTTTGGATAAGTACAGGAGGTGTGCACGGATAGACGAAGTGGTTAAGATCACTGCTCACATTAAGTGAGAAATCCAGCTTCGGGTCCTCGGCTGGCACAAATTTTCATGTGTCACTAATAAATTCTACAACTGATGCCTAATCATATTCGCAATTTAGCAGCGGCAATGTCGATGCACAAAGCAGCATGACCTGCCAGAGGGAATGAGAAGAGCTTCACACCGTATCTAAGTGGGGAACTAGTGTAATTCCATCAATTTAAATTAATTTTGAGCTAATCTGTAGCAATTACACTTTTCGTACCAGTCAGTCAGGGGATTCATCCATCTAGCTATTGGCGGAAGAACTTTTGAATGTGATATTTCATATTATTTCTTCTGCGTAACGGAGATGACACGGATCTTCAAAAAGAGTGTCACGCACAAATAACGATGTTTGCAGTTTATTTTTAACGTAGAAAAAATTCTGTTCTACATTAAACGTATTCGCAGCTTCGAATACGGACAACAAGAGCTATGTAATGGAATGACAACCATGAATATTTGTGCTGGACCCGGATTTACCGCTAATCGCGAGCGGTCGCCTTACCGTTAAGCTACCCGAGCATGACCCACGGCCAGACCCAAACTACCGTATGACATAAAACATACATACGTGTCCGAAGAAACACTGCAGTGTAATCTGGAACAACACAGGCACTGCAATATCGTAGATTCTGGTATTGTCACAACCATACACTCCCACGTTCGACATGCTTTTTAATTAAACGCGTATTCCTCCGGACATCCAGTGTATTATGTAAAATGAAACAATGGCTTCGATATCCCCGGCTAAGACAAGCTAAGGGTTAGTTTATATTTGAAACTTCCTGGCAGATTAAAACTGTGTGCCGGACCGAGACTCGAACTCGGGAACTTTGCCTTTCGCTGGCAAGTGCTCTACCAACTGAGCTACCCAAGCACGATTCACGCCCCTTCTTCACAGCTTTACTTCTGCCAGTACCTCGTCTCCTACCTGCCAAACTTTACAGAAGCTCTCCTGCGAACCTTGCAGAACTAGCACTCCTGGAAGAAAGGATATTGCGGAGACATGGCTTAGCCACAGCCTGGGGGATGTTTCCAGAATGAGATTTTCACTCTGCTGCGGAGTGTGCGATGATATGAAACTTCCTGGCAGATTAAAACTGTGAAGTTTCATATCAGCGCACACTCCGCTGCAGAGTGAAAATCTCATTCTGAAGTTTATATTTGTTTATACTGTGCTTTTCTTAGAAGCAGCTTTTCAAGTCAGTAATCCACGCATTCCATGCTGAAATTGACCTAAGCCCGTCAACATGGCCTCGTTTAGAGCCAGTCACATCCTATAGTCGACGAGCTGTCAGTAGCCTACTTGAACTACTCGTGTGGTGCACGGCTTGCTTAATTTGCTCCATTTGGCAGGTCAGTTGTGATTGTGATGGGCATCTATGTAGTGTACTGTATCGCCTTGTGAGTGCAATATTATTACCTTCAAATATAAGCTCGTTGGACATAATATTAATCTTCCTACAATAAGGCGGCGTCGGATCCGACACGTCTTGTTTTCATTTGCACAGGGAACAGCGCTAGTGTGCGCTAGTGATTTATAATTGTAACAGGTATCCTGGCTGTCCACCTTGTGACGGGAAGGTTAAAATAAGTCGTGAGTGGTGCTCCCGGCTAGCTCATTTGACAGAGCATTTCCCTGCGAAAGGCATGAGTCCTCAGTTCGAGGCTCGGCCCGGCACGTACTTTTAATCTGCCAGGAAATTGCACCTAATTTTTTTTATTTGTTCTCCCTGAACTTAAATTCCCTTTCCAAATTCATCATTGATTTTATTTACTCCTTGTTCAGTGTCAGACCTCACTGGGGTGTAACGGTGCCTCTTATCGCACTGATTTACAAATCCGCTGTCACCCTCAAAATCCACGGCAGGCCTTGCTAATCCACTACAGCCGTCGCTAATCCCGCGCTGACGCTGGCGGCGCCACAGGCAGCTCGTTAGGCCCACGCCGACAGCAAACAAGCGGCTGCAGAGGAACAGCGCCTCCCCCCCCCCCCCCCCCCCGCCTGTAAGCGGAGCCCCGCATCTCGGGGCTTCCCCGACGCCGCTCATCAGCGTGCATCACCCGCGCCATTAGGCGCTGGGCCGGGGCTGCCGCAACTGCCCGGAAAATTGCCGCGAAGCCTTGGCTGCCTGGCTGGCATTCACCACCACCCGCCTGACGGCGTCCGCACCTTATGAGGGCGCTGCCCTTGTTCAGGCCCGCATCATACCAGTACGACTGACCCATCTCGGCGAATACCTGAGAGTAGTGATTCGGACGCAGCAATTACCGTTTTAACGTAGACGACAGACGCACGACGTAGTTTCACGCGGAAGTTTCGCGCTTGCTGACGCCCGTCGTTAACTACAATCCACGAAATTATAAAATTCACTATGCTGAATAGCTTAAAATTTCTGTTTAGAATTTAGTTAGGGCACAGTTTCATTTGTTCGTCGTATGACGAGTTTAGTACAAAGGGCACACTTTCCTTGATCTGTTAATATGATGTATCTATTAGTGAGTTCAGGCTTTCATTGGTCTGGTACATGATCGCCTCATACTAAGAGCACATTTCGATTGGCTGGTCATATTACGATCCTATACTATGGGCACATTTCCGTTGGCCTAGCATATGACAGTGTCATAATAAGGGCACATTTTAATTGGCCTGTTATATGATCGATCTCGCAGAGAGAATGCGCATTCATTTGCCTGTCATTTGACTGGTGTCGTGGAGAGGGCATACTGTCGTTGGTAAGTCATATGACGGATCACGGCAATAGAGAATTAAAAAATTGATACATCATAGAGGCTCTTGTGCACAGCTGTGGCCAACTAGTTCGTATTGTCGATGACTATATAGCAGAAAGAAAAGAGGCAGCACTTTCGGGCAGCTGACTACACTCTTACAAGTACTTCGTATTAGAAGGTAGGAAGATTGGTATTTGACGACGTGTCCACGACAAGGCCATTGGAGATGGAGCACAAGCCATGACTGGAAAGCAATGGGAAGGAAACTGACCGTGTCCTTCCAAAGGAGCCACCCCGATATATACATAAAGTCAGAGGCGGCCTAGAAATAGGCTACCGAGCCATGCCCCGCGACAAGAGCCATAGCGCTCCGCCTGACTGCACATTTCCCCTACCGCCACTGCAAGCTGTCTGATTGTGAGGAGGGGAAAAAGGGGGAAACTATGAATGCGCCGAATTTAAATGGCAATTGCAATAGCAAAGCATACGACTTGGCATTATATTTTACATTTTTCGACAGCAGAGACCACAAAAAACAAATTTTCAGTTTTATTTCTTTCAGGCGTGAAGGGAGGTTCAAAATGGTTCAAATGGCTCTGAGCACTATGGGACTCAACTGCTGAGGTCATTAGTCCCCTAGAACTTAGAACTAGTTAAACCTAACTAACCTAAGGACATCACAAACATCCATGCCCGAGGCAGGATTCGAACCTGCGACCGTAGCGGTCTTGCGGTTCCAGACTGCAGCGCCTTTAACCGCACGGCCACTTCGGCCGGCTCGTGTAGGGAGGGATGCAGTCAATTTTATAGATTTTCACACTGAGGTCGGAGACGTGGAAACTTTGCCCGAAGAAAACAAAGTAAGCGTTTTGGACAGTAAAAGAATTTTTCTTTAAAACGAGAACTACAATGCAGGGCAATCAGTTGAATCTGCAAATGAACAGGGGGTGCTTTTAGATGAAACACCAAAGGATCTCGAAAATAGATGTAAGGCTGGCAGCGTCTCAAAACTTTTAGAAATTGTTTCACGGCCACAATGAATTCTTCAATACTAGCATTTTCTTTAATGCCAGTGAGCTTAGCGACCTAGGATGTCAGAATTTGTACCTTCAACAACGCGATTTTCTTTCGAAATGCATCCCCATCAGATCAGAAATAAGTTGTTTCTCATCTTGGAATGTCTTATGGTTGACTGTGTGCAGTCAAGTCCACTTAAAATGTGAGATCTGAAATACGTTCCTTATTTTCTAATTTTCGATCCTGTTTTCCGACTTCCTTCATAAGTTCAACAACAGCGATTTTAAATAGGCATGCCCCTTGACTTAACCAAAGTACTTTACAGTATTATATAAAGTCTCCATACTGTTCTTCAATCCCATCGAATACTGTGGCAATTAGCAGTGAAATAACGCTGGCAACTTTAAAAATTTCGCTATTTGTGCCACGAATTTGTTCACGTGCTCCATGACTGCAAATTTACACGAAGTGCTTCCTGAGTTACAGAACTATAAATCCCATCTGTCGATCATTGTCAACGAAATCAATAAATTATTTCTACATGGTATTGTATTGTCGTTCATAGGAAAGTTCAGCGCCTGTCGATTATGCGACTGCATAATAGAGAATGAAAAGTCTCATCCCTCTATTCTGTCATTCCCGTTCAGACAGGCCGAGCCACGTGTCCCACACATCCGGCTGGCATTCGGAAATTGGAAATTTGTGGTAAGGACTATGGGACCAAACTGCTTGAGGTCATCGGTCCCTATGCTTACGCACTACTTAATCTAACTTACGCTAAGGACAACACACACCCATGCCCGAGGGAGGACTCGAAACGAACGGGGGGGGGGGGGTGTTGTTCTTAGCATAAGTTAAAGTTAGCTTAAGTAGTGTGTAAGTCTAGGGACCGATGACCACAGCAGTTTGGTCCCTTAGAAATTCACACACATTTTTTTGAATAAATCGAAATCGATCATTGTGTGCCCTGCAACGGACCATACGTGCAAGAGTTTTTCATGTCGCTTAGCAGCGTTACGACTAGATATTTAATCGAAGTGACTGTGTCAGGCAGCACACCACGAGTATTTTATTGGAACGTTACAGAGATAATACGCAATACCATACACTAAAGCGTCGCCAGCAAACAGCTATTCAAGATGTTCTTCAGATCGTTTACGTACTTAGAGAACTAGAGTGGGGGCACACCTGGAGATACGTCTCGAATGGACACTCGCTATCCAAACAACGTACTGCTTTTTACTACTTGCCGGCCGGGGTGGCCGAGGGGTTCTAGGCGCTACAGTCTGGAACCGCAGGACCACTGCGGTCGCAGGTTCGAATCCTGCCTCTGGCATAGATGTGTGTGATGTCCTTAGGTTAGTTAGGTTTAAGTAGTTCTAAGTTCTAGGGGACTAATGACCTCAGAAGTTAAGTCGCATAGTGCTCAGAGCCATTTGAACCATTTTTTACTACTTAAAAACTCACCGACCTACTCAGATATCTGAGAACCTATTCGGTGTTGTTGGCCTTTTGCAAACAGTCTGAATTGGTATACTGCGTTAAACACTTTCCGTTAAACCAAAAAAAAAAAAAAAAAAAAAAAAAATGGGACGCAAAGTATTGAACGAGAAAAGCGCATGCTGAGATTCCCAAGAGTATTACCTTCTAAATCTGTGTTGATATGTGGATGGAAGCTTCTCTCTCTATCAAGGAAATTTGTTATAAGGGGCGATGAAAGAGTTTCCGTTCGAAGGCCATAGAGTCCAGAATCGGTATGCCAATAAGGCAAAATCGCCTTGATCACTGAGGCAATCATGCAACCGACGCACCACGTTGAAGGTTCCGGTTTGGTAAACCGCCGTGTCCTACTGCGTGAAAAAGTCCGTAATTGACTGTTGCACATTATCGCCCGTGAGGAACCATTTACCCCGAAAGGTCTCTATTAAGGGACCGAAGGCGTGATAATCAAATGGGTAGAGATGAGTTCTATAGGGGAGGTGCTCGAGTGTCTCTCACTTAAGTTGGCGTAAATTCTGCATTACGGTATTTGGGATATGGGAGCGTGGGTTATCATGAATCTCCATTCCACAACGGCGTTTGTGACAGACATGCTGTTTAATACATATTCTTCACACACCAATGGATGTCTACTGCTGTTTGTCCTTCGGCAGCCAAGAAAGGAATAACAGTATATTTGACCTATGTAGACGTATTTGGTAATAACATCGCCACAGTTCATGTTTCCGCATTTACCGCGCGGAAGTCGGAAAGACACGGGTGCCACACAAGGCCCTTGCCTACACGTCGGGTGCTTAAATACTCGCATCGGAGTCGCACTACATCTATATCTTCATCTACGTGATTACTCTGCTATTCACAATAAAGAGCCTGGCAGAGCGTTCAATGAACCACCTTCAAGCTGTGTCTGTACCGTTCCACTCTCGAACGGCGAGCGGGAAAAACGAACACATAAATTTTTCTGTGCGTGCCCCGATTTCTCATATTTTACGGTGATGATCTTTTCTCCCTATGTAGGTGGGTACCAACAGAACGTTTTCGCAACCGGAGGAGAAAACCAATGATTGAAATTTCATAAGAAGGTCCTGTCACTACGAAAAACGCCTTTGTAATGATTGCCACTCCAATTCACGTATCATGTCTGTGACACTATCTCCCCTATTTCGCGATAATACAAAACAAGCTGCCCTTCTTTGTACTTTTTCGATGTCATCCGTCAGTCACATCTGATGCGGATCCCACACCGCAAGGCGGTACTCCAGAATAGGGCGGACAAGCGTGATGTAAGCTGTCTCTTTAGTAGACCTGTTGCACCTTGTAAGTGTTCTGCCATTGAATCGCAGTCTTTGGTTTGCTCCACCCACAACATCGTTCCAATGGAGGTTATTTGTAACTGTAATCCCAAAGTATTTAGTTGAATTTACAGCCTTCAGATTTGTGTGACTTACCGCGTAATCGCATTTAGCGGATTTCTTTTAGTACTCATGGGTGACGGTAAATCACAGCATTATCTGCAAACAATGTAAGACGGCTACTCAGATTGTCTCCTACGTCGTTAATATAGTTCAGGAACAATATAGGGCCTATAACACTTCCTTGGGGAACGCCGGATATTACTTCTGTTTTACTCGATGACTTTCCGTCTATTACTACGAACTGTGACCTTTCTGACAGGAAATCACGAATCCACTCGCACAACTGAGGCGATATTGCATAGGCGCGCAGTCTGGATAGAAGACGCTTGTGAGGAACGGTGTCGAAAGCCTTATGGAAATCCAAAAATATGGAATCAATTTGACATCTCCTATCGATAGCACTCATTACCTCATGAGTATAAAGAGCTAGTTTCACAAGAACGATAATTTCTGAATCCGTGCTGACTATGTGTCAATAAATCGTTTTTCTTCGAGATAATTCATAATGTTCGAACACAATACATGTTCCAAAACCCTACTGCAAAATGGCTCTGAGCACTATGGGACTCAACTTCTGAAGTCATTAGTCCCCTAGAACTTAGAACTAGTTAAACCCAAGTAACCTAAGGACATTACACACATCCATGCCCGAGGCAGGATTCGAACCTGTGACCGTAGCGGTCTCCCGGTTCCAGACTGCAGTGCCTAGAACCGCACGGCCACTTCAAACCCTACTGCAAATCGACGTTAGTGATTCAGCGTATTACTCCTACTTCCATTTTTGGATGTTGGTGTGATCTGAGCAATTTTCTAGTCTTTAAGCACGGATTTTCTGTGAGCTAGCAGTTGTATATAACTGCTAAACATAGAGCTATTGTATGAGCATACTCTGAAAGGAAGGTGACTGCAACTGCGTTGCATATACGCTGCAGCAACGCCCTCAAACGGAAACTTTTTGATGGCCTCTTAGATATTCAAACTTAGAATATGCTCAAGAATTCTGCAGGAAACCGACGACAAGGTTGCTGGTGTGTAACTCTGTGTAGGAGCGGGCTACGGCGCAGCGCAGCTAGGCGCTGGCAGCGGCGTGTGTCGCCGCAAGGTGCGGCCGGGTGGCACGTGCGCACTCCGGCCCGACCCGTCGCTGCGGCGGCAGCTGTGAGCGGGGGCGCCGGCGCGGAACCACCGGCTGTCGGCCGCCGCTCGCAGACAGCGGCTCTGCGCCTACCAGCCAGCGGGCCGCGACAAACACCGAGGCGACGTGCTACGTCCGCATCTGCACAGTGCAAGCCGTTTTATGGTATGTGGCGGAGGGTAATCGGTACACTTGTTCCTGTCGCGAACGGTGTGCGGGAAGAACGATTTTTGGTAAGCCTCCGTTTGACTCGAATCCCTCTAATTTCACTTGCAAAGTCCTCTCGCGAGATATACATAGCAGGAAGGAATACATGGGTTGACTGTTCTACGAACGGGTGCTCTCGGAATTTTAAGAGTAAACCAGAAGCAATGCACAATGCTTCCTTCGTTGTTCAAAAATGGTTCAAATGGCTCTGAGCACTATGGGACTTAACATTTATGGTCATCAGTCCCCTAGAACTTAGAACTACTTAAACCTAACTAACCTAAGGACAGCACACAACACCCAGCCATCACGAGGCAGAGAAAATCCCTGACCCCGCCGGGAATCGAACCCGGAAACCCGGAAGTGGGACGCGAGAACGCTACCGCACGACCACGAGATGCGGGCTCCTTCGTTGTGTCTCCCACTGCAGATGGATGAGCAGCTCTTGACGTTTTCGCGCTTAGGAAACGAGCCTGTGACAGAATGTCCTTCTCTTCTTTGGATATACTCCATGTCATCTCTCATTCCTATCTGGTAATGGTCTCAGACTGACGAGCAATAATCAAATATCGGTCGAAAAAAAGTTTCTTAAGTTACCTCCTTTGTGAATGGACTACACTTCCAAAGGAATCTGTCTGGCACCTACCTTACCTATAACTAGTTTTTTGTGCTTGTTCCAATTTAAATCCCTCCGTGCGCATGCTTCCAGATATTTAATGGCTGTTCGTGCTTCCACTCGTGTAACGATAAAGACAATGTGTCAATACGCTATGTTTGTTTATGTTGGGCCAACTACTAATCCCTGCACCAAGAGTCGATCCTCTGAATATTTCACTACAATTTTCTAGACATTTTACTTCTCTTTATACAACTTTTCATCCGTGATCATCCTCACTGGGATATATATATATATATATATATATATATATATATATATATATATATATATATATATATATATATATAGGTTTCTCCTAAGACTCGTCAGGCGCATTTACGCTGGTGTTTCAGCAGGTATTTGCGTTGTGTAGCTGGAGTCAGTCCAGACAAATAGTGCTCATCGTGTCTTTCAAGCGACGTCCAGTGTCGACGGAAAGGGTCGGTTTGTTATCTGTTACAACAAAATCATGTTTAAAGCAGAATTTTACGTTCCCATTCGATAGACTGGTTCAAGATTAGTCTACTGCGATATTTGTTCTATTGATATGTGTTAACAGGGGCACGATGTGTATTAACAGGGGCAGTAAAACACGAAGATTAAACAGCAATCTAGCAGCGACTCTGTGGCGTTGCATGCCTGGCGGTAGCGGTCAACGCGGACCAGGGCAGTGCTGTCGCTGCTGGAGCACTAGTTGTTCATCCAGTTTTACTGCCCTGTTAATACATATTGATAAAAAAAAATATCTCTGCAGACTAAGCTGCGACCACCCTATCGAATAGACATATAAAGTTCCCCTTTTTTAAGTGGGAAACAAACCGACGCTTTTTCTTCGACACTGGGCTTCGCATGAAAGACATGATGACCACTATTTGTGTGGACTGACTCCAGCTACGCAATGTACTTCGTTTGATTTCCTAAAACCGAACAAGAGAGCGATACAAAAATAACTCATGGGACGGCAGTGAGGTTCGAACCTGAGCCAAAGGCTGTGCAGTCTCGTGTGCTGTCATCTACGATATGAGAACAACTCCCACTATTTGTATCTGGCGGGCCGCTTGAATCTGATTGTCCGGCAGTTGGAAACGTATTGCAAAGTTGAAGTAACCGGGGCAGCACGATTCTTGTGAGCAAGAAGTCTAAATTGCACGCAGAATCAGCATAAAATTCTGGGGGTATATGGACCAAATGGAATGTCGCGGCCAGACGTAGTGAAATCGTGTGTACAATTCGACCAAGGCAGCACAGACATGGGTGATGCTAATCGAGAAGGAAGGCCATCGACATCGATTACAGAGGACTATGTCCAGGAAATCGTGGAACCTGATTCGCAGTAATCGCAGATTTTCCGGCGCTCACTCTGCGGTTCTCGAATGGCTCAGTGACCAACGATCGCATTTCCATTGTCGAGGAACTGAACAATTGGTAGAACGTTCCGGCCGTTATTTAAACTGACTTATTGATTATTTTGAAAAATAGTGTTACTTAACTGGGTCACTCTTAAATTTAGTGCAGCATTCAGTAAAAGTTACATTTATTGGCCCTAAACCAATCCCTTGGGGTACCTCCGAAGTCACTGTGTTCATATGAAGATTGCTCTCCATTAAGAGTAACGTGCTGTGTCCTATATATACATTATAGATTTAGAACGGCAGACAATTTTCCCAGTCCATATGCTGCAGCGTGGCATGTCCAGCTCTCTGGGAGCATGACAGGTGGGGGCACAGGAGCACTTTTAACAATTATGTGCAAGACAACTTGACCTTACGAGATACCAGTAAGATTATATAGACATTATGCTAGACAACTTGTTCCGCTTCTAGCGCCAGTTGGTTGTAGGTCTTTAAAGGAAAGAAGAGCATCAAGCAGTTGGAAAAAGGCACAACGTATTCTCGTTGTCAAGAAGATCGACAGACAGATTCTCATAGTTACCGGCCCTTTCGCTGGCGTTAAGCTGTTGCAGAAGTAGGTACAAATGCCGCATCACACTTCTAAATGTCTGCAAAAGGGCCGTGCGGGATTAGCCGAGCGGTCTAAGGAGCTGCAGTCATGGACTGCGCGGTTGATCGCGGCGGAGGTTCGAGTCCTCCCTCTGGCATGGGTGTGTCTGTTTGTCCTTAGGATAATTTAGGTATAGTTGTGTGTAAGCTTAGGGACTGATGACCTTAGCAGTTAAGTCCCATAAGATTTCACACACATCCTTCTGCAAAAGGGAGACAGGGCTACCTGCAAGCTGCAACGTGACTCTATGGAACGACTAGTTTCGGAAGGATAATCAACATAATCATCATCTAGTCAACCTGATTGACTCACACTGACCAGCTATGGGCAATCGCTGCGTGTAGACCTAAGTGCACACATTGTCAGTTGAGGGAGATACAGTTACTGAGTACCCGGCATTACCCGAGTATATACACTCCAGTACTGAATTCGAAAGGGGGAAAAATAAATTGTTTTTGTGGTGTAATATCAAGCAGATTTCATTGACATGCATTCACGAAAACAGCATACATATTACGAATCAATCGAAGAAATATGAATATACATGTACAAATCGATAAGCACAATATCCAAACTGAAAAACACGGGATTGAATTTATGCAGTTCACTGTAATATTTATTTAACTCAAAATTTCACACACAGTGTTTTTAGTTTGATCTCCACGAGCCAGGATGAATAAATTATTTGGTGAGCCCACCTTTGAACAAGTGACAGAAAACTGTTGGTGAGAGAAATATGGCGATATCAAATCGGAAATTCAAGTCTCACTAGCAATTGCAGTCTATTGAAGTTAAAGGGAAGATTTGTCGTCGGAATAAGATGTAAACTGTGTCATGCTCTCCATTTCCTGTTTAGTCACTCACATTGCTCAACATCCTTTCTAACATACAGCCTTGCGCAGTTGCAAAATTATGGGCGATTTGGTTTCGTAGTAATGTAATTGGTGATACCACTTTCAGTAACATGTGTTAATGTTCATTGGTTACACATATACAATTGTTATAACGTAACCCTAGAAAATACTCACAGAAGATGTTAAGCAAAGGCAAAATATATGTTAAAAGTTGATTTTTATAAATTCCACCCCAGATTTCACTGAACTTTCGAATTCTCCTGACAGCACTCTTCCGAGATCGTCTTTGCGTTCTTTTATGAGGGCAGCGCTATTCATAATTGGAACGATACATTCGTGTCTTGTATTTACTTTTCCTTTATAGACTTCGCCTTTCAATCATCCCCTCACAGAAAAATTCGGCGACCTTCGTAGCTAAGAAAGGTGACGATTCCTGCCCACCTATCTTCCAGGGAAAGAAGTTAGGTGATGTGCTGTCTGAGGACTAAAATGTGCAGCGGTCCCATCATGATGGAACAACGTACCTCTTCTTGCAGCCAATGAGCCTCTTACACTGAGCTTACAAAAGTCAAGGGATAGCGATATGCACATTGTTTCATGTGAAAAGTTTTACGATGTGATTACGGCCGCACGACGGGAATTAACAGACTCTGGAAACGGAGTGATAGTTGGAGCTAGATGGTTGGGATATTTCATTTCAGAAATCGCTAGTAAATTCAAATTCCAAGATCGACAGTGTCAGGAGTGTTTCGACAACACCAAATTTCGGGCATCACATCTCACCAAGGACAAGGCAGTGGCCGACGGCCTTCACTTAACGACCGAGAGCAGCGGTGTTTGCGTAGCGTTATAGGTACTACCAGACAAGAAACACAGCGTGAAATAACTGCAGAAATTAATGTGGGACGTACGACGAACTTGTCCGCTGGAACAGTGCGGCGAAATTTGATGTCAATGGGGGCAGGAGACGACCGACGCCAGTGGTTTTGCTAACAGCAAAACGCCTGCAGCGCCTCTCCTGGGCTCGTGACCATATCGGCTGGACACTAGACGACTGGAAAACCGTGGCCTGGTCAGATAAGTCCCGATTTCAGTTGGTAAGAGCTGATGGTAATTCGAGTGTGGCGCAGACCACACGAAGCCATGGACCCAAGTCATCAATACAGCACTGTGGAAGCTGTAGGTGGCTCCATAATGGTGTGGGTTGTGTTCACGTGGAACTGAATGGGTCCTCTGGTCCAACTGAACTGATCATTGACTGGAGATGATGAAGTTCGACTACTTGGAGACCATTTGCAGCCGTCCATGAACTTCCTGTTCCCAGACAACGACGGAATTTTCATTGATGGTAACGCGCCATGTCAGTGGGCGACAATTGTTCGCGATTGGTTTGAAGAACGTTCTGGACAATTCGAGAGAATGATTTGGCCACCCAGATTGCCTGACATGAAACCCATCGAATATTTATGAGACATAATCTAGAGGTTAGTTCGTGCACAAAATCCTGCACCGTCAACACCTTCACAAGGCTATACAGGCAGCATGGCTCAATGTTTCTGCAGGGGACTTCCAATGACCTGTTGAGTCCATGCCGCGTCGCGTTTCTGCAGTATGCAGGGCAAAGGGAACTCCGACTCGATATTAGAAGGTATCCCATGACATTTGTCACCTCAGAGTACATTAATGCCTGAAGCTCGTTTTGAAGGTCTAGATTCTAGATGATGGGACCCTGCAAGACGATACGGTAACACAATAAGCCCAATCAACTGATTGTTTATCATACAACAGCAGTTACGAGTGCTGTCGATACTATCACGAATGAAAGTGTTTCCATCAGCCTTCCTTTCTTTTCGTGTCCTTCTATCCCGTCTAGTTACGGGCTGCACTATACTGATGGCTTTGGCAAATTTATTTTATTTAAGTTTGCTGTCAGATGTCCTTCTTGTCGCCGCAGCCGTGACTTACCGAATGGAAGGAACTCGTGTGCGCCACAGGCCGAGAACTGTGTAAAATTTGCTCTGTTTGTGATCGAATTTTAACTGTTTGCCGATTGCATTTTCTGAGGCGGAAAGACGGGACTAATGCAGCATTTGCCTAAGCCGCCTAAAAAACCACACACAGGCCGGCCGATACAACGGCCACGGTCGTTAACTCCCTACGCGGATGCGATCCTTATCTGGCTAACCTTTCCAGTCTCGTAAACAAGCGCGCTCCGCGTTACGCTGTACGAGTAGGTAGACGTGATTTTATCAGTAAACAGTATTAATGGGATTAGTCGGCGATTTGCTTTCTCGAAGTTTTCCTGTTATCAATGGTAAGTACAGAAGCCGTGAATACGTAATGTCCACCATGTTCTTGTAAGTGAAATACGACACGTGTAGAAATACTGCATATCCTTCTTGAAGTACTACGTTTTACCAAATGAGAAACGTCAGTTACTTCATAGAAAAAATCACTGTTCATTTGCGCGTTAAGATGAGGTTTTCCTTCCTAGCCACTGCACCAGTATCACGTAGTTTGGTGAAAATACGATTAAACACTCGTGAGTCGGGTAATCTGCGGTTAGGAAATCCTCTACTGTATTCTCTACAGGGTGAAAATTATTTAAACCGACAAACTCTGGGAGGGTGTAGGGGACATCAAAACAAATATTTTTCCCTGGTTTAGTTTTTTCCTATGAGTATTTAAACCGGTAGAGGAAGATTTCTCTGGCGGCAAATTAATTAAACCAACAAACACTTTTCCATTTTTTTATGACCAAGAGACAACACATTACCACAAACCAATTTCAATTACAGTAGATTTTCAAAAATGCCTCCATTGACACGTAAACAAAGGTTACACCGTCGGATCATGTTCTGTCTGACACGGGCAAAAACCCCAGGAATATCCTGAATTGTTCCTGCTGCTGCTGCTTACTATCCGGGGAACCAGATTCTCTTCTGCTGCAACAGGAGTTGCGTAAACAAGGTTGCTCATCTCTCCCCACACAAAGTCCAGAGGGGACATATCTGGGGATCGAGCAGGCCATGGTACAGGACCACCTCTGCCAATCCACGTTCCTGGGAGCCGTCGGTCCAGGAATCGACGGAAACGACGACTGAAATGTGGCGGCGCTCCGTCATGTTGGAACCACATGCGTTGTCTTGTAGGGAGCGGGACGTCTTCCAGCAATTATGGCAATGCTCTGGAGAGAAAATTGTAATAGTCTCTGCCATTTAATGATCTAGGTAGCAGATACGGCCCAATTAAACAGTCTCCAACAACACCGACCCACACATTAACGAAGAACCGCACTTGATGAGCGCTAGTAACTGTAGCCTGTGGGTTATCCTCACTCCAAACTTGCGAATTGAGCATGTTGAAGACTCCATCACGCCCGAACGTTGCTTCATCGGTAAACAATAAAGACAGTGGAAATGTAGGATGCATTTCACACTGTTCCAGGTACCACTGCGAAAACTGTGCCCTGGGTGGATAATCAACTGATTCCAGGTTGTGGACACGCTGTAAGTGAAATGGACGTAACAGTTGCTCTCGAAGGACTTTCTTACATTCGTCTGATTCGTCCCCATGTTAAGTGCAATTGCACGAGTGCTGATTGGAGGATCCCGCTTCACATGCTGCAAGACAGCTTCCTCAAATTGCAGCGTTCTTACCGTGCGATGGCGTCCCTGTCCGCCGGCCGAAGTGGCCGAGCGGTTCTAGGCGCTACAGCCAGGAACCGTGGGACCGCTATGCTCGCAGGTTCGAATCCTGTAGCCGGCCGAAGTGGCCGTGCGGTTAAAGGCGCTGCAGTCTGGAACCGCAAGACCGCTACGGTCGCAGGTTCGAATCCTGCCTCGGGCATGGATGTTTGTGATGCCCTTAGGTTAGTTAGGTTTAACTACTTCTAAGTTCTAGGGGACTAATGACCTCAGCAGTTGAGTCCCATAGTGCTCAGAGCCATTTTCGAATCCTGCCTCGGGCATGGATGTGTGTGATGTCCTTAGGTTTAAGTAGTTCTAAGTTCTAGGGGACTGATGACCTCAGACGTTAAGTCCCATAGTGCTCAGAGCCATTTGAGCCATTTTCGTCCCTGTCCAAGTAATCTGCTAAATGACCCGGTCACACACAGACGTTGGTACACAGCAGCAAAGTTCGTATGAAGCGGGATACGGCGATTAGGATATTGTTGTTGATAAACCTGCTGTGCAGTTCGTCCGTTGTGGTGGGCTACGTAGTACGCACCAACCATATCAGTGTACTCATTCCAGGTGTATCGCTCTATTAGTAAACAGAGACAATGCACTACTACGCTGGTGGACAGCAGTTGCCTACAACTGAAGATCGTAATGCGGCCTCTAACAACTGAAGAGCGTAATACGGCCTCCACCGGTTTAATTAATCCTCAAAGGAAAAAATGACATTAGGGAAAAATATTTGTTTTGATATCCCTTACAACCGCCCAGGGTATGTCGGTTTAAATACTTTTCACCCTGTATAAGCAATAGCAGTTTTACATTAGAAAACCAGTAAACGAATACCAGTTGGAATACTCGGCGTTTGTAAATAAGTGCGCCATGCTTAAACGATGAAATTGTCAACTATTCACACATTTGAAAAGTTCTGTTCTTTAAAAAAAATGAAGAACAACCGCATTCAGTCCCAACCGTGATTTTATTTCAATGTACGATGAATTCCGAGCTCAGGGGGCTCACCTTCAGGTGCTTTGACAGCCTAATTCAATTTTTCCCCAGATTTAGGTTAACCCTGGTCCTGGTAAGATTACATTGGTTTATTGCAAAGTAGCACATTATGAATATAAATTTACAATACGAAGACAAATCGAGAAATAACTTACTGTTTCCGTTATTTTTCGATTTGCTTTAGTTTTATAAACTTATCACAATGTACCATTTTGTAATATACCAATGTAATCTTACGAGGACTAGAATTAACCTAAATCTGGGGAAAAATTGATTTAGACTGTCAAAGCACAGATGAGCCGCCAGGGCTCGAAAAAACGTTACGATAGTGACTGAAGTCGGTTGTTCTTCATTTTACGAAAGTAATACAGCTACAGAAGAAACACTGACAGCAATTCAGTTATTTAATTTCAATCACAACGTGATAACTTGATCTTCAAAACAAGAAGGAAATCCATAAATAAACCTGTTGTAACTGGAGTACTAAAGCGGAATGAAATGTTTTCTCTATTATTACTTCTATCTCTGTAACGAATAAAAACTCGGAACAAGTTATATGGAATATTTTAATAGAATCAGTCTATACCTTCTAAAATATTTAGCATTCCTTCTGAAACACAATGTAGGAGCACCACGGCGCGTAAGAAACTCCGGGGTGTTTCAGATTGCGCTAAAACGGTGGTATGAGCGTAAACTACTCAATAGCAACTAATGATGAATCTCTGAAATATTTGTTTTGCACTATTTGCCCCTATACTGCGTAAACGCTAAGACGATTGCCTTATGATAAACTCTCATACGTGGTCTGATCAGGAGAACACGACAAGTGCGACAACACGATTTCCCAGAAACTTCGCACATTGACCGAGGAGTCAAAATAAGTGGATTCGTGCTTATCCATGGATACTTTACCATTTGTGACAATACGACTGTCAAAGTTTTAGAGTTAGTTTATGTGCCTTTTAGCGAGAAAGCTGTTCAGTCGAAACGGTGACACAGTGGCTAGCGACAGGGCTCACCACTTTTTGGTCCAGTGTTTGAAACTCAATTAGTTTCATGTTTCATGGATCATTTTTCGCGAAAAATCGTAATGATGTGGAACGAGTCATTTTACATTCAATCGCAAATTAATTTTTGAGTATGGTTACATGCTGAAAATTTGTAAGCTTTTATTTTTTTATATTTTAAAAAAAATATATGCAAATGTGTGCCGGTAATTCTTACCCACCAATTTTTACATATTGCAATAAAAGAGATTCTTCTACGGAATAGAAGGCGTTGGCAGGGGGAAACTTTTAGAGTTCAAATTTTATTTTGCTGTCTGCTATATATTTTATATTCCTGGGTAAATGATTAAAAATTTTTGTTGCAGCATTGTGCAGCTCTTTTTCTGCTAAAGACAACCTTAATGTGCAGTAATGCATGCCATTTCTCCTTCTGTTATTGTAATTGTGTACATCATTGCTCCTTTTGAACTGTAGTTGATTGTCTACAACAAACTTCATGAAAAATAATTACACCATGAATCAGCAATCAGAAAGCTCTTCTCTTTAAACAGATGTCCAGAAGATGATCATGGGTAAAATACCACATACTATCATTTTTATTTTTGTTTTTCATTTATCTATCCATGTTCGTATAAACGAACGTTTTACGATGTATAGTGAAATAACGGTGTCCTTAATCGTCTACTAATTATATGTTGGGCGAATGAATATTAAAAATTAAATAAATGAATGAGAAAATTATTTGAAATTGTTTACAGTGGCATACCTTGATTCAAAATCAGCTACAAGAACCAGCCTTCGCTAAAGTGATCCGTTATGCATGTCTTGCCGCGAAATTATTGCTAACACGTGAAATTTTCAACATTGTTGACGATGTATCTTCCCCGAGTGAGATTCATACGAATGTTCGTGTTGTTCGGAATCTCTACCTTTCGAATGTTTCTACGATCGGTGTCATCCAAGGGAACGCACTAAATCTTCCCGAAGAATAAACAAAAGAATAGCATATATAAATTACTATAAGAACTGATATAATGATGAAATATAAGAACATGAGACTTTAAAAAGCTTGTAACCCCTGAAAATACCATTCACAAACGTATATTACATAATAAATAGATGACATTAATTGTTAAATCCAATTGTAAGTTTACAGTTAATTAACACCCTTGTATCCCTTAACTTGATTAGAAACATTCATGTAGTAACCATCTGCTGACATGGGTAGACAAATGATTGGTTAGTTGATTGATTTGGGGGAAGGGGCTAAACAGCGAGGTCATCGGTCCATTCGGATTAGGGAAGCATGGGGAAGGAAGTCGGCCGTGTCCTTTGAAAGGAACCATCCCGGCATTTGCCTGAAGTACTTCAGGGAAATCACGGAAAACGTAAATCAGGATGGCCGGACGCGGCTATGAACCGTCGTCCTCCCGAATGCGAGTCCAGTGTGCTAGCCACTGCGCCACCTCTCTCGGTGTAGAGTGATAAAAAAATAAATAAATAAAAACAATATTCGAGTTTCAAACACGGCGCATAAAAGAATCATGTACAGTGCTTAGATTATATTCTCTGCTGTGTGGATATGATGAAGAGGAGGGCACCAACAATACATTCTCTCATCTTCTGAAGAAAAGAGATTTTACAGGTAATCTGTTGCGAGGTCTGCTGAAATAAATCCGTCCCCATTCGTCATTGTCAACATCGTTGGCATCTGGGAAAAACTTATATACAGATTCTTGTACATACTTTGACATACAGATTCTGGTCAGTAGATTCTGCTCTGATTTCACAGCTTGAACCCAAGACCTCTTCGCATTGTCTACTGGAGTAATGTGTGAAAGACACTTACAGGTGATCGTTTTTCGAACACGGTCGTTAAACTCGGTGCCTTAGGGTTTCATCCTGTCCTTTCTTTAACTTTTTCATTTCCACTGACTTTCATAACAACAGAACAAAACTCTTCCTGCGCAGGCACTCTTCATATTCACTCACATAATGGCAAATGAAAATGTCTACAACATTTGCTTTCAAACTGATTATCTGGTAGGCAGGCTGTAATTATAGTCTACCAATACACATCAGAAACTCAGCTTGTATACTAAGCACTCCTGCATGTATTAGTATCTGTCCTCTCAAGGTAAAGTTATACTAATAAGTAGTACGTATGAGTGCCAATAAAACATACGATACATAGACACAGATATTTTTGCCATTTTGATTACACAGAATTGTAACTCTATGTCGGAAAAAATTAGTACGCCCTTTTAGAGGTTTCCACTTCTCTGAAGATTTATTTTTGCAACAGTGCATATGAAATGATTACATTTACAGAGCAACAGTACTCGAAGTTCTGAGGTACCAGGTATCGATCCATGCTCGAACACCCCCATTAGTATGCGGTGTAGCGTTGACGGGCGGCAATGAAGGCGCTGACTCTAGCATCCAGTCGACTGTACAGATGGTGAATGCCGTGGTGGGATACGTCACTCCCTGCCTGCTCGATGTATTAACGTAGTTCAGTAAGAGTTGTTCGTTGACGAATCGCACGAGTCACTTCTCGTCCTGTCATGTCCCACACGTGCCCGATTGGGGACGTTTCCGATGATGGTGCTGGCCAAGGAAGTTGCTGCATTTCTTGCAGAGCACGTTGAATTTCACGGGCAGTGTGTGAGCGAACGTAAGGCCTGGGGTGGGACCATTGTATCTTGGATGAATACACTCTATGAGACAGCGCTCACCACATCCACGTCGTATGCGTAAACGACCACCACTTGCGTATAGGCAGAATCTGGTTTCATCGCCGAAGACGAAGGCGCGCTATTCCATCTTCCAAGCGATGCTCTGTGAGCAGCATTCAAGCCATGCACGTCGATGCTGTGGCGGGAGTGGAAGACGGGCTAGAGGTGTTCAAATGGTTCAAATGGCTCTGAGCACTATGGGACTTAACATCTGAGGTCATCAGTCCCCTAGAACTTAGAACTACTTAAACCTAACTAACCTAAGGATATCACACACATCCATGCCCGAGGCAGGTCGCGCGGTTCCAGACTGAAGCGCCTAGAACCGCTCGGCTACATCGGCCGGTGGCTAGAGGTGTGTGTGTGTGTGTGTCCATAGTCCCTCTGCTAATAACCGTTTCGCAACAGTTCGTGTTGACACATGTGGTCTCATAGGCCCCCTTACCTGTGCTGTGATATGCCACTGCTGTCCTTACAATACGACGATCTTGGCGGGCGTTTGTGCTGTGTAGATGTCCAGAGCCTCGTCTACGGGTATGAGAATGTTCACGTGACCACTAATACTAGCATCATTGCACAACTTTCGCAGCACGTCCAACCTGTATAGCAATTCTTAGAAAGGATCATCCCGTCACTAGGAACGCCACAATACGATCACTTTCAAACTCGCTCAGTTGGCTGGCTGTACTAAGTTCGAGTGCGTCTCCGTGGCATGGTTGCCTGCTTGCTTCACACGATTGTAGCACACTGAGCCTTCTGGCTGTGAGAATTCCCTATTAAACGCTAGACACAGTTGGCGCTCTTCTAGCTATACTACTACACTACCTGTTTGCGGACAACATTGAAACCATAATCAGCACCTCCACTATCACCAAGGTGACGTATGTCGGCATCGGATCAAAATTGACATCTTCTTTCCAGATGTACTAATCGTTTTCTGGCAATGTATGTGACATACAGACTTGATACCGTACATTAAGTACAGGATAAGAGGAGAAAAGTGTAGAATTACTGAACTTCACGCGAGCTCTGACTTTAGTATGTTTGGGAGTCGCGCCGTGTTGCAGTCAGAGACTGTAAGCGTTGTAAGATTGAATGAAGGATGGCTTGGATATGTTCGCGGAAGATCTCCGTCTGCGCAGTTTCTTATACGGGACCATGAAGTATCAGAGTGCTTGCTGAAGCACTGCGACGAATAACGTTTCGAACAGTTACATCCCATCCTTGTTCCATGAGACACATGGCTAGCGACTTGCAGACTAGGAAGGCAACGGCATTGTCATCTTCCCAAGAAGATTTGCGCAGTCCTGATGAATTTTTGAGTTTGGAATTACCCGCAGAAGTGGCATTGCTCTGTGCTCTAAAACCATGAAGAAGTCGCGGTTACTGTTCAGACTGCCCTCAGTACTTGGAAAACGAGATCGCTTGTAGTATCCCGTAACACGCAAGATCATTACACGGCTGTCAAGCCGAACTACAATGAATAAAGTTACTTCGAATCCAGGACAATGAGACATCTGGGATACCTTGGGAAAAATTTCCTGCCCTAAGTGATTAGCTGAAGCAGTGCGATAACTCCAGCATGAGAGATGAAACCACCCCATGCAAGTAGAAACTGAAACAGCTTTGTATTTCTGGTTATATTGCAGTGAATTGGCTCACTAAACTCTGCAATCTAGTGGTAACGGTGTCTGGCTCATGTTGTTATTAAATAACGTGGTTATTTTACTTGTATTTTGTATACTCTCATAAAGCCATGTAAAAATAGTAAGTTTTTGTTAATTTAGCAACTGTTTCTGTCCCTGGTATTTTGCTCCGTGGTGTGCTTAATTAGATCACTGAATATTCCAGAAACTACAAGGGGAAACACATTTCGATTAAATAAAGCACACAAATTTATCACAAAATGTGAGTGTTTCGTAATAGTATTTACAAAGAATATAGCAAGGCTGGGAACTATATTTACATTTTTCACCGACATCCCGGAGGAAACATCTTAGGCTAGGGAACTGTAGTAGAAGGAAAGTCGTGGATTAAATATGAAAGTAATGCGACGGCTATAAATGTAGTTGAGATATATGTGACGACATCCTATACAGGTCTTCTGTGTCACGGAAAAGATAGATAAGTTTTAGCGTCTCAGTACGGAATTTGATGGAGTCCAAAACTTGTACGGAAATTAGCGAGGATTATATTTTTGTTAAAGGTTAACTTTATTTCTGCCACTCTGAGTATAATTTTAGATCTTTTTTTATGAATTCACTGAGGTTCGGAGCATACGCTTTTCATCTACTGTTTCCTGAAATATGAGTTATGCTTACCGGCTGGTAACGTCATCCAAGTAAACACTAGACAGCGGGCTCGGACTGGCCCTCTAATTTACAGCATTTAATAAAAAAATTAACTCGTATTTGTTCGAGACTATGGTAACGATCTTAAGCAACGCTCTGAGTTTTAAGGCAAGGCGATTTTATATAACAAAATTATTAGTAAGACAAGAAATTCCAAATAATTTACGTTGTATACTTAAATGTGTCAGAATGAGAGATCTGCATACTACAGTACTGTACACAAGGACGGTGGTGGTTTCGTTTGCGGGAGGCTAGAGAAAGAAAAGGAGTGAATATGTGATGAAGTACAAATAAATCAACTTTCCTGGATTGGCCTTGATGCTACCAAAATAGATACGTAAATAGACATTGTCTCTCTTCTGCAGAGAAACTGAACTGATGTTCCGTGCGGCGTTTGTTGATTAGATATTGATCGTTCGCGGTATTTCAGCTTCTCTCACTCCTACCGAAACTCTTGTTACGAAAAAAGGTAACATGCTCCATAAGAGTAATGCATTAGTCCTTAATTCTCGAATGAGCTTAACCAGAAATATGAATAAGTGAAACATTGCTAATAATTAAATTCAAATCTTATTATTTAATCATCGTAAAAAGCCAATTTTAATCATGGTGGATGTCATTCTGTGAAGCCTCTCGTTTGTCTCTCACGATGATATTCTGTGACGCGCAGTCATTCTTTCCAAGATTATCAGTTATTTGCTACACTTGTCGCAGTGGTCATGCATTGACCGCTGTTGGAAGTGAGTCCCACCTGCACTTTCGACGGGTGTCACATTCAGTAACACGGAAACTGTACAATATATGCCTAAATAATGTATAAAATCCTCAAGCTACACTGTGGTTGGTATAATGGATAGCAACCAGTGGTCTTAAGAGAGGAGTAAAATCGACTCTGAATTGTGCGACAAATACACTATGAACTCTCTCATCTATCCGAAAATAGTACTGTTTCATACTGCCATTCAACATTTCTCAAAATTTATTTTTACGCTTGTTATTAAGCATGTAGTAGTTATCGTCTCAGTGTGAAGGGAAGGTTTAATATTCCATAGTCGTTTTCCTGAATAATATTCATATACAATAATTCGCATCAATTACAAGAGAAACGGTGCTAAAAGCATCAAACACTAGATTTTTATAATTTTAGAACCCAGATTATATTGTAAAGAACGCCGAAAGAGGAGAGAGAAGGTGGACTGAGCCATACAGCCGTTACTAAACTCAATCCACTTTCAGGTTGTGTAGCGATATTACTGAAAAGTCTGCTGTTAACGCGAGAAAATGTTTGTGCAATCACAGGAGCGAACTCTGTGGGGAAATGGGGAAAAATATCGAAAAAGAGGATTACTGTGTCTCACTTCGCATATCAAGGTCTAGTCTCCAACAAATTAAACGCCTTATCGCTCTCACTGTCTCAGTCGTGTGTCATTATATAGCTATAGATCCACTTAAATGGAGAACATAATTGCCATCCATTAGATTTTGACCAACATCTGAAGCTACTTTTTGTTCATTGCACTATTCATCGCGCAAATCCTTCATACTCGTATGTGGTCAGAAATCCATTAGGGTTTCTCTCCCTTCCATTCACATAGGGCGTGAACAATCTAATTAACCTAATCTTGTTACCACGAACCCTACGAGAACAATACGTAGGGGGTCGTGGCATATTGCTAGATTCACTACTTAAATCCCGTTCTTGAGACTTGGTAAGTTTTCTCGGACAGTCTGCGACTATCTTCAAGCGGTTGCCAGATCAGTTTCTTAAGAACCACTACCACACTCCTCCACGGATCAAACCTGTGTCATCGAAATTCCGCGAATAGCGTAGAGAATGGGCAAGGGGCACTACATACGTAATGTGTGGATAAGTGGAGCTGTTCAAGATACCTGTTTTTGAGCTTACAATATGGTCTAAGATCCTAAAACAGATGTCAGGTATATTGCACAGTTGTTCTGTGGATTACTGCTGCTACCCTTTTTGTTGATTGGCGTGACCTGTGCTTTTTTCCAACTGGGCAAGGTATTTTTCTCTCCCCGTCGAATCAAAGGGTAGATTGTAGTTAAAAGACGAGCTTACTCAGCCACAAATTCAGTATAATCCTGTGACCATTCGTGCCGCTCTTCTTAGTATACTTTTAATATCCGCTTTTGGTCCTGTTTGGTTTGGGATCCACAAATTCGAACAATATTTTAAGATGGTACATTCAAGTGACTTTTAATAAGTGTCCTTTGTAGAGTGACTTCATTTTTCCAGAATACTACCAATGAACGAAATCTGCCAACTTTACCTACAACTAAGCCCACGTGATCATTCTATTTCATATCTTCACAAATTGTTGTGCCAAGGTATTTGTGTGAGCTGACTGATTCAAACTGTGACTCATTATTGCTGTCATAGGATACCATTTTCTGTCGTTTGTGAGGAGCAGAATTGTACGTTTCTGTACATTTAAATGAACATAACAATCTACAGCACTGTTCTCTTTTATACAGCTGAGAACCTTATAACGTAAACTGTCTGGAAGGAGGAAAGAATGTTGATCACCTTGTAATCTACAAGCGGTGTCACCGCCAGTCGTTCATTACTGATGGATAGTGAAGCTGCCACCACATAAACATCCAACGAGCTACTCCGTTTCCATCACACTCGTTCTCCGCCCATGGAGGTCACAATCTCCCATAAAATCTAAGACTATTAAATCAGCAACTTCCCGTGTCATATGCATACAAAATGGACCGTAATATTTCTCCGCCACCTGCACTACAGGCGACTTGCATCTGTTGCTTATATGCAGGATAAGTGGCCGTAATATTTTAGCTGAGCACTGTAAAATCATGACGTTCGTTGTCAAAGACAAGTGTTAAAACGCTGCAAAATGATTAATTGTCGAATCTCTGTTTTCGTCGCATTTAAATGCGTACTCTCCCACATTGAACTGCCTTCAACTCACACACTTCTACGACAACTAAAGTTTTAGTGACATGTTCCTCTTTAGAGTACGCCGAAGTGGATCTGTTTACTAGACGGATAGTTGAACCCAAGTCTCCCCCTTGTTTGCCGTTGAGCCTTGAGGGTAGAGCAGAGGGTGGGCCCCACAGCAGTTGCAGACGTACTTCCTCTTACTGCACAGGCAGACTCCTGAGACTCCCGTCTGTCACCAGTGGATGGCATGGATGGCGGTTATCGCTGAAACAACCGCTTTTGGATTACACCAGTTTTTTTCGTCTCCAGTTTAATATGACTGTTAAAACCGCTCAAAATAACCGGTTGATATGGTAACAGATTTTCGGTTTGTTATTTTTCTTCTTCTTCTACAAGTCATGCATTAGGCAAATTGCCTGTTAAGACACTCAGTCTCTTGTTATGGTCTTCCTTCACTTCTTCTTACAGTGCATTTTTAAGTGACAGCCTTTACCGGGAATCTTGCTCCACCCACACGGTCTACAGGTTCCTTCCATTTTTTCTATTTTCCTTTATTTTTTCATTTATGTCATACGCTCCTAAACATTTCCTTACACTCTCATTTCTTTTTTTTTATTCTCCATTATACATCCTTCCACTCTTATTAGAAATCTCATTTCTCGAGCCCGTACTCTACGTTCTTCGTGCCTTGTTCTCGCACGTGATTCATTTCCGTAAGTAAGGTTGATACTGCTATTGTTTTACAAAACTTCAGGTGAGTTTCTTTCCCTGGTTTATTCTGAAAACATTTTTACGATCGTTCCATATATGAAAGTAAATCCAGAGAAAGCTCGGTCTCGTTCGTTCTTTCACAAGGTTGTGAACGCCTCTATGTTCGATGGCAGCGTACAGAGTGAAAAAAAAAGAAACTAAGCAATCGTGTTAAAGGAGAGGCTAACGAAACAGCTGTTCTAACACCATGCACCTGAGTCCGCGGATAAGCGGCCGGAAAATACACCGCTATTACGGTATGTCCGTAGGCAATATTGTCACAATACTGCATCGTCGTAAGTATCACCCATACCATGTGTCGCTGCATCAAGAACTTCATGGTGCTTATTTCCATAACCGGGTAGAGTTTTCTGAATGGGCACTTCAACAAATGCAAACGACCTCCACGTTAATGACAGAGGCCCAAGAAATGAATTAAATATGTACGACGGCCGTGGCACAAAATTTAATTCATTTGCTGAGCTTCTATCATTATTGTAGGTAAATAAGAGATTCAAATGCCTCAAGTAAAATTTAATTATATCAGATTTATAGACCCCCATGTTCTTTGCCGAGGTACTAATTTCCACTCTACATTCACAAACAATGGCAGCGTTAACCGGCGTGGCACGCACTACTAGAGTCTAGACCATCCCCACTGGTTATGGCAACTTGACCATCAACGTCCTTGGTCGGTTAACATATGGTGTGGCATCATGGGAAACAAACTTATTGGTCCGTATTTTATCGATGGCGCGTTGAATGGACGCAAATATCGAACGTTTTTGGCACAGGAACTACCGATACTAATGCAGAATGGTGCCATAATCCTTAGACAACGCATGTGGTTTCAGCACGACTGTGGCCCAGTGCATTACGCAATTGAAGCACGGGAGATATTTGACCGTGTTGATATTGGTCGGTAGATCGGCAGAGGTGACCCTATTAATTTACCCACTAGGTCGCCGGATTTGACATCGATGGATTTCTTTCTGTGGGGATATTTAAAAGATAAGGTATACCAGCAAGTGCCAGCAGGCCGCGAAAACATGATCGACCGCATCAGAAACGCCTGTGCTGACATTCCTAGAGATATGCTTCTGCCTTGTGTACGGTCATTTTAAAAGCGGATCACTAAGTGTACTGAATTTGGCGGTACTACGTTTGAACACTTACTCTGATAGGAAAAGTAGAGTAGCGTTCGCCTCGAGCCACAGCCACAGCGGTGCGTTGAGTAGTCCCTTGCTCGATATGTTGAGGAATACAACGTTGCGAATGGGGTTTCCCATTAGAAGTAATGAAATACTGGCCTGTTCGAGATATTTTGAGGTCTGCAGTTAACGAAGAGTTCTTGTCGTACACTCTAGTTTATGTTTACCGACTTTCTGATTATATTTCCCACATGTATAACAATTATGGTGTTTGTATATAGACTCTTAACAGTATTAATGTGGTGAGATGGATAACCTTCTTCAGCCATTGTATGCCGTAACACTTCCCTGTTCACATTATCAAATGCTTTTTCAAAATCTGTAAAACCATGATGGGTTTCCCTATTAAATTTTCGTCTCTTTTCTATAATTTGTTGAAGCGTAATTTGATATTATTTCCAGCAATAAACGTAAACATCGAACAAAGATTGAAAAATTGTAGTGAGGGTTGGGTATGCGATAGAGGATTGACATGTGGCAGAAATCAGTCTCAGTGTCTCCAGCAAAGATGGAGAAGGTGAAGGAGACTGCGCAGCGAAGGCAAGAGCGTTAGGTCACGAGATAATTAATACCTTTCCTGTATCGTTGCTATTGGATGGTATCAGTTAAAATTACCTTCTTTTCAGAGGGACATTGTGGATGTCGTAAGTTTGTGGATGTCGTAAGTTTGTTGTGCCTCCTCCTGTTTTTAAGCTCTAAAGCAAGTGGAAGGAGCTGTACTTGATTACTACTGCATTTAGTAAAATACTTCCAAACTAGAGGCGGTCCCAGTTAACAATACAACCAATGTTCATAGAAGACGGAGAAATTGCAGTCTTGTACACACGTACCGTCTAATCGGTCACATCACAGGGCGAGTACGAGGGCTATTTGTACAGTAAGACCCGATCGATCTTGAAATGGGAACAACAATGAATATCAAAAATGTTCTATTTGCAACAGTTTTTGCATCTTCCAGCTAATTCTCCACATAGCCGGGGTTCCGACTTACAGTGAACCACTTGAGTGAGAGGTCGCAAAAAGACCAACGATGTTTACGGCATTCTACGGCCAATATTGTCTGCCAAGGGCAACAGATGACGGGCCTGGAGGTATCCAATGGTGAGTCTACGGAGCTTAGTTGAACTACTTAGTCAACTAGTAACAACTGTGCTACAATGCTAGTGGTGTTGACACTAAGCAGAAGAATGGCAACGATAAACAAGGCAAACACTGCATTATATCTACAACAACAGTTGCCAAGGGTGACATTTCGTCAGAAAGGAACTCAAGAAATTTTGCGGACTAAGAAAGAAGTGACAGATGAAATATTAGCGTTTATGCAGGATGAGTCAGTGGAATGTGTAGTGTCGTACACGCTCGATTATGCGGGTAAGGTACATGAGGAGTTGATGATGATGGTAAGTGCTTAACAAATGGAGGTGATATTGAAATTAACAAATGGAGATGATAATGAAACTGGTGTCGAGCCATGTAGCTCATCATATTTGTCGGACAGGGAATCACACATCTCGTCTACAGTCAAACCTAGTAATGGACAATTGTAGTCCAAGGAGCGCGTACTAAAGATAATTAAGTACATAGAAGATCATCCGCAGTATAGTAAAAAACAATTATGAACAGATTTAGAATTAGTAATGTGATATGACCGTGTAATGGACAAGAAAGACTATGGATATTTGAGGGAGAACAAGGCGCACTTGTTACAAAAACTGGTGTTTGCGCTTTTCAAGGGTGTTCGATGCAATTTATAGGAAGTGCATGATAGTGACCTACTGCTTTATGCACATTAAATTGCGCGCACATGGATTACAGTGATTTCACGGAAATCAGTGGATGGTTGCATAACTTCAAATTGTGATACAGAATTGGAAGACGTAAGACAACGAAATTTCAAACAACGCGCCAACTTGACGATTCACAGCGAATTGCAGAATCAGCCCGGAAATTTGAAGATGAACTACAAAAACTTACGACATCATCCAGTAAGGAATTCGTTTTCAACTTCGGCCAGTCTGGATTTAAAGAGGAAGTGCGTATGAAAGGAACCTTGTAAATTAGAGGTACCAAGAGAGTTGTGTCAAGATCAACTAACATCAATATTTTAATGCATTCGTATATTATTACGCTGACTGTTACTCTGGATGGTAAACTGACTAGAAAGATATTTACTGTGCTGCGAGAAGTAGGTGGTCTGCCTCCTACGGTTCTTTCTCGTGTGCGTGATCTTACAAAGGCAGTAGGGAATATTTACGTCACAGTAAGCAAGAGTGGGAAAATAGGCGTAGAAGAACTACCACTACGGTATGACCACTGATTTTGTCCAATAGCTGGTAAAAATAATTTGCATTTGCTTGCTTCCTGGTCTGAGAGTAAAAATCATACTCCTTTAGAGCAAAACTATCCTTCGTGAAAAGAGTGTGTCATAGCAGTTCATATCACGTGCAACCACTGGTCAAATTAAGCCTCTGGATTTTTGTTTTTTCTGCGCCTATCAAACACAGTATCGCACTAACTGCAGCTACGCCTTAAAGGATAGCCAATTTCGCGATAAGTTCCATGACAGTCTGCTTCACATTCGGTTTCATGCCATCACCATCCATCAGTTCTCATCATTCCTTTACACCAATACGATTCTGTACGCATTTTTTGCGAGCTGAACGTCCTGCATATTTTGTAACTCCCAAGGAGTTCGGCTTCGATCTTGATGGTGAAAACCTTTGTGATCGCTGTGGCGCGCCTTTTTCATTTGGTGTTCATGGCACAAGTTAACGGTTTGTTTTGAACATTTCTCGCATGTCGACGGTGTTCATTTTGTGTAGTGTAATACATACATTCCATGGAAGGTTACTCTCTGCATGTCTCGGACACTTATTTTATGTCGCCTTCCTGATGCACATGGTGAGTCATTAGCAGCTAATATTTGTCCTGTCATAATTGTTAACACACAACTTTCAGATGAGACTTACTTATTACTGAACTTGCGACTCGCACACAAGGGGTTACTTGTTAGACATTTGTCTTAGCGTTGTAGCAAAGTTCTAATACCCTCGTCATAGAAGGCAGCTGCCTGTGCTTTTCGCCACTTCTGTATGCTGTTATGAAGTTCATTGTCAGTGCGAAAATGTTGTCTTTGTAACCAGTGGTTCTTGTCAACTACAGGGGTGTCCTCATTGCCCTTGCAGTATGCGACCGAGAGTTGTCATGAATGAGGAAACGTGCGACCGGTACGTTATACGGGGTTGCATGAAATCAGGCGAAAGCTCGCAGCGGACACTCGTACTTTGCGGGAGACACTATTGTTCTCTGCATCTTTATGTACCCACTGTGTACTCAGAACCGTAAAGAGCGACGTGATGCTATAGACAAGTGTTCCAAAGATACTGCCCAACACATCTGTGCAAAGCTTCTTCGGATTTTCACTGTGGTTTCCATTTCAAGGCCTATCGAGCCTCTCATTCTGAGTAGCCCTCACACATTATTGTCTCAGCAGTGCTGCACCGATTCTTATGTCATGCTTTTGTTGCTAGTTTCTAACTGTTGGTGTTGTTATTAAAACAGCACTGATCACATTTTCCATTTTCTATACTGACCCAATTTTTCAGAGCAAAGGAAATTTTACGAATAAACATTACTCGTTTTTTAAAAAAAGTTTTATTTGATGACCAAAGAATGTAGCACACTCTTATGGAAAATTGATATGCAGGTTTTTTATGCTGTTATTAGTAAATAAACGGAAAAATCTCTTATAATCGAGATCAAACAATTACCAAGAAATAACGGTTAGCCTGTTCAAATCTAAAATACTGGTATCGGTTTTAATGGGTCGGTTTTCCAAATCTTATGTGGTCTGGACGCAGAAGAGTGGCGTCAGAAGAGATGAGGATATATTCATGTAAGGATTTATTCACAATGCTGCGTAGAGAGAGATAAGGTAAACCTCTTGTGGTTTGTTAGGATTATGTATCACACTAGAAATCGGAACCATGTCTCTTCGTTTTGCGACCACAAGCTATGTCATCAGATCCGTCCTGTCTAACTACCGAATAACATCAGTTTTGAAAAACTAAATAATTAAGTCCTCATATTTTCTTCTAAATACCGGATTTACGTCGTCAACGTACATTTCGAAGCACAACTTCATGAGTCGGGCTTTGTTGCTATCTAAGAACCTTCATTGCGGTTTAAATACTCCAGAAACACGTGTCTCACGTATTGATGTCGCAATTAAGCCAGTTTGATAAGCTGTCCTTCGAAACTAACAATTATTAAATAAAAACGGAAATGAGAACACGATATTGCTAAGAATGGCACTAAGGTTATTTAAGTGCTAATGTTCCTGTGAGTGCTGAAGAATTTCTAGTTGCAGGACACTTTGACAGTACGAAGTCATGCACGTTTAGAATGAAGACGAGCACACATTTTTCCTACGATAAAACTTTGGTCTTGAAACGTTGTTTCTGCACCACACTACCGTTGAATGTACGCAAGGATGCTATTATTTTATTTATGCAAAATACTTAAGACATACCTTAATATGTTAGAAATTACAGAATAAAGTGATTTCTTCAACATACTGACACGATAGGGCAGCCATTTCTGTAACGTCTAAAAGGTTTAGGGGTATTCGCTCGATAATGCGCGTAAAGCGCGCTTCTTAACGTTGTGAGCCACTGTTTACTGTTGTCCGAAAAATCTACATATTTTCGCCGTACGTTGTCTCACATATTTTCACATTCTTGGTACCGCCGCCAAGTTGCCCGAATTCATGCTTTGTTCGCCTCTGGCAACGATACATTTCAACGATAGGCCGAATTGTCGATTAAGAATGGTCCTTATTGTCGTGAATTTTCTGTCGAATTTTTGAAGTTCTCTTCTGTCGGAACTGATGGACGTCATTAGCGTCATTATGATGGTCCGAGAGTATAACGGTTTAGAAAACAATCAACAGAAAATGATTAGTTGCTGCAAACCACTTTGAGTGGAAACGTGCTAGCAGTCAAAGATGCATTGAAGCAAGAAGCGATGGCAATCTTGCTAGAACCCCTTTCTTTTAGTAAGGGGAAGAGAAGTGGGTCCAAGGACGCCCTTACGATAGTTTTTAGGGGGGAGGGGGCAGAGGAGATGTGGCTAGACCTGGTGGTGTGGAGTATTTTTAATATATTGGAAAACGAATGGCAACTTATAGGTAGCCATAAGAAAGTCTCATTTACGTTTACTTTGCTAATGATACCGGAACATGTATAGGACAGATTTATCATTCATAAAGTGCAGTAGGAGCTAAAAATTGCTAAAGAAACATGTGAGACAAATTGTATTATCAACATAGTTGGTGAACTAAAGTATCATAAATCGTCAGTTAGCATTTGTCTGCCGAAATGCTGTGAGGGACAAAACTATCACTCTTATTGACTTTCTAAGAGTAATGAGACATTAAAGGGTCGTTTCTTGATGGCTGACAATATTTTCTAAGGACTTCCACCCAACTTGTTGTGCAGTGACAGCAATATTATTCGCTCTAAATGTTATGAGGTACAATAAATGTACTTATAATTTTTTTGGAACATTGTTTAAAAACGCTATTAAAATTTTTAATTATAAAACAGCAGTTGATCTTCAGGGCTTCCCAGAGCGATGCCTGCTACATCCCATCGTCTCTAACAGTCATCATGGAGCAAGTGGTGTTAAGATGATCTCATAAAGATCGACACCAGCCACCTTTTAAAAGTAAAATACATCAAAAAAAGTTTTGCTTCACCCCGGTTCCCAGAACTCCTGAAGATAGACGTTGATGTGGATTTTGTATCACAGACGGATTCCCTTTGATTGTTCAGAGATGTCACTGACCCCGCCCAAAAATGTAAACAGCCATGCATGAGCAGCGCCTATTAAAGAGTTCGACAGCCGATCAGTTCTAATCATTCCACCAGGAAGGAGGTACACGGCTCGTGTTGTCTGTAGTTCAACCATGCCCAGACGGTCAATACCGCAGTTAGATCGCCGCCGCATTGTTATTTTGTGCCAGGAAGGACTCTCAACAAGAGAAGTGTCCAGTAGTCTCGGAATGAACCAGAGTGACATTGTTCGGACATGGAGGAGATATAGAGAGACAGGAACATTCGATAACATGCCTCGCTCAGGCCGCCCAAGGGCTGCTACTGCAGTGGATGATCGCTACCTACGGATTATGGATCGGAGGAACCCTGACAGCAACGCCACCATGTCGAACGATGCTTTTCGTGCAGCCATAGGACGTCGTGTTACGACTCAAACTGTGCGCAGTAGGCTGCATGATGCGCAACTTCACTTCCATGGCGAGGTCCATCTATGCAACCACGACACCATGCAGCGTGGCACAGATGGACCCAACAACATGCCGCATGGACCGCTCAGGATTGGCATCACGTTCTCTTCACCAATGAGTGTCGCATATGCCTTCAACCAGACAATCGTCGGAGACGTGTGTGGAGGCAACCGGGTCAGGCTGAACGCCTTAGACACACTGTCCAGCGAGTGCAGCAAGGTGGAGGTTCCCTGCTGTTTTGGGGTGGCATTATGTGGGGTCAACGTACGTCGCTGGTGGTCGTGGAAGGCGCCGTAACGGCGGTACGATACGTGAATGCCATCCTCCGACAGATAGTGCAATCATATCGGCAGCATATTGGTGAAGGCATTCGTCCTCATGGTCGACAGTTGGCGCCCCATCTTGCACATCTTGTGAATGACTTCATTCAGGATAACGACTTCACCTGACTAGAGTGGCCAGCATCTTCTTCAGACATGAACCCTATCGAACATGCCTGGGATAGACTGAAAATGGTTGTTTATGGACGACGTGACCCACAAGCCACACTGAGGAATCTACTCCGAATCGCCGTTGAGGAGAGGGACAATCTGGACCAACAGTGCCTTGATGAACTTGTGGATAGGATGCTACAACGAATACAGTCCTGCATCAATGCAAGGTATTAGAGGTAACGGTGTGTACAGCAGTCTGGACCACCACCTCTGAAGGTCTCGCTGTATAGTGGTACAAAATGCAATGTGTGGTTTTCATGAGCAATAAAAAGGGTGGAAATGATGTTTATTTTGGTCTCTATTCCAATTTTCTGTGCAGTTTCCGGAACACTCGGAACCGAGGTGATGCAAAACATTTTTTCATGTGTGTAAATTATTTTATGTGGTCAAGTCTATTTCCAATTAAAAGTTCTAATACAATGAATGTCTCCAGATGGACCTATGGCGAACTGAAAGAAATACACAGTTATCAGGAATTATGCATGTGGCATGTACACTGGGAAAGAATAAAGAAGTACGTTACCGGTACTACAAGTACCTTAGTGGTGCCACATATTAGTGTAATCAAATAAATAAATTTTTCGAGTCCTTATGCACCAAACCCTACAATCATTCGTGTAATATAATTGAACTTTATAAATTTTATATGCGTTGAAATAAGATCTTGATAATCTCTATCTCATCACAGAAGCGATTTCTATGTTGTTCGGACACAGTGTGTTTGGACCCAAGTTTTCCTTGGAAATGAGTCATATAGGTCAATGAGAGCCAGGAGAAAAGGAAGTACGAAAAGAAGACTACTGTTTGACGTCCCGTCGACAACAGTGAACAGCTGGCCACCCAACGATAGGATGCTTAAAATGATCCGTCCCCGTCAGTCCCCACCGCGTTTGGTGGAAGTGCAGACCCAAGAGAAAAGCTCCCAAAGTGTTGTCGGCTAACAATGATGCCGAAGAATTATACACTGCCTGACAAAAAAGTGAAATACCCAGGTGGGGAGGAGGATGTTATAACAGAGATTTACAAAGAACTTGGATTTAGGAGCCCACTTATCAATATGACGTTGCACCTCTTCTGTTGTGGACGACTGCACTGACTAGTTTGGGAAGGGTGTCATAAAACCGTTGTATCCTATCCTGAGGCAAACTGCCCACGTATGTTTTAACTGGTCATTGATAACGTGGATGCTGGCGGTGGGGCAGAGTTGACGCTCTAGCTGGTCCCACATTTGTTCTGTCTGGGACGATTCTGGGTACCTTGATGGGCACAGCTTTACCTCAACATCACACAGACATTTCATGGAGACTCGTGCCATTTATTGACTACTATTGTCCTGCATGGTGATGACGTACTGTGATGATGTCAGAATTCTCTGTCAGTACCAGCTGATGGCTGCTCACACAATGACGCCAGGAGTAACACTACTGTGCCTCTGGAAACGTTGGAATAATGGGACCTCTGCCAAGGTCGCCACCATACTTGCCGACGATGGTCATCCAGGGGAGTTACAAATCGTTGCTGAATACAATATGACACCATTCATTAGCAGTCTATGTTTCCTAATAATGGCACCACTCCAAATGCAGCCGTTTGTGGTGTAGCGTTAACGGCAGCCTATGTGTTGGACTGCAATTCATTACTCCGGCTGCTGTCACTGTCCAGCCAACGATGCGGGATGATACAGAATGTAGCAGGGAGTCAATTAATTGTTCGTAGATGTGAATGGGTTACGATGTGCTTTCTGCACAATACGGTGATCCTCCCCTGGGGTGATCAGACGTGGTCCTCTGGAATCTTGATGACGAGTACGCCTGCCTTCACGTTCTGATGAGGACCAACATCGGCTCACTGTCACATCTGAATTCCCCATAAGTCAGGATATTCCTCGACTTGACCGGCCAGCCAAATGGAGATCCACAATGTGGGTCACTTTAAACTCTGGCACCTGCTGAGAACGCTATGTCACAAGAGAGTGCATGGCATTTCAGTGTCCTTCAAAGTGATCACTCAACATCTGAGGCTTATCACTCCCCTTGTATATCTTACCATGCCTGGTAACACCATTAAACACGCTCAAGACTGAAACACTCTGGCGGCCGTTCTACCCGTCACAGAGAATTGCAACTCCTAATCATTTACATGCCCGCCGATGGTGTCCCCATATATAAAGTTACACTGACATCCGGCCAGGTCCTGTGGGTGCTTCACTTATTTTGTCAGATAGTGTATGTGTTAAGACTTCACAGTGGTTACTTGCAAAAACTAATCCTACATAGCAGCATTGTTCACACGTAAATATACAGGGCGACAATTATTGAACTATATGAAATAAAATCATCATATCGGTTTGCGTTAGGACACTCAAACTGCACGGTTGGCCGCGGGGCATGGTGGGAATTAGTATGCGCATGCACGGTTTGGTTTAAGGTCGAAGCCCACATTCATTTGGATGCGTTCGTCAATAAGCAAAATTGGCTCATTTGGGAGACTGAGAATCAACATTTCGCCATCGACAAGTCTCTTCATCCTCAACTGGTAACTTTGTGGTTTGCAATGTCCAGTCACGGAATAATTGGTGCGATTTTCCTTGATGGCACGGTTATTACCGAACGGTAGGTGTAGGTTTGCAGGTTTTTGAGGATGATTTCATCCTCATTATCCAAAGTCACCTTGATTTCGACGAGCTGTGGTTCATGCAAGACGGAGCTCGACCCCATCGAAGCAGGATAGTGTCTGATGTAGAAGAGGAACACTTGGGGGCCGCATTCCGTCTCTGGGGTACCCAGAGACCACTGGCATGGTCCACTATTGACCACCTTATTCTCCAGATCTGAACATAGGCGACTTGTTCTTGTGGGGCTGTATTAAAGACAAGATGTACAGCAATAACCCTCAAACCATTACTGAGCTGAAAACAGGCATTCAGGAGGTCATCGACAGCATCGGTGTTCTGACACTTCAGCGGGTCATGCATAATTTCGCTATTCGTCTGCGCCGTGGCATATCGAACACGTCGTTACTTAAATCCCAGTATCTGTAGTGACGTTTACATGTCGAACAAAGTGTGTGCACGCTGTAGTTTGTAACTAATTTACGTATATTTTCATATAGTTCAGTAATTGTCGCACTTTATAACAGAGTTGTGGGAAAGATGCGTTCCTTGTCAGTCTCATACTGAACAACTGACGTCCTTTGGGAGTAATAGACGGAGTGGGGCCTCCTAAACAGTCTGCAGTAACGAGTGTTGGAGAGCTCGTAGCGATTTACGATTGTGGACGTATACGTTCCGCGGAGACGGCGACGATAAAACTGGGCTGAGGCGCCGTTGCGTAGCGTGGCGTGGCGCGTGCGAAATGTCGCGTGCGAGCTGAGGGAAAGGTCGACAGCCGGCGCGGCGTGGCGCGGTGCTGTCCTGCCGTGTCAGCGCCCGTGGTAGCGGCAGCGGCTAGTGTAGGCTTGGCGCGTAGCGATCAATCGCTTCGCCCGTAGCCAGGCAGCGTGCGCGGCAAGGTCGCTGCCGGGTGGGCCACGCACACTCCATTCATAGGGCGCTCCCTGCTGTCTGCCGGCGGGCCCGTCTCCACAGTCAGAGGTCTGGGCGGATAGAACAAACGTTTTGGAGACATTCACGGATTTTCAGCCAGGTTATACCATATTTCTGCAAGCTGATCTGTTACGATTTTCAGGCGGTCCTGAACGATCCAGTTTCTATCCGCGGCGATAAATTTATTCCAATTAAAATGACACCTGTTGTGAAGTTCGTTTCTGTACATTTATGAGTCTTTCTGCTCGGTACACTATATTGTAGTATCATGTATCATATACACAGATAAGCCTAAATTTACGGGGTGATCAAAAAATTTCCGTTTGAGGGCGTTGCTACAGCGTAAATGCAACGTAGCGTGTCTCCGATGGGAGTATACAAGCACCGACATATGGCAGGGTAAGTATCGCACTTGTGTCTTTTGGACGTGCGTGCGGCAAATGTGGAAATGTGAAATACGCCGACATTATTACCAAATGCCTCCAATCAGGGCCATGGTACTGTTATTCTTTTCTTGGCTGCCATAGGATACAGAGAATGAATAATATGTAAGGAGCATCATGTATCTCGAAGATTACCGTTGTGGAATGGTGCTTCATGATCAGTCACATCCCCATATCGCAATTCTCGTAAGGCAGTAGTTTGTTTTTAAATGTAAATTATTGACCTTTGGCATTAATCATTTAGCCAGAGAAGTGAGCAATTACAGATCTGGTATACAATATCACATATACAGCATACATGTTAGAAATTATGTTCATTCCAGGTAAACTTCGTGGTACCGTCTGTACGTTCCCGCACTCCACATAGTCCATATGTCATAACTTCTTACGCTGGAACGTTTCTGTCTGACTTGTAACTGGATATCAGCGTCTTGCAGAAACTGGGCAACACTGACATAGTCTGTTGCGGTCACCTGTCGAAACAGGTCCGTCACAGATGTAGCTTGCAGGATTACCGCTCTGATCAAGGCCTTAAGAAACTTGTGGCATTGTCTGTCACAGCGTGAACATCCTTAACACAGTAGTTACGCAACTCAAGTGTGAGACATGCAAGCACCTTTTCTACAGCCCTGATCTACCCCCATGCGATTATCACGCCTTCTGGCCCTTAAAAAAGGCCGTGAAGGGTCGACGATTCCTCTCAGACGAGGACGTGTAGCAGGCAGTTACGGACTTCTTCACGCAGCTGGACACAGTGTTTTACGGAGCGTACGTCTTCATCCCGGTGCGTCTGCGGGGTTATTGCCTCAGTGCTCACGGTGATTTGGTCCAATTGGCGTGTCGATTCTGGACTGTGAGGCCTTCCTACGGAAACGCTTTGATCGGCTCTTGTGTTATGACCACCTGCTTAATAGTGTCCACTTTTTGCACGCAATGCAGGCGAGATTATGCGAGACATAGATTTGTAGAGTCCTTTGTAAATAATCGTAGGTATGTGGCACCGGATGTCAATGCGCAGGACACGGAATTTCCGTAAATTACGTGCTGGTGGTCTGTGCGCACGGTTCTGGTGACCTACGGCAGCAGTTGCCAGTGATATCGAACAAGAAACTGAGAAGCGCTAGCAGTGTACAGATAGTCAAAACGCAGATGAAACTCTTTTGGTTCCCACAGGGTACAGTTCCCTCCTCAGAACTAATCAGGTCGGTCGCATGGACAACGTCGTAGAAGACAGCTGTTACCCTATCCGTGGGACCTCTGACGAGGCACGTGGTTGCTAACTCGCCTCCGTGCGAAGTTATAGTTGAGCGAGTATCCTACGCGTAAGAAAGCTGAAGAAAGAAGGCTTTTGACCAGAGAGTGGCATTCAAGGAACGTAAAGTAGCAGTGCTAATCCAGAGGACAACTGTGATTATGATTTATACCAACAAGGCAAGAAACCCCCGCTCGCGACCGCATACGAGCAGAGACGAGCACACTTGGGCTGATCCTGCGATACTTCCGGGAATTTGTCACGCGGTATTGGCCAACTGTCCTCACCATGGGAGAAGCCCCATGTTATCTAAAACAGAGCGTGTCTCAGCGTTAGTAACTCGGAAGCCGAATCTGTGGCGGTCGACATCCGTTGTAGAACTTGCATTTTCGCATCTCGCACCTTCACTGTTTGCACTCACAGCAACATTACCTATCACAGGACTTGAATCTTTTGTGCAGTGTTCTTATGTACTTCTTGTATAGTTTCTCAGGGACAGAAAATACTTTAAATTTCAGTTAGGGATCCTTCGGATTTTCTTTCTGCGGAAGTTAGTTCACTATCTCACTCCTCGAAACACTGTAGCACTGTTCGGGGTTTGTGAAATGGACAGTCAGCCTACTGGAAGATGCCATGGTCGTTGAGGAAGGCATGAACTATGAAGGATACAAAAAAATGTTAACGTAGTCCACGGCTGGCAGTCATGGTGGCTTCGATTACTACCGTGTCCCACAGGTAGGGATGTTCCGATACCATCGAAGTTTCGATACCTACTCAAACGAGTAGTACTCAAATCTTCTTGCGATACTACTCATATGAAGAACACACGGAAGAAAGGGGGCAGTCCATTTAATTACAAGATGAGTTTATGGCACGTTATGATGGCAAGCCGTCGCTACTACAAGATAGTTAAAATGAATTTCAAATAACATTATAGGCCACTGAATACAAAGGGTTTCACTGTTAGCTGTAACGGAAAAATGTCCTAAGTAGGCATTCTGAAAGAAAGACTGGGGCAAGTCCAAGGTTTGTTTCCAGTGCTTCCATTACACCTGTTAGGTCAGCTGAATTGCGACTGCTAATTGATCGGTTGAGTTTCTTACTCTGTGCTTAGTTTGAGATGTGATAGTACTGTGGTCCTCTTAGGATCTTTGAAAAGGAAAAAGATGATGAAGGTGAGGAACTACCTGTTCATCAATCAGCTAAAAAGAGAAAAAGTTATGACAGAAAGAGTGATGTTTGTAGGGACCTCAGGGAAGTGTCTCATGAATTGGGCAGTGAGAGCAAATTCTCATTGTAAGAGTTTTTCAAACAAATCAGCCGCCACTGAAGAGAACAGCTTACCAATAATTTTAAATTGTCAGGTGTCAACATCAAATGACCAAGAGTGGTGCATTATTTTATGCTCACACTGATGTAGGGAATGAAGGACCGAATGAAATTATTAGTTTTTTGGTGTAAAAGTAAGGGTTCTTTTAATATTCTGTGACCCGTGCATAGGACAGATTAAGAACTATGCAGTGTTCTTATGCCTTCAATATATCGTTCATACCATTAAAAGATTACATAGCGTCAAACTTCCAATAAGAGGGCACTCGTACATGGAATGTAATAAAAACTTTCGTTTTATAAAACAGAAAACTGCTGCAGATTTGCCAAAAGACTAGGTTAATCCTTTTGAAACCGCAAGAGTGAATCCAAGGCTTTAAAAGTTATTCCTGTTCAACAGTAAATTATACGAGGTTGGATGACCTTTTCAAAAGCATGTTACAAATCGAAGTGTTCTTTCAAGTCATGACCGCTCAGAGAAGCTTTCGTTGTGAGAGAAGAAGATAAGCTGTCTAAATACAGGATTACTTACAATGGAGCCTGGACACTAGTAGATTTGTAAGTTCTGGTGGTCTACAAGCAGGTGTATTTTCAGAGCTCTTGCGAATATCTTATGACAAATATGCAGACCCTCAAGAAATTAAACAATTTTGTGGTGAAGACGCAAGAAATTTGTATTCCAATCTACCATATAACGAACAAAATTCCATGAACGACAAAAAGAAGCTTCCAAACTCTATCAAAAAGTGATGGACTTAGCACGTTATATTTTATGATATAATTTCATTTGTTATTTTTTCTAATGTATTTCTTCTGTAATCATTAAATTTGGCGTCATAACTACATTGGTTAAACTACATTGCAATGTTTTAATGTTTTTCTGTAACCTTGAAAGTTAAAGTTTTCTCTCCTAAAAATGTACAATATCGACACTTTTTTTAAAAAAATATGCAAGTAGAGTAACACTGAATATATCTGATATTTTACTTGATTCTCTATTTTATGTAGCATAATAAAACATATTAAATAATTGTATTTCTTTATTAATGATAATCGTTAAACAAAAAAAAAACACCTAGTGACATGTTTTCCTGGAGGAGGAATGGATGTAAATATTTAGGTGACAACGTGTTTTTATTCTGAGTCACACTTCCAACAGATTTGGAAAATAAACGTGTATTAGGCACACATGTTGCAACGACAGTAGGACATTGTTCAGCATATTTGAACAAACACCGAAAAATGACTGTCATGTCTTCCTATTCTGTAAATCGATTGATTTTTAGCTATTCAGGGTTTGACAAATATAGATATACTGCGCCACTTTAGTGTATTTCCTTTTTCTTTTTTGTGCGCTAGCTGTTAATGATTTTTCTAAAAGTCGTATTCCTGTGCTATAGTAGACGAAGCAGCACCTTCCTCCGATTCACTTGACCTACTTTGTGCTCATAAACCACACTTGCGTTTTTTGTGGCTCGACCGCACGCTGTTGGATCATGGAAATGAGGGTTTTTAAACTTTGGATTCAATAGAACAGCTGTAGCTGCATGGTCATTTAATTCAATTAACCAATCCCTTTTCTACAGATCTCTCAATAAAACGTCCCTGCATACTTTGAAAATTGTTGAGGCTGGGGTCAAATTTTTAAGTTCTGTTGATAAATAATTTATCAGTGGTATAATTTTGGTTATTGTAACTTACTTTTGTCCTGGCGATTCTCTTGACAAGTAAACAAAAGCTGTAAGTTGGTTGATTGTTTCCATCTCTACAGCAGACACAAGCAAATGTCACTCACTCACTAGGATATGCGCGTAAAATTCATTCAGCAAAAGTACTTTCCTTTAGACACCGAGTAAGTATCGAAAGAATTATTCGATTTTAAAAGTATTCCGTATCGAAACTACAGTATCGAATACTTAACACTACTGGCCATAAAAATTACTACACCACGAAGATGGCGTGTTACAGACGCGAAATTTAACCGACAGGTTTCAGAGCATTCACACAAGGTTGGCGCCGGTTGCGACACTTACAACGTGCTGACATGAGGAAAGTTTCCAACCGATTTCTCATACACAAACAGCAGTTGACCGGCGTTACCTGGTGAAATGTTGTTGTGATGCCTCGTGTGAGGAGGAGAAATGCGTACCATCACGTTTCCGACTTTGATAAAGGTCGGATTGTACCCTATCGCTATTGCGGTTTATGGTATCGCGACGTTGCTGCTCGCGTTGGTCGAGATCCAATGACTGTTAGCAGAATATGGAATCGGTGGGTTCAGGAGGGTAATACGGAACGCCGTGCTGGATCCCAGCGGCCTCGTATCACTAGCAGTCGAGATGACAGGCATCTTATCCGCATGGCTGTAACGGATCGTGCAGCCACGTCCCAATCCCTGAGTCAACAGATGGGGACGTTTTGCAAGACAACAACCATCTGCACGAACAGTTCGACGACGTTTGCAGCAGCATGGACTATCAGCTCGGAAACCATGGCTGCGGTTACCCTTGACGCTGCATCACAGGCAGGAGCGCCTGTGATGGTGTACGCAACGACGAACCTGGGTGCACGAATGGCAAAACGTCATTTTTTCGGATGAATCCAGGTTCTGTTTACAGCATCATGACGGTCGCACCCGTGTTTGGCGACATCGCAGTGAACGCACATTGGAAGCGTGTTTTCGTCATCACCATACTGGCGTATCACCCGGCGTGATGGTATGGTGTGCCGTTGGTTACACGTCTCGGTCGCACTGACAGCACATTGAACAGTGGACGTTACATTTCAGATGTGTTACGACTCGTGGCTCTACCCCTCATTCGATCCCTGCGAAACCCTACATTTCAGCAGGATAATGCACGACCGCATGTTGCAGGTCCTGTACGGGCCTTTCTGGGTACAGAAAACGTTCGACTGCTGCCCTGGCCCAACAATTGAAAACATCTGGTCAATGGTGACCGAGCAATTGGCTCGTCACAATACGCCAGTCACTACTCTTGATGAGCTGTGGTATCGTGTTGAAGCTGCATGGGCAGGTGTACCTGTACACTCCAAGCTCTGTTTGACTCAATGCCCAGGCGTATCAAGGCCAGATGTGGTTGTTCTGGGTACTGATTTCTCAGGATCTATGCACCCAAATTGCGTGAAAATGTAATCACATGTCAGTTCTAGTATAATACGAGGGCAGTTCAATAAGTAATGCAACACATTTTTTTTCTCGGCCATTTTGGTTGAAAAAACCGGAAATTTCTTGTGGAATATTTTCAAACATTCCCGCTTCGTCTCGTATAGTTTCATTGATTTCCGACAGGTGGCAGCGCTGTACGGAGCTGTTAAAATGGCGTCTGTAACGGATGTGCGTTGCAAACAACGGGCAGTGATCGAGTTTCTTTTGGCGGAAAACCAGAGCATCTCAGATATTCATAGGCGCTTGCAGAATGTCTACGGTGATCTGACAGTGGACAAAAGCACGGTGAGTCGTTGGGCAAAGCGTGTGTCATCATCGCCGCAAGGTCAAGCAAGACTGTCTGATCTCACGAGTGCGGGCTGGCCGTGCACAGCTGTGACTCCTGCAATGGCGGAGCGTGCGAACACACTCGTTCGAGATGATCGACGGATCACCATCAAACAACTGAGTGCTCAACTTGACATCTCTGTTGGTAGTGCAGTCACAATTGTTCACCAGTTGGGATATTCAAAGGTTTGTTCCCGCACACAAGTCTTCGCACCCAAGAGGAGCTCACAAAACTTCAGTGGACTGTTCTTCCTCATGCACCCTACAGCCCCGATCTCGCACCGTCGGATTTCCATATGTTTGGCCCAATGAAGGACGCAATCCGTGGGAGGCACTACGCGGATGATGAAGAAGTTATTGATGCAGTACGACGTTGGCTCCGACATCGACCAGTGGAATGGTACCGTGCAGGCATATAGGCCCTCATTTCAAGGTGGCGTAAGGCCATAGCATTGAATGTAGATTACGTTGAAAAATAGTGTTGTGTAGCTAAAAGATTGGGGAATAACCTGGTGTATTTCAATGCTGAATAAAACAACCCTTGTTTCAGAAAAAAATGTGTTGCATTACTTATTGAACTGCCCTCGTATATGTGCCCAATGAATACCCGTTTATAATCTGCATTTCTTCTTGGTGTAGCAATTTTAATGGCCAGTAGTGTACTTGTATAGGAACATCCCTATCCACGGAAGCCCAGGCGAACGTCCCTTATACAAAAATACTGCAGCCGTAAGTCTGCGTCTGTGTCGCTGCCAGAAGGCTGCACGACGGTGTATCCAGATATGACCCATCGACCTGGTCACTGGTGTAACAAGAAACGTGACTCATGTGATAAGGCGGCACATTTCTATCGATCAAATTTTGATGATCCCCGCCCGACTGCAACCGTAACGGACGATGTCGGTTCCACACGGGAACACGAAGGGGCAGTATGTTCCGGAGCCCCATGTTCAAGAATGTGCGTTGATGGAAGCGCTTCGAAACACTGGTGCCTGCAACGTAACTGTAATCTGTCGTCAGATCTGCCACAGATCGCCGTTTTTCCGCTTTCCAACACCTTGCCGCCTACTCGAGGTCTTTCATAGACGCTCACGGCAGTATCACGCGAACAGCCGACGAGCTGCTTCATATCCGACATTCTCGTGCCAGGGCGCCGGGCCACAGCTGCCCGCCCTTAGTCAAAGTCGCTTACGTCACTGGATATCCCCCTTTGCGACCAGTTTTGTCACTAGAATGAATTCACATTCGTCTCCGCCCCTCTCATACATTCTCCTTGCCGTGATAAGTGTCTGCAAAACCATCGGTTGGCGTTTAATATCTACGCTATTAGTGTTCATAATGGCTCATGAGCGTACAGGGAGTGTGTCTATAAATTAGTTACGCAAAATTAAACTTTACTTGTGAAAAGGATAAATAACTTACAGAAATGTCTGATACGTTATTGAATGCACTTTATCTTCAAGTCTGAATCCCGCTTAACACTGTTAAATCCCGACGTTCCCGCTAAGTGGCATACGCGAATAAGTCATCATGGAGTCGTATAATGGTCCAGAGCGTTCGCAATGTTGTTTCTGGTTTCATGATTACAGATGCGCTATTACAGATTCGAGAAAATTCGGGACTAACTTCGCAAGTTACCACCTCAGAGACAAACTTATTAATTGGCGCAATCGTTTCACCGAAACTGGCTGTGTATCACATAGGACGTCGTGTCAGGGTCGGTCAGCAGCAACTGGATAAGTTGGTCAGTCTTTCGTTCATACTTGCACTCCGGGTAAATCAACGACTCGTGCCGGTTTAGTACTGAATGTGCCTAGTGTTGCGGCGTTGAAGGTACTACAGAAACGCCTGTCATACTATCCCTACAAATTCGAATTTCTGCAAGCCTTAAGAGATCGTGACAAAGAAAAACTAGCTTAATTTTGTGTAGAAATGTTCAACAAAATCCAGGCTGAATGTGATTTTCTTAATAAACGGACTTCTATGTAAGGGTTTACACTGAAGACAGGGTGTTTGTTCCCCCGCTTCTGGGAAACCTCGACGAGCTATGACAATGGAGAACACAAGCAGTTGCCACCATACATCTAGACTTTTTTTGTAGGATTTGGCAGAAAACTGATTACAGATGGCAGATTTGTCGTGTTACAGAAGGTAGCCACATTGAACATTTGTAAACAGAACTTGGAGAAATACTACATTCAGTGCTGGATTGAACATTTATGTGAGTTATTTACCTTTCTAACACTTAGAGGGTACTTTGTATAACTTATTAATAAACACCCTGTATATGTCTGCGACATCCTATAACGACGAATACTCCACCTGTCACGACCAGACGCGTACTAGAAAGTGGTAAACTCAACCTTGGACTCAATATAATCGACTGTGTATTATTTTGCGAGGCACCGCCTCCAGCGCTGAAAAAGTATGCAGTGGTCTCTTGTTTTTCTTTTCTTTTTTCCTTGTTAAGGAACGTAATCATTTTACAATCACACACCACATATTCATTACTCATTGAAGACGCCGTATCGCCTGAAATAATTTCCATCCATTGTTTTCTTAACACAAAATATTCAGTTTAAGAGTGATTTTTACCCTGAGGCTTTTGGGGGTGGGGGTGGAGGTGTGGGGAGGTCTCTATAGCGCAACAATTAATTATCTTCAGACGAGCATAGTGAAGATACCTGAAGTTCCTAAAGAGTGTCGTAAAATTTTACAGGTTTAATTTGTGCTTAAATTTAAGTATTACAAAAACCTAAATATTGAATCCACTTTGTGTTGCACTGAATTAAGGAAAAATGTGCAAATTTCGAATCTTCTTGACAGACTGAAACAATGTGCCAGACCGACACTCGAACACCATACCTTTCCGCTTGCGACCAATGCACTTGCCGCAGGCATGGCTCAGTTTCCTCCGGTCATTTCTACATGCCTCTCTCCTACTTTCCGAACTTCGCAGAACCTCTTCTGCTTATGTTCTCGGCCTAACACTCCTGTGGGATAGCAGCGACGACAGGTCGAGAGTCTAGCCTGGACAGCTCGCTGGCAGGGGCGAGCGCAGCCTGTTCATCATCGAGACCTCCGGCAGTCAAACTGTAATTACGCAGTAACGCGATCATGGCAGGTGTAGTGAGAATAATATGCACTCTACGTTTCTTATTGTCTTTTGGACAAGAATGCCACAAGAGAGCAGAAATGTAGTTAGCTGAAACAATTAAACTAAGAAGAACTAAGAATATTTTGTATGCGGCTTTTCGATTAACGCTATTAATGATAAGTCATCAGAATCTACTGGGTGGTTATAACTAGAGTGCAGTTGCTCAGAGATCCAGTGTGGGCTGTAATTATCGTATGGCAGAGAAACTTTGTACATATTATAATGTGTTAATGAGGAACTGATTTACACTGGAAAAAAATGTGCTCCTATTTGGGACACCGTGTGGAAATCTGGCGCTGTGAATCTAAGACGAACGCACACAAATGTTTCCATATGTAATTGATTAGGAACGGGATACAGACAGAAAATGTTAAATAAGTGAGAGAGCTGACTGAAAAATGAGATGGGTTTATTATTAACGACTGCTTAAACACTTTGTTCAATATGAGAACCGGAGACGTCGACGAGTTGCTGTACACCATCACAGTCGTACACGAGAATCACCATAACTTTAGACCGCTTCATTCGCACCATCAACAGAACAGGCTCTGCTAACGGTATACTACGCCTTCCACATCGTTGGCAACGGGTTCTACACAATGCTGGTGACTACTTTGAAGGACAGTAACAGGTGCAAACGTGTAACTCATTTGTATCGGTTGTGAATAAATAGTTGCCACTATTTAAGGTTCAACCCTCGTAGATGCAATACGTTACGCGGACACACCTGGTCGAGTGCACAACTGCAGTGCACGACGTACCTACGCAAAGGGCGGCAGTCTCCTCGGTCACTACCATTATTTTTAGAAGCCTTCCGCAAGAAGGACTGGGCGTCCAAAACGAGCACTAAAGACTCATCAAGATACAGCAGACTGGTATGGCCAGCGAAAATTATTACTCATTTGAAAGCCCAATTGGAATCACAGGAGGCAGGAAATTGAACGGGATGATTAGGAAATGAGGACCCACAACCCCCTCGGGGAGCGTAGCTCAATAGAGGAACCCTCCATCGTAAATGAAAACATGAACGAATAGCAACTGATCAATGAAACCACTCTTATAAAGTGAACAGAAGACACAGAAGCATAAATTCAAAAATGACACCCAGTAAACCTACAGGCTTGCAACAGTCAATTTTATCGCAATATTGGGCGCTACTTAAGTGCTTAACTTCCAAAATTATGTTCGTGCCGTCATGATTTAGTAATTTTACAAGTGGCGTCCTCAAGCAGCCAATATCCCTGGACGCTGAATCATTATAAACATAAGGAACGAAGCTTTCACGGCGATATTTTGTAACAGGTATATTGCAGTACGCAGCCACGGTCGTTGTTTTCAACGTATAGGAATACATATAATAATTCTGTGTGACTCAACGGCCTGGTGCAAGTCTTTCAATTGGCTGCCACTTCGGTGACTATGTGTCCATAACGTAACTCAGTAATCCTACCGCAGAAAGAGTAAATGCAGTTTAACGTGGAATTCGAACCACATGTCGTTCCTCCATCGCTCAGAGGTGAAGTCTATGTTAATGGAAGACTGAAATATTCCGTGGTCCGATCGGGATTAGATCGCGAGACCTTTCGATTCCCAAGCATGCGATTCAACTCTGGACCACCGGATTTGACGGAATCCATAATGTAAATGTATAAGTAATACAAAAAAGAAGGAAGAGAAACTGAAATCATTACGTAATCCTAGTTTTTCAATATGAAAATAAAAAGAAAGAGATCAGTTGATAGGAGTTTGCCGGTGAAAGGCAAAATTCCGGGTCCTAGTTTTGGCCCAGCACACAGTTTTAATTTACCAAGAAGTTTTAAAACAGTGTACACTTTGCTGCAAAATGAATCATTTTGGACAAATTTTGTTTGTTGTTTTACTGTTATTACAAACAATCTCATTTCATTCACATATCTTTCCATGTTTCATGTTAACCAGCTACGCAGAGATAAAAATACCAGTCAAGATGAATGCAAGCCGATAGTGTACATGTGGAAATAAGTTGCTTCGACGATCGAAACTGAAAGAGAACTGAAGTTTCTACAAAAACATGAACAAAGGACTATTGTAAACTCAAAGTTTTTAAGACAAACGTTGGGGAAACGGATAAATTTGGATAAATACTAGTAAAACTTGTGTTTGTTTAGATCGACGAATCTGTAGATAAGTTGCAAAGAATATTGTCCTGATTGCATAACACGTGGAAGAAAAAGGTTCCCGCAAGATACTGAATAGTCAACGTCAGTTATAACAAGAAAATTCCGGTATCTAAATCTCTGTGGCGGCATGCCAACAATGGAACATGCTTGTCTAAAAAATATTCACAAAATGATAGTGATCCAACAGTCGTAAAGAGAAAGACCGCTGATGGTAATAAAATGTGGTGTGGTTTGATGAAACTGAGTTCGATTGGTTTCCCTGCAATGCATTTGTCGATGTAACGACCATCGAACCAGGAAAGCAAGCTCGCATATTCTTTGAAATCTATTGAACATGCTGGTGATCATGTCACTTGCGATGTTTTTCGCAATAGTATTGATCAATATTCTGAAGTAATGGCATACCGCACGTGAAAATGAGTGAATAAATATTCTGCAAGATCTTATGTTACCAGATATGGAGTGACATTTCGCTCATGCAGAAATTCTCGCAAACGAACTACCCAAAGCATGCAACTAAATAAAGCAGTTTATCGACCGTTAAAAAATTACCATTTTTGGTTGGTCAACGCAGTGACAAGATCTAAATTCCATTAATTATGTAGATTAGTGTTAATAAAAGAACTGAACACTCTATAGCTAAAACTTTCATGAACATTGGGAGTAAGAGTGTTGGCAATCAATTCCTGAAGATAATTGCGTGCATCTAGTGGCTTAACTTGGTGCAAGTTGTGTAGATTAATATATGATTCCCTACACAATATTACTGATGACTGCAGCAATCATTAGTAAAGTCTTCAATGTAGTGCTCGAAAATAATTTTGTTATCATCAACTTCATCATTGTTATCTGCAGTAACAGGTTCTCTTTCTCTTGTAGCTAAATTATTTTGACCAGACGTAAAAGACTTGTGTAATTTTTAGTTTGCTTGCATAACTTTTAGTTTCCTTGCATCACTGTTAGTGAAAAATGTACGCACAGTTAAAAATTTTCATCAACAGTTCAGAAATCGTTAATTCAAAAAGTTGAAAGTTCTTCATTATTTCACTAATATTTGTACTTGTTCATTATTTCATTAATATTTTGTACCTCTATTCTTAAGCTACCTTACCTCCCTCAAAATATCCCAAGGCCTATTCGTAAACATCATCTCATATATAATTTCTGAAATCTACTCGTTTATCCTTGTAGATAAACAGTGCTTTCTCTGACTATATCTGTATACTTGGAATTGCTGGAAAGACAACTCTAACTCAGTTCATAGCAGACATTAATTTTTCACACTTGCTTGTTCTGCTCCATCAGGCAATCATTTTATTGATCGCTACATTTACTTTATGGTTAACTCGCTAGACGTTTGGCAGTCGATGGCCATTCTTTAGGACAGTACTGTTTATAGACTTCTGTTTTAAATGTACCTCAAAGATTTTCAGTTATTCTCGGGTTGTAATGTGTTATTTGTAATGCGTTCCTCTTTTGCAAGTGCAACATTCTCGGCCAGTGAATGAGAAACTATTTATGGGTAAAGCGTGTGCTTATCTTTTAGACACTTTCTCTCCTTGTAGGCCTATACACTTTCTCCAGTGAGTTGATTAATTGAGTTTGTGGAAGGTCTGTAAAATAGCAGTCATAAAGCCTTAAGTGAACTAGTTATTTTTTCAGCCTGAACATTATTATGAGTAGGAAGTAACGGGATACCAAACTTGGTGAACAAGTTAGATATTGCAACAATTCGTACTTCAAATCCCTCAGATTCTGCTGCCAAAGTATCCTTGTGAGCATGTGAACTGTGCTGAAGTTCTTTTTCCTTTTTCCACACAGTCCACTTTTTTCCCAACCATTTGGTCCAGAAGAATTATGTAGTTTTTGTTTCTCCATTTACAATGTAGGCATCCGAAATCGTTTCCCCCCGTTTCTTTAGCTTTATACAGGCACCCACCAATTACCTTCATTATTGTTTCGCTTCCGGAATGAAGAGATCTTCCCGCATCTGTTGCACAGCCACATTAACAATTTAGCGCACAAAATGAGTTGGGGTATCTTTAAAAAGGTTGAAACTTAGCTGACAGATACATTCACGGATTTGTCTCTAGACAAAGTTCAACAACTGCAATCCCTACGTTGCTTCAGATTAGGTCGTAGTTAAATCGTCATGTAAAATATACCGTTCTATTATTTTCTAATATACTTATGACATCACCTATTTCCATTACAGTTAATTATGGTTTTTACAGGACAGTACCATGTTTTGCACTCCCAAGTTATGAAGATGAGGGAGCCGATTCCTTGTAAACCTTCATCAACTACAACAAACGGCTCAAAACAAAGAATACAATGTCGACACGGTATTTCAGTTACGCATGCGAACAAAGCAATAAAAATGTGAACATTTTGAACAGCTGTAAAATCAAAATTACTCTGTAGATACTGTTAACATCTTATTTATGTTATATGTAGATATAAAAAAAATTGCAGAATATCGTAGCCATTGACGTTATCTCAGTAGTACTCCAAAGCATTTCCAATTTGCGCTCGCCCAGCGCAACAGAAATGTTAGGTTTCCTCTGGTACGTCATTCGATATCTCTCACTTCGCAATGAATATTTAAAAAAAATTAAGTTATGATATTTAGATTTATACTGGAGTTGGCAAGCCATGAAAACACACAGCCCGGTCACACATTTGTGATTTTCTTCATAGCTACGGTTCATTAGCTGCAGAATATTTCAGCAAAGATAACAAGTCAGTCGTCAGCTGCACCAGAAAACCTTAATTTGTGTTCACTTTACTTGTTTCAACAGTTTAATCTGTCATCTTAAGAAGTGAAACAGGCCCATACCATTTTAATAAGCGTAGGCCGGAAGTGTCCCTTTCTAGAGAATCTATAAAATAGAGTGACATCGCTAAAAGTGCATGATATGTGCGATGAGTTGCAAACAATGAATTTACCAGTATGTTGGTTGACTTTTGTCGCTCATGGTGTGTTAGATTTGTGATTTGACAGTTAATTGTTTGCTACTCATCGCATATATATGCATTTTTAAGAAAGTCAGCCTATTTTACTGATTCTATAGCAAAGGACACTACTGCCCGATTCTAATTTTGACGTTGGCTTGCCAATCATCTGAGCCTATTTCACTTCTAAGGACGACAGTTTGAACTGTTGAAACTGGTAACGTGAACCAAATAAAGGTTTTCTTGTGAAACTGAGGACGGACTTTTTATCTTTGTTTTAGCCCATTTGTGAATGACAATGTGGGGGGAAGTGTTTAGAATGACTTTTTATCTTTGTTGTAACCCATTTGCGTATAACAATATGGGGGGAGGAGTTTAGAATCTATCTCAGGATAGGGCATCAGTGCTGCACAAATATTCATAATCCGACAGCATTAACTATTTTCAATGATTTTCGAAATATTGCTGACTTCGTAGCTGCATACTGCGAGAAACGACATCTCATAACAATGTCTTGTCGCGTCTTGGTATGATGTATATATATCGGCAGTAAAATAATTTGTAGGGTCCTGGTAAGGATGGTAAGAGGCATTATCATGGTTGTTAATTCCTGCCGCATGAAAAAGTAAAGGCAAATGCGAAGCTATAATAAAGAAACTGTGATGTGACAGGTACTTATTTCTGCCCTTTAATAGTTAGCGTGCACGTTACAGCCTGGAAGTAAACATTTACGAGCATGTTTTTTACTGCCGTACGCGTGTCTGGCGATAGGAAGTTATTGATCTGCTCACAGAGTCCCCGTCTCAGCAGTCCTTGGAGGAGAAGGGTGCCCTGGAGCCACCGATATGTGTGTCATACCGGCCCCCTCGACAACTATCGAATTTCCGCTTCCCTGCTGGGACTCAGCTGTATTATGCGGACCACGTATCACGTAGCTCCCTCCAAGATCTTCTTCCTTAAACTTGGTACATGAGAGGCACGTAATTAAACCAAGTTTCGCTGCCAGTTATACATATGTATCAACAGTTTCTTTTTTCAGAGCGTACTACGTAAACAGACTCATTGCTGTATGCTGAAATTCCCGAAATGCACCAGAATGTAAACTGTGATAGTGTTAAGAAACTAGTGAAGTTTCTGAGATATTGTTCTATGGAAGATTACTGTAATCGTAACCACTGTTTTCGAGCATTTCACAGGGTATTCGTTCTGATCGTTATTTTCAGTTCTTTTGTATCAACAGTTCGTTGCCACCTTAGTATATTCAAAGATGAACTTCAGAATCATGGGGGAACCGAAGCGAAAATTTTCATGAGAGACATGTCACATACGAATCATACCGCCTAGTTCACTACGAAACTTTAATTAAGAAATTCTTTCCCGCACATCCACAATTGGAACCGCAATAATCTGAGAGAGCACACGAATGCAGACAGGACACAGTAAGATGAGATGCTACCCAAATGGAGAAACTCATATATTGTTTTTAGTGCCTTATTTCCTAAACTCTGCCTGTTTTAATTCCAATATATTCAATTACCATCGATTTACTTTTGTTGATGTTCACTTTATAACCTAATTTTAAGACAATACCCACTACGTTCAACTGGTCTTCCAAGTACTTTGCCGTCTCTGATAAAATTACTGTGGAATTAGAAAAAATTTTCCTGGAACTTCAATTCCGTTTCCAAATTTCTCCTAGGCTATCTTGACAGCCTGCTTAGCGAACACACTGAATAAGGTGGATGGGAGGCTACAGCCCCGCCTCACTTCCTTTCACCTCCTTCGCCTATTACAACTGCACTCTGGTTTCTGAACAAGTTGTAGACAACCTTACGATCCCCGTATTTTAGACCTGCTACATTAACAATTTGTATGAATGTGTTCCTGCAGCATTGGCAAGAGATTTCTTTAAATCTACAAATGCAATAACTTTAGGTTTGTCCTCCTTCAACCTACACTCCACAGCGAGTCGTATGGTCAGTACTGCCTCGCACGTTCCTGTGTATCTCCGGCGCCCAGATGTGTCTTCCCCGAAATGGAATTTTACCAGTTATTTCCATTTTCTGCTAATAATAATTGTGACAGTTTTCCAAACCATGACTTATTAAACTAATGGTTTGGTATTATTCACGCTTGTCAACTCCTGCCCTCTTTGCAATGTACACTAACTGAATTCGAGGATCGTCACCACTAACTACACTGCAGAGGTAATCTGGTTTATCGTATTATTCTCCGTTGAGAGAGTAGAAAACATCAGCTAAGGCTCGGCTGCGTAGCGACAGTTCGGTGGAGATTGGTTTCAACTTTCGGACAGCGCTCCATTCAAACGGCCGGTACAACACACAGAGGTGTTCTATTGTTTGTGTTTATACTCCATAATTTCTTGTCAGACGTACTAAAGATACACATTGTTGAGTTTTTCTGACATAGACATTCTACAAAAAATATCGCAGTCCCATTTCAAACTGCTAATGACCACTGTGTTCTTAGATCTGGTTATTTAAATACTTTAAACAGTATTTTAGAACGAAACAACCTTTTATAATTGCCTCTAATTCATGTCAAAAAAATTGCTCTAAGCACTATGGGACTTAACATCTGAGGTCATCAGTCCCCTAGACTTAGAACTACTTAAACCTAACTAACCTAAGGACATCACACACCGCTAGGATTAGGTGGAACACCATATTCTCGGTGACTCACCCGAAACCTGCATCAATTTTAATTCGTGGCTCTTTTGTTGGGTTCTGTCGTTACTCAAATAAAGCATACGCGTATATCCTCTTGGTCGAACTTAATGCGACAGGGTCAGTTACTATTCTTGTAAATGGAACTACATGCTAATATCCAGCGTACCAGAAGGGGCTTAGTAAAACTATTTGAAAATGTGTATGTACTTAGTGGAAACTAGTGAACTGTCGAAAGGCTTGAAATGAAGAGGAAGCCTAGCGTGAGAGCACCATTTGGGGGTGTTTACACAGCAAGGGCCGATTCTGGTCAGCCTGTGTTAATTTTAGCACATTTTTCGCAAAATTTTGTGAAAAGTTTCAACGCTAGCGTTAAAAGGCGTTATCTCACTGTAACTACAATTAACTGTAATTATAGTTCCGTGAGAGACAGAAAAGGACTTGGAAGGGCACTTGAGTGGGCTGGATAGTGTCGTGGAAAGAGATTATATGATTAACGCCAATAAAAGTAAAACAAGGATATCGGAACTTAGTCGACAGAAATCAAGAAACGCTCAGTTTTACTACTTGGCCAGCGAAATAACTGATGATGACAGAAGTAGCGAAAATATAAAATGCAGGTTGGCATTAGCAAGAAAGGCACTCCAGAAAAAGATAAATTTGTTAGCATGCACTAACAATTTAAGTGTTAGGAATTCTTTTTTTTTAAAGGTATTTGCTTTGGAGTGTAGGCTTGTACAGAGGTGAAACGTAGATGCAAGCGGCACAGAGAAAAAGAGAACAGAAGCTTTTGGAATATGGGGTAATACAAGAATACGAAAGATTAGATGGATACATTGAGTATTTAATGACTAGATCCTTATTTGAATCGGGGAAAATGGAAATTTATAGTACAGCTTGACTGAAAGAAGGGATCGGTTGAAAGGAAACATCCTGAGAAATAAACTGTCAGTTGGGGTAGGGAAAGTGTACTTCAGACAAGTTTTCGGAAAGAAGGCCACAGCAGCAGCAACTACAACTGCAAGTGTTAGCACATAATTTAAATGCGCTAGTATCTTGAGAAATGGCACAGCAAAGATAGATGAAAAATTCTAGCACATTTAGATTTTCTGTAAAGTTTGTCTTTTACACTATGAGAAATAATTTATAAATTATTCTGTCATCTTTGAACGACGAACGACCCCATATCCGTAAATATTGTCTCACCATGTACTTCCCTGAAAGTCTGAGTGCTCGACACATAGGATACTATTCTCTATCACAGTCACAGTAGTGGTACAGTGACGTAGAGCTGAGTAGTTTGCATCCTTGTTTCTATTACAGAGCGTGAATTTCTAAAAATATAACTAATTTCTCAACAAAAGGGGATTTCCTATTACGCCTATTACGCCTGCTTAACTCTTATGACATACAGATTTTATATTTACGGCCCTGCAAAGAAAACGAGAAAATTGAAAATTCTTGAAATAACTCTTGATCCTGAAATTTTGATTTTACTGGCTTGTAAACACGGACAAGCTTATAAGAGTTATAAAAGCGCATGTTAGGGACAGAGGGTTGGGCACAATTTGAGGCATCTAGATGAAAAGGCCTCACATCTAGGATTTGATGTCACGCACTAAAGGTTAAGTTGCTTACGGTAACTCAGTTTATGGAATACAGCTTTGGCGAATGATAAGTACTTGGAGCTGTATTTTACTATGATGATCTACGTGATAAATCAAATTACTGAGGATATTTTTACCGTTGAAACGAAGTGCAAGCTGTTTTATTCGTTAAAACAAAGTGGAAGCTGCTATTAATTCCAAAAATCGTCTCTCCGAAGTTAAATAGTTTTAATAAATGAAAATCACCAGTTTGCTTCTGTTCTACAACATTACTTTTATTGTTAACCGGTTTTCGGCTTACAAGGTCATCTTCAAGCATTTACTGAGCATTGGCGATAACGCTCAGTAAATGTCTGGAGATGGCCTTGTAAGCCGAAAACCGGTTAACAATAAAAGTAATATTGTAGAACAAAAGCAAACTGGTGCTTTTCATTTATTATGATGTTGTTCTACCAAGAACCGACGGAAGATTCTGTTAATATTAAATACTTTTATTCGCGCAGGCTTCATAACTTTTACATATCGTTGACAGAGTAACAATAAATACAAATTTTACATCTTGCACTTGTAAATAATTATGAAAATTCAAATAAAAACTACGAAAAAGTAAAAGACAATTGCGATAAGAGACTTACAAAATAACTTTGAAGCACAGTATATGCTGGCTCATTATAACACGAAACCAAATACTAATCATTAAAATTACGAACAACCGTAAGATCCATAAACATCTGTGAGTTCACTGAACCGTATGACTGTTCGAAAAGAAATACAGTTCTAACACTCCTTCAGCATTATGCTTTTCGAAACAAAAAGAAGCAGCAAACTTCATAAGGAATTTGAAATCCCAAATGGAGGTCCAATATTCGCTTAATAACAATATTTTCCACCATCATACTGTCTGGTGACAAAGCCTTAATAAATGTAATAGACGGATATAAAGAATATTACCAGCACAATTTCTAAATTAATTGTTGTCTGATTTGACGTAATGCACGAAGCATTTTAAATATGAAACTCGTAAATGCGAACAGTGAAATATTCATTTATGGCCGTGTATGAAGCACACCATATTGCCGAAAGGTAGTTTTCAAGGCGAGGAACAACATGTAGCTGAATTCAAATTCTCTTAAGGTACAAAGGCACATTGAAGATAAAAACGGTTTTCAGAGGAATGCAGAAAAGAAAAAAATAATACAAGAGAATCCTAAACTGAGCCACGTCAAGAAAACTACACTGCCGGAAAGAATTTAATACATTTTTTTTAGAGGTGTCCAGTTCACTCAGGATTTATTGTTGCAACAGTGCATGTGGTGTACATGAAATGATTACATTTACAGATAAGTAGAACAGGCGGTTTTTAGTTACCAAGTATCGATCCATCCTGGAACACGCGTATCAGTTCGTGGTGTAGCCAGCACGGACGGCAATGTATGAGCTGACTCCGGCATCCAGTCTGTCGTACAGCTGGAGAGTACGTCCTGCAATAGAATGCCTGCTCGACTCGTTCACGTAGTACTGTAAGTGTCACCACTCATCCGTCATATTCCGCACGTGCTCGATTGGAGACAATTCCGGAGAACTTTCTGGCCAGGGAAGTTGTTGCACATCTCGCAGAGCAGTTTCACGGGCAGTGTGTGGGCGAACATTATCCTGTTGGAACAACACATCACCTTCCTGTCACAAAAAAGTGTCCAACAACATCCTGCACGTATCGAGCGCTGGTTAGAGTCGGCTCCACAAGCACCAAAGTGAACGGGAGTTGTAGCTTATCGCACCCCAGACCGTAAGACCTGGGGTGGGTCCAGCGTGTCTTGGACGAATGCACTCTATGAGACATCGCGTACCAGATCTTGGTCGTCCGCGCAAACGGCCGTCACTTGCGCTCAGGCAGAATCTGCCTTCATCGCTGAAGATCACAGTGCGCAATTCCATCTTCCAAGTGATCCTCTGACGGCACCAGGCGAGACTCGAGCACGTCGATGCTGAGGCGTGAGTGGAAGACGGGTGAGAGGTGTATGTGCCACTGCCAACAACCAGTTCGCAACAGTTCGTGTTGAAACGCCTGGGCTTACATGTCCTCCTATGTGTGCTGTGGTAACTGTACCATCTGTCACTGCTGCCGTTGCAATAAGACTATCCTGGCGAGCGTCTGTACTATCTGGAGTCCGGAACCTCGTCTACGATGTGAGAATGTTCACGTGACCATAGATACCAGCATCGTTGCACAACTGGCACAGTACGTCCAACTTGCGTGGTAATTCTTCGAAAGGTCCATCCCGCCACTCGGAAGGCCACAATTTTACCCCCTTTAGATTGGCTCAGTTGGCTGAAGGAAGCACGAGTGCGTCTCCGTGGCATGGTTGTGTGCTTGCTTCACATGATTGCATGACACTGAGCCTTCTGGCTGTGAGCATTCCCTGTTAAAAGAGTAGACACAGATGGCGCTCTGGTAGCTATGCTACCATACTACACTCCTGGAAATTGAAATAAGAACACCGTGAATTCATTGTCCCAGGAAGGGGAAACTTTATTGACACATTCCTGGGGTCAGATACATCACATGATCACACTGACAGAACCACAGGCACATAGACACAGGCAACAGAGCATGCACAATGTCGGCACTAGTACAGTGTATATCCACCTTTCGCAGCAATGCAGGCTGCTATTCTCCCATGGAGACGATCGTAGAGATGCTGGATGTAGTCCTGTGGAACGGCTTGCCATGCCATTTCCACCTGGCGCCTCAGTTGGACCAGCGTTCGTGCTGGACGTGCAGACCGCGTGAGACGACGCTTCATCCAGTCCCAAACATGCTCAATGGGGGACAGATCTGGAGATCTTGCAGGCCAGGGTAGTTGACTTACACCTTCTAGAGCACGTTGGGTGGCACGGGATACATGCGGACGTGCATTGTCCTGTTGGAACAGCAAGTTCCCTTGCCGGTCTAGGAATGGTAGAACGATGGGTTCGATGACGGTTTGGATGTACCGTGCACTATTCAGTGTCCCCTCGACGATCACCAGTGGTGTACGGCCAGTGTAGGAGATCGCTCCCCACACCATGATGCCGGGTGTTGGCCCTGTGTGCCTCGGTCGTATGCAGTCCTGATTGTGGCGCTCACCTGCACGGCGCCAAACACGCATACGACCATCATTGGCACCAAGGCAGAAGCGACTCTCATCGCTGAAGACGACACGTCTCCATTCGTCCCTCCATTCACGCCTGTCGCGACACCACTGGAGGCGGGCTGCACGATGTTGGGGCGTGAGCGGAAGACGGCCTAACGGTGTGCGGGACCGTAGCCCAGCTTCATGGAGACGGTTGCGAATGGTCCTCGCCGATACCCCAGGAGCAACAGTGTCCCTAATTCGCTGGGAAGTGGCGGTGCGGTCCCCTACGGCACTGCGTAGGATCCTACGGTCTTGGCGTGCATCCGTGCGTCGCTGCGGTCCGGTCCCAGGTCGACGTGCTCGTGCACCTTCCGCCGACCACTGGCGACAACATCGATGTACTGTGGAGACCTCACGCCCCACGTGTTGAGCAATTCGGCGGTACGTCCACCCGGCCTCCCGCATGCCCACTATACGCCCTCGCTCAAAGTCCGTCAACTGCACATACGGTTCACGTCCACGCTGTCGCGGCATGCTACCAGTGTTAAAGACTGCGATGGAGCTCCGTATGCCACGGCAAACTGGCTGACACTGACGGCGGCGGTGCACAAATGCTGCGCAGCTAGCGCCATTCGACGGCCAACACCGCGGTTCCTGGTGTGTCCGCTGTGCCGTGCGTGTGATCATTGCTTGTACAGCCCTCTCGCAGTGTCCGGAGCAAGTATGGTGGGTCTGACACACCGGTGTCAATGTGTTCTTTTTTCCATTTCCACGAGTGTATCTGTTGGCGGACGACGTTGAAACCATTATCAATACATCTACTACCCCCAGAGGGCATAAGCCGTCATCGCATCAAAATGGATGTCGTTTTTTCTCTGACTTACATGTCTGTGGCCAACTACGTCGCCTAGTCCTTAGAATAAACGAGCAAGAAACGTCATACCATATTTAAGGCGAAAAAATAAAAGATAAGAAATAAACGACTGGATCAGTCCGAAACCGCGCGACGGCTACGGTCGCAGGTTCGAATCCTCCCTCGGGCATGGATGTGTGTGATGTCCTTAGGTTAGTTAGGTTTAAGTAGTTCTAACTTCTAGGGGACCAATGACCTCAGAAGTCCCATAGTGCTCAGAGCCATTTGAATTTTAAACGACTGGGTGATTTCTTCGAGTGGGTTGCTGACGTTGGTATAGTTTTGAAAACATTTCTCTGCTTTTGATGTATTAATTGCAACCTTATTATTAAGTCTGGTAAAACGTGTCAGAGGATATGAACATACTTCATCTAGATATCTGATTAGAAAAAACTGTGTGGTTTACGTAATCCTAATTCTCTTGAACATAATTTATAACTATGGAGGAAGTCACATTCAAAACGCAAGGGACAAGTGTTGATCGAGTCAATATTTCATGATTATGAGTACCGAAGCCCTCCATTACCAATGATAAAGAGCAACCAAATGAATACCGAACACCCACTACAACGGGACCATGGAAGAATGGTTCCTTTCAAAAGTTATCACCATACACTTTAAGACATTTATCCCATTAGGAGACGATTGGTTGGTTGGTTGTTTTGGGGAAGGAGACCAGACATCGTGGTCATCGGTCTCATCGGATTAGGGAAGGATGGGGAAGGAAGTCGGCCGTGCCCTTTCAGAGGAACCATCCAAGCATTTGCCTGGAGTGATTTAGGGAAATCACGGTAAACCTAAATCAGGATGGCAGGACGCGGGATTGAACCGTCGTCCTCCCGAATGCGAGTCCAGTGTCTAACCACTGCGCCAACTCGCTCGGTTTAGGAGACGAGAAAGAGGTTGGGCGCTGACTCATCCCCAACAGCACCCAATCTTGCAACCCCCCCCCCCCCCCCTCCCGTACATCCACACATGTCTTTCTTCAGGTCACCAGGTGTGTAAATCACACGGTGGATGCTGCACTGTTTCCCAACCCAATCGCTGAAGCGTAGCTTTCGTCCAATTGGCATTGTGGGGGCAAGCATTATTGTGCAAAAGGAGGATTCCGTCCGACAACATTCCTGGGCGTTTGGAATTCATGGCGAGTAGCAGTTTCAGCACGGTGTCTTCGTAGGCTGCGCATTACAGTGGTTTCAAGCTCGAGGAACTCGACTAGCAGAGGGCCCCTGAAGTCGAAGACCTTACGTGGTACCATGATTTCGAGCCCGAGGGCAAATGGCAAAGCCAGCAGTGCAAACATCCCATATCTCTCCCGCCAAAGAAATCGGAACCTGTTTACACAAGTTGTGGTAAAGTCAAGATGACATTATTCTATTGCAGTGGCCCTCTGTTCGTCGAGTCTCTCGTGCGCAGAACCACAGAAAATGAGCAGCGCTATGAAGATACTGCGATGCACCATACAGTTAAAATCCCCAGAAAAGCTGTCAGGCGGAATGATCCTGTTGCACTATAACGCCCGCCCGCACACTGCCAATCGGACGAAGGCAACACTTCAACATCATCTGTACAGCACACATTTTTTACCGTGTAATTTTCACATCTTTGGCGACCTGAAGAAAGACATACTTGGATGTCAGCTTCAGTCGGACGAGAAGGTGCAAGACTGGGTGCAGTTGTCGATCCGTCAGTGGCCGGCCGCGTTCTACGAACAGGACTTGATCGTCTCGCCTCACAGTGGGATATATGTCTCAACGCGTGTGATGATTACTTTTGAATGGAACCATTCCATGGTCCCTTTGTGGAGTGTGGTGGTTTTCTCTTGGCTGCCCTTCATAGCTAAAAGAAAATGGAACATTGTACATCCTACGACCTTTTATCAAGTGCTTCTACTGTTCCGTGACAGTCTATTCAAAAGCGTTAATTAATTGTTCTTATTGTGCTGAAATAATAAACATGTCGACTAATACAGAAAAAAATCATCTTGAGTGTTTTGCTTAAGCATTGTAGCCAACTACCACAGACGTAACTAAGTTTCGTAATTTGTACCAGTAGTGGAATTAGCTTAGATTTTAATTGCACAATGAACATTACTATTAACATTGACGATTGCGTAATAATTACAGCAGATTGGAAGAAATGGTTTCATCGGCTGTTTTACTCTCTGTTTATATTAATAGCTGATACCTCTGGGAATCGTAAGCACTTTGACTGCAGTCGGCGGCCGCGGTGGCCCAACGGTTCTAGGGGCTTCAGTCCGGAACTGCGCCACTGCTACGGTCGCAGGTTCGAATCCTGCCTCGGGCATGGATGTGTGTGATGTCCTTAGGTTAGTTAGGTTTAAGTAGTTCTAAGTTTTAGGGGACTGATGACCTCAGATGTTAAGTCCCATAGTGCTCAGAGCCATTTGAACCATTTGAATGCAGTGAAAAAAGACACCGTCTGTTTTACTTACTGTGGTTCGTTTGGATTACCAGATTCGATCAGTAATACAGGTCATCTCGAGCTCCATATAATAAAGGAAGAAGGGGGGGGGGGGGGGTGCGATGCTACAAGTCAGGGTAATGTGACATTCAAGAGAACCAAACGGCGATAGTACAAATCTAAAATATCAAGTCGTAATTCAAAACAATTACTCATAACCGCAGCTGGTTAGCAGAGCGAGGATTCGATCATCCTGGATCAGTTCAGGTAAATGAGACAAACTCGAGGTTGGTAATGGCCGTGCCGTCCTCCTGGATACTGCCAAACAGGAGGAGGACATCTTTGAAGACTGCGCGATGTTTTCCGACCAGCGTAAGGAAACACCGCGTGGGCGCCAGAAATAAAGCTTGGTCGAGGGCAGTGTACGCGGTTATAGTTGGCGGGGGCGGATCGAGTGGCGGCGATGCCGGCCTCCGTCCTACTTTGCGCTGCGGACGCCCCACCGCTGCCGCCGCCGCTGCGGTATTCTTAGCAGACGCACTGTCTACATGGGACGCTATTATTTACGCGCTACCGTCTGGACACGAGTCATCACACGAATCCGCCGACGACAAACGTGCTCCTGCCAAATAATAACGCACTTCACCTTATCGCAAATGCATAACTGCAGAAGTTAGCCAACTGAAGTGGGAGACACTCTAACATCCGCCCTACAGTCCTGATTTCTCGCCGTGCGAATATCGCTCCTTCGATACCTTAATAAACACCATGCAGGGTCGGAGATTCCTGTTGGACGGGGATGTGCAGCAGGCAGTTACATACTTCTGCACGCAGCAAGAGACAATGTTTTACCGAACGGGTACCTTCAGCCTGATTTCTCGATGGGATGATAGCTTCAATGCTCACTGCGATTTAGCCTGATTGGGATACCGATTCTGAACCGTAGGCTTCCGAACGGAAACTTTCTGATCTCCCCTTATAGTCCTTCCCGGGAAATTAAGTCTTTACCTTGACAGATAGTCAATAAGAGCAAGGACACCGGTGCGCAGTTTGTTTTCTTCAGAGTACTTACACAGGGAATGTCTCAAATTCCTCTCCTTCCACCATATTCTGCTTTCCATGGTTTCCCCAAGCCACTTCAGGTCAAGGTTACGAAAGTTCTTTGAACACGGCAATGGCGCCTACCTAAAGCAGTGATTCGTTTCCAGTGACGTCGACAGGCACTTAAAATGTGACATGCTCTGCTTTAAAATAATAATAATAATAATAATAAACCAAATAGCCTCTCGTATTTTCTAAGCCACTGAAAGAAATACTCCGCAGGCCATTGTACGGTGCGTGGCAGAGGGTACTGTGAGTTAACGAGCATTTCGCTCTCATTTAAGTATGTGGTCGAAAGACTCACAGCCTTCAGGAATTGAGCAACGAAACCTGTCGTCCAGGACCGGATGCCACAAAGGGCGCAGATTCACCACGAGATGGGGAAAATCGCAGACGTCTATTGTCTATTGAGGCGTAAGCGCTGTAGTGTGCGAGTGAGACATACGAGATCCTACGTCATAGCGAAGCCCAGACGAAGGCTGGAGTCGCAGCAGTGTTATATATGGCGGACCTAAGATCGGCCACAAAGGGAAACATTTATGAAAACTATTTACTTCTGTAGTAATGTAGGGAATTAAGGTACAGTTATTTTAATCTACCATCCTTCATAAATTTCATGGTGATCTCAATAAAATTTGAATATTGATCAAATCTATAATAGTTTAGGATTTACTGTTAAAGTGAAATTAACAAATTTTATAACAGGAACCTGAATGCTAAAATCTGAACGCTTTGATCGAACTTAACGATCAACATTTCATATAGAAGCGCATCATTAAAATGACAAACATTGTAAATATCAACTCTGTAACTTTATTTGTTTAAAAGATATAGTAAATTTCAATTATCAGTATTTTCAGCATCAGATCATCATTTCCTCCACACAAAACACATTGAACGATGACAGCACGACACCTTATTGAATCATTAGGTAATAGAATATTTGTTGTAAAATTTAGTCCATAAGAGTTACTTTTGTTCTTTATTTATTTATCAGCAAGCACATTGGTGCAAAGCTACTGGCCGTGACATTCAAAGTTAAGAAGGAAATATTGGTTTTATGTAAAAGAATTTGACAATGGATATTATTGTTACTTTATTCAGAACGTGAAAGTGGTCAAGCTTTGATTATTTAAATATGTTAAAATGTAAAATAATGTAGAATAAGTTGTAGCCAATCAGATGGACGGCTTCAGGATTCAGGAAAGGCAACTGCCCTAGTCAGTTGAGCGACGATATTCGGCGCGCGGGAAAAGGCGGCCGGAGAGGGGCAGAGAGGAACAGTTCTGGTCGAGACACCAAAGGGGACAGTTCGGCTGGTGAAGACGCGAAGGCGGACAGTTCTGCAGGATACACCAAAGGGACAGTCCGGATTGAGAAGCGAAAGCGGACAGTCGGTCTTTAGCCAGTTAGGAAGTGAAACGACGTAGAAAATTTCGCGTTGTGTAGTATAGCGGGACAGTCTCTGGGCGGTGAGCAGCCGTGCGCATGGTGTGAACTATAACTTTTCGCGTAGTCAAGGCGGCGGAGTATTGAACTTGTGTTGCGCGATGAGGCTGTGAATGATCGAACTGTATCAAATGGATATGCGCTCGAGTAAAAAACAGTAACTCTAAATACGACCACTTTCGCTATTTGTTTTCTGAATAAACGTTATTCTAACTAAATCGCAACTGTGTGGCCTACATCATTTATGGGTCGTCAATTTAGTTCCCGATATTATTATTACTGTTATTATACGTTACGTTAACTTTGTATTTCGCAAACTTGCCATCAGCCAAACAATTTAACCAAATGGTCACATGTGTCTAATTTAGGGCGTGTAATGCGACACGTGCGGTTCAACCCCTAGACGAGTTTGAGCCAAGACATTTCGAATTAGAGGAACCGCTTGTGAGCCCGAACATCTTTGGGATGTTAGCCCACAGTAACCTGTACCGCAACTTGTCTTTTCATTTCCTGTTCCACTCGCAAATAAAGCGAGGGATAAACGACTGTATGCCTCCACATCATCCCCAATGTTTCGTATCTTATTTTCGTGGCCCTTATGCGCATTGTATGTTGGTGGCAGTAGAATCGTTCGACAGTCAGCTTCAAATGCCGGTTCTCTAAATTTTGTTTTTCGAAAATAGAGTTTTTCGAAAAGAACATCGCCTTTCCTTCAGGGATTCCCATTTGAGTTCCCGAAGCATCTCCGTAACACTTACGTGTTGTTCGAACCTAGCAGTAACAAAAGTAGCACCCAGCCTCTGAACTGTTTCAATGTCTTCATTCAATCCGACCTCGTACGGATCCCAAACACTGGAGCAGTACTCAAGAATAGGTCGCTGCAGCTCCCTGTATGCGGTCTCCTTTACAGGTGAACCACTCTTTCCTAAAATTCTTCCAATTAACCGAAGTCGACCATTCGCCTTAATGGCTCTGAGCACTATGCGACTTAACTTCTGAGGTCATCAGTCGCCTAGAACTTAGAACTAATTAAACCTAACTAACCTAAGCACATCCATGCTCGAGGCAGGATTCGAACCTGCGACCGTAGCGGTCGCTCGGTTCCAGACTGTAGCGCCTAGAACCGCACGGCCACTCCGGCCGGCCCATTCGCCTTCCCTACCACAGTTCTCACATGCGGGTTTCACCCCAAGTCGTTTTGCAACGGTACGCCCACATATTTAAACGAGTTGGCTGTGTCAAGCAGGACCTACTAATAAGGTAACCGAAAATTACAGGTTTGATCTTCCTACTCACCCGTATTAACTTACATTTTTCCACATTTAGGGCGCTAGCTGAAATTCATCGCACCAACTGTAAATTTTCTCTAAGTCGTGTCTTCCTACAGTCACTCGACACCTTACTGTGTTCCACGGCATCGTCAGCACACAACAGCAGTAGTTTTTTCTTTCCAATAATTGCAGCAGCCACGAACCATGGGTAGAATGTAACGATCTCAGAGTATGTGTAAGTGACCCATCAAGTGAGTAAGGAAGCAGAAAAACTGCGTACACATGGGAACCCCTATTGAGCGACTGAAAATGTACCGTATTGCTGTGATGTGTCGTCATATTGTATAAACTTACCAGACTACACAAAGTGGCAATACACGAGGTGACCGCTATCCTGTCCAGAACATTCGTATCGAACCACAGAGATTCGAGTAGTGTTCACCCTCTGGAATTGTCGGCGTCGACTTTTTGACGCTATCCACGGCGAGCTGAACAGGTGAATCACTCGCGTCATAAGGAAGGAAGAGAGAAGATAAGGGTTCCATGACTTGCCGCAAACAAATCGTTACTGAGTGAGTCAAATGGCTCTGAGCACTATGGGACTTAACATCTGAGGTCATCAGTCCCCTAGAACTTAGAACTACTTAAACCTAACTAACCTAAGGACATCACACACATCCATGCCCGAGGCAGGATTCGAACCTGCGACCGTAGCGGTCGCGCGGTTCCAGACTGCAGCGCCTAGAACCGCTCGGCCACTCTGGCCGGCGCACTGTGTGAGTCTCCAGCACGCAGATCCTTTTGCTTTCATATAGAAACATGTGAATACAGATTCAACAGGAACACGTCAGGACTGTCTTTCCTTCCATGACACACCATCTGCAGGATCTAACAGCAGCGCGAGATACTGATTTTACTCTGCAATCGTATTTATGTTATGCCACACATCAGTTGCATGCATACTTCTTTGCATGCACACTATTCTTCATCAAGGATGCTGTGAAAATTGTGACTCTTTCCATAGCTTCAGAACGAAGAAATTTGTCATGTTCGCAGACCAAATACAGGGAAAAATATAAAAGCTAGCAAGATCAAATTCGAAAAATAACACGGTTGAAATTGTATGAATTGCGGATACCGTTTTTACAATTTCTAAATTTAGCACGAAATGTTTTTGAAATACACCGAAGTAATAGGTGCGGCAGTGAAACGGGCGATTTGGCAAGCCTGGACGTAGTACGTTATGTTAGGAATCATAAAACGGGAGTGGGGTCATCTGGACAACAAATCTCTGCCATTGACCCTGATACCGATGTTCATTTCTCTGCGTCGTGATGACTGGGTGTTGTGTGCTGTCCTTAGGTTGGTTAGGTTTAAGTAGTTCTAAGTTCTAGGGGACTGATGACCATAGATGTTAAGTCCCATAGTGCTCAGAGCCATTTTTGAACCGATGTTCAGTCGAGATGGCATAGTGGACCAGATAACAACGCGCTGCTTCCGTGACGGTACGATAACAACAACAGCTACCTTGCGGTGCAGGGTCTATCTCGCGCTCGTTACAAACGCTCACGTCGTGTCCAAATCCCGTTTGCACTATAGAAGTGTGGGTACAAGGAAACGGGTGACACGTGCGGTTTCGGCCGCTATCCAGTCGGCCGCACTTTCAAAGACGCGCGCCGCCACCGCTACACGAGGGCGCTGCCACGAACGATTACGCCTCTGCCAATGAGATGCAAACATCCCCTCTCCGGAGCTCCAGCGGCGGGTGGACTTAAGTTCGAACTTTCATGCACTGACCCCATTTGGTGTGTTTGCCAGTTGAATAACATTTAAAGACTTTCGTAATGGCCAGGGCTCGTGATATACTGAATAGTTACTTTATTGAAGACTAACTTGTAGATCTGCGGTATCTCTACATGTTTCAACATTCAAAGTTACATTTAGCGACTGACGCTGCAACTACAGAAACAAAGCTATGTATTATTTTTACTATCAGGTGTTAGATGAAGAATAAATTAATATCTGAATTCTCTGTTCATGTACAGAATCTGTTCATTGCTTCTGTATCCACTAAGGAACTACATAACGTGCAAGGAAGTTGTAACAATATGGTGCGAAAGAGGGATGGAAGTGCAAAACGCGTGTGCGCGGCAGAGAATGTTGCAATACTAGAAAAAGCTTTCAACCAAATTCCCAGGCGTTCTATAGGCAAGCATGCACTGCAACATGACATATTGGATCGCAATTTATGGCGAATATTGCACAAAATTCAGATGATCCAAAAACTGAATGCGGCCAAACTCCCAGAGAGACTGTGCTCTTGCCAAGGACTGCTGGAACTCATGAACGACACACCAGGCCGGTGCGACAATCTGAACACGAGCGATGAGGCCAATTTTCATGTGTCAGGCTTCGTTAATAAGCAAAAGTTTAGATACTGCACACATGAAAGTTCCGAAATTCTTTATGAAACTTCACTTCACAGTCAGAAAGTGGTAGTGTGGTGCACCGTATCTTCGTCTGGAATCATAGTGTTTTATTTTTTTGAAGACGACCGAGGCAATGCTGTTATTGTGAATACAGAACGTTACATTCGAATGTAAAACCGTATCTTAGGGCGACAGATTGGTGTTCTTCCTGTAACTGCAAACAAATTCTTCCAACAAGAAGAGGCCACATGCTATAACTCGCAGTATTCCATTAACACACTACAGAATCTGTTTACTGGTCATCTCATCTCCAAGGACGGATACGTTTCCTGGCATCCAATATCCCCTGACATTTCAGTGTGCGATTTCTTCCTTTATGGTCATTTGAAATCTCATATCTTCCGGCGTGACCCACAACATCATCCATTAAATTCATGAGGAAGTTAATCGAATTCTAATGCCAGTCCTGCAAGATATATTGTCTAGTTTCCATAAGAGACTTGAAATGTGTTTGAAGGAAAATGGCGGCTGCCTACGTGATGTCATTTTCAGGTGATGAGAATTTTAAATTGCAAGAAAAGTAAATTCATGTTTTAGTTCTTTTATAAAGCTGTGAATAAAGTTGCATCGCTGGTGGAAGTTTCAAAATCGCCCATTCTACAGCCGCACTTGTTATATTGTACGACCTTTATAACTTCGTCCGCCCTCGTATCTCAGTGGTTAGCGTGTCTGGCTACTACGTGGAGGATTCGCGTTCGATTCCCGTTGCTTCCATGAATTTTTCTTTTTTTGTTCCAAGCAAACGCCGGGATGGTTCCTTTGAAAGGACACGGTCAATTTACTTTCCCAACCTGATACAATCTGGGCTTGTGCTTGACATTATACAGGGTGATTCACGAAGATTTGCAACTATTTTAACATGTTATTCTACAAGTAAAACTAAAGAAGAATGTTCATATAACCATAGGTCCGCAAATGTTTGGTCCGCAAATGTTTGGTTATGGAGCTACGGCTAATAAAATATTTTTCCTGAAATTTAGCAACTTCGCTAATATAAAGCCATCGCAAAACTGTACGAGCTTAAAGTAAAGCACCCCTTCCATTTACTTTCTTGTTATTGGTCTGGTGAATCTAATAAAACACGTCCCAGACGTGTATCTGCAGTAGTTTTCCAGGACATCCAGAGAAGCAAAGATTATTATACAAGTTAATTTGTTTACTTTTCATTAAGAATGTAGAAACGTTTATGTCGTTGTTGGCAACCGTTAGTGAATTGTTTCAGTTGTTTCTTAATCTTGAAACGAGTTACTTTTCTGTATTGTTCAGTGAAAGAACGTAATAACAACAGTGTATTTCAATGAAACCACATAGTGATAATGTTAGTTTGTAGATTATTTATGAAATAGGGATGCATTTCAAATTTACGACGGAGGAATACGCCGATATGGTGTTTATTTATGGCAAATGTGATGATAATGCTACAGCTGCAGTTAACAAATATCGCGTACGTTATCCAGCTTGGAGGATTCCGAATGCACGAACCATTAGCGGAGTATTTCGAATTTTACGGGAGACAAGTTCTCTACGTAGCGTTCATAATCAGAACGAACGCTCGATACGTGAAGAAGATGAAGAGGGTGTTATAGAGGCTGTTTAACGTAGCCCGGGTACCAGTATACTACGTATCTATTAACGATCAGACATTTCACAATCTAAGGTACTGCGTACACTGAAGTACAATAATCTGTATCCTTATCATAAACAAAAAGTGCATCATTTATATCCGGGAGATCCTTCATTGGAGTTGTGCAGCTGGTTACATACTAATCGGCAGTTACACAAATATATTTTATTTACTGATGAGCCACAGTTTACTCGAGATGGTACAAATGGTTTACATAACGAGCACGAATGGGTTGAAGCAAACTCACACGCAACAGTGCAACGCAATTTTGCAGCAGTGATTTAGCATAAACGTATGGTGTGATCAACACACACTTCATCGGACCATTCATTTTCCCAGGATGTTTATCTGGCGAGACTTACTTACAATTGCTTCAAGAAGAAGCTCGAAGATGTTCCACTTGCTAAGCGATTTCAAATATATTTTCAACATGACGGCGCGTCTGCACATTTCACCAACGCCATTACTGTACGTTTAAATAAACATTTTCCCCAGAAATGGATTGGTCATGGTGCCACACGTCTATGGCCATCCAGTTCGCCCGATTTAACACCAAAGGATTTTTATGGGGATGGATAAAAGGCATAGTTTATGAGGACAAAGTAAATACACGTGAGGCATTACTTGCTCCCGTTATGAATGCAATAGACGAAATTAAGAACAGCCCTGTGAAACTGAGACGAGCAACAAAATCTGTTCATATACATGCAGCTAAATGCACTGAACTCGGTGGAGACATTTGTGAACATTTATTGTGAATGTATTGCGAAATTGTATGTTCACTGTAAAACTTCCTTAACACTGAACTTTGTTTTTTTTCGGTTTAACATGAATTCACGTGTGCTATGGTGTTAATAAAAGCAGATTATCTGACACATTCATACAGTTTCAGCTGACGTTATTAGCATCATTTTTTCCAAAATTAAATTCGCTACAACTTCTGCTGAAAACTTTGTGCTATTGTCCGTAATTTAAAAAACAAATTGGGACAAGTAGTTTACAAATGAAAAATTTTACGAAATTACGTCTTTGCTTCTCTGGATGTTCTGGAAGACTACTGCAGATACGTGTTGTGCATGTTTTATTAGATTCACCATATCAATAAGAATAAAATAAATGGAAATCGTGCTTTACTTTAACCTCGTACAGTTTTGCGATGGCTTCGTGTTAGCGGAGTTGCTAAATATCAGGCAAAATCTTTTATTGGCTGTAGCTCCGTAACTAAACAGTTGCGGACCTTTGTTTACATGAACTTTTATCTTTACTTTTACTTGCAAAATAACATATTAAAATATTTGTGTGTCTCCGTGTCTCACCCTCTATATAAATGAACTAGCAGTTAACGTCAGTTGTTTCATGTGGCCTTCCGCGGATGATGCTGCTGTACACAGAGAAGGCGCAACGCTAGAAAATTGTAACGAAATGCAGAGAGACCTGAGGAAGATCGACGCTTGGTGCAGGGAGTGGCAATTGACCTTCTCAACGTAGACAAATGTAACGTACTTTGACCACATGGAAAAAATATCCTTTATTTTATGATTACAGAATCGCAGAACAATCAATGGAAGCAGTTACTTCCGTAAAGTACTTAGGTGCATGTGTACGGAGTGGTCTGGAACGGAACAACCACGTAAAACTAATCGCGAGTACAGCAGGTGGCAGACTAAGATTCATTGGCAGGATCCTCGGAAAATGTAGTGCAGCAGCTAAGAAAGTTGTCTAAGAATACTCGTTCGACCAATACTTGAATATTGTGTGTCAGTATGGAATTTGTACCAGATAGAACTGATAGTGCAAATAGAGAAGATCCAAAGGAGAGCATCACGTTTCGTTACAGGTTCAGTCAGCAAGCGCTGGTCAGGTAGGTGGTCAGCCAATTTCAGCCAACGCTGCAAGAGCGGCGTTCTGCATCTCCTTGTGGTCTACTGGTAAAGTTCCGAGAGATTACATTCTTAGAAAAGTCATCCAATATATTGCGAAAAAACCACCAAGATAAAATTAGAGAGATTCGATCCCACATGGAGGATTACCAGCAAACGCCATAAGCCATACGCCACTCGAACAGGAAAATGGTGAAGTGACGCTGGAATGCTAAGTACCCTCCGGCACACACCGTAAGGTGGCTTGCGGAGTATTGACGTAGACGCAAATAGACCAGCGTAGAAACTGCAGCATTTAGGTGACCAGTAGCTCGAAAATTAAGTAAGGAATTCTTCCAATCCATATGTGGCATACAGCAAACCAGTGCTTAACAGTATTGGTTAAAAACAGTCTTGGTTGCAATTTAATTTTTTTTAATTTTTCAACGACGCTTTTCGCCTTATTTAGGCATCTTCAGGTTATTTTTTCTAGATGGACGCGAGAGGCACCAAGATCTGCATAGCGCGTTCCCGTTCACAGGAGCGAGTCAACTAAAATTGCAACCAATTAGATAAGAGAAGAATAATCGGATGACCTGGTAGAATGTATCACACTGTGCTAACTCACTCGATAGAGAGGGCTGGAATATCATTTTAACGCATGATGGAATTCACTTCAGTGCCTAATATCATATCGTAACTAAATATTTGGTCGTGTATTGTCTCCAAACATATCTAAAAAATAACAAAAATGGATGGTTATTAAAACATAAACTGCGATCACGTCACCCTGCGACAGCAAAAAGCCGCGGCTCAGTTGTCCCGTGTAGGGGCTGAGTTACCGGCCGGCGCCCACTGGGAGGCTCGGGCAGCGAGCTGTATCGGAACAGCCCTCGCGGGCATGCTTCATTACGGCGCTAATGCCCTGACTAATCCTGCCACCTGCCACTCGCCCGCCAATGCGGCGGAGTGCGCTCAATAGCCGCAGCCATTACCAGCAGCTATCTGCAATAAAACATTGCTCTGCGAGCACAGCACGACAACGGGAACATGCCTAATTAAAACTAAACCCTAGTCACGTATCTTCATCGCTGTTAAGCCGCTCAGTATTTCGGTCATCAGCGCTCTTGCGTATACAAATTGGCACGAGGCTCGATCCGATTTACATTCATCCCATTCAAACTACTGTGAAGTGCCTGGCAAATGATAGTTTCCATTGTATCGGTTATTACGGCTTTCCGTTCGATTCACATATAGAGCGTGAGAAAAATAGTTGCGTAAACAGTCCTGTGCGTTGTGCAACTAGTCTAGTCTCGTCTTCGCGATCCCTACGGGAGCGATACGCAGGAAGTTGTAGTATATTCCTAGAATCATCACATAAACTTGTTCTTGAAGCTATATAAGTGAAATTTCTCGTGATACTTTGCATCTATCTTCAGTAGGCTGCCAGTTCAGTTTTTTCCCGGTAGCACGAGTGTTCTGCAGGTAATCTTCTGGCTGCACTTCCCTAACATTTTATCAGTGAACTTAAGTCTGACACCTACTTTAGCTATGATTCAAACTATGTGATTAGTGAGTGTTTCACTTATAAAACTCTCTCTTACACACAAACAAGCACGCATACACACAGAGAGGCAAGTAAAATAGAAAATCAATTCTCCTGACAAATGTCCGTTAAAATAAGAAAATATAAAGCGAAGTTTTAAAATACGAAAGGGAAGATGACAGGTGCTCATCCCAATCATGTACATCGCCATTACTTCTTATGATGTAAACATTCATGTTCAGAAAAAAAAAACAGAACACCTTGAACGACTAGAGATAGGACGGTCATATTCACAGAACATGTACATTAGCATGTTCTTCAGAAATGATTAGCATTTCAGTCACCTCGGTTCAGCACGTGTTACTACGTAACATTTCAGATAATCTGATGATGAATTTGTAATGAGTCGAAGCTAGTAATGATAACATTTGTGTCACCTGGGACTGAAACATATAACTATAATAATTAAATATATGGCATTTGTTTAGCACATAGGCGGTTAGTTAACCTTAAATGGCACCACTTGATGACAAGCTTTTCTATTGCTTTTTTTCCATGTGCATCTACATTTGACTAATATCTGCATGAACAGCCTGAACATCTTCACGGTGTGTCAGTGATTAAATTTCTTTTTTCACAAGTTGTCATATGCTTAGAAAGGAAGAGACTTATTCCATTTTCATGCAGAGGATATCTGTATCGTTGTGATTCAGTGCATAACATTTACAATTATTTACTGTGTTTGTTACTGGGCTGCAGTCAGAAAGAGCGGACCTTTCTTATGAACTACGGGGTTTACAATAGCCGTTAATCAGGATGAGGTGCACATCCCTAGTGACGAGATAATTTATGGTCACTACGGATATAGCATTCACATTGTTTTCACCATCTTTTGTCCTTTTCTCGGCAGGCTTTCTACGACGTATTGTATATCTGGGAATCAATGGCGCAATACTACGTTGTTACAGGTTCATTTATGATTGCAGAAGAGCGGACACCTACATTATCATATGGTGTTTATTCTACTTATTAAAACACTGATCAACAACAGACGTATACTCAAATATAAATATTGAAACTACTTCCTTTTCCAATGAACGGATCATTAGCAGAGTCTTTAACGCCTGTTTGTATTCTATACGGGAAACTGAGGACGTATACATTAAAATTGCACGCGGAAAACGGCAATTGTAATCCTAAGATAAATTGATTTTCCCTCAAAGCTTTATCACGCGCAAATCTTATATTTTCCTGGAATGGTCTTCGCGTCATTAATCATTTTCCCACAGCTACGGCTGGCACAGAATACTCAAAGAAACCAACGACCAGTTGACGAATGTCTGATTTGAAATTTAAAATTTTCCCGGCGAATTAAATGTTCGAAGGAGATTTCAGGATTGCAGCCGATCGTCGTATTATTATACATAATATCTGCCGTAAAATGAAGTACCGAAACGAATTTAAAGGAAACAAGAAATTTGCTACTGAAATAAAATATTTCTGAAGTGAATAGCAACGTCATTTTCAAATATTTGTTATAAAGAAGTTACACGTGAACTGATCAAATTAATGTAATGAAAACGATTAAAACCGATCCAAAAGACAAATCGGACAGAGTTTTAATTGAACAAAAAGACCTGCGAAATAGAAAATTTTTAGACAGCCTTTTTTCCAGTTCTACGACGTATCATTATAGAACCATGAACGAATAACTACAGCTATACTCATCTATACATTTTTCTGTAAGGGAAAATATCATGCAACCATGAAACAGGTTCACAGTTTTTATTACACTAATGGGATCGACTTTACATATAACATCTTTGTAACAACTATTCGAAAATGACGTGCTCCTATAATGACAGATCAGATGTTTCCATCTTATTTTATGAAATTTGCATTCACTCATGTTGACACCAACAATGAACGATAATTAAAAAACTCGTATATATTAACGAATTTCTGTAAAATAATCATAATCTTTCTACTGCATTTAACTAAAAACATCAACCTTATACGCAGCGTAAGAGCTCTTAAACAACTGCTCAAAAGTAATGTGTTCCTAAAATTACAGCAAACTATTTCCAGTTTATTTGATGACAAGTATATTCAGTCATAGGAGCAAAAACTTACGTGGCATAATACACCATTAACTCAGCCTCTATAAGTAACTTGTAACCCTTCTGGTATATCTACAGATATGATTTCTTCTTATGTTAAATTCGTAATTGATACTGTTGCATCCGTTTTAGATACTGAAAAAAGGACTAAGGCCAAAAGCGTACAATCGTGTATCAAATAAAGAAAATAACAGCTTAAGGCATCACAGAACCACTTACAAAAGTCATCTCAGCTGCGGAACCTGTCACAATGAGTATTACAGTACGCATGTAGACTGTTGAATTTTTTTGTCGCTTTCTGGCAATAACTGTGGCGGTTAGCAGCAAGGAAAAGGAAAGAGCGAACCTGGAAGAATGAGACATTAAGGTATGAGTCGTCAAGCAGCTGTGTCAGTGGCTCACAAAAGCGGCGGTTCTCAATGGCTGCTCCTGCAGACAGCTCGTGTTTCACTCGCTGCCGCCTGGCGGCTGACGTACGTGCTGAGCTACCAGCCCGCCGGCGGAGTCGCGTGCCCCTGCTAGATACGCAGCCCGGCTTACATTACGGCCACGCGACGTCTGCCGTTGCGCCGCCCTCACAAGTTTCACACGCAACTGTCCAAGAGTATCCAAATTAAAGACCTGCGTATGTAGATTTAGGAAAAATCTGTCTTCAAAGCTATTTTCGGTAACATTACAGAGAGATAACGCACAATGTCTTAAATTGTTCCGTACTTTCCCGACAACAAAGAACGATGAGTTTTTGATAATTGGATATCCCTTACAATCTCACCGGCCAGAATATTAATGACCTCCTCATAAAAAACCGGTTGCTTTGTAATGTTGAAGCTGATGTAGAATTGGTACCAGGCAGTCATGAGACTCCCCACTGCTAACTAAGTTATGGCCCTGAAGTGGTCTGCCACTCGATTACACAAAGCCGCGCGGGATTAGCCGAGCGGTCAGAGGCGCTGCAGTCATGGAGTGTGCGGCCGGTCCCGGCGGAGGTTCGAGTCCTCCCTCGGGCATGGGTGTGTGTGTTTGTCCTTAGGATAATTTAGGTTAAGTAGTGTGTAAGCTTAGGGACTGATAACCTTAGCAGTTAAGTCCCATAAGATTTCACACACATTTGAACTTTTTGATTACACGGAATCAGCGCTGTTAGAGGGATCTAACTGGACGCGAGACAAAATGGAAAAAATGAGCTTTCGCCTTTCGAGGTGTCCATGAGCATACCGTGAATAAAGTTACCCGATTCAATCCCGACAGTGTTTGAGTATTTTCAGTGCATGTGGGTCCATCTCAATCACCCGAGGGCACCGACGTGACGTTTAACCCATAATGCGTGGAGCGTGCAGTTCATGCCGCAGCTGGGTTCTGGGATGTTTCTGGGATGTTGTAGTACCTTAACTTTGGCCCATTTGTTGATTTTGCCATGAATATGAATCAGAATGTTTGTTTCATTATTCTCGGTAAGCAAATGTTGTCCTTCCTGTTACATCTTCAGTATGCTGTGGAAGACTACTGTCCTCTATTCTGAAGATGTTTCCAATGTTTCGTTACTCCAGGTCAAAGATATGCCACAAGTATCCTACGTCTCTCGTTGAACAATAAGTGTAACCTGACGTAAGGAAACACCGCTTGGAGATTAGTTAATAGCAACCAAAGCATTATGATCTCGCCGCTACATCTACACTGGGCATGTGACATAGCACGAGGGCTATACGTTTATGAAGGTCCGATCGGTCACGAAATGGAAACCACAATGAAAATAAAAAATTTCCAATGGTTAGCCACACCATTCAGCTACTTCTGTACATAGTTGCCGCTCCAACTTAGACATTTGTCGTAGTGTTTTACCAACTTTCCAATAACCTCGTCATAGAAGGCATCCGCCTGTGCTTTCTACCATCTCTCTAAGCTGGTCTACAACTCGTTGTCTGTGACAAGACGCTGTCTTCATAGCCAGTGGTTCATATGAGCTGAGATAAAACTCAGAGGGAGCCAAGTCCTGGCGGTATGATGAGTGATAAAACACTTCCCATCGAAACGCTGCATGAGCGTCTTCATTGCTCCTGCAATGCGCAATGGAAAATTTGTCACGAAGAAGGAAATGCACGACAGGAATGTTACATTGGCTGCATGAAATCAGGAAAAATATCTCACAGGCACCCATACTTGGCTGGAGACACTATTTTCTAGGTATTTTTACGTGCACACTGTGTGCTCAGTACTGAAAAGAGCGATGCGATGCGATTCACGAGCATATTAGAGATAAGGCTGAATACAACTGTGCAAGACTTCATCGGATTTTCACTGTGGTTTCGATTTCACTACCTACTGGTCCTTAATAAACGAATAACCCTCGCATAAGGACCGTGTATCTGGTGTCCTAAGTTCTATTATACGGAATTCTGTCTTACACTGTTGATAAATACGAGAATCGGTGCAACGGATGTGGCACGAAACATCAGACGTTCACATACTGTGCGTATTGAGAGTGCGAGTGGGACATGAAACTGGAAACAGATGATCGGTGTTGGGCCTCTGTGATTCAAAATGGTTGGCTCTGAGCACTATGGGACTTAACTACTGTGGTCATCAGTCCCCTAGAACTTAGAACTACTTAAACCTAACTAACCTAAGGACATCACACACATCCATGCCCGAGGCAGGATTCGAACCTGCGACCGTAGCAGTCGCGCGGTTCCGGACTGCGCGCCTAGAACCGCTAGACCACCGCGGCCGGCTCTGTGATTCATAAAATAATGTGCAAACAGTAGCTTTCCGTATTGTGAAGTATTGTAGACGGCGATTTATAATACCACTAACAGCGTAGTACACGTACAGGAGAGCCCGACTTATTCACAATGCACCGTTCACTGGCGATTCTGGAGAAAGGGGTTCAGCTGTTGCAGACCCACTGTTTCCTCACAGATAGGTTTAAGTTATCATCCACAAGAACACTGAGGAAGTCATTAAATAATGGAAATGAGCTGCCTAGTCAGGTTCTGTTACGCCTTGTTGATAGTAATGTCAGGATACACAGCCTTCCCTAGCTCCACCGACCGAATGAGGTTGGACAGTGGTAGTGCAGTCGACACAAATGAGGAAGGACGTCATTTCGGATTCTCGTCTGTTCGTCCAAATTTAGATGTTCCGCTGTTTTCCTAAATCGCTTACAGTGACGTGGTTCCTTTGAGAATGAGATGGACAATTTCCCGATCCGACCTCCGTCTCTGATGACGTAATAGTCGACGAGACGCTACAGCCTAGTCTCCATACCTAGCTCCTCCTCTGTACATGCCCTGATGAACGCACAAGAACCTTGCTGGGGAAATTATCTTGTGCGAAAGTTGTATATGAAAGCGTTGACTTCTCACAATAGTTCAATAACTAATTTAATAAATTTTCAATCTGCAGCTGTATCTATCGTGTTTAATAGTATGGGCTAAATATCAGTTGCTTATCAACGTTGTCTGAAATACATCTGGAAGTATGTTAAGTTCGTGTGTAAATAATTGCTAATATTGCTACTCGAGGAAGAAACACTAGCGCCCGGTTCTTATTGTAAGAAGCAAATAGAAATTTATGAAAGGCTGCTAACATACACATTCTGTTCATTTAGTATCATCTCTTCGACAGAGATGAGTGATCATTTATTACATATTGAACGCAGTTGACTAAGAGACAGCCCATCAAGACACACGCTACAATCTGCCAGTCAGCTTGGTAAAACTGATGTAAACCAGTATCCAAGATCTACTGCCGAAATTGCGCTGTTTCTGTTACACATACGAGGTGAAGAAGAAACTTGCTTCGGTTGTCACTGAAAGAGTGGATTTCTACTATCAAGGTTTTGGATTAATACACCTATGTGATATGTTTAGCTATTTAACAGATTACACCCCAGAAGTGAGACTCTGGAAAGGATGAAAAACGTCCATAAAAGCCTGACAAGTCCTCTTCATTAGACCTGAAACGTTAGTCAGTCGCAAATTTCTATGTTGATGGGAAAAAATGAAAGTGGCATGGTGAGATAGGGAAGATGCTCCAGAAATTCGTACTTCATACCACTGAATTTTATTCTTTTCCAAAGACCTTTCTGGGAAGGTGCATTGTCCTCAGGAAAATATTTTTCGTTTGTAGTTCACAAGTGTTCCTGCGTTCATTTTTCCCCGGCTGATTCACGAGACCTGAGTAGACTTTTCACCGGTTTCAACGTGATCATCGAGAAGAGTACCGGATTAGTCTCAGAAGACACTGACTATACTCTTTCCGCCGATAAATTCGAGTTCATCTTTACTTACGGAGAAATACAGGCTTCCGCCAACTACTTTTAGAGCTGTTTCGCTTCTGGCCTGTCGTTCACACCGGCAAATTGGCCCACAAAATCTGGTGGACTCTTTTTTAAGCTGGCCTAAAACTGATAAGAAATTTATTTTTGCATTTGCCTTTGGTCAACATTCAACGAGCACAGCACCCATGTTACATAAACCTTTCTCATAGTTAATAATTGGTAGTGCAAAGTGAACACCATACGGCTGTACTCTGTCTATCTGATACACCTTTAATAGCCCACCTAGAAGCATCGCGGTTTCCAACTGCAGTTGCAGCTTCTGGCTGTCCTTCAAGTGAATCATATTCAGCATAAATATTGTCACTTTGATTTGAGCCGCCTATTGCTTATCTCTTGAAATGGAATAGCGGACTCCTTATAAATCTTCAGAAAATAAGAACGAAATTTTAATGACGATAAAAAATAAGGAATATCACGACGGAAAAGTTTTAGCTTATTAATTTGAACGAGATATACACAAAACGACTACTTTGAAAAAACTGCATAAAATAATATTATTTCCCAAATCAATTTTACCCGGGATTTGTGTTATTATTGAATATGTACAAACGTAACAAAACCAAAATGTAGTAATACCGACCCCATCTCAATTTCAGACCGATAAATTCTGATCTGGGACAAGTAAGAAACCTATACATCTTGTTTTGGAAATTACGCACCGATGTTGGTTTCAGTTACGGTTGAGCGTGAAATGTTCGAAGCGGCGTGACAGTATACCATACTAAGGAGATGGGACGTAAATAATGCCTTGATTAAGTATACTAGTAACATTCTGCGTTCATTCAAATGATATACGTATTATTCAGAACGTAATAATGTGAAATTCAAGTAAGATATTACACAAAGTTCGAGGGAAACCTCTTTCTTACAGTGCACGGGAAACGAAATATCTGTTTATGTAATGATGTACCGTTTACTCCATGTTATCACAAATAACGATGTGAATTGACGATGGTTCTTTCTTGCATCAAACAGCAAGGTACACTGAATAAAGGTACGATTTAATTTTGTAGGTTGCACAGCACTTTGTCAACTGCCGTTTTTCCTGTTTGTAAAACAATATGACATAGTGATCTGTGCTCCCTGCTGACACACATGCTTGCTAAAGACGGTCAAATGCTGTAACTTATGTTTCGCGAGTGGAACAGGTTTGGAGGGATCAGATAAAGGTACCGAAAGGACCCTCCGCCACACACCACTAGGTGGTTTGCGGCATATGATGTAGATGTAGATAAGAAGCAGTAAGGTCCTCAGACATACTACTTCACAATGCAAAGCAACCACACCTGCGAGACTGCCTACAGAAACTCGAATGAATTTTTGTGATCACAGTTTCAGACGAGTAGGCGATAAATGAAGGAATAATTCCCAATAATTGATTACATGAATCTCAAAGGATGTAAGTTCTCATAAAATAGATCAAATTCCCCCTGGTTTCATTACAGCAACGTACCTGAAGAATTTTCTAGAACTAGCACAGTTGATATTCATGTTAAACATGATCTGAATTAAAATTAGACATAATATATTTATCCATTATTTAAAATATTACATAATAGTACTCAATGTAACAAAAATGGAAAATCTCCTGGCCTAGATGGCATTAATGCTCATTAATCAAATATGTAGGAATCATTTTAGAATTCTGATTCCTCCATTTTTTAAATATGTTGTGGAAGAACTGTTACAGACCTGAACAAATGAACCCAGCTAAAGTTATTTTTATATTAAAAAAAGGCGATAGGAAAGACTTACGAAATTATAGAGATACAAGTCTACTAAATGCTTGATAAAAATTTATAAGAAAATACTTAACCAAAGATTACGAACTATCACTCATGCAGTAATCTCAGACCAATGATAATGTATTTATAACAAGACAAATTATTGAAAAACGTCGGGAATTCGTCTTAGAAAGGCATTTAGCATATATTGACTATGAGAAAGCCTTTTATAAATGCAAAAAGAACCCTTTTTGAGAAATTACTGGAAATAAAAATTCTCCTAAACACCTTATTAATGCAATAAAGAGCCTACGTGTAAATACAAAACTAGTCATAAGTTGAGGTTCAAAAATGTAAGATAAAATTTTAATAAATCATTGTGTTCGACAAGGGTGCAATCGATCACTCAGTTTAATTAATTTTTATATTGACGACCTAGTTATGAAGTGGAAAGATAAAATACAGTTAGGAATTAATATAGGATCTAGTCTGCCATGAAATACTCTGTTACATGCTGATGATCAGATAATTATCAAGGAAAGAGGATAATTTACAAAGAGCGGTAGATAGACTGAGCCAGAATGCGACACATTACAACTTAATTATAAACAAGACGAAGATAATGGCTTTCAAAGGAAAAAATCTAGCTAGATCGAAAATAATAATAATAAACTAGAAAATTTTAGAATAAGTGGCCGATTTCAACTATCTAGGATATGATATTAGCTTTAACAATGACAAAGACATTGAGATAAAGATTGATAAATATCAAGCTACCCGCAGAACTATTGGAAGAACTCTGGGAAGAAAACCAAGAAAGGAAACCAAATGAAATTCTATCAGTTATGGTTGTAGACTACCTATTCTTGTATATGATTCCGAACCATGGACAGTAACAAAAAAAGAAAAATCACACATACAGGCAACAGAGATGAAGTTCACGAGATATTTAAGGAGCTGTAATAAAACGGATAAAATAAAGAATGAAACGATAAGATCAGATTTAAAAATCTTTTTAGTTAATGACAAGACAAACGAAAATAGAATGAAATGGAAGGATCATATAGACAAAATGATGGAAAACAGACTGCCAAAAAATGTAATGAATTATCGGCCGACTGGAAAGAGGGAACTAGGTAGACCTCGCAACAGATGGATGGGCGGTTGACATAGACCGGAACAGGTGACCGCAACACCTAATTCTTGGAAGAAAATGAAGATGATGATGATGTAATAGATTTTGTATCGAAATTATTTATCATCAGCTGTCTTCGTGAGCATTTAAACCTATATGTATTACTTTCCTCTGATCTATCAGAAGATTACATTATGTGGGGAATTGCGTCAGGAAACGTAACTATATTTCAAGCACTTTTTGCAAGTCCACATAAAGTTCAAATGGACAACAATTTCTGATGTTCAGTGCCGCTTATCACACAGTCCTTGCACACAGTTCAGACTTTATGTTTGCAATAGATATGAAAATATACGAAAGGTATTACATAAACCCACTATTTTCGCCGAAAAAAGGGAACAGAAGTAACGTCAGTTGCCACCTAGAAATAGTTTCACACATGTGCGCCCCATGTCTCTATGTGACCTCTATTTATGCGGACAGGAGTGGGAGAACCTTATTATTGTGCATGCAGTATGCGCTATCTGATCCGCTTCGTTAATGGTCCGAGGAAATGAACTGTTTACACGCCTCAGTATATGCCATAATGAGTCCGCTGTTCATAATTTCTCCGTCATCGTCGTGTCAGTGGCTAAAAAAGGTAGAGCAGCATCAGAAGATTGGAGATGTGTCGATTAGGTCATTAAAGTACGGAAGGAAACACTTACACGGGGAGTTATTAATGCGAAACCGTATCAAATATTGATTGTTGAACTTAGTTGTTCTCTGTCTGTCTACCTATTCGACAGTTAAAAATCAATCTCCTTAGGTTGACGTATCAAGATGAAATTTATGCCCAATAAGAAGGTTTACGGTCCCTTAGCAGTGTAATAAATATAAGCTTCTAAGTCAGTGGAATCAAAAGATAGGGTCATATATGTCACATATTTTGACAGTCGCAAGCTCACTCTTCAGAACCCGTAGAGTACTTCCCGTCGAATTAGAATCACGAAATGCGGCACGAATCAAGGTTTTACAGTACAGTTAAAGGAAAAAATCGGATATTGTGAACTTGTAATTATGTCACACGAAAGACTTTTTTTGGTCATTTGTTATCCGACTATCTATCTGTCTGTCCATCTGTTAAGGCCTCTTTCTTTTTCTTAGCAACGGGTAGACGTATCGAGTCGAAATTTTTGTTGTTAGTCTATAGGCCCCTAGGGGTGTAATAATGTAAGCTTCTAAGTGAATGCAATCAAAAGATATCGCCACTTAGATGACACATTTTAATGCTCGCAAACTCATTCATCGATACCTATAGGGCACTTCCCCTTGACTTAGAATGATGAAATTTGGTAATAAACAAGGCTTCACAGTAAAAATAAAGGAAGAAACCAACAATTGTTAATTTGTACTTACATCACACGAAACAATTATTTTCTTTGTCATTTGTTAGCCGAATTCAAACTTAAATTTAAACCATTCTGTAAAGCATTAGAATTCCCGGGACCGATGTCTTGCAAGTGTCAGTGTCGATAACTGGCAAAAATAGTTGGGACTCTCGATTCCCAAGATTGATGAAATATCTACACAAAAGTAAGTTTGTACGGAATACTCAGAGTGCGAGTGCTACTCGCATATGGCCAGTTTTTTCTCTTAATCGTAACGCCACGCTCGGGTGCCTTGCCCAAGCGCTTACGACTTCTGCGTGCCATCCTCTTGGAAACCTCGCCTATGCACATCAATATGGAAAGGCGTGTGGGTGGCAAACAGCTCGTTCGGATGGTTTACTCAAAGTATGGCTGCTACTTTTCCTTCACGCCGCCCCACAACTCTTCTTTTGATACTGAGCACATCTCTTCCCAGACTTCTAAATACAAATGGCAGTACTGAGAACTGAGCTCTATGCCTCTGTGTGTGTGTGTGTGTGTGTGTGTGTGTGTGTGTGTGTGTGTGTGTGGCAGCGAGAAGCTCTGACAAGTTAGTCTTAATAGGCACACTGGAAAAAAAAGAAATTGTCATCCCCAAGAAACAGCATGTTAATACATTCTTAATAATGACTTCAGTACGGCGAGAAGAAAGTACACAAGTTTTTTTCACGTATGGCATACCCAGCCGAAGCACTCACTGAGGGTAACATCCAGCAGAACTATCGAACTCCGGGGATGTTGACTGCTACGCCCGACCAGCCGTTCCAAGTAGCCCTTGAATTTTTCTGCTAGATTGGAAATGAGCGTTTGGCGTCATGAGCCGGGAGGCTCCGTACGGGGCAGGTCCAGCCGCTTTGGTGCAGGTCTTATTACATTCGACGCCACATTGGCGACCTGCGCGCTGGATGGGGATGAAATGATGATGAAGACAACACAACACCCGGTCCCTGAGAAGAGAAAATCCCCGACCCAGCAGGGCCCCTTAGGACGGAAGTCCGTCATGCTGACCATTCAGCTACCGGGGCGGACTCTGCAAGATTAAGATGGGCGTATCGGGTCACTCGAGGTGCGACGGAGTGTTTGAATATCCGTCAAACAATGGTTAAGTATGCGAGCAACCCTCTGATCTCGTCTGTAGTCATCTTAGAAGACAGCAGTGTCCACAGCATACTCATCATGTAGCTCTATAAAAAAAAGCGTAGAAACTGATCATCGAGAACGTTGAAATTAACATCCTGGTTGATATTCACGTTAACCTGAATGAGTGGGACTATGTAGTGGTACAAAACATTGCGAGTTAAACGCCTCACTGGGCGAATCTGACACCATTAAGTCACTGACTATCATGACATTCATCTTCCGTCCTTATCTGTTTTCGATCCACGTTCTTATACCGTGTTACATAGTTGAGGCTGGTAAACTATTACTTGCACACGCATTGGACTGTTCACAATGATACACCAACAAATTACAAAGTGCTCACGATCGATTCGTTCCTCCATTCTGCCTCGTCCCCACGGCGAGAAACCATACTGGTTTGATTTCATACAACCAGCTGCTACAACTGTGATGACACCACGTGATGTACGCTGTCAGATGGGAGAAGTTGCGAATCGGATTCGCAGATTGCGAGTACAGCCCTACGTCACCTGTATACTTTATTAGTAACACATAAAAATTCGTGCCGTGTCGGAAATGGAACCCGGATTTACCGCTTATAGCGACCGGTCGCCTTTACAACTTCGGCTATCCGTGCAAGCCTTCCGAATCGACCCTAGCTTCCGTATGCCTTGTTGTCCACCTCCACTATGCTCGCAGTTTGTGATCGACACGCAGGGCGAGACAAATTTTTATTATTGTCACTTTAGTCCGTCGAAGCACATATACCAAGAGGTACGAAATTTCTTCGTTTGCACAGTATCTGTACGTTACATTGCAATGTCCATCAGTCATGCATGCATGCAGACAGTTTCTGTTCCTTCAGACATGCATGCATGCGTTCCTGAAGGCCATTGTAATCTAACACACAGACAATTACGAAAACAGACACTGTGTAAATCGTTGAGAGGGGAGAGGGGCACGGTAACAGGAAAATGGCCAGTGCGCATGCGCAGCACAAGAAGCGAAGTCATAGCGGCGAACATCAGTCATCTCGTCTCACTGTTCGCGCGGTATGTTGGTACATATTGGTAAATCACGTTTTGCCGTCGGCGCCAGACAGAGTTCCTATAAGCTGCTGCGACTTCTGATGCATGGACAGTACACACCAGTTCACTGCTATGATTTACGCCAGCGGTATAGGGCCACATTGCTGTCTTGTACCAGTTCCGCACTATCTACAATTCTCCTAGGAGCAAGTGTGCTCTTATAAGGGGTTAACCAGTATTTTGTTCGATGAGATTGTCTGTGTAAAGCATATAAAACGCGGTTTGTCAGTATGCACAACGATTTCGTATTCTGTGTATCACATCGCAACCACTACAGCATAGTCCATTTGTTTATTCGTCACAATGATTTTTTCTTTCCCGAAGAGACGGGTGTGTCACAAACTATCTGGTCTTCCTTTTTTATTTTAAACTGCAGCGTGGGTTTCTCTCGCAAAGAGTGCGATTCATGTGCGAGAGCAGGCGCCATAATGCGTCGATGCGGCAGGTCGTTTGGCAGCCCGCCCTGCCGCACAGTGCTCTGGATCCGGCGCACTCATTTGCCGAGGGAAAAAGAACGAAAACAGGGGCTACTCTGGACTCACACGGGGCAGGAAACCTGCTAGTCTTTTCTTTCGCATTTATCCATAAGTTATTCATTTCTTTCCAACAAGTCTCTATTCAAACAGTTATTGCAGCAAATCTCACAGCATAAGAACTTTCATCCACAAAGTCGTCAATTGTTACCCACGTAAAGCTTCAACAGTGTTAGGCTTTTAACTACCAATTTTCAGCTTCAAAGTACGCTTCCTATTCGCAAAAACCATCTGAAACCTATTTGGAAATTAATCCGGTTTACGCTTAATGTGGAACAATGAACGTCTCATTGGACGACTGGACAATCCAGCACCTTAAATAAAGGATGTGGTAAAAATATCTGTTTTAAATTCGTAGTTACTCACGTGTTACACAAGATTATCGTTCCAAAATGAATTTTCCCTTTGCAATGCAGAGTGCCCCGATTTGAAACTTCCCGTGAGATTAAAACAGTGAAATCATGAACATGGCCGCCGTCAGCAACTTTAGGATACTCATACAATGGGAATCATACACCCAACCAGTTACACATCAAAATTTTATTCAATACCTTACCTAGGTTTCGACAGATATAAACCTGTCTTCCTCAGAAGAAGTAATAACATGTGTTACATATTTTGTGAAAGGAGAAACGAAGCCATAACACTTAGTCAACAGTAAAATTATTCCTCAACAGTAAAATTATTCCTGTAAATGCTATGGCGTTGCCATAAGGCGTAGTCTACAGTAAAAATAATCCATGTAAAACTAAGGCTACGTGCATTATATACACAGGTAACCTTAGATTTTAGATAACTAATTTTATCTGCTGACTAGACCTTATGGCAATGCCATAGCATTTACAGGAATAATTTTTCTGTTGACTAAGCCTTATGACTTTGTTTCCCTTTTCCTACAATAAGTAACACTTGATATTACTTATTCTGAGGAGCACAGGTTTATGTCTGTCGAAAACCTAGGTAATGTTTTGAATGAACTTTTGATGTGCAGCTGATTGGCTGCATTATTGATTGTATCCATTATAACTGTGTGCCAGGCTGGAATTTGAACCTGGGACCTTTGTCTTTCGCTTCAAGACGTAAGGTGCTGGGGGAAGTAAAGCTGTGAGGGCAGGTCATGAGTCACCTTGGACAACTCTGTCAGTAGAACTCTTATCCCCTATATACTTATACTGACAGTTGATGTGGATTTATTAAGTGTGTAAATTGACCATACCCCTTTGAGAGTGGTACCCACAAACGCTTGACAATTTCCTGGTACCTCAACTATGAACAAGACGCCTTAATCGTAATAGAATGTGGTTCCAGTAAAATGGGGCAACTGCTCACACAGCTAACATTGATGAATTCTCTGAAGCTTATATTTCCTGGTCGCGTAATTTCTTGTAATGGTGCTATTGCTTGACTTACGTGTTCCCACGTCTGACCATATGTTACTCTTTCTATGGTGATATCTTAAAGAGAGGGTCTATTCATACATAAACAAGACACGAACACCGGAAGGAATGAATGGGGTCATTCCTCGGGAAATTTCTGCCCTATCATGTCAAGTATTACGTGTTTTTGACAGTCTCAGCGGGGGAGTATTTTCAGATCCCAAGACACTGTTTTATAAACTTATTATCTGTGCGTAATAAATGCCGTAAGTACCCCAATACGTTGAATAAATAAAAATGTTAAAATGTTGTGTAATAAGCGAGGTATTAGTAATTAAAAACCGTCAGATCTTTATGTCACACACTGTACTAGCGATCTTTCTTTTACTGCCTCTATACAACGTCTCAGTCACCATTGCGGACAAGAAGGGAAGATAAAAGCTCCAGCTTTATCAATGGGCTTCATTTCATCTGTTTGTTTATGGGAAAATTGCCGCATAGATTTTAACAGACCTATACCGTATCAGTCTGTACTAAGAAAACAATGATGCTGTCTCTTTTCAGTTGCTTGTGAGCCACGATTTGCAGATACTTATTGAAAATAATATTGGATCATCATCAGTTTCCATGGATCATAAACCAGCATAAGCACAGCAATTTTTTTCAATCACGGTATCTGTGTGGGTACAAACATTGCCTTCAGTCCTACGCTACATAACTTCAAAACCGCAATCTGTGTTAAATCCTAACGTTCACTTTGTGGTTTCGACGTTGTGTAGCATAGAATTGAAGCTCATGTATATGCCTACACAGGTACAGTGATTGAAAAACTTCCTGTGCCGGATGCTTATTACTGACCGTCGAAAGTGGCAGCAGTAATAAAGACCTGTTGGTACAATATATTCTATAACTACTGTGTCAGTTCAGAATAGGGACATCTTGTGGTCATTGATATTTACCAAATTTTGACGCTGAGGATTTAAAAATCGATGTTGTAATAGGTTACAAAGTCTTTGAAACATCGATGTTATAAACGAAATATCGACCTTCGTTGTTAACTGAAAACACAGGCTACATATTACCACTGAACAAAGTTTTCTTTATTGAAGCGAATCTTTTTGTAAACACGCGTCCATACCAGTGCAACGCTTCTGCGACTTGGCAGACGTTGTCATGGAGCAGGGGCAGTCGTGCAGGGTTTGAGCATTGTTTTTAACAAGCTAAGACTACAGTTGTAGCTAAGCGTGAACTAACGCCTTTAGTTGTTCATATAGTTCATGCTTTCATGGTATCAAGCCTCTAATCACACAGCTAAAGTGATGATGAATTCCTTGAAGGTTACATTTCGTGGTCGTACAATTTCCTATAATGATAGCATTGCCAGTATTCTTGAGATTTGTTTTAAGTGCTAGTAATTCATCATTATCGTCACCACCATCATTATCATTTGCATTTTCGGACTAGACATATTTGCCTGTTTCGAGACCAAGCAATTTAAAGCTGTTTGCGCAATCTTCTTCGCGGTCGTCAAATGTGTCAGCGACGATTAAGAGAACACTCCTCAACAGAAACAGGAAAGAGAGAAGAGATTGTACTTAAATTTTATAACACTATGACTGTACCTTTACTGCTCCATGGATACGAAGTATGAACTTCGTAGAAAACAAAAACAAAAAAACAAAAAACAAAAATTACACAGATCTGAAGCAATAGAAATGAGATTACTAAGACCTTTGGCTATGCTGGCGGTACTATTCACGTGGGAGGGTCACCCATGTCAGGATGGTCAGTTGGATTTCCAAACAATGTGTAGTCCCTCCATGGGACCCCGCCTTGGGAGTATGTGGGTGGCAACAAAATGGGGTCTTAGCTAACATCACTACCCCAACTTTTGTTTCTTCCTATTTTTCTCTTTGGAGGCTGATAGAACTAGATGGATGGATGGATGGATGGATGGACGATAAGTGCACGACAGCACTAGATTTCTTGATTGAGCTATTACGCCACCAGCATAGTAGGCTATTTTGTTATCATTATTAAACAGTACCTATGAGAGTAATGACAGAGAAAGGACTTTTGTAAACGTTACACTAAAAGTACGTTCAACCCTTACAAGCACAGAAGTTTCCTAGTCAGAAGGGCTGACGAATACAAGAATTTAATTGTTTATTTTATGCTGTTAAAATTCACAAAACTGTTAGGTAAAATTTACACAAACGTGAACTTTACAATTTTGAAGTGCTCGTCTAAGCTGGTGCCGTAATAAGGCCAGAAAGAGTCGAATTTGGCAAATAATTCGAGCAGTCTCAATTTTTTGTTCAGTGGTAGAACGGAATGCCATGAACAACATACCACAAATCGTGACAGGTGGGGGCTGAAGGTGGGATTGGGGCTGCGTCTGAAGGTCATTTCTGTACGCTTCTCTTGAATAACTATAACGTCTAGCGAAAACGTATCACAGTACAAAATTTAACTACATTATATTTGCTACAAAAGAGGTCCTGCTCATTTTTTCTGTAAGACTAATATTTTGCGCGCTGCGAGCGAGAGAATATGAAAATCTCGCCCTTGGTGTTTGAAGTCAAGATATAACATAGATATAACATACATCGGTAGAGGCAGCTGAATCATTCTGCAGAAAGGAAAATTTACATATCCACAATTAAGGTTTTCAGTTGGATGTGATCTACCTGCTCGACAACAGTAGAATAATGTAACTCATTATGTATGTTAACTTGCGTTATTACGAGAAGTTAACAATATGAACTCTGTTTCACTTTATGTGATCTGTATTAACATTACAGATACGACAGTATAAGAACTTCGTATTCGCCGACGAGGGATATCAGAGGTTGTGTCACTTTTTAACACCTACATTGTTGCAAAGATCACTGCAGAAGTGGATGTGAATTCCGAATTACGTTAAATGTTGAATGGACAGCAAGAATCTCTTTATAACTGGATCATAAATGGGACTACTAATAGGTGATAAAAAAGCGTGACAATCAATAGACAAAATTGACTTAATTTTTTGTTTCTTTTTACACCATTATATACATGTTCATCACTTAATATCTTTCTTAAAAACATCTATGTTTTGAGTCGATTATTAACGGCGGCATCGTTATTTAGAAGGTGTCGATGAAATTGCAATCAAGATAGATTATTTTCCAAGATCGTGCATCCCTAGCTCAAAGGGATAAGCCGAACCACTGCCTCGAGGCCTGATTTCTCAAGCCTGCGATCTGAATCACTAAATCTTGCACATACCTACGCATTATGATCTGCACTACGTCCAGGTCTCATAATGAGTCGGAACGGTTTTGTTAATCACTTTTAGCAACGTTACACGCTCCAAGAGCAATGTGGTTCCTCGTTGCAGCTCTTGGCCTGCCACATACGATGTAGCACAGTGTTGATGCGCCGCAGCCGGAACACGTTCCGTGCGACGCGACTGTACCGGCCAGCGCAGTCCCCAGGTTGGAGTCCCCTTCCTGTCGTGTACCTCCGTGCTCGCGTGACTGCCCGCAGATAGTCGTTTTCACGCGACTCTCGACTCGGGGGTCGCCGGAATTTCGATAACCCTGATAACGGTATCAAGGTACATGCATTGAAATTCGAGCCGCGCCACTACTAGTTTTCAGTCATGGCACTAAAATAATTCTTATCTACACTACTTTACCCTGCACTTGTCATATTTATATTTTTTAGACATATTACTAGAAAATAGTTTGAAGGGTATTTTGTTAAGACACACGACACGTTACAAGGGTGAAAAGTAGCCATGACCCTAATTAAAGACTTAACTCAAACATTTCACGGAACGACACTCACACTTTTTTAAATTTTTTTCACAGCCTCGAAACGAGCGAGGTGGCGTAGTGTTACCACGCTCGACTCGCACTCGGGAGGACGACGGTTCAAACCCGGGTCGAGCCATCCAGACTTAGGTTGTCCGTGACTTCCTAAATTACTGCAGGCAAATGGCAAGATGGTTTCTTTGAAAGGGCACAGCCAATTTCCTTCTCCCTCCTTGACACAATCCGAGTTTGTGCTCCGTCTCTGAAGACCTCATATCGACGAAATGTTTAACCCAATCTTCCTCCCACAGCCATGAATTTATTAAATCTGCACAGAATTTTCCACTTAACGCTGTATTTACACACATCAGAAAAAGGATTGTATCACCCCGGTTACCAGAACTCCTGAAGATAGACGTTGACTGTGGATATTTTATCACTGACACAGTCCGTTTGACTGTTCAGAGATGTCACTAAACACGCCTAAAGACTTACGCAACCATGCATGAGTAGCAAATATTAGACGGAGGGGGTTCGACAGCCTATCATTCCAGTCGTTCCGCCAGGAAGGAGGTACATGGATCGTGTTGTCTGTAGTTCAACCATGCCTAGACGATCAATACCGTGGTTCGACCGCGTGCGCATTGTTACTTTGTGCCAGGAAAGGCTCTCAACAAGGGATGTGTCCAGGCATCTCGGAGTGAACCAAAGCGATGTTGTTCGGACATATACAAAGAGACAGGAACTGTTGAACTGTTGATGACATGCCTCGCTCAGGCCGCCCAAGGGCTACTACTGCAGTGGATGACCGCTACCTACGGATTACGGCTTGGAGGAACCCGGACAGCAACGCCACCATGTCGGTTGATGCTTTTCGTGCAGCCAGAGGACGTCGTGTTACGACTCAAACGGTGCGCAACGGGCTGCATAATGCACAACTTCACTCCCAACGTCCATGGTGAGGTCCATCTTTGCAACCACGACACCATGCAGCGTGGTACAGATGGGCCCAACAACATGCCGAATAGACCGCTCAGGATTGGCATCACATTCTCTTCACCGATGAGTGTCGCATATGCCTTCAACCAGACAATCGTCGGAGACGTGTTTACAGGCAATCCGGTCAGGTTGAACGCAGTAGACACACTGTCCAGCGAGTGCAGCAAGGTGGAGGTTCTCTGATGTTTTAGGGTGGCATTATGTGGGGTCGACGTATGCCACTGGTGGTCATGGAAGGCGCCGTAACGGCTATACGATACGTGAATGCTATCCTCCGACCGATAGTGCAACCAAATCGGCAGCATATTGACGAGACATTCGTCTTCATGGACGACAATTTGCTCACATCTTTTGAATGCTGCCTTCAGGATAACGACATCGCTCGAATAGAGTGGCCAGCATGTTCTCCAGACATGGACCCTATTGAACACGCCTGCTGGGATGGATTGGAAAGGACTGTTTATGGACGACGTGACCCACCAACCACTCTGAGGGATCTATGCCGAATCGTCGTCGAGGTGTGGGACAATCTGGACCAATAATGCCTTGCTGAATTTGTGGATAGTATGAGTCCAAGAGGCCGTGCTACTGGGTATTACAAGTACCGGTGTGTACAGCAATCTTGACCAACAACTCTGAACGTCTCGCTGTATGATGGTACAACAATCAACGTGTAGTTTTCATGAGCAATAAAAAGGGCGGAAATGATGTTTATGTTGATCACTGTTCCAATTTTCCGTACAGGTTCCGAAACTCTCGGAACCGAGGTGATGCAAAACTTTTTTTAATTTGTGTATTTAGAGACCTATGAATAATGTTTATCACCATTATTAAATCTCTTCTAAAGATAGTTGACAAGAAACATTTGTCGTCCAGTTTCCTTCTTGATGTGGTTTTTTTTTTCAAAATATTCGAAGAAGTAATGTACTGAAAAGTAGCTCACATTTAGGAAGAAGCAATTTGCTTATAACATCACAGTTTGGATTACAGGTGGGATACTCGACTGAAAATGCTATTTATACATGCATTAACCAAATATTAGAAGCGTTAAATAATAATTTGGTATATGTTGTGATCTTTCCAAAGCGTTTGACTCTGTAGACCACCCCACTCTCCTAGAATTTCAGTTTTATGGAACTTGTGGCTTTACTACTCAGATGTGGGAGTTCCGTGAGTCCGCTTCTGAGTAACGGCAGGTAGCCGTAAGGACTGACATTTCGGCGGTGAAAATAGTGTACAAATCCGAAAGGGAAAACCGAGAGTAATTCAAAACATGAAAGCCGACAGTCGTCAACAGCGCAAGAGCTGAAGTCACAACAGCCAACCGACAGAGAAACGAAGAGCCAGCAAGTAACTGTGTGTGAGTATAATATCGGCGATCTGAAAGCTTCGGAAACATCAACACAACTGGACGAGGAAAAGCGCACACTCTCTCCTCCTAGCTTACACGTGACCAAATAACTCTGATCCTCAACGCTGGTGCGTCCATGTCGGTCCCAGAGTCCCATAGGATTCAATTTTGGGTCCATTCCCATTCCTTAATACGTGAGTGACCCCACGCTTAACATTTACCAATGAGAACAGTTACTTTTTTCAAGTGACACTAGTATTATGGTAAGTCCCATTAAAGAGAAAAAAAGCAGAAGAAATGATGTTTATTCAAAGAATTACTAAGTGGTTCTCCCAAAATGAATTCTCCTGAACGTTTGTGAAAGCAAGCTATTTTCAGTTATGTACAACGAATAGCGTCATACCAAAGTTGACGTAGCGCATGAACAGGAGTCAGCGAAGTAGGCAGAATGCTTCAAACTGTTGGGTGCTCCTTGACTTCCGGAAGGCATTCGATACAGTTTTGCACTGCCGCCTAATGAACAAAATACGAGCTTGGAATATCAGACAAGCTGGGTGAGTGGCTCGAACACAGCGTGTCATTCCGAATGTAAATAGCAACGGAGCGTTAGAGGACCATTACTTTTCGCAGTATGTATAGAAATCGCAAAATATCAGACAAGCTGGGTGAGCGGCTCGAACTCAGCGTGTCATTCCGAATGGAAATAGCCAGGGAGCCTTAGAGGACCATTACTTTTCGCAGTATGTATAGAAATGATCTAGTAGGTAGCGTCGGAAGTTGCGTGAGGCTTTTCTCGGATGATGCTGTTGTATTAGAGAAGTCTCAACGCTAAAAAATTGTAGCGAAATGTAGGAAGACCTGCAGACGATCGACGCTTCGTACATGCCATGGCAACTGTCTTCTACATAAACAAATGTAGCGCATTGCGAATACGTAGACAGAAATACCCTTCATTGCATGATTATACAATTGCAAAACAATCACTGGAAGCAGTTACTTCCATAAAATACCTAAGAGTAAGCGTACGGAGTAATCTGAAATGGAACAAAAACATAAAATTAATCGCGAATGAGGCAGATGCAACATTGAGAATCATTGGTAGGATCATAAGAAAATGTAGTCCATCAACAAAGAAAGTAGCTTACAAAATACTCGTTCGACCAATACTTGAATATTGTTCGTCAGCAAGGGATTCGTACCAGTCACGACTGATACATGAAATAGAGATCCAAAGAAGACAGGCGTGTATCGTTGCAGGCTCATTTAGTAAAAACGACAGTATCACAGAGATGATAAACTAACTCCTGAGCCAACGCTGCAAGGGAGGCGTTCTACATAACGCTGTGGTTTATTATTAAAGTTCCGAGTCAACAAATGTCTTATTTCTTCTTACACATATCTCGCGAAAAGACCATGAAGATAGCAGTAGAGGGATTCGAGCTGACTCGGACGCTTATCAGCTATCGTTATTCCCGTGAACTGTTCGCGACTGGAACAGGAAAGGGGGGACATGACATATGTACACAGAGTACCCTCCACCAACACCATGAAATGCCTTGCGTAGTGTAGATGTAGGTTTAGTGTAGATGTTGTCTACATATTAATGAAGACTTTAATTAATTCAGGGATCAGCTTGTAATGATATTGGATTTGTCATCATGATCAATAAAAATAAACAGCTCAAAGACATGCAAACGCAGTATATATAAGTATACTTTATGAGGATAGGACAGGTGCTCGGACTGGCGGTTAACCGTGACCTTGCTGAAGGAATCATCCTCGCATTTGCCTGAAATTATTTGGAGAAACAACGGAAAACCTAAATCAGGAGCAAACTCCATCCTCCAGGAGATGAAGTCAGCGTCTTAAAAACTGCCCTGCCACATTCTGTTGGTCCCTCTTGTATTTGAAATGGAAGAAGCATATCTCTGAGCTGCTCAGACAAGTTTCAAGAGTAGCTGCATGACAAGGACTGCCTGTTAAATCTAAGCATGTGTACGTATCTTGTAAACTGACTTGATCCACATCATTTAGATGAAAATTGTTCAAATTATCTTTGAACCACTTAACTAACTATGTAACTAACATTTTCGGTTGTCACAAATCATTATCAAGTCTAAATAAATACAATTTAAGTAGGAAAATGTCGCCTTCATTCACTATTTTAAAGCTGTAAAATTAGCAACTTTTTTTATAAAGAGAAAAACCGAAATATGTGACGATAACTTTTAACGGAAGAAGAATACGTTGAAAAATTAATAGAGAAAATATATTTTATGAAACTGAAACATAATATTGTAATTTCATAAATTTCAGAAAAAAATTATTGACTCATGCTGTGTTTGGGTTTACACAAGATGAAAAAAAAGTAACTCATATGGTTGTGAAGAGAGTCATCTTTACTTACCACCAAGAGCTGTTGATAAAATAGATCTTTATTTTCTTGCAGGTTAGATCGGAAGGATCATCAGGCAACATAAAATTTACTTTCGCCACAATAAGAATGATGCAAAATAAGCTGCTATAGCAATTTTGTGTTTCCCTGCGATCGTTTCGATCGATAATGGTGGTAAGTACACAATATTGTCCTATGCATTTATATTTATGTTATTCTACCAAGACTGGACTGAAGAATCAGTTAAAAAAAGTATAGATCTGCTTTATCAACCGTTCCTTGCGGTGCATAAACAAATACGTGCCTCGACGTTACAAATAAAGTAGAGGTCAACGTACAAGCTGTGCAGACAACGTCAAACTATAACTCATTTACGTATTCGCACAACTTAGATAACTCTTGGTTATAAAACCAATTTACGGTTCCACATTACAGCTTGTCTGTACATTAAGAAACACTGTCTTGTTTGATTATTGTTACTGCTTTTTTAAATATGTTTCCCAATTCTTAAAAATTGCATTGTGCTGATGTTACGCATTCGACTGAGTGTGTGAGTGTACTTTTTTTAATAAGTCTTACGCTGACGGCGAAGTAAATATGCATTGCAGGCAGAAAGCGTTTTCATTTATAGGAGGATCGGAAAGTGGAAGAACTTTTTCAAACCCAGTAAATCACGTCTAAGCGGAGACACATATCTTCTGTCAACAGAACTGACAAGCTGCCTGCAGTCTTCACATATAGATAGAAAAACGAGGCGGGAGATTTTAATAATGCGTGTAGACACTTCAGGCTAAGCTTTTATTTTTTCAAAAATTGCCGACCTAACCAAGTCAGTCGTATGTTTTGAGACTGGTTTAAAAAAATGGAGAAAAGTTAAGGTAATTGCTTCATGCATTAGGAGTTTTACATAGTCTCCCCCTACTTGAGTACAACGCACACAACTTTCATATATCCATGTGAAACTGTGAGGAAAGTCCTTCTTTGGTGTGTTGTTCAAGTAGCGCATCACACTGGCTTGAATGACCGTTATGTCGTCAGTGCGTTGACCTTTCATGTGAATTTTTGCACTTTGTCGTTTTGTGGTAGGTTCGTATTGATAACACCAAATCTCGTCCCCTTTGATGATTTTTTTCAGAAAGGAAATGTCCGCGTTTTGCAATCAATCAAGTCGCAGCAAACACTGCACATACTTTTCTCTTCTTCAAAACATTCTTCACTCGAAAAATGTCTTGAACACCATTTGGAGATATTATCCCATTGCGATTTGTGACGGAACAGCGTTGACACAGTATGGCCGCGCGGCCACTATGTGCCAACACTGCCTGCCCGCAACTGACTGGTCGAATGCACATCTGTTGTTTACAATTGTTAGTTCAAGGTGTCACCGCAACTATTGCGTGACATCGGTTATACATTTTGGACGGAGGTCTATACACCACTAACCCACAAGCCGGATAATCCACACCCTGACAGGCGCGAGTTTACTTGTACACATAGAAATCAACATAATCAACTGAGGTACAGCATAGTCACACCCCGTTGAAAGGAATAATCCCGCATTTGCCTTAATAGATTTATGGGTATCGCGGTAATCCAAAACGTGGATGGCAAGACGAGGATATGAACTAACTACCTCCCGAATGATAATTAATTGTGTTAAACACAACGCCACCTGGCTCGATGAAATCCAAGTAGTGACGGCATTTGTCCTGCGAGTTGAGCTGCAGTGGCGCCGTAAAGTTACTCTACATCAAACGTGGCGTCAACATCCAGAGCTAAATTCAGAATTCCTTTCGTAATGTCTAATGTCATAGCACCGCATAAGTAGTCGTCACAGTCTTCGATTCGGGAGAGCGCCAACTGAGGTGTTGCAGTAGCTAAGACGCTGGACACGCCCTAGGAATGGGCAGTTTCAAACCATCGCCTGGTCACTATCAAGGTGAGTGTCTTGATGGTTCCACTGAGAGTATATGGCCGATTTCCTTCCCCATTCCAAGCTCGTTCCATGTCCCATGTCTAGTAAACTCGTGGTCGAGGGGCCTTAAACCTTCTTTTCCTCTTGTCTTTTACACGCTACGGTCTCACAACGAATGAGCACTTGGTAACAGGTCAGAAGAAGTCCTCTCAAAATCGTTCTCACTAGAACGTTTCTCAGGATGGGAATACGAGACTCTCGGGTTCTCCAGCGTTCATTGTCGTACATGATGCAGTGGTAAGTTGACTTTGAACTGGGTATGTGAATCTAAGTCAGTTTCATACTCGTTAATGCTCAGTTATTAGAGAAGTTTTCTCCTTAACCGAAACTAAAATTAGAAACTCTTTTCCAACTAAAGATTTCTTCTCCTCCTTCTTTTTCTTCAGTAGTCACTGTCACATTCAGTTTGATTCAATTTTCTGTTCCTGAAGACAAATTGAAATGCAGATTTTCCGTTTTTTCCAAAAATGTGTTACTTGTGGGTCTTTCTCAGAAAACGCGGTCAAACGGTTACCCTAAAAACCTCCCACTCATCTTTGCACTGTGACACACGTGACCTGCATTAGAGATGACTGGCTGCAGACTTGCCACGGTTTTGGCGCCAAGCCAACGTTTCAGAGATATTGCGCCGTTTTTAATTAGTAACGAGGGGAGAGTGAGGGAGAGATTATGAATATGGCTTCATTTCAAGCTTTTACCGGGATTGCAAATGGCATCCTCGATAATGAGTGCTCGAATGTGAGGCGTCTTGTAACTTTTACGTATTAGATGACATCCCAACAGATTTAGCCTCCTGCGCGGCCACTGTTACAATAACCAAAAAAGTTTTCTGGAACTGTGCATATAACTGATAACGCTGCTATGAGAATTTTGAAAAAAGATTAAACGCAAATTCAATAGGGCTGAAAAAACTGATGCAGTGATCACTGTGTTAGAGCACGGAAAATTTTCTCAAAATTCTGTATTGTGCTAAGTACATATCAAGGCAGGTTTCTTAAATCTACAGGTTACGTCGCAGATCTATGGTGGTATTAATACGCTAAGGTAACAAAAGTCACTGAATTGCGACATGAACATTTACAGATAGCGTGTACATTGGCGGAACTGTCATTTGTTATCAGGTGATTCATGTGAAAAGTTTTCCGACGTCCAGAATGAGATTTTCACTCTGCAGCGGAGTGTGCGCTGATATGAAACTTCCTGGCAGATTAAAACTGTGTGCCCGACCGAGACTCGAACTCAGGACCTTTACCTTTCGCGGGCAAGTGCTCTACCAACTGAGCTACCGAATCACGACTCACGCCCGGTACTCACAGCTTTACTTCTGCCAGTACCTCGTCTCCTACCTTCCAAACTTTACAGAAGCTCTCCTGCGAACCTTGCAGAACTAGCACTCCTGGAAGAAAGGATATTGCGGAGACATGGCTTAGCCACAGCCTGGGGGATGTTTCCAGAATGAGATTTTCACTCTGCAGCGGAGTGTGCGCTGATATCTGCCAGGAAGTTTCATATCAGCGCACACTCCGCTGCAGAGTGAAAATCTCATTCTGGAAACATCCGCCAGGCTGTGGCTAATCCATGTCTCCGCAATATCCTTTCTTTCAGGAGTGCTAGTTCTGCAAGGTTCGCAGGAGAGCTTCTGTAAAGTTTGGAAGGTAGGAGACGAGGTACTGGCAGAAGTAAAGCTGTGAGTACCGGGCGTGAGTCGTGCTTCGGTAGCTCAGTTGGTAGAGCACTTGCCCGCGAAAGGCAAAGATCCCGAGTTCGAGTCTCGGTCGGGCACACAGTTTTAATCTGCGAGGAAGTTTCATTTCCGACGTGATTATGGCCACACGAAACGAATTAACAGACTCTGAACGCGAAATGGTAGTTGGAGCTAGTCGTGTGAGACATTTCATTTCGGAAATCGCTAGGGAATTCAACATTCCAAGGTCCTCAGAGTCAAAAGTGAGCCTAGAATACCAAATTTCAGGCATTGCCTCTCACTGTGGACAACGCAGTGGCCGATGGCTTTCACATAACGACCGAGAGCAGTGACGTTTGGGTAGTACTAACAGACAAGCAACGCTATGTGAAATAATCTCAGAAAACGATGTGGGACGTACGACGAACGTATCCGTTAGGATAGTGCCGTGAAATATGGCGTCAATGGGCTATGGCAGCAGATAACTGACGCAAGTACCTTTGCACGACATCGCCTGTAGCGTCTCTCCTGGGCTCGTGACCATATCGGTTGGTATACGACTGGATAACCGTTCCCTGGTCAGATGAGTCCCGATTTCAGTTGGTAAGAGGAGATCGTAGGATTCGAGCGTGGCGCAGACCTCATGATGCCAATGCTCTATGCCAACTGGTGGTGAATCCATAATTGTGTGGGCTGGGTTTATATGGTACGGATTGGGTTCTCTGGTCCAACTGAACCAGTCAATGACTGGAGATGGTAATGTTCGGCTGGTTGGAGATCATTTGCAGACGTTCATGGACTTCGTGTTTCCAAATAAGAATGGGACTTTTATGGACGAGAATGCGCCAAGTCACTGGGCCACAATTGATCGTGATTGGTGTGAAGAACATTGTGGACAATTAGAGCGAATGATTTGGCCACCCCTATCGCCCGACGTGAATCCCATCGAAAAATTAGGGAATATAATCGACAAGTCAGTTCGTGTACAAAATCCAGCACTGGCAACACTTTCGGAATTATAGACGGCTATAGGGGCAGCGTTTCTCAGCATTTCTGCAGGGGACCTCCAACGTATTGTCGAATCCATGCCACGCCGAGGTAACAGGAGGTCCGACAAGATGTTAGCAGGTATCCCACGACTTTTGTCACGTCAGTATATACAATAGATATTATTTTTAAATTTATTTTACCAGTAGACGTTGTTTCCTAGATATTCCATGTATTATCAGTGACTTTTGCTACATTGCTAAGTCAAGCATACCAAATTACTCATAATTACTGTTATTTCCACCAAAATGAGTTAATTTTACTTTCTCTGAACACTGAATGAAAAAATACGGTATCACACTACAGGTACTCGATATGGGCACCGTTTGTTGCGCAGCAAACGTCAATACATGGCTGTAGTTCATTGGCGCGAATTGTGAAAAATGGCTCTGAGCACTATGGGACTTAACATCTGAGGTCATCAGTCCTCTAGAGCTTAGAACTACTTAAACCTAACTAACCTATGGACATCACACACATCCATGTCTGAGGCAGGATTCGAACCTGCGACGGTAGCAGTCGCGCGGTTCCGGACTGAAGCGCCTAGAACCGCTTGGCCACCGCGGCCGGCGCGAATTGTGAAGCAGGGTGCTACTGCAGCCAGCTTTGCATGAATGTTCATTGGTTGTCTGTTTGCAGGCGCGAACTAATTCAAAGCGACAGGTTATCAATGACGGAAGGTTAACAATGAAACTTGAAGACAGCACTATTTACAGATCTACGAAGCCAGTGACATCCTGTTCAGGTCCCAGGTAACTAGGTGTATCCCAGGAAACTAGGTGTATCCCAGGTAATTAGCTGTTGACCCAATTTTGAATGAACCATTCATAGAAGTGTATCCGTGCAGGAATACCATCTGCTGATATACTGGATCACTATTCATCATCCCGTTGCAATTTACGGTTATGTACACAATCGCTGTTCCAGTTGTGTCCATGCCATCCCTGATACACTTACAACAATTGACCCCACGGAAGCTAATAGGCCAACAACTGTGTAAGCGGGAATCCTCTTGTTTTCACAATTTGACTTACCTCTGCGAATCAGCGGGCAGAATGCTTTCTTCCCAAAGTGAATTTTGCCAGTATATTGATAAAGTAGGTGATAAAGAAGCGTGTTGCAAAGTCTATTAAAAACTGGATGTCTTTAGCTGTTTTTCTGATAAACTGCTGCGTAATTTCGTATTTCGGGTTCGAAATTTTTAAAAGTCTGTCTGTCTCTCTCATTCTCTCTCTCTCTCTCTCTCTCTCGCTCTCTCTCTCTCTCTCTTCCTCCCTCCCTCCCACTTCCGCTCCCTCTCTCTCGCTCTCTCTACCTCCCTTTCTCTCTATCTTATAGGTTGACTGGTTTTGTAAACAGCTATGGAGGGATTGGAACCGATAGAGGTTACTTAAACTAATCATTTTAATAAAGGTAAATAGTTCAAATTATCAACACTTCTTTTCGATACTTTTATGAGTATGATACTTTTCGTCCGACGGTGTGTCCCTGCTCATGACAGCTAGGCTAAAGTAAGCCTCATTATCTGTCTACTTTCTTGCCCGAAAGGCAAAAATATTATTTCTGCTGGTCTACTATTTCTCCTGCAGCTGCATTAAAGGCGTATACAGAGCCTTTCCTCTTAAGCGCCCGTATGACACGTGGTAAGCCCTGTTGAAGGGCTGCCCTCGACGAGAAACTGCCTCCTGCCCGCTGGTCTCGATGATGGCCGAGTCAGCGGGCCCTCGAGCAGTGAACATCGCAGCACTTGGTCATCCCCCAGGCGCAGGCAGCGGCTTTACGCTATTGATTTATTGAGTCTTAGGAGCGGTCCACCAGCGGAAGGGCGCCCGTCTCGGGTCAGCCGCAGCTACAAGATGGGTCCTGGCGACACCACTAATGGAAGCCGGTTCCGATCAAACCGCAGCCCGTTGCTCGCAGTATCCGTTTAATGGTATACTCTACATCGTAGCGCAGCCTATGGTCCATAAAAATTGGTTGAAATACCTTATATTCCAGGGACAATAATACTGTGTCGTCCGGTGAGCATGTGAGAGTATTACATCCTCACAAGCTATATTATTTATTAATTTCTGTAATTTTTGCTTATCCTTTAGTTCGGCTGCATATTGATTATCCATAGCAACAGATGGTTAAGCTTTATTCAGCAGTAAAATTTTGTTTGCTTGCTGACAATTTTTCACATATTAGCGTTGTTATTTGACATCTGGTTGCTTTCGGCGTAATATTTGATTTGAAACCATATGGTAAGGAGTGCTCTGGGGAAGCAGCTGCGTTGAGGATATAGAGATAATAGAGTTCTACTATGTCGAGATTCGGGCTGCGTTTACGGCATAAAGTTTCAGTCTAAAGAAGGTCATTGTGTGTTCTGGTACACGGGAATTTTTCTGATTTGAAATGTATCCTCAGTTAATTTTTGGCGAAAGATCACAATTTTAAATGCAGCTAATAGCAGTAGCCGTCAATAAACTTCCAAGAAATGATGTATACACCCAAACGGTTGCATGAAATTTATTGTAACAAGCCTTGCCCAGATTTCAATACCACTAAGGACATCTCCTTCAAAAGGGATAACGTCACGTATAATGTTTTAAACATACTACAACATAAACATCAAAATTACCCAATACATCACAACATTGAACTGAAGAACATAGGATAAAAATGACACTTATATATCTGATATTACGTTAAAATTATAAGCATACATTATGAGCTAAAACACTCAAGTCAAATAGCAGAAGTCATTGAATAAGTCCTCCATGAGAAACAGCAAGAATTATTACACAGGTACAGCGTGTTATAATAACAGACATTGGACTGAGTGTAAGGTAACTAGTTACAATGCCTGGTAATTGTAGGGTAGAGGGCGCCACCTGCTGGGCGCTAGTAGCGTGGTAAATGCTCAATCGTATGAGAAGCGTAAGTCTAATATATATTTAAGTATTTTAAGCAGACCAGATCATACATAATGTAAAAGCAAGGACATGATGAAAGCGGATATAAAAGGAATAAGATAACTAAAAAAACGACGACAACTCTTAGCACAAAATTAGTAAAGAACCTTAATTACAAAAAATGTACTGAAGAAAATAATAAAGAATGTATTGTAGCAGGACTTAAACAAGATTATATTCAAAAAATAAAAACAGTAGGTAAAACCTGCATAAACACGATAAAGTGCCGTCTGGCGTACTATCGGTAAGCATACGAGTGTACAAAGTCCGATAAGTAAAGGGAGAAACAGCGTTTCGAACATTGGTATCCTTCTCTCCTAACAGATGTTCCTTGTATCTTATATTGAAGGACCTACCGATCTATCTGATATAAAACAACGGACACGTACCGCAAGTAGTTTCGCAAACTCCTGAGCTACGTAAAAGAGAAAGGACAATTCCAACAGTAAACAAAACATTATGTGATACATAATTAATTGTCCAACCCCTTATTTTCTCAATCGTAATCTACTGTTGAAGTACACATAAATTATTATTTGACTAAATGAATTCCCGACTTATCAGTGGCTGACTGGATAAATGCATTTGGAAAGAAAGAGTAATGTAGCACTGTTGCTAATATTGCAGTGAGAGTCTTAAAAGATGTTATAAATTCTCATCACAAATAGCTTCTTACGTTTATAGATACACTAAGATACAGTGCTGGGAAATGGTAACGTTGTTTAAAGTTTAAATATTTATCGAACCCGATTTTTGACCAAAGGAACCAAAGTTAGAAAGGATTTATCGAAAGGGCGTGAACAAAATGTTGAAAATTTTGTCTGCAGCTTCGGACAGAAGAAACTGAAAATAAATACAAGAAGACTAAAATAATGGTGATAGATTAATCGAACAGACGCATAAGGACAAACATTAAACTAGCAGACAGAATATTAAGGCAAGTAAAGGAATTTCTCTACTTAGGAAGTACAATAACTCATAACGGCAGTGTAATGGCTATTAAAAGAAGAATAGAAATGCCAAACAAGCCTTCAGAAATCACAGTAATTTATTTGGAGCTTTCTAAGATATGTTTGTGAAGGATGGACTCCGCAGAAGAATTCGAATCGTGAAAAGTGGGGGATTCCCGCTCGTTCAGTTGTTGTCTGCCAGTCCTCGTGCGCTGATTGCCATGTTATCTTCTGAGACTGGCTCTGATAACAGTAGTGACAAATTTTTTTCCGGAATTTATTTTACAGTTACGGATAAAAGCTTCGTTATGTACTGGCAACGATGTCTATTGGGGACAAGGTATCTCACGATTCTGTAAAAGCCTTAAACTTGGCAGTGTCAGTACAATTTACGTCGTATTCACTTGGAAAACCAGTTTCCAGCAACATACATAAAAGGAGCACTATTAAATGCATCTCTGTTGGTGCACCAAAATTAAAAATAAGAAGTTCACTCCAGTTGCTCATAGCTTCAGCTTGCAAAGTCATGGTAACAGTCAACATGTTGCTTTCTCCCGATATTAAGGCTGTGGTACACATTAGGGGCATTCCTATTTACACGAGTCTGCTGTTCATCGTGCTATGCGCCTTACATCAAACAACTGCAAGAAAAAACTCTTCCCTTGATTCTATGAAATCTACCATTCTTCCATCAAAATTGATGGTAAATTTCGAAAGTACTGCACCGAGTCATCAGCTGAACGGGGTGGCAACGTAATTTTATCAAGCCGGGATTATGTGTTGGCCTCTCGTCCACACCCACATTGAAATAAACAACCGTGTATTATGTAATTTCCTTACATGAGGAAAATCTGCAGTTTTTCACAGAGAAAACTGTCTTCGGTTTACTACGAGATCTGTCGCTCTATCGATTTTTCACAAAGTAAAATATCTAAACAGTATATGGCAAGTGGAAGACAAGAGAATTTAGATGCAGGTGCGAGTTATGTGAGGAAAGTTCAACATGCCATGAACTGACGTTAGTTACCATGGTGCGCTAGCTAAATGACGTTATCTACTATGGCACGCCCCTTGTTTCCACGTTTTAAACATTTACACTCATAGCAGACATCTCATATTGAGTTTATAATTAACGGCGATTCTTAATTACTATTCATCAGGTGGATTCGTCGATCACATATTTGCTATGTCTTGTCAAAAGTACGGATACATCGCTCGCTTTCACCACAACTGATGTGCTGCGTTCACTACACTGCATATCGCTTTTCATGGCTGTCTGTAAATATTCAATTGTTATCAATAGCCGGCCGGAGTGGACGAGCGGTTCTAGGCGCTACAGTCTGGAACCGCGCGACCGCTACGGTCGCAGGTTCGAATTCTGCCTCGGGCATGGATGTGTGTGATGCCTTTAGGTTAGTTAGGTTTAAGTAGTTCTAAGTTCTAGGGGACTGATGACCTCAGATGTTAAGTCCCATAGTGCTCAGAGCCATTTGAACCATTTGTTATTAATGTGTTCAGAATAATTCAGTGACCATTCAGACACAGTCTGGCTATGCCACCTGTTAGCAGTATGTATTCCAATTAGTTTACCTACAGGCGGTAATGACTCTGTTTCTGGTTAAGAATAGACGTACTTGGAGTACATTCTTAGCAGGAAAAAATGAACGAACGCGTGAGAGACTGTAGGAAATATTCCTGAGACTGGAACAAAAGCAAAGCGTTCTTGCACCACTGGCAAACAGAAGTAAGAGGTCCAGTGCAAGACACGAGGCGGGTGCATTCAATTTAAACTGCGCAAAACAAAGATTCATTTTTTCCAAACCGTATAATTGCCTCCTATTACTTCACAGAAGTTTGAAAAGTAGCTCAAAGGTGCCTAGCGTCATCGCCCTCGGGGTCGTCGACGCTTCTAACATCAAGTTGTCGACAGATGCGAAAAAAAAGGCCAAAGCTCAGAAGCGCATGTGACGTGTAACGCTGGTTAATGATATCACATTAGCACTAAATTTCACCACAATTCTGCCCAACGCTACCGCGGACGTATCACGCAATGGGAAGGTCGTCACACTTCCTCTTACCTACATTTCACCCCTTCTTTTGGCGCCTCTGGGACGTCGATTCCCCCCGCATTGTGCGGTCAGAAACGACAGTTCGTACTGCGATGAGCAACAGGACGAAGTTCTTGACAACTTTTGACGGTTCTGACACACCCTGGTGGCTTTAGAACCCTTCTCAAAAGACTTTGAGGGTCTGCAGCTCCACAAAACATGACTGTTCATTTAGAGTATGGCGCGACCGTAAGTTTTGGTCTCGTGTACAGAATGGAACCACTGCGAACCGTTCGAAACCATTCGACAAAATTTGACCGTGATCCGAAGCTGCAAAAAGCATTCATACTTTCTCAGCCCTCCTGTTTTCGCACCATCCTGTGGCATCATCACGGGGGGTGGGGGCTCGACATCGACACATGCGTGATTCAGTGGCAAAGGGTCTGTCTAAGACCCTCCAAATCGGCAACACCCTCGGTGGCATCCGTCCATCTTTATTGAGCATTTTAAAAATGTATCTGTACACAGAAAGACTGTGAAGTAGTCTCAAGCACCTGCAGGCAGGCAACCACTTGACATCTCTCTTATTGCAGGTGGCTGCTAGCCGGCGCTAGAGTACCAGTGCAGCCTGCCTGCAGGCATCTAGGACTACATAACAGGTTACCTCTGTACAGATACTTTTTAAAATTCTCAGTAAAAGGTGTTTCCGAACTGGGAGGACTTAGAGGGCCTCTTTGTCGCTTAATTGATGAAAGTGTAAACGTCGAACACCATCCGCTCCCTCGCTCCCCCCGCTCCCGGCCGGGATCACGCCACGCGAGGGGGCGAAACAAGAGGGCTGAAAAAGTATGAGCACCTTCTGCTGCTTCGGGTCACGTTCAGACTTCGTCGAATGATATTGAACAGTCACTAGCGATTCCAACCCGTACAGAACAGCAAAAATTGTGGTCGTGCTGCACTCCAAACGGGTGTGATCACGTTTATTGGGGATGCATCACCAGAAAGTCCTTAGTGAAGGATTGAAACGTCCAGGTGTGTCAGCAGTGTGAAAGGTTAACAAGAATGCCGCACTGCGAACTGTCATTTTCGACCGCGAAATGCGTGGGAATCAACGTCCCAAGGCAAGAATGAGTTTCACTGATGGCCTTTAAGCCTCCCTCTGACTCCTTCTCGTGTCGACTCCGAGCGGCGGTGTGTCTAAAATGTTTTCGTGGGCCGCCCTTAAAAAAAATCACGTGCTTTCAACGCTGGGCCTTGCGACTTGGTCGTCCATTGCAGAGGCGTCAAGAGAATGGATGAAATGCGGGTAAGAGGCGGTGCTATGACCTGCCCATCGTGCGATATGTTCGCGGTGGCATTGGGCAGAACTGTGATAAAATTTGGTGCCAATGTGACATCATCAGCCCACCTTACACATCACATTAAGTTCTGAGGTTTTTTTTCACGTGTGTCAACATCTTGCTGTTTGAAGCGTTGTCGAGCCCAAGGGTGACGTTTCAGGGCACCACGCTTTTGCACCGTTACAGTGGAAGACTGTAGGCGCCTTCGAGCCAAATTTCAAAATTCTGTGTCGTAATGGGGGTTGTCGAAAAAGTGATTCTTTAATTCTGCTACGCAGTGGAGATTACTAACCGTCTAACTTGGTCCATGGTGTACGGTCCCAACTACAGATTACCCATCTAACGGCTCTCAGGGCATCGAAAACTGAACTTTCAATATTTCATATGATTAGCGTCCGAACTTACTAATCTTATATTAAAGGTTTAACAGAGCGAGACAAGTGTTACCGTTATAAACTGTGTGTGTGTATCTTGACGCAGAGTAACTTACGGTGCACATATTGCCCAGACTATATTCAGGCATTATTTCAGATTGAGAGGCCTTAGCGACTTCCAACAAATTTTAAACATAATTTCAAACCTTTTCTAGACTTTTCTCTCTTACATGCAAAACGTCAAATATTTAGCAAGTTAAGTAATCAAATGTTTGAAACTCTTTTATACATGGGAGTTCAATTCTTTAAGGAATCGTGGGTCCACTGGTTTTATGACATAATATGTTTGGTGATGGCAGTTTAGTTTCTGCGTTTCACATTGCTTCTAAGTTCATTTCTTGCTAATTCTTTATTAGCACTACTATATTCATGTTCTATTACGCCTCATTTAATGTGTGTCTCCAGTTTCAATTTTAAATTTATACACCGTGTCCCAGAAATATTGTGACAGACATCGAGGTGTCGTACAGGGTGTCTTCAGGAATAAATCGAGGATAGGGACCCGTGTCCGGAAACGTCATCCAACGACAGTACAGAGGGTCGAAGTTACAGGCGGCTGCGCTTGCCACTGGGCCATGCCTTAGGCAACATACTTGACTTTGTACGCTGAGGGACCGTAGGCGGAACGTTTCGCAATGTTGTTTGTTATTCAGTGCTGTGCAGGCAGGCCTTGTCTCCTAAGAATGCGATGTTCCGTTGCTTGGTGGACAACGGTTTCGGAAAAGTGTCTCTCTCTGGAGTTTATTTTCACCTGTACACTGAAAAACACTGGTGATTTTCTATGGTTCCGTAGAAAAATAAATTGCGGATGTAAACCCGTGTCCGAAACCATCACCACAGAGCAACAGAACATCACATTCATAGCAGACAAGGCCTTTCTACGCAGCATCTAGCTCCTTTCTTCCACTGGCGATCGTGGCAGTCAGTCGCGATCACTGAATAGCAAACAACATTGCGAGACTTTTCCACCTATCGTCCGTCAGCGTGCAGTCACGATTGCTGCCGCAGGCGTGGCCCATTGGCAGGTGCCGACGCCTGTAACTTTCACGCTCTGTATTGTCTTTCGGTGACTTTTCCGGACACGGGTTCCTACCCTCGATTTATTACTCAAGACACCCTATGCGACCCTTCGATGTCTGCCACAACAATTCTGGGATACCTCGCATGTATGCTATAAGGCATGTGCATATACTGTATATGCCGTGAAATGCATATATAAATGTACAATGCCGTACGTGGAATTTTCGACTGGGCTTGGGCTTACACAAACTGTAAACGATGAAATATAGAAATAAATGTGGCCTTGTTAAGCTGGCCGTGGAATTTCGACAGGGAATGGGAGTGGGTGGAATAAAACTGAGCCGGCCGGAGTGGCCGTGCGATTCTAGGCGCTACAGTCTGGAGCTGCGTGACCGCTACGGTCGTAGGTTCGAATCCTGCCTCGGGCATGGATGTGTGTGATGTCCTTAGGTTAGTTAGGTTTAAGTAGTTCTAAGTTCTAGGGGACTGATGACTACAGCAGTTAAGTAACATAGTGCTCAGAGCCATTTGAACTAATAAAGCTGAGATGCAAGAAAAAAAGATGGACTGTCTGGCATTCGCAAAATTTTGTGACATAGTTGGAATGATTAGAAGAGGTGAGTAGTCAAATCAGCAAGCTCCACAGACAGGTGAAGAAAGCAGATTTATCGATAACAATCGAGAAGACACAGTATACTCCGAAGAAGTGGCCGTGCGGTTAAAGGCGCTACAGTCTGGAACCGCACGACCGCTACGGTCGCCGGTTCGAATCCTGCCTCGGGCATGGATGTGTGTGATGTCCTTAGGTTAGTTAGGTTTAAGTAGTTCTAAGTTCTAGGGGACTTATGACCACAGCAGTTGAGTCCCATAGTGCTCAGAGCCATTTGAACCATTTATACTACGAACGTGAAAACAAGCCGAGCTTATTAACAGCAATTTTTAAATATCGATAATTTATATGGAATAATATTCATATAATTAAGACACTACGAAATAAATTTGTAATTTATAAAAGTCAATAAAATTAAACTTCAGTCCTATGTTACAGACGCAGAGTTCCCTTAGATTTTATGAAATCCCTGAAATTCCCTAACATTTCCCTGATTTTTCCAGGTAAAATGTAATTTCCTGAGGGTTCCAGGCTTTCTGAAAGAATCGCCACCCTGTACATGGATGAAACTAGGAGGAGGCAAAATTCTGAAAGCAGAGAGATACTTGTACAACAAAGAATTCTCAGGAGAGTGTTGAGATTTCGAAGAACAGGAGGTGATCAAATAGAAGGCGAGCGAATTGAGAACGGTACAACTACGACCGAGAGGATCTCTGACACCATCAGGAAAAGAAGGAGCATGTTCTCGGACACATCCTTAGAATGTACCATGAAAGAGTGATACATCAGATAACGAAGTTTCTTGTGAATAAGAGAAGGGAAGTATGCTGTACCGAAGTGGGAGTAGAGGAGACCGAGATTTACAAAAGGTTAAATTTGAAATAAAGTAAGCCTCTGTAGTTCAGTGGCTGGTGTGCTGGGCTGCTATGCGGAAGACCCGGATTCGGTTACCGGTACTGCCAGGGATTTTTCTTTGGCGGGAGGAATAGAACAGAGTTCACTGTACCTCGTGATGCCAATTGAGGAGCTACTTGAGTAAGTGGCGGCTGCTAGGCCAAGAAAGTCGAGCGATCCAGGTCGCATCCCCATGATGCCATTCACATAGAATGAAACGTCGGTCAGTCGGTCCCGATTCGCCCATCAGGTCCAGAACGCAGAGTTTTGCTCGCTTACTTCAAATAAAAACACAGGCTGACATAGATTTCCAGGAAATCGTTAGCCTCAGGACAAAAATAAAAAAAGTAAAGAGACAGGAGAAAAATGCAAGGAATATGAAACACGGTTTCCTTTATCCATGAACGACGTCTTGAAGCATCGATTCTTTTCTTTTCCGGCTTTCCCACAGTCCATGTCTGATTATCATACGGTGATCTGCTCCAAACTTACTATTCAGAAATTTTTTACTCGACAACAGACCCCATAACGTTATAGTGGACGGCGAATGTTCCACAGAACTGAAACTGCCAACGGGTGTGCCCCAAGAATGTGTAGTAGGGCCTCTAATGTTTTCAACCAATATCAACGATTCATTAGATAATGTCAGCAGAAATATAAGATTGTTCTCTGAAAAAGCTGTTGTGCAGAGGAATGATTTGTCGTTGGACGATCTTTAGCAATTGCAGGAAGACAGACAAAATTGACACTTGGTGTAACGAACGCGTGTTCTCTTTAAATGTGGATACGTATGAAGCAATGTCTGCAAAAAAGGGAAAGAACCCGATAATATCTGTTTACAAGTTTAGTGGTGAACATTTTGAGCAAAGTGTGTGTTATACGTGTTTAAACGCAATACTAATAACATGTATGAAATGGGACGCGCACTTAAAGTCAGTATTAGTTAAGGCGAATGAAAGACTTAGATGCAGTGGGTGGGTTTGGGGAAAATACAATGTATATGTAAGCGAAATCAAATACAAGATAGTGTGAACGGTTGTAGAGTGTTGGTTCCCCGATGGATTGCTTATTAAGTAGCAAACAGAGATCAACGTATTCAGAGAGGCTCCAAGATGGTGTAGTCCATACGAAAATGTAACAGAAACGTTCGGGGAGCTTAAAAGGGAATCGTTGGAAGAAGGACGACGTAGTTCATGCAGGTGTCTGAAGGTATGCCGACACTGAGACCTGCAGACACCGAAGATTTGCGGATACAATCAGTCCACGGAAGGGTCTGAAGCGATGGTCACCCTGTCCCCTCCCTCACCTCATATCACACTATCAAGGCTTCGCGTCCGTACCTTACCCGACACCACCAGTACATCAGGGGACACCACGCGTTCAGTATTTATTAACAATACTATACTGTCAATACAATGAAGCCACCATGACATCAGATATTCTGTCAGTATTTTCATTTGGCAACTCGATTTCAAGAAGCCAAGATGTCGAACAACCAATAGTTTGTCGGTATATTATTAAGTATTTGATAAGCTCCAAGAGGCATCGAACTTCAGTGAGCAAATTAACAAGGTGTATTTCGTTCTTTTTCTCATCCATTCACGCATCCATTTTTTTAGCCATAGTTAATGAAACAACAGGACACGCTGAATCGTTGTTCGACAGCTTGGCTTCTTGAAATCGCGTTGCCAAATGAAAATACTGACATAAAGCTTTCACGGTGTGGGTGGCTTGAGTATTCTGAAATACTGCAAATATAGTGCTTTTAATAAATATTGAATTTGTGGAAGCCCCGTATGTACTGATGGTGTCAGGAAAGATGCAGACACGGCGGCTTGAAAATGGGGATTCGCGGACATCACCAGCTCGAGAAAGACCTTCCCACGTTCTAAGGGATTGGTGCCGAAGCTACCTGGTAAAAATCCTATCCACAATTCACTGGCAAACCATACTGTTTTGCAGGTTTCCATTTCCGCATTTCTCCAGCATTTATGGTCACCACCTGTCCACATTTTGCAGGAGGAGTCCCCACATTTTTGGAATAGCCCCGTGTCCCTACATGAGGTTGACGGAGAACCTTCAAGTCACCACTTTTTTCGTTTACATTATTGAGTTTTACCTTTTTATATCATACAGCATAATTTTTAATTTCATGCTCTTAAATTAATTTCATGCTCTTAAGTTTATCATCTTATTCTTATTAGTCAAAGCCAATATGTGTAAAATACATGACGAAGCAACTAAACAACAGGTTTAAAAGTCAACTGTTTCATCACCTCGTTTACATAACAGATGGTAAAGGAAGATTAAGGTTTAACTTCCCATCGACATCGATATCATTAGAGACAGCGCAGAAGCTCGGATTGATTCAAGGATGGGGAAGGAAATTGGCCGTCGCCTTTCAAAGGAACCGACCCGACATGTGTTTGGACCGATTAGGGAAATCAACGGAAAACCTAATTCAGGACGGCTGGCCGCGGGTTTGAACCGTCAGCCTCCCGAATGCGAGTCGAGTGTGCTAACCACTGCACCACCTCACTCTGTTATAACAGTTGGTGTTGAAGAGGGTTGAATTTATGGAGTGACCCAGTACAGGAGTATCGACATATTCTGTACTTTTGCTGTTCCATAAGGTTACTAAAATTGTAGCCAGAAACTTATTAAAGACAGTGAAATTTTTATTAACGATAGTGCAATTTGTGTTTTATATTCCTGTGAGCCTGTACTTTTGCTGTTCCATAAGGTTACTAAAATTGTAGCCAGAAACTTATTAAAGACAGTGAAATTTTTATTACCGATAGTGAAATTTGTGTTTTATATTCCTGTGAGCAACGCACACATAGAAAGAGTGTTTTCCCTGATTAGAAACTTGAGAAGTGATATGAGCTAAACGAACATCAGTGAAGAATGTGTACTGTAAACTTCTTGTTAAAATCAACTACGTATAATATCAGCCGGTCAGAGTTATACAGTGATATTTTGCACGAGAAGAAACTTCTAAAAGATCGCTACATCAAACAGTAAGTACGTCTGTTAGTTCCAGCGCCAGCTTTTTTGATTTTGACCAATGTATAAGGTAAAAACTGCTATCTTTTAAATATTTTAAGTTTCAAATTTGTTATTTATAGTTACGTTTTGGTTTGAGGATAAAAACTGACGAATGTTACTAGCAATTGCACATTTAACATATTAAGTGCTATCTTTTCTTTGAAGTGTCCCGACTTTAGGCCTGCCAAATGGGACTATGTGCTGAATTTTTACCTGCTAAACGTGGCAATACTACCGGCATTCGCCCACGTGAAACGCTGTTGGGTAAGTTTAGAGAACGTGTGTTCAAAGAAGTCTGTGCGACCTCTCTGGTGTCACCATCGTACATCCTGGGTAGGGATCATGAAGATCGAGACATTAGAACGCAGGCATAGGCATATAGATTTATTTAGGCGTACAGACTTATTTATCCATTTCTCAAATAAGCGAATGGAATAGGAAAGAAAATGCTGTCCAGTTGTACCGTCTGCCACGAACTGTGCAGTGGCCTGCGAAGTATATACTGGGTGATCAAAAAGTCAGTATAAATTTGAAAACTTAATAAACCACGAAATAATGTAGATAGAGAGGTAAAAATTGACACACATGCGTGGAATGACATGGGGTTTTATTAGAACAAAAAGAAAAAAAGGAAGTATTGCTAGACGCCTGAAAGATCTCTTGCGCGTGTCGTTTGGTGATGATCGTGTGCTCAGCCGCCACTTTCGTCATGCTTGGCCTCCTAGGTCCCTAGACGCCAGTCCGTGCGATTACTGGCTTTGGGGTTACTTGAAGTCGCAAGTTTATCGTGATCGACCGACATCTCTAGGGATGCTGAAAGACAACATCCGACGCCAATGCCTCATCATAACTCATGACATGCTTTACAGTGCTGTTCACAACATTATTCCTCGACTGCAGCTATTGTTAAGGAATGATGGTGGACATATTGAGCATTTCCTGTAAAGAACATCATCTTTGTTTTGTCTTACTTTGTTATGCTAATTATTGCTATTCTGATCAGATGAAGCGCCATCTGTCGGACATTTTTTGAACTTTTGTATATTTTTGGTTCTAATAAAACCCCATGTCATTCCAAGCATGTGTGTCAATTTATACCTCTCTATCTACGTTATGCCGTGATTTATTCAGTTTTCAAATTTATACTGACTTTTTGATCACCCGGTATGTTCGTGTAGGAAGTATGAGAAGGAAAGAATACTGAATAAAGCTAAAGACCAGAAGAAAAGAAGTTGATCCAAATTAACGTGGTGCTCAGATGGTGAAAAGGAAATGAGGGAGAAACGACGTGTCTCGAAAGACTTCACAGGCGGCGTAGCTGAAGGCCCGTAGAATCTTGAGCTTTTATGGTCCGCTCAAAACTGCTTTCGTTAGATCGCGCGACGAATTCGGCAAGGTCCTTGTCGACGCGTTCACCTCGAGCGCTCTAAGCGCCTCTTTGTGCGCACAACCGCGCTGGAGGGGCGCGCGGCTGCGTGCCGCAGGTTCCCGTCCTTTGATCCGGCGCCGGGAAGCCCCGCCACGGCGAGGGGCGTGGTTTCCGCGTGCGCCCGCCACGTGCCCGCCGCCTCTGACCTCCCACTCGCGCATTATCAGCCACATCGCTCACTCCCTGAGCACCCTCTAATAACGACATCTCTGCGTGTCGCCTCGCCCGCGTGCCGCCACACAGTGCTAGGAAAGCAGTAGTCCAATTACTCATTCAGTCTCTAAAATTTGGATCTCCGTTGAACTGACACCCCTATCTGGCATTTCGTCCACAGTGCCTCCACCACAAATACTGCAATGCTTTTGCCTCGTCGGCGATAATATGAGAGTATACGCAACGGAAATTTTGCACGATATGAGGAAAAGCTACCATAAATTATTACAATCATCTTGATGTCTCTAATTGTCGGGTACCCTCAGACGCACTATTTATGTTCGTATTTCTTAATTTTCCCGTGCAATCTGGCTGGCTATCGATTGTTGATACCAAACAGTTTGAAAGCATAAGAAAAATATATCACTGACGGCATCAATAGGCTACAGAGAAGCTCTCGCTTGTGAGCGCACGACTATGTACTTGTGTGGAAAAAACCGCCGAGAGCGGACACGCATTGCACAATTTCAGTGTCAAATGTATTCTTCGTACCTCATGGCGGACAGTCTATTGCGATTTTTGTTCAGCTTAATTGAATGCTGGATGATTTAACTGATGCAATGCCGTTCGTAATACTGTCCTCATATCGCAACCTTCACTATCCGAGTTATTATCAACCAGTCACTGAACTGACGAAGGAGAAGACAGAAGTAACGTCACGAGCTGCTTACACATTTCATCATTGCGGTTGACTTGAAATGGAGTTTGTGATGAGGAAAGAATTGGTGATAAGTAACGTGACGGTGTTGAGACGCGCAACTAGGTACACACAGATAAGAATATGTACAGATAATCGGCCTTCAGTTTGAAATCCGGATTTCGTTCACAATGCATTCCCAGTCCTCTGGAGACTGATGCGGAGGTTTTTGACATTCACATTCCGTCACTATCTGTATGTAGCAGTTAGCGTAGTTCCTGCTACACATTCATGGATCAATCACAAGACGACACTATTGTGGCTTACTTAACGTTAAAAGCATAGTTCCTGCTACACATTCATGGATCACTGACAAGACGACACAATTATGGCTTACTTAACACAACTTTAAAAGCTATTTGTATGATAATTTCCTATAATTATATCGCTCTGTAGGTGTAATGGGAGTAGTGAAAATTTTAGTATAAAAACATGGACGAAATAGTATTTAGAACGTGAAGCTCTCTGCAGGGTTCGAAACGCGTTGCTAATAAATTCTAGATCTGAGACTGAACAAGGTTATTTTAATATTAACGGTGTTTAAGACAGAACGTGTGGCACCATTCAAAATGTGGACTACGCTCTAAAAACGACGCCGCTTAAGTGCACCGGCGGGTTGCGTCAGAAATAATGTGACAGCACAGAGGGGCGCCTCCCAGGTGGCTGACGGCGTTTAAGCGTCGCAGTGTAGCGCAAGGGGTCCTCATGAATAGGGCTAATCCCCCGCTGCAGACAAGCGACAGCGCACTCCTCCCCCCCTCCACCCGCCACAGTGCGAGTGGGGTGTGCCGGCTGACTGCAATGACGTAACGCTGTTGTGGCGAGTGTCAGGGCTCTGCCAGGTACGGCGGCCGCTGTGTACGCACCGGACCGCTGCCAGGTGGCTGCCAAATTGGCACAGGTTGCTCCCGTGTCGTGCACGGCACACGCCGCCAAGTGCCAGTCTGGTAATTTTCAGTTTACGTCCACCGAACTATTTTACCGTCGTGCCAGCTCGGAAAAGTTACACAAGAAAACGGCAATACTTTTCCGAAAGAAATTGGGTGTATCTTCATTGAAAACCGAAAACAGCAGTATTTTACACTATTCCGTCCCCGAGGTAACGTCCAAGTGTAGAGGGACACGACACCAGTTCATCACTTGAAAATCTTGAATTTTTTTTTTTTTACATCGACTTTCATATTTCTGTACCACTGGTCTAATTACGTATGATACATCGCACCGTAATGTTATTCTGTACGACAGTCTCACTGGCAATGAATTCAGGCAATTATCAGTCGAGTATTCCTCAGCTACAGCACACAGGGGACTGCTGACTAACGTATCCACTCTTTACGTTGGTATGTCTCGATGGACATTCTTTTCATTCAGACCTCTTGCCACACGACGTTTTCTGTGAAATAATGCTACAGATCGAGTGCTTGTGGTGTACCGGCTGTGAGACAGGAAGCGGGGCTAAGCGTGAGGGAGCGCACGAGGATTCGAGCGCACCGTCCGCCGGCACCCTGAAGGTGCCGTGGCAGCGGCTAGCGGCTGACCGGTGGTGGCGGCGCCGGCGGCGACGGGGTGCGTGGCCGAGACGCGCGCCCACCGGCAATCGATAAGGCGGAAAATGCGGCGTGCGCGGCGCGTGTGTGCCTGCCTACCTGGAGCCAGCCAGACGAGCAGCACGAGGAGCATGGCGGCCCGCGCCCGGCTAGCGGCCCGCGCTCTCGCCGCCCCGCATCGCCGCGCGCCACCGCCGCCGCCGCCTGGCACTGGGACCGTAGTCGCGGCTCGCCGCCGCCTCGCTTCTGCTGGCGCTGCCCCCGGCACGTCGACCGCTCCTGCTGGCTGGCGACCGCTGCGTCCCGCGCCGCCCGGCGTACTGGTGCGAGCCGCCGCGACGGTCCGCGCCGCCCCCCACCCCACCGCCGCCGCCACGACCCCCACCCCCTACCGGCGCCGCCGCCGCCGACGGGCGCGCACTGCTCCCTAGCGGCTGGACGGCGCACCAACCAATCAATGGAGCCTCGCCACAGGCCGGCGCCAGGGGAGTTGCGACTCTCAAGAAAACTGGAAGACCTCGGTCGTGGTGAATCACAATTACCTCTGACCCGCCATCCGCACCGGCGACCTTTACGGTCAGCTAGCTGTGGTGCTCTCCGATCGATGGAGACGCTAGGAACTAGCCGAGTGTTTCACGCCAATTCTCACCAACGCTCTTCGTTACAACTACGAACTTATCTATACGTGAGCATTTGGTGATTTCATCCTCTCTGTTATGTATCAAAACCTTCCCCTTCTGGGTATCTTCGACGAAACTGCTTTCTTCGCCATACAATTCAGCCTCCATTTAATCCAACGATCCCCTCAATGACTCACGTCCCAGGAAACATTCCTCACACACAAATAAAGAAAAGATGTTATGTGGACATGTGTCCGGAAACGCTTAATTTCCATGTTTTAGTTTCGTCACTATGTACTGTACTTCCTCGATTCACCGCCAGTTGGCCCAGTTGAAGGAAGGAAATGTTGACTTCGGTGCTTGTGTTGACATGCGACTCATTGCTCTACAGTACTAGTATCAAGCATATCAGTACGTAGCATCAACAGGTTAGTGTTCATCACGAACTTGGTTTTGCAGTCAGTGCAATGTTTACAAATGCGGAGTTGGCAGATGCCCATTTGATGCATGGATTAGCACGGGGCAATAGCCGTGGCGCGGTACGTTTGTATCGAGACAGATTTCCAGAACGAAGGTGTCCCGACAGGAAGACGTTCGAAGCAATTGATCGGCGTCCTAGGGAGCACGGAACATACCAGCCTATGACTCGCGACTGGGGAAGACCTAGAACGACGAGGGCACCTGCAATGGACGAGGCAGTTCTTCGTGCAAATGACGATAACCCTAATGTCAGCGTCAGAGAAGTTGCTGCTGTACAAGGTAACGTTGACCACGTCACCGTATGGAGAATTCTACGGGAGAACCAGTTGTTTCCGTACCATGTACAGCGCGTGCAGGCCCTATCAGCAGCTGATTGGCCTCCACGAGTACACTTCTGCGAATGGTTCATCCAACAATGTGTCAATCCTCATTTCAGTGCAAATGTTCTCTTTACGGATGAGGCTTCATTCCAACGTGATCAAATTGTAAATTTTCACAATCAACATGTGTGGGCTGACGAGAATCCGCACGCAATTGTGCAATCACGTCATCAACACAGATTTTCTGTGAACGTTTGGGCAGGCATTGTTGGTGATGTCTTGATTGGGCCCCATGTTCTTCCACCTACGCTCAATGGAGCACGTTATCATGATTTCATACGGGATATTCTACCTGTGCTGCTAGAACATGTGCCTTTACAAGTACGACACAACATGTGGTTCATGCACGATGGAGCTCCTGCACATTTCAGTTGAAGTGTTCGTACGCTTCTCAACGATTCGGTGACCGATGGATTGGTAGAGGCGGACCAATTCCATGGCCTCCACGCTCTCCTGGCCTCAACCCTCTTGACTTTCATTTATGGGGGCATTTGAAAGCTCTTGTCTACACAACCCCAGTACAAAATGTAGAGACTATTCGTGCTCGTATTGTGGATGGCTGTGATACAATACACCATTCTCCAGGGGTGCATCAGCGCATCAGGGATTCCAGGCGACGGAGAGTGGATGCATGTATCCTCGCTAACGGAGGACATTTTGAACATTTCCTGTAACAAAGTGTTTGAAGTCACGCCGGTACGTTCTGTTGCTGTGTGTTTCCATTCCATGATTAATATGATTTGAATAGAAGTAATAAAATGAGCTCTAACATGGAAAGTAAGCGTTTCCGGACACATGTCCACATAACATATTTTCTTTCTTTGTGTGTGAGGAATGTTTCCTGAGAGTTTGGCCGTACCTTTCTGTAACACCCTGTATATAAAAACACAATTATTATAGGTTCAGTCCGTGAGATCTCCACGTATCTGTTCACAACAAAAATCATCACCACACTGAACACTGAAATATTTACCCCAAACATAGGTTTAAAAAAATGTTCAAATGTGTGTTAAATCTTATGGTACTTAACTGCTAAGGTCATCAGTCGCTAAGCTTACACACTACTTAACCTAAATTATCCGAAGGACAAACACACACACACACATCCCCGAGGGAGGACTCGAACCTCCGCCGGGACCAGCCTCACAGTCCATGACTGCAGCCCCCTAGACCGCTCGGTCAATCCCGCGCGCAAAGCCGGCTGCTGTGGCCGAGCGGTTCTAGGCACTTCAGTCTGGAACCGCGCGACCGCTACGGTCGCAGGTTCGAATCCTGCCTCGCGCATGGATGTATGTGATGTCCTTAGTTTGGTTAGGTTTAAGTAGTTCTAAGTTCTGCGGGACTGATGACCTCAGATGTTAAGTCCCATAGTGCTCACAGCCGCGCGCAAACATAGGCTCAAGAGTCATCCTGTAGTGTCTAATCATCCAAAAGGTGTCCTGTTTTTAGGGTGGGGCATGGTGGTGGTCGTCGATTTACCCACTGGTTTAACACGTACTGCCACGACTTCCTCTCCTGGACGTCATCTCAGAGTTTCACTTACATCCACGGACCTCAGTTACTTGGTGAAGATATACTCAAAGAGAAAAAAGACCCACCACGAAGGAATCATCTGAATAGAACGGAAATCGCTACTTGTGATGTACATGTACAGACAAATTAACGACTACAATTTCAGAAAAACTGGATAATTTGTTCAAGAGAAAGAGCTTCAACAGTTGAGCCAGTCCATAACGTGTTCGTCCACCAGTGGCCCTTAAGCACAACACTACGTCGACGATATTCTACTCCCCGTTTTGTTGCCATCTTTGGCAAGCCATACTGGGCTTATGTTTCAGCAAGATAATCCTCTCCACATATATACACACAGGGCGAAAGTTTCTACTGCTTGTTCTTGTGCTTGTCAAACCCTTCCTCGGTCACCAAGGTCGTCGGATCTCTCCCCATCTGAGAATTTTTGGAGCATTCTGAGCAGGACTCTACAACCAGCTCGCGATTCTGACGATCTAACGCGCCAATTGGTCAGAATTTGGCACCATAGTACCATATCCCTCAAGAGGACATCCAACAACTCTGTCAATCAATTACAAGCCGCGTAATTGCTTGCATAAGAGCCAGAGATGGAACAAGGCATTACTGTCTTCCTCAATTTGTGAAGCTTTCTCTTGAATAAATCATGCAGTTTTTCTAAAATTGACATCCTTCGTTTATCTGTACATGTACGACACGTCTACCTATTGGCATCCCATTGAGATAATTTCTTCGTGGTGCATCGTTTTACTTTTTCTTTTTTTGTCTTAGAGTGCATCCCACACCTTTGTGATGTAGGTGTAGCGTCCTTGGCTGGTAACGAAAAAGTTATGGCTCTCAGTTCTGTTTGGGTCACCGCATAAATTTTGAATAAAAGTCATCATTAACTTCGCTGCCAATGACTTCATTTATGAGAAGTCACCCGCGTTCTAGCAACAGTCTTATCGAGTAGCGTGGAAGCTGACTGACGTTGGATCGTCCTCCTTCCCTTCGGGTGCGAAACTGCGGAAGAATCAGTAATGATTAACGACGTGAGGCAGTGGAAACCCCTGAAATAAAGATGTGTAATACACTACTGGCCATTAAAATTAGTACACCACGAAGATGACGTGCTACAGACGCGAAATTTAACCGACAGGAAGAAGGTGCTGTGATATGCAAATGATTAGCTTTTCAGAGCATTCACACAAGGTTGGCGCCGGTGGCGACACCTACAAAGTGCTGACATGAGGAAAGTTTCCAACCGATTTCTCATACACAAACAGCAGTTGACCGGCGTTGCCTGGTGAAACGTTGTTGTGATGCCTCGTGTAAGGAGGAGAAGTGCGTATCATCACGTTTCGACTTTGATAAAGGTCGGATTGTAGTCTATCGCGATTGCGGTTTATCGTATCGCGACATTAGTGCTTGAGTTGGTCGAGATCCAATGACTGTTAGCAGAATATGGAATCGGTGAGTTCATGAGGGTAATACGGAACGCCGTGCTGGATCCCAACGGCCTCGTATCACTAGGAGTCGAGATGACAGCCATCTTATCCGCATGGCTGTAACGGATCGTGCAGCCACGTCTCGATCTCTGAGTCAACAGATGGGGACGTTTGCAAGACAACAACCATCTGCACGAACAGTTCGACGACGTTTGCAGCAGCATGGACTATCAGCTCGGAGTCCATGGCTGCGGTTACCCTTGACGCTGCATCACAGACAGGAGCGCCTGAGATGGTGTACTCAACGACGAACCTGGGTGCACGAATGGCAAAACGTCATTTTTTCGGATGAATCCAGGTTCTGTTTACAGCATCATGATGGTCGCATCCATGTTTGGCGACATCGCGGTGAACGCACATTGGAAGCGTGTATTCGTCATCGCCATACTGGCGTATCACCCGGCGTGATGGTATGGGGTGCCATTGGTTACAAGTCTCGCTCACCTCTTGTTCCCATTGACGGCACTTTGAACAGTGGGTGTTACATTTCAGATGTGTTACGACCCGTGGCTCTACTCTTCATTCGATCCCTGCGAAAGCCTACATTTCAACAGGATAATGCACGACCGCATGTTGCAGATCCTGTTCGGGCCTTTCTGGATACAGAAAATGTTCGACTGCTGCCCTGGCCAGCTCATTCTCCAGATCTCTCACCAATTGAAAACGTGTGGTCAATGGTGGCCGAGGAACTGGCTCGTCACAATACGCAAGTCACTATTCTTGATGATCTGTGGTATCGTGTTGAAGCTGCATGGGCAGCTGTACCTGTACACGCCATCCAAGCTCTGTTTGACTCAATGCTCAGGGGTATCAAGGCCGTTATTACGGCCAGAGGTGGTTGTTCTGGGTACTGATTTGTCAGGATCTATGCACCCAAATTGCGTGAAAACGTAATCATATGTCAGTTCTAGTACAATATATTTGCCCAATGAATACCCGTTTATCATCTGCATTTCTGCTTGGTGTAGTAATTTTAATGGCTAGTAGCGTATATGCCTTGAAATGTGTCCTCTTGATACAGAAATTTTTTCAAAGGGAAAAAATCCTCCAGCTAAGCGACATGCAAAAATGCAGTGATTTACAAATTCACATGTGTATATTGCCGTGTCAGGACGGCCCATTCCAACAGCGAGGGGACTATCTTCCTATGCTTATAGAGTGCATTACCTTTTGTAAGAAATAGCTCGTGGTCTGAAAAGACAAAGGAAACTAATAACAATTATTCCCATCGTCTTAAAAATGGCAATTTTCCAGGCCAATGTGTTTGGTTGTCTGCCGTCGTTGTTCAGTGAATCTCGACCGTGACAGTTTGATAAAATTCTTACACCGAAGAAAGTAAAAGTTAATTTAATCGGGCTTCAATATTGACACAGGCAGGTTCTTTCTCTATTACGAGAAAGAATAACGAAAGAGCAATAATGAAGGTCAAATCGTTTGGTCGTTGAACAATCCGGCTCCAGCCGTTTAAAGACGTTCTCTGCAAATCATAATGTTATTCTGGTAATGGAAGTAAGGTATTTCATCTAGTACTACGAAATTAAACATGGTGCGAGAATTAATGATAACGTACTATTCCGTAAGCAGAGTGTACACGCAACTTACATGTTGCTTCCAAAATGATAAGACAGAGAACGAAAGTTAAGTAACGAAGTCACAAAGGAATAGGAAGCATAAGATTGTTAAAAGAAGATAATGTAGCATGTGGCTAGTCGCTCAGGATCTCGATTTTAGTCATATAAATATGTATATAGACAATGAACTATTAAATCCAGCGTACGTATGCGAAAATTAGTTCTGTCACGTATTTTAGTTGATGATTAAAAAGAAATTCTCTAAGCTACAGGATATGTGGACTGTAATGACCGTCCTATTGGCGAAAGATCTGCAGGAGGAGAATGCCAAGGGACAGGTGACCATGAGAAAGTCGAAGAGTGTAGGCTAATATTAACAGCAGCAGAAAATTGTGTAACGGGAGGAGGATTAGTCATGCATAGGAAAGTAGTGTCACACCCGTACCGATATGAACCCTGCGCCACTGGTAGAACTATTAAAGCTCCAACACCTCCAATCCACTGTAAACTACGTTGCTGCGATTAATTTGTGGAAATTTTGCACTTTTGTAAGTATGTTTGATAAAAATAAAGCATTATTGACCAGTTTGCTTAAATGAACTGTACTGATGAAAAATATTGCGTATAACGAATTACATGTACATATCATCGTAGTTAACAAATTGGAAATGCTATAAGCTTTTCAAAAGAACTGACAGTGAAACAAAATTTATACTCGTATCTTATGAATTACAGTGGCTACTGATTTTTTGCTCCTCATACATTATTAATAGTTCATAAATAATCAATAACAATGGAATAAAGGCTGTAATAATTGAAAAAATATCGCTGCCCAGGCTTTGTGATTTTGTTATGATTTTATTTTGCATTTCCTTTCTTTGAACGGAGAAAAATCATGATTATGACGCTGACGATAGCCAGTAGCAGACCGTACATTTATTTACACGAGTGTTCAACGTAGATTAAAGTGACCAAATCATTTTCGGAGGAATTCGAGACAAAACCAGCCGGGCTCCAATGGACCCTCTCCCCCCCCCCCCCCTCAACTGTACACTAGTTTTTAATTTTTTATATTAATCTTTTGTTAATACGTTTTTTATCTTATGATAGCCTATTTCCTACTAGTAAATAGGAAAAAACAAATTTACGCAGATTATTTCTAGAATATCAGGTTAATTGATGATATTTAATATATACAGTAAAAAATAATTTTTTCAAGTTGAAATGCCTGGAACTGCAACAACAGTACAACTATTCTTTAACCACAGTGCCGCTCAAAATATCAAAATAAACGATTCTGTCAGTGTATCAATATCAAGAGCGATCTTACGATAGTTTTTGGGGGGAGGGGGGGGAGGGAGTCGGAAAGTTCCTTGGCTACGGAGTATTTTTAATATTTTGGAAGACGAATGGTGACTTGCAAGCAGCAATTCAAAAGCTCCGGTTCCGACTGTGCTAAATACCTGCATAATACCGAATTTTCAAACATTTTCTTGAAAGAAGAATTGAGTGCACTAAATTTTATCCTTTCCTTGGGAGTTAGGAGCCTAGGCGGTGATCCTCCTTGTTCCTCGGTAAGGGTGCCATTGATGATACTTTGATTAGATGGGACTACGGAGGTCAGAGAAACAAGCTTAACGATATTAATTTATCGTGTAGTACTCTGTTTAATCGAGCAAAATATTAAAGAAAAAGCTTATAGAAGTTCATAAAATGTATTTAAAAACTGAATTTCTGGACTTTTGAGAGTCTCGAAACAATTTTTGGGACACCGTATGTTGAAACGTTCTTTAGAAAAACTAATCCTTACGATTACGTTGAATGAATATCTGAACTGTGGAATGGATACAAAAATTGAATTATCGTGTTGCGTGTTGTAACTGCAAGTGGTATGCTTACTCTGTGTTATTGTTAGTAAAAACTTTATACGAACTGATTGCGCAATGCAGATCCCAGGACCAATAAAGAAATACAGTCACTGTAAAATACATTCATCTCTCAGGTATTGAATCATCTCGTCCTGTTCAAAACTGGTAACTTTGGTCCCTGTGCACACAACAAATAAATTAAATTGTCTTACTTCTAAAGCAGCAACGGTGGAACGCGATATATTCTGGTCTCTCATAAAAAAGTATAAATGCTAGCTACAGGTTCAACAATGTGCAGTGCATGTCATAATACTCTGAAATGCACATGAAATTCTTTTGGTTGATAAACGAGAACATTTAAGAAAATCCAACTTCTTTAAAAAATATATGACCTGGACAGGGAGGCGGGACTGATTATGGTGAATTACTAACACGGAGCTTCTTTTAGCAAAATTATATTGCAAGTTAAGATTGGCTTTTCAAAAAAATCTCGTATTTGAAGTTACATTACCCACAGTTGATTCACAAACAATGAGATTTAAACAGCAAGTATTATCTAACCTCATTACACCAGTATAAATGCAGCTCATCAGATTACATATAGCTCTGTTAACAACTCTTAGAAGCATTACAAAAATGAAATATCTAACTAGCCTTTCTATCAAAACGGTTTACGTACGTTCCGGGGCTACTCAACAACCACAAATTATCAGTCAACTCATCTGTACTAACGCGCTGGCAAAAACAGAAATCTTAATTATTTAACATCTTTACCTTACTTGGACGAAGACTTCTGCTTGCAAGTTCAACAATACTGACATACCTAAATTAATGTAACACTTGGTGTCTTCACACAGCACACCACAAAAACTGCCTACTCCATCGTCTTTCAAAAATGGTTCAGATGGCTCTGAGAACTATGGGACTTAACTGCTCTGGTCATCAGTCCCATATAACTTAGAACTACTAAATCCTAACTAACCTAAGGACATCACATACATCATGCCCGAGGCAGGATTCGAACCTGCGACCGTAGCGTCGCGCGGTTCCAGACTGTAGCGACAAGAACTGCTCGGCCACTCTGGCCGGCTCCATTGTCTTTCCCTCACAGACAGGGACCTACAACAGAGTCAAGCGCTCTCTTACTCCAACACTATAATAATCTCAGACCAGAAGCAGTATCTCTAGGTCTGCTGTCTTTTACAAATGTGCCCCAGTATAGTCCTTCCAATGTTGTAATGAAAAGCTCGTTTTTTCCCAGAACGTCACTCTAACGTATATGGGTAAACTATAGGCGAGCGTTCAAATTAGATGGAGAATGGGCACAACAACTAACAAGTCTCATAATATTACTTTTCAGCCGCAGGAGATTTATTTTTCATTTACGCAGGAGATTTTACCTGTTAAAACTTAGCAGCAGCAAAAATGCTGCCTCGACAGCCAAATAAATTACATATCTTTCCCGCCTCGTTTCCTTGCTTCCTTCGTCGCCGCGTTTCACTCCAGTCCTCAGTCCATAGAAATCGACAAAAATTGGAAACCTTCAGTCAAATAACATATTTGAGTGAAGTAGCAGCAAGAAGTCCAGTGTAGAATATGAACAGCAGGCGTGGGAACGAAACACTACTGTTGCCATATGAACAATGTTAACGAAAGACATGTGTTCGGTTGTGGTCGTTTATTTACGATTGTACTCGGACGAAATGACGTGACAACAGCACGAGCTTATAATTGCGGTCAGCGGGAAAGAATTCTCCACGTAGGCCGAAGAGAGGAACACGAGTGGTAGGATGACTCCTGAAGCTCCCCCGATTGATTCTTAAACCGTATTTCTTTCTTGATTTTTTTTTCGGTCCGGTTTTGCACGCTCTCTGTGCCTGAGCCCTCGGCACGGGCTTATTTCACCACCCCATCGGTACGTATATGAGAAGGGCGGAGAATGAGTTACTGTGTACAATTCAGTGATAGGGCTGTTCCAATCGACCTCACAGCAAACCAATACCAATTCAGGTGTACATACCTGAGGTAACCCGGACATTAACCTCAACTTCATTGTAACCAGTTGTTTCCTGAAGTGCTCGTTTTATTTGTCTGCTAGAAATGTGATTGACACAGTAATAGATTCAGTATATTCGGGAAACGATGAAACAAAACATTTCGAGTTTTATGGGTAATGCGGGTGCACTCAGTCACAGCACAATCATGCCTGACATTTTTTTTCACCGACATCCCAGTTTTCATTCATAACAACGGCAACCTAAACTGCATCAGTGGTCGCACACGGAACCATTTCTACTTGGAGAACGCGACAATGTCCGGTCTGCTATTGCGTCTCTCGAGGCTTGCGAGAAAGACATGCCGCGGCGCATACGTCATGAAGGTAGGCCAAACTCGCCCAACCCAGCAGACAAACTGCGTTTCTACGCCAGTTTATTCGTAACTAGGTGCCTATGTACAAACGAGTATTGCATCTTCTACTGGAATCTATTATTATGGAGTCTTCCTGTTATTAGTCCTACAATGATCGGAAGTCCATGGGCCTCCTTATAATTTGTTACGGCTGTTCTGGGGCACAATAAAATTAAAATCATGCCAGAATGATTATCAGTTGCACAAGGCACCACTTCTTGTATGATATGTGGACTGTTAAGCAGTACAGACTAAATGCTATAAACAAGCCGTTATACCATTTATATCGAGTACTGGTCTTAAATTAAATTTTGTTTTAGTACTGTGAATCAGTAAGACTTCATAATAGCGGATTCCAGTAGAAGATGCAATTCTCGTTAAGAAGTACGAGCCCAGCTCCGACCAACTGGGATTTGAAAAGGAAATCCGTATGAAAGGAACCCTGGAAATTAGAGGTACCAAGACAGTTGTATCTAGACCAACTAGCATCAATGCCTTAAGGCATTCGTATACAATTATACTGATTGTTGGTCTGGATAGCAAATTGGCTGGAAAGATATTTATTGTGCTGCGAGAATTTTGTGGCATGCCCCCTTCGATTCTTACTCGTGTGCGTGATCTTGCAAGAACAGTAGGGAATATTTACGACACAGCAAGCAAGAGTGAGAAAATGGGGGTAAGAGAGCTACAACTGTGGTATGAGCACTGCTTTTGGCCAACTGCTGGTCAAAATAACTTGCTTTTGCTTGATTCCTGGCCTACTATAAGAATGACATTTCCTCAAAGCAAAATATTCCTGTTGAAAAGTATGTGACGTAGCAGCTCATACCACATGTAACCACTGGACAAATTCAGCCTCTCGTCCGTTATTTTTTCCATATCAATAAAATGTATTATCGCACTAATCTGCAGCATCGCCTTAAAGGACAGCCAGTTTCACGATAAGCTTCACAACAAACTGTTACGCATTCGGCTGCATGCCATTACCTTCTAGCAATTACCGTCCCCCCATTACACCAATGTGATTCTATATGCATTCTTTAAGAGTGGATACCTAGCTGAAGGTCATGCACCGTTTGTAACACCCAAGGAATTCGCCTTTGTTGTTGGTGGTGCGAACCTTTGTGACCACTATGGTTCGCCATTTTTCATTCGGTGTTCATGGCGCTAGTTAATGATTTGTTTTGAACATTTCTTGAATGTCGACGACTTTCTTTGCGAAGTGTCGTACAGGGTGATTATAATTAAAGTTAGCTTTCAAAACGCTGTAGAAATAACACCGCTGGTCAGAATGACGTCAAATTGCAACGGAATATTATCGGAGAAGGGGAAAAACGTATGGCAGAAGAAAAAAAATGCGAAAATTGACCAATAGATGCTGCTGTATGTATCAGAATACATAAATGAAAACACCTGTCATGTGCATGACCCATTGAAATTGGTATAAACACACCGGGCACACGGCTTTTCCTCCTTTACCGTCTCCAGCGTTCCCCATGACTGTCTCAATGGAGGATCGTTCTCTGCTTGTAAAGCTGTAATACAAGAACGATGACTGTGCACACGTCGCTCTGCAGAAAATCCGGACACTGAAAGGTTTGAAAAAAAGGCGTTGGTCCGCTGACTGCCGCGGGTCTGGAGAAAATGATTCGGAAATTCCGAAAGACGGGTTCTTTTGGTATGCAACCTGGTAGAGGGAGGAAACGAATTGATTCGACGTCAGTGGAAGCAGTGGCAACAGAAATGCAGGAGGAGACGAGTGGTGGTGTGCACACGTTTAGTGCACTGAGAATTGCCTGAACATTGGACATATCCGTGAGCACGGTGCGCAAAATCCTACGAAACACCCTTCTTTGCTATCCATTCAAAATTACCCATGTGCACGAATTGCTTCCGGTTGACCTGACAGCAAGAGAGATCTTTGCTTTAGAATTTCTTGCTCGTATAGAAGTGGACAATGATTGGCTGTGGAAGATTTTGTGGACAGACGAAGCCCACTTCCATCTGACAGGATATGTCAATACATAGAATTGTCGAGTATGGGCAACGAAAAATCCACATGAATGTCAAGCAGTACCACTCCATCCTGAAAAGGTCACTGTGTGGTGCGGGTTTATGGCATCATTTATCATAGGACCATATTTTTTCGAACAGACAGGTACTTCCGGCCTTGTTATCACTGGTAAGCGCTATGAGTGTCTTTTGCGCAACCACGCTCTCCAACAGTTGTGGATGGTATCATTTTTATGCAAAATGGCGCACCTCCGCACATTGCAAATCGGGTTAACCAGCTGCTGAAGCGCCATTTCGGAAATGCTAGATTTATCAGCCGCCATTTCCCTACAGCCTGGCCGTCCCAATCACCTGATCCTAATCCGTGTGACTTTTGGCTGTGGGCCTATCTGAAAGATGTTGTGTTCAGTGTTCCGACTGCAAACGTAGAAGGCCAACCGCTGTGACAGAGCGGTTCTAGGCGCTTCAGTCCGGAACCGCGCTGCTGCTACGGTCGCAGGTTCGAATCCTGCTTCGGGCATGGATTTGTGTGATGTCCTTAGGTTAGTTAGGTTTAAGTAGTTCTAAGTCTAGGGGACTGATGACCTCAGATTTTTAGTGCCATAGTGCTCAGAGCCTTTTGAACAGCGTATTGAACATGTTTTGCGCCAGTCACACAGAAATTAATAATCCAATTTGACTTTGACTGATGCGTTTGATGTGGTTTTTGGCCTCAGGACAATTAAAAATCGATGTGAGTGATGCTTTATATGCTGTTTTTGGGCTCAGGTCAATTTAAAACAGATTTTTCACATCGGATGTGATATGACCTTGCATGGTGGATGGGCTTACGTAACTAACAGTAGCACACCTGTACACTCATTCACACTGAGTAGTAAAGTTTGTTTAACGTTAAACGTGCAGCTTAGCCACTATTGTATGATTCATTTGTCATTTGTAGTCGACCACTATTAAATTATGACGCCTTACAGCGCCATTTATTGCTAAATTTTATAACTATTTATTTTTCTTCTCTCATACATATACCCCCTTCTCTGATAATATTCCGTTGCAATTTGACGTCATTCTGACCAGTGGTGTTATTTCTACAGTTGTTCGAAAGTTTAATTATAATTACCCTGTACATACATCCCATTCCGTAGAAGTTTGATCTCTGCACCTCCCGGACCCTAATTTTTTTCAAGCACTCCTGATGCACATGGTAAGTCATTAGCAGCTAATATTTTTCCTGTCATATTTGTTAACACATAAGTTTCAAATGAGTCTTACTAATGATTGTATTTGTGACATCACACTCAAGGGGTTTCTTACGAGTTCTGCAGTAAATTTTGGTAAGTAATAGCGAATACTCTTTTCAAAAGCCACAAGAGGAAGAAGTATACTTGAAAGAGGCCTGGAGGCACAGGAAGATACCAGCTGGACTACATCATGATCAGACAGGGGTTCCGAGAGCATTATTGGATTGCCAGGTGTAGCCAGGAGCAGATGCAGTCTCAGATCACTATTCCGTAATGATGAAGAGAGACAGGAGTTTGAGAGGATAGTTTATAAGAATCAACGTGGAAAGAAGAGAGATGCTGAAGTATTGAGCAATGGTGAGATGCGCTTAAGTTCTTTAACTCTTTCACCATATCATTTCCGGACTGTGACCGTCAGAGAATGTTGGTCACTGTTGTGTGTGACAGTGTCGGTTTCGCGGCTTCCGTGTACACGGATGTTGTCCCACCTGGAGACATGTGAGCAGTCTTTGCTTAAACCGGCTGAATGGTGGTGGTCTTGCTCAACATGTCGGTTTGCAAAGGCCAGTTTTCCCGCCGGATGTCTGGCGTTTCCTGATAAAATTTAGGCAGCAGTACTTTACCCTAGTAATACGACCATTAACAAGGCATGGACAGTCTCAGTGCCTTCTTGTTGCTCTGGTGGGTGATTGACACAATGGCCTTCATGTTAAAATACACAGCGGAAAAGAATTAAGAGTAAATTTTCTGAAACCCTGTCATTTTCTCCCATTGCGCCGCGCAGGTTTGAAATGTAGTTCAAAGGTGACATAATTTCTCTGTAATGGTGCAAATGTGTAGCGCACTGCAGCGGCACCATCATGCTCGACATCGCTACAGAAGCAAGCTGTCGGCACAAGCGAAGAAAAGGCCAAAGCTTAGGAGCCCTTGTAAGGTGTAAGGAGAGTTACTAATATCACACTGGCACCGAATTTCACAACAATTCTGCCCTAAGCACCACGCACGAGCCACACCGTGGGAAGGTCGTCAGCCCCGGCCACTTTATCCACATCTGACTCCTTCTGTTGACGTCACTGCAAAGGGGATCAAAACTGCGAATCCCAGCGTTGAAATCAAGCCATTTTTTTACGAGTGGCTAAGAAAAATATTTCAGATTCCGCATATCCGCAAGCAGCCGCTAGAGCTGCACCATAGCGCCAACCAAGTGAAGGGCGTCAGAGGGTTTGTCTGCCCACAGGAGCCTAAAAGCAGTCTACCGTTTTGTCTGTACAGGTACATTTTTAAAGTGCTCAAGAAAAATGTTCGGGTGGCCCGAGAGTGTTGTCGAAGTAGGGGGTAGGGGTTATGGCCATTTTACTCACGCATGTGTGTCACATCCTACATGACCACGCGAATGGAGGGCGCGACACCGGAGGCTGAAAAAGCATAAACACCCTCTCTTACTTACTACAGTGAAAGGGCGGCGGCGGTGGTTAGTGTTTAACGTCCCGTCGACAACGAGGTCATTAGAGACGGAGCGCAAGCTCGGGTTAGGGAAGGATTGGGAAGGAAATCGGCCGTGGCCTTTCAAAGGAACCATCCCGGCATTTGCCTGAAACGATTTAGGGAAATCACGGAAAACCTAATTCAGGATGGCGGGAGACGGGATTGAACCGTCGTCCTCCCGAATGCGAGTCCAGTGTGCTAACCACTGCGCCACCTCGCTCGGTACAGTGAAAGGGATCAAGTCATGCTCACCAAGGCTGAAGCTCCACGATGTTCTGAGACAAGGGTTGTATCATCTGGAGGTTGTCAGCAGTGTCAAAGATTGGCAAGATGTTGTTCTGTTGCAAGTCGCTACAAACTGTCGTTTTCGACCACGAAAGGTGTGTAAATGAACGCGCTAAGGGAAGGTGTCGTTTCGTTAACGGTTTTATGCCTTTTTCTGGGGCCTTCTTATGTAGACTCTGAGCGACGGTGCGTCTGAAATGTTTCCTCAGCCACCCATCAGAAAACCACGTGATTACAGTGATAGGCTTCGCGGTTCTGACCTCTAGCGCAAAGTTATCAAGAGAAGTGGTTAGATACTTCCATGGTGGCTTTGGGCAGAATTGTGGTGAAATTTGGTATCAGAGTGACCATTAACCCATCTTACACAACATTTGAGCTTCTGAGCTCTGGCCTTTTTTTCGCATGTTCGAACCGTCGCCGAGTCCTAGGGCACCATGCTTTTTTACCGTAACAGAGAAAGATTGCAGGCACCTTTGAGTCAAATTTCAGACTCCTGCGTCTCAGTAGGAGAAAACGACTGGGTTTAAAAAACATTTAATTCTTTAGCTCAGTGTAACCTGGTGGAGCGTTCGTAGTGAGTGAAGTTGAAGTGTTATTTGCCAGTCCTGGTGGGGTGCAGAGGCGAATTATGAGCCCTCAGGGACGCAGATGGTGTGGAGGTGTATATACCGGAAGTCTTTAGTCAAGGGTAAGTACAGTTGTTCCCCTGCGTAGAAGTGGGAAGCGTCTTTCAGCATCGTGTTTTCACGTCGGGTATTGCTGTTCAGTGCACGTATATGGACTCTTCAGGAAGAAGAGACCTAAAATAGAGTGTTGTCTAGCAACTGCACAGACTTGGCGAGGGGTATTAGAAGACAATAAATTGCGTTTTGCTCCAATAGGAATATGAATCATGGAGTTACAATGTACGTCATTATCTTCTTTGAGCTTAGGCTGTGATCGCGTGCAGTTTACAGAGATGGTCGTGGAAACCGGTTGGCGAGTATAGTGACTGGTTGCGGTTTTTGTTGTCCAATCCAATGCTTGAATTACTACAGGGCAGTGGCTAGTTTAAACCTGATGCATAAATGTTATTCAGGCCACCAACAAATGTTTCGAAAGAAGTCTATGGAGCAATGGGCCAAAAGATTTGTCTCGCACACTACACACCACTAAGAGGGGCTGTGGTTTGGACTTCACCAGACACTACAGAGGCTCAATAGACAAAATGAGAAGAAATTTAGAAAAATGTAATTTGAGGCGGATAAGTAGGAAAACCAATCCTGTAACTTTCGATACAGCATTAGTAGTGTGCTGCTTCACCAATCACCGTTATTGTTTAATTGGTACAATTTTGAGAAAGTGTAGAGCATCTATAAAGGACTCATTGTTGAGTACTGCTGGAATGTTTGGGATCCGCACCAAGTCAGATTAAAGGAACACATCCGAGAAATTCAGGAACTCGCTGCTACATTTGTTGCCGGAAGGTAAGATCAGCACACGAGTATTACGGAGATGCTTTGTGAACTCAATTGGGTATCCCTCGAGAGAAGGCGATGTTCTTTTCGTGAGGCACTGTTGAGAAAAGTTAGAGGACATTTAAGGCGAACTGCAGAATGATTCTACTGCCGCCAACTTAATTTCTTGTAACAACGAAAATAAGATGAAAGAAATGAGGGTCCACACAGAGGCTTATAGACAGTTTTTCCCTCGTTCTATTTCCGAGTGGAAGAGGAAAGAAAATGATTTGTAGTGGTACGGTACCCGCCGCCACGCAGGGGGACTTGCAGTGTATGTATGAATGTAGTTGTATCAATTGGCGGCCCTGCCAGGTGTGGAATCAATGCACAGAATTTCACCTTCACCAGCTGCAGATACTGACCATCCTATGTAGGACGGGTAAAACCAAGCGAGGTGAATCCTGCAGCTCGGCGCGGTGTTGTTTTGAGCAGTCGTTCAGCAGGGTTGCTTCAGTTTGTGCTTGTGTCGGCAGCTTATCTTTAGTGCGGCGGACTCCTGGAGTCTGTTGCGAATGTGTACGCTTTAAATGAGAAGCATGTGAATACATAGCTAGATGTATCTACGAGGTTTGGAACTTAAGTAGTGGCAACTATTTATTCACAATCGATACAAAAGAGTTACATGTTTGCACCTGGTACTGTTCTTCAAAGTAGTCCCCAGCGTTGTGCAGGACCCGTTGCCATCTATTTGGAAGGCGTAGTGTTCCGTTAGCAGAGCCTGTTCTGTTGGTGGTGCGAATGGAGCGGTCTACTGCCTGTCGAATCTCTGAAACAGTACTGAAGCGAATGCCACGAAGTGGTTCCTTCATCTTCAGAATCAAATCAAAGTCACAAGGACTTAAGTCCGGGGAGTATGGTGGGTGGTACAGTACTTCCCAGTCCCATCCACCAAACCGAGCAGCCACAGTTTGTCATCCTAACGCATTACGTTCCTCCAGGGCAGACTGTCAATGTACAGTATTACTGTTCGTTTTTGGAGCATTACCTGCCACCAGCTTTGCGAAAGAAGCGGCGACACTTTCTGCGCAACCCACCCATCATTTTGCACGACAATGCGCGGGCGCATACAGCGCAAGGTGTGGCTGCTCTGTACACGAAAAGAAATCCGTTAAATTTCGGTTAAACGAGTAATCACACAAATTCAAAGGTTGCCAATTCAACTAAATACCTAGGAATTACAATTAACAACAACTTAAATTGAAACAATGTCATAGATAATATTGTGAGGATAGGAAATCAAAGACAGTGTCGTATTTTCAGACGATGCAATAGGTCTACTAAAGAGACGGCCTACGCTACGCTTGTTAATCCTCTGCTAGGTTATTTCCGTGCGGTATGAGATCTTAATCGGATAGGACTGACGGAGAACATAAGAAACAGTCCACAAAAGGGCAACTCGTTTTGTATTAATGCGAGATAGGGGAGAGAGTGACACGGATATGATAAGCTAGTTGGGGTGGCAATCATTAAAACAAAGGCATTTTTCGTTGCAGCGAAATCTTTTCCTGAAATTTCTGCTTTGAATGTGAAAATATTTTACTTTTGACAACCTACAAAGGGAGAATCGATCATCGTAATAAAATAGGAGAAGTCGGAGCTCGCAAAGGATGATTTAAGAGTTCGGTTTTCCAGCGCGCTGTCCGAGACTGAAACGGTAGAGAAATAATCTGAAAGTGGTTGAAAGAATTGTCTGCCAGGCAATTAAGTGTGAATTGCAGAATAGTGATATGTATGTAGGTATGTCGCAGCGAATGATTATTTACAGTCTAAAATTAAAAAAAAAAATGACGATAATGAAGGTCAGAAGAAGCTTAAGGTATCCTTTAGGGAATTTACTTTTTGTCTCGTGACCGGAATTAATGGGAATAATACATACGATGCACTCACAAGGTTGTAATGATATGTCTGGAATTCCAGTATTCTTGTACATCTCCGAGTGTGCGCAGAGTACTGAGGTGAACTTAGATCGTCAACAAACTGCAGACTTGGATCTGACATGGACGTACAATTTTCCGAACCTGTTGGCAGAACTTCATCAACTGTGTCCATTCTGAGAGAAACGGGCTTATATATAAACGGCGATATAGAGGGGATCTGTGTCTGAAAGAAGACGGACGGCCACTATCACGTCGCCAATCGAGGAGGGAACATTCGTCTGTCCGCAGGGTCCGTGGGGACGTATCAGAAGAGAGAAATGCGGGAGGGGAGCTCGTAAATGGACGGAGCAACAGATGAAAGGCCTGCAATCGTATTCTTCATTCAGCTGTTCCACTTTAACAAAATTGAGGCCCTTATTAGTTATTGCAGAGCTCCATTATTAAAAAACTGAGGTGGTCATTTATTGAAAAACATAGAACGGAAATGACCTATGCAACTTTCTACCATGTTATAATAACATTTAATACAGTTGTCCCTCTACATCCGTATGTACATAACCACTCTGCAGGTCACAAGCACGTCCTTGGTAGAGACTTCAACGAACCACCTTCAAGCGATTTCTCTACCATTCTACTCTAGAACAGCGCGCTCTGACTTATTTTGTTATGATGATCACTTCTCCCTGTGTAGGTGAGCGTCAACAGAATATTTTAGCTTTCTAAGAAGAAAGCTGGTGACAGAAATTTCGTGGAAAGATCTCGCCGCAACGAAAAACGTCATTTTTTTTTTAAATACTGGCACCCCAACTCGCGTTTCACTTTCGTGACACCTATTTTTTCCGTTTTGCGACAGTGCAAAACGAGCTGCGCGTCTTTGAACTTTTCCGATATCTTTCATCCGTACTATTTGGTAAGGGGCCCATAAAATGCAAAAGCGGACGTACAGGCGTAGTGTAGGCCGTCTCTTTAGTAGATTGTTTACATCCTCAAGTAGTTCGGCAAATAAAATACAGTCTTTGGTCCGTTTTACCCACAACACAGTCTGTGTGATCGTTCCAATTTAAGTTGTTCGAAATTGTAATCCCCAAGTATTTACCGATTAGACTAGTGTGATTTATCGTGGAACCGAAATTTAGGAGATTCCTGTTAATACTCATGTGGATGACCTCACACTTTTTATTGTGCAGAGCCAATTGCCACTTTTCCCTCCATACAGATATCTTGTCCAATTCATTTTGGAACTGATTCTTATCTTCTGATGACTTTAATATACGGTAAATGACAGTAGCATCTGCAACAATCTGTGAGGGCTGCTGAGATAGTCTCCCCGTTCGTTTACGTAGATTAGAAGTTGCAGGGGGACTATAACACATGCTTAAGGAATACCAGGTGTCTCTTCTGTTTTACTCGATGACTTTCCGACAGTTGCTACTAACTGTGACCTTCATGAAAGGATATCACGAACCTTCCCGTACAACTTAGATGATACTGAAAAGGCACGCAATTTGATCAGAAGGCGCTTTCGAGGAACTGTACGAAAAGTGATCTAGTAATCTGGAAATACATAATCAATCTGAGACCCCTTGTCGACTTCATGTTAATGTAGAGTATGTTGTGCTTCACAAGAACTATATTTTCTGAAATCGTGCTGATTATCCATCGCTAGATTGTTTTCTTCAAGGTAACTAAAAATGTTTAAACATTGTATTTATTCCAAAATCCTATTGCAAATCGCCTCAGTGATATGGGTAATTCAGCGGTTTACTTCTACTTCCTTTCTTGTCTTTTGAAGTATCCTGTGCAACTATCCACTCTTTAGTTATGGATCTTTCGTCGAGTGAGCTATTTTTTGTGTTTGCTAAGTATGAAGCTATCATATCAGCATACTCTAAATGGAACTTAATTTGCGTACAATCTCGACTAAAAGACTTGCCTCAATTGGGCGATTTAAGTTACTTTGCTACATAGAGCGTATCTATTTCTAACTCGCTCCTGTTTGCAGCTGTTCTTGATTCGAATTATGGAATATTTATTTCGCCTTATTTGATGAAAGTGTATGAGGATATTGAAAGGGTAATGCAGAATGTAAAGGGGGACGAAAATCTAATAGTCATGGGCGACTGCAATGCAGTTGTAGGGGAAGGAGTAGAAGAAAAGGTTACAGGAGAATATGGGCTTGGGACAAGGAATGAAAGAGGAGAAAGATTAATTGAGTTCTGTAACAAGTTTTGGATAGTAATAGCGAATACCCTGTTCAAGAATCACAAGAGGAGGAGGTATACTTGGAAAAGGCCGGGAGAGACGGGAAGATTTCAATTAGATTACATCATGGTCAGACAGAGATTCCGAATCAGATACTGAATTGTAAAGCATACCCAGGAGCAGATATAGACTCAGATCACAATACAGTAGTGATGAAGAATAGGCCGAAGTTCAAGACATTAGTCAGGAAGAATCAATACGCAAAGAAGTGGGATACGGAAGTACTAAGGAATGACGAGATACGTTTGAAGTTCTCTAACGCTGTACATACAGCAATAAGGAATAGCACAGTAGGCAGTACAGTTGAAGAGTAATGGACATCTCTAAAAAGCGCCATCACAGAAGTTGGGAAGGAAAACATAGGTACAAAGAAGGTAGCTGCGAAGAAACCAAGGGTAACAGAAGAAATACTTCAGTTGATTGATGAAAGGAGGAAGTGCAAACATGTTCCGGGAAAATCAGGCATACAGAAATACAAGTCGCTGAGGAATGAAATAAATAGGAAGTGCAGGGAAGCTAAGACGAAATGGCTGCAGGAAAAATGTGAAGACATCGAAAAAGATATGATTGTCGGAAGGACAGACTCAGCATACAGGAAAGTCAAAACAACCTTTGGTGACATTAGAAGCAACGGTGGTAACATTAAGAGTGCAACGGGAATTCCACTGTTAAATGCAGAGGAGAGAGCAGATAGGTGGAAAGAATACATTGAAAGCCTCTATGAGGGTGAAGATTTGTCTGATGTGATAGAAGAAGAAACAGGAGTCGATTTTGAAGACATAGGGGATCCAGTATTAGAATCGGAATTTAAAAGAGCTTTGGAGGACTTACGGTCAAATAAGGCATAAGGGATAACATTCCATCAGAATTTCTAAAATCATTGGGGGAAGTGGCAACAAAACGACTATTCACGTTGGTGTGTAGAATATATGAGTCTAGCGGTATACCATCTGACTTTCGGAAAAGCATCATCCACACGATTCCGAAGACGGCAAGAGCTGACAATTGCAAGAATTATCGCACAATCAGCTTAACAGCTCATGCATCGAAGCTGCTTACAAGAATAATATCCAGAAGAATGGAAAAGAAAATTGAGAATGTGCTAGGTGACGATAAGTTTGGCTTTAGGAAAAGTAAAGGGACGAGAGAGGCAATTCTGACGTTACGGTTAATAATGGAAGCAAGGCTAAAGAAAAATCAAGACACTTTCATAGGATTTGTCGACCTGGAAAAGCGTTCGACAATATAAAATGGTGCAAGCTGTTCGAGATTCTGAAAAAAGTAGGGGTAAGCTATAGGGAGAGACGGGTCATATACAATATGTACAACAACCAAGAGGGAATAATAAGAGTGGACGATCAAGAACGAAGCGCTCGTATTAAGAAGGGTGTAAGACAAGGCTGTAGCCTTTCGCCCCTACTCTTCAATCTGTACATCGAGGAAGCAATGATGGAAATAAAAGAAAGGTTCAGGAGTGGAATAAAAATACAAGGTGAAAGGATATCAATGATACGATTCGCTGATGACATTGCTCTCCTGAGTGAAAGTGAAGAAGAATTAAATGATCTGCTGAACGGAATGAACAGTCTAATGAGTACACAGTATGGTTTGAGAGTAAATCGGAGGAAGATGAAGGTAATGAGAAGTAGTAGATATGAGAACAGCGAGAAACTTAACATCAGGATTGATGGTCACGAAGTCAATGAAGTTAAGGAATTCTGCTACCTAGGCAGTAAAATAACCAATGACGGACGGAGCAAGGAGGACATCAAAAGCGGACTCGCTATGGCAAAAAAGGCATTTCTGGCCAAGAGAAGTCTACTAATATCAAATACCGGCCTTAATTTGAGGAAGAAATTTCTGAGGATGTATGTCTGGAGTACAGCATTGTATGGTAGTGAAACATGTACTGTGGGAAAACCGGAACAGAAGAGAATTGAAGCATTTGAGATGTAGTGCTATAGACGAATGTTGAAAATTAGGTGGACTGATAAGGTAAGGAATGACGAGGTTCTACGCAGAATCGGAGAGGAAAGGAATATGTGGAAAACACTGATAAGGAGAAGGGACAGGATGATAGGACATCTGCTAAGACATGAGGGAATGACTTCCATGGTACTAGAGGGAGATGTAGAGGGCAAAAACTGTAGAGGAAGACAGAGATTGGAATACGTCAAGCAAATAATTGAGGACGTACGTTGCAGGTGCTACTCTGAGATGAAGAGGTTAGCACAGGAAAGGAATTCGTGGCGGGCCGCATCAAACCAGTCAGTAGACTGATGACCAAAAAAAAAAAAAAAATTTTTTTTTTGGTGAAGGAATTTCGGAAAACCGTGTGTAGGAGCTCCTCTGCTTTAGCGGCTCTGTCATCGGTAACATTACCATTGATATCACACAACGAAGGCATCGATTGTCTCATGCCGCTGGTGTATTTTACAGATATGTTATTCTTTACCAGAATGGTTTTAGATTTACTGCTGAATTTCGAGACTGAGTTTCGTCGTGAAGCTATTAAAAGCACGTCCCGCTGAAGTCCTTGCTAAATTTCGAGCTTCTGTAAAACACCACCAATCTTGCAGATTTTGCGTTCTTTCAAACCTGGTTTCCTTTCAAAATGGTGATGTACTTCGCAAAGGGCAAATGTTTACCAAGAAGGTACTCGTATTAAATTCACCATCACGTTGAAGATTAGTAATATAGCTTAGGCAACTGGAATGAATGTATTTAAGAATTAATCAGCACCATTTCTGAATTTTTTAACCATATATGAGAATCCACGCCAGTTGTTATTTTTCTGCATGTCTGCAGGCAGGTACTTTTCGATGTTTACAGTCTATTATGAATTTAAGAAGAAATAAATACCAATTTTTATTCTAGGCTCTACTAATACTAGTGGATATTAAGTACTTACTTTTTCCTGCATGACGTAAATGCTGGTAAAATGCTTGTTGTTACACCGACACAGGCTATGAAATTTTGCACCCTGCTCTCTGCTTGATTCGATGCAATATCCCACACACAGTACTTCGTACTAATCGATAAATATGCAATAAATAACATGGTGATTCTGTAAAAGGAAGAAGAATAAGACAATAGCAAATCGACTTCAGACCAAAGACGCTCAATGTTAATCATACTACCCATCCACCTAAAGCGCATCGACCAATTACGAAATTATTTTTTGGTTCAGTTGTACTGCCCAACATCACTCAATGAGGATAGTGTTCCTTACGACAGCGCAATATGAAAATAAAAGACTAAATGATGTAAAGATCTAGTATGACACCCTGCTTGTCTGAGAATATCGCGAAGTACACATATCTTGCATAGCCCTGACAGAAAAGGAAATTAGAAAGTGAAGAAGAATTACAGAATCTGCTGAATGGAATGAATAATCTAATGAGTGCAGAATATGGATTGAGAGTAAATCGAAGAAAGACGAAAGTAATAAGAAGTAGGAGAAGTGAGAACAGTGAGAAACTTAACATTAGGATTGATGTCATGAAGTAGATGAAGTTAAGGGATGTGGCTATCTAGGCAGCAAAATAACCATTGACCGACGGAGCAAAGAGGACATCAAAAGCAGACTAGCACTGGCAAAAAGGGCATCCTTGGCCAAGATAAATCTACTAGTATCAAACATAGGCCTTAATTTGACGAAGAAATTTCTGAGAATGTATGTTTGATGCACAGCCTTGTACTGTAGTGAAAAACGGACTGTGGCAAAACCGGAACAGAAGAGAATTGAAGCGTTTGAGATGTGGCGCTACAGACGAATATTGAAAATTAGGTGGATTGATAAGGTAAGCGCTGAGGAGGTCCTGCGCAGAATCGGAGAGGAAAGGAAAATGTGGAAAACACTGGCAAGGAGAAGGGACAGAATGATAGGGCATCTGTTAAGACATCAGGGATTGACTTCCATCGTACTAGAGGGAGCTGAAGAGGCCAGAAACTGTAGAGGAGGGCAGAGATTGCAATAAATACAGCAAATAATTGAGGACGTAAGTTGCAAATGCTACTCTGGATGGAGAGGTTGGCACGGGAGAGTAATTCGTGGCGGGCGTGCTCTTAGAAGAAGATAAACAGGCAAGACGCATGTGGAAGAGAGCCCATACTATGGAAGCAAGATAAGGGATAGATGGAATGGTGCGGATCTTAATTCTTCAAACCCCAGGCTGAAGAAGTATTATTCAGCCAGTTCGACTGGTCATCTCAATGGAGATCGACCAGGGCCGGATGTACCTCGGAGGGGGGAGGAGGGGGGGCTGTCAGTCGAGGGTTAAGTAAGTGGTCTGTTTGTATTGTATTAATCTTTGTAATATTAATATCTCTTGCTAGTAGCATAATAAAGCCGAACATTATATGTAGTACCCTGTTAAAGGAAAACATGTAAAAGGGTAAGAACTTTTATAAATTTCACTTATTGGACAATAAATTACGACAGGCCTTAATAAAAGTGATAATGGGTCTAGAGGCTGACTTGTAGAGAACAATGGACCCTTTTCCTATGGAGGAAGGAGAGAAAGGGAGGGAATGGGGGAGAGAGTATTGACATTGGAGGACATTGAGCATTTTGGGAGTCCTGCAACAATGTAATCTTGATCCGTGATCTGTGAGATATCTGGCAACAACGTGGAGTATGCCATCTTCCACATTGATGCAATGACGGGCAAAATAAAACTGGCCAGTAAAATATTGCATGCAGTTGGATATAGAAGAGCTAAAGTAGGTTGCATGTGTTAAGGTGCATGAAATATTTTCTGGGCGTTTTTAGCCTCACCCTGTAAATGATATTGATTCTATAATAGCGTAGGTGTAAAATCAAATTGTCGTTTCATAAATTAGTGGTCCCTGATATGTAAAAGCTTATTGCAGCATATGCTGTCGTATAGAAGATATTATTTGCACCATGTAGTCTGCAGTAGCTCGTATAGTGGTTAGCATCACTGCCTCTAGATTTTCCTGGGTTTGATTCCTGGCTGTTTGTTTGTTTTTTTCCAAAATTTAATTTCATCTTCATCATAAAGACGCACTAGTCCTCGAAGTGGCTTCAAATAGGAAAGACTTGCACCAGACAGTCAAAGAACTACAGATGGGGTCTGCCAGGCAATAATGTCATACGATCATTTCATTTCATTTGCACTCTATAGATAAAGATGATGAAATGACTGCTATGGAGAAATTAATTAAGAAGGAATTTTGCATGCCATTCTAAAAACTCAGGGTGTAAAACAGACTGCCGGAAAGAAATTAGTACACTTGAAAAGACGACGTCAATTTTGATCCGATGACGGCATATGTCCCCTGGGGGATAGCAGATGCACTGATAATAATTTCAAGCATAGCTCCCTGAGCGACATCAGTGTCTACCATTTAATAGGGAATGTTGACAGCCAGAAGGCTCAGTGTGGTGAAAACGTGTGAGGCAAGCAGGCAACCTTGCTACACAGACGCACTGAAGCCAACTGAACGAGTTGGAAAGGGGACAAACTGTGGCCCTCCGAGTGGTGGGATAGTCCTTTCGGAAAATCATCACAGAAGTTGAACGTGCTGCGTCAGTTGTGCAATGATGCTGGTATCAGTGGTCACGTGAACACTAGTAGACGAGGTTCTGGACGTCCACGCAGCGCAGACGCCCGCCAAGGTAATTGTATTGTAAGGGCAGTAGTGACAGATTGAACAGCTATCACAGCACAGATAAGAAGGCTTGTGAGCCCAGATGTATCAACACGAATTGTTGCGAAGTAATTATTACCAGTGGGACTATGGGCACACAGACCTCTAAGCCATCTTCCACTCACGCCTCTGCATCGATGTGCAAGGCTCGACTGGTGTCATCAGATGATCGCTGGGAAGATGCAGTGACACACCTTCGTCTTCAACGATGAAAGCAGATTCTGCCTGCACGCAAAAGACGGTTGTCTGCACGTACGACATAGACCTAGTGAACACTGTATCGTAGAGTGCATTCGTCTAAGACGCACTGGCCCTACCCCATCCCTTATGGTCTGAGGTGTAGTAAGCTACAACTCTCGCTCACCATTGGTGATTCTGAAGAGGGAGCTAATCGGCACGAGGTACGTGCAGAATATTTTTACATTCATTCTTTTGCCGTTCTTGCAACAGGAAGGTGATGTATTTCTCCAACAGGATAACGGTCGCCCACACACTACCCATGAAACTCAACGTGCTCTGCAAGACGTGCAGCAACTTTTTTGACAAACACCATCTCTGGACTTATCTCCAATCAAGCAAGTGCGGGATGTGATGGGATGAGAAGCGACTGGTCAATCAACAAGTACGTGAACAGGCCGAGAAGGCATGAATAACGTGTCCCAGGACTGTATCGCCATCTGTATGATTGATGCAAGAGTCAGCCCATGTAGGCTACACCACCTACTAATATGGGTATTTCAGCATAGGTCAACACTGGTACCTCAAAACCGCTACTGCTATTGATCTGTAAATGCAATCATTTCATGTACTCCATATGCACTGTTGCAACACTACATCTTGAGTGAACCGGAAACCTCTAAAAGCAATGTCATCAGCGAATCGTATCATTGATATCCTCTCACTTTGAATTTTAATTCCACTCCTGAAACTTTCTTTTATATCCGTCACTGCTTCTTCGATGTACTGATTGAACTGTAGGGGCGAAAGACTACTTCCCTGTCTAACACCCTTTTTAATCCGAGGACTTCGTTCTTGGTCGTCCACTCTTTATTATTCCCTCTTCGCTCTTGTACGTATTGTACACTACCGGCCATTGAAATTGCTACATCAAGAAGAAATGTAGATGATAAACGGGTATTCAATGGGCAAATATATCACACTAGAACTGACATTTAATACATTTTCACGCAATTTGGGTGCATAGATCCTGAGAAATTAGTAACCAGAACAACCACCTCTGGCCGTAATAACGGCCTTGATAGGCCTGGACATTGAGTCAAACAGAGCTTGAATGGCGTGTACAGGTACAGCTGCCCATGCAGTCTCAACACCATACCAAAGTTCACCAAGAGTAATGACTGACGTATTGTGACGAGCCAGTGCTCGGCCACCATTGACCAGACGTTTTCAATTGGTGAGAGATCTGGAGAATGTGCTTACCACGGCAGCAGTCGAACATTTTCTATATACGGAAAGGCCCGTACAGGACCTGCAACATGACGTCGTGCATTATCCTGCTGAAATGTAGGGTTTCGCAGGGATCGAATGAAGGGTAGCGCCACGGGTCGTAACACATCTGAAATGTAACGTCCACGCGTCAAAGTGCCGTCAATGCGAAAAAGAGGTGACCGACACGTGTAACCAATGGCACCCCATACCATCACGCCAGGTGATACGCCAGTATGGCGATGACGAATACACGCTTCCAATGTGCGTTCACCACGATGTCGCCAAACACAGATGCGATAATTATGATGTTGTAAACAGAACCTGGATTCATCCGAAAAAATGACGTTTTGCCATTCGTGCATCCAGGTTCGTCATTGAGTACACCTTCGCAGGCGCTCCTGTCTGTGATGCAGCGTCAAGGGTAACCGCAGCCATGGTCTCCGAGCTGATAGTCCATGCTGATGCAAACGTCGTCAAACTGTTCATACAGATGGTTGTTGTCTTGCAAACGTCCCCATCTGTTGACTCAGGGATTGAGACGTGGCTGCACGATCCGTTACAGCCATGCGAATAAGATGGCTGTCATCTCGACTGCTAGTGATACGAGGCCGTTGGGATCCAGCACGGCGTTCCGTATTACCCTCCTGAACCCACCGATTCCATATTCTGCTAACAGTCATTGGATCTCGACCAACGCGAGCAACAGTGTCGCAAAAAGATAAACCGCAATCGCGATAGGCTACAATCCGTGATGGTACGCATTTCTCCTCCTTACTCGAGGCATCACAACAACGTTTCACCAGGTAACGCCGGTCAACTGCTGTTTGTGTATGAGAAATTGGTTGGAAACTTTCCTCATGTCAGCACGTTGTAGGTGTCGCCACCGGCGCCAACCTTGTGTGAATACTCTGAAAAGCTAATCATTTGCACATCATAGCATCTTCTTGTAAGTAGGCTGTTTAGGTATTTTTATTGGTAACGCCACCTCTGTATGAAAATCACTGGCTGTGCTGTGGGCAGTCTGTGTCTGCTTTGCATTGTTGTAATACTCGCCATTGTAGTGTTAGGCAGCTGGCTGTGAACAGCGCGTAGCGTTGCGCAGTTGGAGGTGAGCCGCCAGCAGTGGTGGATGTGGGCAGAGAGATGGCTGAGTTTTGAAATTTGTCATGAACTGCTATATTTATATATGATGATATCAAGGTAAATGCATTGTTTGTTCTCTATTAATATCTTTCATTTGCTAACTATCCCTATCAGTAGTTAGTGCCTTCCATAGTTTGAATCTTTTATTTAGCTGGCAGTAGTGGCGCTCTCTGTATTGCAGTAGCTTGAGCAGCGAAGATTTTTGTGAGGTAAGTGATTTGTGAAAGGTATAGTTTAATGTTAGTCAGGGCCATTCTTTTGTAGGGATTTTTGAAAGTCAGATTGCGTTGCGCTAACAAAATATTGTGTGTCAGGTTAAGCACAGTCATGTATAATTGTTCAAAGGGGACGTTTCATTCTTCCTGTCGGTTAAATTTCGCGTCTGTAGCACGTGATCTTCGTGGTGTAGTAATTTTAATGGCCAGTAGTGTATATTACCCGTCTCTCCCTATAGCTTACCCTTATTTTTCTCAAGATTTCGAACATCCTGCACCTTTCTACACTGTCGAACGCTTTTCCCAGGTCGACAATCCTATGAACGTGTCTTGATTTTTCTTTAGTCTTGCTTCCATTATCAACTGCAACGTCACAATTGGCTCTCTGGTGCTTTTACCTTTCCTAAAACGAAACTGATCGTCACCTATCACATCTTCAATTTTCTTTTCAACTCTCTGTATATTATTTTTGTCAGAAACTTGGATGCATGAGCTGTTAAGCTGATTGTGCGATAATTCTGACACTTGTCAGCTCTTTCAGTCTTCGGAATTGTGTGGATGATATTTTTCTGAAAGTCAGATGGTGTGTCGGCAGAATCAAATATTCTACACACCAACGTGAATAGTTGTTTTGTTGCCACTTCCCCCAATGAGCTTAGTAATTCTGATGGAGTGTTATCTGTCCCTTCTGCATTATTCGATCCTAAGTCCTCCAAAGCTCTTTGAAATTCTGTTTCTAATACTGGATCCCCTATCTCCTCTAAATCGACACGTATTTCATCTTCTATAGCATCAGACAAATCTTCCCCCTCACAGGGGTCTTCAATGTACTCTTTCCACCTATCCACGCTCTCCTCTGCATTTAACAGTGGAATTCCCTTTGCATTCTTAATGTTACCACCCGTTCTTTTAATTTCACCGAAGGTTATTTTGACTTTCTTATGCTGAGTCAGTCTTTCCGACATTACTCGATTTCTGACATTTTTCATGCAGCCATTTCGTCTTAGGTTCCTTGCACTTCCTGTTTATTGCATTCCTCAGTGACATGTATTTCTGTATTCCTTAATTTCCATGAACATATTTTACTTCATTCTTTCACCGATCAGCTGAAATATTTCTTATGTTACCCATGGTTTCTTCGCAGTGACCTTCATCTTGCCTATGTTTTTCTCTCCCACTTCCGTAATTGCCCTTTTTAAAGATGTCAATTTCTCTTCAACTGTACTGCCTACTGAGCTATTCCTTATTGTTGTATCTATAGCCTTAGAGAAATTTAAGCGTATCTCGTCATTCCCACTTCTTTGCGTACTGGTTGTTCCTGACTAACGTCTTAAACTTCAGCCTACTCTTGATCACTGCTACATTGTGACCTGAGTCCATCCCTACTCCTGGGTACGTCTTACAATCCAGTATCTGATTTCGGAATCCCTGCCTGAAAGTGATGTAATCTAAGTGAAATCTTATTGTATCGCCCGGCATTTTCCAAGTAAAGCCCCTTCCTCTTGTGATTCTTGAACAGAGTATTCGCTATTACTTGCTGAAATTTATTACAGAAGTCTTTCTCCTCTCTCATTCCTTATCCCACGCCCTTACTCTCCTGTAACCTTTTCCTCTGGTCATTCTCCTACAACTGCATTCCAGTGCCTAACGACTATTAGATTTTCGTCTCCGTTTACGTACTATGTTACCCTTTCAGCTGCTGATGATATTACCCTACACTCGTCATACCAGAAATCCTTATCTTCTTTCCATTTGAAGTCACTGACCCCTACTACATCTAGATTGAGTCTTTGAATTTCCCTTTTCCGATTTTCTAGCTTCCCTACCACGTTCAAGCTTCCGATGTTCCACGCCCCGACTCGAGGAACATTATCCTTTCATTGATTACTCAATCTTTTTCTCATGGTCGCTTCGTCCTTGGCGGTCCTCTCCCGGATATCTGAATAGGGGACTATAACGCAGTCTATTGCCAATGGAGAGATCAACGTGACACTTTTTCAGTTACAGGCCACATAGCCTGTGGCTACACATTATCGTTTCAATTGCCTTCTGCATTCTCATGCCGTTGATCATTAGTGATTCTTCCACCTTTAGGGGCAGTTTCCCACTCCAAGGACAAGAAGCGCCCTGAACCTCTGTCCGCTCCTTCGCCCTCTCTAACAGGGCCATTGGCAGAGTGAGGGTGACTGCTTATACTGGAAGCCATCGGATGCTAATTCTAATTATGAATCAAATTTTAAGCTGAGGTGGGTTTTGAATTCGGGATCGAGATCGTTTTGATTAGCAATCAAAGACGCTACTCTTAGACCATGGGTGGACCTGCATTTCTGATTACGTATTCCTAATAGTTTTCTCATCATCTAATTATTTTCCCATAATAACCTTCCTGAGGCAACGGTTCGTTATTCCTACCACGTATTCCCACAAACCCCTCCACCAACCCGACCATGTATAATAAACTTCAATGAGGCAACGTGGTGAGCGAAGTTCTCGCTGACCCTCGCATCCTCGAAGAAAAGATTGGTGTCTTTCACTTCTGTATTTACTGCTCGAATAAATTTCGCATTATCCGAATGAATCGTATTTAGTAGTCCTCGTCTTGCAGTAAATCTTCTGAAGGCCATCAAATATTATCTGTGCACGTATTTGATACGAGTTCTAGATGGAGCGTTCTTATTGCCAAGTTTGACGAAAAGTGGTCCTACGACATCTAAGCGTGCTGCCGCAAATGGCTTACTGAATTTAATGCGATCATGTGTTATATTTGGTTCTGTCTCACGTCTGCAGACACGTACAGATTTCTTACAAGGGAGACACACGCGTATGACCCCTTTTGTTCTTTGTCTTCCCCTTAAAATTCTAAATTCATTCCATAATTCAGATAATACTACAGCATATCTACATCTACATCCATACTCCGCAAGCCACCTGACGGTGTGTGGCGGAGGGTATAATAATAGGTGCGTCTGTCGAATGACAACCTTGTAAACTGGTGAGAAACTTTCAAGAATAGTGGAGGCATTTGCAGTACATTCAAGTCAGCATAGTGAACTCGTCCTCCAAGCAGTATGAGTCCATCCTGAAGGAACAGGTCGCAACGTTCTATATTTGATTTCGTTAGAAACTCGGTATTGTGTGGTTTTCTGCCGGAAACCTTTCCCACTGGGCCATCCGTATCCAGCTGCGTTTTGCTGATTCTAGTTTGTGAGCAGTGAATTTGGCCTTTATCTTCTCTGCACGTGTAAAATTATGAGTGAAACAGAGAATACATCCCATTATGTGCAATAGTTTCCAATAGGAAATGTATTTTGATGAATCGGTAGGACACACCCTTGTGTTAGTAGCCAAGGTACAGCTGTATGAGTGATCCATGAGGGCCCGTGCTCAGCATTGCAAGGAAGATTGTGATCTCTCTATCGATGTTCCACGTGACAGCAAAACTGCCGGATTGGTTGTGGTGAGGGAATGTCGCCACAGTGATGACGTTAAAATTTCGTGGATTTCAATTACTCTATTACCAAGAAACAAATTCCAGCGATTTGGGTGCTTCGGATCTAGGCAAGTGCTACCATGCAATCGCTCCACATTGTTGCGTTTACAATGTCAGATCCAGAAGAGTGACGAAATATCTCAGAAGTCGTGAACCCAATAAGACAGCTAGTAATTCAAGCAATGGAAGTGTTACCCTTCTGATTGGCAAAACTTTGTTTTTACTGACGACAAAACACACAAACATATTTTTAGTACTGGATGCTCTAATGTAGAGCACTGCTACCTATACCGTTTCTGAGGCATCAGAAAATGCGTGAACTTGAGAAATTTGTCTTTTTTTATTTTTGATGAGTGATTCGTGATGCCCGAAATTCCCATCAGGTAATGAGTGTGGTTACAAGATCTCGTCCCAATGTATGCCTTTATACATCATATATCTGGGAAAAAAAGTGTTTAGTGTTATGTATATTGGTAAAAAGATGCCGAGAGGACCGTAAAATTTTGCTGTTGTGTGCAGTAACTGCCGTTTAATCGCGGGTCCAACTTGTAGTTAATCGCTAATGAGACAGTGATTGAAGAAGACTGGATCTAATTCTGTGTTTCTATCGATGCCTAAGGCTGTGGTATGTTTTTCACTGAGTGCCCTTCATTTTTCCATGTAATCTTTAGGGTATTAGAATTAGTAGACTATTTTACCACTGGAAATTTTATTTGTTGCAATAGTCCTGTCAGCTGATAGGATATAGATGCGACTATATTGTCTCCCATGCAACTGGTGGTCCAGTCGTCCATGAACGTGCTTTTATTTAGAACCTCTGCTGCTATAGGATATTTGTCTCTAAACCTTATTGCCAATTCACGTAACGCTGAAGAAGGGGAGAGATGGGCCGCAAGTGAGGCCGAATGATAAACGTGTGAATTCATAAATGATGACGTCATTCGTAGTTTGCCAAATTGCATCTTCCCTTTTCCTGTCACGAAACCAGTAGAATCACGTTAAATCTTTATCCTTTCCATTCAGTATAAGAACGCTTCAGTCCTCGAACAACTGCCTTTTGGTACACCCTGAAGCGAATTAAAGTTGGCAGTTCTTCTGGCAACGAAATGGGTCCTGAATCTTGAGTGTTATTTAGTGACGGTGAATCATTTTCTCCTGATGACGCATCAGAGACAATTCTCCACTTTGTAATTCCCAGTATTTCCTTTTTCACTGCTTGATGACGTAGGTAGAATACATCATCTGAAGTGTTCTGTATACTGATCCTTTCAACGTGCTCATTCTGAATGCAAAGCACCATTTGTAAATGATACCTCTGAGGAATGTGAATGTTACTACAGAACGTTCTTTGTGACGATATAAAACGTCTTTCTCGGTTACTGTGATTCGAAGAAAGGATCATATCTTTTGTTCTAAGTAATGAAACTACTCTCAGGCCTTCCACAATTTGGAACGTACAATGGAAGTTATGCAAAACGGCGGCGTGTTTCTGTGAGAGTGGTCGTTCTGGTTTTTCTTTTATCCCCATCATCAATTCGAAGTCCCAAAAGCGACGCAGTTCGTTGTCTAAGGACGCAGAATCTTTCTTGAGGTTTACATGCCTAACAGTAGCATGCCTGAAAATAATATCCTACCTGGGCCCACTCGAGCTTGATCCAAATCTAGAAGGAAGAATAACTGCCGATTCGCTAAGGCATATTGGATTGTCATCCTTCGGTCTGCACCGATAAGAATTCCACGAGGCTACTGGCGCTCGTGGTCCTTGGGATCAGCAGGTTGTAGCCTATGGATGGTAATATCGTGTGGAACAGCTCGAAGTGATGAGTACGCGTTCCTGTTTTTCACAAGCGGAGAAATTCAAGGTACACTGATGGAAGATAACCGCACTCCAAGTACGGGTTCTGCGAGATCAACGAAAGTTGGTAGTCGTGTTTCTACATCTGTAGAACGACTTGTATTCACATTTTGCACCAGTTGCGTAAGAGTGGTGCTTGTAGCACCACTATGAAGATGAAAATCAGGTTTACTTTGAATATACGCTGAAACGTTATATTTGAAATTGGATGTAGGGAGTTGATGTTAGTCAAGAATGCCTTTAAGACGACGAAGACGCCATTATCAACAGTACTTCCGAGGGGGAAGACCATCGTGTTCGGCGTATGTCTCTGGCGCATAGTACAGCATCTGCAGCAGCAATGTGAACAGCACTTGGCACCACAGTGACTCAACGAACTGTTAAAAATCAGTTATTTCAAAGACAGCTACGAGGCAAACATCCAGTAGCGTGCATCCTACTGATGTCAAACCACCGCCGTTTGCGACTTCAGTGGTGTCGAGTGAGAGCTCATTGGAAGGTGAAGTGAAGTCTGTTGTGTTTTCTGATGGAAGCCGGTTCTGCTTCGGTACCAGTGATGTTCATATGTTGGTTAGGATGAGGTCAGATGAGCACTTGCAACCAGCCTGTCTGTGGCCTATTCAGAATGGAACCTGAAGTTACTGTCTGGGTTTGCGATTTCGTATGAGAGCAGGTTATCCCACGTACTCTGACTGTATGTTTCTGCGTCAGTCTGGCGATTCGACGAGTTGTGCTGTCATTCATGAACAGATTTTGAGGGGACGTTTTCCAACAGGATAACTCTCGCCCACATACAGCTTTTGTAAGCCAACACGCTCTGCAGGGTGTCAACATTTTGCCTCAGCTTGTTCCATCACTATATCTGTCTCCAATGTAGTATGTATTGCACAACATTGGATGACAACTACAGTGTCATATGCAACCAATATCAACCGTCCCTGTATTGACCGACAAAGTGCAATACGCATGGAACTTCATCTAAAAGACTGACATCCGGCACCAGCACGACACAGTGCAAGCACTTCCGTATACTTGCATTCAACATTCTGGTAGTTGCACAGGCCTTTACTGTACTAGCATTTCATACTTACAATGGCTTTTCTCGTTCTGGCATTAACCTATGAACCTTGCAACATTAATCCCTTAAATATGTTACCTAGATTAATGTAGACCCGAAATTTCACTACACTACATAATTATTTCTTGGTGTCGGGATTTATTTCCGTCAATGTATTTTTTGTACAAACTTCTGTCAACTTGAAGTGAAATGCGGTGATTCGAATCCTGCAACAGCTGATAGTTGTGGGTGATGATTCGTAACTGCAAGCCATTGACCAAGCTGATAAAGCCGAAATGGCTTCCGTCAACGAGTTAACAACACGTAGAGCACGTTTCTTTATTCCCGTCCAACCTGTGATCCAAACGCAGGCAGTTTGAAGATTTGAGAAGAGCTGCAGTTGAACAGCAATATTTCGCACTGAGACTCGCGCTTCTTCATTGCAGAAAGATACCTGATGGGACTTCTTGCATCTCTAACAAGCTATTTTATTTTTCTTCCTGCATTCAATGATATTGTGCCCCTTTTTAGACACAAGAAACATAGACGTGAAGATTTCACGTTGTCGATCCTATCCTTGATACTCAGTATCTTCGTGCACTCTTGTGCCCAATGATGACATGAATCACAAAACATGGAGTATTCGACTGCTCTTTTCTCGTCTTTCTGCCTGGCTTCTCTTCGTTTGAATTCACCCGTACAGTCGCAGCTGTGGATGCGAATGTTTCCAAAACGCTACTATCACTAATTTTGTGGGGAATCATAGCTCCTTCTACTTCAATGTTCAAAGCATCCATTGGTTTCGTGACGTTGCTTTCAGCAACTCTCTCTCATCTAGTGTGAATAACCCAGCGTCTGACTATATCTGTCGGATCTGTGTGCTAAGATGCGGCCATAATAGTCTACGTTTTCCGGTAGGGCTTTTATGTGTTTGTTACATTGTAACCTCCCCACAAAAAAAAAAAAAAAAAAAAAATAATAATAATAAATCCGTAACCTCCCAGCAGTTTATTATTCCGTAACCTAGGAATAATAAAAATGTGACTCACTTATAACCTTTCAATAGTTGACTGTGAATTTAAACTGGTAAATTTTGGACGTCAGCAGCGCTGCGTCATGGCCCTGAAACATCATTCTGAATAAAAAAGAGAAAATACGTACCTCAACGAAGTCGCCGGATAACGTGTATATATCTGCTCTTATAATAAATTTTTCTGGCACAGCCCAGCGAAATGCTGGCCGATAGATTTGTCATGTATAAAAGGAAACAACTGATTTTTCTTTACAATAATCGGGATGACCATGGATTGGAGAAATTAGTAAACTCATTAAATTGAGATGAATGATTATCAAAAGTTAATTCTTTATAAGAAAGATTACTATTAAGAGATTTTTTAAAAACATTTACATGGGGCTTGACATAACAATAGTACATATGCGCGAGGCTGCTTTTAACTTATACTACAGCGCTCAGGCACCGCCATCGCTCCCCCACTACCGGCCCAGCCAACTCCATTCACATGACTTCTCGCTACTACTACTACAACTGCTATACAGTTCCTACTGCAGTCAACACTGCTCTTTGGTCTGAGATTCTCTTATAGCTTACATATCGCAGGCAGCGCGAGTGCAATCCATCGAAATTACATCTGCTCGAGTGCACTAGCAACAAATTTCTTAATCATGGACCTCTTACAACATTCGATGTATGTAGCTTACAAGTGGCATCGGTTTCATTGTTTCAAGATAATCGAGATGTGCCTGCATTATACGGCTTTTGTCTGCATAGCGAAAAACAATTATACGTTTCGTTTCCTCATAAGAATTCGCATTGATTGGGAATGTCTTCAATCAAGTCCATTGCTTCTTTCTTTTAACATTCTCCGAGGAAGACGTGTTTGTCTTGCGGGCTTTCAAATAACTATGCACCCTCAGACTCAACGTTACAGTATTAAAAGTTTTGGCTGGTTTCGTTGTCTAGGAGCTGGGATACGTAGTTTCCGCATTACAGGCCAAATACTGCTGAGTCTACAGTATAGGATAAGAATAGACACATGAATCGAATGGTAGAAGGTTTCTATCACTCGGCAATTGCAAATTATGAATGCAACATATAAATTTATAAATGAAAGATTGCAAATTAAATTTGTGGGTACTATCATAAACGACTTTAAATGATGAGTACGATAGTAGAAGTACTTTTGAGAATGCGGCATATTTCGGCAAAACACTTATTGGTGTCGATGGCCCAACAATTAAATAAAATATAAGTTGAATGACAGGGAAACAACAGATTCCTACTTCACGTAATTAGTTATGAACAACAACATAGCTCGCGAGATATTCACTTCTGAACGCATACTACGACTTCACTGCAGAAGCTACGGAAATCACATAAGAGCACAGGTCGGCACTCCGCAATATTTCTATCCTCTGCAACCACGCGCAAACTCCTCCACTGTCCAAGTCCTTCCCGTGTGCTGTGCCGTACTGTCCAGCACCCTCCACCCGAACTCGCTTCCATCCAGTCTCCTCATTCACGAGCGCTGTGATTGGCTAGAACGCTCGCGCCATGTCTTCATGCCAACGTATACTCACAAACATATTTAAACAAACACGAAATACTTGAGTTACATTTAAGTAAATTGAAATTAAATAAATATTCCTACAGTTGGACCATAAACACGTTCTAACACATACACTACTGGCCATTAAAATTGCTGCACCACGAAGATGACGTGCTACAGACGCGAAATTTGACCGACTGGAAGAGGATGCTATGATATGCAAATGATTAGCTTCTCAGAGCATTCACACAAGGCTGTCGCCGGTGGCGACACCTACAACGTGCTGACATGAGGAAAGTTTCCAACCGATTTCTCATACACAAACAGCAGTTGACCGGCGTTGCCTGGTGAAACGTTGTTGTGATGCCTCATGTAAGGAGGACAAATGCGTACCATCACGTTTCCGAGCTTGATAAAGGTCTGATTCTAGCCTATCGCAATTGCGGTTTATCGTATCGCGACATTACTGCTCGCGTTGGTCGAGATCCAATCAGCAGAATATGGAATCGGTGGGTTCAGGAGGGTAACACGGAACGCCGTGCTGGATCCCAACGGCCTCGTATCACTAGCAGTCGAGATGACAGCCATCTTATTCGCATGGCTGTAACGGATTTTTGCAGCCACGTCTCGATCCCTGAGTCAACAGGTGGGGACGTTTGCAAGACAACAACCACCTGCACGAACAGTTCGACGACGTTTACAGCAGCCTTGACTATCAGCTCGGAGACCATGGCTGCGGTTACCCTTGACGCTGCATCACAGACCGGAGCGCCTGCGATGGTGTACTCAACGACGAACCTGGGTGCACGAATGGAAAAACGTCATTTTTTCGGATGAATCCAGGTTCTGTTTACAGCATCATGATAGTAGCATCCGTGTTTGCGACATCGCGGTGAACGCACATTGGAAGTGTGTATTCGCCATCGCCATACTGGCGTATCACCCGGCGTGATGGTAAGGGGTGCCATTGGTTGCACGTCTCGGTCACCTCTTGCTCTCATTGACGGCACTTTGAACAGTGGACGTTACATTTCAGACGTGTTACGACCCGTGGCTCTACCCTTAATTCGATCCCTGCGAAACCCTACATTTCAGCAGGATAATGCACGACCGCATGTTGCAGGTCCTGTACGGGCCTTTCTGGATACAGAAAATGTTCGACTGCTGCCCTGCCGAGCATATTCTCCAGATCTCTCACCAATTTAAAACGTGTGGTCAATGGTGGCCGAGCAACTGGCTCGTCACAATACGCCAGTCACTACTCTTGAAGAACTGTGGTGTCGTGTTGAGACTGCATGGGCAGCTTTACCTGTACACTCCATCCAAGCTCTGTTTGACTCAATGCCCAGGCGTGTCAAGGCTGTTATTACGGCCAGAGGTGGTTGTTCGGGGTACTGATTTCTCATGATCTATGCACCCAAATTGCGTGAAATTGTAATCACATGTCAGTTCTAGTATAATATATTTGTCCAATGAATACCCGTTTATCATCTGCATTTCTTCTTGGTGCAGCAATTTTAATGGCCAGGAGTGTATTATTAAATAAATAAACAAGTTAAATAAACATATATCAAAGGAACAGAACAGAAGGTAGGCCAGTAGCCTAATATGTCCGTGCTCTCTAAAACACAGTAAATATTTAACTAATTTCTTCATGAATAGTATATATTGGATATAAACAAAGACATAGATGAATAAATACATTTGTAAGCATACTGCTACCGTTTTTTCGTGTAACTGTGGAGTACTTATGGCCTGACGCGATCGATAGCAATCGGCCACTTCGACCTCCAATAACTCATGCGCTATTCAAGTTACATGCCTGTAATGTATACCAGTGTAGGTTTTCACTAATAGCTTTCTAAAAACACGTTGATCGACGAAATCTGATGAAGCGTTTATTTTGGAAATTCGTTGCAGGGCGTTACTTGTATAATTTACCGTCAGATACTAAACTTTAAAGTAATATATCGAAAATCCGATTACACCATCAGAATCGTCGTCCAAACAATAGTAACGTACATGTCTCTTTTTGAGGTACCATGATTCATCTGGCTACTATTAATTTCTATACGAACTGTGAAATGTCTGGCATGATGGTTTCACTAAGTCCACCATCTTTGGCACTCCCGGCGTATCTCCTTCACCGACACAGCGTCGCTATGGAATTCCCAGCCACGCGGCCGATGGACCACGTGGTCTGGCCGTTGTGCGGCATCACGAGCCGCGGCTTGCCCAGCGGCCCGAGCGGTGGCCGCCAAATCTGAAATTAGAATATTTCCAGGGCGCCGCAACTCGTCTGTTACCTCATAGTCTGCATTAAAAATCGAGTGATTTCTGTATATGGATGACTGATACTATTCCCAAAATCGAGACCATTTCTGAACTTCTCCTGACTGTAACTCTGATTGGATGGTGAGAAGTTTGACACTATATTATACAGGGCGGTCCATTGATCGTGACCGGGCCAAATATCTCACGAAATAAGCGTCAAACGAAAAAACTACAAAAAACGAAACTTGTCTAGCTTGAAGGGGGAAACCAGATGGTGCTATGGTTGACCCGCTAGATGGCGCTGCCATATGTCAAACGGATATCAACTGCGTTTTTTTTAAAATAGGAACCCCCATTTTTATTACATATTCGTGTAGTTCGTAAAGAAATATGAAGGTTTTAATTGGACCACTTTTTTCGCTTTGTGATAGATGGCGCTATAATAGTCACAAACATATGGCTCACAATTTTAGACGAACAGTTGGTAACAGGTAGGTTTTTTGAATTAAAATACAGAACGTAGGTACGTTTGAACATTTTATTCCGGTCGTTCCAATGTGATACATGTACCTTTGTGAACTTATCATTTCTGAGAACACATGCTGTTACAGCGTGACTACCTGTAAATACCACATTAATGTAATAAATGCTCAAAATGATGTCCGCCAACCTCAATGCGTTTGGCAATACGTGTAACGACATTCCTCTCAACAGCGAGTAGTTCGCTTTCCGTAATGTTCGCTGATGCATTGGCAATGCGCTAACGCATGTTGTCAGGCGTTGCCGGTGGATCACGACAACAAATATCCTTCAACTTTCCCCACAGAAAGAAATCCGGGGACGTCAGATTCGGTGAACGTGCAGGCCATGGTATGGTGCTTCGACGACCAATCCACCTCTCATGAAATGCTATTCAATACTGCTTCAGCCGGCCGCGGTGGTCTCGCGGTTCTAGGCGCGCAGTCCGGAACCGCGCGACTGCTACGGTCGCAGGTTCGGATCCTGCCTCGGGCATGGATGTGTGTGATGTCCTTAGGTTAGTTAGGTTTAAGTAGTTCTAACTTCTAGGGGACTGATGACCTCAGATGTTAAGTCCCATAGTGCTCAGAGCCATTTGAGCCAATACTGCTTCAACCGCATGCGAGCTATGTGCCGGACATCCATCACGTTGGAAATACATCGCCATTCTGTCATGCAGTGAAACATCTTGTAGTAACATCGGTAGAACGTTACGTAGGAAATCAGCACACATTGCACCATTTAGATTACCATCGATAAAATGGGGGCCAATTACCCTTCCTCCCATAATACCGCACCATTCATTAACCCACCGAGGTCGCTGATGTTCCACTTGTCGCAGCCATCGTGGATTTTTCGTTGCCCAATAGTGCATATTATGTCGGTTTACATTACCGCTGTTGGTGAATGACGCTTCGTGTAAAAAAATGTGTCATTGTCCCGTAATTTCTCTTGTGCCCAGTGGCAGAAATGTACACGACGTTCAAAGTCGTTGCCATGCAAATTCCTGGTGCAGAGAAATATGGTACGGGTGCAATCGATGTTCATGTAGCATACTCAACACCGACGTTTTTGAGATCCCCGATTCGCGCGCAATTTGTCTGCTACTGATGTGCGGATTGGCCGCGACAGCAGCTAAAACAACTACTTGGGCATCATCATTTGTTGCAGGTCGTGGTTGACGTTTCACATGTGGCTGAACACTTCCTGTTCCCTTTAGATAACGTAACTATCCGGACGCTTGGATGATGTCGTCCCGGATACCGAGCACCATACATAGCACACGCCCGTTGGGCATTTTGATCACAACAGCCATACATCAACACTATCTCGACCTTTTCCGCAATTGGTAAACGGTCCGTTTTAACACGGGTGATGTATCACGAAGCAAATACCGTCCGCACTGGCGGAATGTTACGCGATACCACGTACTTATACGTTTGTGACTGTTTCAACGCCATCTATCACAAAGCGAAAAAAGTGGTTCAACTAAAACATTCATATTTCTTTACATACTACACGAATATGTAATAAAAAACGGGGATTCCCATTTAAAAAACGCAGTTGATATCCGTTTGACCTATGGCAGCGCCATCTAGCGGGCCAACCATAGCGCCATCTGGTTTCCCCCTTCCAGCAAGACGAGTTTCGTTCTTTGTAGTTTTTTCGTTCGATGCTTATTTCATGAGGTATTTGGCCCTTTCACTATCAATGGACAACCCTGTATATCACAGGTACCGGAGCCGCTGTCGCGGCTGAAGCTGCTCGAGATATCAGATTTGTATCTGATAAGGACAAACTGACATTAGTTTTTTTTGTTGTCTTCAAGATTGCTTCCTAGCGATGTGTACATATTCATCGCAATTTCTTAGATCGGTTTCATTATTTGTGTATGAAAGCAGATCCCGAGTTGCATCGTCAAGCGCTCTCAAACGATCAAACGTCTCTTGCAGTCGCATCCGAAAGACTCAATCTTTCTTTTCACCTGTACCTCCTTCATCAATTGCCGTACTAAACCGTGTTACTAGAGTTGTTTCAGTCCTTTGTTTCCTTTTAAGCTTACTAAACGAATTTCTGTATCCGTCTCCGTCATCGTAACTTAAATTGATGTCATACACTAACAATCGAAGAATGCATTAGAAGGAACTGTCAGTATTGTGCTATTTCAGATTACCGCTTTGAAATATCAGTCAAAGATTGTAGTGCAACAAACAATAGAACGTGCTGCTGGCGTTCCAATATTTAACATTAATAAGCTGTTACTACTCAGTTCGTTCATGTAACTCACAATATTTGCCAAGTCAGTTAATAAGCACGATACTGCAGTTCCTATGTTGTTAAGAAGAACGATGAAATGTTCCTTCGGAGATACGTGCATCGTTCTTCCCAACGACACAGTCACTGAAGTATCGTATTTATCCAGCAATATTAGGCAGCGACTTCCAGTTAAAATATGTCATCCTCTGTACGGGAATTACATAATGTGCGTACGGGTTCAATTTATGACGCAGAAACGACGATTTATGGAAGTGTCGTCTGGCCATGAGTTTGCCCGGGTAACAAAATTTGTTTCGGCGACTGGTCGCATAAAGCAGGAAATCGGGGTTCGAGTTTCGATCCGGTACAAATTTTCACTGTCGTCATTCCCTTATACAGCTGATAGTTGTTCGTATTGGCAACTGCGAATACATTCATCAATTAATAAGCGCCTACTACGAAAAAAGCATACCACTCAACTGTGGGTGATGGGGTTACGTGAATGCAGGCTGCATTGCTACGGGTTGCCTCTGCTCATACATCGTTTTGAGTATTTGGAACAAGCAGATGTTGTTTCCTCCATCTTTCCTTCTTGTAGCTGGTTTTTTTAGCAGCGTCAATCACAGGTTAATGGTTTTGACATCATTCTACATGAATCGGGTATTACCAGGATCAGGGAAATGACATGGAAGGACTAGGCCCCTTTAACTAATACCATTTATCCTTGGACAACAAATTTATTTTTATATATTTTTTGGTAACAACAGGTCCCCTTTAAAGAAAGGTAAGAAAATTGAAGCTAATTTGCCATTACAAACATGAAACCATTTAAAATAGTCAATGAGACAACCGTTAAATTACAATAATAATAACCTCAAACGAATTCAAGAAATAATCATTTTACAACATGGGGCTTTATAAAATTTTAAATAAACCGGCCAATCAAATTGTTTATGCCAACAATTTTACAATAAACTTACAAGGGTACAATTGTTTTAAACATAAAAGAGAAAATTTTCTGTGCAAAGCCAACTAATCAGAGGCCTCTTGGCCAGCAACAAAATTTCGTTTACAGAGCAAGTCAGGTAACATAAGATAGCTTGAGCACAGACAGCCAGGACACACGACTGCAAACAAATAGCAAGTCGCGCAAGTAAATACTCGAGAGCCGTGCACACGACCTCAAGTAAGCCAGACCCACGCGGTAAGAAGCCGCCGACATGGAAGCCGCTCTCCCAGCCACTTAGTAAAGGCTATTAAAAAAATAGGGAAGATAAGTGTCTGACTAGATTATACTAAAAGTAAAAGTCATAGTTTAACCATGATTATACTGCAGGGCCTTTCCAATTAGTGCCTAGGAATTAAGCTTCGCTAACGGGGAACATACTGAAAGGGAGCTGTAATTTCTTCCAGGGAAGTCCAGCTCCCTTCAGTAGTTCTATATTAGTAAACCTTATTTCCTAGGGTATGTCAACTTGTTGTAATATAAATAACAACTCGTTAGGGTCTTACCATTAGCTGGAACTCACAACATGCTTAAAGGGCTAGGTAATAGTGATACCAGAGAGCCCATCAGCTTCTAAAACACCATGAAAACAAATATTAAATTTCAGAAACAGCTGGTTCTCTTCCATGAAAATTTTAAACCAAACACAATATTTTTTTATTTTTTAGACGTAGGCCTCTGATATAGCTATGCGCGACAGCTGACCATATTACATAACCATAACAACATTAAACACGGCAATTTTTTTGAATGAGAACGCTGGCCAGCAGATTGAGACAAGTTTTTCAGATTCACACAGGCCAGGCAGTGCAGTACACTAGTCCCAGAACCACAGAGCCAGATAACAAGGTGTGCAAGATGATTCAATGAACATAAACACGAACATCTGCCAAAACATCTTGTGGAGTGGGAAATCGGGGCACGGAGCTGAACCACTAGTTGTGCACAACATAAGCGAACCAAATCATTGCCATCTGCCCAGTCTTAAGAGTGAATGACGACCTGAAAATGGCGTCGTGCAAGTCCGCACTGCGTGTCCGTTGCTTCAAGCATTGCTGCCGCCCCCCCTCCACACTGTGCGAAAAATTACCCGTCAGCTGCTGCGCCGCGCTCTTCGGAGATCTCTCCCCAGACGCGACTCTAGCGGCTCCTTTTGAAGACTAGATGTGGCAGCGATAACCGAACAAGGGTGGGGCGCCAGCTAAACATTATCGATAGTCAGATTGTAAAATGATCCGCCACGACCCACTACACATAGTAAATTAACTGACAGGACACCCTATAGCGTTTTTCAGCTTTATTACGTTACTAGTCATTGATATACATATTACAAAGATCGCTTAATCACACAAACTGAATATTTATTTAAGCCTCAAAATTCGCAGTTGTTGTAGTTAGCGAAATATAATTTTTATCACCATTATTATTATGTTATCTGATTATAATTATGTATGTTCCGAAAATGTGTGCACGTGATGTTAGGCCAGTTGTGTGCTTGTTGTCATTTGTGTTCTGTTCCTGTAGTGGATGTCAGATGGACTCCTCACTCTTTTTCTACCTAACTCCACAACTCTCATGCACCTCAACAGTTAGTGTAGTTTGACCTTTTTTTACCTGAGTTTTGTGTCCAATGACATATCTTCAAACAATCCAGATGTATGGCCGCTTTCTAGCATTGTCGTCTACACTTTTGGGGCTATTTGTTACAAATGCACCTATTTTCCAAAATACAGACTTTTCGAGACGTAAATATGAGGCGTCAAAGATTGCCAAAGTGCATTATTTAAACAAAATAGGCTGATGTACAACATTTAAACAATTGAACAGATTACTATGGTACTGTAAATTAATACTTAGTATTAATACTTGCATGTATACTAACCTGATGCTCAACTTTTCAAGTTCATCCAATTACTTACCGTCTAGTGATGAGGCACGAACTTCAGATCCTATGAGACGACTTTATAAGCACAGGTGACACCTACATTTTAATGAATAAGCAACTGCCACCACTGGTGGGACAGGATGGGAGTAATTAAACATCTCTGTGTAAGTAAAAACCACACCATGGAGTGACCCCATGTCCACAGCAAAGAATGCTGCTATGAGCCGCGGCATCTGCCAATGCAGCAGTTTACTCCATTGTTATCGGAATGCCATGACCTCGCAAGCTCTAGGAGCAATAGTGCAGACAACTGGCAGCGTCACCTACCATGTTATGGAAGCCCATTATCATAGACATGAAACCTGATGTAACAGTTGCAGTACTCTCCGTCCGAAGAGGCCTTGGAAGGCCCGTGATTCCGACAGGCCGCCGTTTCATCCTCAGCCCACATGCGTCACTGGGTGCGGATATGGAGGGGCATGGTCAGCACACCACTCTCACGGCCGTAGGTCGGTTTACGAGACCGGAGACGCTACTTCTCAATCAAGTAGCTCCTCAGTTTGGGACATAAGGGTTGAGTGCACCCCGCTTGCCAACAGCGCTCGGCCCACCGGATCGTAACCCATCCAAGTGCTACCTCAGCCCTACAGCGCTTAACTTCGGTGATCTGAAGGGGACCCGTGTTACCACTGTGGCAAGGCCGTTGGCTAACAATTGCAGTACAACTCACACACACACACACACACACACACACACACACACACACACACCCTCATACAGATCTACGCTAAAAAATACACTGATAGCCCCTAGTTACGGCAACTACTGTCTCGTCCAGCTTCGCTGTATCTCCCGATGTAGCAGGAGGAGTATATGGAAGGAACGGAACGTTTACGATGATGTTTATTCTGAAAAGCAGTCACAGCAAACACGACAGCCAACGACCACAAAGTGTCGGAGCGAACACATGCCGAGATGTCAGCCTGCCGACATTGGTCGTGCAGTCCCTGCTATCATGAGGTGTCACACTTTTTGCTAAACCCCTCTGCCAGGTAAGACGAGTTTCCCTAAACTGGTTGCAGTAGGGAAGCAGCAGCGAAATTATAATTTTTATTGGAGCTTTGTAATGTGTCTGCTAATAAGGTTAAAACTATCTCAGCAGCTGGAGATACAACATTTAACAGATGTCAGGAGTATTTTCTCATGTGTTTGCAATTTCTAACTAAAGACAGTACAAAACAAAAGTTGCTCACCACGTCTCTGATGCGGCTAGAAACACTAATGTGTCTCCTGCTACAAGCAAAATGATTTTAAAGCGGAATTTTACGTGGTTATTCGATAAAGCAGTCCCTTTAGATGTTCTAGTAATACGAAAGCAATGAGCAGTACTTAAAAATCAGCTGAACAAGTGTTTTTTAATCTACTTCTTCCGTGGATAAGATTCCCATCAGCATGGCATCTGCTTTTCTTACTATTTGCTATACGTGGCCATTGCACTTTAGATTGCTACAGATGCTTACTGCTAGATTTTGTACAACTGATACTCTTTCTAGTGATATGTAGCCGGTGGTGTAATAGAACAGAATGGAATAAAAACAATTTTATTCTATTCCACATTATCAATAGCCTCTTAGAAATCAACGATAACGATAGGTTTCTTTGTTTTCTTATAAATCAATACATGAGCAGATGTTTCATCTGAGTTCGTGCAAAGCTTTTGAAATTCAGGAGAAAGTAATGAATGTCTTCTGTCATCTTCTTTCGCTGAATTTTCATTTTCAATCGTTCTAATTTCTTCAGAGAAACTATACATTTTCTCTAACAGTTTTTTTCCATTTATTGCCTTAGTTTCTGCTTTTATTACACATTAATTTTACACATTTCTAATCTTTGTGTTCCTTGTTCTGTGTTCCCTAAACTCATCTTTTATTAATCCGTGTTCAGTGTCTACGTTACACTGTTACAGTTATTTTGTATTTGTCTCATGACGTACACTTCATCCAAACTTCATTAGTTTTCCTACGTTTTCAAATAATTGCACTTGTTTGACAGATATTGCTGCTGTTACCGTACAACATTTTTGTATACTGCTCAAAATAATTAGGCGAACATTTATATCAGCATCTGTTATGTTAAATCTATTTTGATACAAGCGATACCTGTAGTATTGTTGTACAGCCTACGATCTTCACTTCCAATGTGTGCAACAACTTAAGTCATTCGCCGCGTATCGACTATGTTATGCAATGTACTGTCAGGTGACCCTTAGAAGGAAGTGAGCACCGGTGTCTCAGTGTCCTCTTGTGATTTACACTGACGAGAGTTGTGACTTGTTGACATTTGTTTTCAACCGTGCACAAGCAATTCGACATCTTAATGCAGTGCAAATCGCAAAGGCAGTCTGTTTGGTCGAAGAATAATGGATTTTCCGCCGTGTTGCTGCATATGTCAATATCTCTGCATCCATCAACCGTAGGCTGTGGACACGCTACAGCAAGACAGGTCAATACACAAGACGAGTTAAACAAGATCGCCGACATACACTATGTGATCAAAAGTATCCGGAATCGCCCAAAAACATACGTTTTTCATATTAGGTACATTGCGTTGCTACCTACCGCCAGGTACCCCACATCAGCGACCTCAGTAGTCGTTAGACATCGTGAGAGAGCAGAATGGGGCGCTCCACAGAACTTACGGACTTCGAATGTTGTCAGGTGATAGGGTGTTACTTGTGTCATACGTCTGTACGCGAGATTTCCACACTCATAAACATCCCTAGGTTCACTGTTTCCGATGTGATAGTGAAGTGAAAGCGTGAAGGGACACGTAAAGCACAAAAGCGTACAGGCCGACCTCGTCTGTTGACTGACAGAGACCGCCGGCAGTTGAAGAGGGTCATAATGTGTAATAGGCAGACATCTATCCAGATCCATCACACAGGAATTCCAAACTGCATCAGGATCCACCGCAAATACTATGACAGTTAGGCGGGAGGTGAGAAAACTTGGATTTCATGGTCGAGCGGCTGCTCATAAGGCACACACTACGCTTGTGAATGCCAAATGGTGCCTCGCTTGGTGTACGGAGCGTAGACATTGGACGACTGAACAGTGGAAAAACGATGTGTGGAGTGACGAATCACGGTACAAAATGCAGCAATCCGACGGCAGGGTGTGGGTATGGCAAATACCCGGTGAATGTCATCTGTCAGCATGAGTAGCGCCAACAATAAAACTCGGAGGCGGTGGTGTTATAATGTGGTCGTGTTTTTCATGGAGGGGGCTTGCACCCCTTGTTGTTTTGCGTGGCACTATCACAGCACAGGCTTACACTGATATTTTGCTTGCTTCCTACTGGTGAAGAGCAATTCGGGGATGGCGACTGCATCTTTCAACACGATCGACCACCAGTTCGTAATGCACGGCCTGTGGCGGAGTGGTTACACGACAATAACATCCCTCTACTGGACTGTCCTGCACAGAGTTCTGACTTGATTCTTCTGACTTTCCAGCAACTGATTGAAAGTATGGCTGCGAGAGTGGAAGCTTTCCTCAAGGCTAATGGTGGGCCAACACCAGATTGAATTCCAGCATTACCGATGGAGGGCGCCATGAACTGGTAAATCATTTTCAACCAGGTGTTCGTATACTTTTGATCATACGGTGTATTATAACCCCAAGTGAAGAGCGACATCTGGCCATCTCTGCGTTGCGCGACATACGTCTACCGCCAGAGCACTGCAAGACGATCTCAAAAGGGCCACTGGAGCCACTGTGCCCAATCATACAGTGAGGAACAGATTACTATAAAACACCTTACGACCCAGACGTCATGTTGTAGTATCCGGCTGATCCAACATCTCGCAGCTCGCCTTCAATCTTGCCATTCTTATGTCAACTTACAACTTCGTCATTGGCCGAATATACTAGTTACAGACGAGTGCAGAATTTCTCTGACACACGGTGATGGCTGTATTCGCGTGTGGAGACGCCGTTGAGAAGAGTTCGTAGTGTCGTTTTCCACCACAGACTTACCAAAATCTCTCAAGGGCTCTCACTGAAGTATGAAAAGGATACCATAGGGTGACCTCTTCAGAGCATGTCACATAAGTGTCAGGCTGTGATTAACGCACACACAGAGCATACATATTGTTTTGGCACTTGTCGGACATTTCAGTTATTATGCAAATGAACGAGGTTATACTGTGGTTTCGTTGTGTACTTAATCTTTGAAAGATAAACGTATAATTTCATAACATACCCAGTCATCAGTTATTGCTCAGTGGTGTATGGCAGACATCCAAAGTCATAATCCCCTAATTCTTTTGAGCAGCGTATTTTGACCGTTTCTTTATTATTTCTAGTATCTTGTCTGTTATCTATGGCTGCCTCTTTTTTGCAATTATCGATTATAGTACTTTTCTGCTGCTGTTACTACATGATCCTTAAGGCTGTACCACAGTTTTGTTATTTATTTTGTTGAATGTTCTTCCAATGCAGTCTAAGGTTTTGAAAGCTGCAACTTGCCTAGGATACAACTTTTCACATTCTTTAACTTCTTGAATTTCCACTGGGATTTTATTAGTGCTAGGTTATGTTCACTAGTAACCTCAGAACTTTAATAAATCTTGCAGTCCTCAAGATTTTTTTCTGTGTGTTTTCCAATATAGACAATCTCATGCGTTCCATAACCTCTGACGTCGTGCATATAAACCTCAAAGAATTTAAAAGGTGAAGAAGAAAAATCAGGACCACCCATAATAACTACTTTAGTGTAAAGTGAGTGGAGGAATTATTTAGTGGATAGTGGCAATGATCTGAGTGAGATAATGCAGACGTTTGTAAATATTCTTCCAGATAAGAAATCTATGGTCATCATGCGGATGGACTGCATAAAAATAATGGTCTCCACGGGAAAGCCAAAAAATCAGGTAAGCATGAAGTAATGTTTGCCCATAAAAATAATTGGAGTTCAGTTGTATTACAATTTTCTCATAATTTCAGGTTTAAGCTGAGACATGGTTACTGGCGTAGGGTTTTTTTTTTAGCAAGTGTGAATGTAAAATAGATTTCGACGTTTCTGTAATTTTGTAATTACATGAAATGAAAATGACTGCACAGAATATGTGTAGAAAGAAAATATCGTAGGAAGAAAGGGATTGAAACTGGGGTAAAGGCTAAAGGGGATTTACATTCCTTTCACTGTCAGTTGATTAATGATCACAAGGTGTGCAAGTTACTGACAATACTGTTACATTTTCTATTGTTTTGTCAATTTTCCTCTTCTGTCATTATGGGCTTTGTCTGCCTCCCTTATTACATTCTTACTATCCTATCTTAGTGCTTCAGGAGACCAGTTTGTAATCAGTCAACATAAATACTTTCTGCACAGAAGAGATAAAAGGTAAAGATACAAAATATAACGAAATGGCAAGAGCTCGTAATGAGAAGTTTGGAGGAAAAATTTTATGATGAGAGAAAATGACACTAGGTGGTAGGATAAGTAATGTTGAGGTCAAGTATTTGAAGATTCACAATGTTGCTGAAAGAAAGTAGTAGAGTTGTGGCAGTATATAAAAGGTGTTGGTGACACATAGTTCGAGCAATGTGATTCGAAACAGGAATGTGCTGAATTTTGAGGCATAGCTTGGAAGTGGCATATTGTAGAGGCAGCACAGCATGGCACAGAGATGGAGAAGTGTGGATGTGTATGGTGCAGTATGGCGTGGTTGCGGCGTGGCACAGCCACGTCGCAACATTGTGGCGATACAGCACGGAGGCAGTGCAGTGTGGAGGTAGCACAGAATGGATGCAGCGTGCCACAGGGATAGCACAGCTTGGAGGCAAGAAGCAGAGAGGCGCAGTGTGGAGAAGCCATGATGAGGAGAAGATGTGGAGATGCCCCACTGCGGATACAGCACGGTATAGATGTGCCACAGCGCAGGGATAGCGCAACGCAAAGACAGAGAATTGTGGCGCGAAGGCAGCATGGTGTGGAGACAGCACAGGGACGGTGCAGCAGAGAGACAGTGTGGCGTGGAGGCAGAGTGATATGGAGTGGTATCCATGGGGTACCACAGAGCAGCTCGTTGGGCTCACAGTGCAGAGCAGTTACTCGCAATGTGATGCTGTGACACGGAGATGGTGCAGTGCGAAAATGGTGCAATGATGGAGACGTGAGCCTCGGGGTTGGTCTTTGTGAAGTTCTGCCTAATGGGCTGTTGGTGTAGCCATTTCCTGGCCCGGAAATGAATGAGTGATGAGCTGCTAACTGTTGGAGGATTATGATGCCGTAAGTGCCCAGCAGGTGGGCGTATGCCTGTGAGAGTTTGATGATCACATGACTCACAGAGGAAACTGGTTCTGCGATAGCAGTATCACTGTTTGATGATGTGTGCACTGCTTGGGAATGTGACTGGTACCGCCTGGTGGCACCTGGCATAATCAGTGTGTAAACAGATAGTTTCTAAACGACACCGTGTCTGCAACTTGAGATACCTGTGTGATCTGTAAATAGCTCAGTGAAGGAAACACCTGCAGGTCAAGGGCTGGCAAATCCACAGGGTGCACGTGTGTGCAGGAAGTAGCCAGTGGATGGCTATATACAATAATCTTAACGGTTGTAAGGTTACAAAATAGAATCTTAGATACTATTATGTTTCCAGTAAATGAACATGAAATATAATCCTGGATTAAGTTTAACAAAGAGATGAGATGCTATGGATGCCAGACAATAAATAGTGACCTAAAGATGAAGAAAGAGAAAAGGATAAGAGAAGGACACTGTAAAAGTCCCTCTACGTAGGTAGGATTAGATCCGAATTCAGAACGAAAAAATAACCTTAAAACACTCACTGAAGTGACAAAATTAAGTGCTGAAACGAATTATTCAGGACAAAAATGCTTTCATAGTGATTTATAGTGAAAGACTGATCGAAATAGGACATCCAGAATAATGCTAAAACAAAAATATGTAAAAGGGTCAAAGTGTATCATTAAAAAAAGGAAAGAGTTTAAACAGTAATATTAAAGTTGTTAATTTTTAGAAAATGTGGAACCGTCAAGAATTTGAGAAAGTTTCTTAAAGTTGTGAATTGATTACTACACAGAACTGCTAAGTCCACACAGACTCCGGTACGAAATATGTTTTTTTTTTAAATTTTGGTTACTTTAAAGTTTTAATTTCCTATGCCGTTTGAATCATTCTTCACATTTACCTGAGAATTTTAAGTCTCAAGGAGTGCGTCACATAGTGATATGCAGTGACGATTAGGAAGCTATAAAATGTTCTCAGTAGCCCGACACCTCAGCGTTGCCACGCTGATATGTTGCCGTCTGTCGCTCCTATCCTCACATGCAAAGTCACACGCATGTACGCTTTTCAGATCCTAAGAACCACACACCAACCTGTACGTTTAATAAAGCTATTTTCAGAACATCAATCGCCATAAAACTTTATGTAAAATTTCAGAATAATAGCGAACTGAAGTACAAGCTTCAGTTCTACAGCTGAAATAATTTCTGGCGTATTCAAAATTACGGTAGCTAAAACCTACATTTCATAACACCCCATTACAAATAACCTCCTGACACGTCAATATGTATTTGAGAACATATCAGAGAAGGCCTTGAACTCAACACTTTGTTGCTAAATAGTTAATAAAACAATATTTTGTTCATGAAACTATACACCGCGTGATGTTTTCAGTCTCAAATCGTAATTATTACTTTTATTTGTTCCACGCGCTATATTCATGTATTATGAGTGAAGGGGTGAGCACAGCATTCATGGAAATGAGCGTATGAGTCACATTATTCAATCGTGCAGTTATTCACATACCTGGAAAGAGACGCTTATGGTAAAGTAGCCGGTTTTGGTATTACAGACACAAATACTTCGCGTATGATCTTGACGGCATGACAAGGTGATCTTGATCCGACTTTATCTGATTTTCGAAATGTACCAGTTTTGGAATATGGTTAAATTAAATTCGAAGCTGAGGACCGGCCAAACAGAGAAATTATCATGCTGCCCGAGAAAAGCTCTGAAGCTGACTATAGTATGTTTCTGCTAATCAGAAAGTGTTAAAACAAAAATATCCGTGCAAAATACTTGACAATAAACGAGCAAAGGCGAAATGATGGATAGAGAAAGCTGTTGACTACAAAACAGCAAATACCACAGCTTTCTAGAGCAAACAGTTCCAGAAATATAATCGTTTAAATCAGTCGACGCAACCTCTCAGGAGCTGTATTTACAATGCAGCTACAAAAGAAAAATGCGTCACACCTACAAGAAAATCTTCTTGCGAAATAAATAACGTATCTTAAAAATATAGAAGAAACTCTACATTTCAATTAAATACAAAAACCGATTTTTCTATTTTTTGGTTCATAGCTTAAGAAGCTTAGCTGAAGTTTACGCCAGGTGAAACTGCTGAGCGGCGTAGGGCCGCAGGCGCTGGCGCTGTGCATTGCATCGATCCTGTCTCTGCAACTGCAAGGCAGACTGCTATTACCCAAGACATTACCGAGATTTACAGGCGCTGGTTGTAGCCACGAACTATACATTCTGATAGGCTGAGCTGGCAAACAACTGTGTACATCGACAGAGCTAGTGCATACAGTCCACAGCGTGAATAGGAACCTTGTGCAAAACTTCCTGATTGGAGAAAGAACAATTACTTCGTATCAACATCAACTTATGTAAAGGCCCATTCGAATACAGTCTGTTTTTCACTCTCTGTCCACCGCCCCTTTTCCTCACACCGAAATCAACTTTCATTGGGCTCTTAATAAGACCTTCATAAAATCTAAAGCTACTGGTAGCAAAAATGGGTTGCTTTTGATTTTAAAACAAGTGACAGAAATACATTTTTTAATATTATTCCAATGCTCAATATTGAAACAGGAAACAATTTCCATTTAAGGTAATTCCTCAGATACTTAAATGCTTTTAGTGGAAGCACTATTGAATTGTTCTATCTTCAATAAAAATTTGCTGTCTACCAAAGTGAATGGTCATACTAAAAATATAACATTTCTGTTATTCTTTTAGTTCACAGGAACTTTATAATTCTATAATTTACAAATTATTTGAGTTTCCAAAGGGAAAAGCGGTCAGAAATTCAAAAATTCTGATCTACTTTTATACTGAGCTTTTAAATATGAGACAATGTTAACTGCATTATTGTATGTAACATGTGAAGAAAACTCAGTAGGTAGTATTTAAATTTCAGTAACTTTGCCGTACAAGAAGGTGAAAACTGATAAGCATGGTAGAAATATTTGTGTATGCAACTGAAAAGGAAATTAGATCAAATCTTGATCGAAAGGCTGATATCTCAGACCCACTTGTACTAACTACTTAGTGGTGACTCATAACCATACATTCGCAATTATCTCCTAAACTGTTCGTTTGCGTACCCACGGTTACTGGTACGTTTTTTTAATATAAATATGTACTTTCAGCAGTGTCAGCTTTCACACCTAATTATGATACACTCAGTAACTACATCTTGCTCTTGGTTGCCTCTGTCGCCCCTCTCAGCTTGTGTCGCTTGGGCCTTAAAACGGCCGTCATTATATCCGAATATGATTGCATCCTTTATTGTACAAAACTAAAATGCATAGCTCTAATAGCAAATGTATGGCGAGGAACCGGCACTGATTATTTAGTGTACATGTGTCAGAAATATCAACATTTCGATCAAGTTCTGATCTGATTTCCCTTTCAGTTGCAGACACAAATATTTATAGAATGTTTATCAGTTTTCAACTTGTTACTGTAATTGTTCGTTATCCACATAAAGGCTGAACGCTGAAGTTTCTCTACCGAAACTGCTTCGGTGACGTAGATCACAATGTAATCCCTATTTTCGATCACCGCAGGGGTGCCAAAGTAACACTCAGTAGTGACTGGTTGCAGAATTGAAAACCATTTGAAAGAATTGACAGATGTAAGCCATTCAGACCTGATGGCTACTGGTTAGATTTTGTGTCTAATATGCGGAACAGGTTCCAGTAACAGTTTGTCACTAGGGTGATGGAGGGTAGAACGTATCTGCAAAAAGACGCGACTGTTCCAGCCTTTGAAGACTTGGAAGATTGACGTACAGACACCTGACCAACGTCAATAGGATGCAGAATTCCCGAACTTAGTTTGTGTTCGCGTATGATGGTAGGTACCGGCACGAGATGGATTGTTCTGTCTCATATGATAATAGAAGAACGGGTAAAAAACATCAGGGTCGTGTCATAGGATTTTATCGCGTAACTTACGTTTTTCAAAAGAGGGAAAAAAGTTTCGTTAATCTGAAATGAAAATGTTTGGTTAAAGAAAATCTCTTTTACGTTCATTAAAACCAACGGCTAAATTTTCTCAGGGCGCTATGGCCAGAAATATCATGCGTATTCCAACGTGAAGACATCCGTATTACTCACGATGGATAAAAAAATTATCTTTCTTTAATGTTACGCGATAAGCAAATTTAATATATCCAGAATGAGATTTTCACTCTTCAGCGGAGTGTGCGCTGATATGAAACTTCCTGGCAGATTAAAACTGTGTGCCGGACCGAGACTCGAACTCGGGACCTATGCCTTTCGCGGGCAAGTGCTCTACCAACTGAGTTCGAGTCTCGGTCCGGCACACAGTTTTAATCTGCCAGGAAGTTTCAAATTTAATATAATATTCAAACAATTATTTTTTTCTGTAAGGTTTGATGCTCCAGTATAGCTGCCTACGTGCAGTGGCAGCGTACACAATTAAAATAATTCCTTTCAATAAAAGTGTACCTCTGGCCTAAAATGAACTGGAAATTATTATGAGACTCCGTGTTACATTTACTGGAATTAAATCCTTTCAATACTTTCAGAATTAAATAGCTATGAAGAAATTTTTATCAATTTTAACAGCAATGGCGTCGCTTCAACAATACAATTACAAATGGCCAGGGCAACATTTAACTGTTACGTAATTAATTAAATGAAGGGGAAAGGGAAGGTATTTTATCGCTACTAACAAAAACTCACACTGCATTAAATACTGACATATATATTTGGCAAAAATTCTAAATACACTACATATAGTAGAAATAATTCTTTACACACCGTAATCTAAATGCGACAACAGAACCGACCAGGCACGGAAGACCAAGAAGAAGAAGACAAGAGAAGACAATGACATCTTTTCTTATGTACTACGATACAGAGTTAATAGTAATTACAATTCTCCGAGCACGTATAGCCGCTCCATTGTAGTCACATATCGATAAAGTGATTTACATTACTTTTTTCAAGAAGCGATGCAATAATTTGTCAACCTATAAAAAGTGTTCGACCACTTTAAATGGTGTAAAGTGTTTGAAAATCACTGCCGGAAAAGATACGTCAGCCACAAGGACAAGGTCATTTTATTGACAAGTGATGTAACAGATAGTTCATCATTGCAGGAGTACACTGATCAGTCAGAACATTATGACCACCCACCTACTACCGATATAAACCAGTCTAGGCAACAGCAGCGTCAGAAACACGCACGATGCATTTGTGTAGAATTCGGATGGCGCGATCTATCTGAGTTTGACCAACGGCAGATTGTGATGGCCCAGAGGCTCGGCACGAGCATTTCGGCAACTGCATGACTTGTCGGGTGTTCGAGGACTGCTGTGGTGATTCTCTCCAACACGTGGCGTAACCAAAGCGAAACCACGTCCAGACATCGTGGGGTTGGGCGGCCACCCCTCACTACAGATGTCAGACGTCGTAGGTTGGGCAGATTAGTAGAAGAGGACGGGCGGCGAACACTGATGGAACTACATCGTGCTTTAATTCTGGGCAGAACGCAAGGGCGTTCGAACATACAGTGTACCGAACTTTCCTAATGATGACCCTCCGCAGCCGATGACCCATGCATCTGCCAATGTAAACACCACGACATTGGCAAATACGACTGAAATGGGCATGTGACCATCTGCACCGGGCGTTGGCGTAGTGGCAGAGCGTTGCATGGTCTACTGAATCCCGATACATTCTTCATTATGCCGATGGGAAGCCGCGAATCCGTCGTCTTCCAGAGGAAGAGCGCCTTAACGTCTGTACTGACAAGCAGGCAGCGGCTCCATTATGCTCTGGGGAACATTCACGTGGGCATCCATGGATCCACTGGAGCTCGTGCAAGGTACTATGACGGCCAAGGAGTCTCGTACATTGCTTCACAATCACCCTTTAACAACGATCAGGTTTCCCGGTGGCAGTGCCACTTTTCAACAAGATACTGCGCCATCTCACAAGCGGGAGTGTGTTGGAGTCGTTAGAGGAACACACTGGCGAGTTCCAGTTGATGTGCTGGCCCTCCCAACCAGCAAGATCTGAACCTGATGGAACAAATCTGGGATGTGATTGAACGTGGCATCAGACCTCATCACCAATCTCCCCAATTTGCGGGCATTACGCGACTTGTGTGTGAAGATGTGGTGCCAACTCCCTTCAGCGACCTAACAAGGCCTCATTGCTTCAGTGCCACGACGTATCGCTGCAGTCACCCATGCCAAAATAGGACATACTGGCTATTACGTAGGAGGTCAGAATGTTCTGGCTGATCAGTATATGTGATAAATTCAGACCAAATGAAACACACACATCACAGTAAAGGGTGCCCAAACAGTAGTATCAATACATATTGTATCCCCGTCTAGCGGCACCACAGGCATGTATTCTCACAAGCAAATTATCATAAAGCTGCCGAATGGCATCCTGCGATAGACTGTCCCAAGCATTTTTGCTACTTTTGTTGAAATTAGGCAATGGTTCTCTCAACGCCTGGAGAAGGAATAAGTTGCCGCTTCATCGTGTTCCATACGTCTTCATCTGGCGAGAGGTTGGACAATTGTTGTAGACCACGAAGTGTACGTTGCGATGCAACAGCCGTATGCGGGCGTTCATCGTCCTGCTGAAACAGCACCTTACCTTCCTGTCGAAGAAATGGCAGTAGCGTGGGGATAACAGCCTGTGCAGTGTAATGAACAATGTTTACTTTACCCTGCACAAACATCAGATTGTGAGCTGTAAGCGATGGCCCCCCAACACCATGAAGCCTGGTCTGGGACTCAGTGTCGCGGGTGAATGCTCTCTGGAATAGCCGGCCCACCAGATCAACACCATACAATTATGCATCTCAAATTCGCATACAAACATGTACATCTCTCATTCGCATACAAATTGAACTGATTTTCATCACTGAAATAACAGAGCTGCATTCCGCTCTCCAGTCAACTCTTTCACGACACCAGAGTTGCCATGCTTGGCGGTGTTGTGGTGTCACTGGTAGACTGGCTAGAGGGAAATATGATCTTAATCCTGCTGCGAGCAGACGGTCCCCAATGATCCTTGATGACACACCAAATGCAGCATGTGCCCAAATTTCGTCCTTGAATTATGTTAGGTGGGCCACTGCTGCTCGCTCAGTGCATCTGTACTGTGCGGAAGTCCAGAACCTGGTCTACAGGTAACGATACATTGTGCCCACCATGTGAAGCAATCCGTCCATCCAGCTTCCCGCCCCACAATGCAGCCCCCTTGAAATGGCTAAAGCAATTCAACATGGGTACGTAGTCGTACCCTAGAATAAACGTTACAGACACTGTTCACCTCTCAATTCTGCACAGTTAGTACCTGTAGAGCCAAAATAGAAGGTGCGCTATGCGAACGCCCTGTGACAGTGACACATAAATCACTAATATTACAACTCTTCACCGTGCGCATGGTATACTCTGATGTCACTGAACACAGTCCACGAGATTTTTTTTTGGCACTGTGGGTGTAGTATGGAATGACGAGGAATATAGAATATGTACAAGAACAAAGAGGACAATGGAAGGATCGAAGATCAAGAACGAAGTAATCGAATTAAAATGAGAGAAGAAAGGTGTATAGTTGAATCTCTTCGTCCAAGAAGCAATGACGGAAACTAAAAAAGCTTTAGGAATGGAATTAAAATTTAGGGTGAAAACATATCAAGGATATGATTTCTGGTGACATTCCCGTTCTCAACGAAAGTGAAGAATCCCTACCGGACTTGTTGAATGCAATTAAAGATTTAAAGAGCTCTTACAATAGCTTTAAAGTAAACATAGGGAAGACGTACATAAAGAGGAGTAGTGGGAATGAGATGAGCGATAGACATAACATCAAAGTTGAGTTGTACGAAGTAGACGAAGTGAAGAAACTCTGTTACCTTGGAAGCAAAATAACACAGGACGGACGAAACAAGGAGAATGTATGAAGAACAGTAGCACAGGCATTCCTCGCCAAAAGAAGTCTGCTAGTATCAAGCAGACGGCGAGAAGATGAACGAGCGGAAAACATTGACAAAAAGCAGGATCAGGATAATAGGACATGTGGAGCAGTTGAGAGAGCTGTAGGGTTGGATTGGGTTGGATTGTTTTTGGGGGAGGAGACCAGACTGCGGGGTCATCGGTCTCGTTGGATTAGGGAAGGACGGGGAAGGAAGTCGGCCGTTCCCTTTCAAAGGAAACATCCAGGCATTTGCCTGGAGCGATTTAGGGAAATCACGGAAAACCTAAATCATGATGGCCGGACCCGGGATTGAACCGTCGTCCTCCGGAATGCGAGTCCAGTGTTCTAGCCACTGCGCCACCTCGCTCGGTAGAGAGCTGTAGGGACGAAACCTGTGGGGGAAGACAGTGATTGGAGTATATCTAACAAACAATCGATGACTGTCGATGTAATGTATTCTCAGACGAAAAGAGTGGCACAGGAGAGGAAGTCGTGACAGGCCACATCACGCCGGGCAGCTTATCACTGTGGAACAAAAAGATGCTTCACGATTGCCAACTTAACCTAGGTCATTCATGAAGCCAAATGTATTCTGTGGACTATCAGTACAGTCACAAACTATTTTAGGTATATTTCGGGCAACCGCAATTGTTCAAAGGCATGATGTTAGGAAGAACTCCGCTTACAGCTGGTGAAACTTTTGTTTATTAAATTACGGCATGTTTCGCATCATCAGATGAACCTACACGGTAAAAAGCAAAGTACACTGTCACCACACTTTGTGAAAATTAAAATTAATAAAGAAATGTATAAAATATATTCAAAACGTTAAAAAGTCATAGGCATAACCATCGCTCCTAGTCAAAATTTACTATTCAGAGAATATCGTCAGTATTATGGTGAGCGAAAGGTAAATAAGACGTTCCCCATTCATTAAAATTTGCCTGCATATAAAAAGAAAAAAGAAAATATTTTATAGTCAGCGGACGCAAAAATTTTTTTAAAAAAGTACTGTAAAATATTTTCTTTTTTCTTTTTATATGCAGGCAAATTTTGAAGACAGGGGCACGTCTTATTTACCTTTCGCTCACCATAGTACAGACGATATTGTCTGAATAGTAAATATCGACTAGGAGCGATGGGTATGCCTATGATCTTTTAGCGTTGTGAGTATACTTTAGCCATTCCTTTACTAATTTTAATATCCACAAAATGTGGTGACTCCGTACTTTGCTTTTTACCGTGTAGGTTCACCTGATGTTGCTGCTTGAAACCACGAACAATTGTACCAGCTGCAAGTGGAGTTCTTCCTTACGACATATAAGAACAGTGATAGTGTTTTAATGTCCATAGTTGCTCTCTCCTATGACGAGTGATGAATGGTAAAAACACGGCCCAATGTTACGCATTTGTAATATCTTCTTCAATTTTTTGCATTGAACTCATTGTGACCACCTTTCTGGTGACAAAAGTTTAGAAAACGAAGGAGGATTAACCCTTGACTGCTCGCACACAGATATACTATGAATAAAAAGTAATTAGTTACATTATAGATATATGATCATGTGGACAATTTTACATTTATTTTTTCAAATTACAGTACGTTGACTGCAGACATCATTGCCTGTAAAATTGCGTGAGTGCTACAATACAAACACTGCAACGTTATCATGTAGCTGAAGAAATGGTTGCATTTTGCACTTTCTTGTAAAATGTCTTAAACAATTCCTTTTTGCACAAGCCACAGAACTGTTCAAAATTTTACGGTCGAATACTCCTGAGGGCAAAGCAGACATCTTCCACTTTGGCCTGTATTTAGACTAGTTACCAATGCGTTACGCATTAGCAGTTAGTCGTTGGATGTTACCGGGTATTACACAGTATTCTAACACAGATGGATGCAGCTATTGTAGGGGAAAGTGTATTTCCTGTGTAATATACTACAATGTTGATGTCTTCAGGCATTGTGCCATTAGGCATCGGGCGTTGGGTGTGACCGGATCTTAAATAGTATTGTGTCACTAGAAGCTGCAAGTAGATTTGTGTAAACCGCTAGACGAATTTACTACTGTTTGTACTTTAATGAGTTACAAAGACGTTGTAGGTACGGAAATATTAAATCTGCTTGCAAAGAGTGTGGAACTTTCAACGATCCTTAGACTTGGTGCATTTTAAGCTGTTATATAGATTTGTTGTAGCGCTCATGTGAAACAAATGTTGAAGTATTTAGGTGAATTTAATACGAATGGACCTATAATTTATTTACGAAATACAAACAGTATAGGTGCGAAAATATTGAACTTTATGCTTCATTGTGCCTACGAAGTGTGCGGAATAAAATTCGGTCGTCCGTTGCAAATATCTTTTTATTTCGTTTAATATACGTGTTAATATTTCGCGAAAGAAAGTTATATCGAATGTTACACTAAAATATGCAGTACAGTTGCTGAAAATCACAGCTATGAAAAAAATATTAACATTATTTCTGCTCTAAATTCCGTGGGGAGCTTGCATACTGCGATAAGCACGCAAGCTGCGTGGATTTTAATAAGAAATATTTTGTTTAAAGGTCCACAGATCTCACAAGTGTCGTATCTGGCATACCCCCCCCCCCCCAACAGTACAATAACGATAAAATAATTTTATTTATTATCGAAATATCGACTCTATTGTCGTCTCGTGAATGCGTATAAACAAAGGATGTCGTCCCGCAATTTAAGTGAGATATCGTAATAAAATACGTTCTTCTTCTTTCCTAACATCGAAAAATTCCTTCCTCCGTTCCTAATATGGTGGTGTTTTGTCTTTTGGATATGTTGTGTGAGTCATAAATTTTTATTAGATGATGTTATTTAACAGCTGATTACAAAAAACACAGTCTTTCAGGGAGACGTGTCCACCACAGTTCTGATTGCAAAGTTCGTAGAAAGTTGTTATTGGGATGAGAAGTTCCGCCTTATGCAAGACACTTTTTTTCTTTTTGTTTCATCCATACATGTTTCAGCACTTATGTGCTATCGTCAGTGGGTTCTGTTTTTATTTTAACTGTAAATTTGTTGTTAACATATTAACATTTGCGTCATTTACAACATTATGTAAAAGTTGCATTTATAACTTAATTGGCGAAAAATGGGTGTAATCATAAGTAACATACCTTACATGATGTTATTGTCCTGTTGTTTTGGTAGCTGTTCTGCTACACAATATACAGTATACAATACCTGGCTTGGTGTAGAAATAATCATCCTGTGGTGCATTTCTTTTCCATCGCAGCCCTTCAACAAATATCAGAATACAACCATCAGACTTCATAAAACCATACTCAACTTAAGTTCAATAAACTATGTTTGGCTTAAAAATTGTACCTAACTATGTAACAACAACTGTAAACAACATGTCACCAGCAGCACAGCAGACAAAACGTAAGGCAGAAATCACGTGGAAAAAGCAAGAAATCCGGTCTTTGTGTTCCAAAAAACTGACTCTGAATATTGAATTATACAGATTGCATTTAGAACTAGCTAATCACATAACATACCCACCATTTTTTGATGAACTAATGTACAGGGTTAGAACATACACTGAGACCATAATAGGCAGAAAACAGACAATCCAACAAAAGAAACTCACAAAAATGTTAAATCACACAAACACCCACCAATCCCACCACCAATACAACAAACACACCTTTCACAAAAGAGTGATTAATCTAACAAACATAAAATTATCTGAACAAGAAAGAAGCCTACTTGGAAAGAGTCCCAAACATAACATTAACACAATGGTGTCACACAGGACAATAGAACATATCATAACAGAAACTGAAAACATTATAAAGCAACAAGAAAAACTAAACACACCTGAATTCAATGCAAACCTAACAAAGGAACTAGTTGCTGAGGAAATAAGAAACATAATCAAAGAGAACAAAACCACCATAAAAGAAAACACTAGGACTCCTGAAGAAAAAACCTACAGAAATCTACAGAATAAATTAACACAAGAAAATGCCATCATCACAAAATCTGACAATGGTAATTCAGTAGTAGTCATAAAAAAACAGGAATACATTGACAAAACATTAGAATTCATCCAAAGCAACAACATCACAGAATTAACAAGTGACCAACAAACCGATACCAAAGTAAGTTACAGAAAACCCTGAGAAACATAGAAACAATTTTCACAGAAACACAGATTAAAAAATGATACAGAAAAATCCCATGGCCCTCGCCCTAAAACCATTGCCTGAAGTTCACAAACCCGGAATACCCATATGTCCATTAATAAACTTCACCAAAGCACAACATACCACTTAGCCAAACACACACACACTCTGCTACAGACAATATACAAATAAACTGACAACAGAAGTCTAAAGAACTCAAGTGACTTAATAGAAAAAATAAAAAATGAAAAGATACCAAACACAGCAACATTGGTTTCATTTGATATAATTTCAATGTACACACACATCCCAACAGAAGAAACCATCAACATAATAGAAAGAAACCTCCAACTGCAAGGAAACATACCCACAACAAACATACAAGAAATATTAGCCATGCTCAGGCTCATCACAGAACAGAACTACTTCACATTCAACAACATACTTTACTCTCAACAAGATGGACTACCCATGGGATCCCCAATCAGTGGCCTCCTAGCTGACATTTTCCTCAACCAGACAGAAAAACAAATCTTTGACAAAATAGTAATATTAAAACAGTACAAAATAATATATTGGTACAGATACGTAGATGACATAATTTGCTTAATAGATGTACCACTGTCTCGCATAAAAGAACTTCATGATAACATAAACTCCATCCACCCACAGTCCGACCCCGGTAGCTGAGTGGTCAGCGCGACGGACTGTCAATCCTAAGGGACCAGGTTCGATTCCCGGCTGGGTCGGAGATTTTCTCCGCTCAGGGACTGGGTGTTGTGTTGTCCTAATCATCATCATCATTTCATCCCCATCGACGCGCAAGTCGCCGAAGTGGCGTCAAATCGAAAGACTTGCACCGGGCGAGCGGTCTACCCGACGGGAGGCCCTCGTTACACGCCATTATTATTATCCACCCACAAATACAATTCACCATAGAAACACAAACAGATGAAAAACTTAATTTCTTAGCTCTCACTATACACAAGAGAAACAACAAACATCAATTCACAATCTACAGAAAACCCACACTCACCAGCACCATTATTCATAACCAATCCAATCAACCCATAACCCACAAAGAAGCCAGCTTCAGATATTTACTTCACAGGCTGAACAAAATACCCGTGAACAAGCATGACTACACACAAGAACTGAACACAATAAAACAAATTGCACAGGAGAATGGATATGACGCAAAGAGAGTAGACAAAATAAACCACAAAATACAAAAATAAACAGCACAAAACCATGAAACACACACACATACAAACACAACTCATCACACAACAAAGACCGAGCGAGGTGGCGCAGTGGTTAGCACACTGGACTCGCATTCTGGAGGACGACGGTTCAACCCGCGTCCGGCCATCCTGATTTAGGTTTTCCGTGATTTCCCTAAATCGCTCCAGGCAAATGCCGGGATGGTTCCTTTGAAATGGCACGGCCGACTTCCTTCCCCGTCCTACCCTAATCCGATGAGACAAATGACCTAGCTGTTTGGTCTCTTCCTCCAAACAATCCAATCCAATCCAATCCAATCACACAACAAACCAGCAGACAGCAAGCAACAAATGGCACATAATGACTTACAACAACAAAGTCACACACAGGGTGGGTAATATACTAAAGAAACAAGGACTCAACATAGCATACAGAACCAACAACACAATACAGAGCAGCCGGCCGTTGTGGCGGAGCGGTTCTAGGCTCTTCAGTCCGGAACCGCGCGACTGCTACGGTCGCAGGTTCGAATACTGCCTCGGGCGTGGATGTGTGTGATGTCCTTAGGTTAGTTAGGTTTAAGTAGTTCTAAATTCTAGGGGACTGATGACCTCAGATGTTAAGTCTCATAGTGCTCAGAGCCATTTTGAGCCATAATACAGAGCAGACTCGGAAGAATTACAGCCAGTCCGGCATCTACCAACTTATTTGCAACTGCTGTCAATCTGTATATGTGGGCCAAACATGTAGGACCTTCAGAACCAGATATAATGAACACCTCAGAGCACTGAAAAGCAATAGCACACACTCAACATTTGCAGACCACCTGGTAGCACACAACCACCACCCAACAAACATTGAAACTGACCTTCACATCCTAAAAACTAGCAGCAGCCTACACCAAAAATTAACTATTGAAGAAAACTACCACATCCAAAAATCAATAGCCCAAGGAAAGAAAGTACTCAATGAATACACATCACTGTGCAGCAAAACTCTCTTCGCCACAACAGAAGAACTACACAAGTAACACACACACACACACACACGCACACACACACACACATGCGCGCGCGCGCACAAACACAAACAAACAAATCCTCCCTCTCTTTTCTTTCTTGCTTTCTTTCAGTCTCTCTCTCTCTCTCTCTCTCTCTCTCTCTCTCTCTCTCTCTCTCTCTCTGCCCCAGTACTCATCACACACACGCAAATCCACATAAACCACACCACTAACACCAAATACAATTCAAACTCTCGCGCCTCACCCAGCAGAACTCGCTACGAAACAAATGAATGCCACACAGCCACAACAATACGTAATGGCAGCGAAAACTCCGCCTATGTTTTGAGTAATCGGAAAAACTGCATTGCCACGCGAACACAGGCAAAGATGTAAGCCTATTTACTTCGCCAACAACACAGGACAACGTACCACAACTTCAAAACTGTAAATTACAGAAAGAAAACGCGATACAGTCTTATTTCCGTTCGTAAATGCATAGCAAACAGAAAATAAATTACGTTTTGCAGTTTGCAGATGACAAGTTGTATATTCTGTAGCAGAACAGCTACCAAAACAACAGGACAATGACATCATGTAAGGTATGTTACTTATGATTACACCCACTTTTCGCCAATTAAGTTATAAACGCAACTTTTACATAATGTTGTAAACGACGCAAATGTTAATATGTTAACAACAAATTTACAGTTAAAATAAAAATAAAACCCACTGACGGTAGCACAAAAGTGCAGAAACATGTATGTGTGAAACAAAAAGAAAAAAGGTGTCTTGCATTAGGCGGAACTTCTCATCCCATTTTCTTAGCAAGCACGGAGACAACAAGATAACTGCACCACAAGATAATTATTAAAGTTGTTATTGTACATAACCTCCAGTAGGCATGTGACATTTGTAGTAATAGCAATAACTGACAATCAGTATCATCGATTATATTTTACTGGTGCATAATATGATGAGTTATCTTCATCTCTCTGAAAATGTTGCTCGAGAACATTTTAAATGTGGAAATATTTAGTTTGACGCTATATTGTGACTTATATCAAGGGTAGACCAAATTAATTACATTCAGATTGTCAATTTCCTTGTATGCTTGCCTGCGTAGCGTAGTATTTTAGGCAACATGTATTTGCCGCACTTATAAACATGGTCAGTTTAGTTTTATGACGTCGATTGCTTGGGCCTGATTTCTACAAAGTCATCTATTGCCTATAACTATTAAGACATGGAAATAACACTTGTTTGATGCAGCTCTCCATGCTACTCTATCCTGTGCAAGCTTCTTCATCTCCCAGTACCTACTGCTACCCACATCCTTTTGAATCTGCTCAGTGTATTCATCTCTTGGTCTCCCTCTACGATTTTTACCCTCCACGCTGCCCTCCAATACTAAATTGGTGATCCCTTGATGCCTCAGAACATGTCCTACCAAACGATCCCTTCTCCTAGTCAAGTTGTGCCACAAACGTCTCTTCTCCCCAATCCTATTCAATACCTCCTCTTTAGTTATGTGATTTATCCATCTAATCATCAGCGTTCTTTTGAAGCACCACATTTCGAAAGCTTTTATTCTCTTCTTGTCCAAACTATTTATCGTCCATATTTCACTTCCATACATGGCCACAAAAAATGGTTCAAATGGCTCTGAGCACTATGGGACTTAACATCTATGGTCTTCAGTCCCCTAGAACTTAGAACTACTTAAACCTAACTAACCTAAGGACATCACACAACACCCAGCCATCACGAGGCAGAGAAAATCCCTGACCCCGCCGGGAATCGAACCCGGGAACCCGGGCGTGGGAAGCGAGAACGCTACCGCACGACCACGAGATGTGGGCGCATGGCCACACTCCAGACAAATACTTTCAGAAATGACTTCCTGACACTTAAATCTATATTCGATGTTAACAAATTACTCTTCTTCAAAAACGCTTTCCTTGTCATTGCCAGTCTACATTTTATATCCTCTCTACTTCGACCATCATCAGTTATTTTGCTCCCCAAATTACAAAACTCCTTTACTACTTTAAGTGTCTCATTTCCTAATCTAATTCCCTCAGCATCACCCGACTTAATTCGGCTACATTCCATTATCCTAGTTTTGCTTCTGTTGATGTTCATCTTGTATCCTCCTTTCAAGACACTATCCATTCCGTTCAACTACTCTTCCAAGTCCTTTGCTGTCTCTGACAGAATTACATTGTCATCGGCAAACCTCAAAGTTTTTATTGCTTCTCCATGGATTTTAATACCTACTCTGAATTTTGCTTTTGTTTCCTTCACTACTTGTTCACTATAAAGATTGACATCCCTTCCCAACCACTGCTGCCCTTTCATACCCCTCGACTAACTTATAACTGCCATCTGGTTTCTGTACAAATTGTAAATAGCCTTTCGCTCCCTGTATTTTACCCCTGCGACCTTCAGAATTTGAAAGAGAGTATTCCAGCCAACATTGTCAAAAGCTTTCTCTAAGTCTACAAATGCTAGAAACGTGGATTTGCCTTTCCTTAATCTATCTTCTAACATAAGTCGTAGGGTCAGTATTGCCTCACGTATTCCTACATTTCTACGGAATCCAAACTGATCTTCCCCAAGGTCGGCTTCTACTGGTTTTTCCATTCGTCTGTAAAAAATTCGCGTTAGTATTTTGCAGCTGTAGCTTATTAAACTGATTGTTCGGTAATTTTCACATCTGTCAACACCTGCTTTCTTCGGGATTGGAATTATTATATTCTTCTTGAAGTCTGAGGGTATTTCGCCTGTCTCATACATCGTGCTCACCAGATGGTAGAGTTTTGTCATGACTGGCTCTCCCGAGGCCATCAGTAGTTCTAATGGAATGTTGTCTACTCCCGGGGCCTTGTTTCGACTCAGGTCTTTCAGTGCTCTGTCAAACTCTTCACGCAGTATCTTATCTCCCATTTCGTCTTCATCTACATCCTCTTCCATTTCCTTAATATTGTCCTCAAGTACATCGCCCTTGTATAAACCCTCTATATACTCCTTCCACCATTCTGCCTTCCCTTCTTTGCTTAGAACTGGGTTGCCATCTGAGCTCTTGATATTCATACAAGTGGTTCTCTTCTCTCCAAAGGTCTTTTTAATTTTCCTGTAGGCAGTATCTATCTTACCCCTAGTGAGACAAGCCTCTACATCCTTACATTTGTCTTCTAGCCATCCCTGCTTAGCCTTTTTGCACTTCCTGTCGATATCATTTTTCAGACGTTTGTATTCCTTTTTGCCTGCTTCATTTACTGCATTTTTATATATTATCCTTTCATCAATTAAAATCAATATTTCTTCTGTTACCCAAGGATTTCTACTAGCCCTTGTCTTTTTACCTACTTGATCCTCTGCTGTCTTCACTATTTCATCCCTCAACGCTACCCATTCTTCTTCTACTGTATTTCTTTCCCCCATTCCTTTCAATTGTTCCGTTATGCTCTCCCTGAAACTCTGTATAACCTCTGGTTCAGTCATTTTATCCAGGTCCCATTTACTTAAATTCCCACCTTTTTGCAGTTTCTTCAGTTTTAATCTACAGTTCATAACCAGTAGATTGTGGTCAGAGTCCACATCTGCCCCTGGAAATGTCTTACAATTTAAAACCTGGTTCCTAAATCTCTGTCTTACCATTACATAATCTAGCTGAAACCTGTCAGTATCTCCATGCTTCTTCCATGTATACAGCCTTCTTTTATGATTCTTGAACGAAGTGTTAGCTATGATTAAGTTGTGGTCTGCGCAAAATTCTACCAGGCGGCTTCCTCTTTCATTTCTTAGCCCCAATCCATATTCACCTACTACGTTTCCTTCTCTCCCTTTTCCTACTACCGAATTCCAGTCACACATCACTATTAAATTTTCGTCTCCCTTCACTACCTGAATAATTTCTTTGATTTCATCATACATTTCTTCAATTTCACGTCATCTGCAGAGCTAGTTGGCATATAAACTTGTACTACTTTAGTAGGCGCGGGCTTCGTGTCTATCTTGGCCACAATAATGAGTTCACTATGCTGTTTGTAGTAGCTTACCCGCACTCCTATTTTCCTATTCATTATTAAAGCTACTCCTGCATTACCCCTATTTGATTTTATATTTATGATCCTGTATTCGCCTGACCAAAAGTCTTGTTCCTCCTGCCAACGAACTTCACTAATTCCCACTATATCTAACTTTAACCTATCCATTACCCTTTTTAAATTTTCTAACCTACCTGCCCAATTAAGGGATCTGACATTCCACGCTCCGATCCGCAGAACACTAGTTTTCTTTCTCCTGATAACACTGGAGTACTTAATTTGGAGTTAACAATCATGTTTTAAGCATTAATTTGACCCCTGTGTGTATATGGACACTAATATTATGATACTTGACGTAAAGAACGCTATGTTTGTGTTGCAGAGGTGTTTTTGTACACATCTTAGATTTGGAAAGAATGTTGTGACGTCTGACAAGCATCACAGGTCTGGAAAATGGTCGACTGTTCTTTGTTAACTATTTGTACATGGAAATAACAATGGAGTGCTGACTGTAGAGTTGACAGTCACGTTTTAAGCACCAATTTGACGACCATACGCGCGTATGTAGAAATCAGCATTACAAAGCCTTAAATTAACTACTTTCCGCATCTGTGATGTCAAATGTCACGATACTTTTCCCAAGTCCAAAAGTCTGTAAAAATGATGTCCTCTTCATAATGTCCGGCGACAGCGACTCCATCAGTCGTTTAGTCCGTATTGTAGCGGTCTCGGATGTGGCTTGCAAAACCGAGCTTTGCTTTGAAGATCCGGTCGCACGAAGTGCAATACAGTTGCACAGTGGAGTTATACGTATAGCTGTAATTGGGCTAGGGCTTAGATTTGCGGAGCTTTCGTTTATAGTCCAGGTTCTTTAGGCGGATATGCTCGAATTGTTCCACACTCTTGTGTAAAGTTGAGCGCCACTCTGATCGGTGCAATGCAAGCTGCTCCCACCGTTTGCTCGTAATGCCACAGGCTGTGAGGTGGCGTTTGATGGGGTCTTTATATCGCAGGTGTTGTCCACCTTGCCGCCGCCGCTTTCCACACGAGAGCTCTGAGTAGAACATCGCTTTGGGAAGTCGACTGTCGTCCATGCGTTTGATGTGGCCACTCCATCTCAGTTGGTGTTTCGTCAAGAGAGCTTCAATGCCAGGCAGTTTCACACGACGCAAAATCTCCGTGTTTGGAACACGGTCTTCCCATTTCATGAGGAGAATTGATCTCAGACAGCGAAGATGAACGGTGTCTAGCCTCCTAATGTCTGCTTTATAACAGCACCAGGTTTCCGAGGCGTAGAGTAAAGTTGGTAATATTATTGCTTTGTAGACCTCCAATTTTAGTTTGTAGTCTGAGATCATGTGATTTCCATACTCGGTGATTCAGTTTGCCTAAAACTGAGGCTGCATTGGCTATACGGGCTGCAGTTTCTGTTGTCAGGCTGTTGTCGCTTCTAATTTGGCTACCTAGATATTTAAAGTGTGACACGTTTTCCAAATGTTTGTTGTCCAGCTTAATACTACAGTCTTCTGTATTGGAGCCCCTAAGTGGATGTTAAAGGACATGCGTCTTGGTGATGCTTATGACTAAACCAAATCTTCGACAGGAGTTATTTAGCAGGTTCATGTATGTTTGGAGAGATTCAGGAGAATTGGCCATCATATATACGTTATCTGCGTAAGTAATTTCTAAGATAGATATTTTATTTACACGACTTTTTGTTCTGAGGCAAGAGATGTCGAAGACACTTTTGTCTGTTCTAGAGTCAAGACCCATTTGACCACTACAGTCTTTGGTCGCGTCTGTCATAACAGCTATGATATAAAGTGAGAAAAGTGTGGGTGCCAGTATACAGCCCTGTTTTACACAGCATGTCACGGGAAATTGGTCTGAAAACTCGTTTTCATGGCTAATTTTTGCAATCGTGTTGTCATGATACTGTCTAATGAAGTTAATAATTTTGTCAAGGCAGCCGGTTTTCTTTAGTATAATCCAGAGAGTTTCCTGTGGGACTCGGACGAATGTTTTTTCCAGGTCTACGAAGCACATGAACAGACGCCAATGTTGCTCTAAGCTTTTCTCTTGCATTTGTTTGACAACAAATATGGCATCCACTGTGTCTCCGTTCGGGCGAAAGCCACACTGGTAGCACTTTTTCTGCGAGGTGGGTTAGCCGGTTGTTGGGTATGTGAGCCAGAACTTTCCCCGCTGCTGAGAGAAGAGAGATTTCCCGCGAGAACTGCAGTTAGAAATGTCACCTTTGCCTTTGTAAATCTTGAAAAAACAGGCATCTTTCCAATCTTGTGGAATTATTTCTCACTTCCAAATCTTTGAAATTAGAACAAACAGTGGGTTCGTAATGTTTGATCCACCATATTTATAAAGTTCTGGTGGTAAGTTGTCTAATCATGCTGATTTGTTATTTTTCAGCTTAGCCAATGCTGAAATGAATTCACTCAACGAAGGGGCATCAGCAAGTTGTTCGTGGACTGGCAGGCCTTCAAGTGATTCTATGTATGGAATATCAGTCGTCTGATGGTTGGTATTGAGAACGTCATCAAAATGTTCCGTCCACCGAGCAAGGATATCACTCTGTCGCTGACAGTTTTCAGGCACTCGAAGAATCTGCCTGCTTGGTTTGTGTCAGCATATGATTGCATTTCATTGGCTTTATTCAGCCACCATATATCGTTGAGGGCGCACAGTTTCACTTCCAGGTTGTAATGCGAAGAGATGCTCTGAACTCATTAACAAGCATCTGAACCGCCAAACCAATCTTGGTTCTTTCTCTGAAGTTTTCCCAAGACTTCTGTGGCACATCTGCGCAGTTTGGTAGCATATACATTCCAGTGCTCATCCACAGTGGCAGACTCAGAAACCAAAAGGCCATCAGAACCGAATGCATCGTCCAGTTTTGCTCTCATAGTCTGATCGTAGACCAAGATTTTGCAGGATAATTTTGATGGTATTTTGTGTGACGCTCGGCGTGGTTCTTTCAAAGTTATGTTTTAAATGTCTCTAAAAATACACTTGCAATGTAAAGAAAGTGCAATATCTCGCAAGTACCACAATGTTACATATACAGTGCATTTCAGGCGGAATGGACTGCCGGCACAGTAAGAAAGACATCCTAAAATTTGGCTGGGTTACTCCTCAGGTATGTCAGCAGGGAGTAATAGGCTGTATTTTTATTTTTATTTGTTCATTAGTTACAGCGAAAAAAGTGACCAAAAACACAGGACTAATATACATTTTTATTTCAAACGTCCTCCATTTGCAACCGGTAGGCTGTGTAACACTATGCTGGAACTAATACACGGTTACTGAGTAACAGCCATGTTCAAAATTGTAAGTCCTCAATTTTATTATTTTGTCAGATACAAAAAAGTGCTATTACTGCAGGACTTCCGTCACGGATGCATCTGATTTCAGATAGCATGTCTTGTCAGAAAATGGTTCTAAGAATCAATAAATACCGTTGAGAAAGATTATGTGGATTGCTAATTTTTATTTTTATTTTTTTTAGAAAAGTAATCGTGAATATCGCTAATTTTGTAGGCTGACTGACACGATTGTCCCTTTCTTAAAGCAGATAGAAAACTGAGTATCAGTCTTGTCGTTTTAACACAATTGTTTTTAGTTGGTTGATTAGTTGATTTGGAAGAGGGGACCATGCAGCGATCTCATCAGTCCCATCTGATTTGTGAATGATGGGAAAGAAGGTCGGCCATGCCCTTTCAACTAAACCATTCCTGCATTTATAATTGTTACTCCGAAATGTTGTACCTCATAACACTCATGTCTTAATGACTACATGGTACAAGAACAGCTGTGGTTTACACAGTTATGGTCATACTGTGTGATTGCAAATTCCGACAACGAGAAAGAGTCCTATGCTGCTAATGTACTTGATATGCTATGAAATTCTGTTACTTATTCCTCTTAACACCAACACTTATTTCGACTTTGGTCACATGTAATTACTAGTTGGTTGAAGAGTCTTTTTTCATATGCTGTAAAACGAAGACGGTGATTGTGTGATAATTTCTGGAGTCATACTGCTGTGAGGGAAACTACTGCCATTGAGATGACGCTGTTTTTGAACGTCGCTGGACCGCAACGAAATGGCGGTTTCTATATTGTCAATTACAAAATTAATTACAAAATTCAAAATATTCATGACTGCGCCTGTGCTCATTTCGAAGATGAACACACTGTAAAATTTCTAAAAAAATCTATATTTTATTATGTCGGATAAATATTGGAGACAAGACTGCATGCCAGCGTGCTTACATGGCAGACTGTTTATCAGTTTCACTCTGAACATTTCTAGGTTTGGCCTCTACTCTGCTTAAGCTCTCTTTTAAAATATTTCTCGGTTCAATGCACAAAACAATAACTATCAAACTTCAGTCTTAGTACAGTCAATAGAACAGGTAAAATAAACAGTCCATTTTCTGTAACCGTAACACGGAAACTCGTTATGCTGCTCGAAGAAATTACGGTGTATTAGCGTTGTCGGATGTAATTGCTTCTGGTTCTATGTTGTTCCAGGTGATGCCTGCTTCTTCTTCTCTTCCTCCTCCTCGACGTCTTCTGCGATGAACTTGAAATACATAAATCTGCTCTCTTGTAACTCGTCTTTTCTTCAAGGCTCTTCAGCTCTTCTGAAATCCTCTACAGCCTTGGCTTTCGCAAAAATCTTCTTCTCGAAATATTGGTGAGGTACTGCAATAATAGGGAAGCAATTGCTTTCCAGAAGGCTCTGAGTTCTATTCTTCCCTCCCCGTAAATTACTGCACACTCTGACTCAGTATAATGTCTCTGGAATATAAGTTTCTCCACTTTCCACCACTACCAAACTGCTCTGGCTTCAGTAGTTATCCGACGTGCCACGTCCGTCCATTTTAGTACACTTCAGTTCCACCACAGAATCCTGCTCATGAACTCTTACTTCTGTGCTGATCGCTTTTCTTTTTAAATTTCACATAGATAAATGTTTCTTGTCGGACCAAAGCTCCCAAAGATACATAGATGTTACACATAATTACACTGAAAGAATAACATTAAGAATTTGTACATCATTTTTCTATACGTGTTTAATACATAGTCATGAAATAAATAAAAAAGCTTTAAAAGGAAAAAATAAAACTACTTTATCACACATTCCTTCAGGATATTAAATCGATGTAAGGATGTTATGTAATTACAGAGGCGTCTGAAAATAAGTCCGTTACCAACCCATATTTGATGTGCGTATCGGTCAACACTTCAGCAACAAAATTTCAATTCTGCTGCATTTCACTGTTACGCACAACTATCATTGTCGGGAAAATCCGAGATAGTGCCGAGCAACTGAGTGGTAGCCTTATGACGAAGAATAAATGGGCCCCAATTTTCCATGAGTGAATGCAAAAAGTTTGTTTCCAAACAAGACACAGCTCATACCGTCGATATTTGCGTTTTGCAGATATTTTCGGTGCAGTACACAAACAATCACAAATGAGAGGAGTGAGAAATTAAAGAACATGCAATTATTCTGTACGAGCGCATAGAGATCACGAGTGCATTGTACCAAAATGCTCAGAAAAATTACTAAAGAACCTCCAAAATTTTGTTAGTACATTTAAGTTTATCGATATTTTCAGATTTAGTGTAGTACAGTGAAGTACACTACCGTAGATACTCTTTAATTATTGTGTATCCGACTCAGGGCATTCCACGACATTTTTTGCATCAGTGGTGAAACTAATGCGGTGTGTAGTTACCGCGAACTGTGAATACTACGTGGAATCGATCGCATGAGATTATCGAAACATTCTACCGTTTCTCGAGAACAGTCATCCGGAAACTGGCTGAAGAAGCACCCCCATAGTAGCAACGCGTCTTGTGTTAGCATCGAGTCTACGAAGTATGATAATAACGGCATTCGGGTGATATTGTCCATCAAAATGAAAGAAACAGCGTCAACAACAGACAAAATAAACAAAATAAACTAGACGATGTGTGCAGAACTCCTTTAATACTGAGAGTAACAAAACACGATTTCATTTCGAAATCTGCACTGGTCCAGTCTATCGATGTGTCCGAAAAACATAGACTTCCTTTTTCTTGTGGTGTATGAGATCCATTCTGTCCTTTATTTACGGTTCTGTTTCTCTTGTCTTCTCTATGTGCTGTCTCTTATACTTCTGGTCCCTGTATGCCCCTAGGAATATTTCGTTCTACAAGTCCTAACCTCGTGAGTAAACCTTTCTGCTGCGTAAAAAGCTTCAGTTCAGATCACTGTCTTCACTTCGCATTGATCTGTTCTAGATTCGTATCTATACTTTACAGGTAACCTTCTGGTGTGTGATGGAGGACACATTGAGTACCACTGTCACTTTTAACACTCCACACTCCACACATGTGTGAGGAAAACGATTGTTGAAAGGCATCAGTGCGAGATTTTATCTCCCTACTTTTAGCTTCATGGTTTTTTCGCGAGACAGTCATAGGAGGGAGCAGTAGATTGGTTGGTTCTTGTAGATAAATTTGCTGAGGGAACTTTATCTGGAAACCTCGCCGTTTGTCTTGTAACGTCTGCCACTGGGGTGGATGAACGTCTCCGGTATGCCTTTACTCGACGGACCTGTGATGAAATGAGCTGACCTTATTTGAATCTTTTCTACTTCCTCTAGCAATCAAACTTGGTAGTGCTTTCCTGAATGACGAGGAATATTCAATATCGGGCGAACGAGAGGTTTGCAAGCTACCTCCCTCGTGAGTGGCCCTCTCTTTCTGTGCATTATTGTAATGAATTTCAGTCTGGTATCTGCCTCTCCTGTGAACATTAAAATGGTCGTACCACTTTAAATCGCTCGGTAAGGATGTCTCCGAGGTGTTTAATGGATGTAACTCCTTCTAATGATTGTTCTGGAATCGTGGAATTCTACAGTAATGGGTGTTTCCGCCTGTTTATGGGAAATACTTTATATTTGTTGATGTTGACGGTCAACTGCCGGAAGAATGATGTAAGACTCACAGGATCTGTATTTACGTACTGTGAGACAACTGGGAGCTGTTTTGAATGACAGTGGTTTTCCGACATCATATTAGGCATGGCAATGTCTTGTGTTTGTGGTATTTCCATATTTTTGTCCACCGCCTGTATATAGGGATATGATCCACCGTTGCGACTTCTCTATTTGCAACAGAATCATTCGCATAGAGCTTTATGATGTTCCAAATGTAGCCACTGGATCACGTACAGGGGTTGGACAAAAATACGGAAGCACCTCGAGAAATCCGGGCTGAATATGCCTGAAACTCGCGCTGTTGTATTTGAACACGAACGGCATCTGTGCAATGCCCTCAATATGTTGCAAGTGCCAGTCGTGGTCGTAACTGTGTTCTGTGTAATTGTGAGTGAAATTAAGTGAATTCGAACCTGGGCAAACTGTTGGTGCTCGTATGGTGCGTGTTTCGTAACGAAGGCAGCAGAAATGTTTGGTCTTTCAAGAAGCACCATATCGAAAATTTATACCGCGTAGAGGGAAAGCAGTGAAACAATATCAGCTACGTCACAACGCGCACGAAAATCCGTATTAAGTGATCGTGAGGGAAGAGCATTGAAGAGAATTATGACAAAAAACAAGAGGACGACAGCTTCAAAAATCACTTCAGAACTGAATGTCGCAATCACGAACCCTGTAGGCACCAAAATAACAATAGCTGACTTTTCGCGAAAACTCAAGTTTTAGTCGCAGTCGAAACAGTGAACAGCCATGACGGCATACCTAAGAAGTTCTGTGGATACAGAAAGCTTACAGTTACGATTACACCTTCATACAGTCAACTTACGCGATCATTTTCTTATACAAAAGCGTTTTTACACACCAGCCAGTGAACAATCTGAGAGCTATTATACAAAATAATTAGGTAAAGAAGAGAGAATCTGAATTCCATGCAATTTACTAGGGTCAGATGCAGGTAGGGGATCCATTATGCTTTTGTGGCTACATCGATTGGCGAACGATGCCTACCCAAGCTGGGAGTTAACTATTTTTCAGTGTTTTTGTACACTGGACTTCTCCTACTATTCTTTCGATAAGTACAAGGAATTTTCCCCTATTATCCTAATGTAAATAAGTTGAAAGTAATTTTATTCAGAATATCTCATATTGGTTGCAAAGTACATTCCGATACTGACAAACTGAAAACTTCGATTACACGCATTTCGTGACAGTAACAAAATTTGAACCAAGCGGTTAAAAAAATGTTAGAATGAAAAATTAACCAATTTCGTGAATGTTTGATTTCGTTCGGGAAAAAATATACACTCCTGGAAATGGAAAAAAGAACACATTGACACCGGTGTGTCAGACCCACCATACTTGCTCCGGACACTGCGAGAGGGCTGTACAAGCATTGATCACACGCACGGCACAGCGGACACACCAGGAACCGCGGTGTTGGCCGTCGAATGGCGCTAGCTGCGCAGCATTTGTGCACCGCCGCCGTCAGTGTCAGCCAGTTTGCCGTGGCATACGGAGCTCCATCGCAGTCTTTAACACTGGTAGCATGCCGCGACAGCGTGGACGTGAACCGTATGTGCAGTTGACGGACTTTGAGCGAGGGCGTGTAGTGGGCATGCGGGAGGCCGGGTGGACGTACCGCCGAACTGCTCAACACGTGGGGCGTGAGGTCTCCACAGTACATCGATGTTGTCGCCAGTGGTCGGCGGAAGGTGCACGTGCCCGTCGACCTGGGACCGGACCGCAGCGACGCACGGATGCACGCCAAGACCGTAGGATCCTACGCAGTGCCGTAGGGGACCGCACCGCCACTTCCCAGCAAATTAGGGACATTGTTGCTCCTGGGGTATCGGCGAGGACCATTCGCAACCGTCTCCATGAAGCTGGGCTACGGTCCCGCACACCGTTAGGCCGTCTTCCGCTCACGCCCCAACATCGTGCAGCCCGCCTCCAGTGGTGTCGCGACGGGCGTGAATGGAGGGACGAATGGAGACGTGTCGTCTTCAGCGATGAGAGTCGCTTCTGCCTTGGTGCCAATGATGGTCGTATGCGTGTTTGGCGCCGTGCAGGTGATCGCCACAATCAGGACTGCATACGACCGAGGCACACGGGGCCAACACCCGGCATCATGGTGTGGGGAGCGATCTCCTACACTGGCCGTACCCACTGGTGATCGTCGAGGGGACACTGAATAGTGCACGGTACATCCAAACCGTCATCGAACCCATCGTTCTACCATTCCTAGACCGGCAAGGGAACTTGCTGTTCCAACAGGTCAATGCACGTCCGCATGTATCCCGTGCCACCCAACGTGCTCCAGAAGGTGTAAGTCAACTACCCTGGCCAGCAAGATCTCCGGATCTGTCCCCCATTGAGCATGTTTGGGACTGGATGAAGCGTCGTCTCACGCGGTCTGCACGTCCAGCACGAACGCTGGTCCAACTGAGGCGCCAGGTGGAAATGGCATGGCAAGCCGTTCCACAGGACTACATCCAGCATCTCTACGATCGTCTCCATGGGAGAATAGCAGCCTGCATTGCTGGGAAAGGTGGATATACACTGTACTAGTGCCGACATTGTGCATGCTCTGTTGCCTGTGTCTATGTGCCTGTGGTTCTGTCAGTGTGATCATGTGATGTATCTGACCCCAGGAGTGTGTCAATAAAGTTTCCCCTTCCTGGGACAATGAATTCGCGGTGTTCTTATTTCAATTTCCAGGAGTGTAAATAAAAACAAGCGGCATTTCACTGAAGTTCGATCGGAACACATACGTACCAATATGCGACAGGAATGCACTTTCGAACAACAACGTGGATTTCGGCAGTAAACAATACTCACATCGCACAGAATATACCGCTGCTACAACACTAAACTTTACTTTGTTCACTTAAAGAAATATCTGGACCAGATTTAGTACTAGTTCTCATGTGATATACAGATTATCGAGATTACTTTTTGTGTTGTCCAAACGGAAAATCAGTTTTGCACATAGTGATGGTGTTGATGAATTAGAAGCATTGAAAGATTTTTTACCAGTTCAAGGAATAGTTACAGGTTGTTAAAGGTAAGATTGAGTTGTATGAAGGAAATTGTCAGTATCCGAGGTAGTAATTATTTTTGTGTTGATTTTCTTTTCATGATAAGTTGTGCAGTAATGAAGATTTGTTTTCTCATTAGCGCCATTTATGAAGTGTGGTAGTGAAGTGTTTGATGAAACAAAGCAGAACGTATTTATTATAGATTACTCATGTGATATGAGGATATTACGAGATATGAGGTTACTATGGTGATGATACAGTTGAGATAAAGTATGTTGAAGGTATTAGTGATTACTGATGAACATGATTATGAAGATAATTGTGATAATATGTTAGGAAGATACAGTGATTAGGAATTATGATGTATTATGAGGAATGAGTAGGTAATGGTTAGGGGATACGCTAGGCACCCTATTCTTGTTGATTTTTCCTCAAATTAATATATTTAATTACCTTGCATAGGCTAAAAGGAAGGTGATGAGCAGTTATACGATTTGTAGCACAACAGAGATCTGAAATGGTAAGTAACACCAGTTTGGTAAAAGGCAACACAATTATTTTATGTGAAGTTTTTTGGGTCATAAGTTACAACTAGTAATAGCATGCATTTATGACATAATTTTGACATTATGATGTTGCGTGTTTTTTATTATCTGCACATGATACACAAGTGCATTATTCCATTGAAATATGTACCTTTTTTTTGTAACTAACTACATACCTTTCTGTCTTCATGTCAGGAAAGACATGATGATATATAATAAAACGAATGCTACTATGCATATATTCCAGATTTATTGAGACAGAATTGCACAGAGGATCACCGACTGAAAAACAAGTTTTTATGATGACACTAGGCAGAGATAGAAAACATGAGACGTATTTTGTGGCAAGATTAATCTTTTTAGTAAACAATATGATAGTAATCTTTAATGATTTTTCCTCCTTTTTGCATTTTGGCATTTTGCCATGGCTTAGATTAGGGTTGTAAAATGTATATAATTTTGTTGCATAATATCACTTGCTTAACATAGCTTTTTACCTTTTGTGATCTCATTCATTCATTATACGGACATAGGTGCATCAACAAACTTTTGACACTGCTATCCTATTGGCATTTTGTGGTGCAACTTGTATCTTGTATTTTTGTGATAATGTTCACTTGGCTTCAGTTGGTGCATCACTTTTGTGATGAAATTTTTGTGTATGATTTGTCTTAGCCTAAGAATGTGTTCTTCAGTTTGTTTACTGGTTTATTACAATGATTTTCTGCTGCATATGAGGAGAATAAGATACTTTGCTGCATTGCCCTTCTGAAGAAGTATTTGTCATCTTTATATGTGTAGGACGATGAATTTGGCTACATTGCTTTTCTGATGAATTATTTTTGTGCTTATATGTATATCGCGGCGACTATTGCTTTAGGAGAGCTCACTTAGATAAGTATTTACTGTCACAGGCTTTAAATATGGTAAATGTCATGCCATAAGAGAATTATGAAAATGGGTATAGGAAGAGAGAAGAGAGTAAGTTGAAAATATAACAGATACATCTACATCAACATCCATACTCCGCAAGCCACCTGACGGTGTGTGGCGGAGAGTACCTTGAGTACCTCTATAGGTTCTCCCTTCTATTCCAGTCTCGTATTGTTCGTGGAAAGAAAGATTGTCGGTATGCCTCTGATTCGGCTCTAATCTCTCTGATTTTATCCTCATGGTCTCTTCACGAGATATACGTAGGAGGGAGCAATATACTGCTTGACTCCTCGGTGAAGGTATGTTCTCTAAACTTCAACAAAAGCCCATACCGAGCTACTGAGCTTCTCTCTTGCAGAGTTTTCCACTGGAGTTTATCTATCATCTCCGAAATGCTTTTGCGATTACTAAATGATCCTGCAACGAAGCGCGCTGCTCTCCGTTGGATCTTCTCTATCTCTTCTATCAACCCTATCTGGTACGGATCCCACACCGGTGAGCAGTATTCAAGCAGTAGGCGAACAAGTGTACTGTAACCTACTTCCTTTGTTTTCGGATTGCATTTCCTTAGGATTCTTCCAATGAATCTCAGTCAGGCATCTGCTTTTCCGACGATTAATTTTATATGGTCATTCCATTTTAAGTCATTTCTAACGCCTACTCCCAGATAATTTATGGAATTAACTGCTTCCAGTTGCTGACCTGCTATAGTGTAGCTAAATGATAAAGGATGTTTCTTTCTATGTATTCGCAGCACATTACACTTGTCTACATTGAGATTCAATTGCCATTCCCTGCACCATGCGTCAATTAGCTGCAGATCCTCCTGCATTTCAGTACAATTTTCCATTGTTATAACCTCTCGATATACTACAGCATCATCCGCAAATGGTCTCAGTGATCTTTCGATGTTACCCACAAGGTCATTACCTATGTTGTGAATAGCAACGGTCCTACGACACTCCCCTGCGGCACTCTTACTTCGGAAGACTTCTCTCCTTTGAGAATGACATGCTGCGTTCTGTTATCTAGGAACTCTTCAATACAATCACACAATTGGCCTGATAGTCCACATGCTCATACTTTGTTCATTGTGGGGAACCGTATCAAATGCCTTGTGGAAGTCAAGAAACACAGCATCTAGCTGGCACAGAATATTGCATAATGCTTTCTGTATGCTGATGTTTTCCTATCATATTGGTTATTATGATCTACAAATATTTATACTTTGTAAATATGCTTCATCTTACATTTTCATGCAATGCTTTTGTATTAGTACATGTTCTTGCTAGGAGTAAGGTCATTTCTTAGAGACAATACTGTACGTGCAGTTTACATAGAATATTTATAATATAAATCACAATTTCAATGAAGTTTCCAGGGATTTAAATAGTTCTGCACACACTTAAAGAAAATAATAGAACTGAATTTATCTACGAGACTTCACGTGATCATATGAGTTAGCAGTGGGGAACTACTTCCCCAAGTTTAATCTTATTTACGACTCTTCAACAGGACGTGTGAGTTGTCAGTAGAAAACTACTTCCCTGAGTCTGCGCATATTGATTCCACATTTACTGCCAATCTTCAGCGTGTAATCAGTGATGGACATTCAGCTGCATTACTGGTTGCCCCTAAGCCTGAATGTTACATTCTTTACACTTGTCGGCGTTGGTCGCCTGTGGGTTCAGTAGCTCAGGGTCGGCGACGTTATCGGTGATTGAGGAAACGTGACAATGCTGTGCTGGTTGCATGACTTTTCTTAGTCACAAGATTAATGGCAAGAGACATTAAAAGTATCTTTGTTGGTGCTAAGTGATGAAACATTTACCTAAAATCTACAGAACTCAGCGAATAGTGTGTGCGCTTCCTCCCTGTGCAAAGACAATCTTCATATGCAAAACTTAATTCAGAACATTCTTTTGTAAATTTCGTAACATAAATCGTAACATTTGTAATGTTATTTATAATTGAAGCAAATTGTACTCAATTCTTTGTATTTCTTTTGAAAAATTTCATCCTCCTTGCCTTACCACGGCTAAGACAATCGGTATGAATTTTTTTTCTGAGGGGCTAGGAGATCATGTAAGGTTCTTGTATGTTATCTACTATTCTAAATAATTCACCTTTACTGTACTGGGAGAAAGATAATGAGCGCACTGTTGGCGTAGTGAATAAGATCATCGATTCTGCATTTAGTTTTCTCTCTGGTTGACTTGATCGTCAGTCTGTTGCGCAGCGCTGGGAGATTCTTATTTGAGGCATACTAGCGGGCACTGTGCAAACAGTGTGTTGCCAGAATTGTCAGATGTCGTGCTAGCGAGTACATTAATTTTCAGTGAATAGTGTTAGTAATTTCAAACACTTATCGCATTCCGAATACAACAGCAATTTATTTTTGTGGGTATTCCAAGTCAAACTTCGCAGTTCATAACACGTAAGATTCGTAAAGTACTTCGGTACCGAGTTTTAGTTATATATTATTCATTGAGCACAATTAGTTTGTTTTGGCAGTCAATTAAATTCATTTGCTTTATTTGAAACGTTCCATTTCATGAAGTTATGATTCACTTGCTTAACAGTTTCGCTGAGAAATTGAATACGTTCATGTTTTTTTTTTTTTTTTTTTTTTTTTTTTTTTTTTTTTTTTTTGTATATAACCTGTCCACTACTAGTCACGATTTTCTTTTACTCATATTTTACAAGTCGCGTTTCGGGAAATGATTCCCATTTTCAAGAATGCATTTCTTTGTACTATGCCATATTTACGTAATGTTTTCGATGCGTAAGGTTCTGCTTTGTTTGTTTAACTTTACTGAAATATATAAATAACGCGCAATTTTTAGTTAGTTATTGATTTTTATAAGTAGTTAGTGGCGAAATTAGGAAGAACTTGTACTTACAGTTTTCTTATGGTCTATTTATGCAGAGTCTCGCACGCGTTAAACATCACTCACAACTTTCAGTGCACTGTACACATCGAGAATAACTTACCTAAACAAACAATTACAACGATGTTTTTAGATGCAGTTGACAGAGTTAATGTTACAGGTCCTCCACAGAATAAATAAAATGCGGTGTGACTAGGGCCTCCCGTCGGGCAGACAGATCGCCGGGTGCAAGTCTTTCGATTTGACGCCACTTCGGCGACGTGCGCGTCGATGTGGATGAAATGATGATGATTAGGACAACGCAACACCCAGTCCCTGAGCTGAGAAAATCTCCGACCCAGTCGGGAATCGGACGCGGGCCCTTACGATTGACATTCTATCACGCTGACCGCTCAGCTGCCGGGGGCGGGCTCCTCAGATATCCCTTTGTACAAAAAATATTTACATAACAATGTGGATTATATTTTAATTATACCTATTTTACAATTACATAAAAATGGCATAGTACGGAGAAATACACACCAAAAAAATGGGGATCATTTTCCGAAACGCGTCATGTAAAATACGAATAAAAGAAAATCGTGACTGGTAGCAGAAATATTGTGTATAAACAAACCCATTGTTTGTATAGTCGCAGGCTTTCAGAAAGACCCTTTATAATAGACAAAATCAGATTAAAGCACACGTTATGTGAGGGGAAAGTTTTCTGTCACGCGGAGAAAATTTTCGAAATCAGTCTATTCATTCTCCCACATAAAGACAATATTTTGTAGAATGCTTACAACGGGTAAAGGGCATCGGGAGCAGAGAAAGTTCGTCTCCCTATCTGATGAAAGTTACAATCATGAATGGCTGTTACTGTTCCTCCGAAGTTGGCCTCAAACGTCATGGTCATCTCACTAGATTTTCTGAAGAGTTTCATCCTTTCAAAAATTTTGAGCATCGTTCGTCAACTGCTGATTAACAAATATCCTTGAAGTTCTCGAATGTGTGTACGAAATACTTGTTTCTTATTTCTGATTATCAGTTTCATTTTCTAGACCTGTGCCACACATGATCTGCTCTTTCTTGGATCTCCCAGGTATTTACCAGTTTGTGGATTACTTACCTTTCCAGTTTGTCCAGTAGTGCTTTTGAGAGATCACTCATTTTAGCGATATTCGTCTGTAGTTCCCTACGTGACAGCTCCAGTACTTCAAATTGAGGTTGAACTTATTTAAACGTTATTTAACGTCGTCCCCAATCCCAAACAATGAAGGTCTCTAATAATGTAGTTCTAATAATATCACTAGGGTGAACAACCGCAATAAGAGTCCTAATTAAAAATATCCTGGAGAAATTAGGTTCTTATTATAAAAATTATAACAGGAACCCTAGGTCTAGGTTAAAAATGTTCTGCTGCTACGAACGTAGGTAACAAAACAACTGGACACCAAAAGTTAATCCAAGAAATAAACGTAACTCAGCACGTCACTCAAAAGCTGTAAAGTAACCTAAATATCTAGCAAATAAAATGAGTGCTCTTTCAGCTTAATTAATTTGAAAAATAAACCATCCATCATTGATTTACAGCATAGCATATTTACATAAATAATAATGTGAATATTCGTTTGTTTAGAATCTTTTACCTCCGAAATTTTGACACAGCACATTTTTTATATATTCACTGAAGCGCCACATGTTATACATAAATATGTGTGTAATAATTATAGGGCAAATCTGTATAAAAATGTAAAAGTTCATTTCTTCAAAATCTCAAATCTCCGGAAGTAGTTCAGTGATTCATTTGAAATTTTGACACAACGTTGGTTTCGAAAACGCGTGTGTTTTTGTATAGAAAATTTTAAATACATATAATACATATATAAATATGAAATATATAGAGGGGAGACATTTTATTACATATCTCCAACGGTTGTTGACTGATTTACTTCACATTTTTACACGATACTCTAAGTAACGTTCATATCGACCTGTATACTTTTAACATGTGTAATACATAAATATATATGTAATAATAGAAATGAAGCACTGTTACCAGATATCTCAAAATGTGTTCGACTGATTTAATGCAGTTTTTTACACATTACTGTAATAAACGTTTGGACACTCATAGGCTATATACTTTTAGTATATAAATATATATAAAATACATAATAGTGAAACGTTGGAAGCAAATAGCAAAGTAGTACAATATGATTAGAATACTAATACAGATTCTGAATGTGCAGTGACAATAAACAAGGCTGCAGGTCAGTGATTGGGGGGGGGGGGGTGAGGACAGAAGGGTGGGAGGAAATAGGCATAGAAAGTGGAAAGGAAGAGATAGAAAGGAAGATGGGAGCATGTGGGGATGGAGAGAGGGAGAAGATGGACAGAGATAAATGCGAGGAGGTGATGGACAGGGAGAGAGAGAGGGAACTGGAGCAGATTGAGAGAGGAGGCTAGGAGAAGATGAACAGAGAAAAATGGTAAGAGGTGATGGAAAGAGAGAAGGGGGAAGTGGAGGCGATGGACATAGACGGGGGAGAGAATGAGATTATGACGTATATTGAATTCCAGTACACATTTTAACGTACGTTTTGTCTTTTCTTTCTTTTCCATGTAACCAGACTCAGCCACAGTTTTTTTTTTTTTTTTTTTTTTGAGAAAACAACGCTGGGCTGTACACGCCATGCTTCTTTGTCGTTGGATCGTTGTTCTGCACTCGCACCACATCCTCACCTATTGCGGGGTACTTCATTCCAAGGAAAGCGAAGTTTGGCGGCGCCTCAGACGCTCTTTACAGAACACATGTAACATATTTTTCAGAATCATTAATAAAAGGTTTTTCTCATTTGTCACCTCTCTCCCATCAGTCAGCAACAGTTTAAGATTCATTATCTTCTCTTCTAAATTTGAAAATAATATTTTAGTGGGTAGTTAAAAAAGCATATATAACTGGTTCGTTTGTGAAGAGGGTATATTAGACCTGCTGTCCACCTACTACGAAGCAGCTCTTCCCCTTACCATATCTCCACAGTTCTTTGATGATTCAATTTTTACCAAGAATTTCACCATTCTTCAATGTATGCGTGATGTTCCTAGCGTCATACACAGTTGGTGGTTTTGCACCTGGATTTGGTGCTGTCGTACTACAGGCAAATATCTCAGATTGTGTTTCACAATTCAAGACTTCTTCAAAGTAGTCTAGCTGGACAGCATCTGACTGTTTTCATGTTTCTCTTTTTGTTGCTTTTTTGGAGATCATATTTACTGAAATTAATCTGGAGTGATTTTAAAAAGTCTTGGGTACTATTAATTTCAAATTCTATTAGGGTTTGGCGTATCTTCTTCTACTTTCCTCTGAGATTCCTGATTGTTTTAGGAGTTTATCTCCATACTTCTTGGAAGTTTTTTATATTTTCGGGTGCTTTCTGGGAGTATAAATCCACCCACAGTATGTCACGTTCTTCAACTGCCCTGTCTCTGTCTGCAGACACTCAATCGTGTCTCCACCTCCTCTCTGTCAAATTCGTTCGCTAATTTCCATTTTCTTCGCACTACCAAACAATACAATTTCCATTATTTTCTTCCTTACTTCTTATTCTGATTCAAGCTCACCTTAAAGTTTTTGCTAACTTAAAGCTTTATCCGACTTTACCATATCGTATAATTCCAGGTTTGCAGTGATCTTTAGGGAATTTTACACTTAATTTTGGCAATTAAAAGATCAGAATCTCAATTTACCTCCTTGAGCACTATAAGATTTTCAGTTTCTTTGTCTGCATATCTCGAGATTGATACAAGATCTGGGATTTGCTTAATAGACCGTTAGATACCTACATTTTCTATTGCGTTAGATGTTTAAAACTATCGGTTTTATTACCAGATCAGAGATCTCACAAATTTCCACCAGCTGCAGGCCGTTTAGATTATTCCTGCTGTGTGATGGGCAATCCATACTGGTCTACTCCAGCTTCTCATATGCTATTATCACATTGTTGGGTTAGTATGCACTCCCTTCCATTATCAGTTGGTTTATCAGTTTAGTTAAGATCAAAAAGCCTCCTATCACTAAAAACATAATTTTAATTAATTTACATCACCATTTGGCTGTGTGAGCTACACAGTGTGAGAGCAACTGTAGTTTACGCACTGTGGCAGCAGGTAGTCGATTTCTGACACATTAAACACAGAGCTACAAACAAAAATATCGTTTCACAATTGAGGCGCTTTGGGCTAGATAACGGCAAGCCACGTTAACTAAATTTTACGGGAGAGACATTTGAAAGTTTACAAAATTCCATAAATCAGACATAAGAGACATTTTATTGTATTATAAGATACTACATACATTAAGGTATCCTTCTCATAGGAAAAAGAACATTTTTAACTACTGCACTTGTTGTTGTTGTTGTTGTTGTGGTCTTCAGTCCTGAGACTGGTTTGATGCAGCTCTCCATGCTACTCTATCCTGTGCAAGCTTCTTCATCTCCCAGTACCTACTGCAACCTACATCCTTCTGAATCTGCTTAGTGTATTCATCTCTTGGTCTCCCTCTACGATTTTTACCCTCCACGGTGCCCTCCAATGCTAAATTTGTGATCCCTCGATGCCTCAAAACATGTCCTACCAACCGATCCCTTCTTCTAGTCAAGTTGTGCCACAAACTCCTCTTCTCCCCAATCCTACTCAATACCTCCTCATCAGTTACGTGATCTACCCACCTTATCTTCAGCATTCTTCTGTAGCACCACATTTCGAAAGCTTCTATTCTCTTCTTGTCCAAACTAGTTATCGTCCATGTTTCACTTCCATACATGGCTACACTCCATACAAATACTTTCAGAAACGACTTTCTGACACTTAAATCTATACTCGATGTTAACAAGTTTCTCTTCTTGAGAAACGCTTTCCTTACCATTGCCAGTCTACATTTTATATCCTCTCTGCTTCGACCATCATCGGTTATTTTACTCCCTAAATAGCAAAACTCCTTTACTACTTTAAGTGTCTCATTTCCTAATCTAATTCCCTCAGCATCACCCGACTTAATTTGACTACATTCCATTATCCTCGTTTTGCTTTTGTTGATGTTCATCTTACATCCTCCTTTCAAGACACTGTCCATTCCGTTCAAATGCTCTTCTAAGTCCTTTGCTGTCTCTGACAGAATTACAATGTAATCAGCGAAACTCAAAGTTTTTATTTCTTCTCCATGGATTTTAATTCTAACTCCGAATTTTTCTTTTGTTTCCTTTACTGCTTGCTCAATACACAGATTGAATAACATTGGAGATAGGCTGCAACCCTGTCTTACTCCCTTCCCAACCACTGCTTCCCTTTCATACCCCTCGACTGACTCTTATAACTGCCATCTGGTTTCTGTACAAATTGTAAATAGCCTTTCGCTCCCTGTATTTTACCCCTGCCACCTTCACAATTTGAAAGAGAGTATTCCAGTTAACATTGTCAAAAGCTTTCTCTAAGTCTACAAATGCTAGAAACGTAGGTTTGCCTTTTCTTAATCTTTCTTCTAAGATAAGTCGTAAGGTCAGTATTGCCTCACGTGTTCCAACATTTCTGCGGAATCCAAACTGATCTTCCCCGAGGTCGGCTTCTACCAGTTTCTCCATTCGTCTGTAAAGAATTCGCGTTAGTATTTTGCAGCTGTGACTTATTAAACTGATAGTTCGGTAATTTTCACATCTATCAACACCTGCTTTCTTTGGGATTGGAATTATTATATTCTTCTTGAAGTCTGAGGGTATTTTGCCTGTCTCATACATCGTGCTCACCAGATGGTAGAGTTTTGTCATGACTGGCTCTCCCGAGGCCATCAGTAGTTCTAATGGAATGTTGTCTACTCCCGGGGCCTTGTTTCGACTCAGGTCTTTCAGTGCTCTGTCAAACTCTTCACGCAGTATCTTATCTCCCATTTCGTCTTCATCTACATCCTCTTCCATTTCCTTAATATTGTCCTTAAGTACATCGCCCTTGTATAAACCCTCTATATACTCCTTCCACCATTCTGCCTTCCCTTCTTTGCTTAGAACTGGGTTGCCATCTGAGCTCTTGATATTCATACAAGTGGTTCTCTTCTCTCCAAAGGTCTTTTTAATTTTCCTGTAGGCAGTATCTATCTTACCCCTAGTGAGACAAGCCTCTACATCCTTACATTTGTCTTCTAGCCATCCCTGCTTAGCCTTTTTGCACTTCCTGTCGATATCATTTTTCAGACGTTTGTATTCCTTTTTGCCTGCTTCATTTACTGCATTTTTATATTTTCTCCTTTCATCAATTAAATTCAATATTTCTTCTGTTACCCAAGGATTTCTATTAGCCCTCGTCTTTTTACCTACTTGATCGTCTGCTGCCTTCACTACTTCATCCCTCAGAGCTACCCATTCTTCTTCTACTGTATTTCTTTCCCCCATTCCTGTCAATTGTTCCGTTATGCTCTCCCTGAAACTCTCTACAACCTCTGGTTCTTTCAGTTTACCCAGGTCCCATCTCCTTAAATTCCCACCTTTTTGCAGTTTCTTCAGTTTCAATCTGCAGTTCATAACCAATAGATTGTGGTCAGAATCCACATCTGCCCCAGGAAATGTCTTACAATTTAAAACCTGGTTCCTAAATCTCTGTCTTACAATTATATAATCTATTGATACCTTTTAGTATCTCCAGGATTCTTCCAGCTATACAACCTTCTTTTATGATTCTTAAACCAAGTGTTAGCTATGATTAAGTTATGCTCTGTGCAAAATTCTACAAGGCGGCTTCCTCTCTCATTCCTTCCCCCCAATCCATATTCACCGATTATGTTTCCTTCTCTCCCTTTTCCTACTGACGAATTCCAGTCACCCATGACTATTAAATTTTCGTCTTCCTTCACTACCTGAATAATTTATTTTATCTCGTCATACATTTCATCTATTTCTTCATCATCTGCAGAGCTAGTTGGCACTTAGCGAAAAGCAATGTTAAGTATAGGGAATACATATAATTTGTGGCTTGTCATTGTATATCGGCAAAGTTTTAGTGTCAACATTTGGCTTCACTGATCACAGTTCCCGTCATTCTCAGAGTAATCTAAGACACAGCCATCAATTAATTCTGGTTCATTAACCTGCTACGTGTCTTGGTAGTTCAAATGGTTCAAATGGCTCTGAGCGCTATGGGACTTAACTTCTGAGGTCATCAATCCCCTAGAACTTAGAACTACCTAAACCTAACTAACCTAAGTACATCACACACATCCATGCCCGAGGCAGGATTCGAACCTGCGACCGTAGCGGTCGCGCGGTTCCAGACTGTAGCGCCTAGAACCGCTCGGCCACCCTGATCGGCGACTTGGTAGTGAGTTACGGATTAATAATATCTGTGATGCACCGCAAGTATAAAGGGAAGTATGTCCATGATGTCAGACAGGTTCTCATGGTATATGGGGATATTTTGATGTTAAGGTCGTAATCCAAGAAGTCTGTATTGACGGGCACACCTCTTCAGATCAGTTTCACGGAAGTCTCTATGAACAGTATGCGTCAGGAAAACCGATCAGGATTTGCAGCCAAAAATTTGAACATTATAGCTTCTGGCAGGTTTATACGATGTCCATCTGTTACTGTATTTATTTTTGTTATATGCTGAGAAGGCACCTTGCTGAACTCTAGAAAATCATCTTGATTCATAGTTATCACAGCAAATTTCTTCTCTTCTCTTTTCTTCACATCAACCCTCTCAGTAGGCGAGAAAACTTGTCTGGCAAGGCGCTTTTGGTATTTCTCAATGGATGCAAAATCTCTATCTGATGGGAGTCATGTGTGACCAGGTATCAAAAATCTGTGTTCAATCTCTTTGAATTTGCCAACATGGACTAATGACAACTACATGCACATAACCGTCCCGTTCTCATTTCGTCCGGCACTGTTATCTGAACATGATATTATTTTGGAAGCTGTTTGTCTGGAGAAATTTAAATATACAACTACATATCTCATCACTTTCGCGTTTTCCGACATTCTCAGTCCACACATACATGTATCCGGTGCCTGTTCCACTATCATGTATACTCTCATTGTACATCCATAGCTATCACCAGTAAAAAGCTGGATCAGGAGTAGGTTTTGGAACAAGGAGGGCCTGCTGCAAGTGAACTGAGATGACCACGATACTGGAATCAGTTTTGGGTCTGGTGACACCCGCTGTCATAGAAGGCTGCGTAACCTCTGCTTTCTGGTGATGTAGTTCTTTTTTCTTCTGTAGGCCATCGACTTTTTGTTGCTCATCGGGTAGGTTGTAAGATTTAACTTCAGTAACAAGCTTGTCAGAAACTGGTATCGTGAAGCCTATGTTGTATTCTGTGCAGAAAATCTGTCTGTACTTATCTTCTATAACAAGGGAAATTATCTTTTCCTCTCAGGAGGGTAGATAATAATCGCGGACTGTCATCTCGCAGTCAAAGTAAACTTTTCTGGGACTCTTTTGCCTGCTGTTGTGTCAGTTTCAAAGTGGGTACGCTTGGTATATGCTCGCGTGAACATCACTTCAGGTGGATATTTCCGAATTTCCGATGATTTTTGTGGTCCCCCCCCCCCCTTGATGTTTCTTCACAAATTCTTTACCACTACTATATTGCTATACGATGTTTTCCAGTGTTCCTCTTGATATGTGTAATCCATGAACAGAGAGAAATGCCTTCTTACAGACACTAGTGACTTCGCCTCTAATCTTAACATAGTACGTAGCAGTCATCTTTCGAGATGACTGTTCCTTTATCCTGTTTTTCGGGTAAGAGCGTTTGGAGGTGCCGTTGAGATATATGAAAAGATGTAGTTACTTTGTGCATCAAAATTCTCTAAGTCCCAGAAGCCATGGAAATTTGCGGAAGCTGCTTCTCCTATCTTCGTCATGCACTTCCAACGGCAATCACATGGAGGCCTCATTTCTCTGGCAGATACTTTTCTTTTAGTTGCATCACTCTTATACTATTGACCCCTAAAAATAAAAATGATGTCGATGTTACAACTTGTTTATGAAAAATTTGTGTTGCTTAAAAGAATATTAATATAATATTATTCTCTGCTGGCTCTCCAAAATAACGATATTAATAATTGGTGCTATTTAAGTAGAATTATGTCAGTTATTTGATATTCTTTGGTTCTGTTTAATAGCCTATGTTTTAGTACTTACTAGATTACGCCGGCGTTTACGTTTAGCGCTGTTACTCGACTCCTGTGTCCGCTGCCGCCGTCGTCACCCTCCATCCTTAGCAGGGGAGACGAACACCTCTCTCTAACTACAGGTGTGACGTTTCCCTCCTTAAGCAAGACAAAAAGAATGCAAAAATTACTACTAGCATGAACCTACGTATGTACACTGAAAAATACTGCAATTTAACCGCTTTATAGCAACAAGCCACAATATCCGCTAGAATAATACAGAAATGGAACAGCTATATAATGACAAGCCACAATAATCCCTATAGCGAGCACCTAGTGATGCCCATCGGAAGTATGACAGTCGTCTACAGTTAATGGCTTCCATACAAATATTTTAGAAAGTGTCCCATAGTTCATGATTCCAGTAATGATTAGTATGAAGAATGTTTTGCACTGTCATGATAAGCTACTTTGCCACATGATATTATATGGCATGCCACATAATCACAGTTTGTGATGATTACCTCTGAAGATGATGAGATATCACATGTATCTGGCTGATAAACCACATCTGCAACACACTCGAGGAACAAAGATTTACTCTCACAACCATCTGCTTTCCAATCGGTTCCACAATGCCTTTTCTCATCCGAACAGCTGTATGTTTCCTCTGAGTCGCCATCTTGACTGTGGATTACCATAATAAAAAAAAAAGAAAAAAAGGGTGCTTTGTCTTGAGCAATGCAAAACAACAGAGCGTGTGCTGAAATCTCTTGGTTTCTTCAAATACTACTCCGACAGTGGGTGGCTGTCCTCTAGGAGGTGCGAAAAACTAAAAAAAAAAATCTCCGTTTTACGCAGAGCGTGGCTTACCATTATCTAGCTCCGAGCGCCTCAATTATTCTCCACAGATGTGATTAAACAAAAATGGCGGGAGCTGGTCAAGGATGATTACGCTGTTAAAAAAGTGCTGTGGGCATAGTATGTGATCAAAAATATTCGGCCACTAATACTGGACATTAATGTTGGCTATGCCTACCGTTCGCCTTTATGACGCTTGGACTAACACCACCAACAGTCGATCTGGGTAACTTTAGAAGGGTTGAAATGTCCCTGGTGAATTTATTTCTCAGGTGACATTCAATGACTGGTCCACGTTCGAAATCACTGAGCTCTCCAGACCAACCGATTCAGCTGTCACTGCTTCTCTACTAAGGCACCGCCTCCCTTTATACTGGCGAGTCTGCCTCTCGTGACATTGAGTGGTCAGTTCCGCATTATATTATAGTGTCCGGATACTTTTGATCAGGTCGTATACAAGGACGTTTGCTTCGTGATAGATGTTATAATAAATCTACTATTTCGAAGAATGTGCAGATTACAGATGAGTATTTGTTTTGGAAATAGAATTTCCGCAGCTGTACTTGTGTTTTTATTAAATTTATTTGTTTTTCGTTTTATACCACCAGCGTTTGGATCACAAAAAAGTAAGTAAATAAAATAACAAAAGACAGGGTGTAAATACATGAATATTGGGGTTTTAACGCTTTATAATATTTATTACATTTAACTTACAGTTATAAATGATATGTCAAATGAAAGAGGAACTCAAACAGTTGTGTTTGGCACCAGCAAGATGGTGCGCCACCTCACTGGCATAGCGAAGTACGCGACTGGTTGAACTTCACTGTACCCAAACGCTGGATAGGCCGCAAGGGGCCCAATGACAGGACTTGCTTTGCATGGCCTCCACGTTCACCCGACCTAACGCCATGCGATTTTTTTCCTTTGGGGCTTCATCAAGGGTCGTGTTTACGCGCCTCCGCTACCAGCAGACCTCCCTGAATTAAGAAACCGGATTGAAGCAGCTGTTGCTACAATCACTGAAGATACACTTATCAACGTTTGGGAAGAACTCGGCTATAGACTTGAGGTGTGCCGTGTGACAAATGCTGCTCACATTGAACATTTATAAGGTTCTTGGTAAAACTGTTTGAGTTGCTCTTTCATTTGGCATATCATTTATAACTGTAAGTTTAATATAATAAATATTAAAATATTATAAAGCGTTGTAAAGCGTTAAAACGCCGATATTCATTTATAAACACCTTGTATAGCTGTAGAACGTTTGCTTCAAAGAAAAAAGAAAAAAAAGAAACTCTGTTAGCCATGGCCCTCAAACAGAATGCTGTTTTCATGCTACGTGGTACTGATAATTATTTAAAATTCTTAAAAAATGCCCTAACTTCGAAAGAGTTAAGAATTTTTTGGTGCTAATGGCCTTTCTTGTGAAGTACTTTCATAAATATGTGATGTCCCTTAAGAATGTATGGTAAAGCATATGGATTTTAAAGTTTCACTACAAGAGAACTTTTAGTGCACAATTTCTACCATGTCTTATCTGCTCTTACAGATTAAAGACAGACATATTTGCCTCTGAGATAACGATTATAGATGTCCACATACGAACCAGATATTCATCAATAATAGTATAGTAGCTAAAACACCAAAACACTATATTGTCATTACATTATCCTTTTTTAGTTATCAGGTGATAAGCTGTATGGAACACTATAAACCAAAGCTGTCATCAACCCGAAGGTTGAACACCACAGTGCTTTTTCTAGACATGGTTCTATTGGGGCTAGTATGCCATTATCTTTCTTCGAGCTAGAACTGAATTACTCAGCCAGTTATAGGGGAATAAGTCGTGCAGACGAGTTGGAAGAACGAACCTGTAACGTTCGAATACAGCGTCAGTAGTGTGCTGCCTGACACAGTCACATCGATTAAATACCTGGCCGTAACGCTGCAAGGCGATATGAAATAGAACGAGTATGTTTGTAGTAAGGAAGGCGACTGGTCGGCTTCAGTTTATTTGGAGGATTTTTGGAAAGTATGGTCCGTCTGTAAAGGAGACCGCATACAGAACTCTAGCGCGGCCCATTCTGGAGTACTGCTCGAGTGTTTGGGATATGCGCCAGTTCGGGTTGAATAAGGTATCGAAGCATTTCAGAGGAGGGCTGCTAGATTTTTTACCAATAGGTTCGAACAAAACCCATGTATTACGGAGGTGCTTCGGGAACTCGGAGGGAATCCCGGGATGGAAGGCGACGTTATTTTCGAGGTAAACTCGAAGAAATTTAGAGAACCGGCATTTGAATAAGACTGTAGAACGATTTTACTGCTGTCGAAGTGCATCTCGCCTAAGGACCACGAAGATAAGGGAAGAGAAATTATGGCTTGTACGGAGGCATATAGATAGACTTTTTCCCTCGCTCTATTTCCGAGTGGAACAGGAAAGGAAATAACTAGTAGTGGGACAGGGAACCATCGGCCACGCATCGTAACGTGGCTTGCGGAGTACGTATGTAGATGTAGATCTACAGTTTAATGTCCACTCCAACCAACACTGTAACACGATAATCTTCGCAATAACAAACACTCTGAGACTGAAAGAAATTATAAGTGACAGGTAAAAGTCCTTGGGCTGACCCGGGATGCAACAAGTTGTCAGATAAAAATCATGCGAATGACACTAGATGGAAGCACAGACTTTTTAATCCGTAGTGTGGTACCTAACAAATAAATTACCGGATCACAGGATCATAGTATGATGCTTGCAACATCGTTTTACTTAAAACAAGCAGTCGCGGAAAAGACCGAGCGTTCAGCACTACAATATAATTCCATCAGTAATGACCTACAGGTCGATGAGCTGGTTCACTCATATGTTTATAGCTGCGTCTAACATGATAGTTAGCAAACACGTCGAAGGATATTAATAGGCTATTTCCCTAGAACAGTTTTTGTCGTGCTCCGATGAGAACGTAGACGTTAATGTTAAGGAGTTTTAACAGGTGAAACGTTTCATTCTCACTCGCAGCTTGGTTGGCTTTAGCTGTAGCTTTTGTCATCTGGTATACAATCAAGCATTATGTTCACTACCGGCCATTTAAATTGCAAATAACGAAATTTTACTTATTTAGTGTATGCAGTAAAGTAGGAAAAATACTTTATTGATTTACAGACTGCGAAATTTAGTCCACAGAACTATCATTTCTGTCAGCACAATGGCTCTGACTCACCCAGGCATCGAATCGAACGAACGTGACTGACTTCGGGCACTATAATTTCTTCTAATTTAATCTGATGAAGTGACTGCCATTTAGGTTGCTTGCAGTATCTTAAACCGAGATAGCGTACTATTCTCAATGTAGGTGGAATTAGTCGCACATGGATATACACTAAAGCAACAAAAGCCATGGGATATCTCCTAATATCGTTTCGGACCTCCTTTTGCCCGACCAAGTGCAACTTGACGTGGCATGGACTTAACAAGTCGTTGGAAGTCACCTGCAGAAATACTGAGCCATTTCGATCTACATCTATATACCATGCCATGCCACGCTTATAGCCGTCCATAACTGCGAAAGAGTTCTCGGCGCAGGATTTTTTTCACAAACTTACCTCTGATTGTATCCCATAACTGTTCGATCCGGGTGGCCAAATCATTTGCTCCAGTTGTCCGCAATGTTCTTCAGTCCAATTGCGAACAATTACGGTCCAGTGATTTGGCGTATTGTCATCCATAAAAATTCTATCGTTGTTTGGAAATATGAAGTTCACGAATGGCTGAAAATGGTCCCCAAGTTGCCGAATATAAACATTTCCAGTCAACTGTGCCTTGTTGACAACATGGGTCCATGATTTAGTGGCATCTGCACCACATTCGAACACTACCATCAGCTCTTACCAGCTGAAATCGTCACTCATCTGACCAGGTCACGGTTTTCCAGTAGTCTAAGGTCCAACCGATGTGGCCACGAGCCCAAGATAGGCGTTGAAGGCGATGTCGTGCTCATAGCAGAGGCACTCGCGTCGGTCGTCTGCTGCCATAGCCTATTAACGCTAAATTTCGCCACACGGTGCTAATGGATATGTTCGTCGTACGTCCCACATTGATTTCTGCGGTTATTTCACGCAGTGTTGCTTGTCTGTTACACTGACAACTGCACACAAATGCCGCTGCTCTCTGTCTTGAAGTGAAGGCCGTTGGCCTCTATGTTGTTCGTGGTGACAGGTAACGCCTGAAATTTGGTATTCTCGGCATACGGTTGATACCGTTGAACCCGGAATACTGAATTCCCTAACGATCTCCGAAATGGAATGTCCCATGTGTTTAGCTCCTTATGCCTATTCCGCGTTCAAAAACTGTGAATTTCCGTCGTGCGGCCGTAATCCTGTTGGAAACCTTTTCACAAGAATCACCTGAGTACAAATAACAGCTTTGTCAAGGCACTGCCCTTTTACACCTTTTGTACGCGATACCACCGCCATCTTTATATGTACATATCACTATCCCATGCATTGTGTCACGACAGTTTAATCCGCTATGCCGCTTAGCAATGAAATATGCTACCCCCTTACGGTAGAGGGGATAGGAGGCGTGTGGCCTAAAGTTTCTGATCGCCGGTCTCTGCGCCATTGTTCTGGTGTAAATTCCAGTCCTTTCCGCAATGTCTCATGAAGTGAGAGCGTGTGACATTTATGACGATGTTGATGATCATGTCGCATGGAGACTTTCAACTCTGCACCTCCTTCTAGAGGAGTAGGCTTTGTGCCGGCAACGGATTTTACCCACCCCCTTTCAACGTCTTCAACACTAACATGATACCACACACACACACACACACACACACACACACACACACACACATTAAAGTCACTGACACTTAACAGTAACACTTACACACACAGTTCTCATACTTCGCGAAGGGAAGGTGCCTGCGAGCGTGAACGACAGGGAAAATCTTTCCAACTAGGCGGCTGAACCTGCCCTTTGGGGACATCCACCCATTCATGCCGTGCGACTTTACTTTTAGCTTGCAGCAGCCACATCAACATCTGTTGCAGTCCTTCAGGGCTAGGGACCATTTTTATACCCAATAGAAGGATCGTCTAATTGTCACTATCCTACAGTACAGGGTCAAAGTATGAAAATTAAACGCTTCCTGCTGCATAGGCAAACCTAGCAAATCGGTTCGTTCTTTTTGCATTTTATGTGGTCTGCTGTGGGTTGATGGAGCTTATGAAGGCACCATTAGTTCATGGGCCTTCGGAGAACCCCACAAAAATTACTTCTTAGTATATTTTCGCCGTCACCAGCGGACCCAAAACCAGCCGATGATTCCAAGACGGCTATGCACAGCAATTGGCTGAAATTTTTATGATATATTCCTAAGATCCAGATCGTATAAGCTTGAGAATATTCTTGATGTCTTTATCCGTTTTCAAGGTACAAGGTTAGAACTGACCCCTCTTCTACACTTAAAATTCTGTATGAGGTGGAATCTAAACAACAGATGGCCACAGAAAATTGCCCAAATTTTAAAAGTATTTTCTCTAGGCAATTGTCGAGTAGAAACATCTTCCCGTTTTCAAAAATCTTTCTTCGTTATCGAGAAATACACCAAAACCTGGTTTTTGGGTACCAAAACCCAGCTCGGATTTCGAGACTACTATGAGTAGAAAATGTAATTTTTACGATGTATTCGTAAGATCCAGATCTAGAACCACCTTGAAAATTTTCTTCATATCTTTATCCGTTTCCGAGATACAGCGGTTCAACATTCCCCCACTTGTACACGTAAAATACTAACATAAAATCCGAATGACGCGAAAACGTAGTTTATAAATCGTCGTAGCACCGAGAAATATGCTGTAAAATGACTCCGTTATCATCTGGGAATCTCATGCTGCAGTACTGAAGCACATGCAAATTGTTTTACACGTAAAATCCTGTATGAGATGTAAAATAGTTTTGTGTTATTTCAATTTCACAAAAATAAACTAGTTAAATTTTACTGACCAATACGTTTTTTTCCATATGAGTTACTTGCCTGCTGCAGCAGGGAAAAGAAGGGAATCAGCGAAAAAAATTATCCCATCAGGGCACATAAAATACTAATCTGTTCTTCTTTATTTAAAAGACTCTTACTGAAAAGGGGAATACCTGCTGCCCCATTGCTTTCTCAGCACCTTTAAAAATTTTCCAAAAATTTTGGCATTCGAACATATTCACGCTTTTTTATGCTGAGAGAGAAGAAAACGGTGGCAGTGGCAAAGAGACGAAAAAGCAATAAACACTGAAACACAGAAAAAATGGTAGACAGGGGTTGTGTTATACAAGGACGAAGGAAACAGTGGCAGTCTGAGAGAAGGTGAGGGATACAGTGGCACTGGACAGTGACAGAAGAGAGCAAGATAAAGAGTGAAGGGTGAAAGAGACAGCGTCAAGGGGGAAGGATGAGGAACAACGAGAAGGAGAAACTGGAAGTGGGTGAGAGCCGTTGATAATGAGATTCAGAGTCTATGACGATGATAACAATGAAGACAGAGACTGTAACAATGATAAGAGACAGCAGCAGTAACATGGAAGAAATAAGATATTAGCAGTAAGAAAGGGCAAGATACAGACAGCTACAGTGAGAGGAGACTGTAGTAGGACAGAACGAAGGGCCTGTGGCTGTGACACAGGAGACAATGAAGAGACACAAAGAGATAATGACAATGAGTTAGGCTGAATGAGTGAGTGAGAAAAGGAAACTGGGTGTGGATGGGCATGAGCGACTTACAGCGATAAAGTAGTGGGTGTGAGGGAGCTTTTGGGAGTTGCGAGTTGCATGTTGAAAACGTGCGAATATGATAGCATGCCAAAATTTTAGGGAAAATTTTTAAAGGTGCTGAGGCAGATAGAATGAGGCAGCTGGCACCTCATTTTTCAGTCAGTCTTTTAAATAAAGTGGAACATATTCGCGATTTTTGTGCTCCAATAGAAGCATATTTCCACTGGTCGTATACATATTCTCCTACCGGAATAAAATATCAAAAGTTATATAAAGAACAATAGGAAAGGTTCCGTTTGAGGACGATGCTGCACCGTGTGCACAATGTAGCGCGACTCCGATGCGGGTATATAAGGACCGACATGTAGGCAAGGGATCATCAATCCCTTGTCTACATGGCACTCCTGCCTTTCCTACGTGCATGCGACAAATGCGGAAGCGTGAACTATGACGACAGTATTATCGGATGCAACCAAACAGGAACCACGTGCAGCTATTTTTTTCTTGGCTGCCGAAGGACAAACACCTGTAGAATTCCATCGAAGAATGACGAATGTTATGGGGCAGCACGTCTGTCGGAAACCATTGTTGTTGAATGGTGCACCAAATTCCATGCTGCTGCTTAATGATAACCCACGACCCCATATCACATTTGTGGCATAGCAGAAGCTTCGCTAACTCAAGTGGAAGACACTCGAACACTCGCCCTGTAATCCTGATCTCTCACCCCATGCGATTATCACGCCTTCGGTCTCTTAAAAAAGCCCTTGAAATGTCGACTGTTCGTGTCGGAGGAGGGTGTGCTGCAGATAGTAACGCAGCAGGATACGATGTTTTACCAAACGGGTATCTTCAACCCGTTGCTTCGGTGGAATGATTGCCTCAGTGCTCTCGGTGAATTTGGCTAATTGGAATACCGATTCTGGACTGTATGGCCTTCGAATGGAAACTTTTTGATCGCCCCTTATATTATGGATCCCGAGTACGTGTATCAAGTCGCGGAGGTTAAAAATCATCCGTGTCGGGACGGTTTTCTGAGAAGTGAGGACACACAGACTTGGTCCTTTAGTGAAAAAGATCAGTGCAAGAGGAAGTATGCGTTATACGACAGATTTCTCGAGTGGATGAACGCTCGCCTCGTTATCTTGTCGCAGTGGCCGCGTTTATTCGTGTAGCGGCTGTTAGGCGTGCCTCGTCAACAGGAACTGTGAGACGCAACTACTGTGAAATGTTCATATCAGAATGAAAGGTAATTTTTTTCGGAAAATCGCATCCTTCACAATTAGAGTTTAAGCACGGGTAAATGTAGACTGCACTCTTGAGTCCGCCTTTATGTATTTTTTTCTGATCTGAATAGGAGTATGATTTTAGCATAGACAGTTTGAGAGTTTTGTAAATATGTACTCTTCTCTGCCCTGTGGACAGCAATTAATTACGGGGACGCATAGTGTTGGTGTAACGGGAGCACGTGGCAGAGCGTGTCGCGGTAGATGAGGTGCGAGAACGCTACAGCCACTGTCAACAGCTATCCTTACAGTGTGTGTACGCTGATAGTCATCTACTCTCATTTATGCCGGGCCACTTGCATCTTAATCAGATAGTCGAGGTACACTGTTCCACACAGAGTTTATGTTCCTTCATATGTCAGGGCCGGCTCCAATGATTTTGCCGCCCAGTGCGGAATTTTCAAGCGCCGACTGTTTCCACCACTCGCTCCCCTCTTCTGGCCAGCCCTCTCCTTGCATTTTCTCATACGGTCAACCTTTCACACGATGTTAATCATGCATGACATCTTATTTTCACATATCACTCATACTTTTAGGCCAGAGCCAGGTATGAGGCACCAGTCAGTGAAACAGTTGTGAAACGTTACAGATTATACACGCAACCAAAATTAATTTATGTCACGCGTAAGGCATGTAACTAAAATCTGTTCGCTTGTGTCATTCCCTGAGCAGAAGGGAGCGTACGGTGCGCGACCTACAGTAAGCATCACAGCTGAGTACTACACTGTCGACGATATCATTGCTGTTGCTGCTACTGCTGTACACAATTGGAGATCGTGGGACAGCGAGTGGCTTAGATATAGGTGCTTTATTTGTTGCAAAGAAGTGTACAAATCGCCAGTGCCTGTTTAGTGCGTCCGTTGTGCGATGTGTCGGGCACTGTTGGAGTCAATACCAACACAAACAGGGAAGGAGAGAAGATGCTATGCCCGGTAGCAGGAATCCAAAATGATCTGTCTATTTAACTTTAAGGTTAATGTAACACTTTATTTCTACAAAGAGGAGAATCATTACTTGCTGTGTCTCCTATGTGGAAGTGCACTGACAATCTATTACTATTCGCAGAAAGCAAGCTAAGTAGAGTCTTCCTATTACTCAGTACCGATGCTCTTAAAGACTGCGACCGAACTTGGCAGACCAGCGATGGGCGACTGGTTAAATCAGTGTTGATAGGGGGCGCTGAACTGTGTCTTCCTGGAGGTGTAGCGCTGCCCTATCTTCCCACTGGCTCGCGCGTCAGCGCCTTCTTGATGCTGTTTCGTGGCGCTGCGCAGGTCGGTGTGCATCGATGCTTTAGGACTGCACATCATACATAAAAAGCGGGTATGGTCGAGTGTTGGGAAGGCGTGCTTTCCCACATGCCACTAACGTGATTTATGACTGACGACAAGCAGTTCCGAAAGCACTTTCATTAATTGTAGCGAAAAGTAAGTTATATGATAAAGTTGCTGGAACTCAAACGGTGTGAAATATGACGAAAACCGGGTAAGTAGTTCGTGCAGAGTGTTTTAGTCACTTGAGCTCCGAAATAAGATCAGACTGTTTTCTTTCGTAATATGTTAAATATTGATGTCTACTGATTGTTGTTTCATACCGAGAAAAAAAAGGGAACAAGGAAAAACTTAAAATTACTTACAGACAAATTAGAAAAAAATTAATTTCTAGTAAAGTGACAAGAAGAAGAGCAATGTGAACCGTATTAACGGCAAATCAAAAGCAGAGGAAATGGTGGGGGAAGGATGGCATACCGCTTTCCACGTGCGTAATCACAACGTCTGGATTCAAAAGACTATGGGATGTCGGGCAGTTACAGGTTTTACTTATTCTCTCTCTATTTACGTTAAAGTGTTTTTCTGTGCTATACTCCTACACGTATTTAAGGACTTGTTTGGTCATAATGTGCTGATATTTATTTTTATTTCCTTATAATAGAGTTTTTCGTGTCTGTAGCGGCTTTCAAGCTGACGTAGACACATTTCAAATGCTGTGTAGACGAATGCTAGAAACAGATTTACCAACAATGCCACTAGCAGCCTGCTATTGTGAAATACGCAACAAAGGTGACCAATCACAGTATTTCTTTTTACATCTATGTGACAATATCGTAGACATTTTTCAGTAAGACACTAGATTTCATAAATGATTCGTATTTCCAACTTATTCTCACACTACTTTATTTAGATAAAACTTTCATTATGTAAATTGAAAGGGGAAGAGGGAAGAAAGGAAAGGTAAGGTAAGGCGAGGGAAGGACCTACTGATGTCAACTGCATCAGGACTTTATGCAGAATCAGCAGCGACGAGTGAAAATCTGTGCCGGACCAGGATTCGAACCAAAGATCACCTGCTCACTAGGCAGTTGTTTTACCTACTGCGGCACCAGGACACGGTGTTTATCGCAGTTGTGCGGACTATCTCTGCACGCCTCCCAGCCGACCCACACTCCCGCCGAGCACCACATGTCTGGAGTCCCCGTCCACGTTCTCCTTGCTCGCTACTTTGAGATTCCCGCATTAGGTCGAACTTAATTGTACATCCGCACTGAATGTGGTGGATTAGTTTCCCATCGAGCCGAATCAACTATATGAATCTTTCGAACAAGTTCTAATGAACTTGTGGGGCATCAAATTCTCTTTCAGTGTGGAGCATCCTTCTTTACGACCTGTGCCATGAGTAGATTGATGGTCTGTTGGAATGATTGTAACTACAAATGATTAAGGCCTCGATTCGATTCGAAGATCATGTAACCATTTCTAACAAGCACAAACAAACCCACTTCATCTTTGGAAACTTAAGTGGTTACCACCTAGAGGTTTTGCGGTAGTGTTCTCGCTTCTCGTGCACGGGGTCCCGGGTTCGATTCCCGGCGGGGTCAGGGGTTTTCCCTGCTTTGAGATGACTGGGTGTTGTTGCGTCGTCGTCATCATCATCATCATCATTCATCCTCATTACGGTCGGAGGAAGGGAATGGCAAACCACTTCCGCTAGGACCTTGCCTAGTACGGCGGTGCAGGTTTCCCGCATCGTCCTCTACGCTCCTCGGAGTATGGGACCTCATCTTCATCATCAACATAAGTTGGACAATGTAGAGCTGCACAGTCGTTCCAAATCCACATTAAAAATGACGTCCACTCGCTACCAGCTTAAGAGAATCAGTGTGGATTGGGCCATGATAGAGACGGAAGTCCCGCCATCTAGAAACCTTGTCACCAGTTTGCTTTCTTGCACGAGAATTTTTATTTTGTTAATGAGCCAATCGTCATGTGAGATAACAGGGCACTTATTTCTTATTGTTTGTTGTTGTTGAAAATATTGGTGCTGGACTGGGATTCGAACTCAGATCCTTCCTTTCGCTGCGTTTCATCCCTTTGAGCCCGCCCAGTTTTCCCAAGATTCCGAACTCCTGAAGGTCTCCAGACAGTCTCAGAACTTGGGTTTATTCAGGTGTTCTAAATTTTAGAAACGGCAATTTGATTTAACTGAATTTCGTAATATTATTTACGAAACTGGATTATATTTTTCATCGTCACTTGTGCTTGCCGGTATGTATTGCGCCCGGGTTTTAGGGTCTCCTGTTAATTTTCGAGCATTATTGTGAGGAAAAGGCAAGCGCGCGTCGCGGTACGGCAATAAAGGCCTTGTCGACGCTGGAGGGTGAATATTTTACGCGGAGTGGCTGCGCGGCGCAGCGTGTTCACTTTACAGCGGTCGGTGGGCGGCCTTATGAATAAGCAGCGGCGGCCGGCGGGCGCGCCTCGCCAAAGGCGCCCCTTCCAGCGTCTTTGAGGAGACGCACCCGGTCGATACTGCACACTACACTAGGCTACACACACCCACGGCCGCCCCACATGACGGGGTTTTAAGGTCTGCCGTTAAGAGTTTCAGTAGAAATTTAGAACATGATATTTGAATTAAAATGAGGTGACAAAAATTGTGGGACAGCGATAAGCGCAAATACGTACTGTGGGAGTATCGCGTACACAAGGTATAAAAGGGCAGTCAATCGGCGGAGCCGTCATTTATATTCCGCTAATTTACGTAAAAAGGTGTCCGACATGTTCATGGTCGCACCACGAGAATTAAGAGACTTTGAACGCAGAATAGTAGTAGTAGTTAAACGAATGGGACATTCCATTTCGCAAATCGCTAGGGAAGTCAATAGTCCGAGATCCACAGTGTCAAGAGTGTCACGAGAATATCAAATTTCAGGCATTACCTTTCACCACAGACAACGCAACGTCCTTGACTTAACGACCCAGAACAGCGGCGCTCCCGCAGGCTATTCAGTAAACATAAAAGCAACATTGCGTAAAATAACCGCAGAAATCAAAGTGGGACGTACGACCAACTTATCCGTCAGGACAGTGCGGCGAAATGTGGCGTTAATTGGCTATGGCAGCAGAAGCCCGACGCGAGTGCCTTTGCTAAAAGCACGGCATCGCCTGGAAGGCCTCTCCTGGGCTTGTCAGCGAATCGTTTGGACCCTAATGACTGGAAAACTATGGCCTGCTGAGACAAGTCCGATTTCAATTGGTAACAGCCGATGGCAGGGTTCGGTTGTGACGCGGACCTCACGCAGCCATCCACCCAAGTTGTCAACAAGACATTGTGCTAGTTGGTGGTGGATCCATAATGCTGTACGTATTGTTTACATGGAATAAATTTGTAGTCTGGACCAACTGAACCATTAATTTACTAGAAATGGTTATGTTTGGCTACTTGGACACCATTTGCACCATTCATGGATTTCATGTTCCAAAGAAACGATGTAAATTTTATAGATGAAGTCCGCCATGTCACCAGGCTACAATTTTTCGCGATTTGTTTCAGAAACATTATGGACAATTCGAACGAATGATTTGGCAACCCATATCACCCAGCATCATTTCCATCGAACATTTATGGCACATAGTCGAGAGGATATTTCGTGCACAAAATCCTGCACCGGCAACACTTTCGCAGTTATGGGCGGCTATAGCGGCAGCATGGCTCAATATTTCTGCAAGGGACTTCCAACGACTTGTTGAAACCATGGCACCTCGACTTGCTGCACTACGCCGAGAAAAATGAGGTTCGATACAATATTAGGAGATATCCCACTACTTTTTTCACCTCAGTGTGTTATATAGACTATCTTCGAGTTTAATATCAGAGTTTAATACTTTTACACATTTTAACTAAATTTAATTTTTTTCAATTTGCGAAGAGTCTGCTATAAGTGTTGCTCGTCTCTTATGTTATGGGGTGGGCAATGGAATTATTAACAGGTTATGGGAACATTGCTGTGAAATAATCTAAAGTATAACTTGAGGAGCATACATTGCTGATCGTTAACAAGCTTCGCGTGGTAGCCGCGCGGTCAGGGCACCTTGTCACGGTTCGCGCGGCTCACCCCTTCGGAGGTTCCAGTCCTCCCTCGGGCACGGATGTGTGTGTTGTCCTTTGCGTAAGTTAGATTAAGTACTGTGTAAGCTTAGGAGCCGATGACCTCAGCAGTTTAGTCCCATAGGCTCTTACCACGAATTTCCAAAAATTGATCGTTAACATTGTATAGGGATCTCCCATGGCCAGGCTGGAAACCCCTAGTCTTTTCCTCACGATATTGACCGAGGACCCGTGTTGCATCGTTATACAATAAAATATTATCCAAGATTATTTCATTTATTACTCAGAATACAAGTCGTTGTCGTGTCTTCTGCTACAGCTGGTGTCTACATAATCCGGAGAGGAGTCCGCTGAATCCAACAGCAGACTCAAGGTTGTCGAGGAGGGGAAGTCCCCGCCACCCTGGTGCTGTGGTTTGCCGCCTGCTTGCGAGGTAGGAACATTCAGTTCGGGGCCCTACTTGGAGATGGCAGTGACCGTGGGGTGTGCGTTTAATTCATATGCTGGTTCGGGAAATACTCAATCCTTCCCAGATCACTGCCCGCGTTGTCGTCTCAGATCGACCGCGATGTCAGATGCCGGGGGGTAGGCCGTCAGACTCGTTCGCCGCTGGAGTATTAGGGCAGCTTCTGGCATGGACAGGAGCCGTAGTGGTAGACACCTGAACTACGCATCAATGTTGGCTGTTGTGCAGACTTCAGTAGTGTATACTGGACTTCATTATCTGCAGCTACGGATCGCTGATCTTCTCGTGAGGCAGCAAGTGTAAGATCAACACCAGCATGATGTCACAAGATGTCACCATACCATGACCAGAGGAAATCGAGTGCAAATGACGTGAAAGCCGTCGTTCCTAATGAATGAATACTCTTAGCTGGGGTGGGTGGAGTTTCTATGTCATCGGGTAGAGGCTCCGCTCTACGACGTCATTAGTAACGACCCAATCGATTCTGCTATTCGGCAGTCTTCAGTTCAGCTACATTTGCTTAACGAATTTGTTATAGTGTCGTTACTGCTTAGTTAGACTCTTCCTAGAGGACGTTTCGTGCTACCTAGTGTTTCTTACATAATGTTAAGACGGTGCTATGCTCTTTCAATCATTTTCTGCTGCGTTCGCTCACAGTCGCACGCAAGAATGTCGAGGTTGCTGTCTTCCTGACTGACTTAACACTGTTCAAATCTTTCCACTTCCCCGCTGGCGGCTACCCCAACCACTGCATCATTGATTAACGCCAGCTGTTCGAATGGTTCAAATGGCTCTGAGCACTATGGGACTTAACATCTGAGGTCATCAGTCCCCTAGAACCTAGAACTACTTAAACCTAACTAACCACACACATCCATACCTGAGGCAGGATTCGAACCTGCGACAGTAACGGTTGCGCGCTTCCAGACTGAAGCGCCAATAACCACTCGGCCACTCCGGCCTGCAGCTGTTCGATCATATAAAATTTTAGTCTGCCTTTTATTTACTGATTTGTCTCCGAACAATTGCAACACCATTAGGGTGAAATACAACAACCGTCAAACTGACAAGAAGTGTACAACATGCTTGACTATGTAAATTTTTCACAATTCAGCGCAACCTTATTACATTCTTATATAATGAAAGAGCTGCATGCTCTGAGGAAAAATGACGGCTGTAGTTTCTCCTTGCTTTCAGTAGTTCGCAGTACCAGCACAGGAAGGCCAAGTTTGCCATCGTTAGAAGGCCAGATCAGTCAATCCTCCCGACTATTGTCCTTGCAACTACTGAAGATACTGCTTCCCCTCTTCGGAAACCACAAGTATGGATTCTCCACAGTAACCCCTCCATCGCTTTAGTACCTACGGGTACTGCTATCCGTAACGCTGAGGCACTCTAGCCACTCCACCTCGACAAGGTCCCATGCTTCATGGTTATCGTTCTGATGCCACAAGGAATTGTCGGTTTGGTATTACAAGGGTGTGTGTGTGGGGGGAGGGGGAGGGGGGAGGGTTGGTAAAAATTGTAGAGGGAGGGAGATCAATGGATGAATACAATAAGTAGCTTCAGATGGGTGTACAGTAGTTATTCGGAGATGAAGAGGCTTGCACAGGATAGGTGGGTTTGCATGGAGAGCTGCCCAAAGCAATCTTCGGTCTGAAGACCACTATAACAGCATATAAAGAAGATCATGCAGCATTTTTCTCATTAAAAATCTACTTTGAATGTTATTTGTGGTATGTCCGCTGACGGCGAAACAAAAAACATACGGGCAGCAGTGACTGAAGAAGTTTATTTGTGAAAGATTAATAGCACATCTACTCCAACATAGACTGAAACAAAACATAAAACAAGTCATTTCTTCAAATAGAACAATACTACTTCTGGCAGCTGAACGCCAGTGTGATTGCCACTGAATCGAAGTTTATTAACCACACATTTTACAATAGTCGAAGTCCCATAGGGAACAGAATTGTCTAAGTCGTGTGTGTGGCCATTTGAAAGCTACACACGAATAAATTTACAAGGCCACAAGTCTGCCACAATGACAGAGTCCCTGTCTTCATAGGTGAGGAGGCCACGAACCACTAAGTCAGCTAGCAGTCCTGGAGTCGAGAAGTAAGACATGAACGGCAGCAACGTCGTGGTGGCGGAGTTAGGATATAACTGGGCCTATTCTCGATCAGATGTCTCGCAGGAGAGAATATATCTGTGCGGCCCACGACTTCCAGTCTGCTTGGGTCACCTCCTGGTGGACAGTTTGAGCATGGTCGTCTGTCTTCTGGAAAGAAATTGTTCTTTGTTTACTAGGCATCTTCGAAGCACTAATGTGGTGTTGGTGCTGACGCCACAGGCGTTAAGCCTCGGTAGAACAGTTTCTCTATGAGGTCTTGTTATGCCTCATGTTAGAAGGAGAAGCCGGCACATGTCGGAACTCCACAGAGGTAAGATCGTGACCTATTGTGACTATAGTTTGTCGTTGCGTGATACTGTTGCTTTTGTTGGTAGGTATCCTGTGACAGTCATGCCAATATAGAATCGATGGATTCAGGAGGACTGTATTCAACGACATGCATCGTCTCAATGTGCCCACATGACTAGAGCCTGAATAAACATACACATTATTCGTCGTTCAGGCAATATTTCACAGATAAATCACATAAATTTAGTCAGCAAATAGGCTTGTTTACAGCAAAAGAATTATCCACACTGCGATATGACACTCTCCACATGTTGAGAGGTGGCATGAGCCCCCTCTCATATTTTTATCTTACTCTGAGTAATTCGATTTTCCTCTATAATTGCATGCAGTAAAAAGTTGCTATTCCTTCACACGCGGGCTTCCCATGCAGCGTCTCTCGTCACCCGGGTGGTCTGGTGACAGGCGAGTTCTGCTGAGGTTGAAAGGGTTAAGCCGACAGGTTGAGGGAGTCGAGTGGATGCTTTCCAGACGCCGACATTGTCATAAGAGCGGGGCGACATGCCCAGAGGGGCCAGAAGGGGCGGCTGGGCTAGAGATTCCGTTACTTCGCAGAAACTTAGCGAAAACACTTTCTGGCGAGCTACCAGCGAGGCGCAGGAATGACTTGTGTTCCCAGGCAGTCTTCGCGGGCAAATTCCCGCGTTTTCTGCAAAATCGTAACTGTGATTGGCTTGCTCAGGGCATAGCTCCGTGACGTAGCAAAATCGGCGCAGGAATTCGCGCCAAGAATCTCCATTGGTGGAATGGTAGTGCTTCGGCAATAGAGTGGAATTTTCCGCCGGTTTTCGAGTTGCTGATTGGAACGTTTAACCACGGCCACTTGAGAGGGTCGGCTCTCGCCTTTCGGTTGGAGTAGGTTACAAGACTGAGCTCTCGCTGCTCTGGACAGCCTGCCTTCCGTTGGCTGTCTAATATACTTTTATTTAATTGTAACTGTTTGACGAAGTTGCTGAAGTTTCGACTTCAACGTAACTTTCCGAGTACAGTTGGCAATTGAGCGTTCTGCGTACAAGCGGCCTATGTTGTCTGTCTTGAGCAGTTTTGGCTAAAGTTGACTGTATCGGAGTTACTGTGTGACTTCGCTTGTTAAAATCAATCACTGTACCGTCAGTGATTGTGTGGCGGGCCTTCTTCGTCTCCCTCAGAGGCGCATTTGTATTGCTAGGAAGTCTTTAGTCTGGAACAACTAGACCAGGATAATTTGTTTCGGGCTATACTCGCGACATTATCATCACCACGACGGGACGTCGAAGCAACCAGCAATCGCCTCCGGTACGCCAGATTGTGTTCTTGCAGTTAAGAAGACAGCTTGGTAATGTATATCCACAGCACCGGCAGATTAGGTATTTTGCTAGGTGATAATCAGAGCTCAGCAGAGCGCTTCTGTTCGTGTTTTCTAACTTTGTTCTGTCTTGAGTGTTCACTGTCTGAGTTCTCACTACTGTAGCAACAATTAATGTTGGGTTGGCTGTGTGTTTCTCTTTAAGATCTGAGTTGCAAGGAATTGGTTCCACATACCATTTCGTCATAAATGTCACAATCTAATTTCGGGACAACTTCACCTTCACAGCATTTATTTGAGTATCCAATTGGAGTTAATTTGATGTATTGTAAATGTTTCATGTGTTCTGTTTATTATTTTGAGTTTAGTCATAGTAAATCATATCGTTATTTTGGACAGAACTTTCATTCTGTTAATCGGTAGAGCAACTTTAATGAACGTTAATGAAACTTTCCTTTAGTTAATTAATTTCTATCAAATTAAATTACTGCAGGTGCCAAACTCTTTTCTACTCCACTTGCAGGGTCGATTACAGTCAGTTCGCGTTTCTTCTTAATCAAACAGGAAAAGTCGGAGTTAGAATAGGAGGGGCTTAGAGCATCATTTACATATGAAGATTCTCGAAGAATTTAGTGTTAAATACACTGCTAGCCCCAGCACCTCGCAATGTAATAAACTACTATCGCCACATCAGCATTATGTTAATTGGAGACATCGCCACATCAACATTAGGTTAATTGGAGACAATGTCTCTAATATTAGAAGTGATATTATTTAATTTTGACTATAATTTCATTAGCAGTTTTATGTATGTTGCGAAGGTGGACGAGAGAGAGCCTTGCAGTAGAGGGTTTGTCAGTTAATTCAGAAGTTGGCAGTCTTCACCATGGTGACCTTTTCCGTTGTAAGGAAGTCCTTTGTATTGTTTAATGGATCCTTTGTGCGCGAGCGCACAATGTAAGTACCACAGAAGCGGTTCTGGCCCGATAGGAAAAGTCAGTATCTGGCAAATTAACTCAGGTAAACAAGCCTCACAGAACTGTGCAAATGAGCACCTTAAGGTCAGCTATGAAAAGTAGAGCCCTCTGCACAGTTGGTCTTTTCCTCGGAAACACGACGTCTTAAACGAGCTCACATCAAGACCTCTACTCACGAGACCCGACTTCCTCTGTCAGCAAATCGCGTTTCCGTGGCTGGCACAGTCAGTCTCCAGATGACATGGTGCTATCATTTAGGCGCCCCGTTGAGGCAATTTAACTGAGTGCTACAGGCACAAGGAAGGATCGATAAAAGATTGACAGTTTGAAAAACAGTTGAGGATCTCATTGAACTCTAATTGCGACAGCCATATCATCAGAGTTAAGACGTGAATTCGTAATTACGATTGCATTGCGACCGCTTACGTCGCCATGTCGCTGCTGAGGTAATCTGCCACGTGCCATAGTTACACAATATCTCTAACGCTCGCCCTCCATTACGCGTTTTATTTTTTCAGTTCCTCTGACATGAGTGGTTTCTTCTTCATTGATGGAGTGCTGTCTACGGGTCCATTAATAACTTTATGGTATCCATGCACTTGTAGCACTTATTTTAGTGGTGTTTTACCCTTTTTGATCTGTGAACTTCATTACTTATATTTTGTCGGTCTTTATGAAAGAATATGTTTTTAATTGAGTCTGTGGTCAACTCTTATTTAAGTAGAGTTGTGCTGTTCCCTTCCATATTTAATCTATCCATTTTAATTGTTAAAACAAAACAGAGGGAGCCCTGCAGTAGGCGTGGTCGGGGCTGGAAGCAGGTGCTCGTTCCTAAGCCGCAGATCTGGGAACGCGGTTTCGCCTTTCTCGCTGTTGTGAAGTGTTACTACGTTTGGGGCATCATAGATAGCAAGCATGGCGACCGCTCTTGCGACTTCCTTCGATACGCTTGCGCAGACAATGGTCCGCCCAACTACAAGACTGGTCACAGAAGTGCCAGCACGACATCTGTTAAGACGAGTCCCCTTTCTGCGTTCAGCATCATGATGTACTTACCCGTTTGGAGGCTTCAAAGAAAATGAACTTGCTAGCAGCACACGTCAACGTCATTCGTGATCAGCATTCGGCATGACGAGATGGGGTGCCATTAGGTACAATCATAGTCACCTCTGGTTCAAGTAATCGTTCATCTGGGCAGCAGCTGCTACATTTCTGTCGTGTTAAAGACGTGATTTTGACCAGCTGCTAGGTCTTCGTGTAGTTATCTTTCAATGAGATAACAGAGTCGCATCCTGGCCGTGCTGCCCTGAGGATAACGTGTGTTCGACTGTTGCCCTGGCCGGCGCATTCTCCAAATCTCTCACCCAGTGAAAACATCTGGTTATGGGTTGCCAAGAGACTTGCTCGCCACTACTCTCCAGTCACTTTGACTGACGAACTCTGGCACAGAACTGAAGCTGTATGGAATGACGTATCCGCGTCTATATCATCCAAGCTCAGTTCTACTCCATACCCAGCATGGTTAGAGCTATTTTTTCGGGCAGATATGGCAGACATGTTTACTACATTTCTCACGCTCTGTACCCCTAAATAATCTACACCTTATTTATGTATTTTACCTGCTACTCAGTATATTCATGATAAGTTACACGTCCTTCCTGGTATTCCAGTTTTAATGGCCAACAGTGTCTAAAAATAATTAGTGTGAGACAGGTATGATACATTGGCTAGCAACGGGATTTACGGTAGGAACGGATGAGAGACCCTTGTAATGAAATTTAACCACGCGACATACAGAAAGATTTAAGATAAATGTGGAGAAGTGAAAACGATAAGCGTAAACTACATGTTATAAATGGAAATACGGTTTTAAGAGGATAAATAATAAAAGACACATATGTGAAGGCCTGTACGATCTCGAACTGTCCTGGAGAGTGAATTAATATGTTAATATTCTCCATGGCATAATAGTGCCCTCATCAGCCTACTCCCGTGACACGGTGCGTGTTTAGAGCAACTGTTGGTCAGGATAACGACGTATCCGGCACGACCATAGACCTAATGTACCAAGAAACGTCATTCATCCGAACGGGCGACTTATTTCCATTGATCCTTCATCCAATCTCGATGACCTCGTGTCCACCACAATCTTAATTGACGACATCGTTAAAGCAACATGTAATACCTGGAAGTCGTATGCCCCAGAGCCCCATATTCCGCAGTATGCGTACATCGGTATGCTCTGAAACACTTGTGCCCTCACCAGCGTTATATTATGTCGTCATATCTGCTATAAATCGCCAATTTACTGAGAGGGCAAGCCTTCGACTTCCACGTTCTGTAACAAGGCATGGACGTCCAAGGCTTTTTCGCCTACTTGTGGTATCACCGTTCTTTATCCACTTCCTATACATGCTCAAGACACTAACACGCAACCGCCGACCAGCTCCATCGTTTCCGAGATGCTCGTTTCCAGACGTCGGGTCATAACAATCTGCCCATTGTGAAAGTCGTTTTACCAGTGGTTTTCCCCATTTGTGACCCGTAACATCTCTAGCATGGTCCCTTATTAGCCTCTGCTTCGATTATATACCCTCCTTATGCATCACGTGGCCGCGATGCTCCAGGCTGAATTCAATTTCGCAGTTGGCAGTGGTCATAATTTTTGGCTTATGATTTGATTTCCTGAGCGGACTGACGCCAATTCCCATACGACGCTTTTGCAGCGACCTCTAGAGTTGCAGCCTTCGCAAGCAGAGCTATCTGTTGCACAGATACTAGCGTTACTATTCCGTGAATCGGTTTCCATATTGCCGATGTGTCGGGATATTAGGCAAACATACCACTATAGATGTATTCACCACCTACTACAGAAAGTGAGAATTGGCTCTCGTGGTTGTGTACACATGTCATCGTTTGTAGCTGTAATAAAGCAACTCAGTATTGAAGCAGATTGGAGCTGCACGAGGAAGGGTTTAGTTGTACTAGAGAGGTATAGAATCTACCTTGGCAACTCGTCTTCAGATCTGTGTTTGGCCTGCCTTTAGCTCTTGTTTCCGTTGCAAGCAACGTAAACACTCTGAAGTGTTCTCCAAGCGCATTCAAACACTATAGATGCCGCTATGCACTGTCTGAAAGTAGAGGGCTTACAACTATTGGCATATACAGGCCTGTGCATGAAGACAATCATGTCCGACAGAACTTTAGAATGTTTGAGGGCTCTGGAGGTAGCTAACACTACGCGTCCTGTCTGCACTGTGGAAGGGTTAGACGTTTTCAGATATAAGAAAAATTTAGCAGACTTACAACAAACACAAAGAGCAATGCAAGAAACCTGAAATAGACTTGAAGATATGTCGTGAAGTTTGTAATGCTACGAATCTATTACGATGTCATAGCAGGCAAAGAGGGGATACCCCAACGTGGTGCGTCCCAGATGGCGGATAGGAGAGTACTCAATGACTTGCTAGAGGACATGAGTGAAGTAAAATAGCTCTCGCGGACCAAACACCCAACAACCTCTACGGTTAACAAGTGTTGTTGTAATTCGGAGCATGTTCAGTTAACTGCCTCTGAAAGTCAAACATGAAAGGAAATCGTTTAAGGAAAAAACCAGCGCTTGACAGTTGTCGAGGAAGGCTGTACTCGAGCACGGTGGGCAGCCACTTGAAAGGTAACTTAGATGAATCAGAGCATCTGGAAACACCCATGACTGACAAAAGAGCAATATTTAGACTCCAGGCAGGACAGATAAACTACATAGCAACACACAACACAAATTCCATCATATAACCAGGGAAACTAAAAAAATCGACAGACGAAATGGATCGCAAAGGGACTCTAATAACTGTATTTCAGGAAATGGGAAACATTGATCAGGAACAAATAGAATCACAAAGATATAGAATTTATAAGGGAATATCAGGAAAAAGAGTAATGAAATAATGCCCACAATTTGGAATGGGATTTGTGGTCAGTCTCAAAATAATTGAATCCTTAACAGAATATAAATCATAATCTCCCAGGCCACTACTAACTACACAAAATATACACAATAATAATGTCCATGCCCCAACTAATGGTAAAAATATTAGGAAAGAACACAGACAAGACGTGGAGGAGTTCTGGGAGCCTTTTTATCCGTTATCAACAATGATAAATAAAAATCACACCAAGATTTTAATTGGAGATTTTCATTCCTAGCTATGAAGGGAAAACATATAGAGAAGTAATAGGGAAATGGCAAAGCATATAAAAGAACTAACAGGAATGCATGAGACTGGTGGAGTCATGTACTCAGAATCAACGTATTTCAAGAGAAGAAGAAATAAGCTCAAAATTTGGAAACATCCAGACTGGAGAAAAGGAAAATGTCAACTGGATTATATCTGTATGGATAAAAATTACCACAGGGAAATATACTCGTACAATGTGAAAATTATGAGAGGGACAGATACTGTATCGGATCATTACATGATCAAAATAGAAATTAGACTCGCTCTGTTGACAATGAAATGAATTGCGCCCCAGAAAGAAAAGAACTTATGACTTTCATAAATTGGTAAGTACCAAGAAATATAAAGAGCAAACAAGCTATATAAAAATAACAGATGATCTAGAGAAAATAGTTCCCCAGTTGAAACGAATAACTGAATAGGTAGCCCCAATAAATCCAATGAAAAAATACGAATGGTGTAATGATGAGTGTAATAAAAGTCCTAGACAGGCATCAGGCCTGGTTAAAATACCATCAAGCTTGGTTAAAATATAAGAGACATAAAACAGAAAAATCACACTTGGGACTCAAAGAACAAACCCAAAGTAATAATAAGAAGGATTAAAGTCCAATATCAAAAAGATATACTTCTAATGACAGAAACAAATAGCGATGAAGATATTATTCTAACAATGCATATTGAAAATCTGGAACAAATGAGAACTACCAAGATATTGTGCTGCAGCTATAATCCAAACATTAAAAACAAAGGAGAAAAATAAACCCAGACAACAATAGAAGAATTTCCGTTTTGGATATAACAATAACGTCATGTCAAGAACTCCATACAATCGTCATAAAGATGAAATCGAACTAGAAGAATGCCAAGGAGGATTTAGAGCCTGGATAAGCTGCCCAGAACAGATAATCACTTTGAAACTGGTAATAGATTGCTAAAAAAGAAGACAAAAACAAAAAGTCATAACCTTTGTGAACTATAAGAAAGCTTAGGATTGTATCCACAGACCTTCAATGATGAAAATGATAACGAATTTCGGTCTTAATCCCAAATTAATAAAAATGATACACTTAATTCTAATAAACACCATATCTAAAGTAAAGTACCGAGGAGAAATATCTGAGTCCTTTACGATTAAAACGGTGTTAAGACAGGGTGATGGTTTATCAATAAAACTTTTCAACTGAGGGTACGTGATGAGGGAACGGTACAAAAACAGTCCTAAAAACCTAGGAATTGGAAGCAAGAAATATCAAATAAACCATTAATTTTATTCGGATGATGACTTAGCATTATTAGCTATAATAACATTCAAGAAGACAGAAGAGATGATCGGCAGCCCTGACGCCGGCTACGAGCGCTTTTCGCTTGCTGTGTTACAAGATAAGTAATTTAGCTAGTAATTAATCGTTTTTTCTGCCTATTCTATAGTATTTACGTGCATTAGTGTAAGATAAACTCGATAAATTGAATGTTTCAGTTTTTATTTGCGCCTGAATAAGATAAGCGACTGAGCCGGCCGGCCCACTCTCACCTCAGTGTGGGTGGCGGACTGTTTCGAGGTCTCGAGCCTCAAGGCGAGGGCTGCATGACGGACGCACGGACGCAGGCTCCCGCCAAATCTCATGCACTTTGCTAATAGGTTTAATGTGCTATCTGATGCTGTGGGGTGGCGAGGGGGGGGGGGGGCGGGGGGAAGGGAGAGAGGCTGAGCCGGATCAGAATGCACCTTCTGCCAGGATAGTGGCCTCTCCTTTAGCAAGATCCGGACAGGCACGTGGGGATAGGAGTTCGTTAGTTATTGGGAGCTCCAATGTTAGGCTGGTCATGGAGCCCCTCAGGAACATAGCGGTTAGGGCGGGGAAGAAGTCCAGTGTTCACTCGGTGTGCTTACCAGGGCGCCTTGTCCGGGATGTGGAAGAGGCTTTTCCGGCGGATATCGAGCGTGCGGGGTGCAACCAGCTGCAGATTGTTGCCCATGTCGGCACCAACGATGCCTGTCGTCGGGGATCCGAGGAAATATGTGTCCTTTCGACGGCTGGCTAAATTGGCGAAGGCGTCCTCTATCTCTCGAGTAGTGGAAGCCAAGCTAACGATCTGCAGCATCGTACCCAGGGTGGACCGCGGTCCTCTGGTTTGGAGTCGAGTATCTAAACCAGAGGCTACGTCGAACTCGTTGACGAAAATGGTTGTAGATTCCTCGACCTATCCTATGGGGTGGAATGTTGTAGGACGCCCCTCGATAGATCAGGGGTGCACTACACACAGGAAGCAGCTACAAGGGGAGCACAGTACTTGGGGCGTGCACATGGTGGTTTTTTAGATTAGGTTCCTCCCCACGGGAAACAAACCGTTGGCCTGAAAAATTACCAGTTCATGTCACTGATGTGGGTGTGCCAACTGTAAAAATGGTTAGTTCGCCTAAACAGGTCTTTCCAAAGGATTTAAATATGCTTAATCTCATGTTAGTAAATTGTCGAAGTGTCTGTAGCAAGATCCCCGAGCTATTCTCCGAAATAAACAGTAGCAATGCCAATAGTGCATTAGGTACCGAAAGCTAGTTGAAACCAGAAATAAAAAGCAGTGGAATTTTGAACTCTGATTGGACAATGCGTAGGAAGGATAGGACTGATGCTATGGGAAGTGATGTGTTCATTGCAGTTTCAAGCTGTTTAAACGAAGTTGAGATCGATAATCGGTCGGACTCTGAAATTGTCTGGATAAAGCTGTCAATCAGACAAGGATTGACCACTGTATGAGGATGTTTTTATAGACCACCAGCATCCGCAACAAACGTCGCAGAACGTTTTAGGGAATGTCTTGAGTAAATAGGAAGTAAACATCCAAATTATCCATTAGTCATAGGTGGAGACTTTAATCTGTCATCCATTGACTGGGAAAATTACACGTTTATCACAGGGGGCAGAAGCAAAGATTCGTGTGAAATTATTGGAGCGCTCTCAACATGCAACCTAGAGCAACTAGTTAGAAAACCAACTCGAGATGGGAACATATTAGATATCTTGGCGACAAATAGACCTGATCTTTTTGAGGAAGTTAATCTAGAAGAATGTCGTTGTGGCTTCTATGTCAGTGGAAGTTGGAAAAAAAAAAAAGGAAAAGAAACAGCGTAGAGTTTTCTTGTTTGGGAAAGCATATAAAAGTGCCATTAATGAATATTTTCATAGTCAGCTCCAAGCATTCTCCGCGAGACACAAAGAAATTGAGCATCTTTGGTCGGAATTTAAAGGTATTGTCCACCATGAGTTAGAGAAGTATGTGGCTAGCAAAAATACAGGGGAGGGAAAGGATCCACCTTGGTACAACAAACATATTAGGAAGTTGCTGAGGAAGCAGAGATGTTTGCACAGTCGTTTTAAACGTAGTCACTGCCCCGCTGACAAACAGAAATTATGCGAAATGAAAGCAGCTGTCAGAAGGACAGTGAGAGATTCTTTTAACGAATTTGAGAGCAGTATTTTATCTGTAGATTTTAAGAATAACCCCAAAAATTTTGGTCGTACGTAAAATATATGAACGCTACAAATAATTCAATACCTTCTCTTGCTGACAGTACGGGTAATGTAACTCATAATGATAAACAGCAGGCCGAAATTCTAAACCTAGCTTTCAAGAAACTTGTTTACGGTAGAGGACTATAGCACCATTCCCCCTTTCAAATATCGAACAAACGCAAGGATGGCTGACATAGTGTTTAGTGTATCTAAGATTGTAAAACAGTTAAGATCCTTAGATGCTACGAAGGCATCTATCCCAGACGGTATCCCCGTAAGATTATATATTGACTATGCCTCAAATATAGCACCATTCTTATCCATCACCTATCAGAGATCACTGGAACAGTAGAAAGTTCCATGGGACTGGAAGAATTCCCAGGTCATAGCAATCTATAAAAAGGGTAGAGAATTGGATGCATATAATTACCGGCCAATTTCACTGACATCGATTTGTTGTAGAATCATGGAACATGTTTTGTGTTCAGACATAATGACCTTTCTAGACTCTGAGAAGCTCACGTGCAGAACCCAACACGGTTTTAGGAAACAGCGGTCATGCGAGACACAGCTGGCCCTCTTTGTGCATGATATACAACAGGATCTTGATACAGGCTCCCAGGTTGATACCATATTTCTCGACTTTCGAAAGGAGACTCAGTTCCGCACTGTCGCTTGCTCCTTAAAGTGCGCGCTTACGGTCTATCCGATGACATATGCGGTTGGATAGAAAGTTTTCTAACAGACAGGGGGCAGTATGTCGTCCTGAACGGAGTGAATTTAACAGAAACAAGCGTAACTTCAGGTGTGCCACAAGACAGCATAATAGGTCCGCTGCTTTTTACGATTTACATAAACGATCTGGTTGATGGTATTGACAGCGGCATTAGACTGTTTGCCGATGATGCTGCAGTCTACAGGAAAGTAGTATCACACGAAAGTTGTGAACAAATCAATGAGGATTTGCAGAAAAGAAATGCGTGGAGTAATGACTGGCAGTTATCTCTCAATATTAGTGAGTGTAACCTACTGCGTATAACAAGGCGAAAATCCTCATTAATATACGAGTAAAAAATAAATGCCCACTCTTTGTAAGCGGTAACATCCGTCAAGTATCTGGGTGAGACTATTTGAAATGATCTCAAATGGAATGATCAGATTACAGAAGTAACAGGTAAGTCGAATTCTAGATTGCGGTTTATTGGTAGAATCCTGAAGCGATGCAGTCCGTCAGGAAAGGAAATAGCTTACAATACGTTAGTTCGTACAGTCTTAGAGTATTGTTCGTCTGTATGGAACCTTTACCAGTTGGGTCTGATTCAAGAGATTGAGAAGGTCCAAAGAAGAGCGGCAAGATTCGTGACTGGTACATTCAGCCATCGCGAGAGCGTTACAAATATCATAGAAAGTTTGAAGTGGGACACACTTGCAGATAGACGGCGCGCTAAACAGAAGGGGCTGCTCACTAAATTCCGAAATCCGATCTTCACCGAGGATGTAGAACGTATACTATTACCATCACCTTTCAAATCACGCAATGATCACCATTCAAAGATAAGGGAAATTAGAGCTCGTACTGAGGCGTTCAGACCGTCGTATTTCCCTCGCGCGATCCGGGTTTGGAACAGAAGGGGGGGGGGGGGGGGGAAACATGACATTGGCGCGAATTGGCGAATTGTGCGCTCCGTTTGGTAGCTAGCGGAGTGTATATGTAGATGTAGATGTTGAAATCTAATAACAAACCTACAAAGTATAGCACAAAAATAAGACTCCAGATACCATTCGAAAAGACTGAGATAATAGTAGCAGATCCACTAGTAATCAACCACGTAACCATAAAGAACAGGGGAGTAAAAGTAGTGAATAACTGGGGGAAATAATAACACACAACTTGGACAATAACCTACATCGAAAGAAAGAGATATCAAAACTACAAAAACTAAAAAATTAGCATGATTTACATACAATATGAAAATCTATCAATCAAAACTAAATTAAAACTTTACAAGACGTTGATTCAACCAGAGGTGACATACGGAAGTGAAACTCTCTTCAAAATCAGGCAGAAAAATAGTATCGCCAAAATCTTAAAAGTAGAGAGAAGAAGATCTGTAACGTGCGTAAATAAGAAACATCAAAAAGATGAAATATGGTGGATAGTGCCAAATGAAGTGGTGTACAGTGAAATGGAGCCCATTACAGATACTATTCGGAAAGAAGGATCTTTTTTTTTTGTCTTATTATGAGGACACCACAAATCAAATTACCAAGAAAAATAATACAGAAACTTTGGAACATGAAGTAGCAAGTAGGATGGATAAAGGAAATCAGGGATGATACGAAAGAGCTAGAATTAACCCTTGGTGATGTGCAGAACAAAACAGAAAATTTAAAGAAACTGATAAATATAAAAATAATATTTAAACTAAAAACAGACAAACAATAAAAGGGTATTTTCAGATGATGACAAAAAAGATTAGAACGAATGAAAAGAAACTAGGAATTCATAAAGAAAACTTATTGAAGAAGATGATCAGAAAATGATTGACTGGGGTGGTTCAATGAGATCATAACAGCAGCAGCAGCAGCAGCAGAAAAAGAAGAAGAATAAGAATAAGAATAAGAAGATGAAGATGAACCTGTAATGCGAGGAAATATACCAGAGTACAACCAATCCAGTGACCTCATTCCGGATTTGTCAGCAGAAGTCTTGGAGAGTGGAGAATCGGAGACCGTGCAAGAGTTGACACGTCGGAGACAGCCTGACTGACTTTTCTGATGTGACTTGTATTACCTTCATCGCTTGGGATGTGCCTGATAAAGTCTTAAACGACATTAGTCCTGATGAACGCTGAAAGTCAAAATTCGCGAGCCTGACGGCTTATTTACATATTGTTAATTATTTGATTTAAGATCATAGTTTAATTGCTATTAAGTACAGCAAAAATTTTGTTCTCACAAGAAGGCAGATCCGCTTGAATTCATTATTGGATATTCCAGTTATGGAAGAAATTATAGATGCAGAATTGTTTACTGTCTATGTGCACGTGGCGTCTAGCTAAATCGAATTATCACCACTAGATGTATAACATTTGGCGCTCAAATTAGGGAAAATGCATCCTTTTTATTACGATACAAATGGTAAAGTAAGAAAGACAAGCATATTTCCAGAATAATATCAGGCAATCCAGACAAAGTTGTTCTACAAAGAAGCAACGAAGGAAATATAATAAAACTTCAGATTAGAAATAATAATGCAAGGTGAACAGATACTACACTGATGTCCCGTATTCTTGCCAAAGGGAAGGAAGCCGTAGAATACCTGTTGAAGCGAATGAGCAGCAACTTCATACAGATTTTGGGCTAAGAAAAAAAAAGCTAATGCGGAGCCGAACTTATGTAGCAAGAAGAACAACATCGTCTTGTTTAACGTTCCAATTGGAAATATTTCAGTGGGAAAATAGGTGAAAAATTCTACCAGTTATGAAGTAAAATCGCACAAAATAGCTGAAACACGAGAGATGTCAGAAGTAGATTGTCACATAAGAATTCTCTTCAAAGAAAGGCCCTTAGTAGTATCAAATGTAGATATGGAATTAAGGAACACCTCGCAAAGGTTGATTCGGTTACGGTGCAGAAGTTGCGCTGTAAGTCCTTACGCATCCTCCATAAAATCCCGATCTCCCCTCTCATGGAGCCCCGAAGAAAGACATTCGCGGCTGTCGATTTTCTTCAGACGAAGAGGTGCATTCCTGAACACGATCACTTATCCGTAGGCAGCCGTAAACTATTTTTCATGAAGGCATTGACTGACTTGTCTCACAGTGAGATAAATTTAATAACAACAATCATACCAAGTACTCCAACTTTCCGATTTTTTCATCACCAACATTTGCAGTTACTCGTAGTGCAAATGTTACTGAGCTCAAATATTTGAAAATAAAAGTTACAGTCAACTGAAAGCGTGACAAGTTGGAAGTAACTAAATTATTTTTTCAAACGTAAACACAATAACCGAGGGGATAGTCTGATAAAATTGAAACTTTCTCCCTAATTAATCAATTGGTCTCAAATTTTAAACATACATTTTATGCATAATGCAAAATATCACTATAAAGTTACAACTCGACGTAGCAAAAAGTTTTTGAGAAATTACAACTTTATTTTAATTTGAAGGGTTTTCTTGAAAATCTTCTTTTATGTATTAAATTTACTTTAATGTGTTTGAAAAATTGAAGCCTGTGTTTAATAATATAGACAAATAGTTTTGTGTAAGCTTTTTTGGATATCTTTTACGGTGATCTTAAGATTAATTTTCAAAATTCTGAATCTTTTTATTGAAATAATCAAAATATTAACGTATTAATAATTTCTTTTCTAAATATTTTTCTTTAAAAACTATATTCAAGAGTGTTAGCGCTGATAGGAAGAGTTTTCTGTAAAAATTTCATCGAATTTAGGGAATATTTATTACGAAGAAGCTATATTCGAATGTTCAATTTCACAAATTAAAGGTAAACGGAGCCAAAGCTACACAACACATTCGCTCCCTAGTACAAATCCACCTGGGCTGTGAGTTGTTCCTTCTGCTCTCTTCCGAGCTTTCTCAGTTTGTATTGCCGTCAACCTGGGTCCATTTCATCTCTTTTTTCAAATTTGGCGTACCGTTTGGCTTTTTGCTTCCGTCTTCGCTCGGCTCTACCTTTGCTCCTTCGCGTCCTTATTGCTGACAGTCGAGTGACCTCTGTTCTTGTTGCTTCTGTCACATAGCACCCTTGATTAAACTTTGAGACAGCTTCTCTCACAGCATTTTCTACTTTTCTTTCGGATACAAATACATCCTTTGTGCGCTGTGACCAGATTATGCTATATAGACACTCATTTGCATTTTGAGTCTTTGCAGCAGTGCATCTAGAGAGAATTGTATCAGATGGCCGCCTCTGATAAACAGGTATCATTCTAATAACAACATATGTCTCAGAAAAGCATGGATATCGGTTTTATCTGATTCACTTTGTTCTCCTTTGGCAGGGGCACGATTAAAGAAACACCAAGAATTCTGACCTTTTGGACACTTCAAATGTTGTGGTTTTGCGTCAGTCTTTCAAACTCTCATCTGCTTTCCCACCGAGAGTCACATTTTGTGCCGACTTTCCATCTCTGCATTTTCCAATCCTGTCCCAATTCGATTCGCAATGTGGTTCACATACTCTCCTTTCACAATTCCTATGTTCTCGTGCTTATTCAGTTTCTTTAGCTGAATATGTGTTTTGCCGTCTCCATCAGAGAACAGAGTAGCGTAGCGAAAACCGAGATTTTCTGACTGGCTCCATGACCTTTCCGCATCTTCGACTTCCGTGTCTGGAGATGATGCACTGCAGTTCCGATCGCAGTGTGCTCGGTGGCCCTTGTACCAAAATGAAAACTACAAAGTTTCATCACCCAAATCCGTCTTTCCTGCAGCGCATGAGAGACAGTACTTGGATAAAATTTTCCAGTAAATCACTAAACCAGTCAAAATGTCAATCACACATCCAATTCCGAAGTCACTGGTAAAACCTCTCTTATGCCAACTACCATCCTAACAAACAGAAATGTCAGTGATCCATGCCCCTTCGTGGCTGCTCTTTACCTTTAAAATGGCTCTGAGCACTATGGGACTTAACTTCTGAGGCCATCAGTCCCCTAGAACTTAGAACTACTTAAACGTAACTAACCTAAGGACATCACAGACATCCACGCCCGAGGCAGGATTCGAACCTGCGACCGTAGCGGTCGCGCGGTTATAGACTGTAGCGCCTAGAACCGCTTGGCCACCCCGGCCGGCCTCTTTACCTTTGTGTGTGCCGCGCGTATGTGCCTCCTTTATTCTTTCAAAACATGATTGCAAAAAAGTTTTCGTTCCCTTACAATATAGTTTTGTTATGAAGAACAAATACACTTAAAACAACAAAGGCATTCATAAATACAACACTGTGATGAAAAATAGCCCGCACTAAGCACAATTTCAACTTGCGCTTGCACAAAAGAGAGCAAACTGAGCAGTCATAAAAATACATCACCAGCTCTCTTATGAATTAAAAGTGATAGCAGTCCATGAAAAGACTTTAAAAAAAATAAAATCATTTATACTTGACAACATATCTTACTTGCAAATAAATCTGGGAAGAGTTAAAATGTGTGACTGGGCTGCATTTTTTTAAGTTTGCGGTAGATTAAAGGATGAAATAAATATAGTTACAAAAAACGGTCAGTATGTGACAATACTTTTATTCAGAAATGTTATAATGTTTAGAGATCCACTGACTTGTTCAACATCACAAGTACGTGTTGTGAGTCCGCAGCTCGTGGTCGTGCGGTAGCGTTCTCGCTCCCCGCGCCCGGGTTCCCGGGTTCGATTCCCGGCGGGGACAAGCATTTTCTCTGCCTCGTGATGACTGGGTGTTGTGTGATGTCCTTAGGTTAGTTAGGTTTAAGTAGTTCTAAGTTCTAGGAGACTGATGACCATAGCTGTTAAGTCCCATAGTGCTCAGAGCCGTTTGAACCATTTTACGTGTTGTGAGAGATATGATCCCTGGATCATGTAAATAACTTAGACTATGAGCGCTATCGATTCCGTAGATTCCTTTATCTGAATAATACTCATACCGCCTGAGTGTGTGTTGAAAGTGTATTCTCTTTTGGTCATCAAGCCTACTGAACTCCAACAATTTAGTCTTGCCTATATTTAGTGACTATTCATCTGCGTCCAGCTAATATTTTCCGATAGTGGCCGCATTTTGAAAAACGGGACTGATATATTTTATATTTACATGCGTATAATCTACGAAATTAGCAAAATGAGGGTCCTGCGTCTTTCTAAGAAGTAAATCAGTAACAAGTAGTCTAATAATTGCATTAAAAGTGAACTAATACACATTTTAGGAAAGAAAACTGAGGAGGAACTAAAGTAAGACTATACTCCGCAGTTATTTTATAACCTAACCTCTTTTCGTCACGCATATGACAGGTTGCCGAGACTGCATGGTGTTTCATACCCATGCGAATAATGTGGTGAACTCCAACGGATTCTGGCATTAGCATTTCAGCTCGCTAAGTGGAAACAGATGTGTATCTTGGGGAGAACTTTCTTTAGGAGTGGAAACGTTTTTCGAACGTAAACTCGGTGACAGAGGGCCTGTTGTTGGCGTATCTAGAAATGTGGCCGCTGTTTGTCGGTATTGTGCCAAGTTTGCACATGTGTAGTGAGCTTTGCTTTGCGCTAGCCCACCGGCACATATTGCTATCATTTGCTGCTGTGTCGGCCGAAAACACTGGCAGCCTTATTCTGAAACGCGCAAATAAATAACTTTTCTGAAAAATTTAAGCAGCGACCTTCGTAGACTAATTCTATGAACAAAGACTTCACTCAAGGATATTAAGTATCCAGTTATACTTTGCGGCATCCTGGGAAGTTTCCAAAGTGATTGTCCTAGAAACAGCAACAAAATGAAAATTCGTTAAGAGATTGGATGGTCACAGAAACTTATGTGAGAAAGTCATATGCTAATATTGCACAGCGTAGACGGGTAAAATTGTCTAAAATTATATATCTGGAAGTTCTTTCAGGGGTGAAAGAGTATTCGACGAGGTTTCGGGATTGCAGCCGAACGATGTTGACTACTTGCTTCTGTTTTCTGAGCCGAATACTATTTCCACGGGACATTCCACAGATTATTCTGGAACGAAACTCTTGGCTACGATGCGATCCTTTCGGATTCGATTACTAAGGTAAAGTATTAGTTCACAAAGACTAAATTGTACGCCTACTGTCTCGACCAGCGACAATTTTGTCAATCTGACTACCGAGTTTTAACTTTGCTGTTGCGCATTTCCGCAGAGGGCATGTATACAAAAACATCGCTAAGCGTACGCTGGTGTACCTCAAATGCAGTACATTTCAAATTAGACAGAGGGTGGTCATGTACGAGTACATGAGCCCCATGTGTGTACTTCAATTATTCATAAAATTTAACTGAAGACATCTGCAGGACCAACGAGACAAATCAATATTGTCCGCCTGGAATCTTCAAAATATCAAGGAATGATTTTGCAATTTGAAAGTAAAGTTTGACAAATTGGTCTGGAAATTTTTAAATTTTGTTTCTTCATTAGCGGTGTATCACTTTCATGTTTACTTGTGAAATACAAATAAACTGCGTTTTATAACATCAGTATGCATTTGTTACAAACACGATTTCACTTTATTTAACCATCGTCATCAGGTTACTCCGACAAAAGACGACTGAGCGTAAACAAATCAAAATCTTATTGATTGGCGACTCCATGGGGTGTTCTGTGCACCACGACCAAATAGTGGATAGAATTGGAAGGAGAATCAGCATTGGTCGTATTTTTTCTGTTATATTATCCGCAAAATCGATTTTCGGTCACTTAGTGACCATCATCAGTGCTGTAATATACAATTAAAATTGGTAGGCACTGGAATCAACATATAATGTGATTGGTCTAAGCTTGTTGATACCAGTGCCTACCAATTTTAATTGTATATTACAGCACACATAATGTGATTGCTCTGAGCTTGTTGATACCAGTGCCTACCAATTTTAATTGTATATTACAGCACTGAGGATGGTCACTAAGTGACCGAAAATCGATTTTGCAGATAATATAACAAAAAAATACGACCAATGCTGATTCTCCTTCCAATTCTAAACCAAAATCTTCATCGCTAAGAATATTACTAACCTTATACAGTCTTTAACTGCTATGAAAGCAAGACATTTATAGACATTACCTCACTGACATTACATGTCACAAGTGACGTAATTTACTAATTGGTGGTATCTGCATTCTATACTGTGGAGGAAATCTAGAGAAAATAACGAAGCTGAGCGTGGATCTAAATAAAGTCACTCTACGAGATGTGCAAAGATACGAGTTAAAATTTCGTCACAAACAGCGCATATTCAGTAATTTCTGTAACAAAATATGCACTTATAGCAATTTTTGCATCAAGAGAAACATAGGTAAATGGATATTAACGTCAGTGTGTACTTTGTAACAGAAGTTATATTCCATTTCATAAACGTATTCAAAATAAGTGACCATGTATCCCTTGTGCCATTAGTACTAGTTGAGCTCATCGCTAACATCTTCTCATTCTATGTATTTTTCATTTTTTTTGTGTAGTTGCTAGATGTGTGTTCCACAACACTTAGGTCACACAGAGACACACAGTTAATGTAATGGGAGAGAAACTGGTGCCAAGCTTTCGTAAGTAAAAATCCCCGGAGGTATAACAAGCAACTGTCATGCGTAGAGGTAAAGTTCATTAAGCAGGATGTCGAGCGTGCGTCTGGAATCGTGATGACACCTGCATCATTTTCTGGAGTGTGCTTGAAACTGCAGTGACATGTGCCCACGTTAGAGTCAGTATTTTCTGGGGGTTCCTGAATGGGCAGCAAGGAAGCCACGAGAAGTATAATAAGTAAATTCCACAAATTAACAAAAGAAAGCAAACTCTAAATTATTTGACTTTTCCTGTATGTGTGATGGTCACAGCCTCTTTGTATCTTCTTGCAAACTAGCATCTTCAGGGTTGTTAGCCAACTGTTACCTGACGATAAATCAAAAATCCGTTCGTAGTGGTAGTAGTTCTATTTATCAGTGGATCACTCTGAGAGGGATCCTGGACAAGTCACGATATTACAATTTAAGAACACAAAACTAACGCAATACATATGTAGAGGCAGTTACATACAAGTAAATTTTGACACGAATGGGACAAAGAGTAGGCTGTGACATTGTGATAGGAGCCATGCCGGCATCTGCCAGAAATAATTTAAGGAAACTATAGAAACCGTAAGTCAGGATGGCTGGATGAGGACTGGAATCTCCGTCTTCGTGAATACAAGGCCACTCTGCTTAATGTGGTGCTACTCTATCGGTTTTATCTCTAGTGTACAATACTGTTTTGCAAAGATGGAAAATGCTAGTGCTACACAGTTCTTTCTGTTCTCGCTACCAGTGATTACACACATAGATATTATTTCAAAATGTAACCTTGCACACACTATCAGTTGACATGAAGACCATAGCACGAACTTTGCCTTCTGTTTTGTGTAACACAACTTCCCATTTGCTAGCCTGAAAAAATGTGCCAGGAGTCCTCAGTAATGAGTGAGATGTTGAGCTCAGAAAGAGGATAATGCATTATTATTACACAGTAAATAGCTTTGGGAGTAAGATTTTCCAGAAAAAAGGAAATGGAAAAGTGAAAAAAAGAAAAAAGGAACGAAAAAAGAAAAAAATGTCACTATCATTATTTATTTGTGTTACTTTTTTACCAAGTTTCTGCTCTGTGCTGTTTGAACAATCCTTCACTGTGTACAATGCGTTGTTTAAGTACTTTGTATCTGCCTTTTTACGAGAGCGTGCTGAATAATAACGATTCCGAATTTCTTATGTGGAAATTCATAAGGCTTTTTAAAAAATACAAATGTTATTGGTATTCTACGTCTTTTTTCTTCATCTCCATGTATTTCTTCCTCAATATACTCACCCTGGCGACTAACACATTTCTCCCAACGAGAGACCAGTTTGTTGATACAATCAGTGTAGAATGTTTGACTTTTTTGACGGAGCCACAACCTCTCCTCTGTTTGCACCGCTTCATCAATACCAAAGCGAATTCCTCGAAGACGTTCTTTAACTTTTGGAAACAGATGATAATAGACTGGGCCCAATTCGTGCTTGTGTGGTGGATGATCGATGACAATGAACCAAAGGCGTTGGATTGTTGCAGATGTACCAGTGCTCGTGAGTGCTCTGACATTGTAATGCTGAAGAAGAGGATGCTCCATGTGTGGACGAAATCTTTGAATTCATGCTTCCAGTTTCCTGAAGATCTATCACGCACCGACGTAGCTACATTACACATCGCCATGTTACACGCTACAATTCCAAGCACGCGAGCTGCAAAGGGTTGCAACTTGCATCAGAGAAGTGGGAAAGCTGACCGAGTAATATGCGTGACACGTAGTACCTCAACCGATACTGAGTACAGAATAAAAAAATTCGGAGACAATGCTTTTCAGCACGCCCTCGTATGTTTCTCTCCACACAAAATTGTGTTAACTTTTGTAGCTGAGCTGAGTTCAACTATAGCTTAATTGATTGAAAATAGTGTCCTTACTGCGACTGAGTGATCTATATAGACACAAAATGATTACTTTCTTGTAGATGACAAGCTCTGTTAACACAATAGTTGATATTTTAGAGCGTTTATTTTCTCTTGCTCTACTAAAGTTTTATCTTGATTCAAACTGTATTTCTTGTCGGATATTAATGTATGATCATCCCCCATTTGAAGTACTTCTACCGTAAGAGTCTATCCTTTCTTACTGTGATAATACTACGTGTTTGATTTGTGTGCCTCTAAACCAGTGTTCAGTGACAGATACTACTGTGTAGTTGAAAGACTGGAACTCAGCTTCAGATTTCTGTACTTTATTTTTTTAATGATAGCAAAGTTTGGTGAAGTCTCTTAAATGTCCCATGTTACTTTTTCCAATTTTTCCTTATTTTTAAGACATGTAGTAAATATTCAATTTGGCGTGTCAGAATATATCTTGTGGGTACTTGTATCAGAGTATTTTAAACTGAAGGAGGTAATCTTTAGACAGGGGAACTTGTATGGATTTACACTGCGAAAGACCTACGTCTCCTACCCATGACAACAGGCTTTCGACCGTTTGTGGCACGAGATCCACACATTATATTTTCTTGAATCAAGTGTACCAATCTTGCCATTCCGGTCCTGTTTAGATGTAGACCATGCATAGTGAAACCATATTTGTCAATAGTCCCGACTGGTACCACAGCAACGTGCGCATAATCGGCTGCCATCAGATCCATTTTAATCCCCCTCCCTCCATCAACCCGTCTTACAATTCCTCTATGGCGTAGCCGAGCATGTTTCTACAACAGCTCAATAAAGTGTACGTTGGTGCCATGAGACAGGGAAGCTGTGTTCAGGTCACCACCTGTGTCAAACATCCCACTCACTGTCCAAACTCTTTCCCTTCCCCATGCACTACCATTATATGGTTGTTTTTTGAAAAATTCTTACATAAAGATCCTGAGTCCTCTAGCACATGACGTCTCCTTGCATTTTGTTTGACTATGCTGTTGTCTGCTACGCTGCCACGAACCTTTTCTTAAACTGAGCTCCTACACGTCATCCATAGTACTACTTGGCAGTTGCACTTGTTCTTCCTAACATTTTTCAGTTTCCTAGGCTTCCTTTTCATGGCTGCAAATTTCCTGCTTCTAGAACTACATGAGGCTCTTCTCTACTTACGTCTTCGATGGTTCAGAACTATATTTAATGTTTATAATGAATCTATCGGATCACGTTCTCTTTTTTTTCAGCCTTCCTACCAACTGTCATTTACCGCTCACCTTCCTTCCCTCTGACTACCTTGATCTGATCAGTTTCTTTCCAGCTTCCTCCAGCTGCGCCTGAACGACGCAGATTTTCCTTTCCTGCCTCTTCCATCTCCTCTACTCCCTCTTCAGTCAAAATGTTCCTGCTGCGTACCAGACAGTTTCAGGAGAAAGCCTCTCTGGATTTCCCAATGTTCTCCTCCATGTGTCCCCACGCCCACTCCACAGAGTAAATATTTCCTACACGACTGACATCAAATCTCCCTACCCGCTACCCTGTATCACACTTACATTTCTCACTCGTGGTCGAAGTAATTTAGGAAGAAGGATTAAGATAACATGAAAAATGTGGTTTGCCAAGGACGCGAGTTTGGATGTATGCAACCGCAAACGACACTAACTTATTTCTCGCTGTTGTCTTTGTTTTTGTACCAGTTTGGGGATATAATGACAGAAGAATAACCTAGCAGTCACTCTGAGACAATTCACATCAGTAAGATTATTTGCTTAGGTTTTTAAACGTTCATAAGTCCCAAATTTTAGGCCTGAATTGTGCCTGTCCGACTAGTAACTAACGCAAAATGTGCTCAGAAATACGATTTGAAAACGGTAAATTGTGCTTTTATCGCATCAGTAGATACTAATGAAACTGGCAGCTACCTTGTTTCAAAGAAATTTAAACCACTAAGAAAATTTGAATAGCATGTTGCATAACATTTTTGTGTATAGAAGCTAAATATTCAATCGTTGCTGAAGGTGTTCTCGTTAAAAGTCATTTTTATCATATAAAATGGTAAGTTCTCCATAAACGAACAAAAGGCAGAACATTAACATCACTTGAAATTCTGGATATCAATAAACATCAGTCACATAATTCTGACTTGATTCTTAATAATCAAATGCATTTCAGTTGTTCAGTGGCAGCAGCCAGTTAACATTTTTCTCACCAAAAGGCAGTAGGCTTCTTGTAAATAGCTTATCTGTTCCTTACTCACATTCCATTGACTCATTCCACCCCTCACCCCCCCACCCCCCAACCCTTCCCGCCAAATCGTTCCATCACATTCACCAGTTATTTTGTCCATATTAACACAGAGTAGCCTGTGCCAGTATTCACTTGTGTATCGTTTTTGGCCTGCACATTCTGGTACTTTTAATCTTTGAGTGTAAAGTAGTACAATATTTATTTGTTCATAGCTTCGTTGTGACTTTCAATATGCTTTTGTTTTTGGGTACATGTATGATCATAGGAGGTTACATATCTATGGAAAAACAATCTTTGTACAGGTATAAATCCTCAGCCCTCGCTGATGATGTGCATACTGTCTATTAAATTATGTGAGCATGGGCTAGAAAGCAGAAAGCGGGTAATATATATATATATATATATATATATATCGTGGAACATCGATACAATGTATTTCAGTTTATAATAACAATTTTAGATGTTTATAATAGGTGGAATTTCGGCATGAATCGCGGCTATTGGGACTTCTTTCTTTTTTTTTTAATCTCATTTTTGTTCGCTTTTGTTCGTTGCATCTGCTCGGGGCGGACGTCGTAAGACATCCATTGAAGTTCGTTGTTGATCGATTAACTCAGTTTTTTTTATTACAGAGGGCACGTAACCCTCTGACCGAACACGCTGAGCTACCGTGTCGGCTTGACTTCAAATACCACTAATTGTCTTAAAACAACACGAAAATTGCTTGATTTTTACACTAAAAAATTGAGATTTTATACTGTATTTGCTAGCATTGATACTGTATGTTTTCTTTGTGCCTTTACTGATATTCCAGTGATTGACCTCCCATCCCCATAACTGATCATTATTTACCCCAAAAATTAAGTGGTGTCTCTTCACAATCCGCCCGCTTTCTTGGATTTATTGATAATGAAGTGTGTCATACTTCGTTCATACGATTTTCTTTGCTTCTATGTTTGAAATATATTAAATAAATTTTTACAATTACGATTTTCTATCTGGAATCTTACTCAGATGTAGGTTGACCCATGTTTTGACGTTCTTCGTTCATCATATCATTTCGATTCGTTGAAATGTCAATATTGCAAGTGCTGACCAGTAAAAAGGTGCCTTAAACGAACCTGGTCTCGATAACTGACTCTTGTTTCAGGCGGTTAGCCTGTAAAACATAACCTAACACTTGGTGCTGAATAACTGTGTCGTCCTGTCTTTCTGTCTTTCTCTATGTACAAGGAAGTTGGACCACAGTTACACAGTCGAGTTTCTCTCTCTCTCTAACTTTTACATTATTTATGTCAACCTGTCCCGGCTTATATTGCTTTAAGCATTCGGTTTTTGCAGTGCTTGCACTCGGCGGCATCTCACAACAACTTCAAAGGTGTGCTGCCTCGCAGGTTCTTACCCCATTTCCAATGTTGTCTATTGCTGGGGTGTGTTTTTAGAAACCTATACTTTCTGTGTTCTTGCTCACAAAATTGCCGTCCTGGGACTTTCCAAAAATTTCTTCTTCCACAATCAAGTTGTTAAAACAGACTCTGCTAGTGCCTCTGCACTGAATTTTGACTTCTGCGAGCAGCACTAAGGGGCAGTTCTTCATAGGAAAGGCCGGATCTAACCAAGTGGCACTGACATCCACAGGCGCTGTGAGTTGTTTCAGGGTGGGCCTCCCCGGTCCAGATAACATGACCTGCTGTGCCCCCATGCGCATGTGGCCCAGCTTAATGCACCTTCTTAGTGGCCTCTTAGGTAAACTATGCAGTTCAGTATGAAAATGTAGTCTATGTCAACTAAGTACGGGGAATCACTGGTACTGATTCATATCTCATCAGTGGGGATTAATGATTCTGATTTGATTGATCTTTTTAACTGTAGTTTTATATGAGATATGGGACAGTTGTGGGAAAAAGGTCATGTGAAACTTCGCTAAGAACAATATTTTATTGATAATTTAAACTTAATGTTCCTGTTGACATATAATCAAGACTCGTGTTAACGTGTAAGAGGCACTACCTTCTTATCTACAAATGAATTTCAAATTGCTTCTTACTTGAGAATACAATTCTAAAAGATCACCAAACAGCGAATTTCTTCATTTACTGTGTAACGAAACGGTACCCAACAAGCAATTTCTCAAAGCACTAATATCAAAGGTGTAACACTAAACATTACTTTTAAATATTTCAAGCAAGTACCCCAGTTTACGGGTATCTGCGTATATACAGTGCATTTCATGATATTTGGATTTGGTTTGGAGGAGGATTCCTCACATCAAAACACAAGAAAAAAAATACCGTATAAACGTACACTAATTAGCCACATGCTAAACAGCAGAATACAATAAAGCAGAGATACAATTTGGCATGGATCTGGCAAGTCCTTGGTAGGTGGCTGATATTTTTTGGACGTGGAGCTGTCGGCCGATAACATCTCAGATGTGTTCCATCGAGATCAGATCAACCATTCTGGCTTTGTGACATGGACAGTTACCCTTCTGGCCGATGTCATTGTTGTCGGGGAAGCTATCAGTCTTGAAGGGATGTAATTGATCCAAAAAACGTTGATTAATCCACAGGTGCCTTGGCCTCTACTATTACAAGTCCCATGGAACCCCTTAGCGTAATACAGCCCCTTTGGCCTGTGTTCGTATAGCTATTACCTTGAAAGACGGCGAATCTAGACACAACCAGCGACCTGTTATAACAAGAAATGTGATTCATCCAACAAAGGAACACGTTTACATCGACCCACAGTTCAATTACGATGATTCCCAGCCCGCTGAAATGGAAATTGGTGATGCCAGTGGTTCAACGTGGAGACACGAAGGGGTCGTTTGCTGTGGATCCTCATGTTATAACGTTATAATAACATCAATGGCTAGTGGCAGTGCGGTACGACACAAGACTACGACAATAGGGCACAGCAGCATCTTCCGTCGCTACAATTGCCACGGCGGAAACGAAGACTGCCGAAGGTCAGTATATCTGCAAATGCATGCTACGGATAGAATTGATTCTTGTGTGCTGCAAACTTTTGTGTTTTCCTTTATTTGCCATAATGAGAGAACCAACATCTGAAAATAATGTTCTAAGCGATGTGGAATCGACAGACTAGAATATTATTGTTCCAATAGACATTACTGACGTTGGTACGTTCAAAGAAATTTTAAGGCCTCTGGCTGAATTGCAGCAAAGTGTAAATGAGGTTCAAAAAACAGTGTTCAGGCACAAGACGTGCAATTCAAACCCTAAGGAACCAAATGAGCCGGCCGATGTGGCCGAGCGGTTCTAGGCGCTTCAGTCTGGAACCGCGCGACCGCTACGGTCGCAGGTTCGAATCCTGCCTCGGGCATAGATGTGTGTGACGTCCTTAGGTTAGTTAGGTTTAAGTAGTTCTAAGTTCTAGGGGACTGATGACTTCAGAAGTTAAGTCCCATAGTGCTCAGAGCCATTTTTGAACCAAATGAAAGAACAGTTAATAAAGTACAGAGTAGCATGAGTGAAATAAAAAAAACAGTAGTCAGTCTGTGGAGGAGAGATGAAGTGAAGGGCTGTTAGAAATAAGACGCAAGCTAAGATTAGAAATAGATAGAAATGAACAGTAATGTGTCGGTTTAAATGCTGAGGTGAGGGATGAAATTGTGAAGCTGGATGAAAAACGTACAGCTGAAAATTCCAAGTTGGAAGAAAGGCTGAAAGCGTAATTGGAAACGGGCCATGTTAGATAATGAAGAACGTTAGTGACATAGTAAAGTGAGTGAATTAAGAGTTGATATTAGCAAAATAATCAGAAAACATAGAGTTAATGTTTGCTATGATTGAACGCGGAAATGTGGGCATTATTGTTAATATGATGCACATAAAAATGTTCAGAATTTTAAGTAATTTAATAATGATGGAAAATGGCATCCTGTTGATTTTGTTGCATATTGTAGGGATAGATTCGTAGATGGGACTGATGTGCAAAAGATTACGTATACGAAAGGGGTATTGGAATGGGAGGGTTTGTCATGGGCAAAAACAAAAAAAAAAAAAAAACAAAAAAAACAGAACAATTTTGTTATATATGAAGACTCTGAGAAGGCGTTATTAAATAAATATTGAAGGAGATGTAAAGTAATTCAGAAGTCAAAATTATTTTTTAATCTGGAATGTATACAGACCAGGAAAGGGCAATATGAGATATTTTGTATGATGTAAATTAGAAAGTTTGCACATTTGCACAAGCCAGTTGGGCTATTAATTATCATTTAAACTTTAAAGAGGAGACTGCCTGAAAATGTACAATGGGATTTCATATACGTTCCAGGAGATAATGTAGACTCATTCATTGATCATGTATAGGATATGGATAGTGCTTTAAAATTTGGAAACAGAAACGAATTCCAAAATGACACCAATCATGATGTTTTTCGGGGAAGGGGGTGAGACATAAGGTATTACAGGAAAGACAACAGACACTTTCGAACAGACTTCGGTAACGATGGTAGGAGAAATTCAGGACCAAATGATAAAGTCACAGTATGACATGTTGAAAGGCCAGATAGGGATCTGACAGATCTTGCAACTGACGAAACAAGTAGGTATCCACCTGAGGTCAGAGCTGTGATAAAGACTGACAATGCTTGGAAAAAGACCGAGAGAGAAAAACTGTCTAAGGAACCAATGAGTAGGTAATTTAATTCATTCTATATGCAGAGAATTTTGAGGAAGGTAAGTTTCGGATAGAATTTTTTGAACCTGCTGCGAGGAAAAGGAAAAGAGAGAAAATTCAAATAAATTATTGTAAATAAACGTGTATGATTTATTTCAACAGTGTGAATAAAGTGATGGCATGAATGGGGAAAATTATAGTTTGAAAATTTTGAGGTATGATAGTTTTGTATGATACTGCAGCTGATTATACAAATGTTACGAGTTTGCGTATTCATACTAGTGAGCAACAGGAAGAATATTGTAAGTGAAGTTGTTGGCAATGGTGTTTCTTTACACAGAGAGGTTGGCAGGGTGCATTATGTTCTAATAGTTCCTACGCTGAAGAGTGTGCTAATTCCGTATGTGGCATTTCAAGTGTTGAGCTGATGTTAATTTTGAACCTTGTGTCAAGAAAGTTGCTGATATTGCATATGCTACTGCTGATGTTGAGTCTAATATAGAGGTTAAAGTAAATGGGATAATTGAAGTGGATCTGCATGATAATGTTAATGGTATAAGTGGTATTACAGGACATTACTGGGAAAAATGCTTCAGGTTTTTTCGTTGTAGCCAGTAGAACTGCAGGGGCAGATACTGAGTGTAATATAGATGTTATTGGTGTAACTGTTGTTTCAGGCACTGTGTATAGAATTTTATTGTGAAGAAGAGGCACTAGCAGATTTATCTAATGAAAATGGCTATGTAGAGGTGGCAATTGGTAATGATACAAGTGAAAATAGTAAACAGAATGATCTTTCATTTTTCTGGCTACCAAAGTCAGGGATAGATGAGACTGGTGCGGAATTTGTAAACTTAATCATCTGTTTACAGCAACAAGTATAGAATTGGCAGACACCGATAATAAAGCACAGTGGAGAAAAAATTTCTTAAGTGGGAAATGAAATAAATATGAAATTATTTGCAACTACTGAGGAAATTTTTGATGAAACTGTTATGAAGAAGGGCAACTATTTGCTGTGTGTCAATACAGCAGGGGATACAAGCAGTAGAGATGTAAATGTGGGTGCAAAGTGTATTGAATAAAAATGTATCGTTGTTGCTGGAAATGGCAATAAGGCAATGAAACATACTGAAGTATAATTCAGTAGTACAACCAATGAGTTTTAAAGCATTGAGAAAGATTCTGCTTAAGGAAGAACCTTTTAGAAGTAATAGCGCGGTAAAATTACGATCAAACACTTCTGGATTCATGCATTGAGGTCAGCAGAATCTATGTCCCCTGCCCTCCCAGTTGAGTAGTCAGTGTGTCTGATTGTCATCCAATTGCTCTGGGTTCGATTCCCAGTCATAACAGACTTTCTCAACTCAGGGACTGGGTGTTATGTTTCCTCATCATCATTTCACCAATATCGACAAGCAAGTCTCTCAATGTGGCGTCAACTGAAAAGACTTGCAACCCAGCAGTTGAACTCCCGGCCATCAATGTCATGCGATCATTTAATTTTCAGTGGAATCTCCAGAATGTTTTATGAACATTTGAAATGATACACAAGTTACGAAAATGCCAGTGGTTGGGATGTGAATTAGAGGTGCAACCAACAAATTAATCAATCCTGTTAGAACACAAGTAAAGCTATGTTTTAAGATAGGTGATGCAGAGTTTTGTCGCAACTCTGTGGTTATACCTGAAGTTTGTGTGAATTTTATTTTATTGGATGAATGATGTAATAGCTGTGCTAGTTTGAAAACAAAACAATTAGAAACAGAAGAAAAAATGCAAGTTTACTCATAGATTATAACAGGGAATTAACTGGGAAAATGATAATGACGTCACTTGTAGTGCATAAAAAGGAAAAAGAAAATAGTGAACAGTGGAGGGAGAGCTACAGAGATATAAAGTGAACAATTCAAATATTAAACTCAAAGTTGATGCCATAGAAGGGACAAATGAAAGATAAAGAGAGGAGCTGCATGATATGTTGAGTGAATATAATGATGTCTCATCCGATGTGCCAGGAAGTGTGAGAGACTTTGAATGTGTTATGAATGTTAAGACACATGAACCATCCTTGCAGAGACCGTACAATATAGCTACTGCATTGGGGAAGACAAATGAGACTGAACTGGAAGGAATAATGGAAGTAGGGATAATAGAGAGAAACAACAATCCACTAGTTGTTGTTAAGAAGGGCGATAAATCAGTGAGGCTAGTGTTGGATGTTAGAAAGCTAAATACATTAATCTGTAGGGAAACTGACTACCCATAAAATATGGATGATCTATTCTATCAGTTCCACCATGCTGAAAAAACATCGAGTGTTGAACTGATTTCTGGCTTCTTGCAAATTCCCTTAGCCAGGAAGAGTAGGGAGTATACTGCTTTCCTGTATACTGAAATAACATCGAGTGTTGACCTATCTTCTGGATTCTGGCAAATTCCCTTAGCCAAGAAGAGTAGGCAGTATACTGCTTTCTTGAATGGAGGCAGGTGCTACCAATTTGAAGTAGATTCATTTTGCCTGAACATTTCTGCGACAGCTTTTATAAAGAAATTACATTATGTTTTATGTAGGGAACCTTGGAGAAAACTGACAGACATGTTGACGTTATATTGATGGCATTCGTTGTCCTGGGATGTCACTGCCATTTACTGTAGGAAGTGTTAAGTGCTTATTATGTAAATTGAAGCTGAAGGGGGAGAAAGGAAAGGAAAGATACTATTGATGTCATCTGAACTTCATGTAGAATTAGCGGACCAGGTTTCGAACCAAGGATTTCCTGCTGGCTAGGCAGTTATGTTAAACACTTCACCACCCAGACACACTTGTGCCGACTATCTTGGCAGGCTGTCCGACTGACTCACATTCCCACCTAGCCCCACCTAGCCCCACCTGCAGTCCTCATCCATGACCTCCGTGGTCACTGCTTTGATATTCCCGCAGGAGGTCGAACATTATTGTGCACCTGCAGTCTAGGTAGTGGATACATTGCCCATTGAGGCCAATCAATTATATGAATGCAAGGTGTCTGTCCGAAAGAACATATACCATTGGTGGTCTTGCAGCTCTCGAAAAATGAAATTATAATGAAATCCGGACCTTTAGCTGTTTACAGGCGTGAATAAATATCAACGGGGACAGTTGAAAATGTATGCTCCGACCGGGACTCGAAATCCGGATCGCCTGCTTACAGCCGGCCGCGGTGGCCGTGCTGTTCTAGGCGCTGCAGTCTGGAACCGCCGGACTGCTACGGTCGCAGGTTCGAATCCTGCCTCGGGCATGGATGTGTGTGATGTCCTTAGGTTAATTAGGTTTAAGTAGTTCTAAGTTCTAGGGGACTGATGACCTAAGATGTTAAGTCCCATAGTGCTCAGAGCCATAAAAAGAGAGAGAGAGAGAGAGAGCCTGCTTACATGGCAGACGCTCTATCCGTCTCACCACCGAGTACACAGAGGATAGTGCGACTGTAGGAACTTATCTCTGGCACGCTCCCCATGAGACCCACATTCCCAACTTACTCTCCACACGCTTCATTTGTAGTGCTCCTGCCCACTATGCTCATTATTCGCGTCAGTCAATCTACCGATTCCTGTAAGACATCGGACAATGTGAGTGCATCCACACTGAAGATCATTGGCCGGTTAGCCTTATCTATGTGAAGATGTTCTTTCGGACATAAGAACAGATACCAGCTTTGCACTCTGTCGTCAGATCTGTCACAGATCGCCGACTGTTCTCACTTACAGGGTGTGCAAGATTCCTGCTTTCACATTATTCACTACTTTATCACCTTAATGAATAATAAAAAAAACAGACACTTTTTATGTACGTTATTTATACCAATACGTGTTTCGGACTTTTGTCCAGTTTCAGTTAACGTACTATACATTTAAATCGTCAATTAGCACACAGTTAAAACATCGAGTGAAATTTGGATGCAGCAGCTGCCTCCCTATTCTATTAGTTGTTGCTCGAAATTTTCCGTATTTATAATGGTGGCACAAGGACTTTTTCATAGTATGAAGGCTTTCACGACCGGATGACATATCATCTGGTAAACCTTCCGGGAAGCAAGGTCGTGGTCCATGGAACTCTTCAGCTCCTAACGTTTCGTCCAGAGCTGCGCTGGACATCTTCAGAGGGGTGTTTCTCCTCCGGTGAGTCTTGCCGACTGAGGACTTTTTCTTTGTAAGTCGCTCAAAAACAGTGCCGTATCCGCCATGTTGCCAAGCAAGGAACAGATCAGGATGTCATCACTGGAGTGTAGATCATCGACAATCTCACACAGAGTAGTGTGTATGAGAGCTGGAATGGGGGGCATTATGAATGGTCGATGACAGAGAAAGGCCACGTAGCATCGCTGAAGGGCGTGCTCTGGTCCACACCCAGAACACAAAAATATTCTGCTGAAAAAGAGACTCTCAACAACTCTGCGCTGTGGGCAGGTAATAGAAGAGCCCCATAGCACGTGGTGAGCATTAAAATGCTGAAGAGGAGAACAGGCCGAGGGATTTAACATGAGAAGGCTGGCACGTCTCTCTCGGTCAGTAGGCTTATGAAGGGTGGAGGGGTGGCAGGTACAGAGAACATTCAGTAAGTATACGTTGCACGTGCACTGTATGGCAGCTGCTTGGACGCTGGTGTTGAGATGGAGTGGTATGTATATCTATGCAGAAGGCAACTTCACCCTTAGGTCTCTTCCCACTTAATCAAATGATGCCGTTTGGTTCCATAAACCTTTCCAAGTCTCGAACATTTATGATGTATGTATGCAGACCAGAAGCGATGAATTAAAATTGGTACAAAGGCCGAGATTCGAACCAAGATCCCTGCTTGCTAGGCAGATGCTTTTAACCACTATACCACCCTGGCACATTGGCTTTGCGTTTCTGCCCAGACTACCCTAGCATGCCTCGCACCTCAATCCAAATTCCCATTCACGCCTCAGCCCACTTGGTATTCCCCCTAAACTCGAGCTACATTCCATATTCTCTCCATCTGTATTGGAAAAGTCCCTCAGCATCAACTAAACGAGGGATTCTTCCTGAAACCCAGGCACGGGTGATTTAATTAAATAGAATTATGTAGTGCTGGAGACCATTCCAAGTCTCAGACGTTTATGACGTGATGAATGAAAATTTGTGCCAATGCTGGGAACACCAGCTACGTGTGTAATTGTGCATAGCCACTGTGTCATGGTGGCATAGTGGTTAGTGCATCTGCCTAGTGAACAGATCCAGGTTTCGAATCCCAGCCTTGGCAGAAATTCTCATTAATCCCCTTAATCTGCATACATAAATCATAGATATTTGAGACTTGAACAGATCTCTGGCACCATATCATTTCATATGATTAAAGCAGCTATGCCTGGGTTTCAGACAGGATCCCTCATTTCATTCGATACTGACGTGCTATACCAAGACAGCTGAAGAGACGCTGGAATGCTGTTCGAGTTTATGGGGAATATCAAGTTGGCTGAGACATGAATGGGAATTTGGACTGAGGAGGGAGGAGTGCTAGGGTAGTCTGTGCAGCTGTGCAAAACCACCGTGCCATGGTGGTGTAGCGATTAGCGTATGTGTTTAGTGAGCAGGAGACCAGGGTTCGAATCCAGGTCTTGGCACAAATTTTCATTCATCACTTCAGCCTGCATATATACATCTTCCCAATTAGGTCATTCTTCTTGTGGAGGCTATAACCTCTAGCATAGGGACTTATGACGATTTAAAATGTGTTTCTTGTATCCACCAATACGAAGATAAACCTTGCTCTTGGAATCTGACATTCTCTTCATGCTTCCTGAACCCATTTACGTTGTAAAATAGGAACCATCTCGACGGTGACGTTTATTGTTTCTTTGCCCTATAGCTACAGCCAAGAAAGGTTGCGAGAGAATGGGTTTTGCTGGAAACAACCATTGGTTCGCTCAGGCACATTTAAATGACCTTCCCGTCTGGAACATACACTACATCATACACCAGACAACATGAGTGCAACGTGATCTGGTACTTTTGGGTGCTTCATTTCGATCTAGAGTTCTTCATTATGTTTTTCTGCTTAGATTGTGGGGGAGGTGATTTCGTCATTGTGGACGCAACGCCCAACTTCTGACTGTCTTTTATGCTAGTAGAGACAAATTTGTAGTGAAACGCGTTCGTTTCTCAATGGCATTCTGTCGATGTCCTTCGGGAGGGGGGGGAGGGGGAGGGAGGGAGGGAGTAAGTGTCATTATGGAAATTCCACCATCGCGAAACATGTGCTGGAGAGTCACTTTTTTTTGTAATGCTTTCTGCATCGAAGAAAATAAAGTTAGAAAGGAAGGTGGTTTCTGAGCGACTCTTTCTTTTTTCTTCCAAGTAGATTATTCTTTTTATGACGTATGCCCCGAAAAGTTATTTCATTTAAGAATATTTGGTTGTCACGTGCCCAGACAGTATGATTGTCTTTTCAGTTCACACAGGACATGGGAGGTGTATAAGGGTTCCCATGTGCAACTTGACCAAGTTTTCCGCAAGTACTCTTCTATTGCATGTTGGTGTGTCCGTAGTACGACACATAAAACGGATCACTGGGTTATGGATGTATGGTCTCATTTTTAGGCGAATGAATCCTGCTCAGGTGACACCGGAGATCTGCAGGTTTGTTTCTAGTTCGGCATCCACTCGTTTGGTTTGGTTTCTGATATATCACCCCAATTGTTCCCTTCACATTTTCGGTTCGTCTGTTGTTGTTGCTGTTGTGGTCTTCAGTCCTGAGACTGGTTTGATGCAGCTCTCCATGCTACTCTATCCTGTGCAAGCTTCTTCATCTCCCAGTACCTACTGCAACCTACGTCCTTCTGAATCTGCTTAGTGTATTCATCTCTTGGTCTCCCTCTACGATTTTTACCCTCCACGCTGCCCTCCAATACTAAATTGGTGATCCCTTGATGCCTCAGAACATGTCCTACCAACCGATCCCTTCTTCTGGTCAAGTTGTGCCACAAACTTCTCTTCTCCCCAATCCTATAATCTGTATATCCATTAGATCCCTGCATGTTACAACAAACTTGCTAGAATTATGTGTTTAGTGTAATTTGGTAACAATTGGATATTCTCCAAGAACTTTCGCTTTCTGCAACGGTTTGGTTTGATAAGATGTGGCAGTTTCCACCGGCAGTGCTTCGTACATTTCAGTGTATCACCTATATATTGCAGCCCTTTATGTGTACAGAAAGCTTCCCTCCTCCCTCAACTAGTCTGTTCGTATTTCTAAGTACCACCTCTTTCAGTCCCTGTTGATTCGAATTGCACAAATATTTCAAGCATCCTTGGCTGATGGTACGTTTAAGTACATGTTTATCACTGCCTTAAAGATTTCGTTTACTATTTAAAAAGGAAGTTTGTACAATCTTTGGTGGCAGCTGAAAGTTTGCTCTGTGGGGACCGTATTTGTTCTTTTTACTGTCTTATAACCGTTAACAATGTTTAGTTTGCTGTCGTAGATATAATGCAGGTCAGGTAGTATTTTCTTCAAGTGCACTTGTTTTGTTAAATATGTAGTTTTCATTTAAAATAACGCGTGGAACATTAGAGTACCGACTCAACGTGTGTGCGTTTTTTTGCGTAGTTCTACACAAATGTAATTTATGAATTTCTTGATGTTTTTGTTGCCTTTGACGAGTTTCGTCGATCTTTTTCCAAAAAATGATAGATTCCTTTTAGTCTTAACATGCTTCTCGTTATTGTAAATGATCTTTAATAGAGGAGTACTACTTTTCATGCGTCGATAATGCTAACAGGTTATGAAATTGTTGCGGCCCTTGTCTAAGATTTGATGACGATGCTACAATGCAAGTTATACTAATAAACCTGCAGTCTTAGGTTTTGAAGCAATTTTTGAAACAGATCTAGGTTTTGTTGCAGTATTTGAAAGAGGCTCGATTGGATGTTCTCCAATGGAGCTCGAAATCAGTTTGTTTGAAATTGTAAAAAATGAGAAAAACCAGAGATCAATGATTGCTTAGATGAAAATCTTCACAGAAATGGAAACGTATCTTAGACCAAAATAGATAGAAGGTGGAGAAAACGTAGATGAACAGTAATTTTCTTCAGAGCGAGATTTTTAATGAAGTAGTACAACCCAATGGAGCCCCCACAATGCATTTCAAAAGTGACAAATTTATTCAAATAGTACAACTCACTGAAGCGTTTACAATGGAGTTACAAACTGTGGCATTTTGCAGAATAGAAGTGCAACATTATTCCCTTGATATTTAACAATGGAAATACGAAGCTCTGGAGAGTATATTTGAAGTTATGGGTTGGGAAAAAGGATAGTTTTAGGTTTATCAAAGTTTTGGAGCAAAAACGGGAGACTGGACGTTGATAAGTTTTTCACTTACTTTGTCCTGCCTAAGAGGCCAAAAGTAGCGAAACTTTTGGGCGTGTAGCATGATGAGGGTAAATAGAAAAAGTTTCCTGTCAGTCCTTCCACTTCCTAACGAAATAGAAGACTTGGATTGTGGGGTGTCGTACATTGGAACTGGGATTTTTTGTGGAAAAGTAATAAAATTGTACGTCTAGCTTCAACTGTCGTGAAATAGATGTAGTGCGTGTGTCCAGAAATCAGAAGAAGAGCACCAAAATCAACATTCATTACAACTGTAATATTGAAGATGTGACAGTTTCGATCTGTTCATGAACTGGGAAGAAGATTCAAAAAGTGTTAGTAAATCCTAATGCACTGTATGTCGGAAATTTCCACTTGTGTGTTTCAGAAAAATGTTGCTAGCGGGCTAATGGTTCCAATGCAAAGCACTTCAGTCCCAAAGCTGCAAGACATGCAGTCCCAAAGCTGCAAGACAAGTTCCGACAGAAATCAGTATAAGCAGTAAAAGGAAGGAAGAACTAATCGTCAAATAATGTAAGATTACGAAATGAAGAAGTTCATATTGTCTCTTTTGCGGCAAACAGGGGAAAATGTGAGGCATGTAGCGAAAGAAAGATTCAATTTAGACCACACTCATAATGTGTATTTTGTGGAGTATTTCTCTTCTGTGATAAATATAAAAATATTTTTTCTGAATTCCGTTTAGTAACTGCGTAATTACAATATTTATGTTCACTGATTTGCAGCCTTAGACCATTCTAATACATTTTGATTCGTTACTTAGGAAAAGGCTTCATTGAGAACTGTTTGCCAGCAAACCACTGCAGGTCCAGGCTGTACACAAAACTACCTCCATTGTAAAACGTTAAAGATAAAATGAAATTAGAACTCCTAAAAATTTCAGTTTTATTACTATTATCTACTGAGATCCTTCAAAGAACTGGAAAATTTGTATTTTAAATAGTTTAGGCAACAAAAGTCTAGTGATCAAAGAAAAAAATTGAGACAAATAAGTCTTCTTTCGCTCTGAAGCATCCCTTTTTGTTAGCTGAAGTTTTTGTTGAATGGGCATTATTGCTCCCACACCATACACGCATCCCCGTAGGGTCATTTTTATGTTTTGAATACGCCTCGCTGTTCCACCAGCAGATAGGAAAACATGATGTGCCATAGCGCTACATCAAAAGCGTTTCAGTTGAATTGTTTCTGCATTATTTCTCTTCCCCATGTTCTTGACATTAATGCTGCCACGTTTGGTACTCATACGGTTGTTAGTTTCCATGTTATATAACGTGTTAAACAGGGAAAGCTTAATTATAACTACCCTATACTTGGCCGCACAAGCGATGCTATACAAGAAATGCTTCCTGCCCCTAGAAGGAAAACAAAGACAGAGGATGAGAGGGTCAAATGAAGTTAACCGACACCTCATGTTCTGTTGTTACCAAGTAACAAACTTAGGAACCGACACAACTGCATACAGATCACAAGTATACCCAACATTTATTACCAGATAACCAGAATTAAAATTTTAACGGAACAACGACTAGCTGATCAGATACGTGTAATAATAAAAAATAACAGGATACCCCAGCCAGAATTAGAAAACATCAAACAACAAATATTGGAACAAAATAATGTGCAATCAGAAGAAGAAGAAAATACAGTAATGGACTCAAACATCCCACAGCAAACAATCAAAGAACAACACGCATCAATTAAACAATAAGAGGAAAACGAAATCTTAAGACAGCCACCAGAACAAGCACAAATAGAACACGAAGTGACACACATGTTAGATATAGAAGAAAAATTTCAGCTGACATATATAGAATGCAAAGACACAAATATAGATATTAGACCATTCTTGCATAGACTACCAAATAACCCATAAGTCGAAACAACAATAACAACTATCAACACAATCATACACAACAAAATAAATGAAAATACAACTATGGAAGAGTTACAACTACTGGTTTATATAGGAGCACTCACTACACTAAATATACACACTAAGCAGCGATCAGAACCAACCAACACACAGAAGAAACCCACAAAACCAGCATGGCAACACAGGCTACAGATCACAATAGAAAAACTGAGAAAAGACATCTGACAGCTAACACAATTTATAAGAAATGAAATATCAGACAAAAAACGAAAAAGGTTACGTAAAATCTCACAACAAGAAGCGATAGAGCAATTAGATGAAAACAAGCAGAAATTACAAGCATTGGCCAAACGACTTAGAAGATACAAAAAAAGTGAAAATAGAAGGAAACAAAACCAAACATTCAACACAAACCAAAAGAAATTTTGCCAGACAATAGATAACGCACACAGTAAAATAGACAATCCACCAAACATAACAGACATGGAACACTTCTGGAGCAACATATGGTCAAACCCGGTACAGCATAACAGACATGCATGGTGGATACAAGCAGAAAAAGACACATACAAGATGATATCACAAATGCCTGAAGTGATAATTTTGCAACATGAAGTCACCCGAGCAATTAATTCTATGCACAATTGGAAAGCCCCTGGAAAAGATAAAATAGCAAATTTCTGGCTAAAGAAATTCACCTCAACACATTCACATCTAGCTAAATTATTTAACAGTTACATTGCAGACCCATACACAGTCCCTGATACACTTACACAAGGAATAACTTATCTCAAACCTAAAGATCAAGCAGACACAGCAAACCCAGCTAAATATCGCCCCATAACATGCCTACCAACAATATACAAAATATTAACTTCAGTCATTACACAGAAATTAATGACCCATACAACACAGAACAAAATTATAAATGAAGAACAAAAAGGCTGTTGCAAAGGAGCACGAGGATGTAAAGAGCAACTGATAACAGATGCAGAGGTGACATATCAAGCTAAAACTAAACAAAGGTCGCTACACTACGCATACATTGATTACCAAAAAGCTTTTGATAGTGTACCCCACTCATGGTTACAACAGATATTGGAAATATACAAAGTAGATCGATCCTAAATTGATACAGTTCCTAAACATAGGAATGAAAAATTGGAAAACCACACTTAATATCCAAACAAATTCAAATAATATCACATCACAGCCAATACAGATTAAGCGTGGAATATACCAAGGATACTCATTAAGTCCTTTCTGGTTCTGCCTTGCTCTGAACCCACTACCCAACATGCTAGATAATACAAATTATGGATATAATATTACTGGAACATACCAACACAAAATCACACATTTGCTATACATGGATGATCTAAAACTACTGGCAGCAACAACTCAACCAATTAGTAAAGATAACAGAAGTATTCAGCAATGACATAAATATGGCTTTTGGAACAGACAAATGTAAGAAAAATAGCATAGTCAAGGGAAAGATTACATATTGGATAACCACAGCGACTGCATAGAAGCGATGGAAAAAATAGATGCGTATAAATATCTAGGATGCAGACAAAAAGTGGGAATAGATAATACAAATATTAAAGAAGTACTAAAAGAAAAAATATAGACAAAGACTAATAACGAAAATACTGAAAACGGAACTGACAGCAAGAAACAAGACAAAAGCTATAAATACTTGTGCTATACCAATACTGACCTATTCATTTGGAGTAGTGAAATGGAGTAACACAGAACTAGAAGCACTCAATACACTTACACGATCACAATGCCACAAATATAGAATACATCGCATACATTCAGCAACAGAAAGATTCACATTAAGCAGAAAGGAAGGAGGAAGGGGATTTATCGACATAAAAAAACCTACATTATGGACAGGTAGACAATTTAAGAAAATTCCTTATAGAACGAGCAGAAACTAGCAAAATACACAAACCAGTCACTCATATAAATACATCGGCTACACCATTGCAATTTCATAGCCACTTCTACAACCCTTTAGATCACATAACATCAACAGATACAAAGAAAGTAAATTGGAAAAGGAAAACACTACATAGCAAGCACCTATATCGTCTAACACATCGATCAAGACGCATCCAACACATGGCTAAGAAAAGGCAATATATACAGTGAGACAGAAGGATACATGATTGCAATACAGGATCAAACAATAAACACCAGATATTACAGCAAGCATATTATTAAAGATCCCAATACCACAACAGATAAATGCAGACTTGGCAAACAACAAATACAAACAGTAGATCACATCACAAGCGGATGTACAATACTAGCAAATACAGAATACACCAGAAGACAAGACAATGTAGCAAAAATAATACAACAACGACTTACCATGCAACATAAACCAATAAAACAACACGTTCCCACATACAAGTATGCACCACAAAATGTACTGGAGAATGATGAAAACAAATTATACTGGAACAGAACCATTATAACAGATAAAACAACACCACATAACAAACCTGACATCATACTCACCAATAAAAAGAAGAAATTAACACAAGTAATCGAAATATCCATACCCAATACAACAAATATACAGTAGAAAACAGGAGAAAAAACTGAAAAATACATCCAACTGACTGAGGAAGTCAAGGACATGTTGCATCATGATAAAGTTGACATTATACCAATTATACTATCAACAACAGGAGTCATACCACACAATATCCACCAGTACATCAACGCAATACAGCTACATCCAAATGTATATATACAACTACAGAAATCTGTAATTATTGATACATGTTCAATTACCCGAAAGTTCGTATATGCAAAGTAACATATACTGTACAGTTAAAAGGAAGTCACGCTTGATCAAGGTCCGCATCACTTTCCATTTTTAACCAGCTAAAACGTCTGAGAAAGGAAAGATAATAATAATAATTATTATTGTTGTTGTTGTTGTTTTTGTTATTGGACGCAACTTCGGCGACCTGGTGTTACCAACCTACCACAGTTATGCAACAGGGGAAAGGGTATATACAATTAAACATGGAAGAAGAACCATTTGTCGTTTCTGACGACTCATCACATCATGGAAAGGTGAAGGCTAGATGCAATGCAAGCTGAGAGTTTGCGTGCCCCGACCTCTTGATTTTCAGGAGCGTGCTGTACCACTGCACCACCATGCCCGATAGAAGACTCTAAAACTAATAGACAAGTTTTGCTGTTTCCTGCGCAAAACATATAGCGATGGCTGGAGTAAAAGGATATGAAATGTACAGTAATAACAGTAAAAATAAAGCAATATATTATTATCATTATTAGTTATAGCATTCGCAGAAGTACTGCCAGCATTACTTTATTAGTTCGTAGTATTAGTTACTCATATTGTCTTCTGTAGACACTCTAATTATTTTAATATTATTTTTCATATTAAAATTTTTCGTCGTTAGCAAACTTTGATGCAAAAAAGTACTGTATGTGTGATACCCTGGTCCCGTGTCAGTGAGAGATTGATGACCCTAATCAGATCACATAAAGAAACACATAAATAAAGTGGAAAAGAAAGTAGTTAACATCAAACATAAAGTCCGCTGTAGCCTTATGAGAAGATGAAATGTCGACAGTGAATAACCGAGAGAAGAAGAAAATAGAAGCTTTTCGAATATGGTACTACAGAAGAAAGTTGAATATTAGGTGGGTAGGTCTTATATTTAAAGAAGAGATAATGAATCGAACTGTAGGGAATAGAAACATATGGCAAATCTTGACTAAATTAAGGGATCTGTTGATAGGTCGCATCCTGAGGCGGCAGAGGTTTGTCAATCTGGTAGTGGAGGTATGCGTGTAGGGATAAAAACTGTAGAGATACACGAAGGCATGACTACAGTAAGCAGGTTCTTATGGCTGTAGGCAGCATTAGTTATGTTGAGATGAAGAGACTATTGTAGCTCTATGAAACCAGTCGTCGGACTGACCATAGCAAGAACAACTTACGTCTTACGGCGTTACAGGTTTCACCAAAATCTAACAATTAGTGGCGGTGGATGAGTAGAGATCGACGCTGTCGACGATCTCCTGAATGGCTGTTTTCAGCTCAGCAGTGGTTTTGGGGTAACTGCTGTACACCCTGTCTTTAATATAGCCCCCAAAAAGGAGTGGCATGTGTTCAAATCCGGAGAATATGGCGGTCAATCGAGGCCCATGCCAGAGGCCTCTGGGTACCTCAGAGCGAGAATACAGTCCCCAAACTTCTCCTTCAGGACATTGAACACTCTCCTGCTTCAATGGGGTCGAGTTCCGTCTTGCATGAACCACAGATTGTCGAAATCAGGTTCACTTTGGATAATGGGGATGAAATTATCTGCCGTAACTTTCAAGTACCGTTCGGTAGTCACAATGCCATCAAGGAATACCGCACCGATTATTCCGTGACTGCACATTGCACACCACACAGTGTGATTTGACGAACCCCTACAAATAAAAGTGGACTTTGTCGCTAAACCAAACCATGCATGCAAACACTAATTCTCATCATGCCCCTCGGCCAACTGTACAGTTTGAACGTCCCAACCCAAACCGTTCATAAGTTATGACGATTTTATTTCATGTAGTTCAATAATTGTCACCCTGTATATTGGGGTGTAATCATCATGTCGTATTCCGTACTGCTAAGTAGACGGTCACCTGTAGTAAAACCCAATCACTGTACAAACATTGAAACGTGAAAATAGAAATGATTACTTTTATACGTTTAAGACACACTATAGATTCACTCGTATACGTACTTTCAAGGCTAAAACAATGAAAACCAGTATACATCACAATAAACGATATAATTAAAAATACTTGAGTAATGACCTCGCGCAAATAAATATCCACTAATCTTGGAAATGATCGTGCATATAACATAATTACAAACATAATTTAATGGTATAACTGGTTTATGTCGTAACTAGGAATAAAAATGAAAATGCATGTACAGTACAGAAGCTAAAATAAACCACCCAAAGAACTAAACAAATATAGATTGCAAAAGCAATCACAGGCCTATAGACGTCTGAAGACAAGATAGTGAGAAGAGGACTAACTAATGAAACGAAGAGGCACTCATCATAACTCTGTTGGGTCATGAACTTTAAGTGAGCTGATGACATCGCCGTCTAGCGCCTTCAGCCATAAATCATCACCACCACCATAATGAGCTATAATTGGACCATGTAAGCGTGACCTTAAAAGTAAAGTGTCAACACTATTGGAACACAGTAACGAATGAACTCTATAACTTGAAAATACAGATTAATATTATACAAATATACAAGTCACAAAATAGTATGCGGTTAGATCAGGTAAAACAAAATTTGAGTGGTTGCATATTATGTAACCTATAAATTGTTAACAAGGCAACTAGCGTCGTACGACTCACCCCAACAGTATACAAGAAAGAAGGGCATCTCAATACTGATTGGATATATTAAGCACTTAAAACATTAGCCCTGCAAAACGACCATTTAGTGCAATCCTGACAACCTTGCGGACGGATATGAGAATAGTGGACTTAGTACTCCAAACACATCGCAATAAAGTGGATTATATGTTGGAGATCATTAGTAACAGTATGAGATACCGGAATAAAAATTGTAGATCAGAGGCGCGAGATGAAATCCTCGTAATATACCTACTAACCCAAGACGACGGTAAGCGCCATGAGAATATGCCGAGCCTATGTCACACACAGCAGGCGACCGGAAAATTAAAAACAAACGCGTGTTGTTTGCGCGTTCGTATATCAGTATTATTAGACACAAAGCGAAATCGATGACTCTCACGCACAGACCATGCCAAAAAGCAACTGCGCTGAAGTAGAAGAACTAAATTCAGTGGATGTGAATGTAGGGAATAACAGCCCGTATCCAAATTGAAAACAGTTGGGGAGGGGGGGGGGGGGGGGGATGTGATACAATAAAAAAAAAATGGTTCAAATGGCTCTGAGCACAATGGGGCTTAACTTCTGAGGTTATCAGTCCCCTAGAACTTAGAACTAGTTAAACCTAACTGACCTAAGAACATCACACACATCCATGCCCGAGGCAGGATTCGAACCTGCGAACGTAGCAGTCGTGCGGTTCCAGACTGTAGCGCCTAGGCCGGCTGGGGTGGCCGTGCGGTTCTAGGCGCTACAGTCTGGAACCGCGAGACCGCTACGGTCGCAGGTTCGAATCCTGCCTCGGGCATGGATGTGTGTGATGTCCTTAGGTTAGTTATGTTTACGTAGTTCTAAGTTCTAGGGGACTGATGACCTCAGAAGTTGAGTCCCATAGTGCTCAGAACCATTTGAACCATTTTTGTAGCGCCTAGAACCCCTCGGCCACTCGGTGAGATACAATATAAATATACAGTATGGGCTATTAACAGCCGAAGTAATGTACATGTAGACGGTCAAGATAGTAGGGGAAGTCGTCCAAGGGTATTGTAGCCTATCGTAAATTATCGTGGAAAATTTATCAAGTGAGTGACAAAACAACTAATGACTTCAATAGGTAAAAGTAAAGGGAATAACTGCCTGTATCAGAATCAGAGAAAACTGGGAGGCGGATGGGGTAGGGGGAGGGAAAACCACTAAAAAATAATGCCTGAATGCAGTCTAAAATAACCAAGTTTACAAAATTACCATCTAAGCCACCAATATCACACGTTACGTATATACAGCTGGTCAATATAATAAGAGAAGCTGATCTAGACATAAGGATACAGTAAACTAGCTAGAGGTGAGTTTTCAGTCTTGTGTTACGGTTTCTATACCACTGCCTCCTTACGTTATACCTCAATGTGAACTCAATCGACATAATTGTACACTATAGACCAATGTAGTTAGGTCACTGTATCCTTATATGCAGATCATCTTCTCTTATTACGTTGACGCACTACATATACATGATTTAAGATATTAATGGCCCATATGGTAGATTCGTTATCGTACTCGTATTTATGATTCATTTGTGTAATGGGTTTCTCCCCCACCCCAGCACTCCCTCTATGGGTATTAGTGCCCATACGCTGCATTTATGTAATGGATACTCTCCCTCCTATTCTCTTCCTTTTCGGAAAAATGTTTCTATTTTTTATATTTTTTTCTAATTTTGGCGTATGTTGTTATTCGCTACATTCGTACCCACTGAAGTTACTTGTTCTGCCTCAGCGCAGTTGCTGATTATGCTTTTTGGTATAGCCAGTTGTGAGAGACACCGGTTTCGGTTTGTGTCTAATAATCGTGATACACAAAAGCACATGCAGCTCAAGTTTGTTTCTGATTTTTTCTGCTCCATGCTATGTGCAACTTAAGTTCGGTCTAATCTCATGCAGTTTACTATCTTCAGGTACAGGTCTATCACGATTATTTCATCTCATGCTTCTGATCAAAAGGCCTTATTCAGGTATCTCATACCGTCAGTAATGAGCTCCAACATATAGCCCACTTCACTGGGTAGTTCTTGGAATAGTTTGTTGACTATTCTCATATACGTCCGCAAGCTTGTGATGACATTCCACTATATGACCGCTTTGCAGGGTTAATGTTTTAAGTGCTTAATATGTCGAACCAGTCTTGATATGCGTTGTTACTTTGTGTATTTTTGATGAGTCTTAGGATGTTAGTTTCCTTGCTAACACTTTATGCGTCACAATATGCAGCCACCACGTTTTTATTGTTTTACCTGATCAGATTCGATCCCGTTTTGCGACTCGTATACTTGGTACACTCATACGAGTTCTCATTTTATGACTTGTATACTTCGTATACTCGTATGTGTTTTCATTACTGCATATTAATGTGTATTTTCACATTGGAGAGTTCATACGCTACTGGGTTCCGATAGTGTTGACACTTTAGTTACAAGGTCATGCCTACATGATTCACTTATAGCTCATGACCTGACAGAGCGACAGTTTTGGTGAGTTTTTGGTTTCATTCCTATCTTGTCTTCAGATAAGTGTCTATAGGCTTATGATTACTTTTGCCCTTTATATCTGCTTAGTTCTTTAGGTACTTTATTTGAGCTTCTGTACTGTATATGGGAATGCATTTTCATTTTTATTGCTGATTACGAGATAAACCAGTTGTACAGGTGGACGCACCTTATACCACTACATTATGTTTGTTATGTTGGATGCACGATCATGCCCAAGGTTAATGGATGTTTGTCATTAATCACGAATTTTTAATTACGTCGTTTACCGTGAAACATATTAGTTTCGAATGTCTTAGCCTTGCAGGTAAGTCCAGGAAAGAGTTCTGTAATTGGTACTAATTATATAAGGGTTCTCATTTCTATATTCATGTTACATAGTTCGTGCACTGATTGAGTTTTAACGTAATGGATTAGCAATAGGATGTGGACGGAAAAGGTAAAATGTTTTTATTATTAACCGCCGCTTACACAAATTTGTTCAGTACGAGCACTGGAGACGTCGACTAAATACCATAGAGTACCAGATTTGCACCTGTTGTCCAAAATTGGAATTAATATTTTCCAGCATAAATCGGTTCCGCATTATCGATAAACATTTTTATCAAGCGCTGCCATATGATAATTAGTCCACACTGGACCTCCGTGAGCAGCTGTATTTTCATTATAACCATCCAGGATAATCACGTTCTTCACTCATCCTGAAAATGTTATGTAGAGGCCACATGCAACAAGTGTTTGAACTGGCGCGGCAAGTTGCCGAATATGTTCCGTTAGCGATGGTCACCCTCAAATTAGAACCAAGTGAATCGTCATGCGTGTGATTTCATTCTTTTCACTGCTCAGAACATTTGTGCATTCCGTTTCCTTGAGACTCCGCAGGAGTAGATGTACCTTCCAGTGGAATGAAAGATCACACACGTATAAAACTGCAGCCACTATGTTTATCTATTTTCATAAATTTTGTCACAGTATAAGGACACCGTTCAAGGTCGGAAAATATACGTACACTAATACAACACGACAAATAGATTAACAGAAAGAAAACATGCAGTACTGTCAACAACAAAGCCATTTTCTTGACAAGTGAAGTGACAGGTAGTTCATTGTTGTAGGAGAACATGGTAATAAGATCAGACAAAATGAAATACATATCACAGTAAAGGGTGTCCGAGCAGTCACTTCAGTATACGGTGAACCTCCCTCCCGCGGCAACTTAGGTGGTATTCTCGAATGCAAACGATCATAAAGATGTCGAACAGCACCCTGCGATGAACTGTTTCAAAGACCTTGCACCTTTTGTTGCAGTTCGGCAATCGTCCTTGTAAGGTTTGGAGAACGAACAAGTTCCCACGTCTCCATGTTCCATACGTGTTCAACGGCGGGAGATCAGGTGAGATTGCTGGCGAGGACCAGTTGTCGAACACCATCAAGAGCACATTGCGTCGCTGAGCCGTATGTGAATTTGCGTTGTCATGTTACAAATCACTTCACCTTCCTGTCAGAGAAGTAGTAGTAGTATGGAGATAGCAAGCTGCGAAATTTAGCAAGTGTTGGTTGCCTTACCCTGAAGAAACACCAAATGTAACCATCAGTTGTGACTGATGGTCCTCACACCATGAAGCCTGGATTGGGTTCAGTGAGATGTGGGCGAATACACTCCGGAATGAGGCGCTCACCAGGTCTACACCGTCCACCTGTTCGTCAATCACTCGCGTGCACACAGAACCTACTCTCAACACTGGCGACAACAGATTGGCACTCCACCCTCCGGTTGCCTCTTTGACGAGACCAGCGAGCCGAGGTTGATGTCGTCGTGATGTCAATAGAAGTCTGGACAGAGGCACAAGTGATCTTAGTCCTGCTGTAAGCAAAGGGTTCCCAACGGTCCTTGGTGACACAGCGGGTGCACCGTGAGCCCAGACTTCTTTCCTGGATGATGTTCGGTCGGCCACTACTGCTCTCACAATTCGTCGATCATGATGTGCGTTTGTAATTCGTGCATCTCCAGAACCTGGTCTACGGGTGTGGGAATGTTCCGCAGACCACTGAAAGCAGCGACACATCACCAATACATTACCCCCAACATGTGCGGCAATCATCGATATATCCATCCATCTTACTGCAGGCTCTCAATATGAGGCTGTAAAAATGGCCGAAATTGTTCAACAGGAGTATGTGCTCTTCGATTGGGCATGGTTGTACCCTAGGATGAATGTTACTCACACTATTCAGCTCTGAATTCAGCACAATTACTGCCTGTAGAGTCAAAACATAGGGCGCACAGACAGGCCTCCCGAGTGACAACTGGTCGCCGATAACCGTGACAAACGAGTGACGTAGACTACAACCTCTCTGTATGCACATACACTATGTAATCGAAAGTATCCGGACACCTGGCTGAAAATGACTTACAAGTTCGTGGCACCCGCCATCGGTAATACTGGAATTAAATATGAGGTTGGCCCTCCCTTAGCCTTGATGACAGCTTCCACTTTCGCAGGCATACGTTCAATCAGGCGCTGGAAGGTTTCTTGGGGAATGGCAGCCCATTCTTCACGGAGTGCTACACTGAGGAGAGGTATCGATGTCGGTCGCTGAGACCTGGCACGAAGTCGGCGCTCCAGAACGTTCCAAAAGTGTTCTATAGGATTCAGGTCAGGACTCTGTGCAGGCCAGTCCATTACAGGGATGTTATCGTCGTGTAACCTCTCCGTCTCAGGCCGTGCATTATTAACAGGTGCTCGATCGTGTTGAAAGATGCATTCGCCATCCACAGTGGAAAGCAAGAAGGTGCTTAAAAGATCAATGTAGGTCTGTGCTGTGATAGTGCCATCCAAAACAAGAAGTGCAAGGTCCCTCCATGAAAAACACGACTACACCATAACATCACCGCCTCCGAATTTTACTGTTGGCGCTACACACGCTGGCAGATGACGTTCACTGGGCATTCGCCATACCCACACCCTGCCATTGGGTCGCCACATTTTTTAGCGTGATTTGTCACTCCACACAACGTTTTTCCACTGTTCAGTCGCCTAATGTTTACGGTCCTTGCAACAAGCGAGGCGTCGTTTGGCATTTGCCGACGTGATGTGTGGCTTATCATGGCTAAACCATGAAATCCAAGTTTTATCACATCCCGCCTATCATAGTACTTGCAGTGGATCCTGATGCAGTTTCGAATTCCTGTGTGATAGTCTGGATAGATGTTTGCCTATTACACATTACGACCCGGCGCCATTCCCCAAAGTACTTGAGGGTAGGGCTGTTGATATAGTATCAATATATCGAAGTATTTCCAAAATATGTCGATGTACATCCGCGACACATCCTCCACCGACATGTCGATATATGGATATCCATAGGGCAATAACGAGTGCCCATATTTATATGTTATTTTATATTTTTTTCACAATTTTTGGTAAATATTTGAAGTTTTGTTCTGAAACTGTAGTAGGCCATAATTTTACTATCACTGTGTGGAATCCTCTACTTTTTGAGGTCACATCACGTCAAATCTTTCTCTTTGACTGTGTGAAGCAAGTATATATGGCACAAAGAAAGAAGTCTGATTGTGCTGGGGATGGCGATGAGAATGGAACAAAAACATTTATAATGTATAGAAGTAGCTCACCAGTGGCGTTAAAATAGAATTTTTAAAGCTACTTTTGTGCTATTTCTTCATATCAGCATTCTTCAAAACTTCCTGAAAATGAACAAAAATCTAAATGATAAAATTGGTCTTTACGGTGGGCGTAGACGCTTGAGGGGAACTGCTGACGTAATCGGCGCTCGGCACAACCAGCAGAAACCGCAACGTTTAGCTTACCACGCAATATCGACACTAGAAATGCTAGGTCGCTGACGTTGGCAGAAACGGAAAAACAGGGAAGTCGACTGAAGTGTTCCAGGCAAATCCGATATGTGACGAAACCAAATAACGGACCCATCGGATACCTTTTAACTGTACCATTTACATGCAGTTACCATTGTTAGCAAGGTGGTTATCGCCAAGCGTGAATGTGCATCGTTTTCCTTTTAATTCTTGCTCTAAGGGGGACAGGCACTCCGCTACCTTGTTATGTACAGAATATTTAATAATAAATCAATATTTAAATATGCAGCTCTAAAATCGGCAATATATTTATAATGTGCAGCCGATATTTTTATAGGCAGGTATGTCGGTATTTCTTCCGGCGATATATCAATATATTGTTTCTTTCTTTCGTTATATCGAGAGCAGGTATTGATGTTTTTTTAAATATCGATATATCGCATTCACCATTTTGTTTAATATCAACAGCTATACTTGAAAGTGTTGCGTTTTTTTTCGGGCAGTATAGTTTCTTTATAACTGCAGCAGTAAAAATTCTGTTTGCCAGTATACGTATACATCTAAATATTGATTGCTCATTTATTAGTGGTTCTTGAAACTCTAAGTAAGCCTTCATGGTGTAATGTCTCTTGTAGCGGTCTCTCCGCGATATTTTCAGAAATTTTATAAATTGTATAACTCAGTACATATCTCGAAATATCTCTTCTTATCTTATCGATTCCTAAACTTGAATATACGATGATTATCAATGCAAAGTAGTTTCAAGCCCTATTATTCCTTGGAGCGTCCATTTACTCCATGGAATAGCTTCTCTGCTATGTTTTCTCTTATGAAAAGAATGAAGGAGATCTTGCCGATGAGGTGTGAAAGAACGAAGATGTATATGTATGTATCGTTGAGCTAGTCGCCATCTTGATGAGATTCCGTGTGAGAAGAAATTTAATACATGAACTAAACTAAGTGTGTTCGCGTATTATTTAACTGATTATCATTGACAGTGTCTGCTTACTACGGTGTGTTGCACGGGATCAGTGGGGAACGTCTGATTTACACTGGACGAACCTGCCGTTTTGTATGCTCAAGATATCCAGCTTATTACTTTCAATAAATAGGCTAACACGGTCTTACCACCAGGTCTCCGGTCTTCCCCATGTGATCATCGAAAGTTAATAATTATTACAAATGTTTTCAGGAGATCGACTGACAATTTTCGTCGCACCGAGACTTCGAAATTGCTTCACTGCCTTATGGAATTTAAGTTAAGCTCAATTTAATCAGGACAGAACAGTATTGAACTGTTTGAATGTGATAAGACTGCTTTGTGAATGAAAATTCCCTAAATATACGCATGTTTTTTACTATCCTGATCAGTTAAGCTAAATCAGGCGGGTGTGAGAGAGGTTTTTTAAATTTTAGATCCCACAAAAAATATTAAAACGGGATACTTGGTATCGATATTCAAGTATCTGCTAGCACAAGTTGTTTCGGCATTTCAGTGATGCTCTCCCGTAGGTCCAGCAAACTTGTGACCATTTGTGCTGTCCTCCCTTATATATGTTCAGCGTCTCTTGTTAATCCTATTTAGTATGGTTCCCAAGGAACTGATTAATATTCTAGGATGCGTCGCGTAAACTGTTTGTAAGAAATCTCATTTGCAGACTAGTCGCATCTTCCCAGTATCCTACAAACTTCACCAACAACTAACCCTAGGTGATCTCTCCATTTCATGTACCTACAAACTGCGACATTCAGGTATTTGTAGGCATTTAAGTTAACTGATTCCAGTTGGGACTCATTAACAATGTAGTCATAGGATACTACCGCTTTTAGTTTTGAGAAGTGCACAATTTCACTTTCCTACAAGTTGTCTATCTTTGGATCACTTGGAAATATTTTCAAGACCCGTCTGAATATTTCTTCAGATTTTATGAGACATTACTTCATCACAGGTAAGTGTATCATCTGCGAATAATCTGATGGTCCTATTAATATTGCCTGATAGGTTATTAATACAATACATGAACAACAACGGACCCAATGCGCTTTCCTGGAATACACGTGAAGTTATTTGCACATCTGGCAAAATAACTATGATGATTTTTCGTCAGTTTACCTGGGTACGTAACTGCTAATACTCACGTCCTGATATAGGCTGAAGCATCTTACTCTTAATTCTGAATTATCTAGTGTTTTCTCAATTTTTCATTACCAGCCAGCTTATAGGAGATATAATATCAGTCGCTGCCTTAAAAAACCGTTACATGTAATACAAAAGAAGTGTGCCATGCAATAATATCATAGCTGCCAGTTTACATCTGTTCGCCAGCAGCGAATTGTTTCCAATTTCCGGCCAAGTTCCTCTAAATTACTGAGCGAACAGGAAATGAAATGGGGAGATTAATAGTAGGGACACGGCACAGGGAACTAGTTTTGGGATGACATGATTTGCAACGCTATTTCCTTCACGTCTGTAAATATGATTTAAAACTCTGAACTGACTTCACCAGGATTCAGGGCGGCGTGGAAATCTCGCTAATTTTTGTGTTTGCGTTTCTTGCATTGATCAGTCGTACCAGGTACCATTGCCGTTTTCAAAAATTGCATATTTCTCTGTAAAATCGAGGATTACGTTTGGAAACATGTACGTAGTTTTAAATTAATGTGTGTTTCAATGAAATGTACACGTGACAATATGAAAATCTGATACGGCTGTAATTTGAGTACCCACCCATTTTACACAAGAGATAATCACATTACATTGTGAGTAGCATTGCTCGTATAGGTAAGGAATTCTTCTCATTGAATTATTGAAGCAGTGAAATTCATTCATATTTATCCTTAATGACGGCGTATCTAAAAACACATAAGAGAACTTGCGCCGTCAGCGTTATAAGACTACACACCAGAAATATGAGTGAGATTACTTGAAGTGAAATCAAGGAAGGAATACAGACGAGAAGTATCTGAATATAAGGAGCCAGTGACTGTTAGTACTTCAGTGACATGATTAAACGTTTGAAACTTGATGTTTGATACGTGCGCAGATTTAAATATACAGGGTGATTATTACTAAAGTTCCAGTTTCCAAACGCTGACACGCTATATATCACACGGGATGGGAAAAGTCGGTGTCCTGAGGCCAAAAACCGCATAAAGAGCAACAATGAAATCGGTCTGTGACTGTCCTGAGACCAAAAACCTCATCAAAGAAAATCGGTTTTTAACTGTCAAAAGACTGGCGTAAGATATGTTCAAGATGTTGTCCACCGTTTTCTGCCACCAGTTGAGATCGAAAAAGAGTATGTTCCACAACAGATCGGACTGTGTTAGGAGTCACGTTCGGAACGTACCGGTTGATGCGTGAACGGATTTTCCGTTGCCCAAATTCTGCAATTCTTTGTACTGACATGTCCTTAGAGATGTAAATGGGCTTCATCTGTCAACAGAATGTTGCATGGCCATCCACTGTCCACTTGTACGCGAGCAAAAAATTCTAGAACAGATGTCTATCATGAAGGAACTCCTGAACAAGGGTAATTTTGTACGTATAGCAAAGTAGGATGTTTCGTAGAATTTTATCCACCGTACTCGCAGACACGTCGAAGGTTCGGGCAACTCCCCGTGCACTGCATGTTTGCATATCATCGCTCGAACCCTCCTCCGGCCGGAATGGCCGAGCGGTTCTAGGCACTACAGTCTGGAAACGCGCGACTGCTACGCTCGCAGGTTCGAATCCTGCCTCGGGCATGTATGTGTGTGTTGTACTTAGGTTAGTTAGGTTTAATTAGTTCTAAGTTCTAGGAGACTGATGACCTCAGAAGTTAAGTCGCATAGTATTCAGAACCATTTTTTTGAATCTACATTTTTAATGGGACTGATGCCTGAAGCAGTAGAAGTTCGGCCGAGAACGACATTCTCGTTCTGTTCCGCAAAAGTTCTAGCACTATCGCTGAAGAGTGTGTTACACATTGTTTCTTCCAGAAACAGTTTATACGCTCAGGTTATGTAGTAGCATTACTTAAATTTATGACTAGATTTAGCAGCATCAAACAGTCCATCGATCCCTCGAGTCATTCTCCGTCCTTTAGAGGAAATCGAGCTCCATTCTGGCAGCTGAGGTTCTTAAAATGCAGTCCTGGAACTCAACCTATGTCCAGATCCACGTAAAGCCCGAAATTTGAGCGTTGTTCATTTAGCAAATTCCAGCTCCCTGTTTAGTTACTATGGAATGCATCTGCATTAGCGTTAGTGAAAATTAGAAACACTAACGCAATGACTCGAGAAATCGAGAGATGGAGAATGTGCAAAACAGTGTACCAATGATAACTCATTCAGACTAAAGATTAACGGTGTATCCGTACACTTAGCATTATCTTCTCTTGTATGAAATTTAAAAATAGTTTTATGCCAAACTTAGTCACTGAAAAACCATCGAACGAGGGGGAAACAATAAACGAAGTTATTATGCCACGTCGAAAGGTTCAATATGGGGGTCATCGTGAGATCAAACGTTACAGAGCGATCAGTACGTGAAATATGCATTCATGCGTTCATATCGCTGGTCGTTCTGAGGATGCTACCACACTGCGTGTTTGGGACGTGTGGATGGAAAATGGTCGTCAGCAGCGACGACTGGACACTGAACCAAGCTGTGTGACCATAGCAGTTGGTGCATCCCTTCAACCTCAACTTCATCACATCGCCGTAGCGGGACATGCAGTTTCATCCTAAGAGTTGGCCTGACACTGGAAGGTGTGGGCCTCTTTGTGTCGATGGTGTGAGACGAGGCTGAACACTAAGTGTGAGTATGAAGCGTCACTGAATACAGTGTGCGATCTCGGTTCCTGTGCGATGAGAGCTGTTTGTACAGTAGTCATTACGTTGTAGATGTCCTAAAGCACGGGGTACTGTTCTTCTCCATCACCTCTACACGACACAAACAGACCGGGCAACAATTAGTCACCCTCAGGGATCAACATGCAACACTTTGATAAATGAAATCAATTCGGCAAGGAAAAGAATCCACAAGTTTTTCACGTATGCTGTATCCAGCTGAAGACATTCTTTGATGATCGGATCCTACAGAGATATCGCACTGCGGGGAGGCTGATTGTTACGTTTCAACCGCCGATGCGGATAGTCTCATACATTTGCTGTGGGACTATGGTCGTGTGATTTAGCGGACAGATCGAGGAGCGATTAGCGCCTGTGTGTTTGCCAAGCCAGTAGTGTACACGTTCAGCACTGTTAACAAGGCTAGTGTCGTCTTCGAAGATGGGAAAGTCCACAACGAACTCACTGTGAAGATGTAGAGGAAAGGACAAAATTTGATCACCGATAATGCTGAAATAAATGTGCTGGTTCATTCTACGGTACTGAACGAAAAACCCTTCCAAAACGTCACGGGTACTATCTCCGGCTTGAACAACAGCCCCCCCCCCCCCCCCCCCCACACACACACACAGCTTGTTAAAGACCTCACTAGGCCGTTGGTGCACTATGCGGCCTAACGCCCTTTGTTAAGCAAGTAAATGATAAATTAATTTCTGACATGACACCTTGGCTGCGAAATTTGAACTTACAATAGGATTTGAAATGATGCTTTTGGTACGAATATAACTACCTGGGGCTGACGACAACAGCTGTAAAATAGCTCCATTCTTTAGATCGAAGATCATCAAGTTTATTTGTAACGTCTGTTAGCTGCAGCGTAAACTGAACATAAGTAGGTGGAGTCAGTATGACTGATTAATTAAACGACCCTGTAGCTTATAATTTCAAATTTTAAAAAACTCTTGTACCGGCTAAAATCGGTTGGCGTATCAACTCGAGCTGACAGCCTATTCACACAGTGCTTGACAAGTATCTCAGTAAATGAATATCAAGGTTCATTCCAACGCTCGTTACTTTTTTCGTCACAGCACTAGACGAAAACTTTAGAGGTCACAAAATAAAAGTACTTCCCGAAAACATGTAAGTCCCACATTGGCTTCCCTCGCAAAATTTGTAACTTTTGACTACGCGGCTGTACACTGCCCAGGAAACGAAGACCAACTAGTCTGTATAGCATTCCTACATGAAGTCTTCACTTAACCATATTCCAGCATGAAGTTTTCTATCCCCTGAGTGTCACCTAATATGAAGCGTGCCAAAATACTTGATGATTTGATCTTACACTACGTATAAACATTTTGTTGTTTCTTATATAATATTAAAATAATAGTTCGTAACACAATTGAATCACTCTTTTCATAACTAGTAAATTAAATCACAACAGATTATAAATATAACTTATTACTAATGTGCCGTGTACGGTAGTACTGAACACTTATTTTGCCTGTACCATTTCCATATATTAAAACAAAAGCTCGACGTTTGCCCAAAAATTCTGTACAAATCACACTTTTATACCATGGAATGGGATAAACGTAATAAGTTAATTAATTTTAAGAGCCCCGCTTCAACTGTACTAATAATTTATTCAATCCACAAAATGTTTCACCATGTTCAATTTCCATCTTCAAGTGTATAAAACTGTAACGCACAAAGAAGAGGAGGGGGGGAAGAAATATAACATAAATTATCTGGAAAAATCTGAAGACGGGGAAAGAAGTCAGTGTGCACTCCGGGTGCATACCGGGGGGAGTCATTCTGGATGTGGGAAGGCTGCTTCCGGATGCCATGAAGAGTACAGGATGCAGCCAACTGTAGGTGGTGTCCCATGTCGGTACCAATGACGTGTGTAGCTTTGGTTCGGAGGAGTTCTCTCTCATTTCGGGCGGTTAGAAGAAATGGTAAAGACTGCCAGTCTTGCTAGCGAGATTAAGGCGGAGCTCACCATCTGCAGCATCGTCGACAGAACCGACTGTGGTCCTTTGATGCAGTACTTACTGTTGGGTGTAAATCAGAGGCTCAGGCGGTTCTGTGGCCGTGTAGGCTGCAGTTTCCTTTCCTTGCGCCATCCGGTGTGGGTTACCGGGTTCCGCTTAATAGGTCAGGAATCCACTACACACAGGAGGTGGCTACGTGGGTAGCGGGGGCTGTGTGGAAGGGAATGGGCTTTTTTTTTTGGTTAGAGGGTCTCAGGAACCCACAGAAACGGCGTCCATCTAAAAGGGGCCAGGTAAAACACAGTAAGGTAGTTGCAGAAACGATCTGTATTGTATTTGTAAATTGTCGTAGCTGTGTTGAGAAGGAACCAGAGCTCCAAGCCCTAATAGAAAGCACTGAAGCTCAAATAGTTATAGGAACGGAAATCTGTCTAAAGCCGTAAATAAGTTCAGTCGAAATTTTTTCAAACGACCTAACAGTTTTCAGAAAGGATAGATTAAATACAGTTGGTGGAGGAGTACTTATTACTGTCAGAAGTCGTTTACCTCGCCTTTTTAAGAGACAGTCTCCACTCCTACTGATCTGATCACATAAGCGAAGAAAAGATGTGGAATGATTTCGAAGAGATAGTATCGACAGCAATTGAGAGATATATATAACGTAAATTAATAAGTGATGGTACTGATCCCCCATGGTACACAAAACGAGTCATATCGCTGTTACAGAAGCAACGAAAAAAGCATGCCAAATTTAAAAGAACGCAAAATCATCAAGATTGGAAAAGTTTTGTAGAAGCTCGAAATATACCGCGTACTTCAATGCGCGATGCTTTTAATAATTCCCACAACGAAACTCTGTCTCGGAATCTGGCAGAAAACCCAAAGGGATTCTGGTCATACATAAAGCACACCAGTGGCAAGACGCAATCAATACTTTCAATGCGCGATAACAACGATGAGGTCACTGATGACAGTACCTTAGTAGAGTTATTAAACACGGTTTTCCGAAACTCCTTCACCAAAGAAGAAGTAAATATTTCTGAACTCCAATCAAGAAAAACTGCCAAGATGAAAAACATAGAAGTAGATACCCTCGGTGTCGCAAAGCAGCTTAAATCACTTAACAGAGGCAAGGCCTCCGGTCCAGATTGTATACCAGTCAGGTTCCTCTCAGAGTATGCTGATACCATAGCTCCATATTTAGCAATTATATACAACCGCTCGCTCACACAGTTCCGTACCTAAAAACTAGAAAATTGCTCATGTCACACCAATACCCAAAAAGGGAAATGGAAATCCGCTGAATTACAGGCCCATATCACTAACGTCGATTTGCAGTAAGGTTTTGGAACATCTACTGTGTTCGGATATTATGAATTGCTTCGAAGAAAACGATTTATTGACACATAATCAGCACGGTTACAGAAAATATCGTTCTTTTGAAACACAACTAGCTCTTTATACTCATGAAGTAATAAGTGTTATCAACAGGGGATGTCAAATTGATTCCATATTGCCGGCCGCGGTGGCCGAGCGGTTCTAGGCGCCATAGTCTGGAACCGCGCGACCGCTACTGTCACAGGTTCGAATCCTGCCTCGGGCATGGACGTGTGTGATGTCCTTAGGTTAGTACGGTTTAAGTAGTTCTAAGTTCTAGGGGACTGATGACCTCAGAAGTTAAGTCCCATAGTGCTCAAAGCCATTTTAACCATTTGATTCCATATTTTTAGATTTCCAGAAGGCTTTCCTCACAAGCGTCTTCTAACCAAATTGCGTGCCTACGGAGTATCGCCTCAGTTGTACGACTGGATTCATTATTTCCTGTCAAGAAGGTCACAGTTCGTAATAATAGACGGAAAGTCATCGAGTAAAATAGAAGTAATATCCAATGTTCCCCAAGGAAGTGTTATAGGCCCTCTACTATTCCCCTCCCACTCCCCCCCCCCCCCCCCATGAACGATGGACCTTGCCGTTGGTGGGGAGGCCTGCGTGCCTCAGCGATACAGATGGCCGTACCGTAGGTGCAACCACAACGGAGGGGTATCTGTTGAGAGCCCAGACAAACGTGTGGTTCCTGAAGAGGGGGCAGCAGCCTTTTCAGTAGTAGCACAGGCAACAGTCTGAATGATTGACTGATCTGGCCTTGTAACACTAACCAAACCGGCCTTGCAGTGCTGGTACTGCGAACGGCTGAAAGCAAGGGGAAACTACGGCCGTAATTTTTCCCGAGGGCATGCAGCTTTACTGTATGGTTAAATGATGATGGCGTCCTCTTGGGTAAAATATTCCGGAGGTAAAATAGTCCCCCATTCGGAACTCCGGGATGGGACTACTCAAGAGGACGTTGTTATCAGGAGAAAGAAAACTGGCGCTCTACGGATTGGAGCGTGGAATTTCAGATCCCTTAATCGGGCAGGTAGGTTAGAAAATTTAAAAAGGGAAATGGATAGGTTAAAGTCCGATATAGTGGGAATTAATGAAGTTCGGTGGCAGGAGGAACAAGACTTTTGGTCAGGTGAATACAAGGTTATAAATACAAAATCAAATATAGGTATGCGGGAGTAGGTTTAATAATGAATAAAAAAATAGGAGTGCGGGTAAGCTATTACAAGCAGCATAGTGAACGCATTATTGTGGCCAAGATAGACACGAACCCCATGCCTACAACAGTAGTACAAGTTTATATGCCAACTAGCTCTGCAGATGATGAAGAAACTGATGAAATGTATGATGAGATAAAAGAAATTATTCAGGTAGTGAAGGGAGACGAAAATTTAATAGTCATGGGTGACTGGAATCCGAGAGTAGGAAAAGGGAGAGAAGGAAACACAGTAGGTGAATATGGAGTGGGGGATGTTATCTCTTGCTCTCCCTCTACGATTATTACACTCCACGCTGCCCTCCAGTACTAAATCGGTGATCCTTGATGCCTCAGAACATGTCTCACAAAACGATCCCTTTTTCTAGTCAAGTTGTGCCACAAACTCCTTTTCCCCCAATTCTATTCAATACCTCATCATTACTTACGTGATCTACCCATCTAATCTTCAGCATTTTTTGTAGCACCACATTTCGAAAGCTTCTATTCTCTTCTTGTCCAGACTATTTATTGTCCATGTTTCACTTCCATACATGGCTACACTCCACACAAATACTTTCAGAAACGACTTCCTGACACTTAAATCTATACTCGATGTTAACAAATCACTCTTCTTCAGAAACGCTTTCCTTGCCATTGCCAGTCTACATTTTATATCCTCTCTACTTCGACCATCATCAGTTCTTTTGCTCCCCAAACAGCAAAACTCCTTTACTACTTTGTCTCATTTCCTAATCTAATTCCCTCAGCGTCACCCGACTTAATTCGACTACATTCCATTATCCTCGTTTTGCTTTTGTTGATGTTCATCTTATATCCTCCTTTCAAGACACTATCCATTCCGTTCAACTGCTCTTCCAAGTCCTTTGCTGTCTCTGACAGAATTAAAATGTCATCGGCGAACCTCAAAGTTTTTATTTCTTCTCCATGGATTTTAATACCTACTCCGAACGTTTCTTTTGTTTCCTTTACTGCTTGCTCAATATACAGATTGAATAACATCGGGGAGAGGCTACACTCATGTCTTACTCCCTTCCCAACCACTGCTTCCCTTTCACACCCCTCGACTCGTATGACTGCCATCTGGTTTCTGTACAAATTGTAAATAGCCTTTCTCTCCCTGTATTTTACCCCTGCCACCTTCAGAATTTGTCAAAAGCTTTCTCTAAGTCTACAAATGCTAGAAACGTAGGTTTGCCTTTCCTTAATCTTTCTTCTAAGATAAGTCGTAGGGTCAGTATTGCCTCACGTGTTCCAACATTTCTACGGAATCCAAACTGATCTTCCCCGAGGTCGGCTTCTACCAGTTTATCCATTCGTCTGTAAAGAATTCGCGTTAGTGTTTTGCAGCTGTGACTCATTAAACTAATAGGTCGGTAATTTTCACATCTGTCAACACCTGCTTTCTTTGGGATTGGAATTATTATATTTTTCTTGAAGTCTGAGGGAATTTCACATGTCTCATACATCTTGCTCACCAGATGGTAGACTTTTGCCAGGACTGGCTCGCCCAAGGCTGTCAGTAGTTCTAATGGAATGTCGTCTACTCCAGGGGCCTTGTTTCGACTTAGGTCTTTCAGTGCTCTGTCAAACGCAGTATCATATCTCCCAGTTCATCTTTATCTACATCCTCTTCCATTTCTATAATATTGTCCTCAAGAACATCGCCCTTGTATAGACTCTCTATATACTCCTTCCACCTTTCTGCTTTCCCTTCTTTGCTTAGAACTGGGTTTCCATCTGAGCTCTTGATATTCATACAAGTGGCTCTCTTTTCTCCAAAGGTCTCTTCAATTTTCCTGTAGGCAGTATCTATCTTACCCTTAGTGAGATAAGCCTCTATATCCTTACATTTGTCCTCTAGGCACCCCTGTTTAGCCACTTTGCACTTCCTGTCGATCTCGTTTTTGAGAAGTTTGTATTCCTTTTTGCCTGCTTCATTTACTGCATTTTTATATTTTCTCCTTTCATCAATTAGATTCACTATTTCTTCTGTTATCCAAGGATTTCTACTAGCCCTCGTCTTTTCACCTACTTGATCCTCTGCTGCCTTCACTACTTCATCCCTCAGAGCTACCCATTCTTCTTCTACTGTATTTCTTTTCCCCATTCCTGTCAATTGTTCTCTTATGATCTCCCTGAAAATCTGTACAACCTCTGGTTTAGTCAGTTTATCCAGGTCCCATTTTATTAAGTTCCCACCAATCTATCTGAAACCTTTTAGTCTCTGGGGGTAAGAAATGAAAGAGGAAGTCGTATGGTAGAATTTTGCACAGAGTATAACTTAATCATAGCTAACACTTGGTTCAAGAATCATGAAAAAAGGTTGTATACATGGAAGAATCCTGGAGATACTAGTAGGTGTCAGGTAGATAATATAATGGCAAGACAGAGATTTAGGAACCAGGTTTTAAATTGTAAGACATTTCCAGGGGCAGATGTGAGCTCTGACCATAATCTATTGGTTATGAACTGTAGATTAAAACTGAAAAAACTGCAAAAAGGTGGGAATTTAAGGAGATGGGACCTGGATAAACTGACTAATCCAGAGGTTGTACAGATTTTCAGGGAGATCATAAGGGAACAATTGACAGGAATGGGGAAAAGAAATACAGTAGAAGAAGAATGGGTAGCTCTGAGGGATGAAGTATCTGCCAACAGTACAACAGTAGCACCCCCCCCCCCCCCGAGCATTCTGTTAACACGGATGACAACCGCAATAACCCAGGGTAGTCATGGCGCTGCAGAACATCGACAAACACCACACGAGTGTGAGCTGTTGTTGCTCCTATTACATCAAGGTCTCACCTAATACTACAGTCCGAATCGCTAGCCAGGCTGTTTCCTGCTCCTACTATAAGAACATGGTTCTCACCATCAAAATTTTTGCTGCACAAAGCCCCTAAATTTTCTGTAACCTGGGTAAGCTTAGCACTAGGTTTCACAATGCTTGTGACTTGGTACTCGACTCCTAGCCTATCCTGTAGCGACTGGCCCACACCTCTCCCATGACTGCTACCTAACAGCAGGACTCTTTTCTTTCTGCTTGACTTTGCTCCCGACCTAGCATTACAATTGTTACTAAGAGTCCACTGCACCCTACTTTGCTCAAAAACTTTTGAAGCTCTTCTACTTCAGGTAACAAATCAAACTGATTGCTCACTGGAACCTGAAGAGTGATTTCTGGGGTTTTCTCCTTCTGACTACGATATGTTCCCAGTTCCCATTGTCTCTTTCCCCCTTCAACCTGTCTAATTCGAAATACACCATTTCTAGTTCAGCCTGAAGGGCACAAATCTTTTTTCCCTGTTCCACGATTTTCTTGTCATGGCTACATAATCTACAACTCCATTGGCGGGCCTCATATGGCACTATAACATGTTCCCCGCTATAATCACCCCAGTGAAACACCAACCCACAATCCTGACATTTCATTCCAGAGCTCACTAATCTAAGACAACATCCACATTTGTCACTCATGACGGCAGATTAAACAATACAAATTACACTACAAACAAACAACACAAATACAAACAATATAGATTACACTACAAACAGTGGCGCTACACCAATTAATAATTAGTAGAAAGTAACTTAGCTTACGGTGAGATGAGCAGAGAACTTCTGGACGTCGGGCGAATGTAGCAGCAGGCGAATGTAAACAGCGCGAAGTTATTTGCTGGAGTAGGTTATAGTGGCGGAAATCACGAAACGAGTAACAAACTGAAGAGGCTCGATATTTTCTAACGACAAATTTGAACAGGCGCCATCACTGAATAACGTATAAATACTATAATGGAAACAGAAACACGACTTTACTGCACAACATGGAAAATTAACTGTACGGAAGTGTAGAAACACAGAAAACACGAACCGAATGCAAAATGTACACTCACGATACTTTTCACAATAAAGCTACACAGACACTACCCGGAAATTATTCTATAATCACATAACTTACGGCAGTCTACAACGAAAACAAACCCACGCCAACGGCTTACACTTTAAAACGCTTATCTTTTCACGAAAACTACGCGAGTAAAAGCATAACCTTCAATAAATAGATCACAATAGATGCTAATTTACTTATTCAAGCTACAACATTACCTTAATAAATTGTTTTTCTTCGAGTAAACACCTATATTTACGACCACACTGAGGAAACACACACGCCAACGGCTTGCACTTTAGAACAGCTATCTTTTCACGAAAACTACGCAAGTAAAAGCGAAACCTTCAATATATAGATCACAATACATACTAATTTACTTATTTAAGCTATAATATTCACTCAATAAATTGTTTTTCCACGAGTAAACACCTACATTTACGAGTGCAATGAGTAAACACACACGCCTGCGCCAAAGAGCATACTTCATGAGCTCAACTGACGTAAAATAAAATTATAAAATCCATCACAAAACTCTAAAATGTAACTATTGCAATATAAACTGCGAAACAGCGAAATGTCAAAGTAACATCACCGGGCTGAGCGACTGCATTACATAAACCAATTTTAATGTGAAAAGATGATTTAAGGCGAAACAAATAAAAGAGTGGGGGATTAGAGAAACAGCGAAATGACAAAATAACATTACCGGGATGAGCGCCCTGCATCATGTAAACAAATTTTAATATTGAAAGACGATTAAAGGCGAAATAAATAAAAGAATGAGATATTAGAGAACCCGTGGTATAGGGTTTACGGAACATATAGTTATTCAACGGAAGAAAGATCCGGAGAATGAGGACAGGCAAAAGTTAGTAGAGTTTCGTGCTGCTGTAAAAAGAGCGATGCGCGAAGCATACAACCACTACCACCGTCATACCTTAGCAAAAGATCTTGCTGAAAACTCAAGGAAATTCTGGTCTTACGTAAAATCGGTAAGCGGGTCGAAGGCTTCCATCCACTCACTCACTGATCAGTATGGCCTGGCAACGGAAGACAGCAAAACGAAAGATGACATTTTAAATTTAGCATTTGAGAAATCTTTCACGCGGGAGAATCGTATAAACATACCGCCGTTTGAGTGTCGTACAGATTCCCGTATGGAGGACATAGTGATAGACACCCCTGGGGTTGTGAAGCAGCTGAACGGGTTGAAAACAAATAAATCGCCAGGTCCTGATGGGATTACAATTCGGTTTTACAGAGAGTACTCTACTGCATTGGCGCCTTACTTAGCTTGCATTTATCGCGAATCTCTTGCCCAACGTAAAGTCCCGAGCGACTGGAAAAAAGCGCAGGTGACGTCTGTATATAAGAAGGGTAGAAGGACGGATCCTCAACATTACAGACCAACATCGTTGGTTGCAGGATTCTCGAACATGTTCTCAGTTCGAATACAATGAATTTCCTTGAGACAGAGAAGTTGGTGTCCACGCATCAGCATGGCTTTAGAAAGCATCGCTCCTGTGAAACGCAACTCGCCCTTTTTTCACATGATATCTTGCGAACCATGGATGAAGAGTATCAGACGGATGCCATATTCCTTGACTTCCGGAAAGCGTTTGACTCGGTGCCCCACTGCAGACTCCTAACTAAGGTACGAGCATATGGGATTGGCTCCCAAGTATGTGAGTGGCTCGAAGACTTCTTAAGCAATAGAACCCAGTATGTTGTCCTCGATGGTGAGTGTTCATCGGAGGTGAGGGTATCATCTGGAGTACCCCAGGGAAGTGTGGTAAGTCCACTGTGTTTTCTATCTACATAAATGATCTTTTGGATAGGGTGGATAGTAATGTGCGGCTTTTTGCTGATGATGCTGTGGTGTACGGGAAGGTGTCGTCGTTGAGTGACTGTAGGAGGATACAAGATGACTTGGACAGTAATTGTGATTGGTGTAAAGAATGGCAGCTAACTCTAAATATAGATAAATGTAAATTAATGCAGATGAATAGGAAAAAGAATCCCGTAATGTTTGAATACTCCATTAGTAGTGTAGCGCTTGACACAGTCACGTCGATTAAATATTTGGGCATAACACTGCAGAGCGATATGAAGTGGGACAAGCATGTAATGGCAGTTGTGGGGAAGGCGGATAGTCGTCTTCGGTTCATTGGTAGAATTTTGAGAAGATGTAGTTCATCTGTAAAGGAGACCGCTTATAAAACACTAATACGACCTATTCTTGAGTACTGCTCGAGTGTTTGGGATCCCTATCAGGTCGGATTGAGGGAGGACATAGAAGCAATTCAGAGGCGGGCTGCTAGATTTGTTACTGGTAGGTTTGATCATCACGCGAGTGTCGAGGGCCGGCCGCGGTGGTCAGCGGTTCTAGGCGCGCAGTCCGGAACCGCGCGACTGCTACGGTCGCAGGTTCGAATCCTGCCTCGGGCATAGATGTGTGTGATGTCCTTAGGTTGGTTAGGTTTAAGCAGTTCTAAGTTCTAGGGGACTGATGACCACAGATGTTAAGTCCCATAGTGCTCAGAGCCATTTGAGTGTCAAGGAAATGCTTCAGGAACTCGGGTGGGAGTCTCTGGAGGAAAGGAGGCGTTCTTTTCGTGAATCGCTACTGAGGAAATTTAGAGAACCAGCATTTGAGGCTGACTGCAGTACAATTTTACTGTCGCCAACTTATATTCCGCGGAAAGACCACAAAGATAAGATAAGAGATGTTAGGTCTTGTACAGAGGCATATAGGCAGTTATTTTTCTCTCGTTCTGTTTGGGAGTGGAACAGGGAGAGAAGATACTAGTTGTGGTACGAGGTACCCACCACCACGCACCGTATGGTGGATTGCGGAGTATGTATGTAGATGTAGATGTAGATGTAGAACCATTGGTTTCAACGTGTTTTGCTCATTCAGTGAAGATAATGGATTCTGGTTCAAAATGCGTAAAATTTCAATTTCTTCCAGTAAATCAAAGACGCGACCTTTCGGCTGTAAATGGAGGATAGTTAAGTTATAATTTATGACGAGGATAGAGCACTTGTGCGCTTTTAGGTGATGAGTGCACGCAGATCTCGTGTTCTCTGAACCGAATCGTGAAAGTATGCCCCGATTGTCCAACACAAAGGCATTGGCAATCATTACCATTAATCTGATAGGCACCTGACGGTGCGCGTGGTTTGAGGTTACGGGTTTTGTGCCGTCTAAACTGTAGGCCCATTTTGTACAGTACGTAAAACGCAGTCATTGTGCCGGTCTTTTATAGCCAACTGCCAGCATTATCAAAAATAATTCCTCCGTATGGTATTTCTTCCCCCTCCCCTGTGTATGTTACAGTTTTATACCACGGAGGATATGATTTTATTGTCCCGAAACCGGTCGTGGATTGAATAAATCATTAGTGCAACTGAAGCGGATCTCTCTAAATTAATTAACCAAGCCTCTCAGTTGCAGATGTCCTACAAATCAGATCTTATGCAAATGTAATAAGAGTTCCTGATTCTGTATGCCGTGGTCTGTATTCATACAAAATTCAGTGCATCTGAACGGAACTCCCATTACGCTGTTCGTAACTTTGAATCGCAAAGTTATCTGTGTCCGCCAGTCCCGATAAATGATCGCGTGGATTTTCCTCCTCGCGTTGTTCATCCTGCATTTTTTATATTCTCCCGCTCAACACTTTCTGCCACAACTCACAAGGTGACCGTGTCTACTCATCGTCACCGATTTCGGCCAAATTTATAGTATATGTGAGGCTTGGCCAGAAATGAAAGTGACAAAAGTGCGAGCTCCAGAAGGACAAACGTTTAGAAAAATATCGTTTATGGCGCGGATTGGGCGAGACGTGACCATTGTTGTTAGCGTATTTTCCAGGCAGTGGTTGGCGCAGTGGAAAGAGTACCGAAATAGAGACCTGTTATCGAGGAAGCTGGAGTCGAATCCCCAACCGGATATTTTTTTTATTTTTATGTTACTTGCGCTGGAAATGAACCGAACGATACTGAATATGTTGCGTTTATTAATCTTTTAATAATAGTAACGTAAAGTGAAATTATTTTTACAAATACATTTCCAGGAAGGGATTGTAAGGCGTGTACGAGAAATTAGTTTGCAGCTGATGATTTCCATGTGCTAGGATAATATTCATCACAGACACAGGGGAAACAGTAACTTTCACGGTATCTTGCACATGTTAAAAACGCTGCATTTTTACAATTAGATGTTTGTTTTAAGGTTTCTACACAAAACCAAACTTCGTTTACATTTTTAAAACGTTCTTCGTCATCGCACAGGCTGACAGCAAACACCAAGCAATACTTAACTTCGCCAGATATTGGCGACGTGAGATGTACTTTGGTGTAGTCTTCTCGGGTTGTGATTGTATATGTTTCTTGACGACATAAGAGTAATTTTGAAAGTTTTTCTATCAAATTCTTTATCTGACTGTGAAACTGAACGTGCAGAGTTCCATTAGTGGAGCAAATTTTGGGAGATATGGGAGGGGGGGGGGGGGGGGGAGGACCACTTCCACGCTGCACGGTGGCCCACCTACACCGTGAAAAATCTCGCTGTATAACTGGATTTATATGTCCTCCCCAAGAACCAAAAACAAAAAAAACTTTTTGTCCTGTGGATAGGGCTTCATCGCATCAAATACTGATTGTCTCGCATGATGTGCAGCGTAAGGAACATAAAAAGTGAAAATAAAGAAGTTCCCGCAGAGAGACTCGATCCCACAACCATCAGATTACGGTCTTTCCTCCGCACCAACGGCTGAATGGCTTCAAATGGCTCTAAGCACTATGGGACTTAACTGATGAGGTCATCAGTCCCGTAGAACTTAGAACCACTTAAACCTAACTAACCTAAGGACATCACACACATCCATGCCCGAGGCAGGATTCGAACCTGCGACCGTAGCGGTCGCGCGGTTCCAGACTGTAGCGGCTAGAACCGCTCGGCCACACCGGCCGGCAACGGCTGAATGAAAATTGCACTAACGTAAATGGCTCTTGTGCAAAGAAGTGGGATACGGAAATACTAAGGAATTAAAAGACACACTACGAGCTCGTTGAGGCTGTAGATACTGCGATAATGAATAACACAGTAGGCAGTTCAGCTGAAGAAGAATGGACGTCTCTAAAACAGCAATCACAGAAGTTGGAACCATAAGTACAAGGAAGGTAAGTGCGCGGAAACCGTGGGTAACAGAAAAAATACTTCAGCTGATCGACGAAAAAAGGAAGTGCAGAAATGTTCAAAGAAATTCGGGAATACAGAGATGCAAGTCACTTAGGAATGAAATAGATAGGAAGTGCAAGGAAGCTTAGGACGGAAAGGCTGCATGAAAAATGTGGAGAAAACGAAATAGAAATTGTTGTCGGCAGGACTGACTCAGCATGCAGAAAAGTCAAAAGAACTTTCCGTGTAGTTAAAAGCAAGGCCGGTAACATTACGAGTGCAATGAGAATTCTATTGCTGAATGCAGAGGAGAGAGTGGATAGGTGAAAAGTTTGTATCCCGCCTGCAAGGCGGCGCGTGGGTCTGCTCCTGTAAACGGAAGGCTTGGCCGAATGTAGGAAGCGAGTAGGAGCAGGAAAAGGTGAAATGTTTCGGTACTGCGTGTGAATATAAATCACCTTTACTTTAGGAAGAATATGAACACATAACTTTGCACTGAGGAGAACGTAGGTGCGAAGCCGGATGTCTCAAAGCTCACAAAAGTTACACAGGCAAAATCTGTAGTGGCTCGCCCACTATGAAATAGAAACAATGTTGCTTGGTCGTCTGCTAGGAGTCAAATGGGGAGAATCTGGAGCGGTGCACGTAGAGCCGCACAGCGCCGGCTAGAGGGCGCTGTCGTCGGTGTAGTAGTGCGAACCTACGAACTTGCACCTACGCCGTGGCATCGTAGCTGTCAATACCACAGAAAAATTACATCGAAGGCCTCTGTGAGGGGATGGCCTGGTCTGATGACATGACAGAAGAAGAAACAGGCGTCGATAGGGAAGAGATAGGGGATTCGGCAATAGAGTAATAATTTAAAAGGGCTTTGAAAGACTTAAGATCAAGTAAGGCATAAGGGATAGATAACACTCCATCGGAATTTCTAAAATCACTCGGGGAAGTAGCAACTAACGACCAATCACATTGATGTGTAAAATGTGTGGGACTGGAGATGTACCATCAAATTTTCGGAAAAACATCATCCACACAATTCCAAAAGATTGGAAGGGCCAACAAGTATGAGGATTATCGTACAGTCAGCTTAATAGCTTATAGCTTATGCATCCAAGTTGGTGAGAATAATAATATAGTAAATAATGGAAAGGAAAGTCGAGGATGTGTTCGATGACTACCATTGGCTTTAGGTAGGTGGGGGCACCAGAGACGCATTTTTGACGTTGCGGTTGATAATGGAAGCAAGACTAAAGAAAGCTCAAGACACATTCATAGGATTTGTCGACCTGGAAAAAGCGTTCGACAGTGTAAAGTGGTGCAAGATGTTCAAAATCCTGAGGAAAATAGAGGTAAGCTGTAGGGAAAGGCGGGTAATCAATCTATAATCTAAAATAAATGGTACAATGTGCGTTCCCCTCAAACTCAGAAACAAGTCCCCGTGCGATCAAGGGAGTTTTATGGCGTGGTAGCCCTCTATCCCCCATCCACGAAGAAGGTTTTCACCCCAAGGGCGTGCTTTTGAAGATATAAAGGCTGGGAAGTTTCGCCCTCTAGGAATTTCTAGAACATACCAGAACATTCGAGAGTATTCGAGAACATTCCAGAACTTTCGAGAGTATTTGATAGCATTTCACAACATTCCAGAATGTTCCGGAATGTTCCACAATGATTCGGGATGTTCTGGAATGTTCGGGAATAGTCTGGAACATTCGAGAAGATTCCAGAATGAACATCCCGGAACATTTCAGATCGTTGTGGGACGTTGCAGGACACCCTCTAATGTTGTGGAATGTTCTGGAACATTGTGGCCCATTTCAAGACTTTTTGGTATGTTCTGGAATTCGCCACTGGTTGAGCTACCGTTTGGTAGGAGTATAAAAAGCAAGACCAGTCGTGGGTTTGAACATTAGTTTTTTATCAGTGCAATGAGCGAATAAAAACAAACAGTGAAGTGTGAGTAGTCAAAGTCATACGATGACCGAATATAAATCGAAAATAAAGCGTATAAAGTGTGCTTAGTGTGTTTTTAACAAACAGTTGATCTGATTTATATTTTAGACGATGCTCAAACGTAAAAGATGAGGAGATCTTACCAGTTCTGAAGCAAAACGGCGAAAACAAAAAGAACAGCGAAAAAATGAAACAGGCGAAGAACGCGAAACATGTTTTAAGTTTCCAACGAAAGACAATGATCACCGTGAGAAGCAGAGAAACAGAACAACGGAATGAACGGACTGAAGAATCAAGAACTGCGACACAGTCTTATAATAAAAAACTGCGAACTCAAGCCAGGATGAAAAATCACCCTAATAGGAGCGCTGACGAGGACAAGTAAACAGTACAGCCTAAAAATGAAGCATTCCGGTTCCATCAAACGAAAGAATATAATAAACACAAACACATACATCTGCCATTTTTGCAACGCGATAAAGTTCAGTAGAGAATCACCTTGATTCTGTTGCATGAATGGGAAAATTCGATTACCACAACTAGAAGTACCTGCGCAGGAAATTTTACAGTACATGACAGCAGAAACTCCAGAATCAGAACACTTTCTTCATAACATAAAAGTGTACAACGCCTGCTTCCAAATGACTTCTTTCTGTGTCACTTCGATCAACATTAACAGAGATTACCGATTATGTTTTTTTACATCCAAGGACAAATCTATCAAACACGTGATCATTATTATCACTATCCAACGAAGTCCCTAAATTTCCGCCAGTACATTTCATAGGAAATGGAGAAACATAAATTGATCAACGATGCACAGATATCAGTAGACTGAGATTAGAAGTCGTCAGAGATGTACATAGTAACTTACACGAATACTGTCAACTGATTCAAAATATTGAAAACAGCTTTAGATCGAATGATTTCTGATGACTGTGCAATATTTCTGGTTTTATAGCCATCATATTCGGCTACAGAAAGCTCTTGTTAGGGCAGTTGAGAAGGCAGCAGTGGCAATATGACGTAATGTGGTGTGAGATACCGATGAAAGATGGTTTGATCGGTACGGGTATCGTGAGAAAGAGAGCCTAAATTGTGGTCCTTCTCCGCCATAGACTTCTGCGTTCGGAACTTGCGCGCCACAATGATAATCTTCTGTTATTAATATCAGGAACACAAAACAGCGCATTTATTTGCATTTCCTATTAAATCGTCTCCCAATAGCTTCCTATCATTCCATCATTATTTCACAAGTATTAATAACCAGCATAATAATAAACAACTGCTAAACGCAAAGGCAGACGAAGCACTTCGATTATCTTCGGATCGCGCCTAACTAGGATGGCGGGCGAAGTGGTTCGGCTGTAAGATCAAAGCTTGTTGGGTAGCCTCGGAGGACAGACATTTTGTCTGTCGCGGGGACTTAACTGATCTAACTGATGAGGTCATCAGTCCCGTAGAACTTAGAACCACTTAAACCTAACTAACCTAAGGACATCACACACATCCATGCCCAAGGCAGGATTTGAACCTGCGACCGGAGCGGTCACGCGGTTCCAGACTGAAGCGCCTAGACCGCACGGCCACACCGGCCGGCAATGGGAATTATTTGTGACTCTCAAGATGGAATATAACTGTGCAGTTTCTCGTCTTATGCTAATAAAAAGCGAATGGCATCCCGTATGAACAACTGATTGAAGATTTAGTTATTGTATAGACTGACTGATCTGGTCCTGTAACAATAACCAAAACGACCTTGCTGTTCTCGTACTGCGAACGGCTGAAAGCAAGGGGGAAACTACAGCCGTAATTTTTCCCGAGGGTATGCAGCTTTACAACAACATCAGATCCTCACTAAGAATCTATTACAGCCATAAGATAACGGATCACAGCTTACGTGCCGTTTTCTACGCAGAGGACAACAACTACAGAGGACTGTAGGTTGGTAAACATTAATTAGCGCGGTGGAAGTAAATAGGTACCTCCTGTTTACTGCAATCTTAGTACAAATAAGATCAGTGACACCTCATCTGTGGTAACACAGAGGAGGTGTGAAGGAGAGAAATTTTTGAGGGAAAGGGTTTATCACACGCGCGTATGTATCACCCCCCCCCCCCTCTCTCTCTCTCCCTCTCTTTCTCAACTTGCAGTAACCGTACAGTTACAATTCGAGCCGAAAAAAGACCACATGGAGAGCACGAATGTCGATTTAATGCGTCTCAGATAAACGAAGCCGCCATCGTAATTGTGGACAGTGAAAACACAAGCCGTGACATAATTGTACAACGAGGAAGATTAGGACTACAACGCAGAGCAGAGCCACACCTTTTATATGGCGCGAAACATATCAAATCTGAAAAAGGCGTAGAAACAGACAAAAAGCCTCTTCCAAGGAGTTCTATGCTTACCGCTTAATGATAAGAGAAAATGAAACGTACAATCACATTCTCAACACTCGCCGTTTATTCCAACAATTCCTGATAGATATATATGCAAAAACAGAAGCGGAACGGATGCTTTACATAAGGCTGAATTAAAAGAAACTACACGCGGAAGAATACATTCACATTCGAGACGCAGTCATAAATGACGCAACCCTTACGACATTGGAACAATGGTAATATTATCATCATCATACACAGAGAGTCAGAGACACACTCACGAAAATACTCAAAATTTCATGACCTACGTAAGAGGATATGGAGGATCTGACATCTCCATAACATTCACCTGCAACTCGCCGTGACCAGAAGTCAAAGAACAACTAAGATACCGACAAACCCCATGTATCGACACGACATAATAGACCCAGTTTTCCGACCAAAAGAAAAAGATTTCTTGAAGTCACCACAAAATCAAAATACCGCATCTTTGAAATCTGTAAGTGCTGGATGTGCACAATCGAATGGCAAAAACGAGGATTGCCTCACACACACAAACCCGTATGCCTACACAACAGAATTCATCTCACGGATATCGACCAAATCATCCAAGCTGAATTCCCCAATCCACAGAAAGATCCGGAGCTGTACGACACAGTAGCGAAAAATTTGATTCATGGACCTTGCCGGCCATTAAACCCCAACTCGCTATGTATGAGTGATGGAAAATGTACAAAAAAATACCAAAATACCTAAACTACTTCCACGACACACAAGGTGGTGTGGATGGCTACCCCAAATACAGAAGACGATCACCAAAAAACGGTGTCTTCACAGCAAAAATACGAATACGAGGCAGCAACGAGTTGGAAATAGATAATCGAATGGTAGTACCATACAACACACTACTTTCCAGAATGTTTCAAGCACACACAAACGTACATTGAATACTGCAATGCCATGAAATCCATCAAAAATGTCTGTATGTGAACAAAGGCAGTGGCATGTTAGTATTTCAAATAGCCAAAGACAGCGTACAACAAAACCGAAACTACAAGATCCTAATGTATCAAGTGGGAAGATACATTAATAGCAGCGATGCAGCGTGGAGGATTTTCGGTTTTCCTATACACTAACACGAACAAACTATGCCTCTAGCTGTATATTTGGAGAATGGACAAAGAGTTTACTTCACAAAAGATACTGCCAGATAAATCGCAAGCGAACCACCTCAGAACACAACATTAACAGCTTTTTACCAACTGTGCCAAACGGATCCACTAGCGAAGACATTACTATATGTCGACGTCCCTATCTATATTTGGAACACAACAACAAAAATGCTTCAATGACGAAAACAAGGAATTCCAGTAGAAGACTGACCATTCACGAACTATGAAAACTGGCGCACTAGGCCGACTATACGACGTACACCCGAACAACGCCGAATGTTTCTATCTCCGGATGTTGCTACACAAAATACTGGGACCAATTAGTTTCACTGTTGACGGTTACCTAAGCCAGACGTACAGAGAAGAATGTCAACGCTTAGTACTATTTGAAAATGACCACCACTAGGAATTAACACTACAAGAAGCCTCACTCACATCCTCAGAGACCTATTCGCCATCATTCTAACAGCATGTAACCCATCGAATCCAAAACATCTATGGGGATCCTTCAAAGAGAGTATGAGTGATAACATACTGTTCCAAATCAGACAAGCTCATCCTGAACTGACTATCGAATTAAACGACGATATCTTCAATGAAACACTCATTCGCCTAGAAGATAAATGTTTAGCGGTAAACAACCAGACCTCAGTATAACTTGGGATGTAAGCACCACGAAAAGATGTTATCAGTGTGCTAAACTTCGAAATTACAAATGAAAAAAGCAACAACATCAACGAACTACTTCTATACCTTGATCACAACAAAACACTACTCAGTGGCAATCAAAAGGAAATTTACAACATTACCATGGACGGGGTCGATAAAAACACAGGCCGAATTATTTACTGGGATGCACCAGGTGGCACCGGGGAAACGTTACTAATATATCTGATGCAGACGGAAATACGTGCTGAACAACACATCGCACTTGCACTGACATCATCTGGCATTGCAGCCACACTTACGGAAGGAGGACCAACTGCCCACTCCGCTATACAACTACCGCTGAATATAGCAGAAGAACAATCCTCGGTATGTAAAATCTCAAGAGCATCTGGACGGTGTGAACTTCTAAAGCAAACTAAAATTGTCTTCCGGGACGAATGCACAATAGGACATAAGCAAACACTCGAAGCCATGGACAGAACACTACAAGATCTGCGAGGAAACTCTAAAGTAACGGGAGAGGCTCTGCTCATACTTTCAGAAGATTTGCGACAAACACTTCCAATTATTTCCAGATCAACACCAGCAGACGAGATCAGTGCATGCTTTAAAAAAACTCACGTGTCTGGCCACACATACAGATACTCCGACTAACAAAAAATATGAGAGCTGAACTATCAAAAGACGAAACAAACGCACATTTTGCTTAACAACGTTTACAAATAGCCGAAGGCATATGTCCTACTGAACAGACGATTGGCCTCATTAAACTCAACATTGATTTCTGCGACACAACCACTGCTGAAAGCGAACTCACTGATCATATTTATCCAAACATTGTTCACAACTATACCAATCCGGACTGGCTGTTTGAAAGGGCAATTTTGGCGACTAAAAACAATGTCGTCGATGATATCAACTTCAATATTCAGAAAAAAAGTTCCCGGTGAAGAGAGAATATACAAATACGCCGATAAGATGTTAAATGTTGAAGAAAGTGTTGACTCCCTTACAGAATTTCTAAACTCTTTGCAATTACCAGGAGTGCCATTAAACTACCTTCGACTTGAAATTGGATCTCTGATCAGAAATCTCAACTCATGAAAACTATGTAATGGGACAAGGATATTCGTCAAACAGCTATTGAATAACACCACCGAAGCCGAACTTATTACTGGGAACTACAAGGGACACACACTGTTTATTCCCAGAATACCACTGATCTCTGATGAACTGACATTCCAGTTAAAGAGACTGCAACTTCCAATCAAATTAGCCTACAGTTTTACAATTAACGAAGCGCAATACAGGCTTTAAAACTTTGCGGCATCAACCTCAAAGACTCCTGCTCATCTCACAGTCAACTATACTTAGCTTACTCTCGAGCAGGAAATTCGAAAAATTTGTACATATATACCCTGGACAGCAAAATGCAAAAATGTTGTTTATAAACAAGTATTGTAAGTAGTTAGTATGCGCTTTCAATAAAAAAATATTTACCTCTTATAGTTTAAAGTTTATCCTTTTATTCCAACCGCCATACAATTTCATATCAACTCCCTGAGCGAAGCAGGGTATCCCAGCTAGTACATAACATATACAAGAACCCAGAGGGAACAATAAGAGAGGTAGGGCAAGAACGAAGTGCTCGAATTAAAAAGAGTGTAAGACAGGGATGTGGTCTTTCACCCCTACTGTTCAATCTATTCAACGAAAAAGCAAGAAACTAAAAGAAAGGTTCAAGAGTGGGATTAAAATCCAACGTGAAACAATATCAATGACAACATTCGCTAATGAAATTGCTATCCTCAGTAAGAGTGAAGAAGAATTACAGGATGTGGCGAATGAAATGAACAATATAATGAGTACAGGATATGGATTGATATTACATCGAAGAAAACACGAAAGTAATGAAAAGATTTAAAAATGAGAACAGCAAGAAACTTAACATCAGGTCTGGCGACTACGAAGTAGATCAAGTTAAGAAATTCTGATACCTATGGAGTGAAATGACCTATGAAGAGAGGAAGAAATTTCTGAGAATGCATGTTTGGTGCAGAGTGTTGTACGGCAGTGAAACGTAGACTGTGAGAAAACCAGAAGAGAACTGAAGCATTTGAGATGTTGCGTTGCAGAATAATGTTGAAAATTTGGTGGACTGAAAAGGTAAGGAATGAGAAGGTTCTCCGCAGAATCGGTGAGGAAAGGAATATACGGAAAACACTGACAAGAAGAAGGAATAGGATGCTAGAACATCTGTTTAACTTCTTTGGTACTAGTGGGAGCTGTGAAGGATAAAAAGAAAAGACTATGCTTTTTTCAATAGTGATTCACCATGTAGTACTGACTGCTTGTCTGGTATAAAATGTTTTTCGCAGATGATTATATATTCTATATTAAGGCAGTCACTCTCAGTCCTTTGTCGATGCTGAAACTTTCTGAAACGGAATCGCAAAGACCAAAAAACATATTATTTTTTATATTTTTTCTTTGCTGTATACAAGGTCCATCTATGTGCAACAAAAGCTATTAATTCCAAAAAGTAACTATTTCGTTTTATTGTTTGTGGTGTCATCCATAAATATTATAAAACTGGATGTACAAATGTTCCACAATCCTAAACCACTGGAACCATTTCAACCAAACTAGGAACACATATCACTTACTCTCTGGAAAGAACCGCTTTGTGGTGAGAACAATCTACCTATCAAAGGGGTGGGAGTGAAAAAGCTTTGTAGCACACGACGCGAGAATACCCATATTTTAGTTATCCTATACTTGAGAATAAACGCACTTTGAGACTTGCAACCAACTTTATACACATAATTTAAAATCTTTACAAAACTTTTTCTCGGTGACATCCTGCAGAAAATGATGAAAGGAAAAAAGTTATCGCTTACTATATTTTCTTTAGTCATGCAGTAAAACTTCCGCATGAAGCATGATTTTTTAATTCATTGTTTCTTTACTATTAACTCTGTTCACATCACATCTCGTAGACAGTAGCCACAAACACCACTGAATGTACCAGAAATGGTGTGCCAGAGTAATGTAATTTAATTATATATATATATATATATATATATATATGGTAATTAATGAAAGTAATAAAAAATAATCTAGTAATAATTATTATTTGAATATTAATAGTAGTAATTCTTTCTTTGTCAGAGAAGCTAGATGTACGAATTATCAATTAATTATATATTGTCTTTGAAATTAGTTCTGTAATGTGAATGAGAGTTAACTCCCTAATCACTTTGACCCGAAACTGTGAATATGCTTTGATAGATTTTAGTAAAGTGACGTCAAAACAAAAGAGAAATAACTCTAATAATACTATGCCTACTATTCTGTTAGGTAATTATGCACTCTGTCTCTCAATGATTAATAACGCAACATTACTATTAGCCCGACGCTGATCAGCAGACTAGCTCTGTACTCAGGGTGGTTACGGGATCATAAATAATTAATTATCTCTCTCTTGAATTATCACAGATATTCCTCAATATTTACCAAAAGTATAGTTAAAATTCATGTGTTTATAGCACCTGATAATATTTCGTAGGTCAGTTCAATGTGAAGTAATAAAACCCATAACTCGAGATCGTGGTTTCGTCTCGAATACCAATATGAGATAACAAGCATAACCTTTTGCAGATGAAATCTTATACTAGAACTAGATTCCTGTGACCACGCCTATCTGCCTGGGATGTTATCTCGCAACCTTGAGAAAATCTGAAAGTGAAATATATTGAATTATTCGTAGCCGCCGCGTATCTCGTGGAATCTGAAAGAACAAAACCGGTGGCACGTTTCGAAGATGAGCTGAAAGAAAATTACTAATTATTTTCTAGTATGGCGCCTAACAACGGTCAGTGTTCCGTTAAGGCCATGTCTACTCAGGACAAGCAAGGCTTAGGCTTACAAATAATTATGTGCCATGCACAAGTTTGAAGTCATGAACAACTATATTTTAATTTCGTTTACAACTTACATATACTGTTACATCAAGATGAACCTCAGACAATCGTTCTTTCCCCTTCAAAGAACAGAACTCAACCGGAATAGAAAGTTCAGACACAGAATCTCGAATCCCCATGGAATATTCATCAAGGCATACATTGCAACATAATTCATTTGTTTACTCTTTGGAATACATCGCCAGGTATTCATACAATAATTATCAATACATGGCATTTACAAACTTCAAAGTCGTGACTACCCCAGGAGACACAGCACAGGGGAAATGGACAGAGGAAGGTAAGAGGAGGGCATGGATAAAGAGAGGGGAGAGGAGGAGATAGAGAGAGGGGGAACGATGAAAGACAGGAGGAGACTGACAAAGAGAGGGAGGAAAGAGGAGGAGGAGATGGACAGAGAGGCAAGAAGCCTATGGACAGAGGGGGGAGGAGCAGATGGACAGAGAGATGGGGAAAGAAGAAATGGGCAGGGGGTGGGGCAGGAGACGATAGACTGAGAATGGGAAGGATGGAGGAGGTGGACAGAGAGAGAGAGCTGGAGAAGATGAATAGTGAACAGAGAGAGGATGAAGGATAATATGGACAGAAAAAGGGCTAAGGAGGAGATACAGTAACAGATGACTGGAGTACCCAGTTAACGCCAGGTACTCAGTTAGTGTTAAGATAATCCTCTCCACTTTCTCTTTTTTCTATCTGGAGAGCCAGTTCGACTTCTTAAATTGATCCATTGTTTGAAGTCGTCTCCTGTCTTGCGAAACTTCGCACCTTCTTGTTTAGTCGCTATTCACTTCCAACAATGATTTAGCAAACGCATTTCGCCAGCCTTCTGCCATCTTCAAGTGACCAAAGCTCTTTTCTGCATTATATTGCTTAGTAAACACTCCTTCAGAATGTGATTCTTATGTTAAAAAAAATTAAATTCGTTTATTTAATCCAATAATTTGTACGACCGAATACTAGAAGATGAATTATAAATTACACATTTTTTAGTTTGCGTTATTGTGTTCAGTGTGCCAGAAATCAGTAGCACTTTTTCACAGCATGAAGGTAATGGGTGTTTACAAAACGTACAAACTATGGGATGAGAGTAGAACACTCCGATCTATATGAACCACACCCCACTGGCTACTTGTAGCAGCTTAACCATACACAAGAGAGCTATTGTTGGAGGTATACTGCATAAGATAGGTCTCACAGTTTTTCTATAAAACTGCATCAAATACATCTCACAGTTTCTCTGCGAGACTCTCCAAGCGTTTGCTAAAGATGTTCCTCTCTCTGAACAACATAACTGCCGTAACTCTGATGATTGTTGAAAAATATGGAACTACTTTTCAGTAAAGAGTACACAAATTTTATTCCAAGGGACGACTTTTTATTGCGTGCTGCACTTCTTGACGCAGGGTATTAACCTCACCTACGAGGTATTACACATGTCACTCATCTAAGTCGGTACTGGACACTAGGGATAATACTTACGCGTTCAGTATCTACGTTTAAGATAACTTTTAACTTAAAAATTTGAAAAGATTAATATAGTTTCACAATACGGACGAAACTTGACTCTTTTTAAGGCAAGGAACCACTTTCTCGATGACTAATTATGTAATACACTCTCTGAACAGAACAGATTTCTAACGAGGCGACCAACTTTACCCTGCGCACCCCACTCGGCTCTCTTACAAAATTTTCACAGCCACACTGTTGTCTAAATTTTAAGGACGAAAGTAATTATCGCACGATATGCGACTGGCAAGTAACATAACTCGATAAAACTTGCACCATACAAAGAGACACGTGCTGTAATATACACTGCGGAGCAGAATTAATGGAACAATTTTCGAAACACTGTAATTTCTCCTATAGCGACGCATGTTTGAAATTTGGCTCAAACGTTGCTGTAACCTTCCCCTGTAACAGAACAAAAGCGTGGCGTCCTGTTAAGTCACTCTAGGGCTCGACGACGCTTCAGACAACAGGGTGTCGGCACAAGCGAAGAGTGGCCACAGCTCAGTTGAAGTGCAGTGTAAGCTGTGTTAATGAGATCGCATTGGCACCAAATTTCATCACAATTCCGCCCAGGGCCACCTTCGATGTGGCACACGAAGGGAAGGTCGTCACAGCCCCTCTTGCCCGCATATAAGCGTTAAGTCCCATAGTGCTTAGAGCCATTTGAGCCATTTGGGATGTAGGTCAGAACGGCAATACCTAGCGTTGAAGTCAGGCGGTTTCCTTATGACTGGCCAACGAAAAATATTCCAGGCACAGCACCGCTCAGAATCGATAGGAAGAGGCCTCAGGAGGTGATATAGAGCGTCAAAGAAGCTATCCCTTCTATTGAGGCATTCATTTAAACATATTTTGCAGTTGATAACGACATTTTGCAATGCGATGTGCAACAGAACGACGTTTTTGACATCCTTTAGCGCTGCTGGCATCCCCGACGATTCAACCCTTCTCTTAGGACACCATAAGGTTTCAACCCCATTGAACAAGACTCCAATTTTTGCTATGCTATACTGAACGAAACCTCTCGGGACCATTCAAAGTTATTCGACGAAATTTAACCATGATACGAAGCAGCAAATTGTGCTAATGCTTTTTCAGTGAGCTAGTTTCACGCCCTCCTGTGGTGCGATCATGGAAGGATGCGACGATATTAACACATGCATGAGTAAATTGGCAAAGGGTCCCTCTAAGACCCCAAGTTCGGCAAAATCCTCTGTGGCTTCCAACCTCATTTATTGAGAATTGTAAACATATGCCTTTATAGAGAAAATCTGCGATATTCCTCTAGGTGCCTGCACGTGGGCAACCACTCGACGAACCTCTGAAGCCAATTGCGTGCCTGCAGGAGAGTAGGACAACAATGGAGGTTTTCCCTGTAAAGGCACTTTTCTACAATTCTCAATAAATGGCCAGATGTCAATTTCCCATCCCTCAGTGATCACTTCATAGGAGGGCGTGAAATATGAGCACTGAAGAAGCGTAGTCACCCTATGCTACTTCGGATCACGTTCAAGTTTCATCGAATGGTTTTGATGCGGTTCCTACAGGTTCCACTCTGTACACCAGAACAAAAAGTGCTCTTGCACTCCAGAGGGCCAGGATCACATTCGATGTGGTTACAGCCCCTTGATGTCCGTCGAGAAGGGTTGAATCACCCAGAAGATGTCAACAGTGAAAAAGGCTGTCGAGAATGTCGTCCTTTGGCTCATCGTACTGTGAACCGTCGTTTTCGACCGCAAAATGTGTGGGAATCAGCTTCCCAAGGAATGGGGTAGTTTTACTGACACCCTTTATGCCATCCCCCGAGCGGCGGTGTGTGTGAAATATTTTCATTGGCCAGTCATAAGAAAACCGCGTCGCGGCTCTCACCTCCATCTCACAGGCGTCAAACTAAGAGGTGAAATGTGAGTAAGAGGCGCTGTGACGACCTTCCCATTGCATGCCACATCCATGGTGGCAAGATGGTGCCAATATGACATCATTAATCCATTTTATACGTCACACGAACTTCTGAGAAGTGACCTTTCTTTGCACATATCGACAGCTTTAAAAGTCGTCGAGCCTGAGGCTGACGTCAGTTGTGGGGCAATGGGATATGAGGACAAATAATTTATTCAAAATGGCGCATGTGTTTTCCCCACACCTCTGAGACATCACACCCCCACCACCCTCTGTAAATGGAGGGAAATTTTGGAGAGAAACAGGCCAATTGGGCTACATCCGTTCACTTAACTCCCCCCCCCCCCCCCCCACTCCTACGACGTGAGAAACTCGCAATATCTCCTATGCTGACATCATTGGAAATGGCGGGAAACGGTCAGTCTCTGTCCGGCTGTCAGAGAGGAAGGTTAGGTTAGTGTACTTTCTTTATATTTGGTGGAAAACTGAAGTGAAGATCGCTCCTAATTACACGTCCATATACATATATATAGTGCTAAACAGCGAGGGCCAAAAATGGGAATATGGCTCAAAATTGATGATCTCATACAATTGGTATTAGCTGCCTGAGGAAAAACAAATCACAATGCCACTCGAAACTAGTAGCAGGCGGACTCAGAATTAGTAGTAACTCTGCATAGGATACTCGCTTCACCTACACGAGGAAATAAATGTCTCTGACCCACTTGTGAATTTGCAGGCAAAAAGACTTTGTCTAAAACGATAACTGAAACAACCTCCTAAGCTGGTATATGCATAGAAGTTATGGAGTGCTAAAAAGCAAGAGTTGGAGTGCTGTTAAAAAATGTGGTGTTCATCATTTTTCTGAAATACTGAGTGGGCTTAGTTTATATTTGCTGCTAGAGTCCTCACTTTTCAAAATACAGTTCTACAATGGGAAACTCAAACTGGTGTCCAAGCACAAATGGGAAAATTAGAACAATTACGTATGTGAAGTCATGTTATGTTTCGAAAGCTACAGCACCCGACTTTCTGACGTCATGGACTTTCCTTAGATGCCTTGTTCTGCCCCTGCCTTGTTCTAACCAGTCTGTAGAGACTCCTATGCCTCCCACAAAGGATGTCTTGTCACTTCCTGACGTCATGGAACTTCCTGTGAATGGAGCATCCTAATTGTTTATTGCTGAATTTACACGCCAAAATGCTGCTGTTGGTGTGGGAGCACCGTCCTCCACTTTCTAGAGATGGGCAAATTGGGAGAATTTCAGCGGAAAAGTATTTTTGTACAGACCAAAAAAGTAAACATACAGCGGTCATATTGCACTGACAATTAAACCCTGCATGCTACATCACCACAAACGATTGTACCATCGTGCCACATCGCTACATCGCTGTAGTAAACACAATTAATATCCTGCACCATACAAAATCATCATGCCAGCGTCCTGCATATAGCTATCGATCTCCTGGGATCTTACATTTAGTGCTAAGACACACAGATCTCAAAAGGAGAAGCACATGCGTCATATATAGTCACAGTGCTAGATATCGTTCGTCGCCACTGATTTCGCTTAATGTCCTTCTGCAGCTGATAGCAGTGATCCCCCTTCAATTTAAATATAATATTTTACAGCTGCTGCATCTGCGTGGTGTCTGTTCTTTCGAAGGAACAGACACTGTGCATTCAAGTAATTGATAAGCCTGGCTGTCATTCGATCCAATTTCTTCAGTGCGAATGCAGAAATACGTCCGACCACTTGTGGGAATCTCTATGTAGTGAACAGGGTATAATGGACAGCGGCTAGGCACAGGTGGCCCTCGATGAGAGTGTGGATGAGCCCTGAGGCGTATCGAGGTAGTCCGTGCAGTTGGGATAACACTGTGACCCGGATGGTCCAATGTCCTGTTCTTTCGAACGAACAGACTCTGTGTATTCAAATAAATTTTTTTTTTTTTTGTTATTTGAATGCACAGTACCCCAGAGATGCAATGGAATGAGATGCATGTATCTCCAAATATCTTTCAGGGTTATTTAAGTACAGTGTTGCTATGTGTGGCACTCCCTCGCATAATTAAACAATGTTACATTAAAACTAGAGTCTTCCATGTCATATATACTCCATTCCAATTTTGAAATTTAATTTGCCTGCAAAAAAAAAGAAGGTGCCCAGTAATGCTACAGTATATTGTAATGAGTTGTGCAAACGTAGGCCCCAGTTGACTTTCAGGGCTATTTACTGATTTTTAAAATGTACTTCCATATGACTAGCATTTAGACAGAATCAAATTCAAACAGTCCATTTCTGTAGTTTTAAATGAGAGCTTAAAAACCAGATTCTTTTTAATGTAGGTATCTTCCTATCACATTCCTACACGCCACATTTGTCACCAGAAAGATACATCTACATCTACATGGATACTCTGCGACTCACATTTAAGTGCCTGGCAGAGGGTTCATCGAACCACCTTCACAATTCTCTATTATTCCAATCTCGTATAGCGTGCGGGAAGAATGAACACCTATATCTTTCTGTACGAGCTCTGATATCCCTTTTTTTATCTTGGTGATCGTTCCTCCCTATGTAAGTCGGTGTCAACAAAATATTTTCGCATTCGGAGGAGAAAGTTCGTGATAGGAATTTCGTGAGAAGATTCCGTCGCAACGAAAAACACCTTTCTTTTAATGATGTCCATCCCAAATCCTGTATCATTTATGTGACACTCTCTCCCATATTTCGCGATATTACAAAACGTGCTGCCTTTCTTTGAACTTTTTCGATGTACTCAGTCAGTCCTATCTGGTAAGGATCCCACACTGCTCAACAGTATTCTAAAAGTGGACGGACAAGCGTAGTGCAGGCAGTCTCCTTAGTAGGTCTGTTACATTTTCTAAGTGTCCTGCCAATAAAACGCAGTCTTTGGTTAGCCTTCCCCACAACAGTTTCTGTGTGTTCCTTCCAATTTAAATTGTTCGTAATTGTAATACCTAGGTATTTAGTTGAATTTACCGCTTTTAGATTAGACTGATTTATCGTGTAACCGAAGTTTAACGCGTTCCTTTTAGCACTCATGTGGATGACCTCACACTTTTCGTTATTGAAGGTCAACTGCCGCTTTCCGCACCATTCAGATATTTCTTCTAAATCGTTTTGCAGTTTGTTTTGATCTTCTGATGACTTTATTAGTCGATAAACGACAGCATCATCTGCAAACAACCGAAGACTGCTGCTCAGATTGTCTCCCAAATCGCTTATATAGATAAGGAACAGCAAAGGGCCTATAACACTAACTTGGGGAACGCCAGAAATCACTTCTGTTTTACTCGATGACTTTCCGTCAATTACAACGAACTGTGACCTCTCTGATAGGTAATCATAGATCCAGTCACATAACTGAGACGATATTCCATAAGCACGCAATTTCACTACGATCCGCTTGTGTGGTACAGAAATAAGGAACTGATCTGAAATCCCTTGTCAATAGCATTCAGCACTTCATGTGAATAAAGAGCTAGTTGTGTTTCACAAGAACGATGTTTTTTAAACCCATGTTGACTGTGTGTCAATAGACCATTTTTTTCGAGGTAATTCATTATGTTCGAACACAATATATGTCCTAAAATCCTGCTGCATATCGACGTTAGCGATACGGGCCTGTAATTTAGTGGATTACTCCTACTACCTTTCTTGAATATTGATGTGACTTGTGCAACTTTCCAGTCTTCCATATGTTGGGTTCGAATTCATTTGCTGGAACCTTAAGGAAAGCAGCCCAAGCACTAGGAACTGATAAGTCGGTGAGCTAAAGTAGAAGAATATGTCAGGTTCAAAATGAAGTGACTGTCTAGGAGGTGAGTAACCGCAAATCCCGTCGGCATGTCACCTAGAGACTAGCGCTACAATCCATATCGAAATGTAAGAGATAGTAAGATGACTGATGTTGCTCGAGGAAACGTTGACATTGGTTTGTTTCGGCTTGTACTTGTTTAAATGAAACAACAAGTTTACTGCTACCAGTCACCGTTCTATTTATTCCCACGACGCGTTTCAAAGGGTTAAACCTCCATCATCGAGTGGATTTACATTAGTTAGTATGACATTTGTGTGTGTGTGTGTGTTGTGTTATGATTTTTTGGAGGAACTTGTGGCACTGCCTCCAATGGTCACAGGTTCCTTTCGCTGTCGTAACACAGCGCATGTATACTGTCACATTTGTAAACAAATTTATTTGTTAATTGGCTCTTGAAGTACGATAATTCGATAAGCTTGTAAGTTCTGGGTGTGCTTCTAAATAAATAATTACCACTACGCATATGTCTGCTACCCATATGGATATACTCTGCTCTAGACCAAATACGGTATCACGATTGGTTCATTGTCAAACAGTACTTAGTAGTAAAAAGTGAGCAATGCTATAATTAAGTCCCGAATCTCCCCCACTCTTGCAGTAGCTCCGAATTACCCGCGGAGGTGTGTGGTTCTCGCATCAAGGTAAATGATTCAATGCATAGAGCATTGGAAACTCTGTGATACTGCTGTATTCGTATTAAGAAGGTACGTTTCATTTGAAAAGGAGGGGATGTGTTTATTATGAAACATTATGCTGTCAGTGAAGACTCTGACACTATTTCACTGTTGTATATCAAGCGTAGTAATCACAGAAATAATATAAGGTCTATGACATACTGTTGTGCATGGTTTTCACGATACATTAGCAACGTGAAAACTTGTGTTTGCTCAATCACCAATAATACAAGGCTGTGACAGGAATTTGTGAAGAGGTGGTCAGCAGACAGTTGTTTTGCTATTGTTGACAAGGCAGGCATGTTTCAGTTTGCCGAAAGCATTTCTCCTCAGCGCTCTGGAATGTCTTTGAAGCCAGAAGATATTCTAGACAGGAATTTTGTTTACAAAGAACTGCTTGCTTTCGACAGCTATTACACTACTGGCCATTAAAACTGCTACACCACGAAGATGACGTGCTACAGACGCGAAATTTAACCGACAGGAAGATGATGCTGTGACATGCGAATGATTGGCTTTTCAGAGCATTCACACAAGGTTCGCGCCGGTGGCTACACCTACAACGTGCTGACATGAGGAAAGTTTCCAACCGATTTCTCATACACAAATAGCAGTTGACTGGCGTTGCCTGGTGAAAAGTTGTTGCGATGCCTCGTGTAAGGAGGAGAAATGCGTACCATCACGTTTCCGACTTTGATAAAGTTCGGATTGTAACCTATCGCGATGGCGGTTTATCGTATCGCAACATTGCTGCTCGCCTTGGTCGAGATCCAGTGACTGTTAGCAGAATATGGAATCGGTTGTTCAGGAGGGTAATACGGCACGCCGTACTGCATCCCAACGGCCTCGTATCACTAGCAGTCGAGATGACAGGCATCTTATCCGCATGGCTGTAACGGATCGGGCAGCCACGTCTAGATTCCTCAGTCAATAGATGGGGACGTTTGCGTGACAACAACCATCTGCACGGACAGTTCGACGACGTTTGCAGCAGCATGGACTATCAGCTCGTAGACCATGGCTGCGGTTACCCTTGACGTTGCGTCACAGACAGGAGCGCCTGCGATGGTGTACTCAACGACGAACCGGGGTGCACGAATGGCAAAACGTCATTTTTTCGGATGAATCCAGGTTCTGTTTACAGCATCATGACGGTCGCATCCGTGTTTGGCGACATCGCAGTGAACACACATTGGAAGCGTGTATTCGTCATCGCCATACTGGCGCATCACCCGGCGTGATGGTATGGGGTGCCATTGGTTACACGTCTCGGTCACCTCTTGTTTGACGGCACTTTGAACAGTTTACGTTACATTTCAGATGTGTTACGACCCGTGGCTCTACCCTTCATTCGATCCCTGCGAAACCCTACATTTCAGCAGGATAATGCACGACCGCATGTTGCAAGTCCTGTACGGGCCTTTCTGGACACAGAAAATAATGGACTGCTGCCTTGGCCAGCACATTCTCCAGATCTCTCACCAATGGAAAACGTGTGGTCAATGGTGGTCGAGCAACTGGCTCGTCACAATACGCCAGTCACTGCTCTTGATGAACTGTGGTATCGTGTTGAAGCTGCATGGGTAGCGGTACCTGTACACGCCATCCAAGATCTGTTTGACTCAATGCCCAGGCGTATCAAGGCCGTTATTATGGCCAGAGTTGGTTGTTCTGGGTACTGATTTCTCAGGATCTATGCACCCAAATTGCGTGAAAATGTAATCACATGTCAGTTCTAGTATAATATATTTGTCCAATGAATACCCGTTTATCATCTGAATTTCTTCTTGGTGTAGCAATTTTAATGGCCAATAGTGTACCTGTCTCTCTCTGCAGATAAAGCTTCTAACTTTAACAACAGAATTCTCTGGAAAGAAACGTATTATTGGAGGCTTCTGTTGAAAGTTTTGGCACTGGGGAGCATAGAGGGCTGTATCTCAGAAAGGAGTTGGTCTGTAAAAATGATTGATAGAGTCCGTTATTTATTAATGGAGAGGACCGTTGGCTCCATAGCACACACACACAAACAAACAAACAAACAAACACACACACACACACACACACACACACACACACACACACACACACACACACACACATGTACACACACACACCCAGGCATTGACACGCACACCCAGGCATTGCTGAAGTATGCTATTGTTCTAGGTTGGCGACAGCTGATGTTTGCACTCACCCATCTACACAAGTGAGGCTGAGTGCATATTGTGTTTGAATCCTGCAGAATGGACCATGTCACTCATGCTAAATCATGACAGGACTTTGCATGCCGTCTCACCAGGAAGTCGAGGGCACGCTCACTGGCCGTCACCATGGTCTCGGGCTGGGCAGCTCTGCATGCGTTCTCTGTGCAATCTTTGCGCTTGATCTGTAACCACGATTACGAAGAATTTTTGAGTGAACCCCATCGTCAAATTCAAGTGGACTAAGTTATACAGCAATGCAGCGTTCCAGTCAATTTTTTCGAAAGCGGGATTGTGCATATCTCTCACGTGATACTAAATCCAACGAGCGACAAACCATAAAAGTTTCACGCGGGACTAAATATTAAGGCATCAGCAGTGAAAAGCGTCAAAGAGTAGCTTTCACCAATCTAACACAGCAGATGAAAGGATGCAGAGAAATAGTTCTGGAAAACCTTAACACGGAATAGCACTCGTTTAATGCCAAAAACTAAGTCTCTCCACCGGGAATAAGCACAGGCAGCCATATTTCCGTATGAAGGAGGAATAGAGGTATCAGCAGCGAGAAGCAACAAAGAGTAGCTTTGACCAGCCTAATGTTTTTCCTACATGGGCCTGACTTTATTTAGCCGAGGACCACTTTCAGACAGTGCCGGTATATCCAGAATGTTTGAAAGCATACCGCAGTTCACCGTTGAGTTCCTCACCCATGGCAAACAGTCAGGTACTTCGCTGTTGCTACAGGGGAGTCAGTCTTTCCGAGAAATACGTTTAACGGCTTACAGGGAGTCTCTTGTTTGAATGTGAGGTGTACTGCCGTCCTACAGATTTTCCGTCTTTATTTAGTTGAGACAACATCGGATGTGACGTGTTGTTGGCATCGAGATGGTGACCTACCGGTGGAAGAGTCGTTTAATGGTTCTCTAGACATAAGAAACACCTATGATCATGAGCCTTAAAGCTTTAATTGACTTTTTAAAGTACAATTTTTATCTGGAATCTGTTATATCATTGACATCGGCATTCGTTAAAAAAAATACGAGTGGAACTACCAGTTCCTCTATTTTCGAATTTTCACTTAAAAATATTCAATGATAAGTTTTTAGTTACTCATTGGTTTGTAGCACGTCCCAGACTGAAGTTTTGGCTCTCTAAATATATAAAATTTCCACCATTTATCTTATGAAATACAGCGAGCAGGAGATCGTTATCATACTGCTATGCCGTTGTAGTCGAGAACATTCGCGTAAATGGTATGATACTTCGGCAACCATTTGAAAATACATGAAATTCTAGAAAGTTTCATTTGCTACTCGTCAGCATAAAAGTGTCGCAAGTAACACCTTTTTTGGCGTATAAAATCGGACATTGCAGCTGATATCTGTTACGAGATCGGTAAATTAATTCGCAATTGACAAAGATTTCTCATCGACAGAGCTCAGAAAGTAAATATTCTTGCAATCCGAGAGTCTGGAGATGGTCTCAGCTCGTTGCATAAACCATGGCAGCAAACAGACCCAGCCGAAAACATTACTGTTAGTGGACGCCTTTGTGCTGGAGGAACCAGTCTAGCCCTTGTAAATCCGTTTGGAAAACGGCCGCTGTCTGCAGAGGAGAGGGTGCCCGTTCACGCATAGGGCCAGTGGGGTGTGTGGCGGGGAGGGGGAGTATATCTAGCACTGCAAGTATATATGCCGCATGTGCTTCTTTTTTTGTTTTTGCACTAAATGTAACAGTGCCGGGTAATTATTAACTATATGCAGGACATTGACACGTTGATTTTGTATGGAGCAGGAAATGAACTTGTTTACTACAGCGACGTAGTGATATGGCACAGTGGTACAATAGTTTGTGGTGATATAGCATGGCTGGAGATCGGTTTGACGTTGAAAAATTCAAGCTTTCCTCGACAGTAGCAGAGCAGTGTAACTGACAAAGCGTCTCTGCCAAAAGTTTGCGTATTTCACGATCTGTAGGCCACTTTTTCAGGGTTTAACTGTCACTGTAATATAACTGCTTGAAGCGTGGCGTCTTATATCGCTTCTGTCTAGAGCCTGTGTATCGGGAGAATGACTCATTCGTGCACAGTGACAGTTGGTCTCAATCGAGTTCATTCGAGTACTTAGTTCTAATTTTCATCTGCTAGAGGACAATAGTGCACAGAGACATTCAAGAAACAGGTCAATAGAATGTTTTTGTGAATTGTTCTGTTTATTTCTTGCAGGTTTTTTGTTTATTTATCTTTGTACAGTTTTGTATACGCTTTTAGTACTGTGAATTATGCGTGAATGTGGTCTAAAGTAAACATGTATATCATTGTTCTACTGATAAACGCTCTACGAACTAGCGTGAGGAAAGTTTAAGAAAAAATTTTAAAATTTTGTGGTAAGATCTTATGGGACCAAACTGCTTAGGTCATCGGTCCCTAAGGTAACACACTACTTAACCTAACTTAAACTAACTGACGCTAAGGACAACACACACACATGCCCGAGGGAGGACTCGAACCTCTGACGGGGGGAGCTGCGCGGTCCGCGACAAGAAGCCTCAACCCGCGGGGTTACCCCGCGCGGCAAATTTTAAGACATCGTGAACGTAGACGGCGGAAATTTTGTTTCATAATATGTTAAGTACTTTATGGTAAAAGGAAAGCTAATTCGAGTGCAAATGAAAATAGTTAATAATGTAAAGTATAAACAAAAAATCAGAATGTTAAATATTTATTTCGGAAGAAAGTACAGTTCGTAAGTTGCTGATTGATTAGTCATGAAAAGCGCGGACTAATGCTGAAGAATAATGTTCTACTATTGGCCTTAAAGGAAACTTATCAATCACAATGGAGTATTCTTGACGAGTTTTTTCTCTTGGAGATATAGAATGCTTACAGCAATCTAGGTAGTCGGAGGCCAGCCTTTCAAAGGTACGGCCGCATGTAGTATGAACTCCGAAGAAAGTTGTAGTTTGCCGGTTTTAGTTTTGCTATGTGCCTTAAAAGTGCTTTAAAGTGAAGGCATGTTTATTCTGGTGTTTTTTAAGTAATTTTGTGTATGAGAAAAACAGTAATTCCGCATGGCATATTGAGCAGATCGGTGACTAAAAACTTGAATGGAATAGATACCAATAAACTTAGTAGTGTGGTGAGCATTTTCATTTAAGAACAATCCGTGCTTAGTAGCAGTTCAGATTTCGAGAAATACGTTACCATAAACTTGCTAACGTTAATGAAAGGGTTTATGTATGACTGTTTTAGGATTAGCATGGGCTTGGCAGTGAACGTGTAATTCTCGACTTAATAATATGCCGAAGTTTTGTCAATATTTTCACCTTTCATTCAAAATTAAGACCTTTTCCTGATTCTTAGAATAGTTACGTTGTATGCAGCCTGGTGCGAGTTGCAGTACGGTAGCTTTCTGCTCGGCTTTCCTACCGGCGATCTGCTGCAAAGAGTTCACAGGTAGGTGTAGTTAAAAGGACCAAAGTAACCACGACGCCACATGCTGTCGAGAATTACAGTTCCCAGACGTCAGAGAATCACAAGAAATCCTTTGTGGGGGGCATAGGAGTCTCTACAGACTGTTCGAACAAGGCAGAGGCAGAACAAGGCATCTGAGGAAAGTTCCATGACATCAGAAAGTCACGTGATGTGGCTTCCGAAATATATAATGACCTTCTAGATATTTAATTGTTTTAATTTCCCCGTCTGTGCTTAGACACCAGTGTGAATTTCTCATTGTAGAGCTGTGCTTCAAAATGTGAGGAAAATAAAAGAAAGTGCCTTAACATCCCTGACGCCAGCACCAAATATGAACTGAGCCCACTCAGTGTTTCAGAAAAATGATGTACGCCACAGTACCAGCTATGTGTGTACTCCGATTTTTTTTAACATCACTGCAGTTCTCGTTTTTCAGCACTCCATGGTTTCCACGCATATATCAGTTACGGGGGTAGTTTCAGTTATCTCTTCAGACCGAGCCTTTTCCAATATTCACAAGTGGGACAAAACAATTTATTTCGACTTGTAGGTGAAGGGAGCGTCCTGTGTAGAGTTACTATTTATTTTGAGTCAGCCTGCCACTAGTTTCGAGTGGTCTTGTGAATTTTTTTCCGAGGACAATAACACTAGTCTTATGAAATCGTCAATTTTGAGCCATATTGCGATTTTAGGCAATCGTTATGTATCACTATGCATATAGATATGTAATTAGGAGCGATATTTACTTAAGTTTCCCACCAAAAAGTGTAATGTACACTAACATAACCTTCCTCTCTGACAGCTGAGCGCAGACTGACCGTTTCCCATCATTTTCGTAGGTAACATCATAGGACGGGTAGAAGTGGGTGACATAGTAAAGAGTCCAAAATTTACCGCTATTTCCAGGGGGTGGACATCATAGGATATGAGGAAAACCCAGCCGCCATTTAAATAAATTATTTGTTCTCATAACCCAATTGGCCCATTACTGACGTCGTGGGGCGCCACTGTTTTGCACCATTACAGAGGATAATAGTAGGACCGGTAGACGACGCAAATGTAGCGTTCAAACTAGTCGTCTGAATAATACAGACTTTGAAAATATGGCTGTGGTGTACCCTTTCCATTACCTATATTGTCAGACACTTTCCCACGTCCACAAGAAGCGTGGACTTGCACAAATTACAGAGAAAAGTTGTAGGCACTTTTGAGCCAAATTTCAAACTTATACATTGCAATGGGATACAATTATGGGGTTTGCAGAAAGTGATCTTCTTCTTCTGTTGTGCAGTGTAGTTAGTATAGTAGGTAACAAAGAAATACGAACTGAGAGGAACAGAAACGAAACTCTTATTCAAAGGCAATAATTGCACCAAAGCAAGCCCGGACACAGCGGGCCAAACTTACGGCGTGCAGCCGTCGCGGGCCACGTGTGCGGGCCACGTGTGGAGCAAGGGCCGGCCTGACACTCGTCTTTGCTCAGTCCTTCTCGGAAGTACCCACAACAGGGCGACATTTCATTTAGCATTGCGGTGTGGTATTTTGCGCTAGGTACAACTCTCTGAGTTCGGCAGAATCGTGGTGTCAGTGCTGTTTATCTGTCCTATTCGTGGTGTGAAGGATGTTCACAGGTCCAGTCAGTATTTACACAAAAAGAAACAGTCTAGCGATCTACTGTCACAATTTTTTAAAAGGAATAGGAATGACAGAAGAAAGGGATGAGAATTCTGAATTCAGTTAAGCGATGGGTACTGCTCACTTGCTACGAAATGACATTATAGTACCATGCAGAAAGAATTTAAACGTTTGGATGACAATGAAAGAGCAAAAAATTTGAAAGACTGACTGACAGGATTCATTGTTCTACGCATCAAGAAGCATTTTGTGCTAAATTTGCAGGCATGGAGCACTTTAAGGGATTGGTGGTACGAATAGTAAAATTTCTGAAGTTGCACCCATTATACCGTTTTCAGTTGCAATTGTTTTCATTGTAAATGAGCGAATGATACGGAGACTTCATATATTACTGAAAAATACGTTGGTTAAGTCAAGGGCATGTCTGGAAAGATTTTTAGATTTAAATCTCACTATTGTAGAATCTATGAAAGAAAATAGAGTACAGGAACGAAAATTAGAACATTCGGAATAGATTGTAGATTTCGCATTTTAAGTGGACTGCACACGGTCCATAGTACGTTTCGTTTCGTTGTTTTTGTTTGTGATATATGTTGTTGTTGTTGTTGTGGTCTTCAGTCCTGAGACTGGTTTGATGCAGCTCTCCATGCTAATCTATCCTGTGCAAGCTCCTTCATCTCCCAGTACCTACTGCAACCTACATCCTTCTGAATCTGCTTAGTGTATTCATCTCTTGGTCTCCCTCTACGATTTTTACCCTCCACACTGCCCTCCAATGCTAAATTTGTGATCCCTTGATGCCTCAGGACACGTCCTACCATCCGATCCCTTCATCTAGTCAAGTTGTGCCACAAGCTTCTCTTCTCCCCAATCCATTTCAATACCTCCTCATTAGTTACGTGATCTACCCACGTAATCTTCAACATTCTTCTGTAGCACCACATTTCAAAAGCTTCTATTCTCTTCTTGTCCAAACTATTTATTGTCCATGTTTCACTTCCATACATGGCTACACTCCATACAAATGCTTTCAGAAACGACTTCCTGACACTTAAATCTATACTCGATGTTAACAAATTTCTCTTCTTCAGAAACGCTTTCCTTGCCATTGCCAGTCTACATTTTATATCCTCTCTACTTCGACCATCATCAGTTATTTTGCTCCCCAAATAGCAAAACTCCTTTACTACTTTACGTGTCTCATTTCCTAATCTAATTCCCCCAGCATCACCCGACCTAATTCGACCACATTCCATTATCCTCGTTTTGCTTTTGTTGATGTTCATCTTATATCCTCCTTTCAAGACACTGTCCATTCCGTTCAACTGCTCTTCCAAGTCCTTTGCTATCTCTGACAGAATTACAATGTCATCGGCGAACCTCAAAGTTTTTATTTCTTCTCCCTGGCTTTTAATACCTACTCCAAATTTTCTTTTGTTTCCTTCACTGCTTGCTCAATATACAGATTGAATAACATCGGGGAGAGGCTAAAACTCTCACTCCCTTCCCAGCCACTGCTTCCCTTTCATGCCCCTCGACTCTTATAACTGCCATCTGGTTTCTGTACAAATTGTAAATAGCCTTTCGATCCCTGTATTTTACCCCTGCCACCTTTAGAATTTGAAAAAGAGTACTCCAATCAACATTGTCAAAAGCTTTCTCTAAATCTACAAATACTAGAAACGTAGGTTTGCCTTTCCTTATCTTCCTTCTAAGATAAGTCGTAAGGTCAGTATTGCCTCACGTGTTCCAACATTTCTACGGAATCGATACTGATCTTCCCCGAGGTCGGTTTCTACCAGTTTTTCCATTCGTCTGTAAATAATTCGCGTTAGTATTTTGCAGCTGTGACTTATTAAACTGATAGTTCGGTAATTTTCACATCTGTCAACACCTGCTTTCTTTGGGATTGGAATTATTATATTCTTCTTGAAGTCTGAGGGAATTTCACATGTCTCATACATCTTGCTCACCAAATGGTAGACTTTTGTCAGGACTGGCTCGCCCAAGGCTGTCAGTAGTTCTAATGGAATGTTGTCTACTCCCGGAGCTTTGTTTCGACTTAGGTCTTTCAGTGCTCTGTCAAACGCAGTATCATATCTCCCAATTCATCTTTATCTACATCCTCTTCCATTTCTATAATATTGTCCTCAAGAACATCGCCCTTGTATAGACCCTGTATAAACTCCTTCCACCTTTCTGCTTTCCCCTCTTTGCTTAGAACTGGGTTTCCATCTGAGCTCTTGATATTCATACAAGTGGCTCTCTTTTCTCCAAAGGTCTCTTTAATTTTCCTGTAGGCAGTATCTATCTTACCCCTAGTGAGATAAGCCTCTACATCCTTACATTTGTCCTCTAGCCATGTCTGCTTAGCCATTTTTCACTTCCTGTCGATCTCATTTTTGAGACGTTTGTTGTGATGATATTGAGAAATGTGAAACATACAACCAAGTCGACTGCAGTATGACTGTACTGCCATTTAAATGCGATGCATTTGCTGTTTTCCCCTCTTCCCCCTCCTTGCGCTCAGACAGCACTGGTGTGGCGGCGGGAGAAACGTGAGTGCCTTGTCACTCGGGACCGGTCATGGCCCATGAACCTAAATATTGGCTTCCCCTGCAATAAATGGATGGCGTTTTCTTATAGTCCCCTGGACGAAAGGAGGGACTCCCCTTCTGGCTAGAAGGCAGGTATGGAGCTCTTCTGGTAGGGTGTTCCAATCTTTCAACAGCGCAGCTGACAGCTGCTGGGTGGGCGTTTGTACAAGTGGACATTCTGCCATAAGTGTCCCCAATGTGATCCACATGTTCTCGATGGAATTTAAGTTGCTCAAGGGGCAGGCTAGTCCACTGGACGAATATCCTCTTGTTCGAAGAGTTTTTTCACCTGTGCTGTTCGCTGAGATCGCACTTTGTCATCCATAAAAATGACTTCAGGGCCGAATGCACCCAGAAAAGACGGACATGGGGAGGGCATATAGAGTCACAATAACAGTGACTGGTAAGTTACTGTGTTCAGAGGATTAGGATCAGTACTCCCTAGCAACACGATGCCTCCCCACACCATAACACCTGGACTAACAAAAGAGTCATGTTCGACAACATTCCTGATACACATGGGGAGTAACACAGAGTCACAATAATGTTGACGGGTGAGTGTACCGTGTTCAGAGAACTAGGGTTCAGTACTCCAAAGCAACACTATGACTCCCCACACCATAACATCTGGACTAACAAAACAGTCATGTTCGACAACATTCATGGATGAATTACGTGTTCTTACCTGTCACCATATGAGGGTACATCCAGTGTTACTACTCCGATCTGTGGCACCAGTGTAGTGTCTTAATTATTGTCAGTTCCCCTTGCCTTCTCACGTTCCGTCAGTGCCAGGATGCCCTGGAGCAGATGAATTACGGCTCGGCTCGGTGTGGATATGTTCAGGAACGACGCCCTGCCCTCTGCAACATTATACTCTTCGAGTCACAGATACTCGTTTTGACCCACGGTATGAGTCGCATATGATTACCTTCCGTCTGTGCCAAGTAATAACGTTAAAAATTTATATGCACACACGGGAATTAAATTTGCTGTGCAACACTGCCATCATTCGAGGGTAGCACACGACCGCACACCTCTTTGGTCCAGTCGCTATGTTTTGACACCATCGAAATACTGAGAGATGTGGCGCAGTAAACAGCACACTGAAAATCCGCGTACGGCCATTCAGATTTAGGTTTTCCATGGTTTCGCTAATTCCCTCCAGGCGAATACTGGGATGGTTCCTTCGAATGGGCACGACTAATTTATTTCGGCTGCTACGGTCGCAGGTTCGAATCCTGCCTCGGGCATGGATGTGTGTGATGTCCTTAGGTTAGTTAGGTTTAAGTAGTTCTAAGTTCTAGTGGACTGATGACCTAAGATGTTAAGTCCCATAGTGCTCAGAGCCATTTTTTTGACTAATTTATTTCCCCATCCTTCAAACAGTCCGAACTGGTGCTCCATCCCTAACGACTTCAGTGTCGACGTGACGCTAAATCCTAATCTTCCTTCCTCTTCTCTACCGTCGCATACAGTGCCGCCGAAGTGTGGATGTCAACAGAACACAACGTACTGTTCTTCGGGTAATGAAACCACCTCTGTGCTGTTGCTGTACCCTGTGGAGCGTGAGACTGTCTGCTTGGCAGTTCTGTGAAACGTACATAGTTGCAGTTCCAACGACTGGCCGGCCGGTGTGGCCGTTCGGTTCTAGGTGCTTCAGTCTGGAACCGTGTGACCGCTACGGTCGCAGGTTCGAATCCTGCCTGGGGCATGGATGTGTGTGATGTTCTTAGGTTAGTTAGGTTTAAGTAGTTCTAAGTTCTAGCGGACTGATGACCTCAGATGTTAAGTCCCATTGCGCTCAGAGCCATTTGAACCATTTTTTTTGCAACCGCTGCTTGAAGTGTTGACCAAGGTCAACAATTCTTTCTTTCGCGCAGCATTGCCTGTGATTTGGGATGCTCCCCACGCACGTGAGGCAATGTTGTGAGCAGTACCAAACTTCTAGGCTACAGTGTCGCATTTCATCCGTCTTTCAGTATCCCAATGCGTCTTCCCTGCGTGAAGTCATTAACATGTCGTGGCGTTGTCTCCGGGCCGTGTTTTAATGAAGGACACCATGACAGAGCACCGTAACGACCCCGCGATTGACACATACTGTCTTTTCCCGTTCCTTCAACAGCCTCGTGTTACGGGACCATCCCCTTCTGGTGCTGTATTCACGCTGACCTCATGGCATATGACGTCCAAATTTCTGCACATGACTGGGAGACTTCCGGCAACATGCTCCTGCATTTTCATCCATTTGCACCGCGTAGTTAATATGAAATGTTACTTTATCTATTTCCTCCTTAAGTTTTGAAGAGCAGTGTATCAACACAATATTGCTCATACACGCAACCGCTCTCAACTCTGGCAGACGCCTGAGTGTCTTTTTGATAAAATTTCGAAACTATCCGACCGCTCTCGACAACAACCGACAAACAATTATGCCAGCTATCACAAGAGAGCTTCTGTTTTGAATAGCATTTGTATATTTTTCTTGTTCTCTTGTAATTCCTTGACTTTCAGTTACAATTGTATTGCTTATATGTTGCTTATCACATCTGAAAAAGTCAGAGCATGTGCTGCCACTTCTGTTCACTACGAACCTTGCTTCAACTGCTTTTCCACTGTCTGTCGATAGTCGTCTTTATCAGGACTCTCAGTTTCGTGTCCTTCTTCTGTATCTTTCTTCTCCTCCAAATAATACTGAAAATAATCTTTTAGGTGCTCAGAGGTGTTGTGCAATACTGCAAACGTTACTATTAGCTTGGGGACTCTCTCGAAAGAATGTCTTACACGGTAACCGATGATAGGAAATCGTTGCTTCAATTGACAAAAGGCTGTCTCGACTATCGCTCTTTCTCTGAACCAAATTGAATCGTCGCTGACCACCATTTGTTGCTGGCTTAAATGGAGTGACTAACCTTAGAGATATTCCATACCCTATATCACCAAGTAAGCACGTAGCCCCTTGTATCCAGAACTATATTTTTAATTTGGCTACGTCTCCGTATTCCAGCATCATGCACGCTACGGCAGCCTGCACGTTAATAGAGGTATAACATTTGCGACTGATGTATACGTCACCATATAATCCCGGTTTTCTGATTTCTATTTGAGTGCAGTCCGAAGTCCCTAAACAGTTAGCAGGGAGATATTTTTGCGATTCTAGCATAGAAATATTAATTTCCTGCAGTTTAGACGGGAATAGAAGCCAGTCGTGAGTTTTTAAATTAGTCTGATCCGTAAATCGTGCACTATTCTACATCCTGTTGTTCGGTCGACTCGAAAATCCTCGGCCACACCGGTCTGGAATCCAGGATGGTCCACACAACAATGAAGTACCTCCATCCGTTTCTCGGAAGTCAAGGCTCCTCCACGTGTGTCATCACGTATTCGCATAAATTCCGAAGTTAAAAAGTCCACATTTTCAGTTTAAAATCGTAACTGCTCTAGTAAAAAAATGGTTCAAATGGCTCTGAGCGCTATGGGACTTAACTTCTGAGGTCATCAGTCCCCTAGAACTTAGAACTACTTAAACCTAACTAACCTAAAGACACCACACACACCTCTGCCTGAGGCAGGATTCGAACCTGCGACCGTAGCGGCCACGCGGTTCCAGAACCGCACGGTCACAGCGGCCGGCGCTGCTCTAGAGACATCTCTTCGAATCTGATAACGGTTTTCCGTGGTTGACTGGCAGGAACATCGTGATGATGCAGACTGGCACACACTGATTAAGGGCTAGCATGCCCCACCACCGTCTTACAAATAACCTAGATGTTTCTCTGCGTGAAAAGTAGATTCCACTCTTTATTCACAGCCTAAATCCAGACCGTCCGGAAAAGCTAAGATACATCTTCGCGCGTTGGAATCTACAAAGTTTATTCACATACAGCGTAGCTACATCTTAAAATCGTGCTAGATTCAACTACACCTCGTTTTTATTCACACCACTTATGACCACGCTTAGTTACGCTAACCGTATGGTCTACGGCCGACCGAATTGGTCGAGCGGTTCTAGGCGCTACAGTCTGGAACCGCGCGACCGCCACGGTCGCAGGTTCGAATCCTGCCTCGGGCATGTTTGTGTGTGATGTCCTTAGGTTAGTTAGCTTTAAGTAGTTCTAAGTTCTAGGGGACTGATGACCACAGCAGTTAAGTCCCGTAGTGCTCAGAGCCATTTGAACCGTATGGTCTACACTTCACTTTTAGAGCACATGAGGGAGTTTCTCATCTGCTCCGAATCCCACTGTGTCCTGCAGCAAATGTAACCAGCATGGAAAATTACACAAAACTTACCGGACGCCCATCCACTTCTTCAGTGGGAAGGGAAACATGTTTCACTCTGGCGGGTGACAGAGCAAGTGGGAATTTGGGGAACAGGAAATCAGATAAAACAGTCAAGGTGGCTAGCAAGGAACACAAATTGACAGAATATGTCATTCCCTGCTGGCTGTCTTTCGCTGTCAAGTCCGAGAGTAATGCAGCTGTGGACGGAGGAGTAGCTGGCAGCGAGGAACAATAAGCTGCAGTCAGTGAAGTCAGCCATTCGGCCGTATCGCACGCCACAATGATTACTTAGACGGGATTAAGTAATCCTGATCCACCCCAACAGGGCAACATCCCGTAACACACGGCTTCATAATCTGTAGAGAAGACACCCGGATGCAATGCTTGTGACATACAGATCATTGTACAAGACATTTTAACTGTGTGTATTTTATGTTGTGATGGAACGGAATAAGCAATTCAAATGGGGATCTGCTCTCTCATTAAGTTGATGACAAAATAAGTGGTAAACTTTTGAAATTTTGAATAGTGTTTGGACTCCAGCCTACAAGTTTTTAAGTCGGAGATTGAAGTGTGTTGCTAAGTGGCGACTCATTCATTTGATTGCAGCGATCATCTAGCCACAGGAATCTACTGCAATATTTTAACTCTTCCCGATGAGATTAATTTTTGTCTGTATATCTCTGTGCTGAATATAGGCGTGATCTGTGTTGTGTTGTGTGTATGTGTGTGTGTGTGTGTGTGTGTGTGTGTGTGTGTGTATCACAGAAGCAAAAACGTTTCACTAAATTTGGATCTGCAATGAAGCCGTTTACGAGATAACTGCGGATGTGTTATTAGGAACCGATACTGATTCCAGTATCAAATATTCTTCTAGTTAGTATAAATCCATTTGAAACGTAAATATTTCGATTCAGTCAGCACTTAACTAGAATCCAGTTTCACCCACGATCTATCATAACAAGAAAGGCATTGCTACTTCAACACGATAAAAGTTACAACTTCCTGGAGAGATTTCTTCACATGTTTTACATGGCAATTATATTTCCGTAACGCTTTTTTCGTTGGAAAGTCAAATAATTTGTAAAATATAGAACTGAAATTCTCTTTGATACAAAATACATTTTTTCTTCTTTTTACATACACATGTTAAATGAAGTTACAGCATTTTCGGAGTTTCTTTATTTGCTTTCCATCAAATAATAAGAAAAATTGCTTTTCACTAACTGAAATCAAATAAAGATATATACGTTGTTTACACATACTGTGATTTTGGTAGATTTCTGTACTTTGCAGTGCAGCTATTATTCTTTTTTAGTTTGTAATCTACAACCGTGAATAACTTAACATAGCGATCTTACACAAATCGAAAATTACGATTGGAATTATAACTATTGTGGTTTAGGTTATTTTATTCTATGAGAAAGAATGAAACAATATGTTTGTGTGTGTATGTACGTGTGTACGTGTGAGTGTGTGTGTGTTTGTGTTTGTGTGTGGTGTATGTGTGTGTGTGTGTGCGTGTGTGTGTGTGAGAGAGAGAGAGAGAGAGAGAGAGAGAAAGAAAGAGAAAGGCTTCTCATCTGAGAGTTCTTTGAGAGCAGAGAATAGAGTTCTATTGCTGAGAGCTGTATTCGTTTATTATTTCTTTTCCTTCTACAAACGAGCGCAGAAAGTAGTGCCTCCAAGCATTTGAAATAAAACAAATATTATTAACATTATACATCTTTATTCTTCATATCTAGATGCATATTTATTTCTCAATTAGTCGCCTTGGCGACGAACACGTTCCTCGGAATGAGAGAGCAGTTTGTTGATACCATGACTGTAGAATGTTTGACAGAGTCACAACTTCGCTTCTGCCTACACCACTTCATCACTATCAAAGTGAAGTTCTCTGTAGGGCATTAAATTCTGGAAAGAAATGAAAATCGGATGGGGCCAAATGGGGACTCGTTGGAGGATGATCGATGACAGAGAACCCAAGGTGTCGGTTTGTTGCAGATGGCGCACCTTTCGTGTGTGGTACGCTGTTGTCATGCTGAAGGAGAGGGTACTTCATGCGTGGACTAACTGTACAAATTCGATACACGATTACAGGAAGCTATTTCCCACTTACCGACATTAACACATTACCACGTCACACGCTACAATTCGTGCCCCTCTGGTGGCAGGTGACGCGAAGAAAGAAGAACCAGAGTGCTAATAACGTTTGTTTTATTTAAAAAAAATTTAAGAGTTTTCACATAAAAAATTCGGAGACATTACTTTTCAGCACACCTGCGTGCTATGGCCCTCTGCATGTGATACTTTCTGTGTGATTTAGTTGCAGCAATTCTCTATCCTCTCTCTCTGTGTCTCTGTGTGTGTGTGTGTGTGTGTGTGTGTGTGTGTGTGTGTGTGTGTGTCCTTTTTATATTGCTGTTAAAGTCTCACTACTGTGCCACTTTTATCCGCGCTCATCATAAAATTGTAGCACGGGGCCAAGGACGTTGGAGCTGTACGTCCGTGGCTAGACATTATCACTGTCATCACTGCACTCCACACCACTTTGTGGAGTTACACGTGTCGTCCTCGGTTAGAAATAATTTCCTGTGTGTCGAGCAGCGCTGAGCCGCCGGCACGTCCTGCCGCGGCGCGTGCTGTGAAATACTGCGGGGGCGTGCGCAGCGGCTGGGCGGTCGCCCCGCGGCCACGTAAATCGCTCAGCCGCACGTGCTGCGCGCCGCCCGCCCGCCACTGGCTGCCGCCCTGCATGTCGCCAGTCTCGCCCAGATCTCGCACTTCCTCACCCGCAGCGCCGGTTAAACCGACTGTTACGTAATCCCTCTCTCTCCTGCGACACTCCCACCAGTACCGGCTGCTTGTCTCGTGTGTTTTTACGTATCCCCACACTTTATATAAGTGCACTGTTGGCAACACTGGCAGTAAAGTGACATCTAGGGAGTTTAACGCGCGGAAACTACGAAGCCTTGCTGAAAAGTTAATTTTCCGAATTTTTTATGTGGAAGATCTTAAAGGTATTCAAACGGACCATACGTTGTAATATTCTACGTCTTTATTCATCATATCTAATAATTACAGCCCTCTGCCGTTAGAAGGCCCTGCATTCTAGTGTGTCAATGGCAGTGTGTAACGTAACTATGGCGGCACGTGAGAAACAGCATGTTGCAGTCTAGTTTCGAATTCGAAGAGTTTGTCCACACTTGGAGCACCCTATCCTTCAGCTTGAGACTGCCAGACCACACACGAGCGCTGAGACATCTGCAACAGTCCGACGCCTTCTGTCCACTGTCGCCAATCATTCTTCCTACAGTCCAGATTTCACCCCATCCCAATTTCATCTGTTTCAAAAACTTAAAGAATACATTTACGACTTCATTCGATAGTGATGAAGTGGCGCAAGTAGATGTGAGGTTGTGGTTCCATCATCAAAGTGAAACATTCTACGGTGACAGTAGCAACAAACTAATCTCTCGTTGGAAGAAAAGTGTTCATCGCCAGGGTGACTATCTTCAGAAATAAATATGTTGACATGAACATTGGAGATGTAGAACGACACTTAGACTTGCAGCCAGCCTTCACAAAGCCTTCTCCACGAAAGAAAGGAAGATACACACCCATTCACACAAGCAGGCTCACTTTATGTACATATGATAGCTATCTTCAGCCACTTTAGCCAGACCGTAACTGTTGCGCTGAATGAAAGCAGCAATCGTGAAGGCGGCAGGGAATATGGAGGGACAGCAGAGAAAGGGCGGGGGGGGGGGGGGGGGGTGAGAAGAGAGCTGTATGGTGGAGCAGTCAGGACAAGGCTCCAGCAGTGTCGGGAGGTTGGGGAGGATGTGTGGCGGCGGAAAAGGAGTGTAGCAGAATGAGGAAAAGACTGGTCGGTGCATTTGGAGACGGCGAGCACAATAAGGGCAAGCGGACGTGAATTGGGAGGTGATCATTAGACATACGACAGAAAATGTTTATTGGGGGTGTTGGGGAGAGTAGGTTATTGTAGATTGAGGCAGGCAGGGATGATTTCATGAGCAGAGAATGTGCTGTAACCAATCATGTCATATACCAGCTCTGCTGTAGTCACTGCACAACTTTCTGTGTTGATATGATTACCAACCAGCTGCCCGCCAGGACGAACAGCTACTGCCAAATTCTGGTCAGGAACAAAGTAGCCGGCCGAAGTGGCCGTGCGGTTAAAGGCGCTGCAGTCTGGAACCGCAAGACCGCTACGGTCGCAGGTTCGAATCCTGCCTCGGGCATGGATGTTTGTGATGTCCTTAGGTTAGTTAGGTTTAACTAGTTCTAAGTTCTAGGGGACTAATGACCTCAGCAGTTGAGACCCATAGTGCTCAAAGCCATTTGAACCATTTTTTGAACAAAGCAGACCACCCTGCGGCACAAAACGCAGCTCAAAATAACATGCTCGATTTTAATGGCTGCTGCATAACCCAAGCCATCTGGATCCTACTCTCAATCGCCAGCTTCTCTGAACTGTGTATATGGAAGCTATTCTATCCCAAAATCATCCCGGCTTCATACTACGATAACCGACATCCCCACGCCCTCCACCCAACACTTTCTGGCTCCGGTCCTATAACCATCACTCTCATTGTCCTCGATCTCTGCCAACACATCCACCAGTCTTTTCTCTTCTCTGCTACTCTCGTTTCCTGCCCGTCACCTCCCACCTGCCCCCACAGCCTCCCAACACTGTCCTTGCCCTGTCCTGCCACCTACTACAGTATAATACCTGCACATTTCACCAGACAGCGCTTCTTCTCTCTCTCTGTCTCTGTCTCTCTCTCTCTCTCTCTCTCTCTCTCTCTCTCTCTCTCTCTCTCTCTCCCCCCCCCCCCTCTTGTAGCTTCCCCTCCTCTGTCTCTTTCCTCATTGCTCAGTCCAGTCCAGCTAAAGTGGGTGAGTGCAGGGGTCATGTATGTGCGAGGTGTGTCTGCTTGTGTGAATGTGTTTGTGTTCCCCCTTCTTTTCTGAAGAAGGCTTTACCCAAAAGCTCAATGTGTAAACGGCTTATCGTTGTGCCTTTCTGCAACTTAGTGTGTCGTCCTTATGGTGAGTTCAAATTTATCTTTTTCATAATTGTTGATATTCCAACGTCTACATCATATTCTGCAATCCATCTAATAGTGTGTGACGGAGGGTACTTTTTGTATCACTAACTGAGCCCTCCAACGCTGTTCCACTGGCGAACAGCGTGTGGGAAGAATGATTGCTGGCAAGCCTCTGCATTGGCTCTAATTCCTCGAATTTTCTCCTCATGGTCACTACGCCAGACGTATGTGGAGGGGGGGAAGTCGACTCGTCGTCCCAGAAAGTCCTCTCTCGAAATTTCAGTAGTAAATCTCTCCATGATGCAGAACGCCTCTCTTGTAAAGTCTGCCAATAGCGTTTGTTGAGCGCCTGTGTAACGCTCTCGTGCCTACTAATCGCTCCTATGACGAAACGTGCCGCTCTTCGTTGTATCTTCTCTATCTTTTCTATCAGTCCTACCTGGTAGGAATCACAGATAGATAAACAATATTCAAGAATCGTGCGAACAAGCAACTTATAAGCCACTTCCTTCGCGGATGAGTTACGTTTCCTTTAGATTCTTCCTATGAATCTGAGTCTGGCACTTGCTTTTTCCACTATTTGTTTTATGCGGTCATTCCACTTAAGGTCGCTCTGGATATTTACTGCTAGATATTTAATGGCAAATACTGTTTCCAGCGGTTTGTCATCAATAGTGTAGCTGTACAGTAGTGAATTTTTTTCCTGTGTATGCGTAATGTATTACATTTATTTACTTTCAGGGTCAAATGCCAGAGCCTGCCTCTGGAAGTCATTTTGCAAATTGTTACTACCTTCTGGCGTTGTTTCTTTGTTATATACAACCGCATTATCTGCGAACAGCCTTAGAAAGCGTCCAACACTTTCTACTAGACCATTTATATATATTATAAACAGTAACAGTCCTATCACACTTCCTTAGGGTACTCCGGAAATTACTTTTACATCTGAGTCTGAGTCTGGCACTTGCTTTTTCCACTATTTGTTTTATGCGGTCATTCCACTTAAGGTCGCTCTGGATATTTACTGCTAGATATTTAATGGCAAATACTGTTTCCAGCGGTTTGTCATCAATAGTGTAGCTGTACAGTAGTGAATTTTTTTCCTGTGTATGCGTAATGTATTACATTTATTTACTTTCAGAGTCAAATGCCAGAGCCTGCCTCTGGAAGTCATTTTGCAAATTGTTACTACCTTCTGGCGTTGTTTCTTTGTTATATACAACCGCATTATCTGCGAACAGCCTTAGAAAGCGTCCAACACTTTCTACTAGACCATTTATATATATTATAAACAGTAACGGTCCTATCACACTTCCTTAGGGTACTCCGGAAATTACTTTTACATCTGTCGATTTTGTTTCGTTAAGAGCCACCTGTTGAATTCCGTCTGCAAGGAAGTCCTGAATCCGGTCGCATATCTACTCCGATACTCGATAAACTCGTATTTTTTTCACTAACCGGCAGTGTGGGACGGTGCCAAATATTTTCCTGAATTCAAAGAACAGGACATCAACCTGAGCGCCATTTTCTACGGCGTCCTCCGTTTTCATGGAGGAACAGAGCGAGATGAGGTTTTCAGGATCTCTGTTTGTGGACTCCATGTTTATTTTTGTGGCGGAGATTTTCCTTCTCCAAGAACGTCATAATTCTTGACATAAAAAACGTTTCATAGTTTTATACCAGATTGGCGTCAACGATTTTGGTCTATAATTGTGTGGATCTGTCCTACGGCCTTTCCTTAAAACGGGAATGACCTGCGCTTTCTTCCATTCTTCCATTCTTCCATTAAAAAGCACATAAAACATTCGGAGGCATTACTTTTCGTCATGCTCTCATTGACAGGTTCCATGCCCTCTTTTGCATGTCTCCTCTCATTTTCATCAATTTTATTAATGTTCTATGTCATTGCACGGTAGTGACAGACCGAATAAGGTTATTATAATGAGAGTATTTGTACTGAGAGCTCAAAAATATACTTTTCACTTGATTCCTAAGCATGTTGTTTTACTTCCCTGGGTGGCCGGTGCGAGGCGAGCATCAGAGGACGCGGCACACTTCGTTTCCGGTTGGGGGCTGCAATTCCCTGAATTCTGTGGGGTTCGTACAGTAGGCTTAAGCGCCTGGCGGAACGACTGATGTCGGTCGAGTTTCGCCTATTGTATGCAGGGCGAAACGACCTGCGTGACGTCTGAGTGTCACCGCAGTTTATGTGTCTACCATTCCAGCACGTCCGGAACGAAGATTCCTGGCACCGACTGACTGCATTTTCCTCGTGATTCTTAGAATACATGTGGACTGTGCCCTGCTGGGTGAGACTGTCTGGCGCCGGACGGCTGGTGGTGTAGGCGGGTTGTTTTTGTAGCCAGTCAAACGGCAGGTTCAGTGCCCCCTGCTGAATAGTAGAGGCATGATTGGTCAACTTAAACTGAGACCAGTTGACGTCATAAAACCCTGCTCGAAACTGGAGGGAATGGTCGCTATTGGCGCGAATGATGTTCCGAGACGGTGTGGGGGAATTTTGGAATCAGCAGTGAATGCTGATTGGCAGTTTCCGAGGAGAGTAGGGAGTAGAGCAATGTTGGCTTCGCTCTTGTGTTGTGCGGGCAGGGGGATTCGGGACCTGATCTTCGTTGGAGTCGGACGGTCTTGCGACTTGATCGCTCTTTTTCGGAAGAACTTAGAATTCTCAGACAGCCTTCAAGGCCAGGCGTTGACGTTGCTGCATGACTGAAGTCGGCGCCTACATCATCGGGACGCTGCCTACCGACGACGTGCTGCAGATTTCAGTATTTTACGGCTCCGGCGTTGTAGGACCTTATCAAGTTTGTACAGAGTCCCTCAGCAGCACGCGCTCTCGCTTTGCTACAAGTCCATCTTGCTTGTTTCTCCATGTGATCCCGTTTGAGCTCTTACTACTAATAGCGATACTGCTATATAGTCGGAAGATTAATATTTGATTCATTAAGACCTCCAGTCACTATCGTCAATCCATTGCATCACAGAGAGTAGGAGCCCCTTGTTCTCGAGCCAACTCGTATTCTCATAATATTTCAGTATACCCTATCCTTTAACCTACTGTGTGTGTCGACAATCATGTGCATTTATGCTCTGATGTGTAATAAATCTCATTGTAATATTTAATCCGCATATCATTTCGTAGATATATGCAGAATCCCATTTCCTGTTGTTTATTATGATAAAGTTCTCTTTTTTTCTGAGTAGATTACGATTTTCTATTAAATTACAGTGAGTGTGCACTCCTTATTTTACCAGCTAGCAGGGTCCACCATCATGTTCTTCCGTTAGCATTGTGCGCATAGTTAATTAGGTGGTAGATAAGGAGGGGTCGAGTGCGCGTCTCGTTCTCATGCAAAATTCGTCTGAATTAAAGAGGTACAAACTCTTCTCCACCCCAGCACCTCGCATCATAGCTAAATTTATTACTGTAACAGTTTGAAGTTGTTTTTAATCGAAAATATACATAAGTCATTATTTGTGTGGACATAGAAACCCTAACTGCAATACAAACAACACAAAGGATAGTCCTAAAATTTTAATTATCTCCCTGAAAAAATCAGTCTGCCATTAGGAATCTTGGTGATGGCATTAATCCTTCTCTATATGTTAACCTTTCACGGCGACACATTTTTCTGAAGTATGGTTTACAGTGACCTTGGTTGTGTATAAGTGTACAGTTTGGATGTTTAGGAGTTTCACGTCGAACCTCACCTTGCTGACGCTCTGAAAATGCCTTCCACATGATGGATTTTTCATCCGAGAAAAGAAAAGGAAGTCGCTGGGTGCCATACCAGGAGAATACGGGGGTGATGCAAAGTTTTGATAACACAAAGAAGCAACATGTATGACAGTAGCCTTTCTGACTGGGGCATTTTTCATAGCCCAAAAACGCACCATAGAACATCTTCCCGGAACCCCTGTCTTGACAGCCCCCTACAACCTGGTCAGACGATATCGATATGATGCTCCTCTGACGATTTGTCCATTACAAGCATGATCAGTTAACACCACAGATACACACTCCATTCACATTAATGTGGGCACCGCCTCAGTGAACCGTCAACGTGCAACAACCACTCACAGACGGCACGGGGCAGCGCTCTAACACTGGAAGGTATATAAAGCGTGCTGTGGGTAGAGGGGGGGGGGGGGGGGGAGGGAGGGTCGTGGGCAGTGGGAGGGGGACAGTATTCGAAAAACAGTGCAATCGTTGTCATAATGCGCACACGGAGCAATTTACCTGACATCCAAAAGGTCATCATCATTGTCTTTCGGGTCAAGTGTGGACAGCATTTCCGAAAGGTCTACGTTGGTAAATTGTTTATGTGCCGCCTTGGTTAAATGGCGCTATGCACAACCAGTGCAGAGGCAACTATACTGCACCACAGGCTGTAGATGACAGTGGTGAACGACGGCTGTGGTTATGTGCAAGGGCGAATAGATGTGCAGAGGAACTGACTGCACAGATGGGCTAAGAGGCTACCAACATTGTCTCCTCAACGACCGTTCGGGGAACATTCCTGCGTATGTGCCTCTACACTAGGCACCTGGTTCATGCACCCAGAATTTTCGCGCCAATACCGCAACTGGGCGTCCTCTGTTTGGTGACAGGTGACCTTTACAGCTCAATCTCGTTTTATGCTCCATCAGACAGATGACCGTTTGAAAGCAACAACCTGCAACAACCGTCAGAAGGTTTCAGGACGGAGGAAGGAATGTTATGATATGGGGAATGTTTTTTTGGCATTCTCTGGGTGATCTCGTTATTCTGGAGAGCACAATTGATTAACACAAGTTTGCATCCATCCCTGGGGAGTATGTCCACCTCTACATGTAGGATGTCATCTGCCATCGCATACAACGTGTCACACAGTTCGCAGTGTACGTGCGTGGTTCGAAGAACATCGAGATGAGTTTACCGCACTCCTCTGGCTACCAAACTCCCAGATTTAAACCCAATCGAGAATCTGTTTGATAACCGTCATCGGTGTTTATGCGCCACGGATCCTCAGCCGAGGAACACAGCACAGCTGGCCGAGGCATTAGTCAGCAGCGCTCGACACCCCTGTTGGTAACTTATAGAACCCCACTGACTCTCTTCCTGCCCGTTTCGCAGCGTTCCTCGCTGCCAAAGGTGTTTATTCAGGCTTCTGACAGGTGGTCACATTAATGTGACTAGGCAGTGCAGTTCCAAGGACTCCCAACATCACCTTGCCCGATGATGGGTAGGTCTTCACCTGTTTCGGCATAGTCAGTGCATGCGTTTCAAATGTTTGCTTTCTCCATTTGTTTCGGACTCATAACGACTCCGTCAGCCGTAGCGATTGAGCGCTTAAATAAGTTATCTGCACTGGGCTGACACAGCAGCCTGACGCAGCAGCAACATTTCTGCAAACATTTCAGTGTCTTTTCTTTGCTTCATAGATCGGCAGCACCAACTCAGCCTTGACATGCCTTAACCTCACTGTTCTCCTTGTGTGTTAGCTGTGTTGTTTCAGTGAATATATGTATTCGTATTGATTTCAGAGCATTTTATTACGAATACGACACTGCCGGTAAGCAATAAGGAATAAATGAAGGGAATCACTCGTTTTCGGTACACTGAATGAAGTGCAGGTGGAGTAAAAATATCCACCCTTTAGTGGAAGGGGATTCCAGGGCGGGGGGGGGGGGTTGAGGGGGAGGAGGAGCACGTGACTCCACCTACAGATTGGGCAAATACTTAGGAACTAAGGTGTCACGTGCATCCCGTATTATCTACCTTGCATGTTTACACATGCACGTGGGGAAATATGATTAGTAACTTTTCACAGAACTGAAAAGATCTTGTGTATAAAATCTTTCATTGTGATATGTTGCATTATTCGTTTCCAAGAAAAATAAGTGTAAGAACTCTACATCGAAATCACTAGGGGTTATTTCAACAATTTCTGACACCAATCCATACTTCGACCATCCGTGTAAACTTACTGCACTGACTCAAAATTCCGTTTAGAAGGCAAAAAGTTTCAATCAACTTCTGTGTAGGATTACGTTCCAGTTAGAAGATTTATATGATGTATGGGAGACGCTGTGTTGTAGTTAATTACAATTTCCAGAGTGAATTTAGAGGTTTTTTCAACACTAAACTAAACAAATCTGTCTTAATTATGCTACTCACTGTAATAATGTAAAATGTTATCAAGTGCTTATTCAATAGGACGCGATAACCGAACGGAAGAGTATGAGCTACATATTCTAGTACCCCTGAGAACATTTAATGTGATATGTGAGAAGATATTTCGAAAAATTATGACTGCCATCATGGAGCTTAATTCCAGAAAGAAAAATTCTGGAAGAACGGAAGGTCTCTCTAAGTAGTAATTGAGCAACTTACTCGTAACAAAAGTGTTAGTTTAGTGTACTGGTGTGTATCCTTGCGCTCTGAAACCTACTGAGTGAAAATAAAATACGTGGTGGAATAGTTTTGCAATGCAGCGATACAGGGATTCTCTCACACGACGCTGTCCTCAGAGCTGAGTTTTTGAAGCACTGAAATTCTACTCCCAGAGCGGTGAGTTCACAACTTTGTTGTTTTTTGTCGGCGCTGTAACTCTCGTGAGGAACTGGAGCTCCGAAGGCGGGGATATCCACTGCAGGCAATAAATAAAACAGACCAGCCGGCGAACATGGCACACTTTCAGCGGGCAGCCCCTCCTTGTCGTTTGTGTGTGTGTGTGTGTGTGTGTGTGTGTGTGTGTGTGTGTGTGTGAATGTGACTGTGTGAGTGAGTGAGTGTGTCGGCGAACAAAACAACTGAGAAAAAGAGAAGTAAAAGGAAGGAAAGAGATAGGGCAGCAATCACCGTTCACAAAATAGTTTCAGATATGAAAGCATGAAATATGCAAAGTTACATCACTTTGAGATCGTCTCAAAGAGACATCGTAAATGACCAGTAAATGACCTGTTATCCAGATACATACACTCTGTTTTTCCAATATTTTCCAGTGGGTGGTATCGGTTAGGGGAAACAAAAAATACGTACATTGTGAGCGAAAATGGATTTTCCTTGGATAGCTTCAAGTTCATTTAAACATAGACATATGTTGCTATTTCAACAGCACACATTTGGTGTATGTTACTCCTGACTTGTGAGAGAGTCAGCACATTGAGCGGTGAGGTATCCTATATCACGTAACAGACCCTCCAACTACATTACAGTAACACTAAGTCTTCAGTACTGTAGTGTCGCGGAATCGTAAAGAGTTGGAAACGTGGAATATTGTCAAAGTTTCGTTGCCTATGCCGAGAGCCAGAGGCAGTAGGTTAGCCAAGAGCTAAGAGGATTGCACATATATCGGAATGTGTCGTCTCACAGGGGCAATGACCGGGGTTACACACAACAGGCAAGAGAGAATTGCTTAGCACACAGGTTTGTGTTAGACGGATACTTTCGTAGAGTGCAAGACAGAGGTATAGCGTCAGCTGTACTGCATTTCACAACTTCGCGTAAGTCTGCCACAACAACACGTAACTCTGTCGCAAGAACACCTAAGGGGCGAGTACGACAGATGAATCAGCAGTATAAGTGGAACGAATGCGTTCATTACAAACGAGCATGACATCAGGACGTTGCTCGTGCTTCCTTTAAATACGCCAGCTTTGATAGCAACAAGGCACTCGCAGTTAGACTTGCAGTTAGATGTGTACTAGGTCGCTGTGTAGCGCTCAGCTCGGTGATCGACATGTTAATCTTTATTAAGGAGATGTTGCAGTAAGGACGGCCCATCCAGCAGCAGACGTGAGGGGACAGTACCAGCTCTGGTCCTCTCTGCTGCCGCTGTCAATCATCAATCCAGGATTAGAAGACATCGCGGCAGACTCTCTCGTCGCCAATGCTGACCACATCAGTGAGCCGTCGTCGAGATCGTGCGGGGCCTAGGCCCTGTGCATCCGCCGTTGCAACCGGGTGAGCAGACGACGCTGGGAGACTGCAACCCGTTCCGCCCGTCCACCGCGGATGAGCCACCAGGAGGAGCAGGGATGAAGACGGGGTGGGATAGAGTACACTCCGCACTATGAGAACGCCTCTCGTGCCGATAGCACCGGGACTCCAACCCGGACCCACCTACGCGCAGCAGCTACGCGTGTTACCTATATGGTTCTTACTGTTGTAATTTTCATAAGTGTTAATATAGTTCACGAAAACGTGCTCTTTGTGTAATTCATAGTAATCGTACTACAACGGAAATAGACAGCGGAGATGTCAGTAACACTGCTTTGTAAATGAGGGGACACTCACCAACAGCTGAGTACTTATGCTGTAGTGACGACCAATATACACGGTATTTGGAGCATAAGTGCAGAAATTTCCGCTCATGACGGGAAACTTTACTGAACAACATTAGATCAATATTTACTTCATTTCCAGAGTTATAGTTATAGCTGTTACGAGTAGGAAGGTTTTCGGTTGGTTAGTACCTCCAAGAAGCCATGGCACAAGCAAGTCATCAATGTTTCTTTTTTCCTGGACAGCAGGTCAAGTATTACAGTGCGAACATGTGTATGCATAACGGATAGTCTATTCTGACAGGCACCATCCACTTCGTGGTGCAGTTAGACCGTGCAGAAAGCAAGCGACAGTAACTTTGTGATGTGTTTGTGGGAAGACTGTTAGACACAGACGAAATAACACCACTCTGAAATGAGTACAATATTAACGTACCAATTACCATAATTTCTGTTGCTATACTCCTAACACTCTGTATATGAGTGTGAAACACTCAGCATGAATCCAGAATATACCCAATCATATCTTTCCGTGCCTCGTGCATCCAATATCAAAAATGTATGAAGCATAAAGGAAGCCAAATACAAAACGAGAAATTCCCGAGCTCTCATTACTGAGTCATGTAGAGTCAGACAGACTTAAAGACACAGTAAGAACTGCGAAGTTTAATACTGGAAAAACACTAGAGTTAACAATAAAAACTCATCCAGTGGACAATATAGCACGCAAAAATAACTGATCGCATGTAAAATGTAAAGCTACCGTCAACCCGAAGATTGATTTGACCACCACAGCCCTTTATTGGGCATGATCTTACTTTAAGTTGTATGCTGTTACCTTCCTCCAACTACTGAACTGATTTAGCCATCTAGGGGGACCTTCGGTTCAATGTGGACTCTGATCCACGCTGCTGCTCCATTTTAGACGTTAACAAGAATTCAACTGGTCATACAAAAAAATGACAAATTTAGAGAGGAAAATAAGGCCGCTAAGTCATTAGCTTGAGTGGTAGTCACTGCATGCTCTGCTACTTCAGATGACCGCTAAATAATGAGAGCTTGAAGCACACAGGTCAAGCATCGCATCTGAAAATGGGTCTGAGTACTATGGGACTTTACATCTGAGGTCATCAGTCCCCTAGAACTTAGAACTACTTGAACCTAACTAGCCTAAGGACATCACACACATCCATGCCCGAGATAAGATTCGAACATTCGACCGTAGCGGTCGCGCGGTTCCAGACTGAAGCGCCCAGAACCGCTCGGCTACAACGGCCGGCGCATCGCATCTGAACGCAAGAAAGACGCAGATGAGTCACATATGAGTTTCGTAGGGCTAACTAATGTAAAGCAACAAAATATCAGAATTAGGAAAACGGGGACGGAAAATTACATACTCATTGCTGGAATAGAAATTACATACTGGATAATCGAAATATCTGTTATGGGTTGGCAGGAGGGCCAACACCGGGTACTAGAGGAAGCCGAAAGGCACGCGTTTTAGCTCACGCATGCTGGCGTAGGACAAGGAATTTAGACTTCAGAAAAACGGACGTAGCTGGTGGAATACTTAACTTTAATCCATTAACGATGAGCGTCGCTCTTGACGGTACGTAACTCAGTATCAATAGTAACTGGTAATGGCACCTTGCTAGGTCGTAGCAAATGACGTAGCTGAAGGCTATGCTAAATATCGTCTCGGCAAATGAGAGCGTATTTTGTCAGTGAACCATCGCTAGCAAAGTCGGTTGTACCACTGGGGCGAGTGTTAGGAAGCCTCTCTAGACCTGCCGTGTGGCGGCGCTCGGTCTGCAATCACTGATAGTGGCGACACGCGGGTCCGACGTATACTAACGGACCGCGGCCGATTTAAAGGCTGCCACCTAGCAAGTGTGGTGTCTGGCGGTGACACCACAACATCCACGGGTGTACTGCCGGTCTACAGTGTCCAACGGGCACAATATTTCGGCGATCATACATGTCGCCATCATCAGGCGAACTGACGGACTGAGCTCCTGTGAACGTGCCGGCACGGAGATCCGTACGCTATGGCTGCTCAGAGGGAACTGGGTTCGGTCACGGCGGCGGCCGATTTAAATACCCTCCGCCACGGTCGCGCGGTGGAACAGATTGCGACGGCGTCCGAGATGACGTCGGTGTGATGGCTCTGTCCGCCGTGGTCGTCACTACTATACGTTTGCTCGATTTACTCTTGATTTACCCAATCGCTGGTTCCCAGGCCTTGCTAAGATTATAGCCACAGTCAAGGTTTATGAGGTCGTCATTGGTGCGAATTTCGATGGCCTCTCTAACAACGCTGTCCCAGTATCTCGACGTCTGTACCAGAATCCTCGTGCGTTCATACTCCATAGCGTGATTTTCCGACAAACAACGTTCAGCGACCGCCGACTTGCTCGGATACATCAGTCGAGTGTGCCTCTGGTGTTCACGGCATCGAACCTCGACGGTACGCATCGTCTGACCAATATACGACTTGCCACATTGTCACGGAATCTGGTACACGCTGGCCTTCCTCAAACCGAGGTCATCTTTGGCGCTCCCCACCAGTGCACGAGTTTTATTCGGAGGACAAACCACAGTTCCGACCCGGTGTTTCTTCAAAATGCGGGTGATTTTCCCCGAGAGTGCGCCTGTATATGGAATAAACGCAGTGCCTACCTCCTCCCTCGTGATTTCGTCCATCTCCACAGGTTGTGCTGTAGTGGTTGGGCGGAGAGCACGTTGAATCTGCCACTCTGAGTACCCATTTTTTCGAAATACAGTTCTCAGATGATCCAATTCCTGGGGTAGACTCTCTGCGTCAGAGATAGTGCGCGCCCTATGTACTAGAGTTTTAAGGACCCTATTCCTCTGTGAAGGGTGGTGGCAGCTGTTTGCGTGCAAATACAGATCTGTGTGCGTTGTCTTCCGATACACTCCATGACATAGGGTGCCGTCAGCCCTTCTCTTGACCAAGACGTCAAGCAAAGGTAATTTACCCTCCGTTTCAGTCTCCATGTCCGCTGCTCGTGGTCTCGCAGTAGCGTTCTCGCTTCCGGAGCACGGGGTCACGGGTTCGATATCCGGCGGGGTCAGGGACTTTTCCTGCCTCGAGATGACTGGGTGTTGTGTCGTCTTCATCATCGTCATTCATCCCCATCACGGTCGGAGGAAGGCAATGGCAAACCACCTCCACTAGGACCTTGTCTAGTAAAACGGTGCGACTCTCCCGCATCGTTCCCCTACGCTCTGTAAAGAAGCATGGGACTTCATTTCCATTTTCATTTTTCAGTCTCCATAGTGAATTTGATGTTGGGTTGTATGGAGTTTAGATGTGTAAGAATGTCAAGGAGTTTATCCATACCATGTGGCCAGAAGACGAACGTGTCGTCCACGTAACGGAAAAAGCAAGTAGGTTCCATTCGGATGACGACAGGGCTTCCTTCTCGAAGTTCTCCATGTACAAATTCGCTACCACCGGTGAGAGTGGGCTACCCATGGCGACTCCCTCCGTTTGTTCGTAGTATTCTCCATTAAAAAGAAAATACGTGGAAGTCAAGACATGCCTAAAAAGTTCAGTGGTCTTCTCGTCATACTTCTGACTAATCAATTCTAGTGACTCTCGCAGGGGTACCCTCGTAAAAGATGACCTCGGTTTGAGGAAGGCCGGCGTGTACCAGATTCCGTGACAATGTGGCAAGTCGTATATTGGTCAGACGATGCGTACCGACGAGGTTCGATGCCGTGAACACCAGAGGCACACTCGACTGATGTATCCGAGCAAGTCGGCGGTCGCTGAACATTGTTTGTCGGAAAATCACGCTATGGAGTATGAACGCACGAGGATTCTGGTACAGACGTCGAGATACTGGGACGGCGTTGTTAGAGAGGCCATCGAAATTCGCACCAATGATGACCTCATAAACCTTGACTGTGGCTATAATCTTAGCAAGGCCTGGGAACCAGCGATTGGGTAAATCAAGAGTAAATCGAGCAAACGTATAGTAGTGACGACCACGGCGGACAGAGCCATCACACCGACGTCATCTCAGACGCCGCCGCAATCTGTTCCACCGCGCGACCGTGGCGGAGGGTATTTAAATCGGCCGCCGCCGAGACCGAACCCACTTCCCTCTGAGCAGCCATAGCGTACGGATCTCCGTGCCGGCACGTTCACAGGAGCTCAGTCCGTCAGTTCACCTGATGATGGCGACATGTATGATCGCCGAGATATTGTGCCCGTTGGACACTGTAGACCGGCAGTACACCCGTGGATATTTTGATTATCAAATACGCCGGGAGAAAGTCAAGAATCACTACATACTGGATGGTTGTAATTAAGCTGAGGGTTTTACGAATGCTGCAGTGTGGGCTGCATACATTGCAGGACGCTGAAACATCACAGCTGTGTTCATTAGTCGGTGCGCTCGCAAAGTATGCTGAAAAAATAATAGTTCCATTTTGTGCCACCGGGTGCAAATATGAGGCTGTATATAGTCAGGATGAAGTGTGGGCATAGGCAAAGGGGAGGAACGATCTAACACATGATCTGGCTTGTTTGTTAGGATACATGCACATGTTACAATATGTATTCAATACGATCTCCCAATTCAACAACAAGCTGGATAGGTAACATGTTCTACAGTTGCTCGCAATATGTTCGGTGTAATCAGACCGTTAAGTCGTCGTATGCTGTCCTTCAGATCAGGAAGAGTTTGGGTGCATCCATAACAGATACGATCTTTCAGGTATCCCCACAACCAGAAGTCACTAGGATTTAGGTTAGGTGATCTGGAAGGCCATACATCTTTAAATAGCCTAGAGACAATGTTGTCGTTCCCGTCGGTTTCTCGAAACAAATCTTCCACCAGGCAAGCGACGTGGGTATCACCGGCGATGTATCATCTCATCGAAAGAAAAACGGGCCGAGAATGAATGAGCTTGTGAAACAACACCACTCAGTCAAACAAGCTAAGTGCAGTGGATGTTTCTGCGCAATATGTGGCGGAGTAGAGCGCCATATGCGACAATTTTGAGCTTTCAGACGCTGTGCAGAGTAAAATGTGCCTCGTTCATCCAAAGAATATTCCCCAGCTCCATGTCATCCATCACGTCAAAAAACGAAGAGCAGAGTCATTGGGCTGCAGTCTTTCTCGGGACATCATTGGTGTACGTTCTGAATCTTGTAGGCAAACAAGTGTGCAATGTGCTGCAAAATCTTTTGAACTGTTGTACAGGGAAGAGACAATTGCTGTGACGCAGCTGGAGCACTCGCTGCAGAATTTGCGGTCTGTGCTGCATGGCTGGCTACAGCTACAGCAACTTTATCACCAAGTGCCGTCTCCCTTTCCCTGCTGCACCACTTACGAGTAATTCACCTGTTTCTTCAAATTTCTTGATCATATTCTTTAGCCTGTTTATTGAGATGGGGCCTCTTTGCAGCTGCTTTTGTCGTTCCGATAAAGCAGCTTTAACAGCAGTGCACGGTCTGTCTTCTTAACAACAGTTGCATTTCGTACGGACAACTTCAGCCTTTTTAACCCATTACACCAACACTCACTTCACAAAGGAAATTAACACTTGTCGCCAAGCGAGAAACAGTACACTGACGTCAAAACAGAAAACATTTCAAATTCTGACTGCTTACAGTGCCATATTTGCACCGTGTGGCAGAAAGTGGAACTATTATTCTTTTCATCATACTTTACGAGCGCACCTATTAATAAACATAACTACCACGTTTCAGCGTTTTATGACGTATACAGACCACACTGCAGCACTCGGAACACCGTCAGTTTAATTATAGACACCAGGTAGAAAAGCAAGAAACTGATAACAAAATCCGACACGAGACAAAAAAATTGTATGCGAACCAATTAGAAAACGGACCTCTCTAATAACAGAACATTATTTCAGTGACTAGATCAGAAATTTAACTGAGTAAACACACTAATAAAATTTGGAGGGAATTACAGACGATAAGAACTTCCTTAAAGTAACAAATGGCAGTTTTGAAACAGGTCTAGAAGGAATGCTGATATTGTATCACATTCTGGAGGTAAAACCAAGTATTGGATTACAGTTATTTGCACAAAACAAATATACGTCGAGTGTAAAGTTGAAAGGGGACAGTATGTCCTGCTTTCGTTGACTCCGTGTGCGATTTGCGTGACGACTTGTTGCCATCAGCTAAGTACTTTTATTTTTCTTGGCACTGCTGCTTTACCGCGCTGCCGGTAGTGAAGGAGAATGCGCATTCGTTTATTCCTTTTTCGCAGCGCAATCCGTTTACCTGCCACGAGTTGCCAGATTTCGGAAGCGAGCTGGAGTTGTTGTTGACGTAAGTGAAAAGGTATGATTGCCACTCACTACCTGAAGACGTACTGGTTCCAAGGTGACGCTGAGCCGCAATCCGGGGCCTGGTAAATATAGAGTAAAAAAGCGATCTGCACCTCACGAGATGGATCAGGAAGAGGGGAGTATTTTGCTCGCAGCTCTTCTTGGGGTAACAAATGTGGATCATGTCAGCCTAGTCAGCTTTCCATCCAAGAGGAATCCCAAAAATTGGGGCTACACAACGTCCTAATAGAGTACTGAGAAATTGTTCCGAGTTTTGAGTCAGGAAAATTGGCGATACAACAGAAACGCGTGACTCACGTTTTCGCGGGAGAGAATTGGAAACCATAGAGAATGGTTCAGGCAAAAGCCCTTCGGTTGGCTCCCTGAAGATGACGTTCAGCCAAGGCTACAGATTCGGAGCTACAGAAAATACAAAGGTGGTCAACATGCAGTGCTGGGATCGATGGAGGTCACTAGCCCGTTAATAGTGTTGAAGAAGAGGGTAACAACCCATGGAGGAGCTGAGAAACGTACCAACTCTAACACGAAACAATTAATGGGATAAAATTTGATGAATAAATAACGGTAGTGAGCTTCGAAAACCCCAGTCAAAGATGGTAAGTAAAATATCACCAAGTGGTGTCGTAAAGAAAATGTAATCAGATTTCGGATTACTGTTTCCAACTTCACCAGATTGTTGGCTGTGGCCCATCCTCCCCTGAAACCAGACTGACAGTGGGACACAGCGTCCTGCAATTCTAAAACCCAACATTGTACTCGGTCTTCCATCTTTTCAAACAGTTTGTACAGCACATTGGCTAAGCAGCCGATAGTTATTGATGGAATTGCGTATTCGACTGGTTTAAGATGACACTATCTCTCCATTACGGAGGGAAACACCTTCTAGGCAAATACGGTTGAAGGTCATTAGGTAATGAATCGAATCAGGGCCTGGAACCATATTATAAGACAAACCTATATTTGAAATAGCTGCAAGTGAAATGTTCGTTATATAATTCAGTGTTACAGGGCCAATCTTATCTTTTATGCGTTCGAGAGGCAGTTGGGTAAGAAATGCCAGAAGACAGCAGAGCTTGGAATATATCTGAGCTCAAGAGGCTTGCGTTTCCAAGAAGGAGATGTAGAGCATTAAGCATTCCTTTTTGTTGTATTTGATTAGGTTGCAAGCATTTGTATGGAGCTACATAAAAGTGATTAGGGTGGTCTGTGAAGAATGTCGCTTGAAACACTAAGGGCCTTTCAACGGTCCTAAATGACAGTTACAATGTCTTTGTCACACCGCCCCTGTAGGGGGCCCATAGAAATGAAGATGATCTCATCAGTAGCGTCTCTGAAAACATCGTTGATGCAGTCTGATGGAGAAGGGACGTAACATAAGGCAGAGGTATCCAATTGCTTGCTGGTCTTTTGTGACCCCAGTGTCGTGAGTGGTACGTCGGGTGGTCACAAGGAGGCGAAAGGGTCACCAGAAAGTGATGAGAGAATGGTCGGATTAAGGTGGCCATCTCAAGGTTCACAAGTGTCCTGCTCAAGGGTAAATAAACATTGCTAATGATGATCGCTGGGGTTGTTCGCACTTTCACTGCTATTGTGTTGAATTTGATACGGAAAGGGATCCACTCACCGACGATATCTTTGCAACCCAAAGTTAAAGGACTAGTACAGTTTCAAAAGAATGCATGACTACTTTCAAAGATCGGAGAATGATCATCAGAGTAATGTGTTTTCTAGAGAGCAAGAAAAACAAAGAAAGGACAACACTAATTGTGACAGTTCCGGAAAACGGCAGTCACGCCAGTTGTAGTTCCACTGAATTATCAGGTTAAGGGCGCAATTGCTAGGCGCGAAGGGGATGGGAGAACAGGTCATGCACCAGGATCACTGTTTGTCTCTCACTGTTTGTCTCTAGTGGTCATGGAACAACATCACCAAACATAAGTTCGGTGTTCCCTGGCTAGGAAGGATCTGGCGCCTCTCTTTCTTCTTGAACTGTCTTAGAGGGATGGGACTCTTCTGATGGCTTATTCGCTCTCAAGGTTGAAACTGAAGAGGAGTGGGCAACCTGGGAACACGCAGTTCTTACCTCCTTCGGTCACTGGGTAGGATCGGATCACTAGTGAGAAGATCTCTGGGGAGAGAGAACCCAACGGGAGCTCTGTCACTGGTAGACGCTGGAGGAGGATGCTGCGTTTGTGGCAGGGTATGAGAAGCAGAGGTCTCCAAAGATGGTGCTGCACGAACAACAAGGGTGGAGGGCTTATCAGCTCCATGGACGAATTTACGCTGTGGGAATGGAGGGATTAACTACTCAAGGTACTGCTGTTGACCCAGACACATATAGCTGGGACTGGATACAAGCAACAGTACTTTTTGAGAGCATCAAAAACTGGGATGCGATCGGAGACCTTAAGTTCATGTGTTTTATATTCCTCAATTAGGGTGGCACGTTTTGAGGATCGGGTGAGTCGATCGTCTCTCCAATAGACACAGAAAGGTGGTGGGGCACATGGCAAGTTTTCATGAAGCAGCCAACCACCATCTTCACAAATTCGGTTGTTCATACAATGGGAAATATACGTCCAAAGTGTTGGAATTTAAAGCGCCGCGTCTAGGGTGGGAAATACGGCGTCATAATAGGAAAGGTGAACTATGATTCTGAGATTCTCGGGAAAAGAATCCCCCTCAAAGCCAAGGATGAATATTCCGATTTAAGCCTTGTCGTCTAACGGGCCTCCATATAGACGAGTTTCGAAGTGTACCTGTCATTTATCCAAGTTTCCGCATAATTTATTAGCCATGTGCAGCGTTAGTCCCGGAGAAGGAATGAACCATGTACCACTTGCCAGCTGATATGACGTGCTAGGGTAACAGGTACAGCACCACATTTTTTACAAGGGAATGACACTCGGAACTCCGAAAGATTCACTGTTGTAATTAAGACGGAAAAACTTCGTAATTTACTGAGTGTAGAAATTTCTGCAAATACATTTTTAATGTTCCCACAAAGAACATCGACTTAGTGAATATAAAGAACCATCCATCAGTCCATTTGCAAACCAGAAACAGAGGAGAAAGTTTCTGCAGCTCATTTGATTCGTTTTCCTTCCGTGATAAGGCAAGGTGGGGAAGTTCTTAGGTTCAAAACGGTCTGCTCAGAAGAATTCATGTCTGACTGATGACTATTCAGAGCCACCCGCTGATAACTAGTCTTCTCCCTGCCCCAGATATCCGTCATGAGAGAGCCTATTCGGATCGAAGGCTCTCCACAAGGACGCCAGCCAGAGCAATGGCCACCTGTCTCGATGGCCCAGTTTGTTAAAATACTCAAAATTGTGGTTGATTATATTTAACAAATAAAAAATAATGATGATTTTACAATTTCTCACATAATTTTTGTTTGAAAGTACTTTCCAGACATGTAAGGCAAACATGCTCATGTGCCCTCTACGAACGTAACTGATTCACGTTAGAAACAGGACGCAAGACAAGCACGACGATTGATGTCAAAGGCCCGAGGTGGGCGTTAGGCGACTGTCCGACACGTTACTTTTTTAGCAAGTTCCTTGTGTATTTCTATTTTTTCTGTATATTACACACTAAATTTTTATAGTTAATAGTATTTCTGTCATTTCTGAATTTTTACTTCTGATGAAGACTAATCAAAGTCGCAAGCGGTAAAATGCGATAAAGACAAAGGTATTTCCGGTTATGATGTAACTAAATGCACTCATATAAAGATTGGGTTATGATACTGACATGAGTTAAAATGTCTGGGTATACATGTCAAATCAGAACGTTTGTACGTCTCTACGAATGGAAATGACCGGAAACAGAGACATGGACGACATTAGAATACGCGAGAAAAATAGGGTTCGAAAAACCTTGAGCCATAATATAAAGGATGTCTTCCTTTTTGAGACGATTGCCCCTGAATGTAATGAAATTTTAGCTAGTTCTTCAACCCCCCCCCCCCCCCTCACCGCTCTGTCACCTCACCGACAAACATCATCAGCATTAGCGCCTAATTAAACTTAAAAAAGCGTACCTTTCGAAGATTTATTTCTAAAAAGGACAAAGACAAACGGTACTTAGTTTTCGTAGCTGACAATCCACATCGGGGGGGAGAGACTTGTACAAAAAATTCTTCCTATGCACCACTCCTCCCCCTGGCAACACTTGCTTCACCCTCACCTTGCACCCAAACTGTGTGTAGCACTTGTGCTGTTAGTAAATCACTTGACTGCTTGTCTCCTTACTTCTGAAATAGCACGAACTGGAAGACTTAAGGCCGCCATTGTTGTGTGTATGACCGCTAGTCAAATGGTTCTAATGGCTCTGAGCACTATGGGACTTAACATCAGAGGTCATCAGGCCCCTAGAACTTAGAACTATTTAAACCCAACTAACCTAAGGACATCACACACATCCATGCCCGAGGCAGTACTCGAACATGCGACCGTAGCGGTCGCGCGGTCCCAGACTGAAGCGCCTAGAACCGCTCGGCCACACCGGCTGGCTATGACCGCTGTCACCATAATAATAGTAATAATAATAATAATGACATGTAGGGTCTACAGCTGTGTAGTAGCCACTGTATAGTTACAGTTGTGAAATTTATTCGAAATTATGGTTTTTTCTGACATTGGCTGCATTCGATACAAAGATTTTACTTATTGGTGACACATGGAAATTTGTGCTTGACCGGAACTCGGACGTGGATTTCTCACTTGTCACTAGCGGTCGCCTATCCGGCTATCCGAGCAGCTTCCAGGACTGACCCAAACTTCCCTCTGTCATACTGTTTGTAACCCCATCGCTCGCATCTACACTTGGATTCCCGCCACAGAGTTTCAAGGAGACAAACGTATTCAACGTTAGTATTACTATTGTCAGTTTGCCTGTGAACCTTATAATACTCATTTTTAACAATGTCTGTAGAAACAGGCATTGGTGAGGATCTTCCTACTGTACTAATATTATGAAATTTATTCGCAATTTCGAAAGCTTTCTGACTTAACTGCATTAGGTACGAAGATATTATCTGTTGGTGACACATGAAAATTTGTGCCGGATCGATATTTCCGGTTACGAGTTCCGGTCCGCACAAATTTTGATGTGTCACCAACAGCTAATATCTTCGTACCTAATATAGTTAAGTCAAAAAGCTTTCGAAATTACGAATAAATTTCATAACTTTAGTACAGTATGAAGATCGTCACCAGTGTTTCTTTCTTCACACGTTTTTAAAAATAAGTAGTTGCTATAGTGTCCTGCAGTCAAATAGTTCTTTTATTACTGCGAAGTGAATAATGAAGCAATGTCTAGTCTATAGCGGGAACTATCCACTATATATATATATATATATATATATATATATATATATATATATATATATATATATATATATATATATATGTGTGTGTGTATGTGTGTGTGTGTGCTTCAGTTTTACTGTCATAGATACATGGTACAAAGTATGTGTCTCGTGGATAGACTATCTGAGAAAGATGTTCATACATTCGTCTCACAAGCTATAAGGTCCATGACATTGCATCGCGGGTAATGCTGGTATTTGAGTCAAAAAAGTGGTTGTTGGTGATCAGTACTACAGTCTTATGATATAGTGATAATAATAATGATCTTTTCAGCTCAATGTGGTTTCGTGACCCAATCACAGTTGAACCTTTTACCCCTCATAAAATTTCGTTTTACCCTCAGATAATAATTTCCTCCAGGTTGTGAACCACTGACTTAGACTAACGAGGTCCTACAACAGAAGATAGGAATAGCAGTACAATTGAAAAGAAGAGTACTACAGTTTTATGGTCTGTGACGAATTTCTACTGCCACGTGTAATTCCTTATATTTTACTTTCAGAAGTAACACGTATTCCTAGGAAGAGTGGTCAAGGTAAGTTTAATCCGTACTAACGATTTCTGCCTCGTCAACTGGTGAAATCTGCGCCAAGCAGTAATGCGAATACACTCGCTGTTTACACCCCGCCGTCTGATCGTAGGCTACAAGGACAAAAAGATTAGAGTGGCGTGCTCAGTAAACTGAAGTGTCGCAGCCGTTGTGTCGTGGCAGTGTCCGCTCGAACGAATTAAACAGGCCATTTGGTTATTCAGATAATGGAGCCGGCGGCCGGCTAATGATAATTGTGGCGCACAGTGGGCTCATTACGAGCACCTGCGGGGCAGATTGGAGCCGGTCGGCCGTCTGACGACCTCCTTCTGCGGCCGCCGGCGAGTCCTCGAGAGCGGCGGACAAGCGCTACAAATGAGCGGCGCTTCCCGCTGCGCCCTCCGCGGCCGCCGCCGCCGCCTGGGTGGACGCCCTCGAGCCACTCCGAACGCACCAACTCTGCTAAACGCTGCCCCCGAGTTCACGCTGCCTCCTCATCGCCAGATTCATTTGATGGCAAGTCACAGGTTGGCTCATACTGTCGCAGATCAATAGACGTGCGTACTTGTCTTCAGCCCGAAGACTGATTTCATGCATTACTACGCACAAATTGATACTACGCAAGTCCCTTCAAATCCGCAGAGCTACTGCAACCAAAATCCATTTGAAGTTTCTTACTGTAGTCAAAGCTTAATCCCCCTCAAAAAATTTTACCACATTTATCAACATACATACAGCATTTACAGAAATGATGACACTGAAACCTACCGGACTCCTAGTACTACCTGTCTCTGTTTCAGATGGAGACCACGTGTTGTTGCTAGTAGGTATGCATCCACACGCACAGTCAAAAATCAAATGGCTCTAAGCACTATGGGACTTAACATCTGTAGTCATCAGTCCCCTAGACTTAGGACCACTTAAACCTAACTAACCTGAAGACATCACACACATCCATGCCCGAGGCAGGATTCGAATCTGCAACCGCGGCAGCAGCGCGGTTCCGGAGTGATGCACCTAGAACCACTCGGCCATAGCGGCCGGCCGCGCACAGTCAACAAACCACCGGACAGTATGTAGCGGAAGGTACCCTGTACGCCTTCTAGTCGTTTCCTTTCCTGTTCCACTCGCAGACAGAACGAGGGAAAAGCGACTGTCTATGTGCCTTCATACGAGGCCGAATTTGTCTTACTTTCGTTGTCACTACGCGAGTGTACGTTGGCGGCAAGAGAATCGCTCTGCAGTAAGCTTACAAATTTTCTCGGTAGTATTCCTCGAAACGAACATCGTCTTCCTTACAAGTATTCCCATTTGAGTTTCCGAAACATCTCCGTAATATTCCGTGATTTGTCGAACCTACTGGTAACAAATTTAGAAGCTCGCTTCTGAATAGCTTCAATCTCTTCCCGATGGATCGTATCAGAGTTGGGCATCCTAAAGGAAAATCTATTACGTATCCTACACCGAGAATATTTGACAGGATTCATTTGAGACTAAATAATTTTCTAACAGAGTCTAAACCATTATGTGACCTCATTCGGCAGGCGTTCAGAAGAAGAAATAAACCATTCGACGCTGAGCATTTATATGTGGATTTTGTAAAAGCTTATGGACGCGTTTTCTTTGACCCAGCCCTCCCCTCGCCGAAGTGCTTGTTTACACTCGAAACACGCAAAAGGAAAAAGATTCTACAGATAAATGCTGTTCGAAATAAACTGACAGTGACTGAAATACGAAAACTAATTTACGAACTGAGTCTTGATACAGCCTGTTTGCAGGAAACGTACTGTAGAGACAATAAACTCTCACGTTTTCCTGTGGGTATGGTAACAAATACTGGCCACAATGATGCAATGTCTGCCATTGTTGTTACAAGAAGATTCACTTTGACAAAGGTGTCACAGCTGTATGACAAGCACATGATCACATTAGAAGTGAAGGACGCGCAGGCAGAGTGGGTTGTAGTAAGCATATACATGCTGTGTTCTCATCCCAACGTACCTTGTGTAGGTCAACTCAGGGTGATTGCTCTATATGGACAAGGTGCGTGTATCCCTGTGCCAACAGAAGCGAATGCAAAATGCTCTCTGAGGCGCAGTAAGCAAATTGACGAATGAGGTGAGATACTATAGGACGCAATACAGGAATTGGAGTTGATTGATTTAAATCCAGAAGGCCAGCCGAGTACATTCGAGGGAGGAACACGTGTAGTCACTAACATAACTGTCACTTTAGCAAACTGCATGGCAGCAGCTAAGATTAATAGTTGGCAAGTGCTCCAGTTCCTAACATCCAGTGACCTTAAAGTAATTGTTATGGAACGGAGAAATGATAACAGAGGCAGACAAGCAGAGGACAGAAGGATTGGGTTAGACATCAGAAAAACGGATTGGAATGGCTTGCAGCATTCTCAGTGGAAACGCATCGGGTGCATGTGGACTTGAGTGCGCATCTATTAACTGCAAAGAGCACAGGACATTTATATTCTCAAGGAAAAGGTAAACAGTCAGGCTACAATCCCTTGGAGCTCAGAACTCTCCACGCTGAGGCGAAAACTAAAATCAAGAAGAAGAGTTTATCAACGTGCTATAGGGCAATCAGAGAGCACAGCTAAGCTCAACGAATACAGGACAACTAAGATGCGCTACAAAACATTGCTTCAGGAATCTAAAAGAATACATTGGGAGAAATCTCTGCGAAGACGACTACAGTTTGACATGTGTGGAAGACCGTACAAATTATTAACTGAAAAGGATAAGGGACCTACTGTCACGTACACAGTTCGTAAAAGGGATGGTTCAATGACGGATGGATGGAGGGAGTCAGCAGAATATCTGATAACCGATCTGCTTCCTGATGGTAATACAGACACAGTTACTGAAATACACGCACAACTTAGAAGTGAACTAGGTAATGAATACGACAATCGGATGTTGGTGACACTTTTCGCTCAGGAAGAAGTTGCTGTCGCAGTTTACAAGCTCAGAACTGAAAAGGCGCCTGGTCCGGATGGCATCCAACCTGACGTCGTGTGGATGGTAGGACCTCTAATAGTATCTTTTTTGACGGTATTATTAAACGAGGCGTTGCGAATAGGTGGGATCCTGGTGGTATGGAAAACAGTTGGGGAGTAGTGGTTAAACAGGGAAAGCATAAAGATCCAGCATCATCGGAAAGTTATAGACCAACTTGCTAATTAAACGTCTTGGAAAAAGTACAGGAGCGTCTGCTCTGATCGGTTGCAGGCGCACAGGGAGCTCTTGGCTCAAACCAGTGTCAGTATGGATTCAGGAAAAGGAAGTCTATTGATGATGCGGTTAATAGAACTATTCATATTATAGAAAATTCGACAATGAAGAATGTAGTCGCACTCATGATTGATATCGCTGGCGCATTCGACAGTCCTTGGTGGCCTGCGATGTTCTCACGCCTTCGAGATCTCAGGGTCCCCATATATCTAGATAATAGCTTTGTAGATTGTTATAGCGGGCGTAGTTTACAGTGGGTTGCGTGGTAGAACAAGGTAATCAAAAAGGTTACCAAGGGCTGTCCTCAAGGCTCCATAAGTGGTCCACTGTTATGGGATCTTAGTATTGAATCCCTATTACATCTGTTAGACGAGGCAGATCCTAATGAAGGAGTTGTTGCACACACAAATGACATCCCAGTAGTTCTATCTGCAGACTCCAGGGCGAGACTTGAGGAAAAGGCGAATGACATGCTTGCTCAGATGCAGCACTGGTGAAAAGGCATCAAACTGACTACAGCTATTTATAAGACCACATACACACTTCTGAAGGGAAGACTTTCTCTTTCCAGAAATCCTTCCCTGAGGTTTGATGGAATGCCTGAAAAACATGGCACTGTTTGTAGATACTTAGATATTCCTCTAGGCGAGGAAAGAAACTTTCTAGAACACGTAAAATCAGTTACTCAGAAAGCGGCCAAAATTGTGCATATGACTGCCCGTGCTGCCACTACTGACTATAAGTTACCGATGAACGTAATGCGGTCATATAACGAAGCTATCTTCACCTCCGTTGTGGGCTTCACTACCAGCGTCTGGACGCATCGTCTTAGATTAGACAGTTACAAAACAATACTGCGACGAATTCAGCAGAGCATACTTCTGACGCTCAACGCCACTTTTCGAACTACACCTGTAGAGATTTTACAGGTGATCCTTGGAAAACGTCCGATGGATATCGTGGTACGTTACAGGGCATTGCTGTATTGGTTGCGACGTGAGAAATATGATCGTGTGTACGAGATCACAGGAAAACATGTTCAAATTCTCAAATGTGTGTTAATTCCTAAGGGCCCAAACTGTTGTCGTCATCCGTCCCTAGTACTACACCCTACTTAAACTAACGTATGCTAAGAACGACACATACACCATGCCCGAGGGAGGACACGAACCTCCAACGGGAGGGGCCGTGCAGTCCGTTTCATGGCGCCTCAAACCGCACGGCCACTCAGTGCAGCACAGAAATGCGTATTACTTACAAAAGAAATTTAAGAGCCTGGAAGTTAGATGGATGGCAGTCTGGCTGGGATACTACGAGGACTGTACGACGTTTTCCCAAGTATCAGAACCGCTCGACCGCTACGGTCGCAGGTTCGAATCCTGCCTCGGGCGTGGATGTGTGTGATGTCCTTAGTTTAGTTAGGGTTAAGTAGTTCTAAGTTCTAGGGGACTGATGACCTCATGAGTTAATTCCCATAGTGCTCAGAGTCATTTGAACCATTTGAACCCAAGCATCAGGAACAGGCTCAAATTGTGCGACATTGCCCCTACTCGAGGTATCGTGCACCTATTAACAGGTCACGGTCCGTATCCCAAACATCTGCATCGAGTAGAATGCAGTAACACACCAATTTGTGAATGTGGAGAGTAAGGTTCCGCTGATCATGTCGTTGTCAGCTGCCCCCTTTTTCAGTAGAGAGAGACTGCTGACGATTACACTGCAATCTGCAAACAGCTGGTTTAGTTAGGTTAGCTTATATACAAATTTAATTAAGAGGAGCTTCATATATATCAAAACGAAAAAGAAAATAAAAAAGAAAAGAATGCCATAGCCACCCACACGGATACGCGTAGACTCAAGAATTGCCGAGGCGCGCACGCACCAGTGTGTGTGATGTAGAATAGTGTAGCAACAATAGGTTTAGAAGTAGGTATACTTGTAGTTAGTCGGCAAACCTCGATTTCTTCCGAGGCTGCCAGTAACATATGTAGTAATGAAAGACAGAAGTTATTCACTTGAAACTAGACTTAATTCCTTTTATTTTATGTTATTATAGTTATTATTATTTCTTAAGTGATTATTTTTTTCAACTGTTCTTTTTATTTCTACACCAGTTTTACAAATAGTTGCTGTTAACATGATTTAGTGCTACGTACGTAGTATAAAACATTATAGCCACCATGATTAACGATTATGTACGACCAGTTTAGAGTTTCCAGATAAGAGGTTTAAAATTCGTAACAATAAATAAACTGAATGGAATCGAAACAAACTAGTGTCCTGTATGCGATCTCCTTTACAGATGAAACACACTTTCCTAAAGTTCTCAATAAATCAAAGTCGACTACTCGCCTTCCCTACTACAATCTTCACGTGCTCGTTCAATTTCGTATCGCTCTGCAATGTTTCGCCTTGATAGTTAATCGACATGACTGTATCCAGCAGCACACTGCTCTGCATTACGGGTTCTTTTTCCTAGTGATCTGCATCAACTTACATTTTCTACATTTAGAACTAGCGGCCATTCATTACACCAACTAAACATTTTGTCAAAGTCATCTTGCCTCTTCCTAGAGCCACTCAACGAGAACAACTTTCCATCAGCATAACATCATTAGCAAACAGCTGCAGGTTGCTACTCAACCTGTCCCTTCGATCACTTATGTATACAGAAAATGACAGCGGTCCTATCACACCCCTCTGGGGCACTCTTGACGATACCTTTCCCTCTGATGAGCAGTCGCCATCGATGACAACCTAATGGGTTAGGAAGACTTTGAGCCACCCACAAAAAAAGAAAACGAACTTATTCCGTATACTCGTACCTTCGTTACCAGTCTGCAGGAGAAGCCCCGCGTCAAATGCTTTTCGGACATCTACGAATGTGGAATCTGCCTGCTGCCCTTTATCCATAGTTTGCAGGGCATGATGTGAGAAAAGGGCAAGCTGAGTTTCGCACTAGCGATTCTTTCTAAAACCGCACTGCTTCGCGCACAGAAGCTTTTCCGTCTCAAGGAAATTTATTGTATTCGAACTGAGAATATATTCAAGGAGGGTGGAACACTGTGCTCCACCCTGCCAATTGTAGCAAGTGAAAAATCTGAGCCAAGAGCATCAAAGGCTTTGCTAAAATCTAAAAGACATGTTACTGACCTAACATCTGTCCATGATAAGCTTCAGGTCATTTGTTTTTTTCTCTCCATTAAAAAACTAACTATTCCTTGATGCGTCAGGCCGTGTATTAAGCTTTACTCAAGTTGTACCACGGCGTTCATCTCTCCTCGTTCGATACAGTGCCTCTTCAATACCTAACCCAGCTATCCATGTAATCTTTTGTGTTCTTCTTCTGCGGCACCACATTTCAAAAGCTTCTATTTTTCTCTTGTCTGAACTATTTGTCGTTCACGTTTCACTTGCGTGCAGGACGACACTCCAGACAAATACCTTAAGAAAACATTTCCTAACATTTAAATTTATATTTGGTGTTAGTAAAGTGATCCATATTGAAAAATGCATTTCTTGCTGTTGCCACTGTGCATTTTATATCCTCTCTACTTTAACCATCACCAGTTTTCTTGCTGCCCAATTGAAAAATCTCATCTACTACTTTTAGTGTCTCATTTCCTAATCTAATCCCCTCAGCATCATCTGGTTTAATTCGACCTCATTCCATTATCCTTGTTTTGCTTTTGTTAATATTCGTCTTATAAACTCTTTCAAGGCACTACCTACTTCGTTCAACTGATCGTCCACATCTTTTGCTGACTGACAGAACCACAGTCCCGTTGACAAACCTCAAAGTCTTCATTTCTTCTCACTGAAATATAGTTCTCATTCCAAATTTCTCCTTTGCTTCCTCCACAGCTTGCTGAGTGTTCCGAGTTAATAACATTAGGGGTGAGGGGGATAGTTGCAACCCTGTCTCACTCCCTTCTCAATTGCTGCATACCTATCATGTCTGAATTTCACCCAGACTTAGGTGCAAAGAAGGTGCCTTTGAGAAAGACGTGGGTGACTTCTGTCCACGACCTTACCCAAAACGATCTCATGTTCCGTTTTTAATGACTTCATCGATGGGACGAAAGCCTGCACCTTAGCTTAGCTAATGGATGCTCTGAACTGCTCATGAATCGCACTGACGCAGCCTTTTGGAAATATAAACCACGGAAATTCATATTGCTTCTAAGCAGATGCAGAAATGTCAATCAATATGAGAGGCATGTTAAACCCAGACGTGTCTGTACATTAACTGACAGCAAACAACAGCTGTCCTGTGAAAAAGATTAGTCTAGGGACACTTGCAGTTGATCTCTCTGTCCCTGCCGAGGAACTTAGCCGCTAAGGCACTTCACTTTATTAGCAACCACTAATGAAACTTAAAGAAAAAAATGTGACGTTTTAAGCGAATACCACACGCACAGCCTTTAAGGAGTACATGCTGGAAACGGCCGCATTTAGATTCGTGGTATCAGTACTCAGTGACTGAAAGGAACGAGGACATAGTAGCAGACACCATTCAGTCGTTGCGTCTTGTTCCACCACCTCACTCAGTAAAATCCGTCATTTACTGACCACTGTCGTCAAAGCGTTATACAATAACAAGTAAGCTACGAGAACTTTAAACTTTTTGATAGGGATTTCATAACATTTTACTCATCAGGAATCAAATGGTAGCTAATAACTACTAGTGATCATAATCTGTAATATTACAATAGATGGCAAAATCCATGAGCTTGTGATTCAACTGTGAATTGAGGAGGAGCTACTTACCAGTGGAATATGTTTAGATGTGAAAGAGCGCACTTCTTGCCCTCTTACACCACAGAAAGATGCACTAAGCCAGCGAAGTAGCCACTTCCCATTCCGTCTTTCTTTTGCTGCAGTGAGCCGCAGGATAGCAAACAAGTGAACAACTCTCAGGGACACAACTTATCTTGTTACCATTCTCGTTACTCTCAATAGGAATAAAGGAGCACTGGACCGCTGAATGGCGTAGAGAACATTTAATGCAGTGAGGCAACTGCTGAACTGTACGTAATGAATAGAGCAGTCTTCTGCGTCGCTACACAGTTGCAGCATTCATTCGGACACATCCGAAAAACAACATACCTTAGTAATTATTCGCAGAGACTGAAGCCGACGAGCATTCCTGGATTCTCCGTTCGCCGACTCTCACTATAATCCATTACCTGCGCCGATGATCATTGCCTAGTAACGTCTCACACAATCATTTCAGATCAGGCAACAAGAAAGAAAGATCAGAAGTTAACTTATAAACTCCCCGATAAAGATAGCTTGAAGTTAAGTCTGATTAAAATGTAAGTGGGCTGTTTCTGTGTTGGTAGCGCTGTGTAGCGCTTTGCTTTGGATCTCTTACTGCGCTTTCTTTGTAAGAGACTCTGTGGCTGGTTGGACTCGTTGTTGGAAGTTAGTCGCAGCAGTGATGAAAGATGTGAGAGATTAGCATTGATGGAGGGTAGAGGTCCGAAGTGTTAGCATAGGCTAACGATCTGGAAGTATCCGACTTGGAAATTGAAAATCATTCATGATTATATATCTGTCACATTATTAAGGTAAAAATACATTATCTGGTTTGCAACAAATTCTTTCCTTTGCCAACCATATGCCTATTAGTAATTAGTGGCTTTAGTATTTAGCTGGCAGTATTGACGGTCGCTGTAATTGCAGTAGTTCGCGTAACGAAGATTTTTGTGAGGTAAGTGCTTGATGAAATGTATAGGTCATTGTTAAGATTTCTTTCTAGTCAGAGCCATTATTTTGAATTAATTATTTGCAGTCTGGTTGTAATTTTTTTGGGTAATCGGGTTGCGATGTGCTAGAATATTGTGGGTCACTGTTGACATGATAAGAAAAAGTAAAGAGAAATTAGGCTCAGTACGTTCAGTTTTACTTAGCGGTTTCAGAATCAAATAACGTAGAAGCTTCATATTTTCAGTCATTCTGCAATTTAAGTACAGATTCACACATTTAAATAAAGAAGTTTTAAAAAATAGACAAGAATATTGCTAAAACTTAATGAATTAAGAAATAAGCAACTGAGGAGCAAAGCCACTGTCTCTGCACAGTCTCCGTATGCGAGGTCACTGACTAGTCGCATTAACATTGCCACATGGCGAAAGACTGAAAAATCACCTTTTGCAGCTCGGACTGCTGGGAGACGTGCAGGAAGAGGAGGAGGCTCTGGAAGGTACCGACATGGATGTGGAGCCATGTCGCCTCCAGCGCCGTGAACAGCTGTGCAAGGTTTCTCGTTTGAGGATCCATGGAGCGAACACGCACAGATTCTCGATAGTGATTGACATCAGGGGGGAGGGGTGGGGAGGGGGCACCTGAGTATGGTAAACTCATCCTTCCCTTCGAACCACGCACATACACCTCGAGCTATGTAACCCATTGCACTGTTCTGCCAGTAGATACCGTCGTGACGAGGAAAACAAAAAAAAAAAAAAAAAACGGCATATAGGGGTGGACTTGCTCCTCAAGGATAAATACCTATTTATGTTGATCCACTGGGCCTTCCAGAAAGACATCAGCAATGCTACGAAAACATACGTCAGACCATAACGCTCCTTCCTAGGACTGGAACCTTCCGATGATTGTTGCAAGGCCGTACATGCCCAATGCCAACTGTCCGATGAAGCATAAAACGTGATTCATCTGTAACAATTACCTATCGCCACTCAGTGGTCGTCCAGTTGCGGTACTGGAGTGCAAAGTCCAGTCTTCGACGCCGGCCAGAGTGGCCGAGCGGTTCTAGCCGCTACAGTCTGGAACCGCGCGTCCGCTACAGTCGCAGGTTCGAACCCTGCCTCGGGCATGGATGTGTGTGATGTCCTTAGGTTAGTTAGGTTTAAGTAGTTCTAAGTTCTATGGGACTGATGAACACAGATTTTGAGTCCCATAGTGCTCAGAGCCATTTGAACCATTTGAACCAGTCTTCGACGCCGATAAACAGCAGTCAGCAAAGGTCCATGAACAAGTTGCCTGCTGCGGAGGCCAATACGCAGCAACGTTCGTTGAACATTTGTTGAGGAGACACAGTTGTTGGCCCCTTAGTTGCTCTACAGTTGCACGTCTACTCACCTGTACACATAGATGGTTCGGAAATTATTCCATCCTTGGCCCGAAAGACAATGATCGCGCCCTTTTGGACGTCAGATAAATCACTCCGACTGCACTATTATCCGCGTTCTGTCGACAAGCTTTATATACTCTCCATTGCTGCCGTCTGTCATCTGTGAATGTTTATTGCACGTTGACGCTGAACATAAGCGGTGGTCACATTAATGTGTCTGGACCGTGTATAACGGTTTGCGCGTGCAGTTGTCGACAACTCAAAAACCACTCACCGACAGTCGGAGGTTCCTTGTAGTGCAGACCAATGGTTGTACGGTGGTAGTTCTGCTTGGAATGGCTGCCATCTCACCGCGGTGGTCAGTGGTAACCACGACCGCCGGTTTGAACTCGCAAAAAAGCTTCCGTATAATATTACAGAAGCGGAAACAATAACCGGAAAAAAAGGAAGTCAGTGTTCATAACAGGAATTTCAGTCGTTTCATGTAACTTATCATCCACCTTTAACACTCCAGCTCGTGTGTATAAACCGCATAAACAGCTACAATGATTTTAAACGGATAATTGGTTGCCTGGCCTATTAGAGAGGCCGTGCACATTTGGTCCCGAATTTCTTTGACGGACAGTACGACGGTCGAATATTGTAGTTTGCCCTGCAGTTAATCGTTCCGTTGCTTTTACGACCTTTTGTTGCACTCGAGATAACTCGCGTGGCAACGTTGCTAGAGGCTATTTCTATTTGAAGTCGTGTTTCCTTGCAGATCTGAGCTTGTTTTCTTGTGAGTTTGTGATAATGTCCGACACGGAGTCAGTTGCGGGTTGGACAGACGAGGAAAGCGAATTCAGTGAGAGTGAGACCAGCTTTTTTGGCGACATACCTGACGGTGATGATCCTGAATACTCTCCTGAGAGTTCCTATCGTGATTCCGACGATTCCGAAACAGGCGGACCGAGAAAAAGAGCAAGGACTACTTCTGGGGAATCAGCAATTGTGCCACAAAGAGACGTCTCCGAAGTTACTTGGCATGATGTAGTTGGAAACATGAAGGATTTTACCACAACTTGAAATGAGGCAATTGACCTGAAATGAGTCAATTGCTGATCATACGAAATGAAAATGACTGGAAGGTGTGATGAACTTGATTTTTACCTTTTCTTCAATGACCAACTTTTGGAAATGATTGTCACCGAAACGAACCGTTATGCCGTGCAACGAATTATTGACAGTATTTTCAACGAAAAGTGAACAGAACACAGAATATACACCAATGGGACGATACAAATAACGAAGAAATCATGCACTTTTTGGATTCGTTCTGTGGACTACTTTGGATCGAAATCTTACTCTTCAGAAATATTGATCAAAGGATATACTGTACAAAAACCAAGATCATTTCTTGCAGATCTAATGTAAATTCAGCTCAGAATCATATACTGACGGGATTAGCCGAGCGGTCTACGGCGCTGCAGTAATGGACTGTGCGGCTGGTCCCGGCGGAGGTTCGAGTATTCCCTCGGACATGGGTGTGTGTGTTTCTCCTTAGGATAGTTTAGATTAAGTAGTGTGTAAGCTTAGGGACTGATGACCTTAGCAGTTGAGTCCCATAAGATTTCACACACATTTGAACATTTTCATGTACTGACGCCTTGTTTACGCTGCAGAAAAGGCGGGTTATCCGTGTACAACGGAAACAGTTCTTATTTTGACGTACTGTGCTGTCTAAACGGGTCCTCCAAGTGATTTGTTCAGATGTTAAAAGACAACTTGGAGTGCAACGAAGCACCGATTACCGTGCAAAACAACCACCTATATTCTGTGCGGCCCAGTGTTTCCCATAGTGCTTCCAACAGCTATTTTGTTCGCGGCGTTATCTGCAATATGAACAAGAAAGTGGAGTAAACTTAATTATACAGCGAAGTTGTTTTAAATGTTTGGTGTACGCAAAGCTCCCCCGTTATAGGTTCGAATCCTCCCTCGGGCGTGTGTGTGTGTTGTGTGTGTGTGTGTGTGTGTGTGTGTGTGTGTGTGTGTGTTTGTTTTGTCATTAGTGTAAGTTACTTTAAGTTACATTAAGTAGTGTGTAGGCTTAGGGACCGATGACCTTAACAGTTTGGTCCTTTAAGATCTTACCACAAATTTCCAATTGTACGGAAAGCCAAGAAACGAGACATCTGCAAATATGATGACTTCACTAACGTCATGTGTTATTCATTTAATCCTAACTGTAGACATAGGTGAACTGAAAAACGTCATCAGATGACAGAATTTCATGAGTTATTCGTCTTAAACTATTGTAGATATGAATTTGGCTGTCTCTGACTTCCTTTGACAGACCTGATGGCATGGCTGAACGCTTAAAAAGCTAGTTTGCACGCAATTCGAAATATCTCACCTGATTGAAGATCATTTATCTCGAACACTAGAAAATGTAGTTGTGAACTTTAGGTGGTTTCGCACACGCTTCTATGTAAATACTCAATTATACTACACTTCAGAAGTACAACATAAACTGTTGAAAGAAGGGCACGCCACCTGCATATACGAGAACTTACTTGTGATTAGTTTATGAGAAGCATGGAGTGAAACAAGAAGCTTTATTTAATAAATTTAAGAAAGCTTTGCTATGAAAAAAGACCTAAACCATCTTATTCGATAGCGCGCATCTGTGAAAGCAGTTTCTGCAGATGGGTAACTTTCAGTACCATGTCACTGCACCCACTGCATTGTAATGCGCTTGGAATCTTCTTAGTCTGCTGTGCAGAAGGTGATCAGGACGGGGTTACCCAAACCTGGTCCACCCCTTGACGATGCCCCTCTGACGTCATCCAGCATGCGAGAAGAGTGCTTGCAGCGTTTCTGTAGCATTCGATTGATCTCGATAATGCTACATCGGATTCATTCCAGCAAACACTCTCTTAATTCCTGTGTGTTTGAAAAAATTTGGATATTTGTGGTAAGTTCATATAGGACCAAACTGCTGGGGTCATCGCTCCCTAGGCTTACGCACTACTTAATCTAGCTTGAACTAACTTACGCTAAGGACAACACACACAACCATGGCCGAGGGAGGACACGAACCTCCGACGGGGGAAGCCGCGCGAACCGTCGCAAGGCGCCCAAGACCGCGCGGCTACGTATTGGAGAAAGCTGTGCAAAGTGTTCTCGTGCGGCACCTTCTTGAATGACGAACCTCACACCGAAAAATCGATTAATGATCCGGACTATAGAATGTAAGATCCTGTCCAGGTTCTACACAGCCCTCAGTTGGCCCTCAATAATGATGACAGGAGTCCGACTTCCGTAAGTGATGCCATCCCAAGACAACTCTCGCCCATCTCGCTGTTGAAGCCATCGGACCGTGTCCTTGTGGCCTGCACTGCTACTTACCGACTGCACACTCTTCTACAAAGATCGTCAGGTGCCAATGATAAACCTTGCTTTCGTCTATGAAGAGAACATGACGTCACTGACGCGGATTCCTTTCTGTGTGTTCCCTTGCGACCTGTGTGCACACTCACAGCGATAAATTTGTTTGCAGAACGTCTTTGGGCTTCGTTGCCTAGGTACGGTTTCTGCGGCGTCTTGGTAGGTGGCGCCCTTGTGGTATCTCACGCAAGATTTGAAGGGCGTGCGTGGCCTACACTGTTACAAGTCTGTTTACCGCGGGTTGACTGTCTGAGAAGGAGTCTCTCTGGTTCGCGGCCTGAGCATGCTAGCCGTTGAGGTCCGCTCGCCTCGATTGGGTAGCGGATGTTTACTTGGAGGAGCATGCCTACGCCTACTGGAGAGTCGCTGCTTCCCTCTGCCGGTGCGATAGCGGACCATACTCTAGACTAGGGCTGTTTCCTGCTGCTATGACTGCTGGACGTGGCCACACACACCCTTATTATTATCCTTGGCCTGACGCAGGAACAAAGAATCTGTACTGAATCGCGCATCTCATCGGGACGTGGGCCGAGCAGATTACCGTGTGTTGGTTAATTCACGTGTTTCAGCTCCTCTGTTGTCCTTAGTTATTCTTATGACTAATTGCTTATGCTTGTCGATTCCCGAAAATTCACTTTCTTATTTGAATGCCTTTATAGAACTTGCATATTCTTCTGCCTTGAAAGTTTTTTTTAATATTCAGAATGGATGCACATTGTGGCCTCTGTAATAGCCAGTGAGATTGTTTGACCCGGTAAATTCCTTTGGAGCGATTTCTAGAGTTCAGAGAGTTAGTTTGGCTTTGATTACCAATAGAGGAATTCCCTGTAGTATTATAGAAATAGTAATGTAAATTTTTATTCCGTGTCCCCGTGAGCTTAATGATTCGTAACTGTTCATGTTAAACTTGGCCCCGTGACGAATAAGTACTGCTCATCTTTGTGGTAGTTAAATTTGACCTCTGTGGTAAATAAATAAGTTAAAAAAAGTTTCTTTATGCTTAGCGCCTTGGTACTCACAGATTCTACCTCTCTTTCACCTCACCTTGCCCACTTTCTCCGCACACTACCCTGGTGGGTTGAAGTGGAGTAATGGACGCATAGAAGCCAAACCGATCGTGTGGAGACGGTTGCGTATAGTCTGTGTCAACACAGCGTTTCCACTTGCAACCAAAGAGGAAGAAAGAAGTTCTGTAGCTACAAGTCATACACGGTCCACTCACATTTACTTGAGCACCGCGTATGTTCGACTTCGACTTGCAACAACCACTCACAGCGGCAGTTGCCTCCACTAACAGTGGAGGGTAGTAAGAAATGTCGCAGGGATGCTGGAAACTGTGCAGTCGTTGTCCTAATGTGGGAACGAAGCAATTTATCTAATTTCAAAAAGGGCATGATCATTGGTTTTCGGGCCAAAGGTGGAAGTACTAAGTCAGTAAACTGTTCATGTGCAGCCGTGGTAAATACATACCGTGCATGACAAAACTCCCTTTCCAAAACAGGCGCCGAGGCAACTGTGGTGCAGCAGGGGTCATAGATGACAGGGGTAAATGACTGTTGGGTAGATCTGTACGGCCGAATAGACGTGCAACTGTTCTGCAAGTGACCACCCAGATGAACCAAGGGCCAATCAATATTTCTCCTCAATGATAATTCACCAAACATTGCTGCGTATGTGTATGCAGGTTCACGTACCCATGCTGACTACTGTTCATCGGCGACGAAGGCTAGTATTTGCAATTGAATGGTGACAAGCGGCCTTTTCAGACGAATTAAGTTTTAAGTTCCCTCAAGCAACGTCCGAAAGCAAACACCCTGCAATAATCGTCGAGAAGGTCCAGACCGGAGGAGGGAATCTTATGGTCTTAGGAGTGTTTTTGTGGTATTTCCCGCGTGAGCCTCGTCATTCTGGAAGGCATAAGTATGCATGTGTCCTTGTGGACCATGTCCACCCCTACTGTAAGTAGACTGTTTAGGTTTTTATGTTGGTAACGCCACGTAGCGCTCTGTATGAAAATCACTGACTGTGCTGTGTGCAGTCTGTGGCTGGTTAGCATTGTTGGAATTCGCTATTGTAGTGTTGGGCGGTTGGATGTGAACAGCGCGTGGCTTTGCGCAGTTGGTGGTGAGCCGCCAGCAGTGGTGGATGTGGAAAGAGAGATGGCAGAATTTTGAGAGCGGACGATCTGGACGTGTGTCCATCAGAAAGAGTAAACTTGTAATACTAGATATCATGAACTGATATATATATGATCACTTTTGAACATTATTAAGGTAAATACATTGTTTGTTCTCTATCAAAATCTTTCATTTGCTAACTATGCCTATCAGTAGTTAGTGCCTTCAGTAGTTAGAATCTTTTATTTAGCTGGCAGTAGTGGCGCTCGCTGTGTTGCTAGTTTGAGTAACGAAGATTCTTGTGAGATAAGTGGTTCATGAAAGGTATAGGTTATTGTTAGTCAGGGCCATTCTTTTGTAGAGATTACTAAAAGTCAGATTGCGTTGCGCTAAAAAAATATTGAGTGTCAGTTTAGTGATGATCCGAATAAGTAAAGAGAGAAATGTCCGAGTACGTTCAGTTTTGCGCAGCTGTTTGAAAATCAAATAACGTAGAGGTTTCCCAGCACTGTCATTTATAAATTTTTCAAAGGGGATGTTTCACTACAAAAGTTTGTTTCTCTTCGGCACGATGACATCTATTAGCAGGACAAGGCAACGTATCATACAGCTTACGGTGTACATGCGTGTTTCGAAAAATACCAGCATGAGCGTACTGTACTCCCCTGGCCCCCAGACTCCCCGCATTTAAACCCAATCGAGAATCTGTGCGATCCTCAACCGAGAAACCTAGCGCAGTTGGCCGCTACGCTGGAGTCAGCATGGCTCCACATCCCTGTCGGTAATTTCCAGAACCTCAGGAGTCTCTTCCTGCACGTTTCGCAGTGGACCGTACTGCAAAAGGTAGTTATTCAGGCTTCTGACAGTGGTCACATTAATGTGACTGGAGTGTGCAGAAGGAAGCTGCTTCCGTTTACTACTGTCGAAGTTCTGTGTTCAAGAATAAAACGAGAATAATGTAAAACTATGTAACTAGATACCTAATAAAAACGTTACATTCATCATAACAAGTCTGTATAAATGTTCAAGTCGAAAAAAGTCCAAATTCAAAGAAATTAATACTAAAATTTAATACGATCGACGTCAGGAGGATCTTACAGACAAGACCAGTCCACCGTAGACATAAGGAGATAAAAGGAAATGAGTATACGAAATAAATTCTGACATTCAAACCCATTACATGTAGAAAAAAATGTCTCTTGTAATGTAACTATAGAGCGATTATCAATATACAGAACATACTTATTGCAGTAGGCATTTGTTAAATGGTAGATCTTGGGGTGCAAACTCACTACTAACACACATTCTCGTTGCTTCACTTTTTTTTCTTTTTTCTTTTCTTTTTTCTTTTGTTAGAACTATAAGCCCGTCAAGCGAAATCCAAAACATTGTAGTTCATCAAAGAAAATAAGATCATAAACAACAGAAATGACTAGCAATATGTAAACTTTACTCGATCATTCTGTATCCATTGGTTCTGTAAGAGAATGCGAAAGACCACAAACAAAGTGACGCAAATCTTTATTTATTGTAATATGATAAACTCAAAAAATATCTTAACATGCAAAATTAAAATAAGTGAGTTTATAGGTTCAAAATAATATTCTAGTGTATCATTATGTACTAATTTTTTCGGATCTTAAGATAGGGTCTTATTTTCTTGATGTCGCTGCGTTTTGTATTGGGCTTGCAAGCTAAAAACTGGGAATTAATTGAAGTGCAGTGAAGACTTGTAAACTTATTACTTAGGAGGATAATGTTATCAATCATATTCACCGGTGTTTGTAGGGCTTAACTGAACTGCTGAAGTTATTTATTTCCCTCTCCCCAGCGTTGTACGCATGGAACGTGTACTTGTATTAGCTGCCGACTGATTAATCTTACTGCAGTATGGTGGTTGTGTTCTTACTGATGATCAGAAATCATCAAATCATGAAATCAGGGACAAGCACATAATCTACCCCCACTGAGTCTGAGGCTGCCACTGATCTAAAGGATGAACATCGACAGTGCTGTACTCTCTCAATGGGGGACTGTAGACAAATTTGCTATTTAACTTAGGACATTGACATACAGTATATTGATTATGAACTGCACGTTTGACCGCTGGTCTCCTTACCAGCCAAATTCTGCTGAATATTTCTTGCACTATCAGATTCGAAACTACTATCTCCCAGTACTGTGACATCGCTTTACCTTACTTTAGCAGCTTCAGCTAAGCATACCGGACGTCGAATAGCTAATCATATTTAATCCTAAAGAGTTTTACAGTCGTTAGGATACGCATTTCCCTTCCACCAGGCAGACAGAAGGAGCCGTCCTTCACCCCTTACATGGGCTCACTGCAGATTTGGAGCTAGCGTTGGGCGAAAGTGTTCGAAAATCTCCAGGAGTCCTCCCAACATCAGAAATGTACCAAAATCTACCATTCTGATGAAAATAAAAAGAAATTGTTTCATAAGGAAATTTTCTGGAAGAAACTGTGTGATTGGGCTTGCATTTCGAGGAGACTACCTTTTAAAAGCTAACTGGGAAGTGGATATGTTATACAAATGAATTCTGTATGTTTTGATCGCTAGAGAAACTGAATCCATCGAGAGAGAAGGGCCGATGAGGACTCGCTATCACCGCCAATAAAGTCATAGATTGTCTCATCTTACCTTCATCACACAATGTTATCCAGTTAACGTACCCTGATGGCAAGCACCATAGTTCGACAGATGCCATGCTATGAGATGAACGATGTGTACACGAACACCACAAACTGAGCAGTGTTTTATTAGTTAACCTTTCCTCTCTTTCAGTTTAGTTCAAGTACCACTGGTGCCCACTAAAGTAAGTGCTTATTATCTTTTGTAAGTTTAGTACTTGCCGCGTGGGATTAGCCGAGCGGTCTTAGGAGCTGCAATCATGAACTGTGCGCCTGGTCCCGGCGGAGGTTCGAGTCCTCCCTCGGGCATGGTTGTGTGTGTTGGTCCTTAGGATAGTTTAGGTTAAGTAGTGTGTTAGCTTAGGGACTGATGACCTTAGCAGTTAAGTCCCATAATATTTCACACACATTTGAACATTTTTGAAGTTTAGTTCTCATCTTCAGTTCGAGGAATTGTTCGTAACAGCATACTTCGTAAAACATGCACCAACTTCTGCCCACTAAAATAAATGTTTTTTATATTTCGTCAGTTTACTTCTCATCTTCAGTTTGAGGAATTGTTTGTTACAGCATTCATCGTGATAGGTGGTGAGGTCTTAGGGGACCAAACTGCTGAGGTCATCGGTCCCTAAGCTTACGCACTACTTAATCTAACTTAAACTTACGCTAAGGACAACACACACACCCATGCCCGATGGAGGACTCGAACCTACGACGGGGGGGAGCCAGCTGTACCGTGACAAAACGCCCTAAGACCGCGCGGCTACCACGCGCGGCGCAGTCCTCGTACTTTCCTTTGCAAAGAGTAGTCTGTTAAATCCTACCTCGCAAAGCCATCGTATACTGGTGGTCTATATAAATACGTCCACGTTCTCGATTGCTGGAGACAGTGATTGGCTTTGTTGAGATCTTTTGCACAATAACGACTGCGCGAAACGACGGTATCTCGTACGGAAAGACAGAGCAGCTGATGCTACTGAAGGCTCGCTCGCGAACATTTCCGATGCTGACCTCTTGATTATGATGGCATTCAGACAGGAAAAGCTATTGGCCATCAAGTGTTTCGTGTGCAATGGAAAAGAAGCTGAGACTACCACGAGTGGGCAGGTACGAGCGCCTCAGCCCGTCGTTTCTGTGATGTAGCGGCTATCACTATTGCAACCCACAAAAATTTCTGTTTGCTTACCATAATCAAACCTTGATCTCCCTCCACTATTTTTCTCCAGCACACTTCCTTACATTACAAAGCCGTCGAATCATTGACATAGTAGAATGTGTTCCACATCGACCAATCATTGCTTTTAGTTAAGTTGTGCCACAAATTTCTTCCCCCCCCCCCCCCCTCCCGCCGACCAATTTGATCAAGTGCCTCTCCGCCAGTTATCAGATCCACTCACCTCTCACCTAATCTTAAAGATTCAACTACACCACCTCCTGCATCTTCTTGTTCACATTTCATTTCCGTACAAGGCTACACTCCAGACAACTACGTTCTGTAACGACTTGCTGACACTAAAATTTATAATCTACGTTGAAAAATTCTCTTTTTCGGGAAGGTTTTTATTGCTGTTACCTATCTGCATTTCATTTTCCATTACAAACGGCAAAATGCATTTAATATGCTTAATGTGTCACTTTCTAATCTGGATCCCTTAGTATCACCTAATTTAATTCGACTACATTCCATTAACCTTATTTTGCTTTTGTTATTCTGCTTATAACCTCTTTCAGAGATACTATCCATTATATTCTACTGATCTTCCAATCCAAAATGGTTCAAATGGCTCTGAGCAATATGGGACTTAACATCTGAGGTCATCAGTCCCTAGAACTTAGAACTACTTAAACCTAACTAACCTAAGGACATCACACACATCCATGCCCGAGGCAGGATTCGAACCTAAGACCGTAGCGGTCGCGCGGTTCCCGAGTGAAGTGCCTAGAACTGCTCGGCCACACCGGCCGGCGATCTTCCAATCATTTTCAGTCTGTGACGGACTTACAAGTCATGGGCAAACCATAATGTTCCCATTTTTTTCTCCTCTTATTTTATTTCATTTTCTTGATTTCTGATTTTTTTCTTTTCTAGTTGTTCATTGTACAGATAAAATAATATAGTGAATAAGTTACAACCATGTCTCACTTTCTACTCAACTACTGCTTTCCTTTCGCGTTCTGTACTCTTACAGCTGCACTCTTGGTTACTGCATAAGTGGTAGGTTGCCTTTTCCTCCCTGCCTCTTATTCTAGCTACCGTCAGAATTTCTAAGACTGTATTTAAGTTTACCTAAGTCTTAAAATTTTAGAAGAGTAGGTTTATCTTTCATAAACATATCTTCCAAGATTAAGTTGTAGGATCAGTATTCCCTCCAGTATTTCTCCGGAACTCAAACTGATCTACCATGAAGTCGGGTTCTACCAATTTTTCCATTCTGCTGTACTTCGTGCCAGTATTCTGCAACCATGACTTATTCACTAGTTTTTCAATAGGATTCACACCTGTTAGCACTTGACTTATCTGGAATTTCAATTTTTAAATTCTTCTTGATAGTGAGGGTATTTAGCTCGTTTCACATCTGTGCATTTTTTTTACATTCTTCTGACAGATTTGATGCGGCCCGTCACGAACTCCTCTCCTGTGTCTTCAGTGAATGTTATCATTAAGCTCCTGTCACCGTGATTTTAATCCCAGTCCTGAACCTTTCTTTTATTTCCGTCATTGGTTCTTCAACGTACAAGCTGAACAGTAGGGAAGAAAAACTGCGTCCCTATCTTACAATCTTTTTAAACCGAGTACATCTTTTATAGTCTTCCATTCCTGCTATTTGCTTTCACTTCCTGCATAGCAGGTTGAGTAGTTTCATCATGATATGTTCTCCCACGGATCTCAATAATTGTGAGGGGATGACTTCAATTCCAGGCTCCCAGTTTCGACGTAGGCCTTACAGTGCCTTTCAAATTCTTCTCGCATTATAATGTCTCGCATCTGATCAGATTCTAAAACGAGTCTTGAAAGAGCACCCAAATTCTATTATTTATCTTATAAGTTTTAATGATTCTGTTTTAAACGAACAATGCTCAATTCCCCCAGCGCCCCATAGTCCCGCGCACTGCGTGTGCTCAGCTTAACACATTAAGAATGACGCGGTACTATGAGACGCAGGGGGAATTGAGCATTGTTCGTTTAGAACAGAATCATTAAAACTTATAAGATAAATAATAGAATTTGGATGCTCTTTAAAGACTCATTTGAGATTTATCTAAATGTCCTAATAAACAGGTTTAATATCTTTTGTTAAAAAATACACACACAATAGTAACTTTATAAACAGTAAAAGATGAAAAGCTAAACATAACGGCAGAATACAGACAGAAGTGGTGCCTGTGAGGCATGATAACCAACAGAGTGTAAGAGCTGTCAAGGCTCCCAGCTGACACGTCAAACAAAACAGGCACGCAAAAGGTCCGCCCACGCGCACGCTAAGGTTGACTAAGAGACCAGATTATAACTGACTTCTGTAATACATCACAACTCTTTACGACAAGTGAGGAAACGTGTATTACATTCTCTCTTTTTAACGTAATTAGAAATGGTTCAAATGTCTCTGAGCACTATGGGACTTAACATCTATGGTCATCAGTCCCCTAGAACTTAGAACTACTTAAACCTAACTAACCTAAGGACATCACACAACACCCAGTCATCACGAGGCAGAGAAATTCCCTGACCCCGCCGGGATAACGTAATTAGAAAAAGAGAGGTTGTAACTTTTTACAAATGTAGACGTGAAATACCAAAAATTGGCTGAAATAGCCAAGCATCCTTTAAAACATTTGCAGCGGGTACACTAGCCCGGACATATGACGTATAAAGCCCAGTCAACAGGTGAACAGAATAAAACAGAAACGCTTTGCAATAGAAGCCAAAAGCGAAATCCAATTACATCTAAGAGGGAGCTGAGCATAGCGTTACTAGATCATCATGAACACGCGAAAGGCACACTAAATAAGCAATATCAGCACGTGTCGAAATAAGGAAGAAAGTGATGCACCACAACAGGGCAAATGGGAAAGCTGCCGAATAATATTGCAAGAACTGTGCTAAATACTGCCTGGATCTGTGGAAAACAACCAATGCAAAACGATAATTACGGCGCTCACCCAGTCTTAATAAGTTCAGGAACAGCAAGAGCTCGTCCTCCGCTTAAGCCAGGACCAACAGCGACATCTGGAAAAGAAGTTGCCACAGGTCGCCCACTTCTGGTCGTGGTGCGTCCTTGGTGCAGGAACGTTCTCCTTGGCAAGTTTCCGCTTTTCCTCCGCACCAATGACCTCTCTCTACGGCAACCACCAGAAATTTCTCCCCACACTCTGCCCCAGCCTGCTCTATCTATACATCATAGCACTACAGATATACTCGCGAGTCGGGTCAAAGACATGGACCTTGCCGCACGGCTCACACATGTCATATCTTAATATTTTGTTTGACACAACGTATAACATTGTTTCAGAAATAAATTAAAATAGGTTACATTCCACTGTTCCGACCAAGGCTCAATTGGCTCCTCTCTGACCCCTCCCAGCATACTAAGATTTGGCTAACAAGAGCCGCGTTCCATAAATCGGCTGGCTGCCGAACAGCTTTACTCTTTCCGGAAGAGAATGGAAAATGCAAACAATATTTCCTTTATGCAGCCCTTCTAGATATTAATTCCACCTTTCAGTCTTTCTTTCCTGCTTAGTACTGACTTGCCAACTGAGTTATGAACATTCACGATTTTGTTCTTCTTTTCTCCGAAGGTTTCTTTCATTTTTCTATAGGTGGCAAAGATCTTTCCCCATAGTGGTGCATGCTTAAAGGCTTTGCATTTCTCCGCTAGGAATTCCTGCTTTGCTGTTTTAATCTTCCTCTCATACTCATTTTTTAGTCGTCTATATTACCTTTCGCCTTCTGCACTTGCTGCGTTTTTATATTTTCTCCTTTCCTCTGTTAGATTCAATATCTCGCGTGTTATTCAAGAATTTCTACTTTGCTTGTGTTTTTGTCTAATTATTCTTCTGCTGTCTTCTATATTTCATCTCTCAAAGCTACCCATTCGTCATTTTTCCCCCGTTTCCATCATTTTCTCAATAGTTTCTGGTTCTTTCAATTTATCTCCTTAATGTGCTATTTTCCTCCAGTTTCTTCAGTTTTAATTTCTATTTCATAACCCATAACGTATGAGCATACTAGACATCTGCCCTAGGAACCTTCTGGTGTCTTTAGATCTCTTCCAGGTATGCAACCTACTTCTATCATGAAACTTCCCAGCACATTAAAACTGTGTGTCAGACCGAAACTCGAACTCTGGATCTTTACCTTCGTGGGCAAGTTGTCTAACAACATTTTTTTTGCGGGGTGGGGAGGGAGGGAACAAGAGAGGTACATATAAACCGTGCTTCCAAAACATGTAGCAAATCTACAGATATCGTCAGAAAACTGACCGTTCCTTGTAAGCGGTAGGGTGGGGGGTGGGGGTGTGGTGTGTGTGTGTGTGTGTGGGGGGGGGGGGTGATGGGAGATTAGAACGTCTTTTGCGTCTCCGGCTCGATGGCAGGGTAGGGGACGGGCTGGGCTGAGGACAATCACACGAGGCCTGGCCACTGCGTCCCCTAGACCAACAGCCAACCAGAAGTCGACAAGAAGAGAATCAATTAGAATCATGAAATTCCACATTGTCATACAGAAATGGGAGGTATGGGAGAGGGGAAAGGTACAACGAAGATAGCGTGGTATCATGCGCTGCATCCCCCGAGAGCTTGAAGTAACATGAGGGGGTATTAGTGCATCTCGACACCAGTCGATCCAACTGCGACGGGCACATTCCAGCTGAGCGAGGATTGTGCAAAACCCCACGGATGAAATTGGCAAAATGACGCGATGGCGTGGACGATGTTCAGTCACCGCCTGTTCATCGTATTGGAGCTTCCAAAGGCCGATCCACAACTTTTCCCCATCACCATAAAATATGGCGACCGTCCATCCTTTCACCCAAACTATCGCATGAGTCTTGGCTACAGAGAAACATACAACCTCCGGGCAAATTAAAGCATATGGTTCGACAACAGATGGAGCGGCGCAGAGTAAACAGACGACCATTTGCGTCGCAGCACCCAGACTTGCACACTGGCGCAGGTCAGGCGATGGGCATCACCGTCCACCGAATGACAGGTGGAACGTGAACCAGTGTCCATCAGCCCAGTCGCATGTAAACGCTGGTTAGTGGTGAATTTTCCACAGATGTCGTGATATCATGTCGCTTGGACTGATGTCGTGAGGTATAGCTGATGAAGGTTGCGCCACACCTCAGTTTATCGGTAAAAGATACTTCATCTCAAATTCAAATGGTTCAAATGGCTCTGAGCACTATGGGACTCAACTGCTGTGGTCATCAGTCCCCTAGAACTTAGAACTACTTAAACCTAACTAACCTAAGGACATCACACACATCCATGCCCGAGGCAGGATTCGAACCTGCGACCGTAACAGTCGCGCGGTTCCGGACTGCGCGCCTAGAACCGCTAGACCACCGCGGCCGGCATACTTCATCTCAACGTTGTTGCAAGGTACGCAGCGCAGTAATTAAATATAGAAATATTTCAGTCATGGAGGGGTGTGGACATGGTAGGCCGGCTTGTACGTAGCTAAGGTCCTTAAAAAGACAGATGCGCAAACAGAGGCGCAGCGTTTCCTACCGATGGCAATAGAGACATGAAGGTGGTTGCGATTGAGTTCTCTGTGCCCGGCCACTGCTTCTTCATGGTATTCTCAGATATACTGCCGCCACTCGACACCGGACGTTGGTGAGTCCAAGCCCCATGGCCGTCTGGGAGAGGAGACCAACTGAGCTACCCAAGTACGACACACGACCCGTCCTCACAGCTGTAATTCAGCCGGTTTGTAATGTAGGAGACGAGGCGCTGATGGAATTAATTTGTGAGGACTGGTTGTGAGCCGTGCTTTGGGAGGTCAGTTGGTAGAGCACTCATCCGCAAAGGCATGGTCCCGAGTCCGAGTCTCAGTGCGGCACACAGTTCTGCTGTGCCAGGAAGTTTCATGTAAGCGCACACTCCGCTCCAGAGTGAAAATTTCATTCTAGGTGATTAAATGATTAGTTGTGCTCTATACCAAATTCTGCTAGGTGACTTCCCCTTTTATACATTTCGAATCGAACTGAACTTGGATGACAGACACGGGTACGTAATTTCATGCTGCTTGATCTCTACGCCAGAGTTCATCATTCACAGTGTCTCTTGACTGGTAGGATGCCAGTCTCTGGGGGAAACCTTGACCACATATGTTCAGTGGTTGTCAAAACCTGTTGTATACAAGTTGGTGGGGACACTATGGGCAGTATGCAGTTTTGCGTTACTTGGCTGGAAAGCAACGTCACAGACGCCTCGAAGATTGGGCACATCAGTGCGTGATCAGTGTAACGATTGCTGTCGAAATTACCAACTACGACAACCAGAGCTGATCGTGTTATGTACCCAGTGGAACCCCGTACTATCTCACCAGTCTCTGGGTCTGTTTTATGAGGACGAATGCAATCTGACAACTACAATTTTCGTAAACAGATACGTCAGTCAAGTCGTTGTGCGCAGAACCAGGGTATTTCTGGAAAGAGGCACGGTGTCTCTCGGATGCCGAGTGTTTTTGAGCGCATAATGGGAACGTTCCTCTAAGTATGTGCTGCTGTTTTAAGGGGAGCCACAGTTGTCGCCACACTGTAAGTCTGCATTTTTCTAGAGTCCGTACTACTATTCCATATCTTTCTGTAAAGATGCCCATTTCCTTACTCAAGGAACTTGAAGTAGTTCTTCGAACCTGCACGGCAGATCGAATAATATGTATGTCCTCTTGGGCTCTAGTTCCGCTGTGCCGTTGAGTATGACCGTGCTGAATCTATCGATTACATATTCACTTGACAGTCATAGGATCGTTAACAATGCGAGCAACACTATGGCCTAATGGTAAACCTCAGTATCGATAGCTCACGATCCTGCCGCTGAGTACCGTGCTGGTAGCCGTTTCTCCCCCTTGAACGAGGTATAACACGCTCTTCTCGCAACATTCAACATTCAAATGCGATTTCTGATTCAGAAACCCACAGCGCAGCTTTCTTTACGTGCAGAATGTAGATGGCATGAGATTGTGAGCCGTGAGTCCGCAGTACAGAGTATTCTAAAACAACATGTTTGGGTGAGCGATATGTAGATGGCCAGTTGCTGTGTGATGGCCGGGCCAGACAGGTAACCGGACTATAGGCAGTGAGCCCGATGCTGTGGCGAGGCGAGAATGGAGGTGGTGAGCACTCACCAGGCCGCAACGGCCTCGCGTCTTGGAAAGCCCACTTACACCAATACATGCTACCACAAATGTACAGAGAGAGAGGGGAGGTGGAGATGTATAGAGTGAGGAAACAAAAGAAGATGGAAAAAGAATGGATTGAGGAGGAGATGGTCATAAAGAGGGGGAAGAGAAGTTGACTTAGAGGGGGGAAGGAAGAGATGGACAGAGGAGAAGGGAGCAGATGGACAGATGGGGAGTAGCAAATGGACAGAGAAAGGAAAGAGGAGGAGATGGACAGAGACTGGGGGGGGGAGAGGTAGAGAGACAGGGGGAGGAGATATGGACAAGGAAACGAAAGAGGAGGAGATGGACAGAGAGAGGAGAGAGAAAGGAATGGGCAGAGATAGGAGAGAGCAGAAGTTGGACAATGATATTTGGGAGGAGGAGATGGACAGTGAGAGGGGAGGGAGGAGAATGACAGTAAAAGGGAGAGGAGGAGTTGGACAGAAAGCAGGGGAAGAGGTGATGGACAGAGAGTGTGGGCTCGAATAAATTCCCATGAAACAGAAAAGCTTCTGTCCACGAATCATCTTCATTTTAGAAGGAATTGTTCTTGAGAAGCTCAGCTGGCCCTTTTCTTACATGATATACTGCTGACTTTGGATGAAGGGCAACAGGCAGATTTCATATTTCTTTATTTAAGAGAAGCAATTGACGTGGTGCCCCACTGCAGACTGTTTCAGATGGCACGAGCATGTGGGATAGATTCCCAGATATGTGAGTGACTCAGTGGCACGAAGACTTCTTGAGTCATAGAATCCAGTAAGTTTTCCTCGATGGCAGGTGTTCATTGGGGTCAAGGATATCGTTCAGGAGTACCCGACTGAGCGAGGTGGCGAAGTGATTAGCACACTGGACTCGCATTCTGGAGGACGACGGTTCATTCCCGCGTCTGGCCATCCTGATTTAGGTTTCCCGTGATTTCCCTAGATCACTTCAGAAAAATGCCAGCATGGTTCCTTTGAAAGGGCACGGCCGATTTCCTTCTTCATCCTTCCCTAATCCGCGCTTGTGCCCCGTCTCTAATGACGTCGTTGTCGACGGGACGTTAAACATTGATCTCCTCCTCCTCCTCCTCCAGGAGTACACCAAGGAAGTGTGATAGGACCGCTGTCATCTTCTATATACGTAAGCTATTTGGCGAACACGGTGGACAACAGTCTGCGGCTGTTTGCTGATGATGCTGTGGTCTATGGGAAGATGTCGTCGCTCAGTGACTGTAGGAGGATACAAGATGACATAGACAAAATTTCGAGGTGGCGTGTTGAATGACAGATAGCTATAAGTGTAGAAAAATGATCGTTGATGCAGATTTTTAGGAAAAACAAATACTATATTCGGATATTGCATTAATCACGTCGTTTAAATATCTGGACGTAATGCTGCAATGCGATATGATTGTAGTACGGAAGGTGAATGGTCAACTTCTGTTTATTATGAGAATTTTAGGAAAGCGTGGTTCATCTGTAAAAGAGACCACATATAATACACTAGTAAGATCCATTCTTCAGTACTGTTCGAGTGTTTGGGATCCTCACCCAAATCAGACTGAAGGAAGACATTGAAACAATTCAATGCTAGGCTGCTACGAGATTGTTACCAACTGGTTTGAACAACACACAAGTATTATGGGTATCCTTCGGGGACTAAGATGGTAGTCCATGTAGAGAGAAAATTTAGAGAATGGACATTTAAAGCTGGCTGCAGAACGATTCTAATGCCGCCAATATACATTTCGCTTAAGGACTAGGAGGATAAAATAAGAGAAATAAGGGTTCGTATGGACTCATATAACAGTCGATTTTCCCTTGCCCTATTTGCGAGTAGAGCAGGAAAGGACTAGTAGTGGTAGAAGACACCCTCCACCACGTACCTTTTGGTGGCTTGTGGAATATGTACATAGCTGTAGAATAAGGAGATAGACGAAGGGAGAGGGTAGGAGGACATGGACAGAGAGGGAGGAGAGGAGACCAGCAAAGAGAGGTGGGAGAAGAAGATGAAATTACAACGTGTGAGGAGGAGATAGAGGCGGACGAGAGATGGACTTAGTGGGACGGAGGAGGAGATGGACAGAAGGAGAAGAAGCAGATGGACAAACGGGGAGAAGGAGAGGGATAGAGAGGAGGGGTGTAGGAGATGGACGAAGAGAGAGAAAAGAGGCAGATGGACTAATAGAAGACTGGAGTAAATACATACCCAGAAAAACTGGTTACCTACCTGATAAACATATTGGATGAGTCAGGAGGAAAGGTACATGCTTTGATACTATTGATGATTCTGAACAAAGAACTTCAAATGAACATACCCCCGTTTCTTAACCATATCCGACATGCAGCTGTTTGAAAATCACTGGCCTCAGTCGCATGTCCTTCAACAGCACTCACATGCGAATAGGCTACATAGTGTTGTCTTTTCTGATCATTTCAATGTGTACTTCATTTATTATTAGACGGCTGATTTTTAGGTCGTAGGAAGTGCATTTCAGATGCCTAAAATAGGCCCTTTCAGTACCTTATTTAGGATATATACAACCTAAAATAGGCTCTAAAAAGTATTATGCAGAGAAACCAAACATAATGTGTGATACACAGCGTTGGTGTAGGGCCTATTAGGGCCTATTATTCATTAAAAACGAAGAAAATTAAAATCTGTACGGTTGTACAACACAGAAAACATTATACTACTTTAATGTTCAAACTGATCCAAACGTTTTAATTTTTCCAAGAAAAATACAGTAAAAACACTTGTAGCCATATGTTGAAATGTATGTAATACGTAAATAAATAAATGCCGGATAAAACAGTTGTTTCAAAATTCAGACAAAATTGGCTTCACAGTAAAAAAAAGGTTTTTCTAGGTTTTCCAGAGAAAAACAAAGGCGCTTGTCAGTCGGTATTAATTTATACGCCGAAAATGAGCGATCTACATCAATGGGTCTGACAGAGGTGTACGTCACTTTCGGTACATGTTGGGCAGGAATGCTACAATCAGGGGAGCTGTATTTTCCGCTAAGTATGTATGCTCTGCTCACAATTTCTTTAGGTCGGTATTCTTCTGCAAAACCTTTTGCATTTTTGCCTGTACTACTTCTCTCACTTGATTGCCGTTTCGTTAATTTTCTGTGTAACATCCTCCAGTAACCCATAGATAGGGGCTCTGTGAGCGTTGTAATTCGGAAATAGTTCTTGCCATAAGCATGTAGTTGACTTAAATGTAAGCCAAGTATAGTTTTATTGAGGGATCTTTGAGTAATTGTTTTTCTGGAGTTACTGAGGTGGTATTCTCTGCTAGATTTTCAGTTACCCCCCGGAATGTTGGGAGATGCTTGCTGTAGTACTTCGCTGCTGCTAACCATGAGTCCCAGCGGCTAACAGCAGGCTCAGGAGGCAGTGGGCCATCATCATCTTGGACAGTTTCCAGCCACTGGCTGGGTCTGTCGGGAACACAAGCCTCTCCATCGTGTTCTGTCTTTCCACCATTCCCCCTCTTCCACCTTCGTCCAGTTCTCTCCTCTTCTCGTCACACATTCCTTCACTCCCTTCACCCATCTATCTCTTGGTCTTCCTCTGGGCCTCTTCCCCTCCAGTTGCAGATCAAACATTTTCTTTGGAATTCTTCCCTCATCCATTCTCTTCATGTGTCCATACCACTGCAGTCTTGATTTTTCTATCCTGTCCTGTACTGGTTCCTCCTTTAGTCTTTCCCTCACATACACATTTCGCAATCTGTCTCGTCTTGTTACACTCAACCTGCTCCTCTGGAACTTCATTTCACTAGCCTGTATTCTGCTTTTGTCGCTTTTGTGCATTACCCATGTCTCACTTCCGTATGTCAATATGGGGACAAAGTAGGTTCGATACATAATTCCCTTGGATTCCTGTGGCACCTCCTTGCTCCAAATAAGCCCCCTAATGCATTTGTAGAACTGCCCTGCTTTTCTGCAGTTTTCATTTATTTCCATTGCGTTTCCCCCCTTACTTTCGATCATGCTTCCCAGGTACTTGAAGTTCTCTACCACTTGTAGTTTTTCCCCTCCACAAGTTATATCCACATTTGGTCTATTCTTCTTCCTTGTTGTGACAATTATTTCACTTTTCTTTGCAGAGAAATGCATTCCATATTGTGCTGCCGTTGCCTCCCATACATCTAACTGCTCTTGCACCTCCTTCTCGCAATTTCCCCATAACATCAGGTCATCGGCAAAAAGCACTGCTTTCATTTTATGATCTCCAATTGCATCTGATACTTGCTGTAGGATTTCATCCATAACAATAATAAACAATAAAGGCGAAAGTGCACTTCCCTGTCGCAGCCCATTTTCTAACTTGAACCATGCAGTACGTTCCCTCCCCACTTTCACACAACTCTCACTTCCCTCATACATTTTTCTGACTTTTCTTGTTATCTCTTCATTTATCCCTTTTGCGTTCAGCACATCCCAGAGCTTGTCCCTACAGATACTGTCATACGCCTTCTCAATATCTAAAAAGGCCATGATTAAGTCCTTCCCGTACTCATAGTGCCTTTCCTGCAGTTGCCTTACCGCAAATATGAGGTCCGTTGTTGATCTTCCCGGTCTGAAACCGTATTGCTCCTCTTGCAGTCTACTTTCAATACTGCTTCTTATTCTCTTCTCCAGGATCTTTTCATAGATTTTTCCACAGTGGCATAGCAGGGTGATTCCTCTGTAGTTCTCACATCTCCTTTTATCCCCTTTCTTGAAGATCGGGACTATAATTCCTTTCTTCCAATCCTCAGGAATTCTGTTCTCCTTCCACACCACCCTCAGCACTCTGTATAGCCACTGGGTTCCTACTTCTCCTGCTGCTCGTATCATATCCACTGTTACTTCGTCCCAACCTGGTGCCTTGCCCCCTTTCATCCTCTTTATGGCTTCTTCCACTTCATTCCAAGTTAGATCATCAATTTCCCCACTATTATAATCGTCTGTTGCCTTAGGCTCTCCATCGCTGTTAGTTACCCGCTTGGCGGCATTCAACAGATCTTCAAAGTACTCCTTCCAAATCTTTTTGAGCTCATGCATTTCCTCCACAACTCTTCCATTATTATCCATGATCCTCAGGCACTCGCTTCTGTCGTTCCTCTTATTTCTTACCATGGTGTAAAGTACTTTTTTGTTCCCTTCACTGTCCTCTTCTAACATTCTTGTCCATTTTTCCATCCACTTCCTCTTCTCCGCCCTTACTATGGTCTGTGCCGCTTTCTTGCTTTCCTTATATTTTACCCTAGCTTCCTCTGTTCGGGTCTGGAACCATTCTCTGAAGGCTTTGTTCTTTCGAAGTACATATGTTGTTCTACCATGGGGTTTCCTTACTTCTCCTCTTTGTGCTAGTTCTTCCGCACACAGTCTCAGCTACCTCAACTAGAGCCCTCTTAAAATCTCCCCATTCTTCTTCCACTGTTGTCTGATCTCCCTTTGGCAGCTTCTTCCTGATCAGTGTCTGGTACTGGGTCCTCCGTTCATCCTCTTTCAGCATCCATGTCTTCAACCTTTTCTCCTGTATATCTGTTGCCCTCCTATCTTTTTTCTCTCCCAGGGTGGCTACCAACAGCCGATGGTCACTGTCTAAGGCCTCAGATGGAATGACCTTAACATCTGTGAGGCTGCTCATCATCTGCCTATCCACTAGTACATAGTCTACCACTGAAGTTTGGGACCAGTCTCCACTGTACCAAGTTATTTTGTGGCTACTTCTCTTCTTGTACCAGGAATTTGCGATCGCCAGCCCATTCCTCTTGCAGAATTCCAGCAACAATTTTCCTTCTCTATTTCGGTTCCCCCAGCCCTCTGGTCCCATATCTCCTCGAACCCTTTTCTGTCTGTGCCAACATGTGTATTGAGGTCCCCTATTATAATCTGATTACCTCCATTTAGCTGCTTTTGCACGTCATCTTCAAATTCCTCCTCCTTTTTTGTACACCCCGCCTGTGGGGCATATGCTTGGATGATTTCAATGCTTTTTCCTTTCACTCGTACTCTGGCTTTTATCATTCGATCATTGATACCTTCCACCTCCTCCTGCAGACCCTCTCTGACCACTATTGCCACTCCATTTCTTCCCCTCTCATTCCCTATCCAGTACAGTTTACATCCTTTACTTAGTGGTTTTTCACCAACTCCTCTCCACCTAGTCTCAGCAAGTCCCAAGATGTCCAATTTCCTCCTTTCCATCATTTCTACAGTTTCTTCTAACTTCCCAGTTAGAGTCCTTACGTTTAAGGTGCCCAGTCGTAAACCATCTCGTAATCCTTTTCCATTGCTTGGTCGGTTTCCTTTAAATCCGTTCCGTGATCCGAGGCATGTTCCCTTTTGGGCCATCAAAGGATAGAATACTTGAAGCAATTAAAATGCAACTCTATACACAGCCGCATCTTGCCAGAAGCACCTCGTTCCCATCCACGTCGTTTGGAAATAGCATCTTCAGCCCATTGTTGACAAAGTATGCAACTGTTTGTTGGTTATTCTTTTGGAGCTATTTCTCAACAAATCAAATAAGCCCTGTATGGCTCATCTCGGTCCAACTTGTCAACCATCAGGTTTTCAATGTACCGGCCAAGGCTGTCAGAGTTTCATCAACAGAAATCTGTACCCAAAATCCCCAATATCTCCTCGGATTTTGTGCAATGTGTCAGAGTAAGTCGAATCTACATCATTTTTACGCGATCCTGCAGGAACAGACTGATGACAGTACTTCTGAAGAAAATATTTGAAAGTAGAATTTTCTAATTTTCAAAAGGAATGTTTGCTACCATAATAGCATGATACAAGTAACTGCAGAACTGGTTCATCTTGGTGGATTCATCAGATGTCTTTGTTAAAAGCGTTTGCTTCTATTTTGATTTTCGTTCAATATTTGCCTTATGTAACCCACCATCTGCACGCCAATTTAAGTAGGACTTTTTATCGCTAGAAACCTAATACAAGAAAGAAACAAGATGCATTATACAACTGCGTATAAAAAGTGTTTGGTATTGCTAATGGACAAAGTTACTTAATTTTAGCAACAAAAAAAAAATAAAAAATATACATTGCTGTTTAGCAATTTTAGTTCCCAAGTGTCCAAGTAAGTTTTTGGTACAACTCGTAACTTAAAAGAAATCAAAACATGGTGCACCATTTTAAAATCCTTGTACTATAGGTATGAAATTTTAACATTGCTTACTTTTCCTTTATATCAAAACTGAATTCAGCAGCTTAAAAACTATAATAAAAATGAGCAATTGAGTTCCAGTGTCGCATAGTATAAGTTTAAATAATAGTTATAAAATAAACTGCTTCACAAATGCATTGGGGTCGAAAGATGTGTAAATAAATTCACAATTCCAAAATAAGGAAAAAGTAGTAAGCATAAAAAATACCTACTAAACTGTTTGGCAGACTAAAATTTTTCCATCTTTTGTATAGTGTGGAAACTTTGGCAGTCAGAATCTTATACGACTAGAAATTGAAGTAGCTGTTTTTGGCATTTTCTTCTGCTGAACTACTCAAGCACTGAAACTAGAGTATATTTTGAACAATGAACATGTTACACTTAATATTTCAATCGATATACTATGCAGTAGTTTAGTTGGGCGAGTGGATAACAAAAATTCGACAATGTCCTCGCTTTCCCTCAATGAGAGTCCGTATATAACAAAGAAGAGAGGTGAAGTGTGTTTTATTGTAATTGCTAGGCAACTTTAACCCTCCCCTCTCCTCATCTGAACTCATTCGAGGCCTACGAATATCTTTCTTTGTGGAAACAGGCAGTTGACCAGGATTTTGTCATCGTCGGATTTTATTTATTTATTTTCTAATATTAGTCCTCCCACATTCGACTCCTTTAAGCAGTTCCAATCTTTTGAAAATAAAATAATTTTATGTTACTTTAAAGAAATAGGTCCCTTTTAGGATTTTAAAGCTAAAAAATGCAAAAACAGGATTTAACGTTAGAAAAGGCTGTTTTAGGTGATATTAAATTAACGGTTTAGAGTTTATGTAGTCATGAAACTCGTAAAACCGGTTTATGTGCAATTAAGAACTTAGGAAAAGAATAGGTTTTAACCTAAAGGTCCAGAGTCAACTTATTATTGATGACCAACTCTTAGATCCGGTTGTTTTACATAAACATCTTAATGAAATACGGTGTATGGATTTCCTTCAACGTATGTTACCAGAATACTTGACTGATATTCCTTCGGTAACACTATGCCTACGTACTTTCTTCATGAAAATTTCTGTTCCGACACTGACAATGTTGAGTGTTTATGGAAAAAGTTCAAGGCAATCGTAAAATGCATTTTAGACAGGTACGTGCCGAGTGAAACTGTGAGGGACGGGAAAAACCCACCGTGGTTCAACAACAAAGTTGGGAAATTACTGCGAAAGCAAAGACAGCTTCACTGCAAATTTAAACGCGGCCAAAACCTCTCAGACAAACAGAAGCTAAACGATGTCAAAGTTAGCGTAAGGAGGGCTATGTGTGAAGCGTTCAGTGAATTCGGAAGTAAAATTCTACGTACCGACTTGACAGAAAATCCTAGGAAGTTCTGGTCTTACGTTAAATCAGTAAGTGGCTCGAAACAGCATATCCAGACACTCCGGGACGATGATGGCATTGAAACAGAGGATGACACGCGTAAATCTGAAATACTAAACACCTTTTTCCAAAGCTGTTTCACAGAGGAAGACCCCACTGAAGTTCCTTCTCTAAATCCTCGCACAAACGAAAAAATGGCTGACATCGAAATAAGTGTCCAAGGAATACAAAAGCAACTGGAATCACTCAACAGAGGAAAGTCCACTGGACCTGACGGAATACCAATTCGATTCTACACAGAGTACGCGAAAGAACTAGCCCCCCTTCTAACAGCCGTGTACCGCAAGTCTCTAGAGGAACGGAAGGTTCCAAATAATTGGAAAAGAGCACAGGTAGTCCCAGTCTTCAAGAAGGGTCGTTGAGCAGATGCGCAAAACTATAGACCTATACCTCTGACGTCGATCTGTTGTAGAATTTTAGAACACGTTTTTTGCTCGCGTATCAAGTCGTTTTTGGAAACCCAGAATCTACTCTGTAGGAATCAACATGGATTCTGGAAACAGCGATCGTGTGAGACCCAACTCGCTTTATTTGTTCATGAGACCCAGAAAATATTAGATACAGGCTCCCAGGAAGATGCTATTTTCCTTGTCTTCCGGAAGGCGTTCGATACAGTTCCGCACTGTCGCCTGATAAACAAAGTAAGAGCCTACGGAATAACAGACCAGCTGTGTGGCTGGATTGAAGAGTTTATAGCAAACAGAACACAGCATGTTGTTATCAATGGAGAGACGTCTACAGACGTTAACGTAACCTCTGGCGTGCCACAGTAGAGTGCTATGGGACCATTGCTTTTCACAATATATATAAATGACCTAGTAGATAGTGTCGGAAGTTCCATGCGGCTTTTCGCGGATGATGCTGTTGTATACAGAGAAGTTGCAGCATTATAAAATTGTAGCGAAATGCAGGAAGTTCTGCAGCGGATAGGCATTTGGTGCAGGGAGTGGCAACTGACCCTTAACATAGATAAATGTAATGTATTTCGAATACATAGAAAGAAGGATCCTTTATTGTATGATTATATGATAGCGGAACAAACACTGGTAGCAGTTACTTCTGTAAAATATCTGGGAGTATGCGTGCGGAACAATTTGAAGTGGAATGATCATATAAAATTAATTGTTGGTAATGCGGGTACCAGATTGAGATTCATTGGGAGAGTCCTTAGAAAATGTAGTCCATCAATAAAGGAGGTGGCTTACAAAACACTCGTTCGACCTATACTTGAGTATTGCTCATCAGTGTGGGATCCGTACCAGATCGGTTTGACGGAGGAGATAGAGAAGATCCAAAGAAGAGCGGCGCGTTTCGTCACAGGGTTATTTGGTAACCGTGATAGCGTTACGGAAATGTTTAGCAAACTCAAGTGGCAGACTCTGCAAGAGAGGCGCTCTGCATCGCGGTGTAGCTTGCTCGCCAGGTTTCGAGAGGGTGCGTTTCTGGATGAGGTATCGAATATATTGCTTCCCCCTGCTTATATCTCCCGAGGAGATCACGAATGTAAAATCAGAGAGATTCGAGCGCGCACGGAGGCTTTCAGACATTCGTTCTTCCCGCGAACCATACACGACTGGAACAGAAAAGGGAGATAATGACAGTGGCACGTAAAGTGCCCTCCGCCACACACCGTTGGGTGGCTTGCGGAGTATAAATGTAGATGTAGATGTAGAAGGAGCTCCTCCACATTCCAGACGGTCAGTGACACACGGTCGCCGTGGAGTCATTACTTCGCCACCGATGTCGCCCGACCATACTCCATTAGGTTAATGTTGGTGATGTTGGCTTAGGGGTGAAGTCTACAAGCGCACAGTGGATACAAAGGAGGAACTACTTCTAACTCGTATTATCCATGCACGTGCTCAAGTAAAGGGCCGTACGCTGTCTATAAGAACTGCTAAATGATTGCACTTGACGCTGTGCTTTTTGAACATCTTTTGTGAGGAAATGAACACAGTTAAACAAAACATTAGATCAGAATGTTTCATTTTCTATCCCCTGCATCTGTCCTGTTCACACTGTTTTCATTAGTTTCTCGGAAACTCTTAAGTATGGGACATATGTTCACATGATGTTTTTTCTTCAGAATCACTATTACTATTGTTGTGGACTGACAATGCAGCCAGTCCACCGTGACGGGTAGCCGAAAGAAAGGCACGCGTACACACACGCCGACTGGCGTGAAGTCTGGAACAGGATAAATATTGAATGCTAATAAGAAAAGTATGCAGCTCCTCGAATACTTAACTTTTATTTATCCTTGTTGTGAATACAACGTTCTTGATGAGATATTTCATACGATCACTATCAAACTATGTAAGGCTAATGGCGCCTTGCTAGGTCGTAGCCATGGACTTAGCTGAAGGCTATTCTAACTGTCTCTCGGCAACTGAGAGAAAGGCTTCGGCAGTGCAGTCGCTAGCAAAGTCGTCGTACAACTGGGGTCGAGTGCTATATCGTATCTCCAGACCTGCCTTGTGGTGGCGCTCGGTCTGCGATCACACAGTGGCGACACGCGGGTCCGACATGTACTAAATGGACCGCGGCCGATTTAAGCTACCACCTAGCAAGTGTGGTGTCTGGCGGTGACACCACAACTATCACCCCCAGAAGCATGTACCTTCGCTCTTAACTCTCCCCGTATATGTATGTATAATGTATACAAGGGGGAAAAGCGGATACTAAATACCTTGAAAAGTTTTTCACAGGTTTACTTCAAAATTTTACTCTGATGAACATTAGGATGGACATGGGCTACGTATTGTTTGATTTATATAATAAGTAAGCGTACACACACTGATAGTCATCCAGACGGACATAAGCTATGTACAAACATTAATTTATCGTTCTCCACGCCTAGGAGTGGAGCAGGGCCAGGGACTTTTTCTCCGTCCGAGGACTTGGTGTTTGTGTTGTTCTCATCATTTCATAATCATTCGTGAACGTAGCAGACGGGGCTTTGCAAAGATTGGGAATTTGTACGGCCACTGATAAAAGCGCAGTTGAGCATCCCACAAATCAAATATCATCATCATGGAGCAGGGCGTTCGACATACGGCCCATTAAGAGTCGCAGTTCACGCTCAGCCAATTACCAGACAAGCCGGTAGTGGGGCAATTGCGTTATCGCAATGGGAACTACACATAAGGGGCTTACCAGTTCCTGCATTCGCCTTACAACCAACGGAAATCTCTCTAAAACGTTGGTCGGAACTGAAGAACTGAATACATACAAATTTATTTCTGGGACTTCATTCTTCGTTCAGAATGTTGTCCCAGTGAAAATCTAAACGGTGTGTACGAGTTATACGACGCAGTGATGTGTAGACTGCAAGAAAGAAAATGCGTTGCTGTGAAAATGTCTTGTGTCATGTTTTTTCTCACAGTTTTATCTAAGATAGCAGGGTATGTAAGCCATTAGGTAACTTGTTTCCTTATATATAATTTCAAACAAAAATTGTATATAATGTGCGCCTTTTTTTAATTGCTTGACATCCATTTTACAGAAAACAGGAAAGTTATATTTATGGCCACTACGAAATCTGATTCGTCTGTAACTTTGTAATCCTACCCATTCGCAGACTAAAACTATGCAAAATACTATCATTGAAGCTACTATCCTCAGAGCTTGTGCGATCCTCTCTTACACTGTGTATCAACAACCTGAACTGACTTACCCGTTCATTTTAAACGACTTCAGTTCCCAATGAAGATTATGGTTGCAGTTACAATTAACAAGGCTCAATGTCAGAGAAAGGGGTAAGAGGACAGAGAAGGGACAGAGAGAAAACTGACATGTAGAGAGGACAGAGAGAATGAGATACAACAGGGAGAATGGGAAGGGGGAGCTTCAAAGGGAGAGGGAAGGGAACAGACGAAAATAGAGAGGAGTAGATGGATAGAGAAAGGGAAGAGGTGGAAATGAAGAGAGATAATGGAGAGTAGGATATGGACCGAGAAAGGGAAGAGCAGGATATGGATGTAGAGGGGGAGATGAACAAAGGGATGGGGAAAAGATATGGTGAGAGAGACAAAGGGGGATATGGACATAGGGGAAGGAGGATTTAGAGAGACAGAGGGGGGAGGATAAGATGGACAGAGAGTGTGGGCATGAGGGGATGGACAGAGACTTGGGGTGGTGAGATGTACAGAGTGGGGGGAGAGGAGTAGATAGAGAGGGGGAGGGAGGCAGGCAGTCAGGCACAGGGAGGCAGTCAGGAGGAGATGGACAGAGAGTGGGCTGGAAGTCAGAGAAAGAGGGTCAGGAGGAGAACTTCAGTGAGGGGGAGGAGGTGTTGGAGAAGAGGGAAGGTGGAGGTGGACTAAAAGGAGGTTGTAATAAATACATGCCTGGGGAGTGCCAGGTACTCAGCTATTTCTGGTCATATAGTACCTGGTCGTTTGAGTAGCTTCGTGCAACACAGACATGATGAATGCAGTTCCAAATTGTAGTGTGAAATATTTGAATAAAAAATAAGCTTTTTCTGTATAACATTGAATAATGCACTCGTAATATGAGAACTGCAAATTAACTGTAAATATATTTTTGAAATGTATGAGTAATGGGATATTCGTTTTCCTTTGGTAATTACTTCACTGGTGATCGTTTCTTTTGGGAACCATTCATTTTTAATTGTTCACCATTCCCTTTTTATCTAATTATGCATGCTGCATGGATTTGAATAAGTTATCAAAAAAACTATCAATTATGCACAAGTGTTACTTCTACATGATAAATTCACTGGTTTTTTGTATACAGACTTCGCTTACTTCGATTTCCTTAGCTGAGTGTTTCCATAGAAGGCGTCACATTTCCCAGCCGACGTGACGGAGCAGTGATCGCGAGCCAGGTAGAAGGAGGCCAGCGCTGGCTGCACGAAATTGCAGAATACAGAACCTGATCATGACCCATCCCAATCGTCATTTACTTGCTAGAGAAACACATAATTCTAGTAAGTACAATGTCATCGTTTCCTGTTCATTTGCAGGAGATAAGAAATATATACTTGCACAGACATTACTACCATGAAGTAACCTGAAGTAAACTGTCATCGGCTCGACCCACATTAAAAGTATTATTTTACAATACACGCGCTTGTAAACAAATTACGCATCGAAGTGCCATAATGCCTGTGTGGGAAGTGAAAAGTTATTTGGAAAAAAAAGAAAGAAAGAAACATGTAGGCCCACTCATTGCACAGATTGTTTCGATCTGCTGCGGAAGTTTCGTTGGGAAACCCTTACAAATGCTTCATACAGTCTTGACGCGAAATTTAACCGACAGGAAGAAGATGCTGTGATATGCAAATGATTAGCTTTTCAGAGCATTCACACAAGGTTGGCGCCGGTGGCGTCACCTACAACGAGCTGACATGAGGAAAGTTTCCAACTGATTTCTCATACACAAACAGCAGTTGACCGGCGTTGCCTGGTGAAACGTTGTTTTGATGCCTCGTGTAAGGAGGAGAAATGTGTACCATCACGTTTCCGACTTTGATAAAGGTCGGATTGTAGCCTATCGCGATTGTGGTTTATCGTATCGCGACATTGCTGCTCACGTTGATCGAGATCCAATGACTGTTAGCAGAATATGGAATCGGTGGGTTCAGGATGGTAATACGGCACGCCGTACTGCATCCCAACGGCCTCGTATCACTAGCAGTCGAGATGACAGGCATCTTATCCGTATGGCTGTAACGGATCGTGCAGCCACGTCTCGATCCCTGAGTCAACAGATGGGGACGTTTGCAAGACAACAACCATCTGCACGAGCAGTTCGACGACGTTTGCAGCAGCATGGACTATCAACTCGGAGACCATGGCTGCGGTTACCCCTGACGCTGCATCACAGACAGGAGCGCCTGTGATGGTGTACTCAACGACGAAACGGGGTGCACGAAAGGCAAAACGTCATTTTTTCGGATGAATCCAGGTTCTGTTTACAGCATCTTGATGGTCGCATCCGTGTTTGGCGACATCGCGGTGAACGCACATTGGAAGCGTGTATTCGTCATCGCCATACTGGCGTATCACCCGGCGAGATGGTATGGGGTGCCACTGGTTACACGTCTCGGTCACCTCTTGTTCGCATTGACGGCACTTTGAACAGTGGACATTACATTTCAGATGTGTTACGACCCGTGGCTCTACCCTTCATTCGATCCCTGTGAAACCCTTCATTTCAGCAGGATAATGTACGACCGCATGTTGCAGGTCCTGTACGGGCCTTTCTGGATACAGAAAATGTTCGACTGCTGCCCTGGCCAGCACATTCTCCAGATCTCTCACCAATTGAAAACGTCTGGTCAATGGTGGCTGAGCAACTGGCTCGTCACAGTACGCCGGTCACTACTCTTGATGAACTGTGGTATCGTGTTGAAGCTGCATAGGCAGCTGTACCTATACATGCCATCCAAGCTCTGTTTCACTCAATACCCAGGCGTATCAAGGCCGTTATTGCGGCCAGAGGTGGTTGTTCTGGGTACTGATTTCCTAGGATCTATGCACGCAAATTGCGTGAAAATGTAATCACATGTCAGTTGTAGTATAATATATTTGTCCAATGAATACCCTTTTATCATCTGCATTTCTTCTTGGTGTATCAATTTTAATGGCCAGTAGTGTCTTAACAATTACGGTGCTTACTTTTGAAGTAATAATCAGTTTACTTGCTCTTTTCCATCCGCGTCGTTTTCCTTTAAGTCTTGCGCCACTTTAGAAGTCAAACCATTGTATTGGGATTTCAGTATTCTCTCAAAGATTTATACATGTATAGCAGGTCGACAATAGTGAAACCTGAGATGTGGGTTTGTAAAAACTGAAAAATCATTTTTGTTTCCCGTCCTCTGTTCTGTCGCCACGATCTTTTGAATCAAAATGAAAACACTCGCTGCACTAAATCATGAAGCAGAACCAACAGACGAACATGAATAATGATTCGAGTCGGAAGCTTTCAAATCCCAAAACTTATGGCTAACGGGACTGACAAGGGAACCTCCCCATCGCACACCCCTCAGATTTAGTTATGAGTTGGCACAGTGGATAGGCCTTGAAAAACTGAACACAGATCAATCGAGAAAACAGGAAGAAGTTGTGTGTAACTATGAAAATATAAGCAAAATATACAAACTGAGTAGTCCAACATAGGCAACATCCAGGAGAGGGTGAGCTCAGGAGCGCCGTGGTCCCGTGTTTAGCGTGAGCAGCTGCGGAACGAGAGGTCGTTAGTTCGAGTTTTCCCTCCAGTGAAAAATTTAATTTTTTATTTTCAGACAATTATCAAAGTTCAGCCACTCACGTAACTTCGCTCTCCAAAATTTCAGGAAATGTTCAGATTTGCTTGGACATATGCAGGGTTTGACGGTCTACACACGGAAAAATTTGAAAACGTTAAAAACATATGTTTTGACAGAGCACAGGGAAAACTGTGCGACTGTGAAACTGTTGCATTCATTTGTTGCAGTTTATGTGACAAACTCTTATGTTTTCATCACTTTTTGGGAGTGATTATCACGTCCACAAGAAAACCTAAATCGGGCAAGGTAGAAGAATCTTTTTATCCATTCGCCAAGTGTACAAGTTAGGTGGGTCGACAATATGTTCCTGTCATGTGACACACATGCCGTCACCAGTGTCGTTTAGAATATATCAGACGTGTTTTCCTGTGGAGGAATCGGTTGACCTATGACCTTGCGATCAAATTTTTTCGGTTCCCATTGGAGAGGCACGTCCTTTCGTCTACTAACCGCACGGTTTTGCGGTGCGGTCGCAAAACACAGACACTAAACTTATTACAGTGAACAGAGACGTCAATGAACGAACGGAGGGATCATAACTTTGCGAAAACAAAGTAAGTAAACTTTTCACTCGAGGGAAGACTTGAACCGAGGACCTCTCGCTCCGCAGCTGCTCACGCTAACCACGGGACCACGGCGCTCCTGAACTTCCACTGTCCTTGATGTTGCCTATGTTTTGCATGGACTACTCAGTTTGTATATTTGCTTATTATTTTCATAGGTCCACACAACTTCTTCCTGTTTTCTCGATTGATCTGTGTTCAGTTTTTCAAGGCCTATCCACTGTGCCAACTCATAACTAAATCTGAGGGGGGTGCGATGGGGAGGTTCCCTTGTGAACAGTTCGTTTCTAATCAAATAAGAGTATCTTTAACCAATTTGATTGGACTGACAAGTTCCTTAAGACAGGTTATTAACAGTGGCATGCAAATTAAGATGTCATCAACATCTACACCTAGTTACTTAACTAAAAGTAGGCAGGTACCCGGGTGTCACAGGCGTCAAGCTCATGCAACACAGTAATAATAATAATAAATAATGAAACTAGAACCCCGCCACTGTCAGTCCCAAGCCAGAGGCCCCATAATGTAAGTGATGAGGAAGGTTTGAGGGGGAGGAGTAACAACCTCATTAAAAAAAAAACCTGGGTCCATCTGGCTCCAGATGGTAGAACCCTGTGAGTGCCCCTGCATAAGGTTACAGGTGAAAACCCGAAATCCAGACACGTCTGTGTAGTAGCCACCGGTACTCTGGTCAGCGTCTGTTGGTTCTGTGAGCTCGGCTGCGATTGAATCTTCTGGAACTCAAAACTCCAGTCGAAATTACGTGAGATCCTTTGGGATTTCACCAAAACCTCAACACAAATCAGTAATAATAACAGAACAATGGGAAAGAATCTGCTACCATGGGCCCTAGTCAGTGAGGCTGGGTGATAGACCTGATCATCGGATTCCAGGGGATCAGGCATGTCATGAAGAGAAGAGTCAGAGCTTCTCAAAAACCCTCGAAAGTAAGAGAATATTTTACATGGGAACACTCAGCACGTACACACTACTGAAACTAGCTAAACTGAAACAACTGACAAACACCATGGATAAATTCAAAATAAAATGTCTGGCAATACAGGAAACACGATTCTCAGATGAGAGTCACTTTGGATCGGAAAACTACAGAATATACAAGGGGAAACCAGCCATAACTATCCCAGGAAGAAATTTAAAACTCTTCGGAACAGGATTTGTAGTACGCAAAACGATACTGGACTCTGTAATAGATTTCACTTCAAAATCAGAAAAAATATCAACACTTGCGATACGATCTGGAAACAAAGCCTATACACTAATCAGTGCACGTCCTCCACAAACATCTACAACAAGAAAAACTTACGGATGATAGAAGATTTCTGAGAAGATCTGGAAGAAACCACCAACAAAATCCTCGTGAAGCACGTGAAAGTTTTACTAGGAGATTTTAATGCCCATTTAGGCACGGAAAGAAAATTCAAAGATACAACAAGAAAATACACGGCCTACAAGCGGACAAGCAACAATGGAGAGAACGTGATCAACTTTTGCAGGAATTTCGACCTCAGAATCATATCTACGCAATTCCAGAAACCACACAAAAAACTATGAACTCGGAATTTCCCCAACAACGCCTTAGGAGAATTTAGGATAGTTCAGATTGCGATATCCATGAAAAACACCAGAGAAATTATTAACTTAAGAACAAGTAAAGGATTTTTGAATCCGATCACCACCTACTCCAAATAAGACCGAAATTTTTACCCAGAAGACAAGTCAAGAAAGCCAACAGAAATATCCGAACAGACACAGGATTCCTACAACTACACACGAAAGAAACAATAGAAAAAAATTAAGTAAATCGACAGTAACAGCTCGACAGAACTGCCAGAAAAAACTGAGGAAGTGATAAAACTGGGGCAACCAACAAGAAAAAGGAGACACAGATAGTAGAATATGATACGTGACAGAGCCACAGAAGATAGAATACAAGCATGGAAAAAATTTATCAGTCATAGAAAATTCGAGAAATGGGAAGAATTCAACAGAATACACAGGACCACTTTGAAAACAGCCCGTAGAGAAAAAAGTGGTTATGAAAACAACAGCCCGAAAAATAGAAGAGGACTGCAACAAAAACAGCACACGAAATTTTTGTAGGACATTCAGAGACAATATGCCAGAATACCAATCACCGAGCTTATGCTTCAAAAGGCAAGGCGGAACACTGGAGACAAACTCGAAAAAGAACTATGAATACTACTAAACTGTGATAAACTTTTGTATATCCTACAGTTATAGAAGCCAGAAGCCAGCCTCGATTCCAAACCGCCAACACACCAGGAGATCGTGAAAATAATAAAATCAATAAAAAATAAGAGCACCTGGACTGATTGCGGAAATATGGAACTTAGACCACGAACCCATCACACCCAAAATACACAGAACCATAAAAAACATCAGAGAAACAGAAAAAGTACCAGAAGAATAGAAATCAGCGATAATACACACCCTCCTCAAGAAAGGAGACAAAACAAAACCTAATAACAAGATAGGAATTTCACTACCGCTCGTGTCAAATAAAATTTTATCAAAAGTCCTGTTAAACCGGCTACAGCCTCAAATAGATACACAGATAGGAGAGTACCAAGGAGGGTTCAGATAGGGAAGATCTTGAAGTGAACAGATCTGGTGCCTGAGAACAATATTAACAACAAGAAAGTCCAGAACACCACATGAACATTCGCTGACTTCAAGAAGGTCTACGACTCCATAGATAGAGAAACACTCTTGAACACACTGGAGGAAATGAAGGTGGACGACAAAATCAGAAAGCTAATCCAGAAAGCATTAACAAATACAACATGCAAAGCTTATGGGAGATATCTCGGAACCATTAGAAATCAAGACAGGATTGAGGCAGGGAGATGGGCTGTCACTCACTCCATTTGGAGAAAATAATCAGGACATGGGACAAAGGAGTCAGTGGGGTAAAGATGGGGAGACACAGGGATAGAACCGTCAACACAACATGTCTTGCATTTGCTGACGATATATCCATCATAACAAGTAACAGAAAAGAAGCCAGGAAGCTCAAGAGGCGCTACACGATATCTCAACCAGAATAATACTACTAATCTCGTATGAAAAAAACGTAGTACACGGACACAAAATCCACAGACAGAGATCCACTGGTAAAAAAGTATGAAAAGAAATTAGAAATATAAAGTTTCAAATAGTTAGGAGAGATTACACAGAAAACAGGACTGAACGGAACATCCAATGAAGAAAGTATCACAAAATTCCATGGAATCATTACAACAAAAGAAGTACTACCATCAATGCCAAATTAAGACACTACAGTACAATAGTCTTACCAGAAACCCTGGATTCCTCAGAAACAACAGAAATCAAGGGAAGAACGAAAATCAAGGAGATGGAAAAATAAGAGAAGAAAATACTGAGAAACGTCATGGACCAGTTAAGAATGAGGGTATCTGGATAAAGAGCTCGACAAAAGAACTCTACCAACAGACAAAGACGATTACAAACAACTTCACGAAAAGAAGGCCAAAGTTTTACTGGCACGTACGCAGGACGAAAGAAACTAGACTGACCAAGAAAAATGTTAACATAGTGACAACTAATACAGTGAAACCCAACTGGGTAAGGGAAACAGTGGAAGACCTCAAGATACTGGACTTCTCCACAGAAGACATGACAGACAGAGAAGAAAATCAGAAAATGGCAATTTCAGCAAAATCCCAAAGAGAAGAAAACAGGAAACAAGTGGACAGAAGACGGAAGACTAAACATAGTGAACTTACGAGAGGCTTATGGGAATAAAAAGAAAGAGACAAAAATGCCATGAAAATTGATTGTGTTTTAGCGCTCTTTAATGGTGAATTAACATTAATAATACCAGTATAATAATAATAGTAATAATAATAAAACGAGAAACAGAAGCTCTACATACTTAAGGCTGTGTCTGGGTGTTCCGTAATATTCCAGGGAAAAAACAAAGACTTAATCGAAGAAGAAATATGCTTAAAAATAACAATTATTTTCCCCGTCATATTTCCCTCACTCATTTATTATTATGTGCACATGGACCCTGTCAGATCACACATTACATTTATGATTCGCCTTTCTAATAGCCCATATATATTTAATTCTTTCGCTATGTGCTTTCTTCCTTTCTTTTGACCACTTGGTCCTTGATATTTTAGGGGCTTCATTCTCTGGCTTTACTACCCATCTATTTATCTCCTGACGGTAAAGTTTCATGTCTAGTATGTCCGATGTTCCTATCTGTGACTTTTCCGAGTCATATTTGACTTCTTCTGTCCATGGAATGGTCTTCAGTTTCGCAGTGTATTTCAAAATCTTGTGAGTTAGCCTTGAAGAAGAGAGTCTATGAATGTGTCCATAGAATTTCAGCCTTCGTTTCCTGATATCTGCGGCAAGGTTGGACAGTTTTTCTGTTGCTTTGCGCGATTTGTTTTATCTGGTCCCACCATTTTCCTCATGATCTTTCTTTCCTCCTTCAAGATGTTCTCCAGATCGCCTTTTCTGTTAAGTACCGAGGTTTCGCTCGCGTACAGCAATTCAAGTTTAATCACTGTATTATAATGTTTGATCTTTGTATGAATAGACATATCTTTCTTGTTGTAGATTTCACGCGTTCTCCCATATGCTCGTTTGAGCTTTTGTAACCGAACTTTCTGTGCTTCATTTTCCAACCCTGTTGGTTCCATGATCTCACCGAGATATTTGAAGTGTGGAACTCGTTTCATCTGCCCCTATTTTGTGTTCAGTTCCTGAATGTCCAACTTAGTGTAAATGAACTTGGTCTTCTCGAATGAAGTTTGTAGTGCAGTTTTCTCTGTGCATTCCTTGAGGACTTCAGTCTGTTTGGTCGATGTATTTTCGCAGGCCGCTAGTATCGCCACGTCGTCTGCGAAATCTAAACAACTGACCTTGATGTCATCATTCTTTTGCCCTAGTTCAACGGGGTTCCAGAGGTTCTGGGTTTTCAATTCTTTCTCCCATTCTCGGATGACTTTATCCAGAACAAGGTTGAAGAGCAGTGGTGACAATCCACAATCCTGTCACACACCGGCCTTTATCTCAAAGGGCTCTGACAATTCGCCCACGAATTTCACTTTTGACTTCGTGCCCGTGAGTGTTTCCTTGATGAGTCTTAATGTCTTTCAATCAAGTCCTTGTTCTTATAAGATGTTAAAGAGGGACTGTCGATCGACCGTATCACATGCCTTCTTAAAGTCGACGAACATAAAGATGATCGGAGAGCTTCGGGTTGCTCTACATTTCAATAGTATTTTCAAATTGAAAATTTGTTCAACACAAGAACGCCCCAGTCGGAAACCGGCTTGATAGTCACCAAATTTGTTTTCAAGCTGGTCTTGTGTTCTTTGAACAAGGCACTTGGATAGAATTTTGTAGGTGACTTCAAGGAGAGAAATCCCTCGGTAGTTACTGACATCTGTTCTGGTCACCTTTCTTGTGTAACGGATGGATGAGTGCACATTTCCATTCTTCAGGTACCTTTTCCGTTTTCCAGATGTCTATGATGATTTGTGTGAGCTCCTAAAGTCTATTTAGGCCTATGTTCTTCAATAGTTATGCAACTATACCATCTTTTCCAATTGCCCTGTTATTCTTGAGTCTGAAGATGTGTCTATGGATTTCTTCTTTGGTAGGTGGTGGAGATTCTGGGTTTACTTGGGCGGGAGTCTCTTTGGGCCATGTTGATGTGGGCTCCTGGCAATTGAGTAGCTCTGAGAAATATCGAAGCAATTCTCTACAATTATCTCGGTTGGTCAGCGCGAGTTTGCCGTCTGGTTTTCAGAAACTTAAGTTCTGAGGGGTGTATCCCCGAATCCTCCCTGCGAACGTCCTGTAACAGTCTCGAGTATTGTGATCTCGGAAGTCTTTTTCTATCTAGTCCATCTGGCCCTTCATGTGCCTCCTCTTTGTTTGTCTGATAATTTTTGAGGCTTCCTTTCTGATGTGAAGATATTGTTGTTGAGTCTCCAATGACTTCTTAGAGTTATATTTCTGGAAAGCACTCTTTCGTTCTTCTAGTGCTTCTTCACATGCAGAGTCCCACCACGTGTGCTTCGTATTCTTCTTCAATGGTACTACCTCTTTGGCTCTCTTGATTTACGTTTAATAAATAATGCATTTGTTGTTTGTATTTTTAAAGTTAGTGCAACAATATGGTATTAAAATTAATTTTAAAGTAAAAAGTATTTTGTTACAAAGCTACTTGTAAACAATAATTTTGAGATCACAAGTACGATTTTATGTCCTACCACTTTTCAAATGGAAGAGCACCCCTTCCCCTTTGCTTGCTGAGACGAAATCACGCACAACTTATTTTTTGTGTGCAAAGAAACCAAACTAGGGGAACTGCAAAGAAACAACCAAATTTTAAAAATAAGAACCTCCCCGTCACGTTGTTTTATTTTTGGAATAAATTGTGTAAACTTTCTTACAGAACAATTTTAAAAAACTGATTTAAAGTACTTTTAAAAACTAGTCATTAATTCAAGCACATGAAAGTTTAAAAAAATCTACTAATAATGAAAACAGTGGCTGCTAGTTTTACTGGATGAGACTGAGGCGGGAACAAGGTTCAAATGGTTCAAATGGCTCTGAGCACTATGCGACTTAACTTCTGAGGTCATCATCCGCCTAGAACTTAGAACTAATTAAACCTAACCAACCTAAGGACATCACACACATCCATGCCCGAGGCAGGATTCGAACCTGCGACCGTAGCGGCCACTCGTTTCCAGACTGTAGCGCCCAGAACCGCACGGCCACTCCGACCAGCTCGGGAACAAGGAACAGAGGAACTAGGTCGAGGAACGAGACTGACTGAACCAGGTCATGGCGGGAGCGAGACTGGTCGGTGTGAACAGCGAAGAAGACGTTCCCAGCAACAAGACTGATCGCGACCGAAGTGAACGATGAACGAGAATTCCCAGAAACAAGGCCGACTGCGATGGAAGTGAATGATGAACGACTGTTCCTTAGAAGGTGCATCTTGGCCTCTCCACTCAGTTTAGTGATGGGAGAGGAGGGGAAGGGAGGTGACGAGCGGTAACTTTGAATATAACAAGCACAACTGCATCACCTGTAATCGGACGCAGGGTGCAAAAAGTACTGATATCAGTAATTTGGCCAAAAGTGATTCTGCTACCCTACTAATGCTTATGTCTTCCTCTCCGTCGATGGCATCTTTCAGCACGATAAATGTCCCTGTCACAGGGCCAGAATCGTGCTACAGTACTTCGAAAAGCACCACCATATGATATCTTGGCCACCAGATTCGCTTTATCTGAACTCGATGGAACCCATGAGGGCCGATATTGGGCGCCAGGGACGTTTTGTCAAAGTACTATCCCTTTATTTACGGGAGTTACGTGACCTGTACGTAGATATATGGTGCCACATGTCTCTGAAAACCTGTCAAGAAGTTGTCATACCCATTCCACGTAGAATCACTGCTTTATTGCGTTCTACATGTGTAGAAATGCAATATTACACAGGTGGTCATAATGTTTTAGGTCATGAGTGTATTTTAAAGTCATTACTTTCTATATCGCACTGCAGAATCATTCACATCATGGAACATGTCGAAGCTCTTCCGTTCTATTAACCCACCACTACATTCTTAAAAAGAAAAATCTTGGTTAGACCGAGCGGGAACCTGTTTTTGTTTGCTATTGTAAATGGAAAATACCGTCAGAAGGGTATAAGCATTACTGCTGAACGGGACTGTGAAGTTTCCTAACCCGATTCACCGAAACGGAGACGACAGGCGGGAGGAGAGAGTGAGGCAGCACAAATTGTGCTGGGGACGGCAGCCGGCTCGTGGCCTGTGTCGGCCCGTCCCGGGGTCACGGGCTGCAATCAGCGCAGCCCGCCGACCGCCTTCCTGCGGCTGCAGTGGCGGAGGCTGCGCGCCTAACGAGCCGCCGCCCGCTGCTGCACGCGGCCAGGCGGTCGATCGCTGCCAAGTCCCGACGACAGCGGGTGCAGTCCGCGTTCCGGAGCACACTGTCATCACTGTCTACCTTTCCCTTCACAAGCTACGTGCCGCCCCGTACTCGAAACTAAAACTCTCTCGTCTGTGTAACGCTGATTTACCTACATCAGTAGGTAAAATGTAATTTACAGAGGGGTAAAAACAAAATGGGTGAAAGTAGCTTCGGTCACAAAACTAAATTAGTTTAAAGGATGATTGTTATTATTACTATTTCGTATTACTGTAATGCAGATTACGTAAGTTATCAACAGTTACAGTCCTTCAAATACTAGCATTACTACGTGATACAGTGTGGTGGAGGCTACAGTCTGTGAAACAAATGTATAAACATCATCTTCTTCACTTAGTCCTCCCATTACACATGTACTTTGTGCTTTGTACCACGCTTCTACACAGTGTGTCCCACTTCTGTCAGGACTGCCTGTGTGAAATTCCAAATTGCAATGCTATCCTGTGGCGAGTTGTGGTGTAATGATCGTTGAAGTTTCAACAACAACCGTGTAGAAAGTCAAAGTCCTAACATTGCTGCTGCAGGCATCCCGGTCGCGAATGTAACAGTACGTGCCTGACACTTGTCGGAAAATGATGGTGGAGCACCGAGGCAGCATCAAGTTTTGTGTTAAGTTTTGGGTTTGTGGGCGTGGGTTCGTCGAATTTACCCAAACCGAGAGGCAGGTTCCTGGTCGTCCTTCACGACAACACCCCAGCCCACAGAGTGAAGATCGTGCGCGAGATTTTGGCCTACAGATGGATCACAGTCCTCGATCATCCACCGTATTCGTCGGGTTTGGCCCCAGCTGACTTCTGCTTGTTCCCCAAATTGAAGTTGCCAATGAAACAACACCCTTACCATGCGTTTAAGAACGACGAAGAAATCACACTCCTATACTAAAAGCAATTCCAAAATAGGACTACAGTGACAGCTTCGGAACGCTTTTAAAAATATTTAAGCTGTATATCCATTCAGGGGGAAACTATTTTGAATAAATACAGTGGTTTTGTGAACATAATTCATGACATATTTTTCATAGCCACAATCCTAACGGAACTGCAACATACTGTGTATGACAGTGAAATCGAGACATATACATCACAATGTCGTCTTCGAGTTGTATGTAATACCCACCAAAAATCATTGCTGCTGAGGACCATTCGCAGCTGGAACAGGAAAGGGGTGCGGGGGGGCGGAGTGACAGTGGCAACAATGAATGACAACTGACAGCATAGTACAACAGTAACTATGTAATGACCACTACTCTACTGTAGGGCCCAAGCAGTATACTTCTTCTTCTTCTTGTTATCATTATTAGTGGCAGTGGCCAGACACAAAGCATCGGCAATCTTAAGTCTTTCATTTCTAACTGTTGAGAAGTAAGGAGACCAGCAATCGCCTGATTTACAAACAGTAGGTCTAAACACAGTGCACACATCCGAATGTGGTTAATTTTAAATGTGAGTTCAAGGTGTTGGTGAAGCAAGTGTCTCTAGGGAGATGTGTCGTGCATAGGAAACATGTTTTGTGACAAGTGTCTACCCTCAATATGGATAGTTAGCTTTCTGTTCTGAGCAGAAGTTGGATGTAGCACTCGCGATGCACTAAGATTTACTACATCGTTCAATAGATAAGGATTACTAGAATAAGCAGTACGAATTAGTTCATTCCCTCATTCATTCATGGGTTAAAAGACACCTGCAAAACACAAATATCATTTCTTCCATAATTTTAAATATGAAAATGTTCAAATGAAATTGTTTTCCATTTTTAAATTTAGTTAGGTGCTGCATAAATATCCACTAAGTAGTCACAAATCTTTGTAGTTTCTCAGATGAGGCATTGCTGATATTAAGTCCACACACAAAACACTTCAAATGGCTCTAAGCAGTATGAGACTTAACATCTGAGGTCATCAGTCCCCTAGACTTAGAACTACTTAAATCTGACTAACCTAAGGACACCACACATATCCATGCCCGAGGCAGGATTTGAACCTACGACCGTAGTAGCAGCGCGGTTCCGGACTGAAGCGCCTAGAACCGCTCGGCCACAACGGCCAGCGTACTGAAACAGTGTGATTCAGTAGTGAATCTGAAAACATTGTCGATGGAGATAATTTCGGACCTAGATTACCACATTTATCCAAAGTTGTTGAAAAACCATTCTGAGAACAAGAAGTTTTCTTATTAATTCACAATAAATAAATAAATTATTTGAATGTAGCCGGCCGGTGTGTCCGAGCGGTTCTAGGCACTTTAGTCTGGAACCGCGCGACCGCTGCAGTCGCAGGCTCGAATCTTGCCTCGGGCATGGATGTGTGTGATGTCCTTAGGTTAGTTAGGTTTAAGTAGTTCTAAGTTATAGGGCCATTTGAACCATTTGAATGTATTGTCTGTTATACGCCCGTTGATTGTAAATGGCTGACAAAAAGGTTCGTGCAATACTTTGAAGTTCCATCAGCTACCAAATTAAGTATTTTGAGGTTTCCAGCTTCCAAGAATATTATAATGTTTTTGTCAGCAACAGTATGTAATAACAAATGCATTAATGTGTTCTGAAGAACTTTTCGGCAGAATTTTCCCTCCTAGATTCCTAAATGAATTTACTTAAGCTGTCGACATCTTTGATTGTTATTTCTTCAGTATGTTCTCCTTTCAGTTGATTATGTAATAGTTCTGATGATATCTCACATAAATCTTCTGTAGTTTTCCTCTTCAAACCAAAAACTGATACAATGAAGGCTTTCACGACCGGATGGTACTGTTGTTGATAATTCTTCCGGGTTATATGGCCGTGGTCCATGGAATTCTTCTATTCCTAAAGTTACGTCCAATACTACGTTGGACATCTTCAGAGGTATGGCTGGTCCTGCTGAGTCAGTCGGTAGGACTCAGCAGGACCAGCCATACCTCTGAGGATGTCCAACGTAGTATTGGACGAAACGTTAGGAATAGAAGAATTCCATGGACCACGGCCATATAACCCGGAAGAATTATCAACAACAACCCAAAAAATGCTTTTTGGCTCTTTTTGTGACCAGATATTTCTGCATGGTTTTGGTCGTCTTGACTCTCGAGCACATTTGTGCCTTCATCGGAGGGAGATTAAATAAAATTTTTGCAACTCCATATTTTGCACGCCCATAATTTTTACTATTGTAAAGTGTAACGATTCTGAAGTAGCATTTCCCTTCCAACTTTACTAACTGTAACTGCAATTGCATAGCAATACAAGGTCACTATGAAATGATCTGGTGTAAACTGAAACATGAGCCCACAATTACCACTCGGACAAGGCTGCAAGGGCTTGGGGCTGCTATCTGCTGGTAACTAGACTTGTTCCGGAGGTATGGTTCCTGCTTCCTGCTAATGCTATGTGGTTATGGGAGTCATGGGCCTGCTACCTGCTAATCCACGTGATTATGGGAGGCATGGTTCCTGCTTCCTGCTAAGCCTACTTGCTTATGGGAGGCGTGGGTAGTGCACCCCATTAGTCGCGGTACCGCACGCACAATAATGACGGAGCATCTGAAGTTATGGAAGACCTGTGTGCACTGGATTCCCCACAGCCTCACAGACGAGTAGAACGGAATGTCGACATTACTACAGCACTTGGAACTGTATCACTATGAAGAATATCGTTTCCTGTCCCATGATGTAGCGGAAGATTATAACGTTACGCGTATTTATGCAACATGATCGGCTGCCTAAAATTAGTACAATGCAAGGTGAATTTGTTTGCGAAGCTGTGCGGCCCCAGAGCCCACGAACGACACGGCCGGGCGTGTCTCCACGAGTGCTCCAGGCGAGCAAAAGTCCGTTAGCAAAAGTCCGGATGTCTACAACTACATCTACATCTACGTGATTACTCTGCTACTCACAATAAAGAGTCTGGCAGAGGGTTCCGTGAACCACCTTCAAGCTGTCTCTCTACCGTTCCACTCTCGAACGACACTTGGGGAAAACGACCATTTAATTTTTTCTGTGCGAGCCCTGATTTCTCTTACTTTATCGTGATGATCATTTCTCCCTCTGTAGGTGGGTGCCAACACAATGTTTTCGTAATCAGAGGAGAAAACTGGTGATTGAAATTTCATGAGAAGATCTCGTCGAAACGAGAAACGCCTTTGTTTTAATGACTGCCACTCCAATTCACGTATCATACCTGTGACACTATCTCCCATATTTCGCGATAATACAAAACGAGCTGCCCTTCTTTGTGCTGTTTCGATGTCATCCGTCAGTCTACATCTACATCTACATCTACATTTATACTCCGCAAGCCACCCAACGGTGTGTGACGGAGGGCACTTTACGTGCCACTGTCATTACCTCCCTTTCCTGTTCCATTCGTGTATGGTTCGCGGGAAGAACGACTGTCTGAAAGCCTCCGTGCGCGCTCTAATCTCTCTAATTTTACATTCGTGATCTCCTCGGGAGGTATAAGTAGGGGGAAGCAATATATTCGATACCTCATCCAGAAACGCACCCTCTCGAAACCTGGCGAGCAATCTACACCGCGATGCAGAGCGCCTCTCTTGCAGAGTCTGCCTCTTGAGTTTGTTAAACATCTCCGTAACGCTATCACGGTTACCAAATAACCCTGTGACGAAACGCGCCGCTCTTCTTTGGATCTTCTCTATCTCCTCCGTCAACCCGATCTGATACGGATCCCACACTGATGAGCAATACTCAAGTATAGGTCGAACGAGTGTTTTGTAAGCCACCTCCTTTGTTGATGGACTACATTTTCTAAGGACTCTCCCAATGAATCTCAACATGGTACCCGCCTTACCAACAATTAATTTTATATGATCATTCCACTTCAAATCGTTCCGCACGCATACTCCCAGATATTTTACAGAAGTAACTGCTACCAGTGTTTGTTCCGCTATCATATAGTCATACAATAAAGGATCCTTCTTTCTATGTATTCGCAATACATTATATTTGTCTATGTTAAGGGTCAGTTGCCACTCCCTGCACCAAGTGCCTATCCGCTGCAGATCTTCCTGCATTTCGCTACAATTTTCTAATGCTGCAACTTCTCTGTATACTACAGCATCATCCGCGAAAAGCCGCATGGAACTTCCGACACTATCTACTAGGTCATTTATATATATTGTGAAAAGCAATGGTCCCATAACAATCCCCTGTGGCACGCCAGAGGTTACTTTAACGTCTGTAGACGTCTCTCCATTGATAACAACATGCTGTGTTCTGTTTGCTATAAACTCTTCAATCCAGCCACACAGCTGGTCTGTTATTCCGTAGGATCTTACTTTGTTTATCAGGCGACAGTGCGGAACTGTATCGAACGCCTTCCGGAAGTGAAGGAAAATAGCATCTACCTGAGAGCCTGTATCTAATATTTTCTGGGTCTCATGAACAAATAAAGCGAGTTGGGTCTCACACGATCGCTGTCTCCGGAATCCATGTTGATTTCTACAGAGTAGATTCTGGGTTTCCAAAAACGACATGATACGCGAGCAAAAAACATGTTCTAAAATTTTACAACAGATCGACGTCAGAGATATAGGTCTATAGTTTTGCGCATCTGCTCGACGACCCTTCTTGAAGACTGGGACTACCTGTACTCTTTTCCAATCATTTGGAACCTTCCGTTCTTCTAGAGACTTGCGGTACACGGCTGTTAGAAGGGGGGCTAGTTCTTTCGCGTACTCTGTGTAGAATCGAATTGGTATCCCGTCAGGTCCAGTGGCCTTCCCTCTGTTGAGTGATTCCAGTTGCTTTTGTATTCCTTGGACACTTATTTCGATGTCAGCCATTTTTCGTTTGTGCAAGGATTTAGAGAAGGAATTGTAGTGCGGTCTTCCTCTGTGAAACAGCTTTGGAAAAAGGTGTTTAGTATTTCAGCTTTACGCGTGCCATCCTCTGTTTCAATGCCATCATCATCCAGGAGTGCCTGGATATGCTGTTTCGAGCCACTTACTGATTTAACGTAAGACCAGAACTTCCTAGGATTTTCTGTCAAGTCGGTACATAGAATTTTACTTTCGAATTCAATGAACGCTTCACGCATAGCCCTCCTTACGCTAACTTTGACATCGTTTAGCTTCTGTTTGTCTGAGAGGTTTTGGCTGCGTTTAAACTTGGAGTGAAGCTCTCTTTGCTTTCGCAGTAGTTACCTAACTTTGTTGTTGAACCACGGTGGATTTTTCCCGTCCCTCACAATTTTACTCGGCACGTACCTGTCTAAAACGCATTTTACGATTGCCTTGAACTTTTTCCATAAACACTCAACATTGTCAGTTCGGAACAGAAATTTTCGTTTTCATCTGGTAGTCTCAAATCTGCCTTCTATTACTCTTGCTAAATAGATAAACCTTCCTCCCTTTTTTATATTCCTATTAACTTCCATATTCAGGGATGCTGCAACGGCCTTATGATCACTGATTCCCTGTTCTGCACATACAGAGTCGAAAATTTCGGGTCTGTTTGTTATCAGTAGGTCCAAGATGTTATCTCCACGGGTCGGTTCTCTGTTTAATTGCTCGAGGTAATTTTCGGATAGTGCACTCAATATAATGTCACTCGATGCTCTGTCCCTACCATCCGTCCTAAACATCTGAGTGCCACAGTCTATACCTGGTAAATTGTAATCTCCACCTAAGACTATAACATGCTGAGAAAATTTGTGTGAAATGTATTCCAAATTTTCTCTCAGTTGTTCTGCCACTAATGCTGCTGAGTCGGGAGGTCGGTAAAAGGAGCCAATTATTAACCTAGCTTGGTTGTTGAGTGTAACCTCCACCCATAATAATTCACAGGAACTATCCACTTCTACTTCACTATAGGATAAACTACTACTAACAGCGACGAACACTCCACCACCGGTTGCATACAATCTATCCTTTCTAAACACCGTCTGTACCTTTGTAAAAATTTCGGCAGAATTTATCTCTGGCTTCAGCCAGCTTTCTGTACCTATAACGATTTCAGCTTCGGTGCTTTCTATTAGCGCTTGAAGTTCCGGTACTTTACCAACGCAGCTTCGACAGTTTACAATTACAATACCGATTGCTGCTTGATCCCCGCATGCCCTGACTTTGCTCCGCACCCGTTGAGGCTGTTGCCCTTTCTGTACTTGCCCAAGGCCATCTAACCTAAAAAACCACCCAGCCCACGCCACACAACCCCTGCTACCCGTGTAGCCGCTTGTTGCGTGTAGTGGACTCCTGACCTATCCAGCGGTACCCGAAACCCCACCACCCTATGGCGCAAGTCGAGGAATCTGCAGCCCACACGGTCGCAGAATCGTCTCAGCCTCTGATTCAGACCCACCACTCGGCTCTGTACCAAAGGTCCACAGTCAGTCCTGTCGACGATGCTGCAGATGGTGAGCTCTGCTTTCATCCCGCTAGCGAGACTGGCAGTCTTCACCAAATCAGATAGCCGCCGGAAGCCAGAGAGGATTTCCTCCGATCCATAGCGACACACATCATTGGTGCCGACATGAGCGACCACCTGCAGATGGGTGCACCCTGTACCCTTCATGGCATCTGGAAGGACCCTTTCCACATCTGGAATGACTCCCCCCGGTATGCACACGGAGTGCACATTGGTTTTCTTCCCCTCTCTTGTTGCCATGTCCCTAAGGGACCCCATTACGCGCCTGACGTTGGAGCTCCCAACTACCAGTAAGCCCACCCTCTGCGACCGCCCGGATCTTGCAGACTGAGGGGCAACCTCTGGGACAGGACAAGCAGCCACGTCAGGCCGAAGATCAGTATCAGCCTGAGACAGAGCCTGAAACCGGTTCGTCAGACAAACTGGAGAGGCCTTCCGTTCAGCCCTCCGGAATGTCTTTCACCCCCTGCCACACCTTGAGACGACCTCCCACTCTACCACAGGTGAGGGATCAGCCTCAATGCAGGCAGTATCCAGGGCAACCAGAGTCGTAGTCCGATCGGGGGATGCGTGGGACGAGCTGGCTGTCCCCGACAAACCCCCATCCGGACTCCCACAGTGATGCCCATTGGCAACAGCCTCAAGCTGTGTGACCGAAGCCAACACTGCCTGTAGCTGGGAGCGAAGGGATGCCAACTCAACCTGCATCCGAACACAGCAGTTGCAGTCCCTATCCATGCTAAAAACTGTTGTGCAAAGAACGTCTGAACTAATCTACAGAGAGCGCAAACAAATCGACACAAAATTTAAACGGTTATTAAAGTACAAGATTGCCTAGTAAATGCGGTAATGCTGCTACTTGCACACTGCTGACACACTGCTCGGCGGCGGAAGGAGACTACGCGATTTTACACTATTCAGGTACTAAAACGCGATGCTACAACTCTCAAATACTATAATACGCCCGAAATTTATGAATTAGGCAATGAAAGTACCAAAAACACGCAAACAAATTAAGAATTAAACTATGTAACAAATGAGTGAGCTAGGAGTATACGACTTGCTGCTGCAGCTGCTTATCCAACGGCGGCAGGGAGCACACTGACTGACCAACCGACACTGGCCGTTTAAAACAAAAACAGAAGACAAACGACTACGCGAATTTACACTATTAAGGTACTAAAACGCGATGCTACATCTCTCAAATACTATAATACGCCAGAAATTTATGAATTAAACAATGCAAGTACCAAAAACACGCAAAGAAATTAAGAATTAAACTATGTAACAAATGAGTGAGCTAGGAATATACGACTTGCTGCTGCAGCTGCTTATCCAACGGCGGCAGGGAGGCGGTGGGGAGTCCTACTTGACGCCGATCCCACACCGCACAGCAGTACTCCAGAATAGGGCGGACAAGCAGTCTCTTTAGTAGACCTGTTGCACCTTCTAAGTGTTCTGCCAATGAATCGCAGTCTTTGATTTGCTCTATCCACAATATTATCTATGTGATCTTTCCAATTTAGGTTCTTTGTAATTGTAATTCCTAAGCATTTAGTTGAATTTACAGCCTTCAGATTTGTGTGACTTATCGCGCAATCGAAATTTAGCTGATTTCTTTTAGTACTCATGTGAATAACTTCACACTTTTCCTTATTCAGGGTCAATTGCCACTTATCTAAATCATTTTTCAAGATGATAAATGACAGCACCATCTTCAAACAATCTAAGACGGCTACTCAGATTGTCTCCTATGTCGTTAATAAAGATCAAGAGCAATAGAGTGCCTATAACACTTCCTTGGGGAACGCCTGATATTACTTCTGTTTTACTGGATGATTTTCCGTCTATTACTACGAACTGTGACCTTTCTCACAGGAAATCACGAATCCAGCCGCACAACTGAAACAGTACTCTGGAGGCACACAGTTTGGTTAGAAGACGCTTGTGAGGAACGGTGTCGAAGATGTGGGGAAAATCCCGAAGCTGAGAATTACTCGCATGTACTTTGTGCAGAAGAGGCTCCGAGAAATGTCGTAGTATGAGATAATCGTAAAGATGGCTGCGTTACAGCTCTTTGAAATTCGACAATAACTCACAGTCAGATATTAGCGCATCTGTCATCTCCGAAAAATGAGGCACAGCCAAAGAAACAACAAATTTCAATAGCTTTAAAACTGCAGAAGTTAATACACTGAAGCGCCAAAGAAACTGGTATAGGCATACGTATTCAAATACAGAGATACGTTAACAGGCAGAATAGGGCGCTGCGTTCAGCAACGCCTATATAAGACGAAAAGTGTCTGGCGCAGTTGTTAGATCGGTTACTGCTGCTACAATTGCAGGTTATCAAGATTTAAGTGAGTTTGTACGTGGTGTTATAGTCGGCGTAAAAGCGATGGGACACAGCATCTCCGAGGTAGCGATGAAGTGGGGAATTACCTGTACGACCATTTCACGAGTGTACCGTGAATATCAAAAATCCGGTAAAACGTCAAATCTCAGACATCGCTGCGGCCGAAAAGAAGATCCTGCAAGAACAGGACCATCGACGACCGAAGATAATCATTCAACGTGACAGAAGCGTAACCCTTCCGCAAATTGCTGCAGATTTCAGTGCTGGGCCATCAACCAGTGTCAGCGTGTGAACCACTCAACGAAACATAGTCAATATGGGCTTTCGGAGCCGAAGGTCCACTTGTATACCCTTGATTACTGCACTACACAAAACCTTACGCCTCGCCTGGGTCCGTCAACACCGACAATGGATTGTCGATGACTAGAAACGTGTTGCCTGGTCGGACGAGTCTCGTTTCAAATTGTATCGAGCGAATGGAGATGTACGGGTATAGAGGCAACCTCATGAACCCATGGACCCTGCATGTCAACAAGGGATTGTTCAAGCCGGTGAAGGCTCTGTAATGGTGTGGACCGAGTGCAGTTGGAGTGATATGGGACCCCTGATACATCTAAATACGACTGTGACGGGTGACACGTACGTAAGCATCCTGTCTGATCACCTGCATCCATTCATGTCCATTGTGTATACTAGCGGACTTGGGCAGTTCCAGCAGAACAATGCGACACCCCACACGTCCAGAATAGCTACAGGGTGGCTTCAGCAACACTCTTCTGAGTTTAAACACTTCCCCTAGCCACCAAGGTCTCCAGACTTGAAAATTATTGAGCATATCTGGGATGCCTTGCAACGTTCTGTTCAGAAGACATCTCCACCCCTTTGTGCTCTTACGGATTTATGGACAGCCTTGCAGGATTCATGGTGTCAGTCCCCTCCAGCACTGCTTCAGACATTAGTCGAATCCATGCCAAGTCGTGTTCGGCACTTCTCCATGCTCGCGTGGGTCCTACATTAGGCAGGTGTACCGGTTTCTTACGCTCTTGAGTGTATTTCAGAGCAAATAAATATTTACGCACTACCATAAGCTCCTCTCAGTGCACTTGTCGGGGCACAGTGCACAGGTGTATATATAAAACATGGTTTGAAGAACTCTGCTTTGGCAAATATTAGAGTATACGGTGTAGTCCCAGTTATAAAGAAAAGTGTATCTCGATCCTGCAGCGCCCGTACATGGTCTGATTAATGCCTTCCGGTTCCGCATGATGATCCGTGAACTTTTAATCGCTTCATGCGATTTCGGCAAACGGTATCTCGTAGCATTGCATTATTGTGGCCACCTCTACCCCTTCATGCTTGATTTCTGTCTTCCCTGCGCCAATGGCGTTTTCCAGCCAGATAACTGTCAGTGTCTTAAGGCCAGAAGCTAGCTACAGTGATTTGGGCAGCATGGTTATCTGAACCCGAAGGAACATTTATAGGACGCTATGGGCACCATCTCCGCGATCACAAACCAATCTGTAATTTACTGGAATTGCAAGACCTGCGCGTAGATACCTGGTGCTATAATGCTCTGGAACTCAACCAAGGGCTTGTCGAATCTATGCCACGCACAGTCGCTGCTATATTGCGTTCCAAAGGCGTACCAACACGCTATTAAGCGGCGGATCAAAATGTTTTGGTCATCATCCTGTTATTTTGTGTGTGTGTGTCTGTGTGAGTGTGCGTATGAGCGCGCTGTAGGACAAAAAAATGTAACGATCACTCAAAAATCTACCTGTCAAATACACTGGTGAAGACAGGACACATGTGGAGTTTGCAATCTGAATTAGCGGAATAGGAATGAGCTTGTATGTTACTCTCTTGTCTCTGAAATTGCTGTTAGCTCTCAGTACAGCTTCGATTAGTGTGTTATTGCACTAATTTACCGTCATCTTATATTTTATAGACTTGTAACGTGATTAAGTTCTTGGTATCCTCCATCCAGTTAATCAATGACAACAGTCGTAAATCTGCAGTGAGTATCTAAAGTTGCTGTATCTAGGGCAATTCCAGGATAAAGAGATGATTTACACCTACGTCTCCGTTTAGACATATAGCCCTCAGGCCACTGTACAGTGCGTGGGGTATAACACGTTGTGCCACTACCAGTCTTCTCCCTTCTTCTTCCACCCGAAGATAGAGCTAAGGGTAGACGACTGTCTGTATGCCTCCATACGAGCCCTAACCTCTCAGCTTATGTTCGTGGCCCTTACGCGAAATGTACATTGGCAGCAGTAACATCGTTATGCAGTCAACTTCAAATACCAGTTCTCTAAATTTTATCAATAGCGTTCCTCGAAAAGAGCGTCACCTTCCCTCCAGGGTTTACCACTTGGGTTCCCTAAGCATCTCCCTAAGGCTTGCGTGTCGAACAAAGCTACCGGTAGCAAACTAGCAGCCCGCCTCCGAATTGCTTCGATGTCTCCCTTTAATCTTCCTGGAGGGGATCACAAACACTCGAGCAGCACTCGAGAATAAGTCGCACTAGTGTTCTATATGCGGTCTGCTTCATCACCTTCTCCTAAAACTCTCCAATGCTGACATGCTCATTGCATTTGATATCGCTTTGCTATGTTACGCCCAAACGACGTTACTGTGTGAAGCAGTATATTATTAATGCTGTATTCGAACATTACATTTACTGTTCATACTCATCTCAATTAACTTACATTTTCCTACATTTAGAGCTAGCTGCGATTCATCAACCAACCAGAAATTCTGTCTAAGTCATCTTGTATCCTCACTCAAATGACGACACTGTCCCCGTACATCACAACAGCATCAGCAAAGAGCCGCTGGTCGCTGCTCATTCTGTCCGTCAGATCATTCATATACAGAGAGAATAACAGCTGTCCTATCGCACTTCCGTGGGGCACTCCTGGATTATTTATTCGTGTCAGAAGCACCACCAAGTTGCACATTATAGTATATACAACATTCACACATAAAATATGTACAAAGAAACACAACACAGCATTGTAGACACAAACTACGTAAATAATATATGAAATACAAGACTAGTAAACACATATTATGATTTTAAGCTAGAGCTAAAGATTTCTTGCCCAGAACCGGGTGACGTCGATTGCATTTGTCTTTGCTGCCATAAGGTCCTCTCAGTGCATTTGGCGGGACACAGTGGACGGGCGTACATATAAACCGTAGTTTGTAGTACTCCGCTTTCGCAGAGGTTAGAGTCTACGGTGCAGCCCCACTTATGAAGAAAAGTATATCTCAATCCTGCACGGCCCGTACCTGGTTTGTTTGGTGCCTTCCGGTTCCCATGATGATCCTCTCATCTTTGAAGAAAACTGACCGTAGAGTGCAACATACTGGATCCTATTACTTAAGAATCTCTAAATCACTCACATGTCTTAGACCTCTTCCGTATTCTCGTACCTTCATTAACAGTCTGCAGTGGTGCACCAAATCATAGGGCAAATTTCTCTGTTAAACACAGTAATGCAAGACAAACATTTATTGATACGGACATTAGGACATTAAAGAAAAAAAATGGGTCAAATGGCTCTGAGCACTATGGGACTTAACTTCTGAGGTCATCAGTCCCCTAGAACTTAGAACTACTTAAACCTAACTAACCTAAGGACATCAAACACATCCATGCCCGAGGCAGGATTCGAACCTGTGACCGTAGCGGTCACGCGGTTCCAGACTGTAGCGACATTAAAGAGGATTGTTATCTTTAGTAAAGAGACCACTATCCCGAAGGTGATATATAAGCTAAGAATGATTCTAGAGAACAAGCTGTCAGAGAAAATCGTTGGACCCAAACTGCGTAAAGGAATACTTGCTGTTCTTGAGGGAAAAATGTCTAGTCCTGTCAATGGAACCATTTTTGATGATTGTTGCTAAGAGCTCAGGAAGTATTCCAAGAAAGTGACTACACGCCCCGCGGTGATATGGACAACATACATTGAAGTAAGTGTCAAAAATTGATGTAATGGGCATGGAAAAAAATAACACGTCTTTCGTAGTCTCCTTAATTGCATAATGAGAATGTTATCGAACCAAAACTGTTTACGTTGTAAAATCAACTGTCTGTTGCCACCCTCTAGTATCTCTCAAAGAATACAATTTCTTAGCGAGGAATGGTATATAACCTCGTATCCGGCATTTATGTGGGTTGATTCCAAAGAGAATTCAACTATTTTTGATAAACAAATGCTTATACTAGTCGGGTAGGTATTCACATTCTTCTAACCCCGTTAAATGAAACAGTGAAACTTACTCCCAGATGAAGTAATTGCCTTCGATCTTGGAAAGTGGGTGAAGTGTATGATGTGAGAGGCACTGCAAAAGTAATTTCAGTATTGACTGATATTAACGCAAATGCCTATACTAACATACAGCGGTGCAAGATTTTACTGAGCGATATAATGGAATGTTCACAGCCATGCAGTTGTGTTTTCAATATCTGCAAGTGGATTTTCCTGTTTGTGCCTACTCAGAGGGATAGAACATTCTCCCCTTCCCTCACACTCACCCTCTATCCATGCTGCATTTCACTCCCCTAAACCTGGACAGTTGCTGTGAATAAGATAGTTGGCACCGAGTTGTGAAGGTCAGTAAGAAACTCCGAGCAGTCACAGAAGATTCTTAGTAATCCACTGTGCGACTGGCGATCTGATTGGATGCCTGTAGGCGGCGGCAACAAGTAGGGCCGATGGTGGAGAGGCGCGATCGATGCGAGGCAGACACAGGCCGCCCTGTCCTCCAGACGAGGGGCCACTGACTCGACGGCCTTGGCGATTTGCTCACCACTCTTACCTGGAAAGCGCCGCGCCGCGCCGCCCTGCTATCGACAAGAGCTGGCTGGCCACTGCGGTTGCGCAACAAGTACGCTTCAGCTCTGTGTGTGTGTGTGTGTGTGTGTGTGTGTGTGTGTGTGTGTGTGTTTTACCAGGTACAACAGCAGTGCGCTGTGATGGACTTGTTAAGGGGGTGGATACTTTTTTACGAGGAGCAATTTTCAGTTTCCTTCAGTACATTTGGATTTAGCAGTGTGGGATGGTTTTTCACTACCGTTTCGTTCCCTCACCCTACATCCACAGCTACAATTACATCTACATCTACATACATACACCACAAGCCCCGTACGGTGCTTGGCGGAGAGTGCACTGCAGCACTACTAGTCATTTCCTTTCCTGTTCCACTCGCAGATAGAGCGAGTGGCAAACGGCTACGTATATGTCTCACTACGAGGGCTAATGTCTCTTATCTTCATGTCTCTTACCCGAAATGTACGGTAATGTCAGTAGAATCGTTCTGCAGTCAGCTTCCAATTATGGTTCTCTAAAATTTCTGAAGTGTGTTCCTCGAAAAGAACGCTGCCTTCCCTCCAGGAATTCCCATTTGAATAACCGAAGCATCTACGTAATACTTTCCTGTTGTTCGAACCTAACAGTAATAAATCTAGCAGCCTGCTTTGGTGTCTTCCTTCAGTTCAGCCTGTGGCGGGTCCCAAACACATGAGCAGTACTCAAGAAAAGGTCGCACTAGTGTCCTATGTGAGCTCCTTTACAGATGAATCACTATTTCCTAAAATTCTCCCAATACTTCGAAGTCAACCATTCGCCTTCCCTGCTACAATCCTTAAATCCTCGCTCCATTTCATATCACTTTGCAACGTTAAACCTAGACATTTAATCAACGTGACTGTCTCAAACAGCACACTACTAATACTGTATTCGAACATTACGAGTTTTTTGTCCGCCTGCTTAGCTGAGTGTAATTTTCTTGCCTCCTATGCAGCGGGCCCGGGTCCGATTTCGGAGATGGTCTCCGCTCGTGGACTGGATGCTGTGTTGTCCTTATCATCATTTCATCTTCTCCAAATGTGGTGTCGACTAGAGTAAGACTTGCAATTGGAAGCCGAACTTCCCCGACTGGGGCCTCCCAGCCAATGATGCCATACGGTCATTTCATTTTTTTTACAGGTTTGTTTTTACTATTCACTTACTTTCAGTAGAGACATTAAGTCCAAATAATGTAGTTCTACTTCTTTAGTGACGTCAGGCATGTCCAGCTTTCTTGCTTTCATTGAAACATAACAGGCGAAAATAGCCCTCAGTAGTTTGTGTAACTATTAGCCATAGGACATTATCGATTCCGGCTGACACGATCTCCGCAACTTTTACTCTATCAACATCCGAACTCTGCTCAAAACTATCCTTGCCACCGGTAAAGGAACTCCACAACTAGGAGCAGACTTATGATTTTCTCTTAGCCCCTCCGCGCAACTCTCAGTAAGCTTTTAAGAATTTTCCATCGGTGCTTGGCAGGACATGTTAACAATAATAAAAAAGGAAAACACTTCCTAATGTTCTGCAAAATAATACTTACTTGGTAAGGAACTGGCTTTCGATTTCTTAGGCCATTTCCAGGTGACAAAAATGTCGCAAATATAGATAAACAGGATGTGCGACTTTCGCAAATATGCAGAAGATACAAAAATTACATAGTGTTTAGACAGGAAATATCACATTTTTTGTCACATAGAAATAGTTACATTAACTAAGAAGGGGAAAGAAAGAACAAATTTTTTATGTGGGGATACAGTTAACAACTGATGAGAAATCAGATGAATTTACAGTCTGAATCTATTATTTGTAACAAAAACTTAGTTTAACAAAGGGGAGAAAGGAAACTGAGTCTCATCATTTAATAGTAAGCTGGGATTCTGTCTTACGTGTTTGTTGATATCCAGTATTTCCAGTAGGATCATCTTTCTGATTTTCTTAACACTATGTAAAGCTTCATATTCCACATAATGTGAATTGTATTCTGTTAAAAGATCATCAGCAAAGGTTGCATCTTTCCCCTTAATCTTCAGCTTTTATCGTGTTGAGATAGCCAATTGTCACAGCACTACCTGACTAACCAACATATACTGTACTTTTTTACAGTGCTTGCGTTTGATTTTATACCACCCCTCTGTGCCAAGTGTTATTTGTCTTTACTAATGAACAAAAATTTTGATATGCTACTGGTATTATAAAATACAGGTCTGTAGCTATGAGACTTTAACTTTTTTGCAAAGTAGTCTGAAGTGTTGCTAGTATATAATACTTTTGTCAGGCTTTGTATCTACTGACTGATTACTGTTGCCCAGCGTACTAGAAGTAGTGTAATTTTACGCATTTTCAGGAGTGTAGCAATGTTAACCTAAATAGTACTGTTAGACTTGCACTACAAAATTTAAAGTAAAGGAAATATTATGTCAGATATCCTGACTGATAAATGGAAGACGAAAAATGGTTTGAAGAAAATGGAGCGCGTTATAACTAACTTCAAATACAAGTATTTTTAGAAAGAAATATTTTTAACCTAACCATAACATTCAAGCTTTGCACAAACACCCTTCAATAAATGCAGTCAATCCATTTCACCATTTTACTTACCATTGCACAGTTTTGTTCCGGATAGATACTTCTCACTCATTGGTTTTCTTATCAGTTTTTGGTGCGGAATCAAAGTCGACGTTATTTACCTGAATGTTTATTCTCTTCTCAAATTACTCACAAACGTGTAATGTTAGGGTGAGCCGATACAAATAAGAAGTTCAAATGAGAACAAAATTCTATCCCTGAAATTTGTCGTTCTCCAAAGTACAGAAAACTCGTCTGACCATTTACATGTATGCGTTTACCTGCCTCAAAGGTCTAACTCGTGGAATTCGGGTAATGGAACAGTGCACCCTCCCTTGACCATTTCTCGTATGCGGAGCGCGTGTCTACCGATCTATTCTGGTTTCCGTTTCTGGCTACTGGGAAATATCACAAAACTTCAGCACTTACCTTTGTAAAACTGTTTGTGAAAATTACAAATCCACGAGTGAATTGCCCGAAATTATAGAAATTTAATACAAACACGACGATCACCAATACTGTCGACGAAGTATTCATTATAGTAAAAAGAGCTACAATATGATGCTCGACACGTCGGTGGTAGCCAATGAAACATCTTTTTAACGTATCCTGAAGAACAGAGTTTCAGATAACTAATCAGTCCAGATTTAATCTGCATTTCACTAACATTCACCTGTTGTTGTTGTTGTTGTTGTTGTGGTCTTCAGTCCTGAGACTGGTTTGATGCAGCTCTCCATGCTACTCTATCCTGCGCAAGCTTCTTCATCTCCCAGTACCTACTGCAAACTACATCCTTCTGAATCTGCTTGGTGTATTCATCTCTTGGTCTCCCTCTGCGAATTTTACCCTCCACGCTGCCCTCCAATACTAAATTGGTGATCCCTTGATGCCTCAGAACATACCTTACCAACCGATCCCTTCTTCTAGTCAAGTTGTGCCACAAACTTCTCTTCTCGCCAATCCTATTCAACACCTCCTCATTAGTTATGTGATCTACCCATCTAATCTTCAGCATTCTTCTGTAGCACCACATTTCGAAAGCTTCTATACTCTTCTTGTCTAAACTATTTATCGTCCATGTTTCACTTCCATACATGGCTACACTCAATACAAATACTTTCAGAAACGACTTCCTGACATTTAAATCTATACTCGGTGTTAACAAATTTCTCTTCTTCAGAAACGCTTTCCTTCCCATTGCCAGTCTACATTTTATATCCTCTCTACTTCGACCATCATAAGTTATTTTGCTCGCCAAATAGCAAAACTCCTTTACTACTTTAAGTGTCTCATTTCCTAATCTAATTCTCTCAGCATCACCCGACTTAATTCGACTACATTCCATTATCCTCGTTTTGCTTTTGTTGATGTTCATCTTATATCCTCCTTTCAAGACATTCACCTACACATCCTTGATGCTTGACATACTACGTAACTAAGAGGGCAACGCAGGAGTGGTGTCTGTATCCAGAGATGGATTCTATAACATTCTTTCAACATACAGGTAAGTAATGTGATTTTGGCAAGAAGTTCAAACAACTGTCGAGTGAAGCGCACCACTTCAACCACTATAACGTGCCAGGTCTGTCATACATCGCAAAACCTTTCTGCTTGCAGTTGCAGGATCCAGCGTTCCATTAGTGTTTTTAGGACCTTCAGACGGCAGTGTATTGATCTGTGCTTGAATTCTAACACCATGTGCAGGCGTACAACAAAAGAGTAAGTTTTCCCACAACAGGAAATTTAGCAGACTTGGACAGTCAAGACGTTGCGACAGTATTACACCACATTACGCAGCCAAGGCCAACACTCGTCGCATCTCATTTGCATGTTTGTATACACTCGGCAAATTACTGCACACTGCAAGGTTTTACGTATGACATCATTAATCAGGAGACCCTGTCTAGGTTTGTTGGACCATCTGATGCAAGTCTGATTTCAATGACTAATGTGTCGATGAGGATGAGATGAAATGATTAGGATGATACGAACACCTAGTCCCAGAACGAAGAAAATCTCCAACCCGGCCAGGAACCGAACCCAGGATCTTACGATCTACATGCAGTGACACAAATCACCCAATCGCAAGTTGCGAACTTTGTATCGGTCTTCCCAGTTCTCATTTCTGCTCCATTCGTGGAAGATCAAGGTAAAAATGACTGACTGTGTGTCAGCGTATGTCTAATCTTGTGTGTGTGTGTGTTGTGTGTGTCTGTGTGTGTGTGTGTGTGTGTGTGTGTGTGTGTGTGTGTGTGTGTGTGTGTGTGTGTGTGTGTGTCACTCTCTCTCTCTCTCTCTCTCTCTCTCTCTCTCTCTCTCTCTCTCTCTCCCTTCACCGTTTTCTTGTTGATATTATCGACCTCGGTAGAAGTACTGTTCAATTATCTGGTATAAGGCGACTTTATCAGTCTTAAAAATTATTTCATAATCCATAAGATAGATGCCTGCTGACGTAAGCTCTTAGGATTAAAAATTTGTTCTGTAAGTAATGAACGAAGAATATAATTGTTTCTCTAAAATTTCACAAAAATTACTTTTTCCCACATTTCGTTTATGTCATCGATGTCGAAATTCTATTGATGGAAATTGTGAAGTAACGTGCATTGGCGATAATGATATTTATTAACCAGACCATGATTTCGCTTGTCTAAGTGATTACAGTGGCTTTACGGAGGTTTGGGGCTGGGATCGCGTGACGAGGAACAGAAGGTCATTGTAAGGTACATGTAGGCTAGAACAAGTAGTGCAGGAATCATAATTGCAAAGCGATCCGCTTTAGGCTCTGGGAAAACGTGATCGAGCATAGGCGCGATGATGTGTCCGTCACATCGTCGTTCTCTAGCTACGTAATCCATATGTCACCAATACTGGTCAGACACTCCACCAACCAGTGAAAGAAATGCTTACAGACTAATAGCTATTACGACTGAAAATATGCACATTTTGCAAACTGCTCTTCCAGAGCGGAATCGCCATATATGTTAATAAATTTATCCCACTGTGATAGAAGCCTTCCTGGAAAGATGTTTGCGGCTGCCTACTGAACCATGTTTGTAGCTAGGCGTGCATCTCGTAGCATGTAGAAAATCGACGGACACAAACGTCTTTCCTCAAGGTTCCAAAAACATGGGCATCGCATGGCGAGAGACAGGGGCTTCCTAGCAATACTTCAGCATCGTAGTCAGAATGATCTTGGTAACATGTGCGAGGGCCCACGTGCCCATGTTTATGTAAACAGCCGGCCAGTGTGGCCGTGCGGTTCTAGGCGCTTCAGTCTGGAACCGCGTGACCGCTACGGTCGCAGGTTCGAATCCTGCCTCGGGCATGGGTGTGTGTGATGTCCTTAGGTTAGTTAGGTTTAAGTAGTACTAAGTTCTAGGGGACTCACGATCACAGATGTCAAGTCCCATAGTGCCCAGAGCCATTTGAGCCATTTTTTTCTGTAAACAACCCCAAACATTTCTCCATGAAAGCACTGACCGGCTTGCCTCACAGTGGTATACATGTGTTAATAAATACGATGGTTACTTTTAAAATAATAAACAGTTTACTTAGGTTTTTCAAAGTCTTTCGTTTTCATTCGACTGACCCTTATTTATGACATGAATTGCTTGAAAGAGAGCAGCCTCCATTTATTGTGCTAAATCATCTCATTTGGTTGTCCGAACAATAGTAGCGTACTTAAAAAAGTACAATGTACGGTTAAAAATCTCAGAGCCATCACTCACAGATCGCGTTAAATACTTTCATTAATTTATGCATATTAATAACTGTTAAGCTCCATGACTGTGAACTGAATTCCTTTAAGAAATACAGCAACAAGTCCCTTTCTTATACTGATTTGTTTATGCCAAACCGTGTTTCGGACTTTCACTCATCTTCAGTTAGCGTAACACATTTAAGTATTCGTCAGCATAAAGTTTATTTAAACTGCTTTTTGAACGCTGCGGTTGCCCTGTGCAGAATGAAATTCCTTTACCTACTACATTACCTGAGATGCATATTTAAGTTTATTAATAGTTACGTGCCCTTGTTTTTGCTGTGCATATTATGGCTCTACCGGTACACAGTTACTACTAGTGTTGCTTTTTTATATTTCACCATCATGTTCCCTCCTATTTGATATTACTTGGAGCAACTCATTCTGCAAACGCCGAATAACGTTTGAATCCCCGTTAAACTTCGAGCCTATAGTGATTCTCGTCTGTGTTGTTCTTCAAGCTGGTGATTAATTCAGCAGTAAAACCAAAAAGAAATGTTCTGCCGCTAGGCGACACGGAATGACAGTGATTTCTTCGTGCTTTGTGAAAAAAGTAGCCATTATGAACAGGAAACGACTTGTATAGCAAGTAGAAGTGTGCATCACATAATCATTGCTACAGAGGCTGCTTCTGGGATGTACCTTTCTCCATTCCATTCAGTCCCACGTCTCCATGGGACATGAATCACCTAAAGCAAATTTTCGGCATATATCATAACACTGGTGGTACCCACATATATAATTTGAAATCAAATGTACTGTAAGTGTGAGGACAATCTTACAACCTTGTAGATTTCTTAACTTCATTAAGGCTGAATTACCACTTCTGCAATATCAGCTCTTACGGCTAACTAACTTCTGAGGTATTCTTAAAGGCTTGACTATCAAAACACTTTGAACATTAGTCATTCCTATGGTGTTTTAGAAGCATCTCTTTTGTGGTATTGTCCAAAGGTCCCGGTGCCACAAAACAGCTGGCAATGCGCATTGATACCACAGACATTAGCTATGCCTCGCTGCAATCTGAAACGACGAATGGGAGAGGCTGAAGAAGACATATCCCCTCTCTCAGTACTGCAGTTGCCTCACACAAACGCCAATATAGAGCCGAACCTGGAAGTGCTTAGCCTCAGGTCATGATTGCAGCCAAAGCAGTCAACCTCACTGAGCAGGATAATGAGTTATTCAAGTCTCAGGTGGAAATGTACTTTTTTAAATATTGAACATTGTACTTCCCGAGAAGAATTTGTTACTTAGGATAACAACTGATGGTTTAATAGTCAATGACAGTTCTAAATTATCAAGCACTTCTGTGGCAAAGGACTGAATCAAGTTCAGTATATCCTTTTATGATTTACAAAATATAATCAACAAATATTTCATATAATGTAATTCTGATGATACATTTTCCCAAGCGATCAAAGAACCCACAGTTATGTCCGGACTATTGTATTTTCGTTTAGTGGTAACATGTTCAGCACAGTTGCACTGTATTTTGATTGCTCTACCAACACAGGATTCAGGTTTCGGTTGCAGAGACTATAATTTGTAACAGAGGATCAGTGAGATCCTCAGGTGCTTCAGACTGTTGTCACAGATGGATCTATGACAGAATAACTTCAACAACGTACTGATAGGAATTTTCAATGTTAATAATTGTATTTGGTGCTGATAGAACTGACAATGGCTGCGAGAAGGGGCGACAACCAAAAAAAAGTCAAACGTTTGTTTATTCGAATAATACCCTAGCAGACATGAAAGTAAATATTCCTGTACGAACCGGTACCTCTAATACCCAGTAGCACGTCCTGTTGCATTGATACATGCCTGTATTCGTCGTGGCATACTATCCACAAGTTCATTAAGGCACTGTTGGTCCAGATTTTCCCACTCCTCAATGGCGATTAGGCGTAGATCCCTGAGAGTGGTTAGTGGGTCACGTCGTCCATAAACAGCCCTTTTAAATCCATCCCAGGCATTTCAATAGGGTTCATGTCTCGAGAACATGCTGACCACACTAGTCCAGCGATGTCGTTATCCTGAAAGAGGTCATTCATAAGATGAGCACGATGAGGGCGCGAATTGTCGTCCATGAAGACGAATGCCACGCCAGTAAGCTGCCGATCTGGTTGCACTATCGGTCGGCGGATGGCATTCACTTATCGTACAGCCATTACGGCACCTTCCATGACCACCAGTGGCGTACATCGGCCCCACATAATGCCACCACAAAACAGCAGGGACCATCCACCTTGCTGAACCTGTTGGACAGTCTGTCTAAGGCGATCATCCTGACTGGGTTGCGTCCAAACAAGTCTCCGACGATTGTCTGGTTGAAGGCATACGCGACACTCATCGGTGAAGAGAACGTGATGCCAATCCTGAGCGGTCCATTCGGCATGTTGTTGGACCCATATGTACCGCGCTGCATGGTGTCGTGGTAGCAAAGATGGACCTCGCCATAGACGTCGCGAGTGAAGTTGTGCCTCATGCAGACTATTGCGCACAGTTTGAGTCGTAACATTCATCCTGTGGCTGCACGAAAAGCATTGTTCAACATGTTGATGTTGCTATCAGGGTTCCTCCGAGACATAATCCGTAGGTAGCAGTCATCCTCTGCAGTAGTAACCCTTGGGCGGCCTAAGCGAGGCATGTCATCGACATTTCCTGTAGCTCTGTATCTTTTCCATGTCCGAACAACATCACTTTGGTTCCCTCCGAGACTCCTGGACACTTCCCTTGTTGAGAGCCCCTCCTGGCACAAAGTAACAATGCGGACGCGTTCGAACCGCAGTATTGATCGTCTAGGCACGGTTCAACTACAGACAACACGAGCCGTGTACCTCCTTCCTGGCGGAATGACAGGAAATTATCGGCTATCGGACCCCCTCCGTCTAATAGGCGCTGCTCATGCATGATTGTTTGCATCTTTGGGAGGGTTTAGTGACATCTCTGAACAGTCAAAGGGACTGTGTCTGTGATACAATACCCAAGGTCAACGCCTGTCTACAGGAGTTCTGGCAAGCGAGATGGTGCTAAACTTTGTTTGATATGTGTATTAAAATAAGATCCGATGTCACGTAAAAGACTGACTAGATAAAAAAATAACAATAGCCTCAAGGTTACTAATATTGTAAATCAGTATTGTGTAAGAAGCTGTTTTGTGGTAGAAGTTACGAAGTGACATTGTCAAAGTTGCAAGTAAATGTTAGAAAAGATTGACGCAGAAGGTCGCTGCGTGTCGGAGTGCTGTCTCTCAGCATTCAGCGCAAAACACAGGAAATCTCAACTTATAGTTAATTTTATCTCACATAATAAAAATGTCTTCATGTGATATATGATGTTGGGCATTCAGCACTGAATTTTTGATCACACCAAATCATTGTGATTCCTACGTCATATCGTAACACTCTCTGATGAACTGAATACATATGAAATGGTCAACGGTTAACTACAAAGAACAGCGGCTGAAGTTCGGGCTAAAATCTCAAACTGTAATGAAGACCCTATATGCATTCGTATCTTATGCATATGTGAACTCTTAGCTCCTGCTGAAACGCTATTGCTGGATAGAAGTTCTTTAGTAGTAGTGTTGGTCCTTGAAAATTTATTGAAAATATATGTGTATGTGTAATTTATTATAACCCCATAGTTCTAATGTGTGGAAGACATGTCATCGAACCAACGTGTTTCAAGTACACGAAACTCCACAACGCTTAGGATGCCCAAACTTGTGCTTCTCCTCAAAGGAAAATACGTTGGTAATCGTCCGCGTTAGCCGACGCTCGTCTTTTACCATTATCGTGTTGTGGATGGAATTCATTCCTCGGTATCACACAACGACGCTAATGAAGAGTGTAAGTTAAAGTACCCATTATAGTGATTTCACTTTATTCGAATATGTGGACTGTAAGTAGGCTGTTTAGGTTTTTATGTTGGTACGTCACGTAGCGCTCTGTATGAAAATCACTGGCTGTGCTGTGTGCAGTCTGTGGCTGGTTGGCATTGTTGAAATATTCGCTATTGTAGTGTTGGGCAGTTGGATGTGAACAGCGCGTAGCGTTGCGCAGTGGGAGGTGAGTTGGCGGAGTTTTGAGAGCGGATGATCTGGACGTATGTCCATTAGAGAAAGTAAATTTGTAAGACTGGATGTCATGAACTGATATATATATGATCACTTTTGAACATTATTAAGGTAAATACATTGTTTGTTCTCTATCAAAATCTTTCATTTGCTAACTATGCCTATCAGTAGTTAGTGCCTTCAGTAGTTAGAATCTTTTATATAGCTGACAGTATTGGCGCTCGCTGTATTGCAGTAGTTCGAGTAACGAAGATTTTTGTAAGTGATTCATGAAAGGTATAGGTTATTGTTAGCCAGGGCCATTCTTTTGTAGGGATTATTGAAAGTCAGATTGCGTTGCGCTAAAAATATTGTGTGTCAGTTTAGTGATGATGAGAATAAGTAGAGAGAGAAATGTCTGAGTATGTTCAGTTTTGCTCAACTGTTTGAAAATCAAATAACGTAAGGGGTTTACCAGCACAGTAATTCATTAACTTTTCTAAGGGGACGTTTCAAGACTACAATATACAGTATGTTTCAGAATGACGTTTTAAAATCTTGGGCACAGGTTCTATACATCAAAACAAGAAGAAAAGTGTCCTGTAAACGTGGGTTCTAAAATGCACACCTCAAGAGTTACGAGAAGTTGTTCAACTTCACTACAGCGAAACACATCTCTGTGCTGATAGCTCATGTATGCATTTTAGAGCCCATATTTACCGGACATTCTTTTCTCGTTTTTTTCCATACTACCTCGTTCCAAAATATGGTGAGCAAAGAGCTTGTAGTAGAATAGATGTGGTTCTCAGTACCAAGGATGAAAAAATGCTCAGAGCTCTTAAGCTATGCGTTTTAGAGCCCATGTTTGCTGGACATTTTTTTCTTGTTCCGGCGGAAGTAAACTGTCCCCATATTTTTAAAACGTAATTCAGAAATACCTGTATTTAACCCAATGACGATTTTAGAGGGAAGAATATGGCGGAAAACACTGTTACTGTCGGGTTCACTATTACACCGGGTGACCGCTAGCGAGAGCGGATTGTAATGCTTTATCATTCATGAAAGCTCTGGCGCGGGACTGGGAGTAGCTTCTTGGAACTTCGTCTAAGTGCGCCTACAACTCTCTCACTACAAATTCTTCCCTGTGAACTCTTCCTCAGTGGCCCTTATGGTGTTACGGTCAATACGTAGAACTGAAGTCGACGAAACTCTTCAGCCTTAATCACCCCGATTACACACAAAAATTCGTTACCAATGAAAGACATCGAAGAGATCTGATTCCTGAATTTTGAAGTACTTCCGTACTGCAAGAGGTTATTCCTGTCGTGGAAAGCGCGGTCTGCTTAAAATGTCCAGTATTCAAAGACCCTTGTTAATGTAATTACGAGAACTCTTTAATTACTTACTAGGCACACCAGTCCAGTGTTGCAGTTAGCTGCCTTGTAAGGTGAGACAATTTTGTTTTCGATCGTTTAACCAAAGTGGTACTGCCGGCAGCAGCCGTCCAAACCCAGTCAGAGAATGCGTAGATACCGTAACGAAATTGCATCTCTTCGATTTTGAGTTTTTTGTCGTCAAAGGCGAAAGTGTGGTATCTTATCCTTACAACAGGAATCAGGAACACACCAGACTGCACACAAATGTCGAATATGCAGCAAACTGACACTCAAGATTCAGTGCTCAGTTTGCTGTCGCTTTGGGCTCAAAAAATGGTTCAAATGACTCTGGGCACTATGGGACTTAACATCTGTGGTCATCAGTCCCCTAGAATTTAGAACTACTTAAACCTAACGAACCTAAGGACATCACACACATCGATGCCCGAGACAGGATTCCAACCTGTAACCGTACCAGTAGCGCGGTTCCCGACTGAAGCGTCCAGAACCGCTCGGCCACAGCGACCAGTTCGCTTTGGGCTTACTTATACATATACAATACTAAATTCACGAAACGTTTCAGAGCTTAGCTAACGATTCTTGCACAGAGATAAGAGGAGCAAAATTAAACACAGGGGAAATACTAGCTGAATAGGTGTATAATTTCTAAAGTGTTACTAGAACTCCAGCCGTTGTGACGGAGCGGTTCTCGGCGCTTCAATCCGGAACCGCGCTGCTGCTACGGTCGCAGGTTCGAATCCTGCCTTGGGCATGGATGTGTGTGATCCCCTTAGGTTAGCCTTACGTTAGTTAGCTTTAAGTAGTTCTAAGTCTAGTGGACTTGATGACCTCAGATGTTAAGTCCCATAGTGCTTAGAGCCATATGAACCTTCTTACTAGAAAATTATTGTTCATTTTCAGCAACTGACAGTTATTTAGGTTTCAGGTACCGTGAAACAGTTTCCAAAGTACACTGACTAAATGAAGCTTGAAGTACAAAATTCCTTGGTCGATAATAAAGAAAAAATAATAATGCACAATGATAATCTTTTAAATTTAGCCGATTAATGCAAAAAAGTGACAGCCTATTTATAAAGAAAGCTAAGCTTGCATTCTGAGCCTGATAGGCCAATCGTGGTTGACCGACCGCCGTGTCCCCCTCTTCCAGTGGCGTGATGCTGCGGTACGGAAGGTCGCGGGGTCAGCACAACGCTTTCCCGGCCATTGTCGGCTTTCTTGAAGTGGGAGAAGCAGCTCCTCAGTTGGCACCGCAAGGCTTACTACACCGCACTCCATTCTTCTCACCAAGGAAAAGTCCCTAGCAGTACCATGAATCGTCAGACACTGACCGCTGAGCTACGTAGGCTGTCGGCAGCATATCTCTGACTGTTATTCACTTGTCCTACAGGACAATTTAACTGTTTAATATACACTGTTGAGTCACATCAACGTGACCACCTCTCAAAAGCCTGAAAAACCACCTTTCGTAGGGCGGACCACTGCAAGACACGCAGGAAGAGAGTCAATGACGATCTGGAAAGTACCGACACGGTTGTGGAGCCATGCCGAATCCCCTGCCGTGGCCATCTGCGCTAGGGTTCTCAGTCGAGAATCCGCGGTGCAAACAGCCCGATCGAGGTGGACCAACAGATTCTCAACTGGTTTCGTATCTCGGGAGTTTCGTGGCCGGAAGAGTACGGTAATCTCATCCTGGTGCTCTCCAGACCACACAGGTACACTGTGAACTGTGTAACACGTTGCGTTGCCCAAATGGGAGATGACTTCGTGAGAAAGAAACACAAACTGTATATAGGGGTGGACGTGGTCCACAAGGACAGATGCATACTTGTGTTGATCCACTGGGCCTTCCAGAACACGAGATCGCCCAAGGAATGCCCACCGGTCTGGAACTTTTCGACGATCGTTAATCTACCGCACGACGGATTAAGGAGTCAGAGCGTATTCGGCTTCCATTTAACAAAGCTTGAGCAACCAACGAATTTCCATTTAAACCGAGCGGATATACACTGTTGTGTATATAAACGCAGAGAAGTCACGACCAAACAATACAGAAATTTAGCCTAGTCCCATACATAACTTAACCACTTCGCCTAAACTTTATCACTTCAAATAACTGAAACTGAAATGATCTCAAAAAAAAGAGAAAAAAGGAAGAAAACAGCGTCCGAACAGGCCTTAAAGGCCCGACGGTACCGACCCGTGTGATCCTCAGCCCTTAGGCGCCACGGAAAGTGGATACGTAAGTGCATTAGGTCAGCGCACCACTCTCTCGGCCGTCCTCAGTTTTCGTGACCGTCGCCGCTACTTCTCTACCAAGTTGCTCCTCAAATGGCCTCACAAGTACTGAGTGCACCCTTCTTGCCAACATCACTCGGCAAACTCTGGCGGCGACCCATACGAACCAAACCCGACAGCGTTTAACTGCGGTGATCAAATGACCTCACCAAATCTTTTAATCATTTTAGAATCTTCACATCAGTTCAAATCGTCTCCACGCAAATACAGCCTTCCTTCCAAGTCGGAACACAGCACAAGTTCCTCCATATATAGCACCAGGAATTATATGGTGAATGCTATTTCAAGAAAAAGACATCCTCGTGGCTTCTAAATTCCGAAGGTTTCCCATTGACCGAAAGAAAAACTTACTCCCAGAAGATGCGGAATCGTCTCAGTGCAAAAAGGCTGCTCAAAAAGCTTACATTGATCAGACGAAGGAAAATATTGGATATAAACGTAAAGTATTGCAAAGATAACTGCCGCGACTTACAAAAAGCAAAATATAATGTGACGGAATGAAATTTTTGAATGAACAGGAAAGTTTCACTTTACGCTGACAACACGTTACTGGTATGTCTCTGACATCTAGAAATTTTATGATAATATTTGGGAGTACAACATTCTAAGCCCGTTTTACAGATCAGGAAAAGGCAGTAGCAAGAATAGGGCTTTATTAATCGTTCCACAACAATAATAACAAAATTTTGGAAATAGATTAGGAGGGAGTCTGGTAAGGTAGATCAATATCTATCTCCGCCATAAAGAATGATGTGTCACCTTTTCTCCACCAGACAAAAACAGGAAATGAATAATGATTTTTATAAAATAATGCATGATGGCACTAAAAAGACGCTATATTCCTATTCTGGAAAGAAGTTGCTAAGAGGGGACGGTTGGATTTGAAATAACCAATGTGGAAATTCGATAATACCTTGCCTGCACAAAGGACGCACCGCAAAGATCAGATATTGGATGAGTTGACTACTGGTCATAAAAAAGGTTCATCTTGCATCTGCTTATCGTCCAAGGAACATATACAGATTCATGAAGGAAAGCAATTACAATCTCGCACATAAAACTAGGGAATTTCATTGGCAGTCGTTCTCAGAAGCTGTGCAGGAAACACCCTAAGATGATGGTAAACTGCTCCGTAATATATATGCTAGTGAGAAGGAGCTCACCAGTCGTTTTAGTGTGTATTCAGATAGTATCGGCCCAAGCCTGTACAGCCTAACACAATTTGAGGACATCTTCGTAGTGCACAACACCTCAGTGCTAGGAATGTTACGATAGTACATGGAGATACAAAATACTAAGCCCGATTCGCAGCTGAAACTTCCGTTCAAGACTCCCGATTTTGTAAGAATCCATCCTTGCAGGGCGACTGTTCCGGAACCGGACAGAAGACACTCTCTATGGCAAACTCTCTGTGCGACATTTTTCCTATTCGAGTCACGGAGACACAAGTTATCAATCACAGATGAAGCCTCATGTACTGGAAAACTGACTCAAGAGACAGGGTCTGGGTTACAGGCAGACAAAGCGCTGTAGTTCCGACCACAGTATCGTACACTTCCTATGACTTGCCACAAACTTATGAAAGTGCTAGACATCCCATTGGCAACTATGTGGACGTCAGACGGGCATCAGATTAGCAGCAACGGCTTACAGAGCAACTGCTATATCTAACATCTGCGTTGTAGCCGGTAAGCTGTCAGTAACTAAAAGCTGGTGGTTGCCTAGCTTTGAACATACTTTCAAAACTATACTGACTACAGAATCCCTGAAATCCTCCAAAGCTGCTCACCTCTCAGCAGAGGGGCCTCAATTGTACATGACCACCAAACCATAAGTGATACGGTCGTAACAGTTCATGGTAGAGACTGTAGTAGAACACACGGCCACCTTACTGATCACAATGCCATGGATACATTTTATACGTATTAGTTTTACACAAGTTATGGTCTACTCTAATTATATATTTCAATCAAACACCGTGAAGACAGTGTAGCTGACACTGGCTTAGTTGACTGTTGTATTATTTCCTCCTGAAGATGATATGAGTCCTTCCGAAGACTTTCATCGCTTGTTCATATTCACAGGATGCTCATCAGAGCATCCACAGGACGTACCGAGGCAAAGATTTCTCTCTCAAAGATCTGGCAAATGATGTGAAATTCTTCTGGGTATTGGGGCGCGTAGCATCCGTGACAACGTGGCTGCTTATGAAGTCGTCGAACAGTTTATGAGGAAAGCTATATGAATGATAAGATTTCCTCCTGTAGTCAATCATTTCTGAGGCGGACAGTCAGGAGTATATAGGAAAGAGGGTTGCTGGAACAAGAATAAATCTGTTTATCTTTGGGTTCTCGCATTCAGTCTATCTCGTAAAATAAAATTACTCTGACTAGCCTACGAACAGGGCACTTCTCTTCAACCTCTGGTTTCATACGTCATAACGGGCTATAGAGTGTCACTAACAGTGCGCCATCTTTTAGCATAGTGAGGTTTGTGTGACGAATAGAGTTCACTCAACTGCGAGGATAGATTTACGTTATCTATGCTACTCAGTATTAGGTGTAAAAAAGTTTTGTGACCACTCGCGTCAACTGTGACACGGAGGCTGATGGAAGAAACAAACAGTTCCGGTAGGTCAGAGTTCACGTAGTAAAACACCTGCCATCCTAAGGTCGTCGAACAGCGCGGTAAATCTGTTCGAAGAGCAAACAAAAGCGAGAGCAACGAACAAGCGACGTCTAAATTGAATACCGTATGGCGCGATGATTGCAGCTTCGTAGGACGCAAGACAGCTTACTGCGTTTGACTCGAGCAAATGTCGCTGGATAAGGCGTGGTTCTTTTTTGAACTGAAGGAATGTTTTCTGACCACACGAATTTAAACCCTTATTCCCTTACAGACTGAAAGTATGGGACATTTGGGTTGGCTGTGGAATAAACTTAGCGTGGTAAACAACGGTGTCTCAGAATGACAACAGCCTTTTTAAATTCCTAAGGAACGTTTACGGGGCTCATAGGAACTTCAATTTCCGACAAAATAGACCGTCAGTGTTGTTCAGCAACACGAAGTCACATATTCAGCAATATTGCCAGACCCTGTCGCCAGGCAATGTTTTGCGTCAATATATTTTCAGGCCAGAGGTGTTTGCACGGATAACAGTGTTGTCGCTAAATGAATGAAAGCGACGGGAAGTGCTTGCGGCTGTCCTGATTTTGCATTCTACAAGAAAAATGTTTACAAGACAAAAGAAATGGGCTTTGTGGATGCGTACTTTTTTAAGGAAGCGATCTGCATCAGATACACACATTTTTCCGAACTTTGCAGAATGTCGAAACGAGATTTTGAATACATTGTTCAAGCAATTTATTCGAGAACTGGTAAAACCTGAACCAATACGAAAGATCGTATACCACAGTAGCGTCGCAGCCAGTTTTAACGAATATTCCCCCATATCAAGAACAATAATTAGTAAATGACAGCGTCTAGTACGTTTAAGTGAAATAACATTTAATTTTGTTGTTAAACCGCCTGTGTATTGCAGCGATACATGAAACTTGTAAAAAGTATTGAGACGAAAATTACGCGAGGATAATACTGTTATAATGTTATTAAAGGAAATGTAAGAGTGTAATAAGCTCTCTTATTATCGAGCTGTCTTGTTACGCTATATGATCAAAAGTATCCGGACACCCCCAAAAGCATACGTGTTTTATATTAGGTGCATTGTGCTGCCACCTACTGCCAAGTACTCCATATCAGTGACCTCAGTAATCATTAGCCATCATGAGGCAGCAGAATGGGGCGCTCGGCGGAACCCACGGACTTCGAACGTGGTCAGGTGATTGGGTGTCACTTGTGTCATACGTCTGTACGCAAGATTTTCACACTCCTAAACATCCCCAGGTTTCCGATGTGGTAGTGAAGTGGAAACGTGAAGGGACACGTACAGCACAAAAGGGTACACGCTGACGTCGTCTGTTGACTGACAGAGACAGCCGGCAGTTGAAGAGGGTCGTAATGTGTAATAGACAGACATCTATCCAGACCGTCACACAGGTATTCCAAACTACATCAGGATCCACATCAAGTACCATGACAGTTAGGCGGGAGGTGAGAAAACTTGGACTTCATGGTCGAGCTGCTGCCCATAAGCCACACATCACGCCAGTAAATGCCAAACGACGCCTCGCTTGATATAAGGAGCGTAAAGTTGGACGATTGAACAGTGGAAAAACGTTGTGTGGAGTGACGAATCACGGTACACAATGTGGCGATCCGGTGGGAGGGTGTGGATATGGCGAGTGCCCGGTGAACGTCATCTACTAGCGTGCGTAGTGCCAACAGTAAAATTCGGAAACGGTGGTGTTATGGTGTGGTCGTGTTTATCATGGAGGGGGCTTGCACCCCTGGTTGTTTAGCGTGGCACTATCACAGGACAGGCCTAAATTAATGTTTTAGGCACCTTCTTGTTTCCCACCGCTGAAGAGCAATTCGGGGATGGCGATTGCATCTTTCAACACGATCGAGCACCTGTTTATAATGCACAGCCTGTGGCGGAGTGATACACGACAATAACATCAATGTAATGGACTGGCCTGCACAGAGTCCTGACCTGAATCCTATAGAACACCTTTGGGATGCTTTGGAACGCCGACTTAGTGCCAGGCCTCACCGACCGGCATCGAAACCTCTCCTCAGTGCAGCACTCCTTGAAGAATGGACTGCCATTCCCCAAGAAACCTTCCATCACTTGATTGAACGTATGCCTGCGAGAGAGGAAGCTGTCATCAAGGCAAAAGGTGGGCCAACATCATATTGAAATCCAGCATTACCGATAAGGGCGCCACGAACTTGTAAGTCATTTTCAGCCAGGTGTCCAGGCACTTTTGATCACGTAGTGTATCTTGTGCTCTAGCTCTCTTGCCATTAGGTCTTGGATGGACTTAGGTCTTTGTCGTTGAGCTGAAATAATAGAAGTGAGTCTGATTTATGTCTGTAAACCGAATGTTCATTAAAGCTTAAGAAAGTAAATTGCGTTTTATGATTCCGCTACTCGAGGATCCTCTTTAACTTTAGGTGAAATAAGAAATAGATGTCACTCATTACAAGTGAGGAAATTAAATAAGTAATTTGTATGTAATTACTATTTTCATATTACATTTATTAAAACCTGCTTAAACGAAAGTTAACAGTGTTATTATCATTCTTCATTTTTACGAAAGGAATTGAGATTAAACAAAAGTATCAGGCGCCAGTTTTCTTATAACGTTATCGGCAGAGATAAAGTTTTTAGAATAATTTTACTTAACAGTTCATGCTTTTGAATATCAGACACAGAATATAAAGCAAATTTCACGAAATTATAGGCAGTAACGTTATACCACTTACAACCATATTGGCGTTAGCCCCTCAGTTTTTGGCTGCACGTTCAAAAATGGTTCAAATGGCTCTGAGCACTATGGGACTTAACAGCTGAGGTCATCAGTCCCCTAGTACTTAGAACTACTTACACCTAACTAACCTAAGGACATGACATACATCTATGCCCGAGGCAGGATTCGAACCTGCGGCCGTAGCGGTCGCGCGGTTCCAGACTGAAGCGCCTAGAACCGCTCGGCCATCCCGGCCGGCTTGGCTGCAGGTGATTCATACTGAAGTCTGAAGTACTTCTATGACGTAATTCTCACCAATTTGTCTCTTAGTACCGCAAGTTTTCGATATATTCGTGCAAGGACACAAGAAATTCATTAAAATAAGTTTGAATTAAAAATTAGATGTTTATATTAATATTTTTTTGGTGCACTTGTACTGTGAGGAAATTATAATTTGATCAAATACGATCAGAGATTTGGAACGTGGAAAGTAATGTATACAGTGAGTGTAACAGAAAAAAAATTACAGTTGGCAGGTTGATATGCTTGAATGCGGGACCTTTGTGGAGCTTGCAAAAGCTTTGGATAAGAATTTCTTGTGTGAAAACTCTTAAAGTTTTTTAAATGAATCAAACGTTATTGACATTCTACATCTTTATTCTTCATGTCTACATATTTCTTTCTCAATCCAGTCACCTGGCGACGAACACATTTATCCCAACGTGAGACCAATTTGTTGATACCATCAGTGTAAAATATTTGACTCTGTTCACGGAGGCACAAACTCACCTCTGGTTACACCACTTCATCACTATCAAAGTGCAGTCCTCGGAGGTGTTCTTTAAGTTTTGGAGAAAGATGAAAGGCGGATGGGGCCAAGCCAGGACTGTATAATGGATGCTCTACGATAGTGAACCCAGGGCCTCAGATTGGTGCTGATGTCGGAGCGCTAGTGTGTGGTCTGGGACTGAATGTTGTGGTAGAGGGTGCTGCATATGTGGGCGAACGCTTTGAATTCGAAATATCATTACAGCATGCATTTCCTCACACACCGACGTAGTTACGTTACACACCTCCATGATACATGCTACAGTTCAGAACCCTCTAGTGGCAAATGGTTGCAAATATGTGGACCTGAAGAATAAAGGTGAAGAATATTAATAATATTTGTTTTACTTAAAAAGGGTTAAGAGTTTTCAGAAAAAATCAGAGGCATTACTTTTCAGTAGGCCCTCGTATATACGTACTATGGTCTATGTTCCGTATCTCTTGTCTTATACAGGATGATTCTTATGAACGTTTAAAAACCTGTGAAGCGACGTAGATGAAACTGAGATAATTAATTTAAATGTAAGACACGTCGGGCCGCAAATGCCAGAAAATATCCCAAAAGTGGATGGCAAATGTTAAACATGTGACGTCACCACATGACGTACCTCGGAGCACGTGCAGCGGTCGCGCCTATCGGTCTGTCGCACCTGATCATCCCAACACGTACCGAAACGGCAGCTCAGCGTGTTCGATCAAAGAACTTGCAGGCCTCTGTAAGAAAATGAAACTACAGCGTTGGAGGTGCATCACACCCTCTGGAAATTGATACTCAGTATTGAAAATAGCTGGACTGCGCTATGAAATTTGATATTAGATTTTGTCGATGCCCTACGGTGAAGATTACGACAACATTTGTAGTACATTTGTTTCTGCTGGGGAGTAGGTCACTCTTTTAGAAGCAAGACGCATCTCTTTGCTCTGGCAGGAACGGCAAAGTGGGCCGGCGCATTACGGGCAGTGCGTGGGATGAAATGTTCTGCAGCGTGCCGGCTAATGCGACGCCAGACCGAGGGGCTCTGCGATGCAGCTGATTAGGAAACCTCGTGGTTTTTAGTGTCGTTTCATGTTTTACTGCGTCTGCTGAGGAAGTTCAGAAATTACTTTACGATGGAGTAAAGTATGAAGCATCTCTCTTCAAACTAACCTTTCTTTGGCGAAACATTCATCTTGTACAAACGAATCACTTTTATAGACTTCTTCCCCCTCGGCTTCTTCTATTTATGGAGTTGCTTTACAGCGTTTTCTGTCTTTATTATTCAATGTATTACTTACCTTTTGCTAGCTGCTGTCACAACCTAATAGTTGAAAGCGTTACGCCTACTGGTAGCTCGTCTGTTATTATTATGGAATATATTGGAAATTGGCTTAAGATTTATCATTGTAGTTTTAATACATAGTTTCAGATGATGCTTCTGACATATTTCATTTATCTGATTTATTACAAACCTAAGTTCGTCAGCAAAGAGTTGTTAGGTATACTCGCCGGCCGAAGTGGCTGTGCGGTTAAAGGCGCAGCAGTCTGGAACCGCAAGACCGCTACGGTCGCAGGTTCGAATCCTGCCTCGGGTATGGATGTTTGTGATGTGCTTAGGTTAGTTAGGTTTAACTAGTTCTAAGTTCTAGGGGACTAATGACCTCAGTAGTTAAGTCCCATAGTGCTCAGAGCCATTTGAACCATTTAGGCATACTCATTGGATAACTTCACATTTCTATTGACGAATAAAGTCACCTAAGCATATACTGAAGAAAGTAGGTCAAAAGCTACACCCTTGTCGTACTCCTGTATTGAGCTTTCTTGACCTTGTATTCTCTTTACCATCATTTATCACCATTGCAGTCTTATGACATAAAACATTTCTCACTTGTATTTAATAGCTGTGATGCCATCATTTTTTCTTTGTTTCAGAGCTTTCCCATGTTTACCCTACGGAAAGGCCTTTCATAATCTGTGAATGCAGTGCGAGTCTCCACCTTCAAGTGCACAAATATTTGGAGTAACTGTTTTACTACATTGACATCGTCGCTGTAAGATCATAAGACCAGTTTTCTTTCTCCCTTAGGGTAACGTCAACTCTCTTCCTCAGTTTTTCTTCCACAGTTCAGCTCCCTTCAACTTCTTCCAACATTCATTCGGTGGATATAAGAACCGTATTTGATACATTATTCTTCCACATGTAAGGATCATTGATTGCGTGTGTTCAAGCTTTGTAACGTACTTTTCATATTTTTCTGGGCCTATGCATCTCATCTAGTGTAAAATCATCCACTTAACATGTAACTTGGACTCTTTCACTTGCTGGAATAACTTTTTTCTCCTCTACGTCTTGTCTAGCATGCCAGTCGTATTTTGAGACATTATTTATATGTTAATGATTTGAATTTTAATAAATAACTATTAGCTTAATCATTCAAGTTCTAGTTTTCATTTTACAGCTGCGTGTGAGATAAAATGATCCTGTCTGCCAGATAACTCCAGTATTTGTAAAGCTACAGTAACCTGTAGTATTTCTATACTTGGATAGATTCGACTTACCATCCTCTGCCCGGGTTACTGCTGACCACGTGGCTTCAAACCGAGTACCCAGTTCAGCGACATCATCTGCGGGAAGACAAACAGTAAATCATAGTATCATATACAAGGTTGAACAAAAGTATGGAAACAAGGCATGAAATGCATGCTTGAACGTAAATGCAAGTGTTAGCCAAACCTGCAGGTTGCATTTGACCACGAACGGCAACTGTGCAGCATCCTCAACACATTGCAAGTGTCAGCCGTGGTCAGAACAACTTTCTGTGTAATTGTGAGTGCATTATTGGTAAGGTAAATGTCTTAGAAAGTGGGCGAATTGTTCGCGCTAGTATGGTGGGTGTTTCCGTAACGAAGAGTTTGATGTTTCAAAAGGCGCCATGTCGAAGATTTACATCGTACAGAGGGAAAGCGGAGAAACATCGTCTGCTAAGTCACAACCCGGAACGTGACGGACGACCATTGAAGAGGATTGTGACGAAAAATAAGAGAAGGACAGCTGCAAAAGTCACTTCAGAACTGAATGTCGCACTCGAGAACTCTACCTGATCAAAAAACAAGATGGGAGCTCCACAAGCTGGGAAGTGCAGGATGAGCAGGAATTCCAAAACCACGCATCAGTGACGCAAACGCTCGTAACAGGAAAACGTGGTGCCGAAACCATAAAACAAGGACTTTAAAGCAATGGAAGAAAGTCATTTGGGCGGACAAGTCACCTTGCATGTTATTTCCAACTTCCGGCCGTGTTGACGTCCCACGAGTGAAACACGGCGGGAGCTCGGTCACGATTTAGGCAGCCTTATCTTTCGTATTACATGGGCCACATGGGCACTCTGCAAGGTCGCACTACTGCTAAGGATTATGTGCGTTTTGGCTGATCAGGTCCATCTCTTGTTATTATGGAGTATGTTTGTTCCCCAGTGGTTACGGTGTATTCGAATGCAACAGGGTCCCTGTTCCCACAGCTCACATCGTCCAAGGCTGGTTTTGTGAGTACACATCTCCCCTGGGTGCCACAGTCACCAGATCTCAAAATGATTGAGCCTTATTGGGCTCCTTTGGAGAGAACTGTGTGCGACCGCTATCCATCTTCGTCATCGTTGCCTGAACTTGCCACTATCTTGCAGGAAGAATGGCATAAAATTCTCTTGAAACTCATACACGACCTGTATTTATGCATTATGAAACGGCTGGAAACTGCATTGAATTGGAACAGTTTTCCAACACCTTATTGGACATGACAATGTGTTGTGTTTTTGTTGTTCCTATATTTGTATCCAACCTCCGTCAATGTTTATACGTAATTACCCTTTGGTGACGAACTTCGGTTTGTAATAAATCACCTAAATGAAATATGTAAGAACCATTATTCGAAACTGTATATCCAAATTAAAATAACGAATATTAACGGCAAATTTCCAATACATTCCATAAAAGTAACAGTAAGATAGGTTCAACGCTTTCAGCTGCTACGTTGTGATAGCAGCTAGTGAAAGGTCACTAATACATTTAATAATGAAGACAGAAAAAGTTAACTCCATAAATACAGGAAGAAGAGGAAGAAGAAGTCTACAAAAGTGATTTGTATGCACAAGTTGAAGATTTGCCAGAGAAACGTTCAAACATAAAGTAAGCCGTGACTTCCTAAGCAGACGCAGTAAAGACGGTAACGTAGGTTTCGACCGATAATATTGCTTGGAGCAGAAGTTAAAGGAAAATCAGATCGCATCTCCTGTCGACCTTTGTTCACTAGTCTGGATATTCTGACACTGGCCTCTAAATATATATATTTTTTATTGTCATTTCTTGGTAACAACATCAGCTTATTCCCAAGAATTAGCACCGAGCGAGGTGGCGCAGTGGTTAGCACACTGGACTCGCATTCGGGAGGACGACGGTTCAATGCCGCTTCCGGCCATCCTGATTTAGGTTTTCCGTGATTTCCCTAAATCGCTCCAGGCAAATGCCGGGATGGTTCCTTTGAAAGGGCACGGCCGATTTCCTTCCCCATCCTTCCCTAATCCGATGAGACCGATGACCTCGCAGTTTGGTCTCTTCCCCCAAACAACCCTAAGAATTAGCAGCTTTCACTTAATACTAGGCAGTAATCCAGTTTGCATTTGGATCGCACTTCCTTGACTCTTATGCAGAAAGGCGTGCAGTATACTGCTATCTTCATTCTGAATAAGCTGCCAAAAGAATTCAAAAATCTTAGCAGTAATACACGCGCTTTCAAATCGAAACTGAAGAGTTTCCTCATGGGTCACTCCTTCTATTCTGCCAAGGTGTTGTGCTGCGTCAGAATCAAGGATTTCGTTTGCCATTACAATTGGTGAACATCTGATGCGGTAAATGGCTTGTAAAACCTGGTGAATACAATATATGCGTACGACGTATTAAAAGACGATAAAACATGTTCTAGATGACCTGTGGGGACTGCTTACGTCCCTTAGTGCTTAGAGCCATTTGAACTAGATGACCCGAGCGCACCGCAGAGAAAACAGGTGATGAACGCGCGCGGCTTCATCGATGTAAGAACTCGCCATCGCTGATTCCAGAGATGTTGCATCAGCGACGCGACGCAGCAGGCCGCTATCGACGTTACCCGAAGACCAAAAGGAATAGTAATTTAAAAGTAAAAAATTGGCATGGCGTTGCGTTTTTGTTCATGTAAATGGTTATCATTGTATGATATCAGAAAACAGTTAGTTCCCTACTAGACCTCTTACCGATAGAGTTAGTCTCCGGTTAGGTCTAGGTCGGATTTTGTACCGAACCAATGCGTGTTGTATAGAGGCACCGCAGTTGGTGTTTAAGGCTTGGGAGAGGTGTAGCATTTTGTGCAGCATACGGAGACACTGTGACATCTTTGTCGTTTAGGCCCCTGTTGATAGGCGTAGCTGTGATTGTAGTTTTCCTCACATGACCGAGCTACGGAATATATGTAGGTTCCGGGATTTTGAAGTATTCGCAGATTAGGTACTGGTTTGGCGAAATTGTGTTTTTGGGAGGTCGATTGGTTGTCGTCCTGTGAACAGCTCTGGAGGAAGGAGTACGATAGATACAGCGTGAGCCGTGTTAGAGAGAGAGATTTGCGTTTGATGATTTTTCCCTAATCTCCGATGACATTGTAATTCTGTCAAAAACAGCAAAGGACTTGGAAGACCAGTTTAACGAAATGGACAGTGTCTTGAAAGGAGGATATAAGATGAACATCAACAAAAGCAAAACGAGGATAATGGAATGTAGTCGAATTAAGTCGGGTGAGGCTGAAAAATTAGATTAGGAAACGAGACACTTAAAGTAGTAAAGGAGTTTTGCTATCTGGGGAGCAGAATAACTGATGGTCGAAGTAGAGAAGATATAAAATGTAGACTGGCGATGGGAAGGAAAGCGTTTCTGAAGAAGAGAAATTTGTGAACATCGAGTATAGATTTAAGTGTCAGGAAGTCGTTTCTGAAAGTATTTGTATGGAGTGTAGCCACGTATGGAAGTGAAACGTGGACGATAAATAGTTTAGACAAGAAGAAAATAGAAGCTTTCGAAATGTGGTGCTACAGAAGAATGCTGAAGATTAGATGGGTAGATCACATAACTAATGAGGAGGTATTGAATAGGATTTGGGAGAAGAGAAGTTTGTGGCACAACTTGACTAGCAGAAGGGATCGGTTGGTAGGACATGTTCTGAGGCATCCAGGGCTCACCAATATAGTATTTAGTATTAGAGGGCAGCGTGGAGGGTAGAAATCGTAGAGGGAGACCAAGAGATGAATACGCTAAGCAGATTCGGAAGGATGTTGGTTGCAGTAGGTACTGGGAGATGAAGAAGCTTGCACAGGATAGAGTAGCATGGAGAGCTGCATCAAACCAGTCTCAGGACTGAAAACCACAACAACAAAAACAACAAAGGTAAAAGGAGTGCATTGTGGCTATTAGAGATATGCTAGTCCATCCGATCTTAACATTGTGCAATTGCTTCCTTTCTTAGGACATTCAAGACATTCCTTTTGTGACCACAAGACTCGAGAAGCATGTTGTAACATTCGTAACAACTGCCGCAGAGACGTTACAGAACTGTCTGTGAACACTGAATTTAACTCCAGGCTGAAGGAAATTTGAGATACCAGGAATTCAGAACTACTTTCCCTCAATATCTTGAAATATATTAGTTACCTTCTGTTTGTAATCCTTAGTTATCTTCTATTTGTAATCCACAGTCAAGTACGTCACTGTTCGTTTAGCCGAGCCCTTTAATAACCCTATGATAGATGTGATTTTAATGAACAAACGTGTCCTAAAATTCTAGTGTAACCATATTTTAATTACTCAGCTGGTTGTATTTCTCCACATTCAAAACATGTATTCATGTAAAATTATACTGTTTTGGTAATGGGGATATCTGCTCTTGTCGGGGAAGCTTATATGAATAGCAAAGTATTTTCCAAATAACCTATCGTTGAATGTTAGTTATAGCTTGAAACGTACCAATGTATGATCGTTAGAGTAAGTGTGACGTAAAATATTGACTTCAGGTATCAGGCTGCCACAATTATAAGTTATGTAAATTTTTTAACAATTTTATTTCATTCGACTCGTCATTTTGGAACTCAGTTTATTGTACTGAGTCATATTCTGACATTAATTTCGTTTCGACCTCAGCAAGCATACAACTATCTGTGCACTGGTTGGACTCTTACTGATCGATAGCTGAACACAAAACACGAACAATCATTATTCTGTGATTCCAGAGTATCTTTCCGAAGCAGTGAAACCATCTTTTCCTTAAAATTTATGAAAGAAACTCATGCAAATGTTAGGAACATTTTCCAACTAATAATCTTCCTGATATAAACAACTTAATATGAAGCATTGCTAACGAACGTATTTTATCTATTTCAATACTGAATACTAAAAAGTCATGTAAAACTTTATGTTGCAATGTGAGAGGAATAAATCAATGCGTAACTGGATGACGCCAGTCGGTATACACCAGTAAGTTTCTGATTGTAATCCATAGATTTTCTGTTTCTAATAATGGATGACGTAATCAGTGATCGTAAGAAATATATCTAAGGACATCAGATTTCCGGCAGAATTTTGTGAGCCAGTTTTGTTACAGTTTTATACAAAAAAATGTGTAATTCTGAGAGAGAACGCCGTCTCAACCTGAATTTCTTGAAATTTCTCTTTGCACTACCAAATCATTAGCTACATAGTCAAGAACTCAGCAAGCTGCAGCAAATTTTGGTGGAGCAGATACTCGCAAAATTCTGTTACAGCTACTGCAGCATCAGAGATCACCGAGAAACGAAGATGAGTATTTGTTAATTAACTGGAGCACCTTATTATATTTCAAGTTCCCATTCAGAGCTGTTTAATATAGCACAGTCGTTCTTCATGGCCTGAAATGCCTAATAACCCAAATGCATTTACTTACACGCTTTCTTAATAGATTAATAGCGGAAAATAAATTTCGTCACCAACTTCTTTCAAACTTCTTTGTCAAACTATTGAGAACCAGTTGTAGCCATTGTCAAGAAAGAACCGTTACACAAAGAAGCTGAAATTTATAGCAGATGAAGAATGTCTGCGTAAACAGGAACTTACTCGAGTAGTCGTTGTGAACAAACTAGGACGCAGGCAGTACTGGCAAATGATTTCTTAATCCTAAGTTTCGCAAGCCGACACGTGGCGCAATCGTGCAGAACGTTTGAATTACAAAGATGTAAGCCTACGCGGTTCACAAAGAATATTCTAGCGAAGCGGGCTGCCATGAAAGACCGATGTTCATGGAGTCGTTACTGAGGCACAAAGGGAATTTATTGTGAAGCGTGCTCATAAATCTGACTGCGATGGTAATCGATAAAACAGGGACATGATGGGCTTAACTGTGCTGACTGAACTGCTGTGACTTCATCTCCGACTTGAAGAGGAGCTTATTTACAACAGACCACACTATGCTGCAACTGCTAAGACACCGGCTTTAAGTGATCGTAAAGCTCTACCTGACCTTAGCGAACCTTGGTTGGAAATTATCATAGGAACATTCACAAAGAATATATTGTAAATTTATCAAACGTTTCATCTTAATCAGCATAATCCAATTAGATAAATTTTAGTTCCCCTATATTTCGGCTTCCTTCTGATAATTTCCTTTTCTAGAGATGCTCAGATGTAGGCTGACCCTGGTCAACGGGTAGGCATTCGAAGAGGAAGTTTCTCCAGTTTCATAGGGAAGTTTGTTCGAAAAATGTCATTTTGAAATGATCAGGATGATAGATAATTCTTTATTAACAACTGGTTTCGATCTTCAGATCATTTTTAGGTGTCTCACTCAAAGCAATTAATAACAGATGGGATTAATCAATCATTTATGTTTCGCTCTTTTTTGTTGGTATGTAGTACGGGAAATATCTAGAATAAAAGCTATTATTTTTTGAGTAATTGTATTAATGTTTGTTAATTTCTAAACTTCTAGTACCATACAAATTTTTCTGTAGTGTTAGTTATTTATATAACAAAGTTTCTGAGTCTGTTCCTGAAATTAAAGTAATTTCAGCATTCACAAAACGCAGCTTGTATTTTGTGTTGCACTGATACTGTTTGTATCTTGTTTATGTAACTTACAAACTCTAAGGCAGACTGCTGTCGTAAGAGTCAAAGGACACGAAAGGAACGCAGGTGTTGGAAGGGAGTGAGACATGGCTGTAACTTGTCCCCCACGTTGTACAATCTGTTAGCCGAGCAAGCTGTGAAGATACCCAAGGGAAAATTTGAAGTAAGAGAGCTAAAGTCTCGGGAGAAGAAAATAAAACTTTGAGGTGTGTCGACGACTCTGTAATTCCATCAGAGACGGTGAAGAACTCGGAAGATCATTTGAACGGAATCGACAGTGTCCTGATAGTTTGTTATACGATGAACATCAAAAAATGTGAAACAAGGCTAATGGAATGTAGTCAAATCACGCGACGCAGAGTAATTAGATTTGAAAGTCAGACACTAAAAGTAGGTGATCTGGCAGCATCGTAACTCACGATGGCCTATGTAGAGAGGATAAAAAATGCAGACTGATGAAGGAAAAAAACTGAAAAAGAGAAATTTGTTGATGTCTGACATAAATTTTAATATTAGGAAATCGTTTCAGAATGTATTTGTCGGGGTGTAGCATTGTATGGAAGTGACATGTAGACCGGAAACAGTTCCGACAAGAACAGAATTTTTTTAAACGTAGTGCTGCAAAAGAATTCTGAAGATTAGATTGTTAGATGAGCGGCTACTGAATAGAATTGGGGAGAAAAGAAATTTGTGGCACAACTTGACCAAAACAGGAGTTCGGGGAAGAGACACATCCTGAAGCATCAAAGAATAGTCAACACGGGAGGAAAGTGCAGTCTGTAAAAATTGTAGAGGGACACTAAGGTTTGAATAACTAAGCTGGTTCAAATAGGTGTAGGCTGAAGTAGTTATGCAGGGATGAAGAGACTTGCACAGAATAGATTAGTGTGTAGAGCTGCATTAAACCATTCATCGAACTGAAGATGACAACAGCATATAAATTACATTTACTATCTAGGTTATCACATTAATTTGAGTAGCGTTAAACCATTTCCTAGTGGCAGTTCTAACGAGAGAGCTGTCGTATCATTTTGCATATAGGAATTTCCAGTAGGTGAGGCTGAATAGTCGGGTAGTGTTGAGATGTTCATGTTTATTGTTGAACGCATGGAAATTATGTTCTAAATTTTTATTCGCCCGATCTGTTTGGTACCTTAGAGGAAGTGGCGTCATATTATAATATTCATATAGTCTTTTTCTATTAAAAGCTTCATATTTTTACCGTCTTCAGTGACATACAGAGTCATCTCTATAGTACCGGAAGAATTACCATCATAGTGTAAAAGTAGTTTAGAAACCTTAATACGTGCATATGTTCTAGTAATTTTTCTAACAAATTGCTTCCTATCCGTCCTGTGCATAAGATAGGCCACACTGCAACTTATCCATTTCATTTTTCCCGAGGTAATATTTGTTTGTATGTTATAAGTAACACGTGAGTGTAGCCATCTATCGATGGGCAGAGACACACGAAACTGCTCTCGGGCTGAACAAACAATGGAATTTCATAAAATAGTGGCTGTTGACGCTTCATTTGCCATTTATAAGGGGCAGTCAAATCAAAACAAGACAGATGAAGAAGTAAGTAAACTGTTAATTATTTCAAACGTAATCGTCGCATCTGTTAATACATTTATCCCACTGTGACAGAGGACGGTCAACGCCTTCACGGGAAAATTTTTGCGTTTGTTTACGGAATCACGATTGTACCCAGACACGCAAGTCTTCTCCCAAGGCAAATCGACGGCCAAGAATGTCTTTCTTCGGGCTACAGAATGTGGAAATCGCACGGGAAAGACCGGGACTGAATGTAGGATGTGTAAAGGCTTTCCAGCGAAACTTCTGCGGCGTAGTCATAACAACTTGCAAACAAACTGGGTGCCCACAGATTTCCAAGGTTGTTGCGACTATGCTGCAGAAGCTTTGCTGGGAAGTCCTTACACTGCCTCCCTACAGTCCCGATCCTTCCCACGCGAACTCCATATTTTTGGGGCCCTGAAGAAAGACACCCGTGGCCGTCTATTTGCTTCGGATGGAGAGATGCACGTCTAAGTACAATCGTGGATCCATAGGCAGCTGCAAACATTTTTCCATGAAGGCATTGACTGTCTTGTTTCACAGTGGGATAAATATATTAATAGCTGGGATGTTAGTTTTGACACAGTAATATTATTTACTTATTTTTTCCATATCTATCGTTTTCATTTGACTATCTCTTATACATTATCTATGGTACTCGATTAACACAGTTGCTGAAGTTTGACGAAGTATTTGTAGTTTTCAAGTCTTCATTTGAGTTTTGATGGATGGTGGATAGTGTACCAGCACATTTATTTGTCCTTTCTGTTTTAATCGTGTATAGTGTGGGGGAAGAGTGGATTCTGTAAAGAGTTTGAATGTATCAAAGTTCCCGCCAAGAAGTGTATGTGGAAGGTAGTAACATATTTCTTGAATGTACTTGAACACTGGGTTCTCAAAATTTTACGATTGATTTATTCCGTTGTGCGGGAACGAGTAGGGTTTCAAAGGCATTCAAGAGCCAAGTCAAGCTCACCTCCATTGTCAATGTGACCTTGAAATTGGCTCTTGAATGCCCACTGATACCTTACTGAAACCATCCTTTTTATCGTCCTCTCTGGAGTTTGATAAAAATATCTGCGACGTTCTGAATGACAAAAAAGAAAGGCTTAATCAGTTACATAGTTCTTCATCGAAGCACGCTTACCTCTTAATATACTGCTAAGAGTTCTGACGGTGGTTCAAATGGTTCAAATGGCTCTGAGCACTAGGAGACTTAACTTCTGAGGTCATCAGTCGCCTAGAACTTAGAACTAATTAAACCTAACTAACCTAAGGACATCACACACATCCATGACCGAGGCAGGATTCGAACCTGCGACCGTAGCGGTCGCTCGGTTCCAGACTGTAGCGCCTAGAACCGCACGGCCACTCCGGCCGGCTCCTGACGGTGGTCTACATCAACAGATATATTCGGCAAGTGACTGCATTGTTGAAGACAGAGAGTGCTATTTTTTAACATTGCTTTTCTAGTCTGTTTTATTCTATTTATGTAGCAAGCACTCCGTCTTCAGGCCTCGAGTGGCCTACCGGGACCATCCGACCGCCGTGTCATCCTCAGAGGAGGATTCGGATAGGAGGGGCGTGTGGTCAGCACACCGCTCTCCCGGTCGTTATGATGGTATTCTTGATCGAAGCCGCTACTATTCGGTCGAGTAGCTCCTCAATTGGCATCACGAGGCTGAGTGCACCCCGAAAAATGGCAACAGCGCATGGCGGCTGGATGGTCACCCATCCAAGTGCCGACCACGTCCAACAGCGCTTGACTTCGGTGATCTCACGGGAACTGGTGTATCCACTGCGGCAAGGCCGTTGCCCCGATTTATGTAGGGAACTAAGGAAAATTTCGTCCGTAACTCCACTATACTCATTCTCATTGAACTTATACACTCCTGGAAATGGAAAAAAGAACACATTGACACCGGTGTGTCAGACCCACCATACTTGCTCCGGACACTGCGAGAGGGCTGTACAAGCAATGATCACACGCACGGCACAGCGGACACACCAGGAACCGCGGTGTTGGCCGTCGAATGGCGCTAGCTGCGCAGCATTTGTGCACCGCCGCCGTCAGTGTCAGCCAGTTTGCCGTGGCATACGGAGCTCCATCGCAGTCTTTAACACTGGTAGCATGCCGCGACAGCGTGGACGTGAACCGTATGTGCAGTTGACGGACTTTGAGCGAGGGCGTATAGTGGGCATGCGGGAGGCCGGGTGGACGTACCGCGGAATTGCTCAACACGTGGGGCGTGAGGTCTCCACAGTACATCGATGTTGTCGCCAGTGGTCGGCGGAAGGTGCACGTGCCCGTCGACCTGGAACTGGACCGCAGCGACGCACGGATGCACGCCAAGACCGTAGGATCCTACGCAGTGCCGTAGGGGACCGCACTGCCACTTCCCAGCAAATTAGGGACACTGTTGCTCCTGGGGTATTGGCAAGGACCATTCGCAACCGTCTCCATGAAGCTGGGCTACGGTTCCGCACACCGTTAGGCCGTCTTCCACTCACGCCCCACATCGTGCAGCCCGCCTCCAGTGGTGTCGCGACAGGCGTGAATGGAGGGACGAATGGAGACGTGTCGTCTTCAGCGATGAGAGTCGCTTCTGCCTTGGTGCCAATGATGGTCGTATGCGTGTTTGGCGCCGTGCAGGTGAGCGCCACAATCAGGACTGCATACGACCGAGGCACACAGGGCCAACACCCGGCATCATGGTGTGGGGAGCGATCTCCTACACTGGCCGTACACCACTGGTGATCGTCGAGGGGACACTGAATAGTGCACGGTACATCCAAACCGTCATCGAACCCATCGTTCTACCATTCCTAGACCGGCAAGGGAACTTGCTGTTCCAACAGGACAATGCACGTCCGCATGTATCCCGTGCCACCCAACGTGCTCTAGAAGGTGTAAGTCAACTACCCTGGCCAGCAAGATCTCCGGATCTGTCCCCCATTGAGCATGTTTGGGACTGGATGAAGCGTCGTCTCACGCGGTCTGCATGTCCAGCACAAACGCTGGTCCAACTGAGGCGCCAGGTGGAAATGGCATGGCAAGCCGTTCCACAGGACTACATCCAGCATCTCTACGATCGTCTCCATGGGAGAATAGCAGCCTGCATTACTGCGAAAGGTGGATATACACTGTACTAGTGCCGACATTGTGCATGCTCTGTTGCCTGTGTCTATGTGCCTGTGGTTCTGTCAGTGTGATCATGTGATGTATCTGACCCCAGGAATGTGTCAATAAAGTTTCCCCTTCCTGGGACAATGAATTCACGGTGTTCTTATTTCAATTTCCAGGAGTGTATAAGGTCTGAGATGGAGAGTGCAGAATTGTTGCACGATCTGCTTCCAATACTGAATCTTTGGAATAGTGTACAGCAAGAGCAAAGCCTCCATTCCCCAAATATTCCTCTTTAAATAGCATGAGCACATCTTTTACTTACAAGGGGGAGGCCGCCAATTGTGAAATTCAGATTCAATTCATACTGCGCATAATAAAGGCTCATGTCCAGAGGTGTAATGTGGCAAAGCACCAAGATGCATTTCTCAGCCGTTGTCGAGAAAATCGACAGTTAAAATGAACCGTTGCTGTGAAATACTCTCTACGATTAATAATTTTCTGCGGCGTCGTGGCGCAGCGGTAAGTGCTCGGGTTCGTATTCCGAAGGTCGGCGGATGGAATCTCGCGCCATAATGTTAACCACGTATAGTTAATGGAAGACGTAGAAACGATATTCCGAAACGAATACGTATAGCGGACGTTCGAATTAGAATAGAAACCCCACGAACACAAATTTTCTGTGGCAGGTATGAAATATAAACTCCGTTGATCGCTCGTTACACTTGAAGGACAGATGTTGAATGGGCCGAAACGAGCCGCCGCATAACAGCGTACTTGCCTGCTAACTTCGAAAGAAGGTAGATGCGGTCCCTAGCACAACTTATAACATCGTCGAAAATCAATGCGGACGTGAGAGCTTTGGTACACCCTGTTAAACAAACGGAAAAATGGAGGCGTTACAATTGGAGAGCGATCCGCCTTCACCAACATGCATAAGCAATTCATTAATAGTTTATATATATATATATATATATATATATATATATATATATATATATATATATATATATATATATACTGATTTTCGACGATGTTGTAAGTTGCGCTAGGGACCGCATCTACCTTCTTTCGAAGTTAGCAGGCAACTACGCTGTTATGCGGCGGCTCGTTTCGGCCCATTCAACATCTGTCCTTCAAGTGTAACGAGCGAGCAACGGAGTTTATATTTCATACCTGCCACAGAAAATTTGTGTTCGTGGGGTTTCTATTCTAATTCGAACGTCCGCTATACGTATTCGTTTCGGAATATCGTTTCTACGTCTTCCGTTAACTATACGTGGTTAACATTATGAAGACAATTAATATATGTATATATATATATATATATATATATATATATATATATATATATATATATATATGAATTACAATAAACTAATAATAAAAAAATGTTGTATGGTGCGAGATTCGATCCGCCGACCTTCGGATTACGAACCCGAGCGCTTACCGCTGCGCCACGACGCTGTAGAAAATTATTAATCGTAGAGTATTTCATGGCAACGGTTTCTTTTAACTGTCGATTTTCTCGGCAACGGCTGAGAAGTGCATCTTGGTGCTTTGCCACATTACACCTCTGGCCATGAGCTTTTATTATGCGCAGTATGAATCGAATCTGAATTTCACAATTGGCGGCCTCCCCTCCTTAGTCGTATGAGCTACTCATATACTCATATACTGACGTGTTTCGATGTTAGGAGAGGCGCCTCTGAACTATTCTCCTGCAGAGGCGGCTTGCGTAGGATATGTAGGTTGGGTCTAGCACGGTGTTGCTGAGCCGAACTCTGCCCGGGAAGGCTCCCAGGGCTCTGTTCTACTGGGGTGGCCCTCCAAACTTCCAGGCTGCAAACATCACGGCGCAGACTAAACTTACTTAGCTTACAGAGCCAACGTCACCCGTTATATCGAGATGGTGAGATGTGCGCTGGCTTGTGGTACCACAGTCTTAGGCAAAAGTAAGAAGAAAACAAGTTACTAATAATATGTTACGGCGTGAAGTCAAGTGCAGGCACGCCAGTCGGAAAGATAGAGAAGAGGTGGCTGTGAGACGATGTCAGCCAATAGCACGCTGACCGACACCTCACCAGGACGGCAACGCGACAGCAGGGCCCCTAGGTGAAGAGGACATAAGCGCCGCGCCCGACTGGTCGCGGCCCAGTTCAAGAGTAGCTTCAAGACTAGTCATTTCGCTTGTACTATGTAGTATTGTCTATAGTGAAGAAACTTGATTATTTCGTATGTCGCCCTTTGCTTGCGACACGTCTGTTAACACCAAGTTATGTATTGTTATCTTTTCATTTTTTAATAAAACTCATTAATACTATTTGTTTGAATGTTGTCTAGCGATCAGAGAAAGTAGGTTTCCTAAACACCCTATATTTGGTGATTCGGCTGGATTTAACAAAATAGTTTCTTTGGTTCTCTTATAATATGGCACTGATAACTTTCTTTTCCATTTGGTTCTGAGGAAAGAAGTTCTAGCGCTCCAACGAGCCTTTCATTTTATTTGTCATCTCTGAAGGTGTCAGGGGTAAAATACAGGGAGCGAAAGGCTATTTATAGTTTGTACAGAAACCAGATGGCAGTTGTAAGAGTCGAGGGGCATGAAAGGGAAGCAGTGGTTGGGAAGGGAGTGAGACAGGGTTGTATCCTCTCCCCAATGTTATTTAATCTGTATATTGAGCAAGCAGTGAATGAAACAAAAGAAAAATTTGGAGTAGGTATTAAAATCCATGGAGAAGAAATAAAAACTTTGAGGTTTGCCGATGACATTGTAATTCTGTCAGAGACAGCAAAGGACTTGGAAGAGCAGTTGAATGGAATGGACAGTGTCTTGAAAGGAGGATATAAGATGAACATCAACAAAAGCAAAACGAGGATAATGGAATGTAGTCGAATGAAGTCGGGTGATGCTGAGGGAATTAGATTAGGAAATGAGACATTTAAAGTAGTAAAGGAGTTTTGCTATTTGAGGAACAAAATAACTGATAATGGTCGAAGCAGAGAGGATATAAAATGTGGACTGGGAATGTCAAGGAAAGCGTTTATGAAGAAGAGAAATTTCTTACAATCGAGTATAGATTTAAGTGTCAGGAAGTCGTTTCTGAAAGTATTCGTATGGAGGAGGTATTGAATAGAATTGGGGAGAAGAGAAATTTGTGGCACAACTTGACTAGCAGAAGGGATCGGTTGGTAGGACATGTTCTGAGGCATCAAGGGCTCACCAATTTAGTATGCAGTATTAGAGGGCAGCGTGGAGGGTATAAATCGTAGAGGAAGACCAAGAGATGAATACGCTAAGCAGATTCAGAAGGATGTTGGTTGCAGTACGTTCTGGGAGATGGAGAAGCTTGCACAGGATAGAGTAGCATGGAGAGCTGCATCAAACCAGTCTCTGGGCTGAAGACCACAACAACAACAACTCTAAATGAAGCATTTGCACTTGGTACAAGAGGCAATTGTGTTGTAACCATAGTTGTTAAGGGTATTTAAATCAACTGTTTGAAGAACAAACTAACAGCTGTCGTAAACATGTTTCGCATGGTGCGAGAGAGAGTGCGACTTGGGTGGCAGGAACGGCTAGAAGAACGTCTCTTGCCTCCGAGATGAAACCTCTACTTGGCAACAAGAGTTCTCAAGCGGCCAGCCCAGGACGTTCGTCAAAATGGTATCCTGTGAGAAAGAAAGGAAACAATATGTCTACAACGTCAGATGAAGACTCTAATCGATAAATAGGACTACTACCATTACAGTCGCGTAAGTTTTATCACCGCACAAAGGGAACCGACGAACATTGCGTTATTTTAGCTGACTTTTTTTTAGTTGGACTGGTTTCAGGTGCACGTAATCTGGCGAGAGCTTCTGTAGTCCTCGAATGGTAATGTATGGAGGTTGTGAACACACTTCTGTCTCAAATAAAACAATGGGGAGCTGCTGGGCCTGCTTTATTGTGTCAAGGTATGAAAGTTTAGATAGTGGAAAGGAAAAAGAAAAATATTTGGCAGAAATACGTCAAGAGGGAGAGGTATTTTGAACAAAAAGTTATCGATTGACTTGCCGAGCCACATTAGAACAAAATCTCAAGCATTCGAATATAGCCTCCATCGTCTAAATGGCATGGCATGTTGACCGAGGACTTCTTAACCAAGGATACCTTTGTGAACGACATCATAGGGAGATATTTTTGCCCGTGAGTGGTAAGTGGGGTATAAAATATGGATTCTTTTTGTTTTATTATTTCATTTGTGACACTGTTGCTTCCTAAGTAGACACATAAACTATTAATCGACTTCGTATGCTTCTCCACGCTGAACTAAGTTTCCCGAAAAAAAATGCTACTCCCCCCCTTCTCTCTCCCCCCCCCCCCCTCTCTCTCTCTCGCGTGTCTGTTTGTGCGTGTGTGACACTCCTCCCTCTCTTCTTCTCGGAGACGCACAAGAAATCATTATGCAATTTTTATACGTGAATTAATAGCTAAGTAGCTGAGAAAAGTACCACATTTAAATAAAGTGCCAGAAAAAAAATTAGTACACCTGGAAAGACGACGTCGATTTTGACCTTTGGCGTCATATGCCAACTGAGCGATGGGAGATGTAGTGATAATTGTTTCAACGTAGCCCGCCAACAGCGTGGTGGCATAACTACCAGAGCCCTATCTGTACCTACCCTTTCATTGGAAATGTTCATAGCTAGAAGGTTCAGTGTGGTATAAAAGTGTGAAGCAAGCAGGTAAGCATGCACTTGTACTTCCCACAGCCAACTGAGCGAGTGTGAAACCGGTCAAACTGTGGCCTTCCGCGTGGCAGGGTGGTCCTTTCGGAGAACTGCCAAACAAGATGGACGTGCTACGTCGGTTGTGCAATGATGCTAGTATAAGTGGTCACGTGAACATTCTCACACCAGTAAACGAGGTTCCGTACGTCCACGCAGCACAGACGGCCGCCAGGATCGTTGTATTGTAAGGGCAGCAGTGTCAGATCGACAGCTACCACAGGACAGATAAAGGGGCTTGTGAGTCCAGACTTGTCAACAAGAACTGTAGCGAATCTGTTATTAGCAGTGGGACCATGGCCACGTACGCCTCTAGCCCGCCTTCGACTAATACCACAGCATCAACGTGCATGGCTCGACTGGTGCCGTCAGAAGATCACTTGGGAGATGCAGTGGCGCCCTGTGGTCTTCAGCGGTGGAAGCAGATTCTGTCTGCACGCAAGTAATGGTTGTTGGCGTGTATGACGTAGACCTGGTGAGCACTGTCCCTTAGAGTTCATTCGTTCAAGACACACTGACTCCACCCCAGGCCTTATGGTCAAGGGTGCGATGAGCTACAGCTCTCGTTCACCATTGGCGTTTGGATGTTTTGTTCCAACAAGATAATGGTCGCCCATACCCTGCCCGTGACATTCAACGTGGTCTGCAAGACATGCAGCAACTTTCCTGGCTAGCACGATCTTAGAACTTGTTTCCAAGCGAGCACTTGTGGGATACGATGGGGCAAGAAGTGACTGCTGTGACTCGTCAACCGACAGCTCTTACAGAACTACGTAAACAGGTCGAGCAGGCGTGGCATAAAGTATCCCTGGAAGTATTCGCCACCCGCATGATCGACTGTATTCCGGAGTCGGCGCCTGCATTGCCGCCCATGGAGGCTACACCAAGTACTAATATGGGTGTTTCAGCATGGACTGATACCTGATAACCTTGAAATGTTTGTGCTATTGATCTGTAAATGTAATCAATTAATGTACCTCATGTGCACTGCTGCAGCAATGAATCTTGAGTGAATATGAAAGCTCTGAAAGGGTGTACAAACTTTTTTCCAGCATTTTGTAACCCAGTGTCCGTAAGTTTGAGCCATTTCATTATAATAGAATGTCCACCCCTTTGGGTGCCAAGCTACACTATGTTTCCCCAAAAAAGCTTACTGGAGTTTTGTGGCCAGATCGAGATAGATCACATGGTCTAGTAATATAGTAGCTATTTCTAAAGAAAATTAGTCTACTTTTGCAAGGGTGAATTGCAGACCCTAATAACTGTAATTACTGTTATTACTGCTAGAAAGCATTGATTTTGCCCAGCCACCCACAAAGCAATGTACCAGTGCTACTAAGAGGAATTGTGTGATGGACTGGGCCAATTCACCAGAGACTGCATTTGTAACACACACTTATTTACAAGAACATCACAATACCTTAATTTAGATTTCCCATGCTCACAATTCATTAAAATTCTTTGCTAAATCCAAACTTTGTTTTGGACAGACTATGTGTAAAGAAAAAATAGGTTAATCAAATGACAAAAACGTAATATAATCGAAAAAATATTATCTTTGTCTTTTCAAGGAAAATTTAAAACTCCTATTAAAAAGTAACTTTACCAAATCTTAACAGTTCCAGAATCTTTTAAAATAAAGATGGAGCTCGACATGTCTCTGCGGCCCATACGTGGGTTCAGTATTAACGCCTCTGAACAAATTTAAAACACTGTCGGGGGCGTGGCCCAACATAATCCACCCCTTAACAAGATAAAGCAGATTAACCTTAGATGGAATCTGCAAAGAACTCATGTTAATATGACCCAATAGTCATCTTAATCCTTCCGGAAAGCAACTTGTTATGCACCTAGCTGACATTACTTACACATTAATGACTCATTAATTAGACCCACTTCATCTAATAATTTACTAAATCATACAGTAGCTATGCTAAAACTACTCCAGGGGCTATCCTTTATTTACCAAATAACAGGCTCGCTCACAGCCAGTCAGTGCCACCAAATAACATGTTCATGTCACAATTCGATCAAAGGAGGCATGCAACAACTTAATCCAAATAACATGCTAGCTGTTTACTTCGAAGATACAACACAATAATAACATAACGCTTAAATCACTCTTTTGCACATTCCAAAAGAAGTGATAAAGTAAAAAGAAGAGATACTAAATTATAAGTGGTCAGGCAGACCGATACGATCACAGTTCACGGCAAAAGGAGACAGACTCCATCACAAATCAGTACCTTATAATTCACTGCTGCTGAACACACAAACGTTCCCCACGTTTCTCAAAAATCGTCGCAGTTTGTTCTGTCCACTCTTGTGCTCTCCCGCAAAAAATTCGTCGCAGTGCATAGAACTTCAAGCCCCGTCGTCGAGCGGCATCGCCTAGCGGCTTTCGGAACAGCTGTCTCCCTGTGCGCGCCACTGGCGAGACCACCTCGGCTCATTCTCTCCTTGCCTGCATGTGCCACACGAATATCGGAATTCAGTGTACCGATTCTTCCGTTTCAGCATTTTGTTGACAGGGAACGAGCAACATTTTTTTTTAATTCAAATGGTTCAAATGGCTCTAAGCACTATGGGACTTAACATTTGAGGTCATCAGTCCCCTAGACTTAGAACTACTTAAACCTAACTAACCTAAGGACACACTCACATCCATGCCCGAGGCAGGATTCGAACCTGCGACCGTAGCAGCAGCGCTGTTCCGGACTGAAGCGCCTAGAACCGCTCGGCCCTAGCGGCCGGCTTTTTAAATTCCTTAAAGCGTTTATTTATGATTCTGTTAACAGTTGCAGTGTTTAGATTAGACGACTAGTTTCGAACCTTACAGGTTCATTTTCAAGCGTCGGCTACTGAGAGTATAATGGCAGTGCCTGATGTTAATAATGAGTAGCAAAGTGGCAACACATGCTTTATAAACGTACCGACCATTCCCAGCAGAGGGCGCGGTACAGATTTTCGTCGAACGATTAACCAAGCGGCATATTCAGAATGTGTGGGCAACTGGCACAACAGAAAAACTGAGTAATTAAAAGGCAAATAAAAATTAAAGGCAGCAGTAACAGCAATAGAAAGTCTAAAATATTGATACAAGCAGTTTTGGTATAGATAAGAACCTAGCAGCATGTAGTTTGAATTGTTGCTGTAGAATACTTCTGCCATAATTGTAACAGTCGGCAGATCCCCACCTAGGAAGCTTTCAGCTATTTGTAATAAATCTAGATGCATTATTGAGCTACCTGTCAGACAAGAAGAAACAGATAGTAGTTTGTGGAGATTTCGAAGTAAATTTCTTAAAAGATATGGACAGGAAAACTGAACTGGAATCATTACTTGGGAGATTCAATCAGTTTCAATCCAATTTCAGTAGATAATTTTCTAAATCGTGTGCAGCAGTGGAGTAGGGCATTGACTGACAAATTTTTTTATAGGCAGTGCTCAGGTTGAAACAATTAATGTGATCCCAGTTGTTGGTGGACTGTCTGATTATGATGCACAATTAATAGAAATAAACAATATAGCACCTTACAGCTCTGAGGCAGTTTCGTAAAAAAAAAAGAGTTTTATTAATAAGAATAGGATACAATGTTTTAGGAGTAAGTTAAGAGAGTATGTGATCAGGTAAATATAGAAAGAGACGTTATTGTCAAATTCAATTTATTTCGTAGTAAATTGGTGTCGGTATTTGAAAGTGGCATTCCTAAACAGTTATCCAAAAAATTCGTTAAGGAAAGAAGCAAGCCCTGGACAAACAAGGAGATTAAAATTGCATGTAAGACGAAAAGTGAAAATTTATGTAAAGGGGAGAATATGGCAATATCTGGTGTAGATTGCATACTACAATAATCATTGTAATATTTTAAGGAAAGTCATTAAAATGTCCAGAGGTGTGCTCTTCCTTATGATTCTTAATAACGCAGATAAAAATATAAAGACTATATGGGATATTGTCAAAAGGAAGGCAGGATAGTCAGTCACTGTGCAAAATACCATATCACTACAGCTAAATGACATTGTTATGTCTGATAATTCACAAGCTGCAAGAACATTTAATAATCACTTTCTGCTTGTAACAGTAGAAATAGTACTGAATGGTTCAACTGAAGAATCAAGGGAATACATTAAAATGTAGAAGTAACACCAAAATCCTTCACTAAAACTAATAAAATTACAAAAATTTTAAAGAACAAAATCTCATGTGATGCTGATGGAGTTTCAAGCAGAATTCCGAAAAGCTGTTCCAACTCAGTGTCATAGCCTTAGTGATATATAAAATTCATCACTGGCACAGAACATTTTTCCAATCAGATTAAAATCATTTTTTTGCAAAAACAGACATAATGTCTTATGGGATAACAGCAATCAGTGATTTTATAATGTTACTTAAAATCCGTCTTGATTGCAAATTTTTTATTCATATGGCCGGTTTCGGTTCATTCAGAACCATCTTCAGATCTGATATTTCAGTTACAGGAGTAACCCGTCCAAATCCAGCAACTTTCACATGCTACGTCGCATGTGACGTAGCATGTGAAAGTTGCTGGATTTGGACGGGTTACTCCTGTAACTGAAATATCAGATCTGAAGATGGTTCTGAATGAACCGAAACTGGTCATATGAATAAAAAATTTGCAATCAAGACGGATTTTAAGTAAGATTAAAATCATCTTCACCCTTTCTCATAAACCATTTCAAGGAGTTAAGCATTTTAACTCCACCATCACAATAAATACATTTGCTTATGAAATTCATCACAAATAATCCATTACAATTTGAGAGGAATGGTTATGTCCATACATAAAACACTAGAGGAAAAAGTTACCTTTATTACCCATTGTTAAATTTGCCAATGGCTCAGGTAGGAGTTCAATATGCAGCAAAAAAATTTTTTGATCACTTGTCCAATAATAAAAAATGTCTGTCAGGAAGCATAATTAATTTTAAATCTAGCTTAAAATCATTTCTCCTGGGCAAGTCCTATTCTCTATCCAATTAAGGAATTCCAATTTAAAAATTATCAGCCTTTAAAAAAATTTATTTATAAGTTCAGTTCAATGAGTAGGACTAAGAAAAAACATTTTCATTCATGTTAACACTTGTCATGTATACAAATCCTGTAAACTGGCTCATTCGACATAATTTCAATAAAAAATCGTTCAGGTGAACTGTGGAACATTTAATTAACCATCTCTGTAATTTTACGATGCCCTTAAGAAATCTGAGTGCTAAATTTGTAAAGGACAGTGCAGTCACTTCAGGAAGTTTTGCATTAAATCAAATTTGTAACCATGATGGGATCGCAACCTCTTGTTAAGAACACAGAATATCCTGTTTTCAAGACTGCTTTGACATTCACATTATATAGAGTCTCAAGGAAAAATTTCAAACAATAATCAGTAGCACAGTTGATGTACAATCATGTGTACTTTCACATCAATTATTGCTTACCAGATGTTCTTAATTTTGTGGCCAATAATAGATCGCAGTTTCAGTTAACTAACCACCTGTAGTTGGCTACACACTGTGCTCTTCATGGCATCCAGTGTACCCATTCCCCATCTAGAATGACCCCCACTCAGTATGCACACAATGACAAACTGGACTTTTTTCCCTCCATGGCAGTCATATCTCTAAGAGGCTCCCATTGGAGCTTCCAAATACCAGTAATCCCATCCTCTGTGAACACCTGGATCTTACAGAACTTAGAGCCTTCCTCAAAAACAGGGCAAGCTACTGCATGTGGATCAGGATCTTGATCACCAACGGATAGCGCCTGAAACACGTTCGTCAGATGGACTGGGGAGGCCCCCCTGGATCCACTGAATGCCACACCTTGAAATGAACTCTCACTCAACTATGAATGATGGGTCAACAGCATAGACAGTAGCAGAGTAGCGGACTTGCACCAGGCGAACAGTCTAACTGACAGGAGGCCCTCGCCACACGACATTTCATTTGAGTGTTCAGTGGACTGCGTGGGGGGGGGGGGGGATACATGGGACATACTGGATGCCCCTCTTGGATCCCCACAGCCAACACCTGGCTGTATTGCCCATCGGCAATAGCCTCAAGCTGCATGGCCAAAGCCAGCACCACCATTAGCTGTGAGCAAACAGCCACCAACTAAGCTTCTATTCAAATACAGCAATCTAAGTCCTTTTCCATACTAACGATGGCATAACTACGCACTGCACAGATTAAAACCTTGAACGTCCGCCGCTCGTGGTCTCGCGGTAGCGTTCTCGCTTCCCGAGCACGGGGTCCCGGGTTCGATTCCCGGCGGGGTCAGGGATTTTCACCTGCCTCGAGATGACTGGGTGTTTGTGTTGTCCTCATCATTTCCTCATCATCCAGGAAAGTGGCGAAATTGGACTGAGCAAAGATTGGATAATTGTACGGGCGCTGATAACCACGCAGTTGAGCACCCCACAAACCAAACATCATCATCATCATCATCATCTAAACCTTGAACTGCGCTTAGTTTGTGAACACACAAGTAATTTAAGGATGTAAACTACAAAACACACATATAAATCAAACATAAGTCACTCCAAGTTAGAACCTCATAAAAACAATTCACAAACAAAATGCTGTGCTTTGTTGTGCTGCTATGCTACTTTCGCTATAAAAGCTGGTGCCTAACTGTGAGTCAAGCACGTAGCAGAAAAGTTCACTATAACATTTACTTCTTACATAAAGATGTGTGTATATGTGTATGTCCAGGATCTCCTTCCTAACTCCTGGATTGATTGCAACCAAATTTTGCACAGAAACAGTAGGCCTCATGGGGTTTATAACCTCCTAGGTCTAATATTAGCAGATATCAGGGGGAAACGTGTATTTTCCAGCGCCTGATGGATAGGTTGGCTTCTACAACAGGTATGCTGTTTGGGAACGTTCTCATTGACAAATCGACCTGCTTTGTGGGGCAGCTTACTTGTCAGGAGCAAGAAATGGTTTACTGGATCACGACATATAGGCTGCCCTGCATGTCAGGCATGTTGTGGAGGAGTGGTGTTGGCCTGCTTCATTGATTGTGTTTGCATGGTGGTCTGAGCATCAGGGCCAAATAAATTATTTTCAAGCTCCTGATGTGTAGCATGTCCTGCATGACAGGCATGTTGTCAGAGTAGTATCAGCATACTTTACTGAACTATATTGCAGAGGCTACACATGCCTATGAGAATGGCTGCTGACTGGTTGAGATGAATAGAGGAGGTTCAAAATGGCTCAGAGCACTATGGGACTCAACATCTATGGTCATAAGTCCCCTAGAACTTAGAACTATTTAAACCTAACTAACCTAAGGACGTCACACAACACCCAGTCATCACAAGGCAGAGAAAATCCCAATAGAGGAGGGGATGGACAGAGAGAGGTAGGATAGTGGGCAGGTTGGAAAGAGAGACGAGGATGCTGAGGGGGTATGAGAGAAGGGGAGGAGGATATGGTCAGATGGTGGGGGAGGAAGATGGGGTCAGAGAGAGAGGACAGAGGGGATGGGTAGATGAAGAGTGGAGAGGAGGAGATATGCAGATAAAGGATGGAGGATGAGATTACTAGCTAGCAGTGGTAGTTAGGTCGTAGGAGTCTTCGATTCACTGATCTCCAAGTCAACTTGAAATGTGCATATTGGTTTGCATTATTCTGCAGTATTATATGCCAGTGACAATGTTGATGCAGACGATTGTTTGCTGCCTGCTAGTTTGGAGAGTGTAGAGTTTCTGGATTTCAGTTTTGTCCAGACAACATCGTATAACTTTCGCGAGAGCCTTTTTCCTCTTGCCAAAGGTTGGACTGTAATAAGTGTGATGTCTACGGCTTTCTCAGCTTGGCAGGTTAATCAAGTGCCTTAGAGTGTTCAGCAGAGTTGTTTTTTATGCAGTTGTGTATGAAAGGTATTCAACAACTCACCTGAAATCTCGAAAGCACGCGATTAACTTAAATTCTATTCGAATCCATGCAATTTGAATGTGATATGAACCCAGGCCTCACACCACTTGACCACTTCCTCATTGAGCAAGAACTGCAACGAATGGAAATCATAGATTTTAACTAATATTTCGAGCATTGTAACAACTTCAAATGGTCCAAAATGGATCTTACATCAAGGTATTTGACGAGGTATTTTGTTCTCTCCTTAATGGAAATATATTGATCTCAACACTTTCACGCAAATTATTTTCGTGTGTGGATTAGTACTCCGAATTTCCTCGAAAACGGCTGGGGGGTGGATCCGACCTCTTTTCGTAAGTCATCTTATATTTCCATACACTCCGAGAATGCTGCTGACCCACTATGATATATCGTTTACCTATATCGAGAACATTTGCAGTCCTATTACGCGTCTTTGGTGTATACCTGATATATTTTTCGGTGTGACTGAACACTCGCCGGAAAATAGTTTACAAGCTCCATTATTTCTCCTTTCGATTTCATAAATAAATCTCACATAAATGAATTTCCGTTTAAACGGTATAATCGTTTGTCGGAACGTAACGAGATTACTTCCGGAGAAGTGCTATAGGGCAGTGGTTAAACCTGTGGCGAAATAAAAGGAAAAGGGTCGTAATGAAAATGGCTTGTTCGTGGAATGAATAACGAAGAGAGAGAGAGAGAGAGAAGGAGCGAGCAGTAAATAGCGTGCTGTACAATGGCGGCGAACTACGGCGGGCGGCAGTGCTAGATCAGCGGCGGTCACGCCACCAGACCAGCCGGCCGGCCCGGGCCGGGCGCTGCCTGCCCCTGCTGCAGACACGCCTCTCCGCAAATAGCGGGCCGCCCGCACTGCAGCTCAGACGCTGTGCTGGCACCCGCCTAGTTCCGCCTCGCAACTCCGAGCGCTACAACGCGTGTGAGCAACACACGCCAAACACTGGCACACACTTGTTTCTAAAATACGAGAGTCATTCGAAATTAATGACTGCTATTGATTTTTATAGAAACTGTGTAGCAGAAAGCACAGAGTAACGCAGAAAATTATCCCTCAAGATGGAAAACGATGTGAAAAGATGTCCTGCAATGTTCTATTCTCTGAAGCACTTTTTTCTGTTCTCTGTTAATGACTAACCCACCAATCTCAGCTGTCCATGGGATCTTTTTGCGGATGATACATCTTTACAAGTTGTACGCCCCCGGTGGCTGGGTGGTCAGCGCGACAGCATGTCAATCCTAAGGGCCCGAGTTCGATTCCCGGCTGGGTTGGAGATTTTCTCCGCTCAGGGACTGGGTTTGTGTTGTTCTAACCATCACCATTTCATTCCCATCGACGCGCAAGTCGCTGAAGTGACGTCAAATCGAAAGACTTCCACCCAGCGAACGATCTACCCGATACAAGGCCCTAGTCACTCGACTTTTATTTATTTACAAGTTTAAAACTGTGAAGCAGGAAAAGAATCCCTGACCGCATATTTAATATACACCACAGTTCAGGAACATGTTTTTAGTTAAGTTCATTAAGTCTGTGCTCCTCAAAAACACATATGATTCGGTTCAGGACCAAGTAGTCAAAATTGCAGGAAATAAAAATAATAACATAGCACAACTGCAACATATCTATCAAATTTCTATGACTAAACTTAGATAGGAATTTAACCTGGACTTTGCATAAGGCATACCTGTCAGGTTATGAATAAGTAACAACTATAATCGAGCCACAATACTGAGTCATTTATATTCATGACAAAACAAAAAGCTTAAGAAAGGCCAAAGAGCCAGTATACTGAAGAAAAATCTGTTATATTCATAAAGCACAGTGTACGTGTTGTTGTGTGAGATCCCCTCCAAAATACCTGGATCCATTTCGACCAAATTTGGCACTGAAACAGCAGACCTCAAGAGTCAGCACTGTGAGGTTTACAATGGCTTAGCCCCAACAGGAACAGAGATGCAGGCAAAAAATGTTTTTGCAGCCCATAGTATATAGGCATGCTATTTCAGAATAGTGTCGGCCTGCCAAATCAACCTGCTTTGTGGGGCAACTATATATGTGGGAAAGAAAGAGTTTTTCAGGCCCTGACATGTATACTGCTCAGCATGATCAGTGTGTTGTGCTGGAGTAGTATCAGTCTGCTTCATTAACCAACTTTGCATGGTGGCCTGTATGTCAGGGAGAAATAAATGATTTTCAAGCCACTGATGTGTAGCCTGCCATGCATGAGAGGTGAGTTGTAGGAGTAGTATTGGATTGCTTTATTGAACTGTATTGCAGGGGCTACATATGCCGATGGTCATGGCTGGGGACAGGTTGAAATGGATAGAGGAAGGGTTGGGGAAAGTTAGGGGAGGGAGGAAATAGATAGAGAGCAGTAGGTGGCAGGCAGATGGAAAAGTGGGAGGTAGTGATGGAGATGGGGAGGAGGATATGGCCATAGGGAGGAGGGAAAAAGATGTGGTCAGAAATATGGTATGGAGGAAATGGATAAAGAGAAGGGGAGGAGGAGATGAAGAGACAGATAGTGTGGAGAGGAGGAGATAGATAGATAGGGGTGGGAGTGTGGCGTCGACAGACATAGTGAGGAAGAGGTGTACACAGAGGGAGGAAGAAGAAGATGTGTTCTATATATGTGTACAATCTATGTACAGTTGAAGCGATGGGGAAAAAGCTAATATTCTGATAAAATCAAGTGCTTCAATTGAAGAAGAAGATAAAATAAAAATGGATTTAGAAGCTTTGCATCCCAGAGTCCATAGTCTTCCCTAAATTCGAAAAACTGATATTTCTCTGAGACCCACAGTTAGTGCCATTAGTTGCCCCACATATCAGGTACCAAAATATTTAGCATCTCGTGTATAACTATACGTTGGAAAAACTAACTCACACATAAAAGATTCACTTCACTCCGTAGACAATCTTGAAATGCATACCTTGGCTCCTGTAGATATTCTTATAAGCTTCGACGTGGTGTATTTCTATGATTCCAGCTAAAGAAGTATTGATCTGTATAACAGATGCTTTTAGTGGCTCTTTTTAGACATTGCCTTCTTTCTCGTCATTTTCAACGGGAGAATGATTTCGGTGAACGAGTACATGGTGTCGCAGTTGGTAATCCATTTGGTCCTACGATAGCGTGCTTTTATACGGAAAAATTAGAACAGTTAAATCTCTTGAAAGTAAATAAGAAATAATTTTGATGGTATCAATCTGTGATTGATATATCAGTGATTTGGCCACGCAGTAAAAGAACGTGAAAGGAATTCTTTCGTTGTGTAAACAATATATTTCCAAACAACTTCATTTTACTATGGAAATGGACAATGACAGACTATTATCAACGCCTATATCATGAAGCCATACAAATATGCACATGTATATAAACGTGAGGACAACAAGGCAGAAAAACTTAGTGACATATGGATATTAGCTCTACAGAATCGATGAGTTTTGTCTTTAACTGATGACAGTTCGATAGTTATGTTTTAACTTTGATAAGCATTACCTCAGCTGAGCGTGTGAAAATTTATAGGAGCGCCACGCTCACTATCACGGTACTTAGGTCGCTCACCAATATCCGTCTTCAGTCGACAAGGCCCAGCGGAACCAGGAGCACCTAAGAATATGTCCAACAAAGGTCTGGACCAAACATCAGGAATGAAAAAGTTTAATGGACCGTGACCATCCAACCCAAAAGATTCACCAGCTACTACGACAACAGGTCGTGAAAGTCTTCGTTGTAGGACCTATTATTATTATTTAACTTTGCATATCCGGTGGTACTGACAATGACACATGGAAAATTGCTTACCACAGCTATTTTGCAACATTTATAGCATAGTTTTCTGGTGAAATTCTCGTAATATATCGTGCATAACGAAGCTCAAGGCGTAAGTCATCAGAAATACGTGTGCTGAGTGAATCATGTCGCCAACTATTTAAGAACTTGGAGGTTGTAACAGACTGCTCACTAATCCATGAATTCACCCACGAGAAAGTCGAGGACACAAATTTTCCTAATACTGACATGTTTTGTGGCTAGGCATGGTCTGTTCTAGCAGTTCACTCGATGAGCATGGTGACCTCCTGCTTTGTCCAGAACACGGTGTTCGACATTCCACAGCTCGCTACAGTGGTCTCTGAGAAAATCAGTCCAATTAAGCCGACATTTTATCATAAGATTTTTAGATCATTATTTGAGAAGGTAAATACTGTTACTTCTGTTCATTTCAAAAACTTGCTGTGCCTGACAAATTCTGAACTACAACTAATTCGGACAACGTCACTCAATTTCCGCGTTCAATCTCTTCCACTGTGAATGACTAGACTTCATCACGCTTTACTTAAGGTCGCGTATCACGTACAGACGCCGCATTCCCGTCTTCGCATCACGAATTCTGCAGTCTACTCTGTCTTTTTTGCTTTTCATCGTCCTCATTCGTATTCATATAATTTTTCCCCCCAGTTCAGTAAGACTTCTTTTGTCCAGGTACGACGAGGTTCTTCCGATAACAGCACAACGAAGTATATTTGCCAGGTATAACGCCTCTACTACAATATTTGTTCACAAACAACATATATTGAGAAATAGCACAAGCATATTTACAATTGTCATATGTGATGTTACTAATGTCGTGTTTTAACAAAAATTATAGCGTCGTTCTTTTTATTTTGTGTAATTCCAATCTCTGAAACAACCTGTTTCAATAACGTACACCACAACCACCCCCTTAGAACCAGCACAGTATTGCACCTACATCGTATTACGCCAAATTTAGTGAAAATTCGAGTTTTAAAACAACGTTGTCGTATTGTTTGAAATATGCTCGCTCAGGTGTAGGCGTCATAAAATATAACGCTGAGAATTCTTTTTCCTTTAGGAAATTATGAACTTGATCCCTCAAAGCAATTCGCATAGAGATTAAGAAGAATACAGATTAAATGGTTCAAATGGCTCTGAGCACTATGCGACTTAACTTCTGAGGACATCAGCCGCCTAGAACTTAGATTTAATTAAACCTAACTAACCTAAGGACAACACACATCCATGCCCGAGGCAGGATTCCTGTGACCGGAGCGGTCGCTCGGCTCCAGACTGTAGCGCCTAGAACCGTACGGCCATTCCGGCCGGCACAGCCGATCAGTTCCAGTCATTCCTCCACGAAGGATGTACACGGCTCGCGTTGTCCTAGCCGGTCAATACCGCGGTTCGATCGCGGCCGCATTGTTACTTTGTGCCAGGAAGGGCACTCAACAAGGGTTGTGTCCAGGCGTCTCAGAGTGAACCAAAGCGATGTTGTTCGGACTTGGAGGAGAAACAGAGAGACAGTCGATGACATGCCTCGCTCAGGCCGCCCAAGGGCTACTACTGCAGTGGATGGCCGCTGCCTACTGATTGTGTCTCGGAAGAACCCTGATAGCAACGCCACCATGTCGAATAATGCTATTCGTGGACCCACATGAAGTCGTGTTACGACTCAAACTGTGCGTAGTAGGCTGCGTGATGCGCAACGTCACTCCCGACGTCCATAGCGAGGTCCATCTTTGCAACCACGACACCATGCAGTGCGGCACAGATGGGCCCAACATGCCAAATGGATCGCTCAGGAATGGCATCACGTTCTCTCCACCGATGAGTGTCACATATGCCTTCAACCAGACAATCGTCGGAGACATGTTTGGAGGCAACCCGGTCAGGCTGAACGCCTTAGGCACATTGTCCAGCGAGTGCAGCAATGTGGAGATTCAATGGTGTTTTGGGTTGGCATTATGTGTGGCCGACGTACGTCGCTGGTGGTCATGGAAGGCGCCGTAACGGCTGTACGATACGTGAATGCCATCCTCCGACCGATAGCGCAACCATATCGGCAGCATATTGGCAAAGCATTCGTCTTCGTGGACTACACTTTGCGCCTCCATCGTGCTCACTTTGTGAATGACTTCCTTCAGGACAACGACATCGCTCGTCTAGAGTGGCCAGAATGTTCTCCAGGCATGAACCCTATCGAACATGCCTGGGATAGATTGAAGAGGGCTGTTTATGGACGATGTGGCCCACCAACCACTCTCAGGGATCTACGCCGAATCGCCGTTGAGAAGTGGGACAATCTGGACCGACAGTGCCTTGATGACCTTGTGGATAGTATGCCACGACGAATGCACGCCTGCATCAGTACAAGAGGTCTTGCTACTGGGTATTAAAGGTACCGGTTTGTGCAGCAGTCTGGGCCACCACCTCTGAAGGACTCGCTGTATGGTGAGACAACATGCAATGTGTGGTTTTCATGAGCAATAGAAGGGCGGAAAGATGTTTATATTGATCTCTATTCCAATTTTTTTGTACAGGTTCCAGGACTTTCGGAACTGAGGTGGTGCAAAACTTTTATGATGTGTGTATGTTTATGAAATTTATTCGCAACTGCGGAATCATTGACAATGACTGCACTAAGCATGAAGATATTACCTAGTGGTAACACATGAAAATTTGTGCCGGACTGGAACTCGAAACTGGATTTCCTGCTTTCCGACAGCGGTCGCCTTAACGATTTCGGCTATCGGAGCATGCTTCCGGAATCGACGCGATCTCCTACGTCTCACACTGTCTACGACACCATCCCGAACTCTGGATCGTTGCCTTTTGAAGGCACGTGCTCTACCATATGAGCTACCCAAGTACGACTCACGACCCGTCCTCACAGCTTCAATTCTGCCAGTACCTCGTCTCCTACCTGTTTTATATCCCATGAGCGAAATATAATTTCCTTAGCCCATTTTCTCGGCACTGTGATGATCATAGATCTACATCTACTGCAAAAATTCATTACTTAAAAATCAAAATGTGAAGGTTAAAATCCCCTTAAACCTTATTTGTAACTCTCTACCGTATTGTCCCTTGTCTGTTGGTTAACCGTTTACACGGATGGGGATAATTAAGAGGATATTTTCTGTCGTTTATACTTGTTTTGTATCAAGTCCCCTTGTATCAAATACAGGCAAAAATATAGTTGGAAAAAATATCCAATTCACTCTGAATTAGGTTGAGATCTGACGCCTTACTCAGAAATCTTCAAAATGTTTTGGTTTCGTCAGCCATACACTTAAGCAAATGCTGATACTTTTTCTCATGTCATGTGTGTGGTTGCTTCAACTTAGCACTCACCACAAGCCTATGCATATATATCTTAGTATACCTTCTATACGGAAGATTAAGTTCTTTCTCGGGTTTACATACAACAATTTTCAGAATCTAAAAAAACTGGAGGAAACTCGAAGCACCAAATTATAATTTATCACTTACAGGCTGTTTCAAAAATGACTGGTATATTTGAAACGGCAATAAAAACTAAACGAGCAGCGATAGAAATACACCATTTGTTGCAATATGCTTGGGACAACAGTACATTTTCAGGCAGACAAACTTTCGAAATTACAGTAGTTGCAATTTTCAACAACAGATGGCGCTGCGGTCTGGGAAACTCTATAGTACGATATTTTCCACATATCCACCATGCGTAGCAATAATATGGCGTAGTCTCTGAATGAAATTACCCGAAACCTTTGACAACATGTCTGGCGGAATGGCTTCACATGCAGATGAGATGTACTGCTTCAGTTGTTCAATTGTTTCTGGATTCTGGCGGTACACCTGGTCTTTCAAGTGTCCCCACAGAAAGAAGTCACAGGGGTTCACGTCTGGCGAATAGGGAGGCCAATCCACGCCGCCTCCTGTATGTTTCGGATAGCCCAAAGCAATCACACGATCATCGAAATATTCATTCAGGAAATTAAAGACGTCGGCCGTGCGATGTGGCCGGGCACCATCTTGCATAAACCACGAGGTGTTCGCAGTGTCGTCTAAGGCAATTTGTACCGCCACAAATTCACGAAGAATGTCCAGATAGCGTGATGCAGTAATCGTTTCGGATCTGAAAAATGGGCCAATGATTCCTTTGGAAGAAATGGCGGCCCAGACCTGTACTTTTTGAGGATGCAGGGACGATGGGACTGCAACATGGGGCTAATCGGTTCCCCACATGCGCCAGTTCTGTTTATTGACGAAGCCGTCCAGGTAATAATAAGCTTCGTCAGTAAACCAAATGCTGCCCACATGCATATCGCCGTCATCAATCCTGTGCACTATATCGTTAGCGAATGTCTCTCGTGCAGCAATGGTAGCGGCGCTGAGGGGTTGCCGCGTTTGAATTTTGTATGGATAGAGGTGTAAACTCTGGCGCATGAGACGATACGTAGACGTTGGTGTCATTTGGACCGCAGCTGCAACATGGCGAACGGAAACCCGAGGCCGCTGTTGGATCACCTGCTGCACTAGCTGCGCGTTGCCCTCTGTGGTTGCCGTACGTGGTCGCCCTACCTTTCCAGCACGTTCATCCGTCACGTTCCCAGTCCGTTGAATTTTTTCAAACAGATCCTTTATTGTATCGCTTTTCGGTCCTTTGGTTACATTAAACCTCCGTTGAAAACTTCTTCTTGTTGCAACAACACTGTGTTCTAGATCCTCTGTTCTAAGGAATAAACCATGTTGTCTACAGCACACTTGCACATTGTGAACAGCACACGCTTACAGCAGAAAGACGATGTACAGAATGGCGCACCCACAGACTGCGTTGTCTTCTATATCTTTCACCTCACTTGCAGCGCCATCTGTTGTTGAAAATTGTAACTACTGTAATTTCGAATGTTTGTCCGCCTGAAAATGTACTGTTGTCCCAAACATATTGCAACAAACGGTGTATTTCTATCGCTGCTCGTTTAGTTTTTATTGCCGTTTCAAATATACCGGTCATTTTTGAAACACCCTGTATCTTACCTTACGTTTTCAACTGAAATTGTCCTTAGACAAATACCCTTCTTTGTATTATTTTCACACTGTTCATAAATTTTTATGCAGTTCATCATTATATTTGTAACGTTTGTAAGGTACTGTGACTTTTATACAACGTCCTATTGCTGCAAACTTCCTTTGAAGTCCACACTTTCCTTTCAACACAAGCAAATCTAAAATTTATCCATATATACAGTCCATTCCCTTATTGGTACAACAATATAGTTTGCTCCAATCATTTCTTATAACTAAGGTTTCTTCGAATAATTTTACCATACACATTTACAAGTAGAAATAAATACGTGTTTGACTGTACCAATACTAAGTCACCAATACTTTAATCAATAAGAACTAATTTAAATATTTCTTCAAATCCTTATTCCCATAAAACCCTTTTATTATGTGAGTTCCAGGTTATACTAGAGGATGTGCTCCTTGATGAGGAATATCACTGATTTTGTATGAGATGGTGTACAGCATTTGCAATTTTTATTCTTCTTTTTTATCAGTGATAACTTAGGGCGGTTATGGAGCAGAGATCTTCCTCTCACTATGAAATGATGTATTTTTCCCATTCTTTTGTCATAATATTTTTTCCACTGGACAGCCTTATCATTTAATGTTATAAGTGCTGGTGTCATCTTCTCATCCAACAATAGTTTAGCTCTAAGTAGTTTAGGCAAGGGGTTAATCCACTCATTTCTTTTAGTTTCTCTGAAGTATGATTTGAACTGTTCAATATTTCTTCAAATGGTTTTAGATAATTAACCCACAAAATTTGTCTACTTGAACAATGAGTTCGCGTAAACCGGCTGAGCTCTTCAGACACCTTCTCTGCCAGATTGCTGTCCAGCTGGTACTTAAACAAAGTCACCAACAAGCAGTGGTAAAATTCTTTGCCTTGAAATACAGAATCGTTTCTAGCTTCCCAATATGTGGGATATACTCATTCATAAGCTCCCATATTATTGAAGCACTTGTATTCATTCTTAGTGCATATAATTTTAGATCTTTTAATAAACAGATCACACATACATAGCCGCTATCTCCCTCACCCCATTCCCATCCGAATGGAACGAGAAATGGTGGCATCCATGTCGACTGCAATTACTTGAAACGATTTGTTCGTAACAGTTAGCAAGGACCTTTTATTAGAAGTTGTTGCCTACTGGCAAAGTATGTATTGTGATTCCATCGCAGTTGCATTTAATTGTACTGGTGACTAGTTTCTAATTACAAAGTTCATTCTGTAGTCAGGTCTATTAAACCTAAAATACAGAACATTACAGAAATACACAAAAATGCAGTTCTTTAAATTTCATTAGTTGTTCGTTGAATTATAACACGCCTGCACTAACAGCTCTTGACATGGAATGTTAGACCAATTGCACAATGTAGATGTGTTCACAAAGTGGAATGCTGTAGACAGCTCCATAGAAAAACAATTGATATTGGTGGTGTCCCTTTCGGTACCTGTCCATGTACCTACAGTCAACACTCCATCACATCTCAAATCCAAACTACTCACACTCATCTTCGTATAGTGCATCACAACTCCTACCTGACAAATAATAAATGCAATATTATGCTCCATTTGTCAAAATTAACTGTAGTCCATATGTATAACAGACAATGCCACCATTACAACTACATCATGCTGGCAGCGATACGTGGACCAACATCATTAGGGAACACTGTGCTGTCAGAAACATAGAATTATGTCAAATCCGCATTCGTTGAACACTGATTGACTCAGATCTGTGGTTATAACATTTCATTGCGACAAATCAACACTGGTAACATAATAGCAAAATTCTAATTTTATCATTCTGTACGTATATATCTTGCTCATCTATGCAAGGTGCTCTTAATATATTTTTGTTAGTTGAATGTCCAAGAACTTTGACATAGGTCGTCGTACCAACACGATGCTGCAATTTCTTAGACAGCAGAGGTTACTGTAGAGCCGATGATTACTGTACTTTTCCTATGTTACTGTTTTATAAGGGACATGTTTGTCAAGTCTGTTTCATACGCATTATTCTCTTTTAAGGTTGTAAACATTAGAGTCTACGTTTTTCAATAAAGTTTCGTCATTTTCACAAACTAACTGTTAGTGATAATTGGATTTCACAGTAAATTATGTGATTCGGATTATGTTATCATGGATATGGTTAACATGTACATTGCATAATTTATGTGTATCAGGACTACTGTTAATTTTGGCAAATGGAGCATAATAATGCCATTTGTTATTTGTCATACAGCATTTGTGAAACGCTGTATAAAATATGAGTATGAATAGTTTGGATTTGAGATGTGACAACTGGTGGCTGGAAGTGAACGCTCAGATACGATATGACGCACTAGTGACATCGATTATCTTTCTATAGAACTCTGTCATCAGCGCTAGTCTTTACCCTACTTCAGCTGCACTTTGTAAATTGCATTTTTGTGTTTTCTTCTAATAGTCTGTATTGTAGCTTTAATAGATCTGGCCTAAAAATGGCTTTGTAGTTCGAAACTACATTGAAGAGCCAATGAAACTGGTACATCTGCCTAATATCGTGTAGGGCCCCCAAGAGCACACATCAGTGCCGCAACGTGACGTGGCATGGACTCAACTAATGTCTGAAGTAGTGCTGGAGGGAAGTAACACCATGAATCCTGCAGGGATGTCCATAAATTCGTAAGAGTACGAGGGGTGGAGATCTCATCTGAACAGCACGTTGCAAGGCATCTCAGATATGCTCAATAATGCCCATTGAGTGTTTGATGGCCAGCGGAAGTGTTTAACTTCAGAAGGGTGTTCCTGGAGCGACATTGTAGCAATTCTGGAGGATTGAGGTGTCACATTATCCTGCTGGAACTGCCCAAGTCCCTCGAATACAGAATGGACATGAATGGATGCAGGCGATCCTACAGGATGCTTGCGTACGTGTCAGCTGTCAGAGTCGTATCTAGAAGTATCAGGGGTCTCATATTACTTCAACTGCACACGCCCCATACCATTACAGGGCCTACAGCAGCTTGAACAGTCCCCAGCTCACACGCAGGGTCCATGTATTCATGAGGTTGTCTCCATACCCATACATGTCCGTCCGCTCGATACAATTTGAAATCAGACTCGTCCGACCAGGCAACAAGTTTCCAGTCATCAACAGTCCAATGTCGGTGTTGACGGTCCCATGCGAGGCTTAAAGCTTCGTGCCGTGCAGTCATCAAGGGTACACGAGTGGGCCTTCGGCTATGAAAGCACGTATCGATGATGTTTGGTTGAATGGTTCGGACGTTGACACTTGTTGATGCCCCAGTATTGAAGTCTGCAGCAATTTACGGAAGGATTGAACTTCTATCACGCTGAACGATTCTTTTCAGTCGTCGTTGGACCCATCCTTACATGATCGTTTTCCGGCCGCAATGATGTCGGAGGTTTCACGTTTTACCGGATTCCTGATATTCACGTTACACTTGTGAAATAGTCATACGGAAAACCCCCTACTTCATTGCTATCTCGGAGATGCTGTGTCCCATCGCTCGTGCGCCGACTATAACGCCACGTTCAGACTCACTTAAATGTTGTTAACCTGCCATTGTAGCAGCAGTAACTGATCTAACAATTGCGCCAGATCCTTGTCGTCTTATAAAGGCGTTGCCGACCGCAGTGCCATATTCTGCCTGTTTACATATCCCTGTATTTGAATACGCATGCCTATACAAGTTTCTTTGGCGCTTTAGTGTTGTTGCCAGTATTGTTAAACGCTACTGTGGCAGAATTACAACAATGAATTTGTTACCCAAGTTGCTGTTTTTGTCGTGCCTTCATGTTGAGTATATGCAAATAAGGTGTCCCAGAAATGTTGCGACAAACTTCGAGGGCGGTAGAGCACGTCATAAGAACTCAGAATTGCACAGCAACTGATGGCCGCAAATGTTGCTGTACGCCACTAGGTGGTGCTCCACATAAGAATACCTGGCCCCCACACTTTCTGGATTCACTGCGGATTGATTTCTTCTGTGTGGAACCATTAAATCTCTCACGTATCGTAATCTTGTGGAGTCTCAAATGGATCTCGTCGCATGAATCGTTTCCGCTCCTGCTACAATCAAAGAAACTGCGATTTGTTCAAACATGTCTGATAGTCACTACTCCATAACCGTCAGGTATGGGTGGCGTCTGATAATGCAAACGTCAAGTATCTGTCGCGTCGTTAGAGCTGTATCAATGTCGTACACCATGTGCACTTATTATGTCAAAAAAATGTTTCAAATGAATCGCTCTCTTGTTTCTTTTCCGATCTGCGACCTTTGCTGCAGCTTACCCTTGACGTTTGCGGTCATAGCTTACTATGCAATTCTCAGTCCTTATTAAGTACCCTACCTCCTCTAGACGGTTGTCACAACATTTCTGGGGGACTCTGTAAATATACATTCTCTTGCGATATGTTATGTCTTGTGCAGCTAGTTGGAAAAATAACAATATTCGTATAACTTACTGGTACACCGTACAACACTTGGTGTGTATACCAAATTTAATGATCTTGACATGCCTCAGGTATATATACTCACCAGTTGTCCTTTTTGGGATCACACCAATAGAATAGTACATTATCATGCAGTACAAGCTGCCTTAGCAAGTTTTCAGTTCGATTTTTCGACAACTGTTCCTTTACTCCTCGCCACCTTGGATCTGCATCTTGCAAGCTGTCATATTCTTGCACATGGCCAGATAGTATCGTCAATGAACATAGTAAGATCTTAAAATCCGCTAATTCCTTCTCGCATTTGGATATATCCTTTAATCCCTCTAGCAAAAAGTATGATAGCACATCAGCAACAACACTACTTTCGCCTGTATGATTTCAAAATCACACTCTTGAATCACTAAAGACCTTCTTACTAACCTTGTATGCAATAACTTACAACTCACTACAAAGCTCAGCACCTGGTGATCACAATAAATTTTAGTATGGTTTCCTGCTAAATAGTAGTTGAACTCGTGGAATCCCCGTACTATAGGCCCATACTGTGGCCTCATAATCTCATTCACAATTTGGCTCCCAAATGCTGTTGTACAGGTAGTAGGCATTTCATCTATGTTCGTAACTTTGAATATACAAGCTTCGATTCCAGTAGATGAAGAATCGTCTCTAAAGAGAAGTCCCGAAACTTATATGGGTGATAAAGTAATTTGGAACTAATTAGCATCTGTCTGATTTTGTCAAAATCTACCTGACATTTCTCCGACCATAACCATCTTTCATGCTTCCATAAGAGAAGCAATTCAAAAATTGGTCTGGTAGAAAAAGACGATACAAGGAGGCAAAGCCCAGAAATGCCTTCAATTGTTTGTTTGTCTTTGGTACAAGAAAAATTTTTATTGCTCTGAATTTACTTTCATCAGGCGGTATTACTTCTGGGGTGACTATATGCCCTAGAAGTATTAGTTTCTCTTAATGAGATTTTGGTTTTTGGAGATTTGCCATCATCCCATAATCTTGAAACTTTTTTAAGACTCGACTAATCGAAACTGCATGCTACCCCCATTTTGAGGTTGGTGTTAATAGATTGTCAACATGCCAAGTCTTGCAAGTCTGGGCCAAGGGCAGGGTGAAATATGGTAATAAAAACTCGGGGACTTACGTTCAAATCAAACGGCAGAATATTGAACTGATAAGTCCTTCCCGCAAATATGAAAGCTGTATACTTGTGTGATGCCTTATCGAGGGTATCTGCCAACATGATCCATACAAGCTGAGGTAAGTTAAATACTTCAGGCATGGGACCATTCAATTTGCTCTTCTATGTTTTTCAGGCGAGTTCTCATGAGTATATGGCCCTTTCATCCATTACCAGCCAAATTCTACCTCTTGCTTTCACAATCACTAGTAATAGACTACCGTCTTAGCTCGTCGAAGGTTCTATAATGTTCCAGTAGAACATTCTTCTGATTAATTATGGCTGGCCTTTTAGCCCAATGAATAGGTAAGACAGATACCCAAAACGGTTCAGGTGACTTAACATTTAGATGACATTTATATCCTTTAATTATACCTAATTTCTCTTCCAAAACTTTTATGTAATTTAATAGAGTACAAATCAAGTCTGATCACTATTTTCACCTAAATAAATCGAATCTCATTCCTTTTGTTTCATCTGTTCTTTCCGACAGTCGGGTTTTTAACCTCCGATCGTTGGGAACGTAGTTCACAATTCTCTCTGACCTTGGGGTCTACTTATATGCCGTGGTAATGTCTGACATGATTAAACCGAGTTTTACATAGTTCCATGAAAACCTCCTTATATCAGCTATTAAAATACTAATACCCGCTGAAAGGTCAATCACAGCTTGTCTCTCATGGAGGAAATCATTTCCAAGTATGCAGCCCCACAGCCAAAGAATTAACTATTAATGAAGTGCCTAACGATGCTCCATTTCCTAATCTTAATGGTAGGTGAACCTACAATGTTATATTTCGTGATCTAATGGCAGTCACTCCCAGAACAGGACAATTACTCACCAGCAAGGTGGTTGCGTCATTTTTCTCACAAATTTTGATGTACAAGTTAGTGGACATTACACTTGCTGCAGTCTGGAGTAATTGTAATGGGAATACCCACCAAATAAACTTTGAATGCTAACTGCCACCCTGTATTGTGGGTATTCCTAAATTGGGTGGTGTTAGAGTATCCCTCCTCTCTTATGGTAAATCCTTTATCGTACTGGATATGCTGAATTTCTCGTGTTTCCCCCTATCCTATTTCTCGACGGTCCGACAAGGGCTTAATGTGGTCAGGTTTAGTTTTTGTGTTACGATGTTGACAGTCATTTCACACCGTCCATCCCCATCCTCTCAACATTCAGTCCATTCCAGTTTTGATTTATATTATATTCCCCTGATGGGTTTCGCCACTGTCTATTGTTGTTGTGGTTTGCGTACCCTAGACTGAACGTGTTGTCATGTCTTCTTTGTTTCCTCTTTTTTTAGGAATTGGTTGTTATCATTCCTATTCTTGTTGCTGTTATTATTACTGTTATTATTATTATTATTATTATTAGTAGTAGTAGTAGTAGTAGTAGTAATGTTGTTATTGTTATTACTGATTTACTGATACACTCACTCCCTGACCCATTCTGACAGTCACTGCAATTACTGTGACCCTGTTCTCCATTACGATTGTTCTTGTTATTTTGCGATTCTTTCTGTTTGGTGAAAATGTCTTCGTGTCTTCATGTATTAAGTTTGTTACATGTAATGTTGATAAAAATTCTTTGCTGTTACACTCTGACGCTTTTACTAACTTTCCCTATTGAATACGCAATTTCGCCTTTAATAAGTGCACGTAGTTGTGATACTGGGCTGTCCCAGTATTTTGTGTTGTTCAGATACTTGTCGAAGTATTTATAGAAACTTGCTTGATGTGACTGGAAACATTTTGGATTGAACACTTCCTTTCTTAGTATTTCTTGTATAACAGCTAACCAATGTTTAGGTAAGAATGCCTTCTCCAGTTCCAGTAGTAAATCGAGTAGTACTCATGTGTTTTGGTTACCCATAAGGAGACACTGCCTTGGATAAAGCCAGTTGCAAAAGCTATCTTTTGAACCTTGGGCAATGATATATGCATGGCACCACGATTGCACATGAACCATTGTGCTTCAAGTTCGATCCTGAACAAAGTCTTTTTCAGAACCCTGTGTCACTGATTTATTATCGTTGACTACAACCACCACCTTGGAAAATTCCTTTTTTATTTCATCTCATTTTCAACCTGTGTCACTACAGCATAGCAACAAATCATTGTTTAATTTTTGTGCCATCTCTCGACTGTGAATATTTACCACTGCCTCGGATACACTACGTCCCTCTATTTTTTTCATCACAGGCTGGACTTTTGCATCTGCCAGTTGAGAAGAATGTTTATATTTGGATGCAACCCAAAAAGTGAATTCCTCATTTAATAATTTTCTGCTGGATTCTATCTGCTCATTCCACAACCCATCTTGTTCAGGAGCTAATTTGTCTACCCTGTCCGATAGCTTCTGGACAATTCCCGATAGGTTGGACTAAGTTTTCATTACTTGGCCATTCTAGTCCGACGATTGTTACCCTTTCACGTATACCTACATGCGCTAATATCAACACAGCTATTTCATCACGTAATTCTTGAGTTATTTTGTCATGATTTGCTGACAATTCTGAAATTCCTACTTGAATCGCATCCTATTTTTTCCGATAAAAGACATTGATAAAAGACTTTGATAATTCTGCAAACTCGAATGTTATAACACCCCGATTAGTTGCCATTGCGTTCTGTTTAGTTGCCACGGATCTTAATTTTTCGCTTGTTGAGCAAGCTCGAAAATAATTGCATGTTGCTTCTTTGTAAAATCATCTACTCGTTTAACACTATGGTCATGGTAGATTATACCATTTCAAATTTCTTAAATAATACTCCTAAAGAGTCAGTAGCTGTACATTCCCCGCCTCTACATTATTTGACTCACCCATATTATCTGCACTTGCCTCCAAACCGCCCATCTAAGTGCACATGTTCATTGTTAGACAAATCTTAAGAAGTTTAAAAAATTTAATTATCGCTTGCATGCTTTAAAAAGTTAATTATATTTCGTATTAACGTAGCAATTAGTGTCCAATAATAAGAGTTATGCTATAAATCAATATTTAACAAGAAAGTATCTGGCAGTATCTACCGTGATTGTTGGAACAGCACGTCATCTAATCTTAGGAAAAAATTACAAAAATCCACTAGGGCCAGACATTGCTTACTTACTAACCAAATGAAAACTATTGTAATATATTTTGAGCAATTCCAACTTGAGACTTGATACCAGAAATATAGCATAATAAAAGTATAACTATTAACTTGATTGTGTAGCTGTTCCACTGATAAAGTTTGTAACCTCCCCCTTTCTAATCGGCCTATCCTGCTTGTGATATAAAATATGACTACGGATCCTGTGTATACTAATGGAATTTTTCTAATTGGATAAGGCTATCTTTTCCATAGAAGTAATACCGATTATAAAGGGAAGGTGTACAACCGATCTTTCTGATACAAAAGTCTACTAAAATTAAAAAAATAATTAAACCGAACAGGGCTACAATTTGGAAAAATGAAAGTTATTTTGTGCATTCACTCACGAACAACACTGGACAGATAAAGGGTACCACTGTTTCTTTTTTTTTTTTTTGGTCATCAGTCTACTGACTGGTTTGATGCGGCCCGCCACGAATTCCTTTCCTGTGCTAACCTCTTCATCTCAGAGTAGCACTTGCAACCTACGTCCTCAATTATTTGCTTGACGTATTCCAATCTCTGTCTTCCTCTACAGTTTTTGCCCTCTACAGCTCCCTCTAGTACCATGGAAGTCATTCCCTCATGTCTTAGCAGATGTCCTATCATCCTGTCCCTTCTCCTTATCAGTGTTTTCCACATATTCCTTTCCTCTCCGATTCTGCGTAGAACCTCCTCATTCCTTACCTTATCAGTCCACCTAATTTTCAACATTCGTCTATAGCACCACATCTCAAATGCTTCGATTCTCTTCTGTTCCGGTTTTCCCACAGCATGTTTCACTACCATACAATGCTGTACTCCAGACGTACATCCTCAGAAATTTCTTCCTCAAATTAAGGCCGGTATTTGATATTAGTAGACTTCTCTTGGCCAGAAATGCCTTTTTTGCCATAGCGAGTCTGCTTTTGATGTCCTCCTTGCTCCGTCCGTCATTGGTTATTTTACTGCCTAGGTAGCAGAATTCCTTAACTTCATTGACTTCGTGACCATCAATCCTGATGTTAAGTTTCTCGCTGTTCTCATTTCTACTACTTCTCATTACCTTCGTCTTTCTCCGATTTACTCTCAAACCATACTGTGTACCCACTAGACTGTTCATTCCGTTCAGCAGATCATTTAATTCTTCTTCACTTTCACTCAGGATAGCAATGTCATCAGCGAATCGTATCATTGATATCCTTTCACCTTGTATTTTAATTCCACTCCTGAACCTTTCTTTTATTTCCATCATTGCTTCATCGATGTACAGATTGAAGAGTAGGGGAGAAAGGCTACAGCCTTGTCTTACACCCTTCTTAATACGAGTACTTCGTTCTTGATCGTCCACTCTTATTATTTCCTCTTGGTTGTTGTACATATTGTATATGACCCATCTCTCCCTATAGCTTACCCCTACTTTTTTCAGAATCTCGAACAGCTTGCACCATTTTATATTGTCGAACGCTTTTTCCAGGTCGACAAATCCTATGAAAGTGTCTTGATTTTTTTTTAGCCTTGCTTCTATTATTAGCCGTAACGTCAGAATTGCCTCTCTCGTCCCTTTACTTTTCCTAAAGCCAAACTGATCTTCACCTAGCGCATTCTCAATTTTCTTTTCCGTTCTTCTGTATATTATTCTTGTAAGCAGCTTCGATGCATGAGCTGTTAAGCTGATTGTGCGATAATTCTCGCACTTGTCAGCTCTTGCCGTCTTCGGAATTGTGTGGATGATGCTTTTCCGAAAGTCAGATGTTATACCGCCAGACTCATATATTCTACACACCAACGTGAATAGTCGTTTTGTTGCCACTTCCCCCAATGATTTTAGAAATTCTGATGGAATGTTATCTATCCCTTCTGCCTTATTTGACCGTAAGTCCTCCAAAGCTCTTTTAAATTCCGATTCTAATACTGGATCCCCTATCTCTTCAAAATCGACTCCTGTTTCTTCTTCTATCACATCAGACAAATCTTCACCTTCATAGAGGCTTTCAACGTATTCTTTCCAATTATCTGCTCTCTCCTCTGCATTTAACAGTGGAATTCCCGTTGCACTCTTAATGTTACCACCGTTGCTTTTAATGTCACCAAAGGTTGTTTTGACTTTCCTGTATGCTGAGTCTGTCCTTCCGACAATCATATCTTTTTCGATGTCTTCACATTTTTCCTGCAGCCATTTCGTCTTAGCTTCCCTGCACTTCCTATTTATTTCATTCCTCAGCGACTTGTATTTCTCTATGCCTGATTTTCCTGGAACATGTTTGTACTTCCTCCTTTCATCAATCAACTGAAGTCTTTCTTCTGTTACCCATGGTTTCTTCGCAGCTACCTTCTTTGTACCTAAGTTTTCCTTCCCAACTTCTGTGATGGCCCTTTTTAGAGATGTCCATTCCTCTTCAACTGTACTGCCTACTGTGCTATTCCTTATTGCTGTACCTATAGCGTTAGAGAACTTCAAACATATCTCGTCATTCCTTAGTACTTCCGTATCCCACTCCTTTGCGTATTGATTCTTCCTGACTAATGTCTTGAACTTCAGCCTATTCTTCATCACTACTGTATTGTGATCTGATTCTACACTCCTGGAAATGGAAAAAAGAACACATTGACACCGGTGTGTCAGACCCACCATACTTGCTCCGGACACTGCGAGAGGGCTGTACAAGCAATGATCACACGCACGGCACAGCGGACACACCAGGAACCGCGGTGTTGGCCGTCGAATGGCGCTAGCTGCGCAGCATTTGTGCACCGCCGCCGTCAGTGTCAGCCAGTTTGCCGTGGCATACGGAGCTCCATCGCAGTCTTTAACACTGGTAGCATGCCGCGACAGCGTGGACGTGAACCGTATGTGCAGTTGACGGACTTTGAGCGAGGGCGTATAGTGGGCATGCGGGAGGCCGGGTGGACGTACCGCCGAATTGCTCAACACGTGGGGCGTGAGGTCTCCACAGTACATCGATGTTGTCGCCAGTGGTCGGCGGAAGGTGCACGTGCCCGTCGACCTGGGACCGGACCGCAGCGACGCACGGATGCACGCCAAGACCGTAGGATCCTACGCAGTGCCGTAGGGGACCGCACTGCCACTTCCCAGCAAATTAGGGACACTGTTGCTCCTGGGGTATCGGCGAGGACCATTCGCAACCGTCTCCATGAAGCTGGGCTACGGTCCCGCACACCGTTAGGCCGTCTTCCGCTCACGCCCCAACATCGTGCAGCCCGCCTCCAGTGGTGTCGCGACAGGCGTGAATGGAGGGACGAATGGAGACGTGTCGTCTTCAGCGATGAGAGTCGCTTCTGCCTTGGTGCCAATGATGGTCGTATGCGTGTTTGGCGCCGTGCAGGTGAGCGCCACAATCAGGACTGCATACGACCGAGGCACACAGGGCCAACACCCGGCATCATGGTGTGGGGAGCGATCTCCTACACTGGCCGTACACCACTGGTGATCGTCGAGGGGACACTGAATAGTGCACGGTACATCCAAACCGTCATCGAACCCATCGTTCTACCATTCCTAGACCGGCAAGGGAACTTGCTGTTCCAACAGGACAATGCACGTCCGCATGTATCCCGTGCCACCCAACGTGCTCTAGAAGGTGTAAGTCAACTACCCTGGCCAGCAAGATCTCCGGATCTGTCCCCCATTGAGCATGTTTGGGACTGGATGAAGCGTCGTCTCACGCGGTCTGCACGTCCAGCATGAACGCTGGTCCAACTAAGGCGCCAGGTGGAAATGGCTTGGCAAGCCGTTCCACAGGACTACATCCAGCATCTCTACGATCGTCTCCATGGGAGAATAGCAGCCTGCATTGCTGCGAAAGGTGGATATACACTGTACTAGTGCCGACATTGTGCATGCTCTGTTGCCTGTGTCTATGTGCCTGTGGTTCTGTCAGTGTGATCATGTGATGTATCTGACCCCAGGAATGTGTCAATAAAGTTTCCCCTTCCTGGGACAATGAATTCACGGTGTTCTTATTTCAATTTCCAGGAGTGTATATCTGCTCCTGGGTACGCCTTACAATCCAGTATCTGATTCGGAATCTCTGTCTGATCATGATGTAATCTAATTGAAATCTTCCCGTCTCTCCCGGCCTTTTCCAAGTATACCTCCTCCTCTTGTGATTCTTGAACAGGGTATTCGCTATTACTAGCCGAAACTTGTTACAGAACTCAATTAGTCTTTCTCCTCTTTCATTCCTTGTCCCAAGCCCTTATTCTCCTGTAACCTTTTCTTCTACTCCTTCCCCTACAACTGCATTGCTGTCGCCCATGACTATTAGATTTTCGTCCCCCTTTACATTCTGCATTACCCTTTCAATATATTCATACACTTTCTCTATCTGTTCATCTTCAGCTTGCGACGTCGGCATGTATACCTGAACTATCGTTGTCGGTGTTGGTCTGCTGTCGATTCTGATTAAAACAACCCGGTCACTGAACTGTTCACAGTAACACACCCTCCACCCTACCTTCCTATTCATAACGAATCCTACATCTGTTATACCATTTTCTGCTGCTGTTGATATTACCTGATACTCATCTGACCAAAAATCCTTGTCTTCCTTCCACTTCACTTCACTGACCCCTACTATATCTAGATTGAGCCTTTGCATTTCCCTTTTCAGATTTTCTAGTTTCCCTACCACGTTCAAGCTTCTGACATTCCACACCCCGACTCGTAGAACGTTATCCTTTCGTTGATTATTCAATCTTTTTCTCATGGTAACCTCCCCCTTGGCAGTCCCCTCCCGGAGATCCGAATGGGGGACTATTCCGGAATCTTTTGCCAATGGAGAGATCATCTTCACACTTCTTCAATTACAGGCCACATGTCCTGTGGATACACGTTACGTGTCTTTAATGAAGTGGTTTCCATTGCCTTCTGCATCCTCATGTCGTTGATCATTGCCGATTCTTCCGCCTTTAGGGACAATTTCCCACCCCTAGGACAAGAGAGTGCCCTGAACTTCTATCCGCTCCTCCGCCCTCTTTGACAAGGCCGTTGGCAGAATGAGGTTGACTTCTTATGCCGGAAGTCTTCGGCCACCAATGCTGATTATTTATCAAAATTTAGGGAGTGGCGAGGATCGAACCCGGGACCGAAGACATTTTGATTATGAATCAAAGACGCTACCCCTAGACCACGGGTACATCACTAATAATGAATCCAACCGTTACACTAATGAACGAAAAGGAAATAATTATGTTCGCCAGCCTACTAAGGCGATTTACATCCAAAATCCTGTACAAGATGATGGGAAAGAAAACAATTTATTATTAAACAGTGACGTGGAAACTGAACGTTGTCACGTTTTTTAACACTAATTTTAAGTGAGTATGTAATGATAAAGAAAACTGATGTCACTTTTACGTTAAGTTTATCATTAAATTCTGAAAAAGGCAATCGAGTAATGATTTGAAAATATCCACTTAAACTGTTTGTTAGTATTGAATTTCGTTACGTGAACAATGACTTTCAGAGACCCTAACATAATGTCATAAAACAAATTTAGAGAAAGGCAAGCACTTTTTACTTTGCAGTTACTTAATTTTAAAATTGGATTTCACATTATTGTCTGAACAACTGAGCCTTTTTTACTGACTTGAACAGAAATAAATACTAGAATTCATACCAAACCAAACAGCCATGTACTCCAAGCTATATGTAAAATAAATAAAATTTCCGCACTCTTAATTTCTCCATTTTCTTTAGATTTGGATATTTTTCCAGTGATAGATTCTCAAACTTCGTTTAGCATGTAAGTAAAAAAGGGAACAATGACCCTGCTTGCTAACAATATCTGGGGGCAATGAGGACACATTCGCCTTTAAATTAACTGATTATTATTTAAATAAAGTTCATTAATCAAATCACATTCAGTTGTGCTGTTGGGTTAGCCGTTAATACTTTCTACCAATGAACAGTCTTACTTCAGTACTGTGCGTGCGACGAAACTCGGAGCCAACGACGAATCTGTGTTGCTGGAACTGCTATTGTTGCCGGCCACGGTGGCCGTGCAGCTCTAGGCGCTTCAGTCCGGAACTGCGTGACTGCTACGGTCGCAGGTTCGAATCCTGCCTCGGGCATGGATGTGTGTGATGTGCTTAGGTTAGTTCGGTTTAAGTAGTTCTAAGTTCTAGGGGACTGATGACCTAAGATGTTAAGTCCTATAGTGCTCAGAGCCAGAGCCCAACTGCTATTGTTGAAGACGGTAGCATCTCGTGGGGCCACGGCTAATTACAGGAATGGGCAATCGTAATTAATACAGCTTCTTCCGCCCGTCCACTGTCCTTCCTCCTGCTACTGGTCATCTTGCTGGCGCGCGTACATGATGCCGCCGAAATGGTACTCTCTACTGCGAGAGCGTTAACACCACACTTCCGCACACTACTAACGCTGGAACCCGTCTCCCGCTCTCTCCGCGCACTCTGTGCAACAACCCCCTTACCCAAATATTGTACAAAGCACAAGCACTGCTATTATCGTCGTTAGTCGATGCAAATAACAATTCCTTTGGCTTTTTCCCAGAACTTATAAGTTTGACAGTAAAACACAGACAAATACAATGAAACGTCAACAGACTTCTACCTAAATGTACACATACAGTGAAGCAATGTCCTTATTTATTAAAAGAAAGCATTTAAATTACAAATAGTTGCATACAATTAAAAAATTATATATCGGTAGCAGGTGCCATGCCTCCTGCATTTTCGGTGTTACAAGTTGTCATTGATTCAGCATGGTACAATTCAAGTCTCTCTCGATTCAGTCTTTCTTTCCACTCAAGCTGTCGAATGGTTAGTACACATACATTTCATAGGTTACAAATCAGTCTCTCTCTCTCTCTCTCTCTCTCTCTCTCTCTCTCTCTCTCTTTTCCACATCATGTCACGGTCACCACTTTTATAACGGACCACACAGTTATTAAACACAATATACCATTATCATTACTTGAACACCTGGTGGTAATATTTTAAATAAATGTTGCTTTGAAATACACTCCTGGAAATGGAAAAAAGAACACATTGACACCGGTGTGTCAGACCCACCATACTTGCTCCGGACACTGCGAGAGGGCTGTACAAGCAATGATCACACGCACGGCACAGCGGACACACCAGGAACCGCGGTGTTGGCCGTCGAATGGCGCTAGCTGCGCAGCATTTGTGCACCGCCGCCGTCAGTGTCAGCCAGTTTGCCGTGGCATACGGAGCTCCATCGCAGTCTTTAACACTGGTAGCATGCCGCGACAGCGTGGACGTGAACCGTATGTGCAGTTGACGGACTTTGAGCGAGGGCGTATAGTGGGCATGCGGGAGGCCGGGTGGACGTACCGCCGAATTGCTCAACACGTGGGGCGTCAGGTCTCCACAGTACATCGATGTTGTCGCCAGTGGTCGGCGGAAGGTGCACGTGCCCGTCGACCTGGGACCGGACCGCAGCGACGCACGGATGCACGCCAAGACCGTAGGATCCTACGCAGTGCCGTAGGGGACCGCACTGCCACTTCCCAGCAAATTAGGGACACTGTTGCTCCTGGGGTATCGGCGAGGACCATTCGCAACCGTCTCCATGAAGCTGGGCTACGGTCCCGCACACCGTTAGGCCGTCTTCCGCTCACGCCCCAACATCGTGCAGCCCGCCTCCAGTGGTGTCGCGACAGGCGTGAATGGAGGGACGAATGGAGACGTGTCGTCTTCAGCGATGAGAGTCGCTTCTGCCTTGGTGCCAATGATGGTCGTATGCGTGTTTGGCGCCGTGCAGGTGAGCGCCACAATCAGGACTGCATACGACCGAGGCACACAGGGCCAACACCCGGCATCATGGTGTGGGGAGCGATCTCCTACACTGGCCGTACACCACTGGTGATCGTCGAGGGGACACTGAATAGTGCACGGTACATCCAAACCGTCATCGAACCCATCGTTCTACCATTCCTAGACCGGCAAGGGAACTTGCTGTTCCAACAGGACAATGCACGTCCGCATGTATCCCGTGCCACCCAACGTGCTCTAGAAGGTGTAAGTCAACTACCCTGGCCAGCAAGATCTCCGGATCTGTCCCCCATTGAGCATGTTTGGGACTGGATGAAGCGTCGTCTCACGCGGTCTGCACGTCCAGCACGAACGCTGGTCCAACTAAGGCGCCAGGTGGAAATGGCTTGGCAAGCCGTTCCACAGGACTACATCCAGCATCTCTACGATCGTCTCCATGGGAGAATAGCAGCCTGCATTGCTGCGAAAGGTGGATATACACTGTACTAGTGCCGACATTGTGCATGCTCTGTTGCCTGTGTCTATGTGCCTGTGGTTCTGTCAGTGTGATCATGTGATGTATCTGACCCCAGGAATGTGTCAATAAAGTTTCCCCTTCCTGGGACAATGAATTCACGGTGTTCTTATTTCAATTTCCAGGAGTGTATATTGATACTGCTAACAATTTTAATTCATTGAAATGAGACTTCATCTCCAAAATTCAGATTCTATGTTATAAGAGAGACTAACAATTGCAAATTATTCTGAAAATCAATTCCATCACATAGCATGGAATGCATAGCTCATTATAAAATCTACCATTAACTCTTTTAAGCATCTGTAAATCAATGTTCAGTTAAACACCATCTACCTTGAAATGAGGTATCAGAATTTTATGCAATTAGATCCACATACACCAGCAATTGCGTTTCCTCTGCATTAATTAATCTTTGAAAACACGTTTCACAGTATCTGGACTGTTTTCGTAGAGATCGCTAGCGACAAATACGAATTCAAATATTCTCATAAGCGAAATATGCAGACATATCAGACTTCAGCTATGAAGGCTGATCAGAAGTCTAATTAAACGGCAGCTACGAAGTGAATCTTTTTCAGTCGTTTAATAGCACAAATTGATCTCCATAGATGTTAAGCTGCAAGGGATATCGAATGGAAATCTAAATTGTTGCACGTAAATGCTATCTTTGACCAGCAGGTAACAACGCAGCAGGTGCAAAAGTTGCGCAAAATAAGAGCACTAAAACTGAAACACTACATACGTATATTGTCATCTCCTTGCTTTTAAGGAACAAAATTGTACGTTAAAGCAGTATTTTTCCGCACGAGGCCATTAATTTCTCTTCACTGTATGAATACACTTCTCCTTACCAAACATACTGTCACTGACACAGGTTATAGATTAGATGTGGATTTAAGACTACTCTCAGCATTCAATTACTCCCTTGCTTTACCTTTGGCTATATTTTGTTGGTACACGACTAAAGGCCTCCCGTTTATATATACATATTCTGATTTCTTTCATGTACTGTTTCGTGTAATGGTTTAAGCAATAAGAGGGAAACCCGAAATGCTTCTCCTGTGTCATCTCTGTATTTCATCCTACCTTCCTAACTACGAATCACGATTTACCTGTTCTACAGCTACCCATCACTATCATTAGCATCTGGAGTTTAGGGGATGATATTGAAGACATAGAGAATATTGAACGAGGTAGACGAAACCAAGCAGTTTTTGGCGTATAATCAGTGCGTGAGAGATAGGTCAGAGCATAATAAATCTGATGTAATTAATAGGAAGTGTGTGGGTCCTGAGTTTAAGAAGAGACCTAAGTTACATGCACAGTCTAATGATTCGTTAAAGTCCACGGACGTATCAACTGCGGAAGACGCGTTAAGATTTACTCTTTTGTTATCGACATTGGCGTATTAAGAGGCAGAACACCATTTCATGTGGAAAGGATGACAGAGAGAAAAGGGCATGTTTAAACTTTAGTCCGCCATTCATTAAAAACCGTAAATTTCACAGTCTTGGTCAAATTTCACTTTATTTTATTTTATCGAACGACGTGTTTCGCTTTACGGCCATCATCAGATCTTTAAAAGAGTACGTTTAGTCGTAAACGTGTAGTCGGAAACAGTTTACGACAACGCGTCCTCTGTGCTGTCGCTGCTTTCAGAACGGCTATAAAGCCGAATCATATTATCTGTTCAAATAAACTAACATATGAGCTAGACTACGAATTCTACAGTTTATTCCACCATTCTGCTGGATTTGTCCTATAGAAAGAACTAGAAAATTAAATCAAGAAAGACAGACGCGAATCTAATCCCTCTTCTTGCGATTAACACGAATGCAGTGTTTTAATCAGTCCAAGGTCCGCATGGAGAGGAGTGTGGGCTACATTATTGCAGTTGGAAATGCGTGAGCTTCGGCAGAGCAGCTGATATGGTAACCGTACTGGCGGTCGGGAAGATGTAGTTTAATCGTATGATTTCGCTGAGAGGGAATGAATTTAGATATATATGTAGGCGTTTCAAAAAGAATGTATCTGTTTCGAACGTATGTATTTTTACCAAACTGTAAAATTTACAACTACGAGAGCTGGAACACATCTTTACGACTCTTTCAAGCTTAGGTTACAGATGTTCAATATGTCTTCCGCCAGCGGCACGAAGAAAACCGCATCGATATTCGAGTTCCTCTCATATTCGAGTAAGCATGTCCGTCGTCACAAATGTTATGGCAGTACGGAACCGGTTCTCCAACTCTCCTAGTTTCTGTAATAGTACTGGTACATAAAAGTTGTCCTTCATGAAACCCCAGAAGAAGAAGTCACAGGGCACCAAATCCAGCAACCGTGGAGCCCATCTGAGAAGTACTAAGATTCCGGTTGTCTGATGACCAATCCAACGGCTCGGTAGAGTTTCACTGAGATATTCACGCACTTGGCAAGTCCAGTGAGACTTGGAGACGCCAACCTGTTGAAAAATGAAGCTGTCCTCGTTCAGCCTCGGAAACAACCAGTTTTGTAAGATAGCAAGATACTGCCCATGTTTCCATCGAAGAAGCATGGGCCGTAAACAGATGAGTGAGATATCGTACGAAACACATTGATTTTGGATGAATCCTTTTTTTTTTTTTTTTTTTTTTTTTTTACTAAGCGGGAAAGTAGCTTCATCACTGAACACGATGTGCTGTACCAATGTGTTATCATTGTCAGTAGCATTCTCAAGCTCGTCAGAAAATACCACCACGTTTGTGTTTGTCGTTATGATGCAGAGCTTGTAAGAGCTCCGACTTGTACGGGTTCATAATCATCCGCCATCTCAGAACACGTCAAACTATTGTTATAGGTAGTTGTAGTCCCGACTGGAGGGAGAAGTTTATTTTGTAGCGCTACGTTGGAAAGGCGGTTTGAATTCAACACGAGGGTGCTCAGGATTCTTTCCTCGACATAGCCATCCCGTGTCTACAAACTGTCGATTCTATCTGCGGATGTTCCAACCATTCGGAGGGTCAGTTTCGTATGTCAATCTGGAATGTCTTTGCACTGTAATTATAGAATTGCTCTTCGCAAACTGGAGAACACTACATTATTTCTGATGCGGAGTAGCATTCCATGTGACGGAAACCAAGCAAAGAGAAGACAACCGACATTTGGCGGCAAAGACTATAATCTGGGCGATGTGTTCGTTCCTCCAATAAGAGAGCCATGGCGCAGCGATCGACAGTTTTGACAACATAATTCTTTGTAATACTACATTCCCTTTTGAAACACCCTGTATATCTGAACTCTAAGGCTAGACACGCGGAGTTCGTCTCGGCTACATTTTGGACCCACCGACCCTTAGGATGAACCAACGCCGCCGGCCCTATAGGGATATTTTTGTGAAACAGCACTTCAGTGCAGTTTTCCAATTAAAAGGTCGTAACGCAATCTTTAAGATTTATATTTTAACTGTATAAAATTTTGCTACACAGTGGTACTTTGAAATGGATTGATGAGATTAAAAATGAAAGGAGTTAAAACCATTAAGGTACTACTCAACATGGTGTATTAAATCGATGTAAAGAACTATATATTCTCAAAAAAAGAACAGAATAAAAACTTAAGGTTAATGTCCATGCAAAAATCAGTATTCCAGTTTCAAAAATAATGGAATGTAAACATAAGCAGTTGGTGGTTGGGTAATTTTTACGACAAAAAGTATTTTTTATACATTGGAATTTAAAAAAAACGCGTTTGTTTATTTTACTTTTGAAGTTCCCTCTAAAACGCTCATGATGGTCATGTGACCCTCCCGGGACGTCACGAGTCAGTGAACTACCAATAATCTCCCGATTGTTTAAAGAATCGAACTCCGTAGTATAAGATAGCTTCAAACGTCTGATTGCTTTGCTAATCAGGCAATGTGTTAATTATTTGACGTTAAGCATGTAAGTCAGAAAAGGTTTAGGAAAGGTTTGAAATTACACTCCTGGAAATGGAAAAAAGAACACATTGACACCGGTGTGTCAGACCCACCATACTTGCTCCGGACACTGCGAGAGGGCTGTACAAGCAATGATCACACGCATGGCACAGCGGACACACCAGGAACCGCGGTGTTGGCCGTCGAATGGCGCTAGCTGCGCAGCATTTGTGCACCGCCGCCGTCAGTGTCAGCCAGTTTGCCGTGGCATACGGAGCTCCATCGCAGTCTTTAACACTGGTAGCATGCCGCGACAGCGTAGACGTGAACCGTATGTGCAGTTGGCGGACTTTGAGCGAGGGCGTATAGTGGGCATGCGGGAGGCCGGGTGGACGTACCGCCGAATTGCTCAACACGTGGGGCGTAAGGTCTCCACAGTACATCGATGTTGTCGCCAGTGGTCGGCGGAAGGTGCACGTGACCGTCGACCTGGGACCGGACCGCAGCGACGCACGGATGCACGCCAAGACCGTAGGATCCTACGCAGTGCCGTAGGGGACCGCACCGCCACTTCCTAGCAAATTAGGGACACTGTTGCTTCTGGGGTATCGGCGAGGACCATTCGCAACCGTCTCCATGAAGCTGGGCTACGGTCCCGCACACCGTTAGGCAGTCTTCCGCTCACGCCCCAACATCGTGCAGCCCGCCTCCAGTGGTGTCGCGACAGGCGTGAATGGAGGGACGAATGGAGACGTGTCGTCTTCAGCGATGAGAGTCGCTTCTGCCTTGGTGCCAATGATGGTCGTATGCGTGTTTGGCGCCGTGCAGGTGAGCGCCACAATCAGGACTGCATACGACCGAGGCACACAGGGCCAACACCCGGCATCATGGTGTGGGGAGCGATCTCCTACACTGGCCGTACACCACTGGTGACCGTCGAGGGGACACTGAATAGTGCACGGTACATCCAAACCGTCATCGAACCCATCGTTCTACCATTCCTAGACCGGCAAGGGAACTTGCTGTTCCAACAGGACAATGCACGTCCGCATGTATCCCGTGCCACCCAACGTGCTCTAGAAGGTGTAAGTCAACTACCCTGGCCAGCAAGATCTCCGGATCTGTCCCCCATTGAGCATGTTTGGGACTGGATGAAGCGTCGTCTCACGCGGTCTGCACCTCCAGCACGAACGCTGGTCCAACTGAGGCGCCAGGTGGAAATGGCTTGGCAAGCCGTTCCACAGGACTACATCCAGCATCTCTACGATCGTCTCCATGGGAGAATAGCAGCCTGCATTGCTGCGAAAGGTGGATATACACTGTACTAGTGCCGACATTGTGCATGCTCTGTTGCCTGTGTCTATGTGCCTGTGGTTCTGTCAGTGTGATCATGTGATGTATCTGACCCCAGGAATGTGTCAATAAAGTTTCCCCTTCCTGGGACAATGAATTCACGGTGTTCTTATTTCAATTTCCAGGAGTGTATGTTTAAAATCTGTTGGAAGTCGCTAAGTGCTTTTGTTATCAAACACTGGATGAGTGTAATCTGGGAAATTTACGCTCCATTCTCAGCAAAAACTGGTTTTTCATCCATCTCGATTTTTATGAATTCATAATTCCTGAACTGTGTGTGGTATTAATTGGACATTGTCTGAAAAATCTGTTGCGTATATAGTGGGTAGCGAAGAAGCAATAAATTATAACGTCGAGTTTAATGCGGCAGTTTTACTACACGAACAGCAAAAATATACGAGGGCACTTTTTTCGATCGCGAAATGACAACAGCAGTGAAAATCTAAAATGTTTCATTTGCAACATTCACGTACATCTTCCAGCTACTTCTCCATGTAGTCGCCACTCCAATTTAGACATTTGTCGTAGTGTGGTACCAGCTTTCCAGTACCCACGTCATAGAAGATCTGTGCCTTCCTCCAATTCTATACGCTGGTGTGCAGCTCGTTGTCTGCGCCAAACTGCTCTCCTCATAGACACCGTTTCAAGGAATCAAAGAGATGAAAATCACATGGAGACAAGTCCGGACTGTATGTTGGGTGATCAAACACTTCCCATCGAAAAAGCTGCCGGTGCATCTTTGTGGAAGCTGCACTGTCATGATGAAGGACTATGCCTGATGACAGCATTCCTCTTCGCTTGATCTGGGCTGATCTTTGTACGGATTTTCTCAAGCCACATGATCCACTCACTGAACAAGATAATCGGTTCACAAACGCTTCCTTCCTTGACTGCCTGCATCACTAATGTCTGTACGTCCTGCTTCAAAGTTTCTGCACCATTGCCGCACTTTCCTATCACTTACGACGGTTACGTTATGTGAACCGGCCAATGATTATAAGAAATATTGAAATTAAATTTTAATCGGTTTTTGAAGCTGCGAGATGGACAACCTGCAACTGGGACTGTGAACCATGAATCATGAACTGGGCTTGCCAGTTAGTAACAAACACTGGTGACGAAAGCTTAGGGATGAAAGTAACTTTCGTATGATGCGTCGCTGTCAAGTATCGTAGCTCGATGAAACTTGGACCATACGTTCAAAGAACTCCTACAGTATCGTACGGAAGGTAACTGAAAGAAATACGCAGTGATGCGAGCAGAAGTGATACTTTTATTCAGAGGTGATAATTAACTGAAGTCATAGCGATTTATGATGGTGCCCTGGGCATTACAAAAGTCGGGACATGGACAGGGTATGTGATGACCATAGAAGGCAATGCGTGGTATGGTACGTGCTCCCATGCCGGCCACAAGGTTGAAAAAGAGTTCTAGTGGTAGAGCGATCCGTTCCTCCAACAATGCAACCAACAACAAACGGATGGTCGTTGGTACATATGGACATGCTGGAATACGTCCTGCCAATACATCTCACGAGTTCTCGATGGGATTTAAGTTGGGGTAACGGGCAAGGCAGACCTCTCCAGAATATCCTCTAGTTTTAAGAGCTCCTCCACCCACGCAGTTCGATGTAGTCTCCCACTGTCATTCGGAAATGTAAAGTCAGGGCTGAACGTAGCCCTGATAAGACGCACGTGGCGAAGGAGTACAGTGTTGCAATAACGTTGACGGGTGAGTGCATCGTGTTTAAAGATTTGGAAGCCTATGCAACATTAGGCCCACACATCACAAGACTTGCACCAGCAAAACAATCACACTCGACAAATTGTAGGAACACGTAAAGCACCCAGGAACATTAAGAATCATTTCCCACATCTTGTAATGTCCAGTGCACCACCACGAATCGCGGTGACTTCAGTGTAATTACTGTCTTTGGGTAAGTCATTTCTGTTCTTCTCATTGCGTATTTCTTTCAGTTTCCTTTTGCACTATTCTGTATCAGTTCTTTCTACGTATAGTCCACGTTTCATCGAGCTATACTACTCGTCAGTTACACGTGTTACAGTTACATTTGTCCTTTACTTTTCCACACCAGTGTAGTTGGGTATGGAAAAACACGCTTTCTGCTATACTGAAAGTCACTTAAAACTGACAGTATTCCTCTAACCGTTCTTTTAAAAGTTGGGAGTTATGTGCTGAAACTTGGAAACTGTGAGTCACAAAACCTCTTGCTTATGAATGTTCCCTACTACCATTCTGTATAGCTTGTATACATTAGCAGCAATATGTACTTCTATTTTTATATTTCTACAAGAATAATAGCTCAGTGAAAGCAAGCGCTCTAAATTCCGATTAGTGTCGCCCATATATTATGATCTAAAATAGATTTTGCTACTCTACTTTTCAACACGAACACTAACTGTGCAAATTAGTTACGATATGTGTGGTGCCAATTACACTAAACTGAATCTGAATACGTCTAAATGAAACTGAATACAAATATTTTATGCCAACAGTAAACATAATGACTTCCTCTTCCAACAATCACAACACAATCGGTATCTATTGCGTATTGAAACTTTGCTCTGTCCAAAAAAAGCCCTTACTAAGTTACATGAGGACTTTACAACTGAATGCAATTTCCTAATTCAATCTCGCAACGTTAATTTATGCCCTGCGATTAATTTTTACCCGCGCAAGAAGCAACTCAGCTCTGCTCAATTTGCTAAAAGGTGTTATATGCATTGTTGAACTACATGCACCTGAAATAAATCAATGAGCGACTAACTTCCTTATTTCATTTTAAACTGACTCGCTAAACGAGAATTTTGCTGTCTTTCCAAAAATGCAGCTAACTGTCCACTGTCTCCACATCCCCTATTCTCAAATACAGTGTACTCTTACTGCAATTTATTACGAGTGGCTAGTTGTTTGGTTGGCTTGGTAGTTAAAGGCACTAAACTACTAGGGTCATCAGTCCCTTAGTGGCTACTTGCATCTATTACACTAAGTAACCTTGCTACAAACTTAGCAGTCTTTTGTAGTCTCTAACTTTGCACTAGCAAACGAAAACGAAATTAAGACTTTGGAAACTGTTTTGAAATAAACTGGACTCACTTATGAATGTTAAGTGTGTTTGTAACTGTGCGAATATTAATTAGGCTATTATCTTCCAGAGCATGTAGTAGACAACTATGGGTTCGTTATATACAGAAACGAGATGTAAACTTCACATCTTACCCTTAGTGTCGTTTTGGTAACTAATGTTTCCTATCAAAATATACACTTCACATGACTTCTTTCAATCTACGAATCTTAGAAAAAATGAAGATAGCTGTTGTCATCAGACTGAATATATTTTAATTTTGAGAACTTTAGCAAATGAATTTAAGGAAGCACTGTTACAATGCGACCAATCAAAGACGTATGTTCCCACTTTTTTATGTTAATGAACCACACAAACATTACGTTAAATGCAATTACTTTTACACTTAATAAATAATATAAAGATAGGACTTAAGCAAAATAAATGATACGTACTTGAAACAACTTACTGAGCAGGGTAGTGCAGTGGTTAGCACACTACATTTGCATTCAAGATAGTGACAGTTCAAACTCGCATCCAGGCATACTGATTTAGGTTTTCCTTCATTTCACTGAATTACTTAAAGTAAATGCTGGGATGGTTCCTTTGAAAGGGCATGAGCGCTTTCCTTCTCCATCCTCATTGAATCCTAGCTTCTGATGACCTCATTATCGATGGGACATTAAATACTAATCTCCTCCTCCTACTCCTCCTACTCTTCCTCCTTGAAATAAAATCATAACACCTTTTATAAGTAACTGTCAACACATTAATTCAAAATCACTTTTCATCACAGTTTATGTTAACTCAAATCTGATGTTCTTTTACAAGAATAATACTGACATAAATTACCACTAGCTTGCCTTTTTTGAAACTGTACACTTGAGAATATGGTCCAAAAGGCCGCCACAGATTTTTCATTTCTCATATTATTTAGAAAGACCAAACATACCATAAGGTCTACCTTTTAAAACTATTCTCGAAGTAAGATTATGTATTTCTTGCAAGACTGTACCTTAGACTAGAAATGTCTTGCATCTGCATCTGCAGCTGTGATTTGCATGAGATGACTTATTACTGCAGCAGTAATAATTATCATCTTGCTCCATACACTGCACCACTGTTATCACAAAAAGTTAGTATCTTAAATTAGTTAGTTAGTTACACATTTCTACATCATTTGAACAATTCTTTTATCGAAACAATGTGAAATGACTGTGCCATTACATCATTTCACTCCTCCACTTGAATCTGTATGCTGTATGCCTAATTCTGTAGAAAAGACATTCCATAAATGAAAAAGGCATGGTGCACCAGGAAATCCTATAACAATGCAGTCAGCTGGGAAAGTCTACTGTGCCACTTCTCTGATAAAAAATGTTCCAGAAACGAACTGACAAGGGAAAAGCTGGGCTGTGCATATGCCTAATTGCTTCAACATTTTGTAGGCTAATACAACTCTTCTCATAATAATAAATTATAGCATCTACAGGAAAAGCCTAGAGCTTTCAGATATGATAGTTTTAACCCTTAAATATATAACAATATACCCTTCAATTACTAATCTCAACATAGTTTTGCCATTATTTTATAACATCGCACTCCCCATATACTTCTTTAAATAACAATAAATAGACAACACACTATGTACATATAAAAGTAATGTTGTTTCATTAGACTTGCCACATATTTTCATGGAATATCCTACAACAGCAGACACAAGCAAATTTACCCTCACATCTAATGTAGCTATTTTGTGAATGTAGTGTAACATTTATCAAACCAATAAAATATTACACTGCAATATTTAAGTATTTATCAATTGTATGTGAATTTTTAATTGTTTTATACAAATATTATTTAAATAATGCTCTTCTTCATTACACTTAAACATTCACATTTTTCAGGATGATAACACTCCACTGAGCATCTTCAAATTAACACAGCTTTCTGCTAAATATTCATTTTTCACTTAGATTTACATTAAATTTATCTTCATCTTCACATTTCATTTACATTGCTGAATGTATTGTATTATTATATTCACCTACCATATTCTTAACTAAATCACACCATTTATAACTATCTTGAAGAGCAAATTTTGCCACAGTGGTCTTCCTTCAATGTTCTGTTGAATCTTTCAACAAAATATGCTTTTAATATCGAAAAAGTTGAGTAATGGTTAATGTTGAATCGTTTTATAAGTTCTTGAAATTCTTTCTTGCAAAATTATTTATAATCCGTTTACACTTTTTACAGACTTATAGTGACCAAATTTTTTTCAAATTATTTCTGAAACATTTTTACCAGTTTTATCATTAATAGGAATAGACAAATGAAATTTTGAAAAAAACATCAGTTACAGTTAATAAATATTCACAAACTTTATTTTTTATGAAATTCCTTTTAATTTTCCAGAACTCATGTCTACTAAATCTGCTGGACACAAATAATCTACATCAAGATAAGCAAAATTTCTTGTTTTGAAAGTTTTTCTCAATGGCATATGTAATTTATTGACAATTCCCTATGAATGTTAGCCTTACCAATATCTTAATTTTTTTCAACAAACCTAATCTTTTGTTTTAAAAATTATGCAAATTCCTTCAATCTTTATTATCCATTTGTAGTTGTTGTTATTTGAGGATGACAAGTTTCAGTAACCTTTTTGCACTTCAGACACCAAACATGATCCTCCTTAATGACTGAGAATGAATTTTAATCTACTTTTATGTGATATCAATTTCACCAAATAAAATTATTTTTGCATCTGCTCAGTTATTGATTGACTGACTATTATTATTATTATTATTTCTTATTGATTCTCATATACACTTCATGCAATACTTAAATCATTAAATGTCAAATTTTGTTTCTCTTTTTAACAATGATAATAATTTTTTCATTGTAAAACGATGTTCAAAATTATAAATCTGTTGGTCATATCATGTGAAAAATGCAAAATCAGTCACTTGTTTATCATATATGTTTCTTTCTAAAACATTAAACAATGTTTTGTATAATTTTCTAGGTCTTTATTTAGATTATTAATATCTTCATTAACATCAGCTATACTGACGTAATTATCAATATGAAGGTATCCAATTTTTTCATTAATATCTGCTTTAGTGACATAGTTACTAAACTGCGATAAAATACCTGTGTATTTAACATTTGTAACAAGAGTAATAAATACTTAAATATCTTTTGGCCCTTACATCTTTTTTATCAGTTGAGTCATTTACATCTTCTAATAATCTGTCATTAAAAATAATATACTTGTCACTTATGTTAGACAGTTCACTATGAAATTATTTTGCTATTTTTTATTTTTGGATGAAAACCATTTTTAATTTCATTTTTTTATTTTTTCAGTCATCATAGTTATACCCCCCCCCATGAACCATGGACCTTGCCGTTGGTGGGGAGGCTTGCGTGCCTCAGCGATACAGATAGCCGTACCGTAGGTGCAACCACAATGGAGGGGTATCTGTTGAGAGGCCAGACAAACGTGTGGTTCCTGAAGAGGGGCAGCAGCCTTTTCAGTAGTTGCAAGGGCAACAGTCTGGATGATTGACTGATCTGGCCTTGTAACAATAACCAAAACGGCCTTGCTGTGCTGGTACTGCGAACGGCTGAAAGCAAGGGGAAACTACAGCCGTAATTTTTCCCGAGGGCATGCAGCTTTACTGTATGATTACATGATGATGGCGTCCTCTTGGGTAAAATATTCCGGAGGTAAAATAGTCCCCCATTCGGATCTCCGGGCGGGGACTACTCAAGAGGATGTCATTATCAGGAGAAAGAAAACTGGCGTTCTACGGATCGGAGCGTGGAATGTCAGATCCCTTAATCGGACAGGTAGGTTAGAAAATTCAAAAAGGGAAATGGATAGGTTGAAGTTAGATATAGTGGGAATTAGTGAAGTTCGGTGGCAGGAGGAACAAGACTTCTGGTCAGGTGACTACAGGGTTATAAACACAAAATCAAATAGGGGTAATGCAGGAGTAGGTTTAATAATGAATAGGAAAATAGGAATGCGGGTAAGCTACTACAAACAGCATAGTGAACGCATTATTGTGGCCAAGATAGATACGAAGCCCACACCTACTACAGTAGTACAAGTTTATATGCCAACTAGCTCTGCAGATGACGAAGACATTGAAGAAATGTATGATGAAATAAAAGAAATTATTCAGATTGTGAAGGGAGACGAAAATTTAATAGTCATGGGTGACTGGAATTCGAGTGTAGGAAAAGGGAGAGAAGGAAACATAGTAGGTGAATATGGATTGGGGGACAGAAATGAAAGAGGAAGCCGCCTGGTAGAATTTTGCACAGAGCACAACATAATCATAACTAACACTTGGTTTAAGAATCATGAAAGAAGGTTGTATACATGGAAGAACCCTGGAGATACTAAAAGGTATCAGATAGATTATATAATGGTAAGACAGAGATTTAGGAACCAGGTTTTAAATTGTAAGACATTTCCAGGGGCAGATGTGGACTCTGACCACAATCTATTGGTTATGACCTGTAGATTAAAACTGAAGAAACTGCAAAAAGGTGGGAATTTAAGGAGATGGGACCTGGATAAACTAAAAGAACCAGAGGTTGTACAGAGATTCAGGGAGAGCATAAGGGAGCAATTGACAGGATTGGGGGAAATAAATACAGTAGAAGAAGAATGGATAGCTTTGAGGGATGAAGTAGTGAAGGCAGCAGAGGATCAAGTAGGTAAAAAGAAGAGGGCTAGTAGAAATCCTTGGGTAACAGAAGAAATATTGAATTTAATTGATGAAAGGAGAAAATATAAAAATGCAGTAAGAGAAACAGGCAAAAAGGAATACAAACGTCTCAAAAATGAGATCGACAGGAAGTGCAAAATGGCTAAGCAGCGATGGCTAGAGGACAAATGTAAGGATGTAGAGCCCTATCTCACTAGGGGTAAGATAGATACCGCCTACAGGAAAATTAAAGAGACCTTTGGAGATAAGAGAACGACTTGTATGAATATCAAGAGCTCAGATGGAAACCCAGTTCTAAGCAAAGAAGGGAAAGCAGAAAGGTGGAAGGAGTATATAGAGGGTCTATACAAGGGCGATGTACTTGAGGACAATATTATGGAAATGGAAGAGGATGTAGATGAAGATGAAATGGGAGATACGATACTGCATGAAGAGTTTGACAGAGCACTGAAAGACCTGAGTCGAAACAAGGCCCCCGGAGTAGACAATATTCCATTGGAACTACTGACGGCCGTGGGAGAGCCAGTCCTGACAAAACTCTACCATCTGGTGAGCAAGATGTGTGAAACAGGCGAAATACCCTCAGACTTCAAGAAGAATATAATAATTCCAATCCCAAAGAAAGCAGGTGTTGACAGATGTGAAAATTACCGAACTATCAGATTAATAAGTCACAGCTGCAAAATACTAACACGAATTCTTTACAGACGAATGGAAAAACTAGTAGAAGCCAACCTCGGGGAAGATCAGTTTGGATTCCGTAGAAACACTGGAACACGTGAGGCAATACTGACCTTACGACTTATCTTAGAAGAAAGATTAAGGAAAGGCAAACCTACGTTTCTAGCATTTGTAGACTTAGAGAAAGCTTTTGACAATGTTGACTGGAATACTCTCTTTCAAATTCTAAAGGTGGCAGTGGTAAAATACAGGGAGCGAAAGTCTATTTACAATTTGTACAGAAACCAGATGGCAGTTATAAGAGTCAAGGGACATGAAAGGGAAGCAGTGGTTGGGAAGGGAGTAAGACAGGGTTGTAGCCTGTCCCCGATGTTGTTCAATCTGTATATTGAACAAGCAGTAAAGGAAACAAAAGAAAAATTCGGAGTAGGTATTAAAATTCATGGAGAAGAAATAAAAACTTTGAGGTTTGCCGATGACATTGTAATTCTGTCAGAGACAGCAAAGGACTTGGAAGAGCAGTTGAATGGAATGGACAGTGTCTTGAAAGGAGGATATAAGATGAACATCAACAAAAGCAAAACAAGGATAATGGAATGTAGTCTAATTAAGTCGGGTGATGCTGAGGGAATTAGATTAGGAAATGAGGCACTTAAAGTAGTAAAGGAGTTTTGCTATTTGGGGAGCAAAATAACTGATGATGGTCGAAGTAGAGAGGATATAAAATGTAGGCTGGCAATGGCAAGGAAAGCGTTTCTGAAGAAGAGAAATTTGTTAACATCCAGTATTGATTTAAGTGTCAGGAAGTCATTTCTGAAAGTATTCGTATGGATTGTAGCCATGTATGGAAGTGAAACATGGACGATAAATAGTTTGGACAAGAAGAGAATAGAAGCTTTCGAAATGTGGTGCTACAGAAGAATGCTGAAGATTAGATGGGTAGATCACATAACTAATGAGGAAGTATTGAATAGGATTGGGGAGAAGAGAAGTTTGTGGCACAACTTGACCAGAAGAAGGGATCGGTTGGTAGGACATGTTCTGAGACATCAAGGGATCACCAATTTAGTATTGGAGGGCAGCGTGGAGGGTAAAAATCGTAGGGGGAGACCAAGAGATGAATACACTAAGCAGATTCAGAAGGATGTAGGTTGCAGTAGGTACTGGGAGATGAAAAAGCTTGCACAGGATAGAGTAGCATGGAGAGCTGCAACAAACCACTCTCAGGACTGAAGACCACAACAACAACAACATAGTTATACTTCCACAGTATGTTGCATATTTTCAAAAATATCACTTTATTAAATTCTAGATTTCATTAAACTTATAATTATCTGTTCAAAACTTTAGCACATGTAACCATTTATAGCATCATCATAATTTCTTATTCATTCAATATTCCAATGTAATTCTCTTTGAACTAAATATTTCATTAAATATGTTGGTATATTGTGACCTAATGAAATGTATACAATTTTGTATTATTTGTTTTATAATAATGAACCCATTGTGTATCAATATGATTCGATGTATCTAAATTCACTTTCCCAGATTCAATTTTTTTGATTTATTAGGTAATTTATTAATCATAAAACACAACAAATTGTATGACAATATTTTATAGGTAAAACTTACTTTTACCATTTTTGAACATCTGTAACTTGAACCATTTTTTCTAGTAAGCGATTTATCTTTTTCTGTTCTGCTAATTCATCTTTTGTTGTCTATGTTGAGCTGATTTAGTCAAACATGCTCCTTCTATATTCAAAATTTTTTTCATTACAGATAGATGCAATGTTATGATCAAATTATCAGAAATTTTGCTTATCGCCCTATAGGGCTCTAGATACTTCATTTCTGTCCCTTCCACTTTTTTCAAAGGTAAATTTTAATTGATGTAGCTTTAGTTTTGCCACTTTTTAACAAAGAATAATAGCTGCTGAAATTATTCATTTACATAGAATAAAAATTTAAAAAATTATAAATGTAAACATTTTTATATATTTCTAAAACTAATCCTAATCATCTTTCTCCACACATTATTCATCTGACCCCTGCTGCAGCTAAACTTTCTCTAATTGACTGATCTTCAGCACACATTCTTTCTTTTATGATATCTTGAATTTGCTCACCTTCTTTATGTCTAGATTCTAATAGTTATAGTCTCTTGAACAAATATCATGTTTTTATACATACGTCATCTAAGTTATTTGTACTTTGACCTTCTCTTGCTAATCTGTCTTCTAATTTAGTTTGTGGACCACAATAATTACAGTTTGGAATATGCATTTTGAATAGTAAGTTGTTAATTAATATGCTAATTAATCCTTTTCCATATTTTTCAGTTTTCCAATGAATGGTATAATTGTTAAAAAAATTGGTTAAATGAGATAAATCTTTAGCATTATTTATGGTAAAATCATTTATTTTACTAGTTAACATTTTTGTTATACATACTTATTCATTATGATATTTCTTATTTCCAGCTAATTCTTCACCATAAATTACAGCTAATCTATTGATTTAATCTTGACACATATCCAAACATATTCAACTGGTTTTTATGTATCTTTTTTTATTATACCTTCCCTTGTTTACCTATGATTTGAAGAATCTGCCACTAATTTTGGAAAATAGACTTCAACAATTTCTATTATTAGATTACTGTGTTTAATACCTCTAGTTAATTTTATTTCGTTTGGAGTCTTATCAGAATATAGACTTCTTGAGTCAAATACTATATTTGCATTATCCCATAAATCACTAAAATCAAATTTTGTATTTACTTTATTATCCGTAGTAATATTGCTTAGCTAAAAATTTATGAGTCCATCTGTACCTTGGGACTGTCTTCCCCAATGATTAATTTATCTCCAACAAATTTTCCTGGTAAATTACCAATACATTTAAAGATAACAACCAGTCTTAATCCAATTCACTCTCATTAATATATTTGATCATTATTTCACTTTTATTTCTTTTTAACTCTGTTTTTATTCTGTTCTTCATACTTATTTAATACATATTGTACTACTTATTAGCTTAATATATAATTAATGTGTGGTATATCTTCAAATGTTTCTAAGTGATAATGATATGAACAACTTGTTTTTCCAATATTCTGTTTCCTTCAGTAGCACTTCGTTTTCAGGCAACACGTGGCCCATCAGGACCATCCGACCGCCGTGTCATCCTCAGTTGAGGATGCAGATAGGAGAGGTGTGTGGTCAGCACATAGCTCTCCTGGTCGTTATGATTGTTTTCTGTGACCAGAGCCGCTACTATTCAGTCGAGTAGCTCCTCAATTGGCATCAAGAGGCTGAGTGCACCCCAAAAACTGGCAACAGCGCATGGCGACCCAGATGGTCACCCATACAAGTGTCAGCCACGCTCGACAGAGCTTAACTGTGATGATCTGATGGGAACTGATGTATCCACTTTGGCAAGGCTGTTACCATTCCTTCAATACCTTTCATCATATTATCATCTTAATGTTTGCTTCCTTCTTTAACTATTTCGATTGCATAAATGATAGGTTGGTCTTTTTTATGGTTCTCAGAGTTTGTTCTCAGTTGTTTCTTTCATTTTTTAAATTCATTTTTAATTTTTCAGCTTTCTTCTATTTCATTTACCTTGTTTAATAAGATCACATTGCAAAATATCAGCTCACATGAGATGCATCCCAAAAGTACATTTCCCAATGTTGTTTCCTTTAAAGTAAACCTATTTAGTTGGGAAAATTGCACATGCACAACAGACCTATGACATACTAATCAAATGCTGGCCAGACTATTTCTGCCTGCTGTCAGTACTGCAGCAGCAGTACCCTGAAATGGCACCTCTTACTTGTTCTCCCTCTGCCTGAGAGGATTGGTCAGTTATAAGGTTCCTTGATGTGCAAAACATAGCCCCCATGGAAATTCATCATCTGCTCTGTCAGGTCTATGGGCAGAACATCATGTCAGACACATGGTGCATTGCTGGTGTAGACTTTTCTGCAAAGGTCGACAAAGTGTCTATGATGTTGAGTGCAGTGGGTGACCATCCCACATCAGTGATCACCTGGTAGAGCTGTTGTGGCAGTGTGTCCTGGAGAACCTTCACGATTAAACCCTCAACAGCCGTTTTCTGCAGATATCGTAACCAGGGGGCCGAAAATCCTGACGAGCTTTGACGAAATGAAACACTTTGGAGCAGTACTGAATTTTCTGCAGTGGTATCATGATGGTGGGGACGAGTTCCTTTTCAGGATCACATGGGTGAAGAGACATGGATTTGTCACTTGACTCCATAAACAAAGTGACGGTCAATGCATTGACATCACATTGAATTTCTCGTTAAGACGAAATTAAAACAGATTGTGTCGATGCAAAAAGTGGTGTGCATGGTGTTCTGGGACAGGAAGGGCGTTCTGCTCATTGACTTCCTGCTCAAAGGTGAAACAGTGAATGTTGACTGTTATTGAGAAACAATGCTAAAAATGTGATATGCCATTGAGAGCAAGAGGAGTGGAACGCCTACTGCAGGTGTTGTGTGTGTTCCATGAAAATGCTCATCCCTATATGACTCAGCACGCAACAACTGTTTTGCAGAAGCTCATCTGGCAGCTGTCTGATCATCCAGTATACACTCCTGATCTTGCTTCAAGCGATTTCCATCTCTCCTTTCACATCAAGAAATTCCTGTCCTCTGGCTAGTGTTTTGACAATGACGAAAAGTTGAAGACTACTGCCACACACTGGTCCCAGTTACAGGCAGCAGATTTCAATGACACAGGAATAAAATAGTTGATCCCAGTTCTTTTGGTGACTATCGACGAAAAATAGCTCAAACATTGCTATTCATGTTGCCAATAAAGTTTTTCGTGTAACTATGTTGTCTTTGATTTACAAAATAGGAGAACTTAATTTCTGGATGCACCTCATATTCTACTAGCATTTTATTGAGATAAATATTAATAATTATTAAATTTGATGTTCAGCATTCATTTAAATATTTAAAGTTTAAATAATTTACATCAATGAATGCTTTCAATTATATTCATATGTTTATAAAATTAATAAGATGACATATTTTACATTTACAGTTACAGAAGAGAAGCATTAACCACATGAACATAGGCCACACTTAGCTTCATTGTAAAATGTTGACTAATTTTTTCTAATCTTTCATACTGTTCTAAATCATCAAGATCTTCTGTAAATTCTTTTTCATTTTCATGTAGTATGCAATCATTATGGCTTATTAATAGATCTGTGATATCTTTTTTAATAAATATGTAGTACTGGCCATTTAATTAAGATAGAAGAACATAAGTGGTTTATGTAGTGCAGCTGAATATTACAAAGGAGTATTTCAGAAGGAAAACTTACTGTATTTTTCACTAGGACTTTAAGATCAAAAGATGTTAATTTTCGATAAGCCAATTATAATGATTCTGAAGTTAAAATAGAAGATACATTACCAGAAATGACAAAACTGTTGTAGAGAATATGGAAATTAATGTGCCAATAGTTAAATATGAACAAAGTTATAAGCTTGAATAAGATGTCAATTTCTTTTTACGAATTACAGACAACTGAGGTACTGGGATTATTATAACTCACATTATTTGATATTACTACATTACTACATTATAATGGTACTCTGATACCCATAGGAAACTGAGAATTTGACTTTTCAGTTTCTTCCCAAATACCTACTATATTTTTCATTATACATTCAAATTCATGTACTTCATTTGTTGAGTTTAATACTAACCATAACAATAATCAATTGATTGTATATGTGAAACTATGCACATTATATCTGAGAAAAATGAAATTAAATATTTCTGTAAGAAATATGTAATTTAGAGGTACTACATAATTATCTCAATATGTCAGATTCGTTTTATGATCATAAACTCGTTACATGGTTAAAATGAGGTGTTGATGTGAATACCTATAGCTTCATTGCAAATTGTACTATCTATGTCATAAACATGGCACAGAAAAAATATTGTGGCAACACAAAAAACAACAATGGAGAAATTATATGCTAGTTTTAATGCTAATACATCAGCTGCTACACCTATGTACATAATAATGTATGAGAGAAAGAATTTAACATATATTTAACACATAATTTTTAAATCAACAGAAGAATTTTATCTTTCATATTTGTTTATCATTGTGTAAGAAATTTTTAAATTACTACATTATAATGGTACTCTGATACCCATAGGAAACTGAGAATTTGACTTTTCAGTTTCTTCCCAAATATCTACTATATTTTTCATTATACATTCAAATTCATGTACATCATCTCCATAAGTAGCTTTTATATAGTCAATATTATTATTATTATATCTTATACTTCATAAATGTTCTATAATTAAAGATGTTTTAAAATAGTATTAGCAAATATTACATTCAACTTGTTTCTCTTTTGGTTTATTATTTCTCTCATTAAAAATATTTAATATAATTTAAATTACCTCATATATTAGTCATATTTCATTTTATTTGATGTTGCAGAAATTTGTGATTTCTTTATTTGTCCTAATTTTGTAGAAAAAGTTTTAAAAATAAAACTAATTTTTGTTATCTCTGTTTTATATCTTATTTAATAGGATCTTTACTTAAAAAATCAGTACTATAAACAATACTAAATTATTTAAGAAAACGAATGAGGTTGAAATAGATGTTTTAGATAACATTACCGGGTGTTTTTATTTGAACTTTAAATATGGAGAAAAAGTTTGTATGGAGCTCAATAATGAATTCAATATTGTTTTGCCAAACAAATATTTGAAAATAATTTTGAAATTTTCCTATGGGACCAAACTGCTGAGGTTATCAGTCCCTAGGCTTACACACTACTTCATCTAACTTACACTAAGGACAACAGACACATCCAGGACTCAAACCTCTGACAGGGAGAGCTGTACAAACCGTGGCAAGGCGCCTCAGAAGGTGTGGCCACCCCTCTCTGCCTTGAAAATAATAAGTAGGTCGGATTTTTAATTTTTTCATGATGGGAATGTGAAATTAAATTATAAAAGAAGTATAAACTAAGTGATTACATTCAACTTGTTTTTCTTTTGGTTTATTATTTCTCTCATTAAAAATATTAATATAATTTAAATTACCTCATAATATATTTCATGGCACTGACATTATTTTACTTGAAATATCACTGGAGTTCACGATTTTTCTATAAAATCTGTGGAAAGTGATTGGAAAAATGAGACAAATAGTCGAAATTAATACTGAAAACGTTCAAAAAAAGAAAAAATACTATAGAATGATGAAAATTTTTGAGAAAGCAGTGAAAATGTCTAAAAATCCTAAAAATGCTTGAAAAATCGAGTATTATCTTTTCATATCGATTTCACTTTTTTGTGACTGAGTTTATGGAAAAATTGAGTTTTAGATGAATTTTATGTCTTTTTTGAACAAATTTGCTGAACTATGATTTTCTTAGTTTTATGAAAATGCAGCAGACCCCAATTTATATCTACTCTTGTTTCTGCTTGCTGTTTCATTCTTTCTTCACACTTGTCTTTGTTTTTGTACATAGAAGACTACCTCTATGTAGGAAAATCTATCAGTTCTTCAAATAAACTCTTAGTCTTTCTGTCTGTTATAATTTCCTCTTAAATAAAATCTGCACTCTATGGTACAGAGGATTTATTATTTCTTCAAAAGCATTTACATATTTTCTCCCTAACCTATGATTATTATGTCAGTATGTACAACATAATCTACCTATCAGTCTTTGTTGATCGGTTGTGGATGTAGGACAGTGGCTGGCCAAATATTTAACAAAGAAATTCATCAAACAACCAGGAAAACTGAGAAGCGATATTACCTTATTTTCTCTAGCAGTTTCGGCAGTTCTGTATGCCATCTTCAGGCCCCTCAAAAAGTGTCAATATTGGCATACTGGGGCCATATATTTCTGGCTGTCATGAATTCTCTAATGTAGTCAAGTCTTCGAAGGTCAAGATCCAGTTAAAGATGGCCCCAGCATGCAGCAGACCCCAAGGTAGCTGAAGATGGCCTATTGAATTGCCAAAACTGGTAGCGAAAATAAAACAAAAAACTTCTCAGTTTGCATGGCTGTTTGGCGAATTTCTTTGTTAAACTATGTATTTCTCACATACACCTTTCTTATAACATACCCTTTTATACTGGAGGATTATGCCAAGATATTTGACAGACTTTTAAAAAACCAACTTCATCCAGAGGTCTTTGCTGTTTCTTATTCTTTACCTTCTTAATTGCTTTCCATCTGTGGTGAATTATCATGACTTGATCTACTTCTTATTCTGTGTTTGTTTGTCCTCAATTTCTGATCTTTTCTGAAAATCTTTGCTTTGATTATTCATACTTGTGGGTATTAATGTTTCAGTGGCAATGGATGCATATCCTTTACCACTCTCATATATTTGTATATTGCACAGATTATCGTGCACTTCAGCTTTAACCTCATAAACATTGTAACCATCATTGTGTTCTATCATGTGCTTACATACTTCGAAAGATAAAGCTTTATTTGATCCAAGTCTCTGTTTGCTATCACAGAATGGAAATACTTCTTCATCAGAGTGAACCTGTGTAATATGCCCTATTACTCCCTCACACTTAATTTTAAATGGATTTGATAGAACCCATATCAGATCTTTGTCTCTGTTAGTTATTCCATCCTGGGTCATTCCATGTCAAGTCACCCAGGCCTTGACACCAACCATGTCAGATTTTGATGAAACTTGGTACAATTACTTCTTTTATCATCCTGAAAGCACTTGTAAATTTTTTTGCTCTATCTCTTATAGTTTTTTTAATAAATTTTTAATGTTTTTAGATTTGGCGTTGTTTCAGTAGTCGGAAATCGTAACTTAAACGTGTCCTCACAACTAAAAAAATTTGTATATTAAATTATACTCAAGATATCAGTATGAAATTTTGGAATAAGTTTGTGTTTTATATCTAAATGTTAAAAAAATTACCATAAAGATATATTAAAACCTTCCAAATGAATAAAAATTTACAAGTTTTTTTTTAGCTAACGGATGTTTAGTTTTACGAAAACTGCAATATCTAGAGTCTCAGACGTGATAGAAAGCTCAAATTTGTTTTAAAATACTCTTAATTGTATAGGCTATTAGACAAAAGAAAAATTATGTTGGCTTTTTAACCTGTTTAATAGTTATCCAATTTTTAAAATAATATTAATAATATTTTAAAAATAAAAAGTACCAAGTGACTTAGACACCAAAAATAAGTTTTTGTCTTCTTCAAGTAACAATGTACGCTTGGCTTTCGTTTTGTTACTCCTGTGTTTTGAAGTAACAAATTATTACAGTGTTAAATAGTGCTTGGATAGTATTTTATTAAGTTTATTCGAACTTTCAGTAAGTACTGTTACTTAGTTTACAGAGATTCTTTTCCAATATCCTATAAAAGTAACCTGAACAGTAATCAGACCAAAAGAGAAATCAGTATGTCAGATATTCAAACCTGTAGCGTAGGGTTATTTAAAAAATCTGACTGTTTCCAAACAACCTACACACCTTCAAAACAGTTACAGCCTGTATCTGAATTGAGCAAGGAAGAAAAAGATTTGATCCACTTACGATCTGGAATTAATCTGTGTGAATTTAAGAATATATGTTCATACCACAGCTACTACTTTTTAAACGTTTTTGAAAAGTATCAAACAACATGTGTAGACCCACTAAGAAAACACAAAAAGCCCATCAAAAAATCATTGAGAAGTGTAGGCTTGGATCTTTCTAAACAATTACTGACAAAAAATATTAGCATAAAACCTGGACAAAAGTTTTGCTCAACATGCTGTTACTTTTGTGAGGAAAAATAAAGAGTTGAAGTCAATGAAAGTGAAACAGAGGATGAAGTCATGGTTGAATTAGAATCACAGGAATCCAGAAACGAATCCCTCGTACAAACAAACATTGCTCTTGATATTTTAGGTTTAACACTGATAGAGCTTCATGGCTTGTCAGAACAAAGTAAAGGGTCTTATTTTAAAAGGAAGGTTAGCAGTATTGAAAAGACTGCAAAAAAGGCGGTTTCAAAAGCATTAAAATATGATGCACCAAGTTCTGATGATGACGAAGAAGATACAAGTGTGGTTGAGAAAGCAAAGGATTTTGATGTAATGATTTCTCTTATGAAAGAGAAGATTTCATCTGTTGGAAGGTCTAGAAAAATCCAGATTCTGACCTTGGCTCCAGATTCTTGGAGTCAAAATAAAGTGATGAAAGAATTTAATGTAAGTGAGAACATGGTGCAACAGGCTAGAAAGCTAAAATCCGAAAAGGGTATTTTGGAAACTCCTGGTCCAAAGAAAGGTAAAACTCTTTCTGAAAATACAGTAAGACTTGTAACAGATTTTTATGAAAATGATGAAAGTTCCAGAGTGCTACCTGGAACAAAAGACAAAGTAAGTATTCAAAAAAATGTGTACACGTAAAAGACTCATTTTGTGTAACTTGAGAGAACTTTATTATTCTTTCTAATGGGAGGATCCCGAGGTAAAAGTAGGATTTTCAAAATTTTGTTTCTTGAGACCTAAATGGTGTATCCTTGCTGGTGCTGCAGGCACACACACTGTATGTGTATGCAGTATCCACCAGAATGTTAAACTATTACTGGATGCTGTGAAAATTGAAGAATCTTATAAAGACCTAATTAAGATGCTTGTGTGCAACACGGAAAACCAAAACTGCATGCTACGTCATTGTGACAGCTGTACTGCAAATACTGCACTAACTGAGTACTCATCTGAAAAACTAAGTGAAGATTATGATTTAGAAGAAGAAATTGTAATCAGTCAGTGGGTTAACACAGACAGGGCAGAAATGATCAAACAGTCGTATCAGTGTTGAAGACTACATTTCTTTATTGGTTAGGTCATTGGAAAAGCTCACCCCGCACTCGTTTATAGCAAAATCCCAATCAGCAGCCTTTAAAAGATTGAAAGAAGACCCATCACCCAAAACAGCAATTATTGTGATGGGTTTCAGTGAAAATTATTCCTTCGTTATACAAAATGAGATCCAAAGTTACCACTGGAATAGAGGTGGTTGTACTCTACACCCAGTTGGAGTTTTTCTAAGAAATGAGGAAAGCAATGTTTTTGTTTCCAACCAGTGTTTTATTAGTGATGACCAAGAACGTGATACTGGTTTTGTTAACTTTGTACAAAGAGAAATTACAAAGTGGCTGTCATCACATCATACTGACATTGACTCAGTTCACTACTTTACAGATGGTTGTGCTGGGCAGTACAAAAATAGAAACAGTTTTAAAAATTTGACTGAACACTTGAGAGACTTTAATTTGAAGGCCCAACACTCTTTTTTTGCAACAAGTCATGGGAAGTCAATTTGTGATGGCCTAGGAGGAACTATTAAAAGAATTTTAAGGAAAGCTAGTCTACAGCTTTCAGACAAAGAACTAATAATGACAGTAATCGATGTGTGTTCATTTTCACTTTATTGACAAAAAAGAAGCTGATTTGCTACAGTTAAAAATAGAAAACCGTTTTTCAGCAACCCGAACCATTCCTGGAACAACAAGTTTTCATAACTTCAAACCACTTCCAACAAACAACCTTGAAATTAGAAGGACTACAGATAGTGTAAAACCCTCCTTACTCTTTTCTTTCCATTCATCTTCTGATTGGGTTCGTGTTGAACCATCCATAAATAGCTATGTGGCTGTAAATTATGATGGTAACTGGTACTTTGGACTGGTAAAAACAATATTCAATGATGAAGAAGATGCAGAAATTCTATTTCTACATCCCTCAGGACCAGCTGCATCATTTTATTGGCCTGAAAGAGAAGATTCATGCATAGTGCCTTTGGAGCACATAGTCTGTGTAGTAGATGCACCTCAATCAAGTGGCACTGGAAGAATGTATTACTTCAATAAAGACTGTATCAAAAGAACTGAAAGCTCTTGGATGAAGTGGAAAAACAAGTTGAATCAGCATTAATGTTTATTAAAAAGACAAAACTACTCAAAAAATTCAATGTTTCAAGCAATCAGTTGGGTTATACATATGTGACATAAGTACACTATCTTTGTACATAATTCTAATGTAATCTACTATAGTTAAACATGTTAAAAAGCCATCATTATTTTTGTTTTATCAAGTAGCCTATATGTTTAAGAGTAAATTAAAACAAATTTGAGCATTCTATCAGCTCTGAGACTCTAGATATTGCAATTCTTATAAAACAAAACATTCGTTAAAGAAAAGAAAAGAAAAAAATACATATATATATTTTTTCATAGAAAATATTAATATATTTTAATAGTATCATTTTTATCTTCAAATATGTATAATAAATAAACTTGCTGCAAAAATTCATGATGTTATCTAGAAGAGTTTTTAAGGTAAGCAATTTTAAAGTTTTGAATACAAATTAAATTTACCATTTCGGAAGGTTCGGAAAACACAAAACATGAAAACTTAAAAAATTTATTAAAAAAAAATTTAAGAGATACAGCAAAAAAATTTTGCAGGTGTTGTCAGGATGGTATTAGAACCATTTGAGCCAAATTTCATGAAAATCTAAGGAGGTGGGTGTAAAATTTTTTTTTATTGGGTGATTTGATGTGGAATGACCCTCCTCCTCTTCTTTTCCATTCTCTAAAAACTGTCATACATCTTTCTTTACACACATTTCAGCAATTCTGAACTCATCCTCCTGAAGCACTCTACTGCCAATAGGAACTACATTATACCTCTTCTTTGGCAACTTCCGTCATATTTCTGCATATTTCTTCTCTTCCCATAACGCCAGTCTCCTCTATTCCAACTTATTATCTGTTTCTACTTTATGTCCCTGTACTATCATAACCAAACTTATGGCTACTACTTTCGCTTGTTTTTCACCCTTGCATCCACTAGCTTTAGGAATCGTTACTACAACTGCTGTTTGTTTTTGAAATACATCCCACATCTTACAAATCTAACCCTTTTATTTTGATTGGACCATTTATATCGTCCTGCACTCTAGAGGCCCATGACTTCCTTGGTTATTAATTTGTTGAACAATTCCTCTCTCTGTAGTTGCTATAGTAAACAAGACCTCTGGTGACATGAACTTATTGTCCATTTCTCTTATTTCTCCCTGTTGTATTTCCATTTCGAAAAACAGCTGTTCACGTGTCTCTTGCCAGTTATCCTCATCCTGGAGTTTTTCTAAAAACGGCTCAAATATCTTGTGGCTGCTACCAACAGATGTCTTGAAATTGTCCAGCAACTTTTTCCACTGTTCGCCTACTATTTCAGATTTTGTTTTCCTTTCCATTAAATGCTCTAACTTGCAAAATCAGTTTTGGCAATAACACTTCAAGGAATTTTTTCATAAAGTATTCCACATTACTGGCAACAGGTTATACACAATGCTGAAGACTACTTTGAAGATCAGTAAAACTTTGAAACATATATCTGTTTTGTACGAGATGTAAATAAATAGTTCCCACAATTTAAGTTCCAATCATCGTATTTTCATGGCTCAGGAACGGAATGCATAGAGAACGATGTCTGTATTGATTTTTATTTTTTGTGTTTCACACCAACAACTTGTATTATCCTTTTTATAATCCCTCAAAATAAGTCTCTTTAATATCTGGATGTGTGCATAGTTTGGCTGCACGTGAACTGATACTTATCAAGGTAGATGCTCTTATTTCTCGTTCTAGATGCTTGGAAACTTTCAGTTGAATCTTGTTTTCAAACCAGGCTTCTGCTCTGATAGGAACAGGGACAACAAACGACCTGCTTCTTTAAAAGTGCGCTTTGTGATAATTCAAGAAAACCGATGTACAAAGTTGTGGAAATTTACACTGAACTCTGTTCTGGTGGGAGTTTACAACAACAAACTCCCACACTTTTAGCATCTACCTGCTTGGGTAAATGACTGGTGTATTGCTGGTGTTTCTTGGCTACTTGTCATCCGCCACCCCCCCTCTCTTAAATAGCGTGTGTCTAGGGAAGTTTCCAAAATTTTCTGAGTCTACAGAATTTCTGCGTTATCGAGGTGAGTAATACATATTCTTACGATCACACATAGTATAAATTCATATCTGGTTTTGACCCATTAGTCATTTTGCTTTTCAATGTAGGATACCATCGCATAATTTAAATTCAACAGCCAATAGATTCAATGCTCTTGGGTATCGTGTTAAATGTCTATTTACATAGATCAGCTGTTTTCCTCTTTGTAGACCATTAGATCGATTCTTGTTCGAGTTCTCATCCTAATAATCTATAAATGCTTCTTTCACTGAGTAAACCCAATACCTAGATCTATATACGAAATTGTGTGGTCCAATTTCTAACGATACTACAATTATTTTTTTGCCGAACTAATTTTGGAGATATCTAACACCCCCGGCAGAACCATATCATTGTATTCCATCAACATCTTGATCAGGATGAATAGTTGCAGACCAGTGAAAGTGAAGCTTGGGATTTGCTTGACTTACTAGAACTTTACCCAACATGTTGAACTTAGTTCCTGGTTTTTTCCTGCTCCAACTGTAATGATATTGCTTGCTGATGCGCAAACCTCATATAACCTTCTTCTGTAGGATTTTGTTACCTAACACAAGTGCTGGTGGTGCGAGTGTCCAAGGTCACTGCACTTCCACGAGTATCCGTGCCCTGTCGTCTTTTGTGAGGATCGCTTGCTGATAGCACAATGTGAAGAATGTCTGCTAGAGTCGCACTCTTCTTACGAAACTATATGAAAAAGTTTCTTCGATTTTTAGAAAACGACGAATAGATCAAGAAAAGAAAGCTTAAAAGCTAATAAATGTTTATTTTACGGCATACGGTTCGATTTTTGTTTTTCCCACCGTCCACACTCGGCTATTTCTTCATGTTCTCTACGATCACTAATTGAAAGACTCCTTCTTGAGAAATAAATCCTAAATTTTTAATGAAACTCATTACCTGGACCATCGTGCAAAAGTCAATATTAGTTCCCGTTGCGCATTTCGAATAAGTTGTTGGAGCAAGTAAATTCTTTTAATGACTCTGCATGATATTGCTCACGATGTAATTGGGATGTAAGAGGCCCACCTACTCCTAACAAGGAACGCAAAAGCTTCTCAAGTCCATGGTATAAGGCAGAACGTGCATTCTATAAAGTGCGAGAGTTATTTTGTAAATAATGTCTGGTTTTTAATAAGAAGAAACGTACTGTAAATATCTTTAACATATATTTTCGTCTATGTTCCACATACTTTTATCTACGTTTCGACATAATATCTGTCATACCATTCAACATCCTTTTCAATTCTGATGTCAAGGAAATCTGCCGCCTGTGAAGAAGCCCATTGCATGATTGCAGTCTTTTCTTTGTCGTCGTTGACGGTTTACCACCAAATACTCCTATAAGTACGGTACCAAAGCGGATGAAAATCGATGGCTGCAAGATCTGATTTGTAGGGTAAATGATCCAATTGCTCCCATCCAAAAGAGTTGATTAGACCTCGTATTTATGCAGAAATCTGCGGTCTTGCATTGTCATGAAGCAGCAGGACACTGGGAAATAATGGTCACTCCGTTTGTCTTGAATGGCATGATGGACTTTCTTGCACTCAAGAATCGAATTGTGGATTCTTCATATTTCATATTATTTACAAATATCAAATAAACCATCATGTCTACCTTTTGAAACCATTCTTGAAGTAAAATGTAGTTCTTGCGACACCATATCTTAACCCGGAAATGTCTTGCATCTGCAGCTACAGTTTACTTGAGATGAATGAATTACTGTGTAAGTAATAATTATCAGCTTCCTCCATACATTGCACTATTGGTATCACAAAATATTTTCAGATGTTATCTCATAATCAGCGGGTGACACAGTTTCCTCAAACATTCAGTGCACAGACAAACGATTAAGCTGGAAATAACTTCTAAATGCGTGCAAAGCATGCTGGGGGCAGACGCACGTAAGCACTTCGGCGGCCAAGCTACATTCTCATTCACAAAAGAAAATTATTTAAAGTGGACAGATATGAAAGAGAATTAGGATTAGTAATGGAAGGGTAGACTTTTAACTGATAACGGATTCCTTTTACAACTTTAGCTTGGCTTTGTGAGTTACCTAAAAAAATTATCCTGTATGGCGTTATGGAACTAAAGTAAGATAACTCTGCTAGCTTCTCAATTTGATTTCATTATGTTGTTTTAATGCAAACTATTTGACACTGTCAAGATATTTTATCTGCTCGTCATCATATTTTAGACATATCCTAAGAGGAAATTTCTTACAAATTTGGAATTTTATTTACTGCGTCCTTTCAAACTTTCGTGACAAAGCATTGGCTAAGAACCATTTATTAACGTCCATGAAAATCTCGTTAATTGATCATTCTAAAACTATACTGGATTTGCTGTTTATTGTGTTTTTATCATCTTCAGACAAAAGAAACTTGGAATCTGGTGCTGTTACTAATGAAAGGCAACAGTATACTAGAGAAAGTAATGGTCCTAATATGCATTCTAGTGGAGGACCAAGTAGAATTAGTCCCCATTTGGACGATGACTACGATAGCTTAATCCAAGAATATTTCCTGTTGACACCCATTGTTTCCTGTCAGAGAGGTAAGATTTGAAACATTTTGGAGCGTTCCTGAAACATTTTGGGGCGTTCCCTGTTACACGGTAATACTGTAATTCTTTTAAAAGTTTTCTTTTATTTAGAAAGTACAATGTCTTTGACAGATCACAGACACACCAGTAGCCTGTAATTTACCGTCTAACGAATTAACTACATTCACACCGTTTGTGTAAACAGCCCCACCATTGACAGTATTCTTTAGAATACCAAACGGTGACTTTGACGATATAATTTGTAGTCAGATGATTAAGAAGTCGCTAAAAATTTTGAAACTGCTGACAGTAGTGAAACTGTAGTCTGACGGTATTTCTTTATCTCGTTTCTTATAAATAAGCTTAACTTCAACATATTTCAGCCAATTGCGAAACGTTCCAGTGATAGTTAATTAGTTACATATGTAACTTAATATTTTACTAAACTCATGTTCAAAATGCCGTGCAAACTGTTGATAATTGATCCAAGACTTACGTTTCTCCCTCTTCCGTCTCGATTGTGATACGTCGGTCCTCGAGCACCAGGGCCTTCACTTCTCTTGTGATTCTGTTCTTCACAGAGAGGTAGCCCGCCACGTCGTTAGTCATTCAGACTCCTTTGTAAAAGTAAAAGCATTTACGCCACAAAAAGCACACAAGCTGGTACACTGTTGTAAACTTCCATCAGCTGTATGTGCACCAATATCTTACGTTTCATTCAGATCGTGTTTATTTAGCCAATTTATCCAAATACGTATGTTCTAAGCTTTATAATTATTTTGATTTGGATATTATTAATATCTCTTTCAGTAGTATTCAACTTAGGTGGCGAGGGCATTACATCAAACAGCTAATACCTCATCTCACCTGCACTGAGCGAGTGGACTGAATTAACAACTTCACTCACGCTACTATTATGAGCCATAGAGAATATCAGAAGCTGTCTCTTCTTAAATATACGAGGGCTCTAATATGGCAGGTGATAATCCTGAAGACACAACATAGGTAGGTGGGAGAGACAGCGCACTTCGATTATGGAAATTCGATAATGGAAATGTGAGATGGATAAAGCTAGTGATGGATTTCGAGAACTGGTAGTGAGAACTAATTGAAATTCAGCTGCGGCTAGTTGGCAAGTACATATATAGGACCGAAAGATCGAAAGCATTCCCTGAAACCCATTACGACATCTTGAATACCTTAGGACAGAAAAAGTCGAAAGTACAGTAGATTTGCTACCCATTCACTGTCCAGTAGAAATGTTTCAGCACGTTTGTTTTGTTGTGTATTTCAGAAAGATGATCCAGTTTGCAACAAAGTGAAATAAATTATCTGCGTGCAGCAAAAATTTATTATACGCTTTGAGAGGATTAAAGTTACGGGATGGCACAGATTTGATTTTATTCTGAGCGGAGCTTTAGACGGTGTATGATTTTACTAGCATCACTGGGAGGCAATACTCTAGCCAGCAAGATACCAACATCATGGTACTGACCCAGCTGGGAGATCTAGGTATACTAATTCTGTATAACAGTTTTAAATTGTCATAGCTGTGTCGAGAAATTACCGGAGCTCCAAGGGCTAATGGAAAGCTATGACGCTCAAATCGTTATAGAAACTGAAAGTTGGCTAAAGCCGGATATAAGCTCAGAAGAAATTTTTGCAAAGAACCTCAAGGTGTCCCGCAAAGATAGGCTAAACAGTTGGTGGTGGCATGTTTGTTGCTGTTAGAAGAAGTTTACCTTGTCGCGAAATTGAAGTCGATAGTTCCTGTGAATTAGTATAGGCAGAGGTCATTCCTGACAACTGGACTAAATAATACGTGGATCCTTTCACGGACCTCTAAATTCAGATGATACAATTGTTGAAAGTTTCATAGAAAACATGAGTTTGATTTCAAACACGTACCCGACTCATACAGTTACAGTTGGTGGTTACTTTATTTACCCTCCATATATTGGCGAAAATACTTGTTCAGTTCCGGAGGTATGCATAAAACATTATCCGAAATTGTGCTAAACACATTCTCTGAAAATTATTTCGAGCAGTTAGTTCATGAGCCAACACGAGTAGTAAACAGTTGTGAAAAAACACTTCATCAGTTAGCAACAAATAATCTTGATTTAACAATGCGCGTCAAAACGAATACACGGATTAATGAACACAGGGTTGTCGTAGCGTGATTGAAGACAGTAACCTCCAAATCCTCCAGAAATAAACGAAAAATACATCAGTTCAAAAAAGTAGATAAAAGTTCACTTGACGCGTTCCTGAGAGCAATCTCCACTGCTTTCAAATTAACAATGTAAGTGTAGACCAGATGTGGCTTGAATTCAAAGAAATAGAGTCGGCAGCAATTGAGAAATTTACACCAAATAAACTAACAAACAACGGAGCTGATCCTCCTTAGTACACAAAACGGGTCAGAACACTTGCAGAAACATCGAAACAAACATGCCAAACTTAAATGGACGCAAAATTTCCAAGACTGGCGATATTTTACAGAAGCTCTAAATTTAACGCGGACTTTAATGCGAGATGCTTATAATAGTTCACATACGACCAGAATCTCTTTGGATTTTCTCCCAGGTTTCGAGAGAAAGCTTCGTTGTGGAAACTAGCGGCAAGACACAATCAATGCCTTCTCTGCACGATAGCAATGGAAATACCATCGAAGACGCTGCCAAAGCAGAGTTACTAAACACAGCCTTCCTAAATTTCTTCACCAAAGAAGAGAAGTAAATATTCCAGAATTAGAATCAAGAACAGCCGCCAACATGAGTAACGTAGAAGTAGGTATCCTTGGAGTGGTGAAGCAACTTAAACGATTTAACAGAAGCAAGTCTTCCAGTCCAAATTGCATACCACTTAGGTTCCTTTCAGAGTGTGCTTAACACTCATATACAACCGATCGCTCGACGAAAGATCCGTACCCAAAAACAGGAAAGCTGCCCAGATCACACCAGCATTCAAGAAAGACAATACGAGTAATCCACTACATTACAAGTCCATGTCATTAACGTCGATATGCAGCACGATTTTGGAATATATATATTGTGTTCGAATGTTATGAATCGCCTCCAAGAGAACGGTCTATTCACACACAGTCAACATGGATTTATAAAACATATTTCTTGTGAAACACAACTAGCTCTTTGCTCATACGAAATGTTGAATGCTATTGACAAGGAATTTCAAATTGATTCTGTATTTTTAGAGTTCCAGAAGGTTTTTTGACATTGTACCTCATCAACAGCTTGGAATCAAATTCCGTGCTTATGGACTATCGTCTTAGTTATGCAACTGAATTCGTGGTATCCTATCAGAGAGGTCACAGTTCGTAGTAACTGAGGGAAAGTCATCGAATAAAACAAGAAATTTCTGGCGTTCCCCAAGGTAGTGTTATAGGTCCTTTGCCGTTCCTTATCTACATAAACGATTTGGAAAACAATCTGAACAGTCATCTTAAGTTGTTTGCAGATAACGCTATCCTTTAGCGAGTAGTAAAATCATCAGTAGATCAAAACAAATTGCAAAACGATTTAGAAAAGATATCTGTATGGTGTGAAATCGGCAATTGACCCTAAATAACGAAAAGTGTGAGGTCAACCATATGAGTGCTAAAAGGAATCCGTTAAATTTCGGTTCCACGATAAATCAGTCAATACTAAAGGCCGTAGATTCAGCTAAATACCTAAAAATTACAATTACGAACAAATTAAATTGGAAGGAACACACAGAAAATGTTGTGGGCAAGGCTAAGCAAAGACTACGTTTTATTGGCGGGACACTTAGAAAATGTAACAGATCTACTAAAGAGACTGCCTACACTACGCTTGTCCGTTCTCTTGTAGAATACTGCTGTGCGGTATGGAATCCTCACCAGACGGGACTGACAGAGTATATCGAAAAAGATGAAAGAAGGGCAGCACGTTTTGTATTATCGCGAACTGGGGGAGAGAGTGTCACTGAGGTGATACAGGATTTGGGGTGGACATCGTTAAAACAAAGCCGTTTTTCGTTGCAGCGGAATCTTCTCACGAAATTTCAATACCAACTTTCTCCTCCGAATGTGAAAACATTTTGTTTCTCCCCTACATGGGAAGAAACGATTATCATAATAAAATAAGGAAAATCAGAGCTCCACGGAAAGATATAGGTGCTCGTTTTTTACGCGCGCTATACGAGATTGGAATAATAGAGAATTGTGATCGTGGTTCGTTGAACCCTCTGGCAGACACTTAAATGTGATTTGCAGAGTATCGATGTAGATGCAGATGTAGAGGTATGTGTAGGTGTAGATGCGTGTGATATTAGAAGTTTCTGCAGTGTTTCTGGCTGTGACCAGAGCAGTGGATAAGTTATATGTCTGGAAAATTGGACTCGAGCCACAGCTGCTGTTGCATGTGTGACAAAAACTGTGCGTCATAGATCTGCCTCGGCTGCGGATATTGGAAACAGTGTACTTCATGTCGCATTGGACTTAGACAGTGATCCTGCTGCCTGAAGTCACTGACTAATTTAGCACCGACAGTTTGTAAGAAGTAACAAGTATTTGTCCTGACAATGTCGTGATGGATATGATGTGAGAATATATGGCGAAACTGTAGCCACTGCAGTGGTGTGACATTCCATTAATTTATCTCAGAGATTTCAAAGTATTTCGTGTGTTTACTGTATGTCTCGGAATAATACCACGTGAGAAGTACAAATTTCGATATAAGAAAAACAATCATAAGTAAGACCAATAACATGGTATTTCCCACTTTATCACAAGCATACACTGTACTTCTAAAAAGTTCGGAGACCTGTTTTATTCGTGGCGTACAAGCGACGTGAGTGCGGTAAATACAGCCGCAGATTGAACTAATGACTGTAAACAACGTATTCGACCACTTGTAGGTAGGCTGTTTAGGTTTTTATGTTGGTAACGCCGGGTAGCGCTCTGTATGAAAATAACTGACTGTGCTGTGTGCAGTCTGTGGCTGGTTGGCATTGTTTCAATATTCGCTATTGTAGTGTTGGGCAGTTGGATGTGAACAGCTCGTAGCGTTGCACAGTTTGAGGTGAGCCGCCAACAGTGGGGATGTGGGGAGAGAGATGGCGGAGTTTAGGAGCGGATAATCTGGACGTGTGTCCATCAGAGACAGTAAATTTGTAAGACTGGATGTCATGAACTGATATATATATTATGACTTTTGAACACTATTAAGGTAAATGCATTGTTTGTTCTCTATCAAAATCTTTCATTTGCTAAGTATGCCTATCAGTAGTTTGTGCCTTCAGTAGTTAGAATCTTTTATTTTGCTGGCAGTATTGGCGCTCGCTGTATTGCAGTAGTTCGAGTAATGAAGATTTTTGTGAGCTAAGTGATTCATGAAAGGTATAGTTTATTGTTAGTCAGGGCCATTCTTTTGTAGAGATTATTGAAAGTCAGATTGCGTTGTGCTAAAAATATTGTGTGTCAGTTTAGTGTTGATCAGAATAGGTAAAGAGCGAAATGTCTGAGCACGTTCAGTTTTGCTCAGCTGTTTGAAAATCAGATAACGTAAGAGGTTTATCAGCACAGTAATTCATAAATTTTTGTAAGGGGATGTTTCATATGGCGACCCTGCCAGGATACCTCACTGTAATCTTCTGATTTTTTTTTCTTGTAGTTTGTGTAATTAGTGTAGCTATTGTTTATTGCTAGTGTGTAATTGTAGAGAGAATTTCCTTTGTAGTTGTAGTTTTTCATTGTTGTATAGTAAAACCATTGTGGCATGCATGTAGATCTGCACCAAGTATTTCACAGCTGTGTTTGCGATTAACTAGATATTATTTTCAGTGCTATGTTCAAGTGTTTTCTTATTTTTGCTCTTCAAATTATGCTTTTCTTGTTATCATGTGAAATACGTGATAATTATGGCATGTGAAAAACGTAACACTAGTCTCCAAAGTAAATTGAGAAATGATAGTGACGACGAGCATAGCTTATCAGCACCACCGTGTAATAAATTAACAGACTTTCAAGGCAGTAATTTGGTTACTGTGCATAGAGAAATGGAGTGGGTGGCAAAAAATGGTGCAGGCAGTGAAACAATTAGTGAATAGGGAAGCATTAATATTTGATCGGTCGGTAACAGCTCGCCTCAGAAATCCGAAATGACAGGACACAATCTTGCAAATACTGTAGATTCCGGTTTTGCGTCATCACCGTTTTCTCAAATAAGTCAAGACACATTTTCTGCTTTTTAAAATTCGAATATTGCCGGTTCAAATGCACTGCCGAATAGCACTGAGGAACATGTTTCAGACACCAGTGCATTGTTATTACAATTAATACAACAAATGGGACAAAGGCTTCAAAAGTTAGAGACAACACTTGAACAAAATCAGAAACAAATGGGACAAAAGCTTCAAAAGTTAGACACAATGGAACAAAATCTTCAAAAGTTAGACACAATGGAAGAAAACCTTCAAAAGTTAGACATCACGCTTGAACAAACACACGAAGATTTGACTATTGAGTTACAGTATATCGAATCGAAATGTCAAAAAGTCTGTAATGACGTAAAAACACAAAATTGTGAGCATTTTCAACCTTTTTTTTCGCGTCATGAAATTGCATTACAGAATCAAGAAGCAGCCGTAATAGAACTGCAAACTATTGTTCATGAAAATCATGAGACCTTGCGGGCTAAAATTGACTCAGTTGCATCTACCGATTTGGTTTCGCTCCTTGCAAAAACTCAGGAAAACTTAAAAGGACACAGTAGACACTCTGAAAATTGGTTCAGAAAGACACATGGAGGAAATTAGTTCATTATCAGAGAAAGTAGTCGAACTTTTGGATCAGCTAAATAATTTATGTACGAAGGTAGATGATAATCTGAATGACACAAGACCGGTAGTCTTTAATGACACAGAAGAGTACAAACAAATTAGGGAATTCAAACAAAATCAGAATCAAATTAATACGCAACACCAAAGAGAAATCCGGGAAGTACAAGATCAGTTGGCACAAGTAGTACAAGAATTACATATTTCTGTGGAGACCCTCGCTCCAACAAGGGAAGAGGGACTTAGAAATACGGAAAAGTCACAAAATAATAACACAGAGCACTTCGCACATTATGAAAGACATTGGCAAGGTACACCGAATTTTGAGATGGAACCGCCGAAATGATGTAACAATGACCGACATGCGAATCGCCGACATGATGATTTTGACTATAAGCTGTTTATTACTACACATAAAGTCAAAACAATTCAGAATTCCACCAACGACATTCATCCACAAGCGTGGCTTCATCAATTCTCTCATTTTTTTCCTCCCAACTGGTCATTAGAGCACAGATTAGAATTTATGTGTGGCTATTTAGAGAATGAAGCAGCTGTAAGAATGCGATCGGTCATTCATGATTGTCATAATGAAGGAGAATTTTATCATGCCTTCCTCTCAGCATATTGGTCTCAAGCTACACAAGACCGAGTAAAACATAGCATCATGATGATGAAACACTTTGAACAATCTGAATTTTCCAGTCTGGTGAAATATTTTGAAGACATGTTGCACAAACCCATGCAACCCCTCAGAACTCATCCACATTTGCTTAATCAACTTGCTTGAACATTTACGACATACTATTTTGGCAGGACGTTGCAAAGACGACATTGAAGCTTTTCAGGGACTGTTACAAGAACTGGAAATTGACACTGATAATCGCAGGACGCGAAAACAGGAACACAACAATTACGGGTCACATCCGTCGCAATTCCGCGATGAAAGAAATAATAACTGGACATGACAAGGCTATTCTTATAACGTAAATCGTGACCAAAACAGACACCACCCATATGACAACCGTTGGCAGAGTAGTAATAATTACAAGGAATGATCACCTCTCTGCGGTAATAAACTATCAGAGAGACAATCAGAGAAACAGACAATATGGCAACCAAAATAATTATTATCAAGGGAGACAGAATAACTTCAGACGCAATGGTCCACCGCGCAGTTACGATTCCACCACGTGACTGACAAAAGAGAAACTATGGAAACTATCGACATAACGACAGACCCGAATGTCATCAGAAGTGGCGGGATTCAAACAGGGCTGGGTCCTCTTGACAAGGTGAATTTGTAGAAGTTAGATCTCCAAATCCCAATAATGACACGCGCCAACAAACAGACAGTAGGCAATGACTCACTCCGCTGGCAGCCACAAAACGTACTTATGAAGCTGACGACGTAGCTGCTGTGGCTAGTAATTACATAAAAATGGAAGACGTTAGGGACATATTACTCTGGAAACACGACGTAAAACATAACAACATTGCTTATCCTGTAATTCACATTACAGTAAATGACGTAAAACTTACGGCATTATTTGACTCTGTCAATTCCATTTCAGTAATTTGTAAAACAGCTTTTAGTAAATGCAACAAAGCGAACGATTGCCCCAAACTTCCTTCACGTAAGATTAAATTACAAGGTGCAATTTTTGGAAAAAGTGTAGATATACGCCAACAAACCAACTTAGAATTCTTTTGTCAAAGCCACAGCTTCTATATGAACTTTCTTATTGTTCCATTATTGTCGACGGAAATTATATTGGGAGTAGACTTTTTGAATGAATACAAAGCAATGTTAAACTTGCACGATGCTGAAATAAGTTTAGAGAAAGAAGGTAAGTCAGTAGCTTTGAAATTTGAAGATTGTCTCTCAAACCATGACGAGGAAATTAATCGGCTTTACCTTCTGTTAAACAACAGATCGGAATTTTCGACGGAACTAGACACTAACAATCACTCTGCAAGTACTGACAGGTATGATATCGACGGCATATTTGATACTAATGAGTTAATTCAGAGTAAAACTCTAACAATTGAGAATTGTAATGACACTGATAGGCAGGACCTTTTTGAGATTTTACAAGCACATTCCACAGGTTTTACTCACAAAACAGGAACAATCGAGGGATTTCAATACCAATTTCGTGTTCGTGAGCATACTAAATATTTGTGTTAGACCAAACGTAATTCCAGCACATTATAGGGACCGTGTTAGAACAGAAATACAATCTATGCTTGACAAGGGCATTATTGAGCCTGCAGTAAGCTCATACAACAATCCATTACATGTTGTTGAGAAGAAAAATGGATCTATCAGGCTTGTCTTAGATTCGAGACAAATCATTACTATCATCATTCCTGAAACAGACAGACCGCAAACGTTGGAAGAACTTCTTCAAAATTTTAATGGTGTAAAAGTGTTGTCTTCCATTGATCTCAGATCCAGCTTTTATCAGATCGAACTTCATCCAGAATGTAGAAAATACACAGCTTTTCTTTGTTTCGGTCTTTGTTATCAATTTCGGAAACTTCTTTTTGGTTTGAACATTTCTTCAGCAGCATTCATTCGTGGGCTAAATTCCATATTACCTGAGTTCTTAAAACGTCACATGACCTTATATGTGGACGATATTCTGATAGCAGAAGCCTCATGGGAAGAACATAATCGCATCCTCAACCGTGTGTTACATGTTTTTGCAGAGTCTGGAATTACAGTTAACTTGGAAAAGTCTGGATTCGGTAGGACAAGTTTTTGGGACATATTATTTCTTCTGAAGGCATTCAGCCGGATCCTGAAAAGTTAGAAGCAATCAGAGCCATTCCAGTTCCATCGACAAAAAACAAGTCCGCAGTTTTCTAGGTCTCGTAAATTTTTACCGCCGTTTTCTGAATATGCAAATTCTAGTTACCCCAAAACGTTGTTCTCTCACTTGAAAAAATACTATTTGGAACTGGGACGAACAAGCACAGTTGGAATTAAATTCTTTGAAAGAATCGCTACGTAACGCGCCAATACTAGCTCATCCAGATCTGTCATAAAATTGCTTCTAAAGTCGGTCTTGGTGCCCATTTATTTCAAGAAGCCATAGAAAATGACACTACTGTTCAGAAAACCATTGCTTTTGCTAGCCGAGTGCTAACAAAATCTGAAAAAATTATTCCGTTACTGAATAGAAGCTTTAGCTATCGTTTGGGCATTTAAGAAATTCCGTTTCTTTCTTGCTGGTAAGCACGTAAAAGTATACAGTGATCATCGTGCATTACAATTTCTTGTGTCTTCAAAATTAAATCATGACAGGTTAAAATGTTGGGCATTGTTTCTCCAAGAATTCCACTTCACAATAGTCTACATTCCCGGCAAGGAGAAGATTGTTGCAGACGACTGTCACGCGCACCGGCTGGGCTTGAGAAAAGTAACACAGAAGGCAACCTCGAGAAGAATTTCGGTATTTTTTGCATTCAGAAAGTCGCCTTTAAAAACTTCATCACCACATCTTTAAAGGACATTGCTCATGAACAAGATAAATATCCGATTTGGAAAGACATCAGAAGTAAATGGCATGAAAAGACACACACACAGATTCGGCATTATTATCTGGTTAGAAACAACATACTCTTCAAGTGCTGCACTGTTGATGACAAGCTGTGGGTACTTTGCATTCCAGACGAGTTTGTTAATGAGCTCATTTGGTACATTCATTAGAGCTACGCACATTTTGGTCCACAAAAATGTTATCATATTCTTCGGACGACTTGGTATATTAACAATATGGAAAAGAGAATTTGAAGAGTCTTGTCTATTTGTAAACTTTGTCAAAAGGCTAAACCGTCTACTATCTCACATCGCGCTCAGTTGTTTGTTATCATTCCTTCTAAATTAAAAGAATTTGCTGCTGTTGATCTCTTGGGACCCCTTGTCAGAACATCGAATGGATTTTCGTACGTTCTGGTCGCTGTTGAACTTACTTCAAAATTTGTTTCTTTCACACCGTTACGTAAAGCCACTGGACGGTCTGCATCACACGCCTTTGTTAAAAATTTCTTACGTGAAGTTGGACACGTTAGTAAAGTCATTTCAGATAACGGACCGCAATTCAGGTCTGCTGTTTGGTCACGCATGCTTCGGAATCAAAAAATCAAACCTGTTTTTATTTCATTGTACTCACCACATTGTAACCCGTCTGAACGACTTATGAAAGAAATCAATAAGCTTTGCAGACTTTATTGTCACAGAAAGCATCAGCATTGGGGCAGATATTTACACTTACTTCAAAACGTGCTGAATGAAATATCTCATGACTCCACTGCTTTACCAGCTATTCTTGTACTGAAGAATGAAGAACCACCGAGCAGAATCAGAGAGCTTATACCTTTTCCGAATACACGTAGACTTCGACACAAAGACATAATTGATATGGCTATTAAAAATATAAAATCGGCAGCAGACAAAAGGAGAAAACTACACGGTAAAGCAAATGCAAAGAAATTATGTATTGGTCAGAAAGTTCTCATTAAAGCTCGTTCATTCTCACATAAGAAGAAACACTTGAGTCACAAATTCTTTCTGATTTACAATGGTCCTTACAGAATCCGACGTATACCACATGATAATTGCGTTGAAGTTGAAACTCTGCGTACTAGGAAGAGTGAAGGATTGCACCACATTTCACATGTAAAACCGTTTATTGAGAGATAATCTGTTTTTGAACATAGTCTTTGCCATTAAATTTTTCACTTCACGTTATTAGTACGCTTTGTCACACTTAGAAACTGTTAACATGCAACAATGTTTTGAAGTTAACTATCCAGTCTAGAACCTAAGGAAATATTTAGACAGTAATTACGAATGCATTGTTGTAGTGAACAGACGACACAGTGTTACTGTGTGTATACATTCTTGTTTGTTAGTTGCACGATTACGTAACGACTATAAGGCTTACTTACTTAGAATATATGCTGCTAATGAGATTATAATGTAACATTTTGGTTTACTTGAAAAGACATTTAAAGTACTTTCTGAGAGATACCAGATGACACTGTGGTTAGTTTATTTGGCAGCTACACGATTATATCACGACGCTACTAATGAGTGACACAATGTATATTATTGCTTTCGCGCTGTATCTGTTTTATATCTGCACAGTTTTTCTGAATTCTTCTGGAAAGGAAAACATGTTTTAGTAGTAGCTTTTGTAGTATAGCTACAATGAGACAGCCTTTTTCGTAGCACAACAATACGTTACAGTATAGTACTTTCTTGATCACGGTAATGTACGTAAAACGATATCTATACCCATAGCATTTCACTTTTGTTTATTATGAGGAAAGTACATTGACTTCTGCAGAACTTAGCTGACAGAGGACGACAACTACGACACTTCAACAGAATTATCTTATAGCAAGACGCACAGTTTAGTGCTACAGGACACGCATTTGACTGATTAATTTTTGTACTTGAAACATTTATTTTTAAAGATTATTCAACTACAAAGGTACAAAGGTTTTCCGTGATACATTTCATTCCATTGCTGTAATCTGTAACACCTGAGGGTATAATTACATTTATCCTCAGGGGGTACACGCCAACTTTTTGCACTAAGCGTGGCGAGCGCTAGGAGTCCTAGCTAATATGGTATTTGCTTATACAATTTTACACATCGGTACCATATTTCTCTAACACAGAATTGCACAGCTATCTGAACATTTAACTGAGAGAGACAAACATTTTTTTTTTTACTCCGTCAGTGACACATGTTTACGCAATTACACAGTTGGATAACTGCACACTTCTGAAATTGTATTTTGTCTGTACTTTGTGAACTCTCCATATTTTTTCGGAACCATTGTGATACTATGAGAGCTTTCAATGTCGTATTTGGTAAGGGATCATGATTTTTGAAGTACATTTGAGGTAGATGACCTTTTTGAAGGTCTTGAAATTACTGAAAGAAGCTGCAACTATTTTGGGATGTGATTGATCTGTTATGATGTTATTGTTACTATGACGACGTGTATTACGCTGGTGAGGTATGTTTATGACCAATAAGCTGATGCTACCGTATATGAGGAATGTGATATATGAATAATGAAAGAAAGAGGCCATTAATCTCACTATTGACATTCCTTTGTAGAAAGCATCGCAAATACGACACGCTCATTACTTGGAAACATATGATTACACTTTGGAGAATGACGTTTTTATGCTTTGCTTTGTACATAGTTCTTATTTCATTTGGTACCTGGTTTCCAGCTGTGTTGCAGCATTGATTTTATAAAATAAAATTAAATGCATTTGCTAATGTGAACACTTTCTGTCAACAGATCTATTAAATAACAATTTTATGATCCCCATTCTTCGAAAGAAGCACTTGGAAAGGAAAGAACAATAAGAAGGGATTAATAACAGTAACTGCATACATAATTTTCTTTTCAAGTACTTGGTAATTTTTTGTAGAATAAGTTGTTGTGGTGCACCACTTTAATGACATAGACATTAAGATGTGATTAGACATTTCCCTTATCTGCATTGTTGTCTTTAGTGTACTATTTTTTCTGCTTGAGCTATGTCATATTAAGGTATAAGTTATTGCATTTGCTGCTGCTGTTTGCTGAATTTTACTTTGTATTACTCTGTTAAGCCAGTTTTACTACTGATTTATTTTTCTTGTTGCTGCGCATTGGCTCCTATTAGTTGTAATGTTGCATTTGCTTTGCTAATTTATATTTATTGCTGCTAGCTTTGCCAATTTGCATTTTTTTGTCATAACTGTTTGTGTTAATTGATTTGCCTCGTCCCTTAGTATATATAAATGAGCTCAGTAGATTTAAGTTAACTTAAGAGGGGGTATACTATATAAGAAACTAACTGTGGAGAATAAGGAAAGAATGCATTGAGAAGTTATACGAATAAAATTTGGGCTAAAATGAGTATTGTACAATGAGAAATAATTATTTTGAAAGAGTATATGAACCAAACAGTAGGGTTTAGGGACGACACATTTAGGTAGGATTTTCTTGGAAATAAATGATGAGGTAAGATAATGGAAAATAAATAATGAGGTAAGAAATAAGTGAACATATAAATACAGAAAGCATGCTTGGATAGGATTTTTTTGGTGGAAACAAATGTTGAAATAAGAGGAAACATCTATGGAATGAAGTTTTGGGTTGGACTGCAGTACCAAATGTTACACTGAAAACGAACCCTGTCCTTTCCTTTTGTTTTATTCCGCTATGTACTTGTGTACCCTTGCGTATTTGTGTTTTTCCTGTCTTTATGTGTTTAGCTGATAATAGTTATGTTGTAGAATTTTTCTAATAATACGTTATTTACTTTGTAAAGATGTTTAGACAATATTTATTCTGTTTTGTTTTAATGCTCATGTGTAAAGTTGATGTTTCGAAACTTATTCTGATCTTTTATGTATGTACTTAATTGCTGTAAGACTGATGTATATGTTATTTCGATTCTTTTGTAAAGCTCGTACTACTACAAATGTTATCTGTATTGTTATGTTCTTTAATGATGTATTTTGTACCTTTGTAATTGTATTCTCATGTTATAAAATTGTAACTGACACCAGTTCATCAAATTAAGTAACTTGTAAGCATTCATTTCAGTGCACACATTGCTGTTGGACATAGTATATGCACAATATGTAAGAAGTTGGGACTGTTAGTGTTTGAACATGTGTTAATAATTCAGCAAGGGACTGGTTAACAGCATTGCAGGTTCTAAGAACAATTCCAAAAACTTTGTGAGTGCACAAGTGGTGGTTTACTGACTTGCTATATTGTCTGCAAGACTCTTTGATGGTGATTGTGCACCCACACAGTCGCAAAAGACGGCTGCTGGCCATCCCTACAAGGACTACTGTGGGCCTGCACCTTTGATGGCCCACCAGTACCATTATTTCTACAAGGACTGCAGTGGGTCCACACCTTCGATGGCACACCAATACCATTATTTCCACAAGAACTGCAGTGGGTCTGCACTTCTGGTGGTCCACCAATACCATGATCTCTACCAGGACTACAGTGGGTCTGCTCTGTGATGACCTACATACCAATATTCTTTAAAACTTCGACTGACTCTGCTGTGGGTTTGCTCTGTTGTGGCCCATTACCTGCCTCCATGTCATGAGTCAGCACTGTCTTTCCGTTGGAAGGACAACACTACTTCTTCAAGACTGCATGGAAATCTACTATTTCAATGTGCATTTTCTTTTTCTGATCAGACTTCGTGCAATGCAATTACTACTGTCATGAGTGATCAGGACTGTCTTTATGAGATGAATTTTTGCTTTTGACCAACAGTGCATCAATAAGTGTATGCATTTGATATCTTTGTTATTGTAATTATGAAATTTTTTTTTCAAATCTGCATTGGCCACTGCCCAAAACAATTTGTAAAATTTTTTGTGGGGAGCATGGGGGCTATGTAAGTAGGCTGTTTAGGTTTTTATGTTGGTAACGCCACGTACCGCTCTGTGCTGTGTGCGTTGTGTGGCTGGTTGGCGTTGTTTCAATATTCGCTATTGTAGTGTTGGGCAGTTGGATGTGAACAGCTCGTAGCGTTGCGCAGTTGGAGGTGAGCCGCCAGCAGTGGGGATGTGAGGAGAGAGATGGCGGAGTTTTGAGAGCGGATGATCTGGACGTGTGTCCATCAGAGACAGTAAATTTGTAAGACTGGATGTCATGAACTGATATATATATTATGACTTTTGAACGCTATTAAGGTAAATACATCGTTTGTTCTCTATCAAAATCTTTCATTTGCTAAGTATGCCTATCAGTAGTTTGTGCCTTCAGTAGTTAGAATCTTTTATTTAGCTGGCAGTATTGGCGCTCGCTGTGTTGCAGTAGTTCGAGTAACGATGATTTTTGTGAGCTAAGTGATTCATGAAAGGTATAGGTTATTGTTAGTCAGGGCCATTCTTTTGTAGAGATTATTGAAAGTCAGATTGCGTTGCGCTAAAAATATTGTGTGTCAATTTAGTGTTGATCAGAATACGTAAAGAGCGAAATGTCTGAGTACGTTCAGTTCTGCTCAGCTGCTTGAAAATCAAATAACGTAAGAGGTTTATCAGCCCAGTAATTCATTAATTTTTCTGAGGGGACGTTTCACAGTCAATTGTGATTACTCAGTGTTTAGTAGTGGACGTGTGGCCGTAGTGCTTCAGCGTTGTTGTGTCACAAATCGCAGTGGATTAACATCTCTAAATCAAGCGTTCCAGGAGTTCTGCAGAATGTTTTGAGGTAGAGGAACGTTTGTACCGCACACCTTTATTCCCGAACAAAAACAATGAAGCGAGCACTCCTGCAACGTCTTGATTGAAATGAAAAACGCAAGCAGTTCTTTTCTTGAACAAAACCTCACGGGTGTAAAGAGACTTGGTATTATACAAAACTATCACCTAACGACAACGTGCAGAGATCATGTGAAGAGACAGCTCTTTGATGGCATAACCGACATCCAAGCCAATGTGATGCCTGATTTGAACAACTTCCCAAAGTAGGACTTTTCTGAGAGTTTCACATGGTTCCATGAGTTCTGTGAGTTATGCTCAAGTGGGAAGAGATTATGTAGAAAAAAAATTGTTCAAATGGCTCTGAGCACTATGGGACTTAACTTCTTAGGTCATCAGTCCCCTAACTAACCTAAGGACATCACACACATCCATGCCCGAGGCAGGATTCGAACCTGCGACCGTAGTGGTCGCGCGGTTCCAGACTGTAGCTCCTAGAATCGTTCGGCCACTCCGACCGGCTGTATAGAACACTTGAAACGTTCAAACCACCGTCAGAACTCTTCTCTATCGTTTCCTAATCAAGTCTTGGAACTTTTTGAGAATAATCCAATAACTTTGGTTATTATAACTGTGCTTTAGGAACTTTGATAGCTGTTCTATACTGAAAGTACACTGTGCCTTAAAGAATCGAAATTCCATGTACAAAACGTCGTATACCCTGAAATGTGTGTCATACAATGACATAATTTTGCAAGTACATTCAGTGCTACATAAGGGTACTGTCTGTAAACTCGTTATGAATATTTTTAGTAGTAAAGAAGTAATAAGTTAAAACGTAACGCCTGATGCTTAAATTTTAACACATGAAAAGAAAAAAATGTAATAAGGGATAAACTTTTTTCTCTTCATTACTTTGTGCGGGATGTCAGGGAAGAAAAGTTTCGGAAAGGTTTGAAACTGCGTGTGAAGTTTGTTGGATGCCGCTATGTGCTCACTTTTTCAAATACTGGATGAATACAGTCTGGGTAATTCGCGCTGTGAGCTACACTGGCTCAAGACATGTACACAGCTTCTAACCCTAATACTTAATGTGTTAAACATTAAGGCACGCCTGACCAAACACCTTCTGCCTAACGCTCCGAAAGCAGCAGTGAGTGGCGCTGAGTGGGGAGGAGGAAAAGGGAAAGGGAAGCTGCAGATGGTCACAGCGACGACAAGGCAATCGGCCTGTGACAATTTGCTCAAAGTACTAATTGTGTGAAATTAGAATTACATGGTGTCTACGCACTCTTCCAATAAGGAGAAACTACATCATTCAGTGCTATGTGGTTTGAATGCCATGAAAAGCGCTCAATACGCCATAGTACTATTATGAGCTGGAAAAACATTCATTAGAACATCATTACAACTCCAGCCACAAAGACGATGTAATTCTCTTGTATTCGACAAAGGAAAGTGAATGCTGGCTGAACTTAAGGCTGCCATTGGAGGAGAAGTTGAGTTAGGAAAAAAAAGTAGTGAAAATTTTTTGATGGTCGACATCACCAATTACTGAAATTCAATCTTTATATGCAACAGGAGAATTATTTGGTAAAATAAATGGCACACAAGATTTATGTTGTCAAACAAAAACTAGCCATATGCAAAATTCAACTTCAAGTAGTTGACGTGGTACATATCCTGGAAATCAAGGCAATCTTTCGTGGCCCAGACAAGAGTGAATACGTTTCAATAATTGAAATATTTCATCATGAGTTCTCAAAGTGATGACAAGGCTTTGCACGTTTAATACCGATTTCCATTTATTTTTCAGACCATTGGCTGCTGATGTACCTCCCCATTACCGCCGACTTGAACTGGTCAGATGAGTATAGTGTAACATCAACAGCAGCAGAAAATTGTCTAACGGGAGCAGGATTCGTTCCTATCAGAGTCGACAGCAAACCGGCACCGACAACGGTAGTTCAGGTATACATGTCTATGTCACAAGCAGAAAACGAAGAGGTAGAGAAAGTATATGACGATGCTGAAAGAGTAATAGAGTACGTAAAGGGAGATGAAAATTTTATAGTCATGGGGGGGCTGGCATGCAGTTGTAGGGAAGGAATGGAAGAAAAGGTTACACGAGAATATGGGCTTGGGACAAGGAATGAGAGAGGAGAAAGACTAACTGAGTTCTATAATAAATTTCAGTTAGTAATAGCGAGAACTTTGTTCAAGAATTACAAGAAGAGGAGGTAAACTTGGAAAAGGCGGGAAGATTTCACTTAGATTACATCATGGTCAGACAGAGATTCCGAAATCAGATATTGGATTGCAATGCGTACCCAGGAGCAGATACAGACTCAGATCACAATATAGTAGTGATGATGAGTAGGCTCAAGTTTAAGGATTAATCGGGAAGAATCAATACGCAACGAAGTGGAATACGGAAGTACTAAGGAATGACGAGATACACTTGAAGTTCTCTAAGGCTATAGATTCAGCAATAAGGAATAGCTCAAAAAACAGTACAGTTGAAGAGGAATAGACATCTCTAAAAAGGGCAATCACAGAAGTTGGAAAGCGAAACATAGGTACAAAGAACGTAACTGCGAAGAAACCATGAGTAACAGAACAAATATTTCAGTTGAGCGATGAAAGAAGGAAGTACAAAAACGTTCAGGGAAAATCAGGAATACGGATATACAAGTCGCTGAGGAATGAAATAAATAGGTGGTGCAGAGAAGCTAAGAAGAAATAGCTGCACGAAAAATTTGAAGAAATCGAAAAAGAAATGATTTTTTGAAGGAATGACTCAGCGTATAGGAAAGTCAAAACAACCTACGGTCAAATTAAAAGCAGGAGTGGTAATATTAAGAGTGCAATGAGAATTACACTGCTAATTGAGAGAACGGATATGTAGAAAGAGTGCTTTGATGGCCTCTATGAGGGAAAAGATTTGCCTGGTGTGATAGAAGAAAAAACATGAGACGATTTAGAAGAGATAATGGGATCCAGTATTAGAATCCGAATTTAAGAGAGTTTTGGAGGGCTTAAGATCAAATAAGGCTGCAGGGATAGACAATATTCCATCAGAATTTGTAAGATCATTGGGGGAAGCGGCAACAAAAATACTATTCACGTTGGTGTGTAGAATGTATGAGTCTGGCGACATACCATCTGACTTTCGGAAAAACATCATCCACACAATTCCGAAAGCTGCAAGAGCTGACAAGTGCGAGAATTATCGCACAACCGGCTTAACAGCTCATGCATCCAAGTTGCTGACAAGAATAATATACAGAAAAATGGAACAGAAAATTGAGGATGTGTTAGGTGACGATCAGTTTGGCTTTAGGAAAGGTATAGCCACCAGAGAAGCAATTCTGACGTTGCGGTCGATAATGGAAGCAAAAGTCGACCTGGATAAAACGTTTGACAATGTTAAATGGTGCAAGATGTTTGAAAGTCTGAGAAAAGTAGGGGTAATCTATAGGGAGAGACGGTTAATATACAGTATCTACAAGGGCCAAGAGGGAATAATAAGAGTGGACGATCAAGGACGAAGTGATCAGATTAAAAAAGGGTATAAAACAGGGATGTAGTATTTCGTCCCTATTGTACAACCTGTAAGTTGAAGAACCAATGACGGGAATAAAAGAAAGGTTCGGGAGTGGGATTAAAGTTCAGATTTAAATGATATCAATTATACGATTCGCTGATGACATTGCTGTTCTGAATGGAAGAAGAATCACTTGATCTGCTAAATGAGTGATTAATCTAATGAGTAAAGACTATGGATTGAGTGAAAACCGAAGAAAGACGAAAGTAATGAGAAGTAGCAGAAATGAGAACATCGAGAAACTTAACATCAGGAGTGATGGTGTCGAAGTGAATGAGGTTAAGGAATTCTACTATCTAGGCAGAAAATTAACCAATGACGGTCGGAGCATAGAGGCCATCAAAAGAAGACTAGCACTGGCAGAAAGGGCATTCCTGGTCTAGAGAAGTCTATTAGTATCAAACATACGCCTTAATTTGAGGAAGAAATGTCTGACAACATACGTTTGGAGCACAGCATTGCATGGTAGTGAAATGTGGCCCGTGGGAAAAGAGGAACAGAAGAGAATCGAAGTACTTGAGACGCGGTGCTACAGACGAATGACGAAAATTAGGTGGAATGAGGAGAATCTGCGCAGAATCGGCGAGGAAAGTAATATGTGGAAAACACTGACAAGGAAAAGGAGCAGGATGGGTGCCTACGTGAATTTTTCCCAGAGTACAATGGAGCAGCCGCCAACTTGTCTCCGCCCCGCAGTACAAGTGTCAAGGAGCTATTCCCCTGGAATACAATTGATTCGCACCCTCCCATCGGGCCTCACCGGACCATACTACCCTCTACACTTGCATCAACGTCCAGTGCCTATGGTCACGTGCCCAGTTAAGTCGTAGTTGGCGATGTGGTAGTACTAACATTCGCACATGCATGGGTAATTGGCTGTGGAGGACCATCGTTAGGAGTGTTCGGAGCACTGTGTGTTCAGACACACTTTTACTGTGCCCAGCATTAAAGTCTGATGTTAGTTTCGCCACACTTCACCGCCTGTCCTGTTTTGCCAGTTTGCCCAGCCTACGACGTCCGACATTGGTTTCGCCATGTGTTCAAGACACACACCACGACACTCTTCGAACTACCGGCAAGTGGTGCAGTTTCCGACATCCTCGTGCCGAGCCTCTGGGCCATTACAATCTGCCCTCGGTCGAACTCAGATCATACGCCTTCTCCATTCTACACACGGACAGCACTCCCACTTACACATGTACCGCGAGTTTGTCTAACTAGGAGTCATTCATTGCCAAGTGACGCTACTATCGCCTGAACGAGTTTATATCGACAGTAGGTCGGTGGTCGTAATGTTCTGGCTGATAAGTGTATGTCTCAGGTGGAGAGGCAACGGAAAAAGCATGCGAAGTTCAGAAGAACGCGAAATCCCGAAGATTGGCTGAAAATTTACAGACGCGCGAAATTTGGCACGGACTTCAATGCGAGATGCCTTTAATAGGTTCCACAACGAAACATTGTCCCGAAATTTGGTAGAAAATCCGAAGAAATTCTAGTCGTATGTAAAGTACACAAGCGGTAAGACGTAGTCAATACCTTCGCTGCGCAGTGCCGATGGTACTGTTACCGACGACTGCGCCGCTAAAGCGGAGTTATTGAACGCAGTTTTCCGAAATTCCTTCACCAGGGAAGACGAATGGAATATTCCAGAATTTGAAACACGAACAGCTGCTAGCATGAGTTTCTTAGAAGTAGATACGTTAGGGGTTGCGAAGCAACTCAAATCGCTTTATACGGGCAAGTCTTCAGGTCCAGATTGTATACCGATTAGGTTCCTTTCAGATTACGCTGATACAATAGCTCCCTACTTAGCAATCATATACAACCGCTCGCTCGCCGATAGATCTGCACCTACAGATTGGAAAACTGCGCAGGTCGCACCAGTGTTTAAGAAGGGTAGTAGGAGTAATCCATCTAACTACAGACCTATATCATTGACGTCGTTCAGACATTATGAATCACCTAGAAGGGAACGATCTATTGATACGCAATCAGCATGGTTTCAGAAAACATCGTTCTTGTGCAACGCACGAAGTAATGGCCGCTATCGACAGGGGATCTCAAGTTGATTCTGTATTTCTAGATTTCCGGAAAGCTTTTGACACCGTTCCTCACAAGCGACTTCTAATCAAGCTGCGGGTCTATGGGGTATCATCTCAGTTGTGCGACTGGATTCGTGATTTCCTGTCAGGAAGGTCGCAGTTCGTAGTAATAGACGGCAAATCATCGAGTAAAACTGAAGTGATATCAGATGTTCCAAAGGGAAGCGTCCTGGGACCTCTGCTGTTCCTGATCTTTATAAATGACCTGGGTGACAATCTGAGCAGTTCTCTTAGGTTGTTCGCAGATGATGCTGTAATTTACCGTCTAGTAAGGTCATCCGAAGACCAGTATCAGTTGCAAAGCGATTTAGAAAAGATTGCTGTATGGTGTGGCAGGTGGCAGTTGACGCTAAATAACGAAAAGTGTGAGGTGATCCACATGAGTTCCAAAAGAAATCCGTTGGAATTCGATTACTCGATAAATAGTACAATTCTCAAGGCTGTAAATTCAACTAAGTACCTCGGTGTTAAAATTACGAACAACTTCAGTTGTAAAGACCACATAGATAATATTTTGGGGAAGGCGAGCCAAAGGTTGCGTTAGAAGATGCAACAAGTCCACTAAAGAGGCAGCTTACACTACACTCTTTCGTCCTCTGTTAGAATATTTCTGCGCGGTGTGGGATCCTTACCAGGTGGGATTGACGGAGGACATCGAAAGGGTGCAAAAAAGGGCAGCTCGATTTATATTATCACGTAATAGGGGAGAGAGTGTGGCAGATATGATTCGCGAGTTGGGATGGAAGTCATTAAAGCAAAGACGTTTTTCGTCGCGGCGAGATCTATTTACGAAATTTCAGTCACCAACTTTCTCTTCCGAATGCGAAAATATTTTGTTGAGCCCAGCCTACATAGGTAGGAATGATCATCAAAATAAAATAAGAGAAATCAGAGCTCGAACAGAAAGGTTTAGGTGTTCGTTTTTCCCGCGCGCTGTTCGGGAGTGGAATGGTAGAGAGATAGTATGATTGTGGTTCGATGAACCCTCTGCCAAGCACTTAAATGTGAATTGCAGAGTAGTCATGTAGATGTAGATTGTACGTGTATAGTCTTGCCAGAGTGGCAAAAAGGGACCATCATGTTTGGAAGTGCCCATAGCCGTACGGTGTGAGAGGTTAGATTTGTTGGTATTACGCGGAGGACTGCTCAGTATGTCTATAAGCAGTGGTGTAACACTCGTGGCCAAAAAATACGACGTCAGAATTGTGGTCGGAAAAAGATCCTGACAGAGGGACAGGAGATGCGTTTCACAGCTTATGAATCAAAATCAATTTCAAAGCCGACAGGTATTTCTGCAGTCAGTGAATGAAGGTCCTTCCCCAGCTGTGAGAGGGAGAATATTGCAATGGGATCTGCATGCAATAACCATTTCGAGTCGGCGCCTTTGCTCAGACAGGCACATAAAGATGACAACAGCGAAGTTCATCGGGCTGGAGGAATATGTGACTGGCTTTCTGAACACTCCCCCCACCCTATTACATCTCGATTAGCCTTCAAAATCACCTGGCTTGAGCACCACAGAAAATCTGTGGGGACATGTTGGAATAACTGGTAAAACGCCGACATCAGTATTCGTACAATTTGTTGGAACTGAGCAATTAAGTTCTCAGCTAGTGGTGCAACCTGTATGCGACGTACCTGCACGAACTTGTGGACTCACTTCCTACCCAAGTCCAGGTGGCTGTCAAGTCCAGGTGGCTGTCAAGTCCAGGGGCGAAATTACACGCTATTGAACTATGCATCTCTAGGGGTGACTCCTTTTTTTGTCTGGTGAGCTTATTGGCGAATGGCGTACCAGTTTAGAAGTGGAGCCTATTATTCGTTATGGAATGCATCAATGCGCCACCATAAAGTTTGTGGTTTTGGGCTGTAAGTACTAGATTCTCGTACGTAGTACCTGTTTCTTTTCCTGCTGGCGGGAAGAAGTGGAGCGCCGAGGCGTCTTCGGGAGTGGGACTGGCGGCGGAAGAACCATTCCGGTGTAACGGCGGCCCCTATCGACCGCGCGGTCAGCCGCGGCTGCGGGAGGTGACCCACTGGCTGGCGCTGAGAGCCGCGGAACGCCCGCCGGCCACGGAACTATGCAAATTGCCTCCAGCAACTCCAGCCTTATCTCTCCAGCCTACCATTCCTTTGTGGACCTACCACTTCCTTGCATGTCTAAATTACATCGGATCTGCCGAGAAGAATTGCTGGGCTCGTACTCTGAACTTCATCCGTAGCCAGATTTACCAAGATTATCCGAAATTCGCTCAGTTAAAAGTGAGAACGCTAGTTTCAAGGAACCCATAGCAAGTAATTCCATCTTCCTTGTGAAAATGCAGCTATTTTATGGTCTGTGGTTATTCTATTAACGATGACACTCCAACAGCGAAAAGGAGAAATCAATAATGACAACTTGTCAGGGAGCACATTGTCCCTGATATCCCACGGCTTTCTTTTTTCTTTCTTTTTTTTTTTTGTAGAAATAATATTATCAATGTTAGACTGGTCGCATTCTGTTTTATTTGGCCAAATCATTTAAGCCTATTACTCTACATAGTTTCTTTTAGAGACTTAACCTGTAGCGTGTTTCGTATTCTTTCATTCCTTTATGCTGCCTCTTCTCGTCTCACACAGGATCTTTCGTAGAAAGGGCATCTCTATGGCTTGTATTCTGCTCAGATTTTTCTGTGTCCACGTCCAACATTCTGATATAAATGTCAGAATTGGAAGATAATATGACTTGTATATCATGATCTTTGCTTTAGAAAGTATTTTCCAATTTCTTATTATGTCCCATATGCAATACAATTTCGAACGATTTTCTATTCTCTCCGAAATTTCATCCTTGATGTTTGCTTTCTTGGTTAATTTACTTCCTATATATTTGAACGGATCTACTTGTTTCATAATTTTTCCATAGCAAGCTACATCCTTATTTTTTTCATTTTTCCTGCTGATTTTCATTGTTTCGCTTTTTGTTAAGCTTATTTCAGTTCTTTCTTCTTCAGTTACTCTCTCCAAGATGTTTAGTGTTCTTACAATTTCTGCTCATTTTCTTCCGAAATCATCACATCTGCGTATGCCATAATTTTCATATAATCTGTTGTTGCCCCATGGCGAACTTTCCTTATGATCTGGTCCATGAGCATATTAAAAAGCACTTATGAGAACACTTTTCCTACCTATTTACGTATTTATTGCTTTCAGTCGTATTAACAAATTCTAACGCTCAGCGTTAGTTGCGAAAATGATTTTACCCAAAAAACTTTGCCGGTCTTAAATATTGACTTGTAAGCGAGAAAGATCATTCTGAAACTGTACATCTGGAGCATAAGTATGCAGAAGATCGCAGCTCAAGCTACAGAAAGGCCGATGCCGTCAATAACAGTTGAAAGACTGACAAAATATATAGTGAACAGAAGTAGCAGCACATGCTTGGAATGGCCGATAGTACAAAACGCTATTACATATCTGGAGCTCAACGCCGATTGCTGCCCTTCCATCTATATTTTTATGACATCACATATCATTCTACAAGCGATGAAATGTCTCTTACGAGTTTCAGCTCAAACTGTCCGTAAAACGTCGTATTATGTTTCCTCGTGCGCCTGTAGCCGACGTGTTTACGAGCTTTACTTCTTTTTAACGACATTCAACCGAAATTTCTTCCGCATCAAATAACGTGTTTTCCATGTGCGTTCGGTCAGCCAGGATAGAACAGGTTGACCTTCCCTGGCAATAATCTCGATAATCTGCATCGTACGGTTTTCTCATAGTTTTGTAGCATAAGAAGCCCTTCAGTACTTATTTACATTTAAAAATTAAAATAACGATATACACAAAACTGTTTGTCCTATATCATAAATAAGATTTTTAGAATCTCTTTCTTCTAATTGAGAGTATAGAACGTGGTAATTTCTTTGGAATGTATACCGAACTGACGCAGTAGAGATCAACATTGGCGAAATGAAACATATTATACAATCTGAGGACCAATTCTATTATCTGAATTGAGTTAAAAAATAAAATCACCAACAACAGAGAATTTCCTTGTGTATTCAGCAATAGGATTCTACTGTAAACTCCGTTCATATTTGAAACTTCCTGGCAGATTAAAACTGTGTGCCACACCGAGACTCGAACTCGGGACCTTTGCCTTTCGCCAGCAAGTGCTCTGCTCTGCTCTGCTCTGCTCTACTTCTGTGAAGTTTGGAAGGTAGAAGACGAGGTAATGACGGAAGTAAAACTGTAAGGACGGGTCCTGAGTTGTACTTGGGTAGCTCAGTTGGTAGAGCACTTGCCCGCGAAAGTCAAAGGTCCCGAGTTCGAGTCTCGGTCTGGCACACAGTTTTAATCTGCTAGGAAGTTTCAAAATCCGCTCACACTCCGCTACAGAGTGAAAATTTCATTCCGTTCATATTTGTATTCACACAGAAGTCGCTGTAATGGTGAAGGCTAACATCCTTTGGTGTTTCTAAATTTTTAATTTAGATAGTTTTTTTAAAGCAGTCATATTAACAATATAATAGACTTAACAAAGTCCGATGTGAAAGAAGTGAAAATTGTCACATGAAAATCCTAAGCTGACTGGGTATCTAACCAGAAACCTTCGGAACCGCTGTCTGGTTCTTTACCAGTTACCACTGAGACACACAAACAGCGCCAATATCACGACATTGAGAGCCATCTGTCCTGTTCTGTTTGTGTATATGCCCACGGCACCGAATACTTGGCACCACTAGCAAGTTGGTTGGTTGGTTGGTCTGTGGGATTGAAGGGACCAGACTGTTATGGTCATCGGTCCCCACTGGCAAGTCTGGACAGGGTATCTGCCCTCTAGGCCGTTAGTAAATTGATGGTGACGAAGTTCCAGCTGGAAGACATCTCTGAAGATAACGTTGAGTCCTGATTGGATGGTCCCTCCGCTTGCAGTTGAGATACGGTTTCCTATATTCGTTCACCAATCCCACCTGGACGTGTCAGCAATAATGTCCGTACAGAATCGTGACCGTCCCCGATGCAAAAGTTCTGTTGGGAGTTAAAAAGCTCTGCAATTGACATCCAGCATTATGCAGGTGGTAGCTTCCAAAGCATTTTGTGTCGTCTTCTGCGTAAACCAATCGTTCGGATGCTGGATAGAATCAGTATACAATTACTAGCACTCGTAGATTTTCCATCTTTCCTCCTTTCTGGGCTCTCTCACATTTTTCTGATAATGATAATGAACTCAGTGGTTAGCTTTTTATCCTCGTCTCTACTCATACTTGATGTTGCAAATTGGGAAAACATATGGTTTAAATCTGTACTGCAACAGTATTTTTCAAATTCATGTTCATACAAACAGCATCCCTAGTAGTGACATTACGTGCTTAATCGCTACTTGACAAAGTGCTTTAATACGAGTATGGAATTCATCACAAAATAAAAATTCTGGAAAGCCATATAATTTAAATATCTGAATAATGAGTAACTAGCATTTGCCATACGACCATTGGAAACTTCTGTTTCCCTTGTAATTCTGGCAATGGGAAAAAACTCGTTGTTCCAGAGAGGTACTGTACTATACAGTGTTCTAAACCTTTACAGCTAAAATTTTACAGATGGCAGAGGATCCTAAGATGAGAATCTTGAGAAAAGAAAGCAATAGTAGAAAATTAATCTTTAGTTTTTATTGACATAAACTACTTACACCTTATTAGCAACATATTGCACTCATAAAAAATGTTGAAGTGGCGACTATAAATCCCAGTGCTTGCATTACAAAAGTGTATAAAATTTCGTTTCCGTGCCTCAAATGTCCCTTACGAGAACTTACTGATTAATCAGTTATCCATACTGACTCAACATGACGAATCTATACTACTACTAAAGACAACTGCTATTGTGGCATTTGAATTGTGAAATAATACGGGAGAGCATTGCACCTTGGAACAATTGTCAGATATTCGCCTGTAGATGGCTCGCTAACACAATCATGTTTAATATATTTTATTACCCCATTTTTAAATGACAGTATTCACATTTTATGTACTGCAGTCTTTTTCTGAAATTACAAAACTATTCCAAAAAAGTAAGCATTTTTCAAACGTGGAAAAATGTTTCAAGGTACATCATGGTCATGTACCTAGCTACAAATATTCTATTGAAATTAAAAGTGTTGCAATCGAGAACATATTGTCAGTGCTCTACTTAATAGTCTCACTCCACTACATATCTATAACCAGGAAGTTAAAGCAAATTTATTGAAGCAGTATCAAAAATCAATTACAAGTTAATAGCAATTTAAAACAGAAGCTGTTGAAAACTAATATAAATTTCCGTTTTCAAGGTATGTAAAATTGTTATGATAACAAAGAAGTTCAGTTCATCTGAAATATCACATTTCGATAATAGAAGACATTCTTTCATTTCAAGGTATAAGATGGTGCCCGGCTGGCGAAGTATGGCTTATCTGTCCGTAAGTTACGTAACCAGTTTTAAAAATACAGGGTGTAACAGTTGTAAATGCAGATATTTCTGGATGGTACACTGAACAACATTACGTCAGTATTTACGTCATTCGCAGACTAACTACTAAGACTAACTATTATAGCTATTGGGAGTAGCATGTTTTTAGGTTGGTTAGTACTTCCAAGTAGATGTGGCAAGAGCGTGCCATTAATGCTTGATTTCCCCTGGGCAGCAGGCCAGGTGTTGAAGTCTGATGAGTGGACACACAACGCTTAGTCTACACTGACAGGTATAGTCCACTTAGTACTGCAGTTACGATTAAGCAGAAAACGTCAGGTAGTTAATTATGTAACGTATTTGTGAGAAGACAGTTCGACTCAGAGAAAGAACAACCAATACATTGATGTGTGTACATATTAAGGTACTACATATAAAAATATCTTCAATAATACCCTGTTACCCCTGTATACATAATTTTATACAGTATAAGAATTTGTAACTGAAGAATTAAGAATATCTTCCAAATAGTTTTTTTACTTGGCATTTAATTGTGTAGAACAACTTGTATTCGCAAATGCTGCACAAAACACAACCTCTTTTCTCATACGACGACAACTAGTGGCCGAGCGGTTCTAGGTGCTTCAGTCCGGAACCGCACTGCTGCTACCGTCGCAGGCTCGAATCCTACCTCGGGCGTGGATGTGTGGGATGTCCTTAGGTTGGTTAGGTTTTTTTTTTGGTCATCAGTCTACTGACTGGTTTGATGCGGCCCGCCACGAATTCCTTTCCTGTGCTAACCTCTTCATCTCAGAGTAGCACTTTCAACCTACGTCCTCAATTATTTGCTTGACGTATTCCAATCTCTGTCTTCCTCTACAGTTTTTGCCCTCTACAGCTCCCTCTAGTACCATGGAAGTCATTCCCTCATGTCTTAGCAGATGTCCTATCATCCTGTCCCTTCTCCTTATCAGTGTTTTCCACATATTCCTTTCCTCTCCGATTCTGCGTAGAACCTCCTCATTCCTTACCTTATCAGTCCACCTAATTTTCAACATTCGTCTATAGCACCACATCTCAAATGCTTCGATTCTCTTCTGTTCCGGTTTTCCCACAGCATGTTTCACTACCATACAATGCTGTACTCCAGACGTACATCCTCAGAAATTTCTTCCTCAAATTAAGGCCGGTATTTGATATTAGTAGACTTCTCTTGGCCAGAAATGCCTTTTTTGCCATAGCGAGTCTGCTTTTGATGTCCTCCTTGCTCCGTCCGTCATTGGTTATTTTACTGCCTAGGTAGCAGAATTCCTTAACTTCATTGACTTCGTGACCATCAATCCTGATGTTAAGTTTCTCGCTGTTCTCATTTCTACTACTTCTCATTACCTTCGTCTTTCTCCGATTTACTCTCAAACCATACTGTGTACCCACTAGACTGTTCATTCCGTTCAGCAGATCATTTAATTCTTCTTCACTTTCACTCAGGATAGCAATGTCATCAGCGAATCGTATCATTGATATCCTTTCACCTTGTATTTTAATTCCACTCCTGAACCTTTCTTTTATTTCCATCATTGCTTCCTCGATGTACAGATTGAAGAGTAGGGGAGAAAGGCTACAGCCTTGTCTTACACCCTTCTTGATACGAGCACTTCGTTCTTGATCGTCCACTCTTATTATTTCCTCTTGGTTGTTGTACATATTGTATATGACCCGTCTCTCCCTACAGCTTACCCCTACTTTTTTCAGAATCTCGAACAGCTTGCACCATTTTATATTGTCGAACGCTTTTTCCAGGTCGACAAATCCTATGATAGTGTCTTGATTTTTCTTTAGCCTTGCTTCCATAATTAGCCGTAACGTCAGAATTGCCTCTCTCGTCCCTTTACTTTTCCTAAAGCCAAACTGATCGTCACCTAGCGCATTCTCAATTTTCTTTTCAATTCTTCTGTATATTATTCTTGTAAGCAGCTTCGATGCATGAGCTGTTAAGCTGATTGTGCGATAATTCTCGCACTTGTCAGCTCTTGCCGTCTTCGGAATTGTGTGGATGATGCTTTTCCGAAAGTCAGATGGTATAACGCCAGGCTCATATATTCTACACACCAACGTGAATAGTAGTTTTGTTGCCACTTCCCCCAATGATTTTAGAAATTCTCATGGAATGTTATCTATCCCTTCTGCCTTATTTGACCGTAAGTCCTCTAAAGCTCTTTTAAATTCCGATTCTAATATTGGATCCCCTATCTCTTCAAAATCGACTCCTGTTTCTTCTTCTATCACATCAGACAAATCTTCACCTTCATAGAGGCTTTCAATGTATTCTTTCCACCTATCTGCTCTCTCCTCTGCATTTAACAGTGGAATTCCCGTTGCACTCTTAATGTTACCACCGTTGCTTTTAATGTCACCAAAGGTTGTTTTGACTTTCCTGTATGCTGAGTCAGTCCTTCCGACAATCATATCTTTTTCGATGTCTTCACATTTTTCCTGCAGCCATTTCGTCTTAGCTTCCCTGCACTTCCTATTTATTTCATTCCTCAGCGACTTGTATTTCTGTATTCCTGATTTTCTCGGAACATGTTTGTACTTCCTCCTTTCATCAATCAACTAAAGTATTTCTTCTGTTACCCATGGTTTCTTCGCAGCTACCTTCTTTGTACCTATGTTTTCCTTCCCAACTTCTGTGATGGCCCTTTTTAGAGATGTCCATTCCTCTTCAAACTGTACTGCCTACTGCGCTATTCCTTATTGCTGTATCTATAGCGTTAGAGAACTTCAAACGTATCTCGTCATTCCATAGTACTTCTGTATCCCACTACTTTGCGTATTGGTTCTTCCTGACTAATGTCTTGAACTTCAGCCTACTCTTCATCACTACTATATTGTGATCTGAGTCTATATCTGCTCCTGGGTACGCCTTACAATCCAGTATCTGATTTCGGAATCTCTGTCTGACCATGATGTAATCTAATTGAAATCTTCCCGTCTCTCCCGGCCTTTTCCAAGTATACCTCCTCCTCTTTTGATTCTTGAACAGGGTATTCGCTATTACTAGCTGAAACTTGTTACAGAACTTAGTCTTTCTCCTCTTTCATTCCTTGTCCCAAGCCCATATTCTCCTGTAGCCTTTTCTTCTACTCCTTCCCCTACAACTGCATTCCAGTCGCCCATGACTATTAGATTTTCGTCCCCCTTTACATACTGCATTACCCTTTCAATATCCTCATACACTTTCTCTATCTGTTCATCTTCAGCTTGCGACGTCGGCATGTATACCTGAACTATCGTTGTCGGTGTTGGTCTGCTGTCGATTCTGATTAAAACAACCCGGTCACTGAACTGTTCACAGTAACACACCCTCTGCCCTACCTTCCTATTCATAACGAGTCCTACACCTGTTATACCATTTTCTGCTGCTGTTGATGTTACCCGATGCTCATCTGACCAGAAATCCTTGTCTTCCTTCCACTTCACTTCACTGACCCCTACGATATCTAGATTGAGCCTTTGCATTTCCCTTTTCAGATTTTCTAGTTTCCCTACCACGTTCAAGTTTCTGTCATTCCACACCCCGACTCGTAGAACGTTATCCTTTCGTAGATTATTCAATCTTTTTCTCATGGTAACCTCCCCCTTGGCAGTCCCCTCCCGGAGATCCGAATGGGGGACTATTCCGGAATCTTTTGCCAATGGAGAGATCATCATGACACTTCTTCAATTACAGGCCACATGTCCTGTGGATACAAGTTACGTGTCTTTAATGCAGTTGGCAGAATGAGGCTGACTTCTTATGCCGGTAGTCTTCGGCCGCCAATGCTGATCATTTATCAAAATTTAGGCAGTGGCGGGGTTCGAACCCGGGACCGAAGACGTTTTGATTATGAATCAAAGACGCTACCCCTAGACCACGGGTACACCCTTGGTTAGGTAGTTCTAAGTCTCGGGGACTGATGACCTCAGATGTTAAGTCCCATAGTGGTTAGAGCCATTTTTTGAGAAGTGTAGAAAACTGCTTATGGCGGTCTATAGTCGTCATTCCTTTATTTTCTAAAATGTGTCAGTTGATTGAAACACAGAGCAAGAAATATATTGTGTTGCAAAATAACCTATCCTCAAGGTGCAACACTCCTCAACTGTTCAAAGTCGTTGTGCTTACATTTCTGGCTAAATAATAAACTTTTACCAGAACTGTGAAGGTTCTTGTGAATACCCATAAATTAATCAAAACCCACTACTTGCCTTACAGCTTCATCTACAATTCCCTCTCTTGGTCTCTAGAAGTTAGCTATGTTAGGACCCGAAGTGCTCCCCATATTTGATGGGTCTATCTCCAGTTTTTCCGTTTGTCTAGTCAATTACTTTTCCCATTTATTTTCAGTATCCTCAACTCTGTATTCTGGTCGCTATCATTTCTTCCTTTTGAGCTTCCTTCTGTTTCGTTATTGTTTCCTTTTCGTCTCTCCATTGGAGGCTCTTTCTCTTTCATTTCCAATTTTTGTTTATGTACTTTTTTTGGTTCTTTTTTTGCCTTACTTTCTCTCCTTGCACCATTCATTATTTTATGAGTGATGTTCTCAACTTCTGCATTTTCCCTTTTATCTTTCGTCTGTTATCTCTCATTCTATTATGACTCACAAAGTTGTATTCTTCTAAATTCTGAGGCTTCCTTTGTTCTTTCACTATTTAATATATTCTCTCTTCTTCTCTGTTACTATATTCTTTCCCCTACCTTTGCGCAAAATAATATGAATAGTCACAGTGATAAGATACACAATGTTGAGGATTGAAGTCGCATTCAAGTTATCACTTCCATGCGAATTATCAAGTTCTATACAAAGTAGACATGTTCACTGCGTTATAATACACTAACTGACAGCAACTGAGGTTGACCACATGGTGATTACTGCGCTGCTTCAAGGCGTATGTGAAACAGAAACTTTTTGTGTTACTATGCAGATAATGGTGAGAAATGAGCTACAAGTTACAGAATAAAAGTCTTCAAAATGCAGTCGATAAAAACATTGTATTTATGAAGCTATAAATGTACAACACCAATTAAAGATGCGTGGAAGTGCGAAACGCGTTTTGGCATAAATAAACTATGAAAACCGACAGGCTGCTGTATTTCTTCAACTAATCCAATTGAAGTTTTCGTCGGCCCATCCCAGGAAATACATTTCAAAAATTAAATTAATTCCCCAGTCTGATACAGAGTCAATGAAAACCTGCTCTCATTATGACCACTAGAATCGTTTTTGCTCTTAAAACTGGTACCGTATAATATCTCATTCTGTTCTGGGACTCCCTAGACACATAGAAAAGTGTACAGCACATGAACTTTTCCTTAGCTCTCCTCCCATGCCCCCCCCCCCCTCCCCCTGCACAAGCGAGCTCGTTGGTCCTCAGTCCATCAGCCCGACTAGTGTTTTGGTTCCACTGACTCATCACATCTCTGACATTTTGTGTGCGAAACTCCATTCGTGTGGCCACCTCTATTTTATTCATGACACTTGGCGAGTATTTGCGTTTTATTTTTACTTCCATCCGTCAGAGTCGACGCACAAGTGATGACCCAACCGAAGGACCGACCTGGTTCTCTGAGATTATCGGGTTTTCCGGCCAATAGAAGCAGAGTTCTCTGCTGCACTTAGTTTTTAGGGATACGTGGGCTATCCGATCTTGGTGTGTCCGATCGTTTTTTAGGTGACGCAAGACCGTGGGACCAAGCAGTTGGCTGCGCGGTCAGGGGCGCCTTGTCACGGCCCACGCGGCTCCCCCCGTCGTAGGTTCGAGTCCTCCCTCGGGCATGGGTGTGTGTGTTGCCTTAGCGTAAGTTAGGTTAACTAGTGCGTAAGCTTAAGGACCGATTACCTCCTCAGTTTGGTCCCATAAGACCTTACCACAAATTTCCAATTTACCGAGTAGTTTTGCATAGTGGATTGTTGTCCGGAGCCTCCACCTCTGCTGATTTACGCCAGTTGTCCACCAGCAGCGGATGTGTCCTCACCGTCAGTCAAGCAATGCCCTTGCCGACAACCATCGTTGCCGTATAGTTGCTTAGGCTTAAGCTACCTAAGTTCTACACAGAGTGAATAATGTAAATACTTACAACAACGAAAGGAAAGTTGTGTCTTCAACGAACGGAAAGCTTTGTCTTTTCAAGGACGGTCATCGCTACCGGTACACAGAACATGTGATGTGTATGTGAACTGGTTGTGCGTGAATTCAGAATGTAGAAAAATTTGCAACTGATAGAATCACGGCTGAACAGCAACATTCTTGCGCACCTGACGACGAAGACGTGCTGATTAAGAAACAGATGTATAACTGCAGGAAAAGAGTCTACGACGAAAAATAGTGATATTTCTCAAAGTTTTAAAGATGAATTTCAGGATCTGTAAGATAAAACTTTAAATTTCGTCACAAGTATGGAAACTTATGAGAACTGGAAGACTGTATAGAGTACAGCGAGAAGGGAAGCTACTGAGACGACCCTGAACCTTGGCGCTAGTTCGGAGATTCAGCTAAGAGAAGAAATTTTAAAATTACCTGAAGCTAATAAATTTTTGAAAAGTGACGCTGAGTCTATTACTGACAAAAACATCCTTGTGTTCGGTTGTGTAATAAGCTGAGTCAGTCCTGTGTGAAAATGGAACTCATCTTTTGGACGTAACATTCGATAGTTACTCAAAACAGTTCAAACAACTGCACACAATACACGTTGACAACGGAGGCACAGAAGAAGAGACGAAAGTATTTACTGTTTTATTTGCCTTGCTCCCACACCAAAGTCGAAATACATGAACCATGGACCTTGCCGTTGGTGGGGAGGCTTGCGTGCCTCAGCGATACAGATAGCCGTACCGTAGGTGCAACCACAACGGAGGGGTATCTGTTGAGAGGCCAGACAAACGTGTGGTTCCTGAAGAGGGGCAGCAGCCTTTTCAGTAGTTGCAAGGGCAACAGTCTGGATGATTGACTGATCTGGCCTTGTAACAATAACCGAAACGGCCTTGCCGTGCCGGTACTGCGAACGGCTGAAAGCAAGGGGAAACTACAGCCGTAATTTTTCCCGAGGGCATGAAGCTTTACTGTGTGATTACATGATGATGGCGTCCTCTTGGGTAAAATATTCCGGAGGAAAAATAGTCCCCCATTCGGATCTCCGGGCGGGGACTACTCAAGAGGATGTCGTTATCAGGAGAAAGAAAACTGGCGTTCTACGGATCGGAGCGTGGAATGTCAGATCCCTTAATCGGGCAGGTAGGTTAGAAAATTTAAAAAGGGAAATGGATAGGTTGAAGTTAGATATTGTGGGAATTAGTGAAGTTCGGTGGCAGGAGGAACAAGACTTCTGGTCAGGTGACTACAGGGTTATAAACACAAAATCAAATAGGGGTAATGCAGGAGTAGGTTTAATAATGAATAGGAAAATAGGAATGCGGGTAAGCTACTACAAACAGCATAGTGAACGCATTATTGTGGCCAAGATAGATACGAAGCCCACACCTACTACAGTAGTACAAGTTTATATGCCAACTAGCTCTGCAGATGACGAAGACATTGAAGAAATGTATGATGAAATAAAAGAAATTATTCAGATTGTGAAGGGAGACGAAAATTTAATAGTCATGGGTGACTGGAATTCGAGTGTAGGAAAAGGGAGAGAAGGAAACATAGTAGGTGAATATGGATTGGGGGACAGAAATGAAAGAGGAAGCCGCCTGGTAGAATTTTGCACAGAGCACAACATAATCATAACTAACACTTGGTTTAAGAATCATGAAAGAAGGTTGTATACATGGAAGAACCCTGGAGATACTAAAAGGTATCAGATAGATTATATAATGGTAAGACAGAGATTTAGGAACCAGGTTTTAAATTGTAAGACATTTCCAGGGGCAGATGTGGACTCTGACCACAATCTATTGGTTATGACCTGTAGATTAAAACTGAAGAAACTGCAAAAAGGTGGGAATTTAAGGAGATGGGACCTGGATAAACTGAAAGAACCAGAGGTGGTACAGAGATTCAGGGAGAGCATAAGGGAGCAATTGACAGGAATGGGGGAAATAAATACAGTAGAAGAAGAATGGGTAGCTTTGAGGGATGAAGTAGTGAAGGCAGCAGAGGATCAAGTAGGTAAAAAGACGAGGGCTAGTAGAAATCCTTGGGTAACAGAAGAAATATTGAATTTAATTGATGAAAGGAGAAAATATAAAAATGCAGTAAGTGAAACAGGCAAAAAGGAATACAAACGTCTCAAAAATGAGATCGACAGGAAGTGCAAAATGGCTAAGCAGGGATGGCTAGAGGACAAATGTAAGGATGTAGAGGCCTATCTCACTAGGGGTAAGATAGATACCGCCTACAGGAAAATTAAAGAGACCTTTGGAGATAAGAGAACGACTTGTATGAATATCAAGAGCTCAGATGGAAACCCAGTTCTAAGCAAAGAAGGGAAAGCAGAAAGGTGGAAGGAGTATATAGAGGGTCTATACAAGGGCGATGTACTTGAGGACAATATTATGGAAATGGAAGAGGATGTAGATGAAGATGAAATGGGAGATATGATACTGCGTGAAGAGTTTGACAGAGCACTGAAAGACCTGAGTCGAAACAAAGCCCCCGGAGTAGACAATATTCCAATGGAACTACTGACGGCCGTGGGAGAGCCAGTCCTGACAAAACTCTACCATCTGGTGAGGAAGATGTATGAGACAGGCGAAATACCCTCAGACTTCAAGAAGAATATAATAATTCCAATCCCAAAGAAAGCAGGTGTTGACAGATGTGAAAATTACCGAACTATCAGCTTAATAAGTCACAGCTGCAAAATACTAACACGAATTCTTTACAGACGAATGGAAAAACTAGTAGAAGCCAACCTCGGGGAAGATCAGTTTGGATTCCGTAGAAACACTGGAACACGTGAGGCAATACTGACCTTAAGACTTATCTTAGAAGAAAGATTAAGGAAAGGCAAACCTACGTTTCTAGCATTTGTAGACTTAGAGAAAGCTTTTGACAATGTTGACTGGAATACTCTCTTTCAAATTCTAAAGGTGGCAGGGGTAAAATACAGGGAGCGAAAGGCTATTTACAATTTGTACAGAAACCAGATGGCAGTTATAAGAGTCGAGGGACATGAAAGGGAAGCAGTGGTTGGGAAGGGAGTAAGACAGGGTTGTAGCCTCTCCCCGATGTTGTTCAATCTGTATATTGAGCAAGCAGTAAAGGAAACAAAAGAAAAATTCGGAGTAGGTATTAAAATTCATGGAGAAGAAATAAAAACTTTGAGGTTCGCCGACGACATTGTAATTCTGTCCGAGACAGCAAAGGACTTGGAAGAGCAGTTGAATGGAATGGACAGTGTCTTGAAAGGAGGATATAAGATGAACATCAACAAAAGCAAAACAAGGATAATGGAATGTAGCCTAATTAAGTCGGGTGATGCTGAGGGAATTAGATTAGGAAATGAGGCACTTAAAGTAGTAAAGGAGTTTTGCTATTTGGGGAGCAAAATAACTGATAATGGTCGAAGTAGAGAGGATATAAAATGTAGGCTGGCAATGGCAAGGAAAGCGTTTCTGAAGAAGAGAAATTTGTTAACATCCAGTATTGATTTAAGTGTCAGGAAGTCATTTCTGAAAGTATTCGTATGGAGTGTAGCCATGTATGGAAGTGAAACATGGACGATAAATAGTTTGGACAAGAAGAGAATAGAAGCTTTTGAAATGTGGTGCTACAGAAGAATGCTGAAGATTAGATGGGTAGATCACATAACTAATGAGGAAGTATTGAATAGGATTGGGGAGAAGAGAAGTTTGTGGCACAACTTGACCAGAAGAAGGGATCGGTTGGTAGGACATGTTCTGAGGCATCAAGGGATCACCAATTTAGTATTGGAGGGCAGCGTGGAGGGTAAAAATCGTAGAGGGAGACCAAGAGATGAATACACTAAGCAGATTCAGAAGGATGTAGGTTGCAGTAGGTACTGGGAGATGAAAAAGCTTGCACAGGATAGAGTAGCATGGAGAGCTGCATCAAACCAGTCTTAGGACTGAAGACCACAACAACAACAACAACTTTTTTCTGGATTGAAAAATAAGAAGCCCGCAGTCCTAGACTTTGAAATAGCCCGTCTAGCAACAACTGTCTAGCAGCAACTGTCCAAAGTGTTTACCTGGAAGACCAAGTAAAATTATCGGCAGCTCACATAACAATAGTCGAATGAACGCAGCCATTAGCATGCAGTTGGGCAAAAGGCCTTGCTGCTGCATATATTTAATGTGCATCTGGACATAAAAAGTAAGGCGGTCATCAACCAGAAGGTTGGTTTGAACACCACAATGCTTCGCTGGGAACCGTATCGCTGGTGGTGGCGGTGTGCCCTTGCCTTCCTGCGACCTTTGAACTGACTGACGCACCCAGTTATAGGGGTAGCTTACAGTTTAATGTTGACACTCTTGTAAGACGATGAATTCGAAGGGCTGTGTATGGCCACATGTACCCACGCGAATGACACATCTGCCTGTAGCTTTTACATATTTCCCATTAGCCACCTTCAGCAGAGATGTTTTGCTGTCGACGAATACTGTTTTCTGCAACTGGCGACGGTACTTCTCCAAAATGACTGAATATGATGCTCAAGAGTCCACAAGAGCTTGGGATGGTCGGCCATCCATGAGGATATGATGTAGTTTCCTATCATATTTGTAGTGATCGACGGCTGACGATTTTTCTCTTCGGCGGCCTCACCTCCAAGGAAGGTCGCATCCTTCAGTTTTCCAGATTGCGGCGGCTAGGTGATCGGCTGGAGCTTCTAAACGGCGATGGAGACCTTGATCGGCGTGTTGGGGAGCGTCCTCTCTAGTGGCTAGCTTGCGGCGTTGGTGGCCTACGTTGTCCTGCACCCACATCTTCTTGTTCATCTTCGTCGCCCCGGAGCTGGCGTCGGCTAAGATCGGTCTGCTGTCTTCCGTCGCGGGCGTCATCAAATATCCGCCTTCTTTCTCGACAATAGCGCACCGTATGTCCCGGTCGTCCGCAGTGGAAACATACTGGTTGGTTATACTGGGTCCTCCAGATGTCAGTCTTCTTTGGGGCCCAAACAGGATCCTCGTGCGGCATTGTAGGAACGTACGTAACTCCACCTGGGTCTCGACTTTTTCACCGTTTTAAAGGGAAACGAGGGACGAGAGATTGGGTTCAATGTCTGTTCCACTTCCTCCCTTATGACGTCGTGAAGCGACTCTGTTTTTTGCTCGCAGTGCAATGCAAGTGCCTTCTGAACTTTCTCTCTCAACATCTGACGAAGAAAACTTCTGAAATCAGTTGCTTCCTCCATCACAGACATCGATACGACGTTTGGAAGCCGTTCAGACTTCTTGCGTGGTATTCTTTATTGATGCATTGTCTCGATATGCTGGCACCATTTTATGAAGTCGTCTGCTGTCGAAACCTCCTTCAGAAGTAGGGCTTGATACATGTCCTCAGCAACACTCTTCATGAGATGTGCAACTTTATCTTCCTCCTTCATTCTAGGATCCACTATTTTACACAGCTCCAAGACGTCTTGAATGTAGGATGCTGTAGTTTCTCCTGGACGCTGTGCCCTGCACTTTAATTTATCTTCAGCCTTGCACTTCTGTCGTTGTGTGTCGTCGAAGTACTTCCACAGTTCCGCCTGGAATACTTCGCAGCTTGTGAACTTCTCCTCGTTGTTCTCATACCATTGCTTGTCAGTGCCCCCCCCCCCCCAAAGTAGAAAAATACGTTAGCCAAACACACCATATCATCCCATTTCTTAAATTTGGCTATACGCTCATATACCTTCAGCGACTTGTTTGGATCTTGGCCATCGTCACCAGAGAACCCGTAAGGACGTCTCACGTGGTGGCACACAGCTGCTGTCATCATAACGTCCTCTACTTCTTCTGTCTCCGATAGATTGTGATCTGTTGAACATGGCTCGAACTCGGGTTTCTCACCACGTTAACGGTGGCTCTGTCGTGGCCTGATGGGAGCCACTGTGTCGTCGATAGTGCGCACTATCACAAGTGCCAATACCCATCGTCTCCACCAGACTAATGTCACGTAGAAGAAGGCGTAATTAGATGAATAGCGAACACTAACTTCACTTAACGAAGCTTTAGTCAACACTTGCACATACAAGAGCGTGGAGCGAACTGCCTCCAGCCAGAACAAAAAAAAATGGTTCAAATGGCTCTGAGCACTATGGGACTTTACTTCTGAGGTCATCAGTCTCCTAGAACTTAGAACTACTTAAACCTAACTAACCTAAGGACATCACACACCTCCATGCCCTAGACAGGATTCGAACCTGCGACCGTAGTGGTCGCGCGGTTCCAGACTGAAGCGCCTAGAACCGCTCGGCCACTCCGGCCGGTCGCAAGTTCGAATCCTGCCTCGGGCATGGATGTGTGTGATGTCCTTAGGTTAGTTAGGTTTAAGTAGTTCTAAGTCTAGGGGACTGATGATCTTAGATGTTAAGTCTCATAGTGCTTAGAGCCATCTGAAGCATTTTTGAGCTGTCGACGGACGCGATCCTCTTTGCCAACAGCACGATATCGCCTGCAGCGCCTCTGCTGAGCTCCTGACCGTATCCGTTGGACCCTAGGAGACTGGAAAACCGCAGCCTGGTCAAATGAGTCCCGATTTCAGTTGGTAAGATCTGATGGTAGGGTTCGAGTGTGACGCAGACCCAACCAAACCATGGACCCAAGTTGTCAACAAGGTACTGTGCAAGCTGATGATGGCTCCATAATGGTGTGAGCCGTGTTTACATGGAATGGACTGGGTCCTCTGAACGTATAACTGACTGGGAATGGTTATGTTCGGATACTTGGAGATCATATGCAGCCGTTCATGGACTTCATGTTCCCAAACAATGATGGCATCTGTATGGATGACAATGCGTCATGTCACTGAGCCATAAAAGTTCCTACTTGTTTGAAGAATATTGTGCACAATTCGAGGGAAATATTTGGCTAGCCAAATCGACCGACATGAATTCCATCGAACATTTATGGAAATGACAGAGAGGTCAGCTGTGCACAAAATCCTACACTGGCAACACTTTCACGATTATGGATGACTAACAGACATACAACAGTCACGAATTGGTGTCCTCAACATTAATAATTACTAAACCAAAAACCTATTTAATATAACACTTTTTAAAAACAGGCTAAAAATTATAAAATAATTTCTCCTAGCTAATACTGGTTCCTAAACCTAGACAGATAGTCTTGAAAATCCGGGATTGTGAATTTTTAATAACCATGAAAATGCTTGTAGAATTACAACAAAAAAACGTGGGGCACGTGCAACAGATAACAGTAAGGAGGTGAACTATTCATGCATCCCTTATGTACTAAACGCGGCCCCCGGTTTTCGTTTTGATCTCTAGAAGAATTTACATAGTTATTAAAAATTCTCAAGCACAAATTTTCATGTTTATCGGTATTGGGTTAGGAATCTGTATGGGGCTGAGAGAAAGTATTTTATGCCTTTTATTCTGTTTTAAAAACGTGTTGTATTAAGCAAGTTTTCATTTAAATAATTATTTTTTGCTTTTTAGTCTTGTTTGTGTCAAATCTTTTAATTGGATTCAATGATTTTGATGGGATTACAACACAAGGTAAAAATTAAAGAGAATCGAAGTCAGACGGGGACTTACCAGCAACTTTTCTTACCACGAAACATTTGCAAGTGGAACAGCAAAAGGGAAAAACACCAGCGCCACACCAAGTACCTTCAGTCACACACCAGACACGAAAGCAGGTTAATATTGCATTGTCATCGAGTTCTAAGCCATGTTGAAAGTTTTAAATCTCTAGCTCATCGGGAAGTTAGTATAAAATTAACTGAAAAATTTGTACCTAACAAACAGAGAAGAAAGCGACCCAATAAAAAGTTGTTAAAAGCGGATAGACCTATGGTAAACATGAAACTGGGTGAGAAGCACCTGCTCACAGTATCAAGTACCTGGGGAGAAAAATACAAGAAAATGAGAGAAAAGATAAAGCGATAAGTGAAAGAACGTAGCAAGCTGTTCCTTTTATAAGAGGTGTGAGAGGAATGATGTGGAAGAAAGAACTCCCCAGAAAAGTAAGAAGATGATGTATCAAACGTATTATACACCAGTGCTGTAGTACGCAGCTAAAACCTAGATGATGAAAGATAGGGTAGGAAGTAAGCTTCAAGCAAATAACATCAAGTTTTTCAAAAAAAAAATTCTGAAACTGTTATTATTTTAACTTCAGTTGCTTTAGCCACGTTAAATGTATGTCAGCCATATGAGCGACTCTAGGGTCTGCTGCCTGTCGTTCTCATAGGGGACGTTCAACACGTGTGCTCCCTAGTGGAGGCGTCTTTGATTCCGCGACTACGAACACGATATGGTCAGTCGTGTTGTAACACGGCCGGGGGTACAAATGGGTGGGGTACTTTAAACTGGTTGCTGTTTCGACTGTGCGCCCTGTCCACATCACGTACCTGATAATCCTGCGGCGGTCGTATTGTTCTGCTCCACGCTGCTGCTGGCTTGCCTGGAATTATGTATGTAATATGCAGGCAAGTTAGGGGAGCCACTCAACGTCAAAGCACAACACTGTTCTACGTCTGGTATGAACAACTATATTCTGAGACGATAAGAAATTACAGATTGCACTGTTTACACTCTAAGTCGTAAATGTTTGTCCCAATTAACAATCTTCATGATTATCTGTCCACAATATCATTCGGACAAGCGCACGCGTAACCGACACGACGCGGGTGATTGTTGATGATGCGGAAGCCGAATGATCGCAGGAAAGTTCTTACGCTCGTCACGCATACACAAATATCTGGTACCAGTCTTCCTTCCAGTAATAAATTTTAACACTGTTCACAAAGTTAAATTTACAGTTCACAGTTCTCAGTTGTACGAGCGTGCGCGTAACCGTCGCGGCGTGTTTGATTGTTGATAATGCGGAAACGCGATGATCGAACGCACGTCCTCACGCTCGCTACAAGACACCGGCACTTGTTTGCACTCTTTTATGGTAATTAATTTTTGCTAATTCACATTAGCTCATTCTGAGAGACCAAACACTGCGCGGATGATTGATACTGTACGGTACGACACGCAACGAGAGGATACACAAATACGTTATCGGCCGCGCTGCTCATTTTTAATTACATCTTGACGCACTTTCCTCGGACTCACTTGCATATTTCATCACTTTACCGTAAAAGCACTTGAAGCAACACTTCAACCTCCATACTAACAATGCTTCTTACATGCAGAGCTACCCACAACACAACATAACAGCTTCGTGTCCCGTGCTCGACTCGACAGACGCGGCTGCCCGCAGATACTCCGCAACCAATCCAGCGATATGACAGTACGCTTACAGTGTTACATTTGTCTTTAAGTTTGCCTCTATTTTCCTGGAGAATGAGAGGACGCGCACAAGAATTTCTAACACTGCACCGCTAATGACGTTCACGTTCGGCACATACTGATTTATTTTTTTCTGCAATGCAAATGCTGATAGGCTACGTATTATAAAGAAGATTTGGCTGTAGGGGAAGAAACCGCAATATTTTTACTGACTTTTATTTGCATCTTTAGTTTCTTACCTTTATACAACACGATACTGCCGTAAGAACTTTTCATAGATGAACATTTATAAATAATTTCCTTACAGTGAAGAAATTTATGATGTTGCAACCATGTACCATCAAAACCCATTAGTAATTTTATTTTGTAAGTGAGTGATGCTTCATTTTCCCCTTCCTAAATTAAGATAACGTTCTTGATAAGTCGGACAAATGGTTCAAATGGCTCTGAGCACTATGGGACTTAACATCTATGGTCATCAGTTCCCTAGAACTTAGAACTACTTAAACCTAACTAACCTAAGGACATCACACAACACCCAGCCATCACGAGGCAGAGAAAATTCCTGACCCCGCCGGTAATCGAACCCGGGAACCCGGGCGCGGGAAGCGAGAACGCTACCGCACGACCACGAGCTGCGGGCGATAAGTCGGACAGGTATAACAGAAATGGCAAGTATGAGACACGGAAACTGTTATGAACATCTCTTATGAAGAACAAGAAATGATCCAGGAAAAAAGAATAAAATGGTAGCAGAATTTGAAGAGAGTGAATGAGACGATGGTGTCTAGGAAGAGATAAAGATGGAGGATAGGAGAGAAAAGGAAATGCTAAGGGGCAAGTGGCGTAGAGGAGTCGAAAAAACCATCGGGAAGAGAGAGTTGAAAGTTGGACCAGAGTAGCGACAGACAGGTGGTGAAATGATCGGACAAGATGGAGAGGCTTGCGTCGCTGCAAGTGCCAAGAAACTGTACAAGATGATGATGATGACGCACCATGTCAATCAGTAAACGGATCAAAGCCTTCTGTTTAGACACCCTATGACGCTTCATGGCATCGAAACGAATGATGATGGAGTGAAGGCCGAAATACTAAATTCCTTTTTCCAAAATTGTTTCAAGTTTGGAGGTCATGCAGTGATTCCTCCTTACACGAGCGTCGAAAAGAGAAATACCGAAATAATGTTTTACACAGAGTATGCAAAAGGACTTGCTCCCTTTCTAGAAGTACGTCGCTGAAGGAACCAAGCGTTTCCCAGTGATATAAGAAACGCGCAGGTCACTCCCGTTTTCAGGAATGGTCGTTGAACAGACGCACAGTACTATTGCTGACCTCGGTCTGTTGTACACTTCTTACTGGCAGAAGTAAAGCTGTGAGGACGGGGCGTGAGTCGTGCTTGGGTAGCTCAGTTGATAGAGCACTTTCCCGCGTAAGGCAAAGGTCCCGAGTTCGAGTCTCGGTCCGGAACACAGTTTTAATCTGCCAGGAAGTTTCATATCAGCGCACACTCCGCTGCAGAGTGAAAATCTCATTCTACTTCTGAAACATTCATTAAGACAATTCCGAAGCACGAAAACGTCCTCCTTAGGAGTCAACACACATTTCCCGAACAACGATCGTTCTAGCCTCAAATTGATGCGTTCTTCCAGGCGGTTGATACCGGCGCTTAAGTTGATGCCGAGTTCTCTGACTTCCAGAAGGCATCAGACACAGTTCTGCGCCGTCGCCCAGCGTATGGAATACCAGACCAGCTTTACTGAAGTTGCTAGTAAACAGAACACAGCATGTCTTCGTAATAGAGAAAATTCTTCAGTCGCACTATAAAGCAGTGTTATAATAGCATTACTTTTCACAGTACATATAAATTGTCTAGTGTAGCGGTCCTCAAACTGCGACCCACGGACGGGTTGCGGCCCGAATCAAGCATTCGTGCGGCCCTACGTTCTCAGACGTAGTTTACAGTAATATACATCTAGCAACTAACAGCCGAATCTGAAAATGTCAACTAATCTCAAAAGCTTCTCTAGAGCTCGGTCCTGCTCAGCAAGAAACAGAAATTACTTACAGATACAGTAATACACTGAAGGAAAAAATCGCAACAACAAAAAATAATCAACGTAGAGTAACGAAATTTTGGTAATGCATTCGTTTATGTAACATATTTAAGTGATTAACATCGCAAGATCACAGGTTCATGCAAGCGCGAGATAAGCCATTGCAAGTGAGAAATGCTGGTCTTTTAATAACCGGTTTAATTGCCAGCCTGTTGAATGTAAGCACGCAAATGTGCAGGCATTGTGTTGTACAGGTGCTGGATGTGAGTTTGTGTGATGGAGTTCCATGCCTGTTGCACTTGGTCGGCCAATACAGCGACAGTTAATGCTGGTTTTGGATTACGCTGGAGTTGTCGTCCGATGGAGTCCCTTATGCGCTCGACTGGAGACAGATTTGGTGATCGAGCGAGTCGAAGCAAAATGTTGACACTCTGTAGAGCGTGCTGGGTTACAACAGCTGTATGTGGGTGAGCGTTATCTTGTTGAAAAACGCCTCCTGCAAGGTTGTTCACGAATGGCAACACAACAGGTCGAATCACCAGACTGACGTACAAATTTTAGGTCAGGGTACGTGGGATAACCGTGAGTGTGCTACCGCTGTCAAACGAAATTGTACCCCAGATCATAACTATGGCTGTAGGTCCATTGTGTCTAGCACGCAGAGAAGATGGTTGGAGGGCCTCATCTGGCCTCCTTCTAAACAACACATGGCTGTCACCGACACCGAGACAGAACGTGGTTTCATCAGAAAGCACAACAGACCTCCACTCTGTCCCCAATGAGCTCTCGCTTTACACCACTGAAGTTACAAATGGCGGTGGTTTGGGGTCAATGGAATGCACTACACTTGGCGACTGTTTCGGACCTGTGCTTGAAGTAAGCGATTTGTAACAGTTCAGCGTGTCATTGCGGTGACACCTGCAGCTCAAATTACTGCTGCAGATACAACAAGATGCACCAGAGCTATTCGCCGAACACAATTGTCTTCCCTCTTGGTAGTGCCACGTAGCAATCCACAGTCCAGTCTGCATAAGACCATACAGTCTCGTTATCGCCGCTACCAGAAATCATGCACAGTTTTTACATTCCTGTCAAGTCTTTCTGCAGTATCGCAGAAGGATCATCCAGCTTCTCATAGTCCTATTATACGACCTCGATCAAACTCAGTGAGGTGTTGATTATGGCTTCTTTGTTGCCTTGAAGGTATTCTTTACTGGCATCACTTCGCCACGTCCAGTCTCAAAGGTAACTAAAGCTCAGGATCGTTACAAGTTGTATTTAGAGCAAGCCTCATCTAAATCCTCATAGTGGCGCTAGTAGCGCCACTCTTATGCTACTGCTGCGAAATTTGAACAGACATGTTTCACATGGAGACTCACGCAACTAATTTTCATTTATGTCGCACAACTCCCTCTTCGCGTCGCGGTTTTTTTCCCGTCAGTGTATTTTAAAATGTGCTTAATTCTAAGTGATGCTGTTATATTCGGCCGTGAGCCAAGTAAAGAGGGTCGCTTACTCAGGGGAAAAAGCGTAAGTAGCGAGGCCACTGGGCGTTAGACGTTGTGAGAGGGAAAATGTACGATTGTTTCCCTTCCAGTATTGACAACTGGCGGTCATGCGATACTCGTGACGATCAGCTGCTACGATATAAATTTTGACACGGAAGTAATATGGACTCACGAATGCGTACTACTGAACGGTCATCTTCAAATGCCGTACATAATTGTAGTAAGGAATATGAAATTAAATTAACACTGTTGTAATACTAAACAATGAGTAGGAGAAAAATGATATTCAAAACATTTACTAAAACATTTGTGATCGTGTCTCTTATTGCATAATGTACTGAAATATAAATACAATTACTGTTGCTAACTAGTTAATCATCCGCCCACACAGACAACACAGAATACTGTCAGGCAGTTACAGTGTTACAACTATGGTGTTGCTGAGGGTGGCAGAAAATCTGAAACAGAGAATAGTCGAAAACTAAATGTTCTGAATGGTGGCGTCTTTTAAAGATCAGTACTGGGGGGCCGGTGGCCAACTTGTCGCGCCCTTCGCTGAGACTACAGGGACGCTTCTTAATGTTTTACGGAAGCGAACGCAACGTTTTCTTAACACAGACACCTGGCTATACTCCACGTTAAATAAAGCAACGTTTTATGCGGTAAATGACGCAAGTTTGGGAGCCCCCCGGACACACGATGCACTGTTAACACAGTTTCCTTTGTAGCACGATGGAAGCAACCGCTTCCGTCTACTCACGGAAGAAACTACCTCTTCGTTACGGCTTGAGGACTCGCCCGTCCTCCGACAATGTGCGTTGAGTACAGTACCGTGTAACCACTTCATATGCTACAACACTCTGTACCTATTACTTGAGTTATTTATCGCACAAAACACCCGTGTAACCTTACCCTTACACCGGTATGGCTAGTCTACTGGGGCTCATAAGATATTAATTTAAGTAGCTTAACGATTAATAAGCTCGGTACGTGTGTAACATGAGGTACCAATCCACAACGTCAGTACTGGCTCTTGAGCAAAACATTGTGACGACTACTGGTCTATTGTATAACGTCGGAAACCCATAAGGTTTTTCGCGGATGATGCTGTTATATGCAGAGAATTTGCAAAGGTAAAAACTCATACAGAGGTGTAGGAAGAGCTGCAGAACATCGACGTTCAGTTCAGGGATTGTAAATTGATCCTCAATAGAAACAAATGTAACGTATTGCACATAACTAGGTAGAAACATCCGTTACTGTATGACTATACGATTATCGAACAGTCTCTGGAAGCAGTCAAATCCCTCAATATCTGGGAATATGTGTACGGAACGATTTCAAGTGGAACGACCACATTAAACTAATCACAGGCAAGGCAGCTGCCAAATGTTCATTGGAAGGATCCTAGGGAAGTGTAGTCTACCAACGAAGTAGATACCTTACAAAACTCTCGCTCGACAAATACATCAATATTGCTCGTCAGTCTTTAATCTGTACCTGATGGGATTGATGGGGTAAATACAGAAGGTAAGAAGAAAAGCAGCGAGTTTCGTCTTAAGTTCCTTTAATAAGCCCGAAATAATCTCAGAGATCTTTAACGAGTTCTAGTGGCAGACGCTACAAGTGAGGCGTTGTGCATTACTGTGTAATTTACTGTTAAAATTCCGAGAGCGGGCGTCACTTGAAGAGTCAACGAACATATTGCTTCCTCCTGCATATGTCTCGCAAAAATACCATGTAGGTAAAATTAGACAAATTCCAGCTCACCAGTCTTCCCGCGGACGATTGGTGACTGGAATGGGAAGGGGGAAGTCGCAGTGGTACACAAAGTACGCTACGCTACACACCATAGGGTAGGTTGCGGTGTACAGGTGTAGATGACGATGGTCTGAAACGTGTAATTCCCCTCTTCCCACTGCGTGCCGTGTTAATCAACCGCCTGAGCTCAGGAAACCTGAGTGCTCAAAGACGTCGCTAACGACTCTGGAGGTTCCACACAAGAATGGAGCTTTAACTGAAGTCACCGTAATAATTCAAATTCTAGTAATCGGCTTGATCCTCTATAATCCGACAAATCAGAAGAATTGAGGAAGAAATGTAGTAACTGACTGCTGCAAAAATTAGCTAAGGTCAAAGAGTAACTTCGCGACCACTGAATAAATAACGTCTCATTTCCTAGTCACGAGGTTAAATAACAAACTATAAATGATTGACGCGAACCTCCACAACACTAACACGATACTAATGTCACTTCAACAAGAGGACATCTGTTAATCAGAAATCATGAATTGTAACTGTAACACAGCGACGTACATTCTTGAACTCGACACATATACTGATAAGCCAAAACACTTTAACCGCCTACTTAAGTAGGTGGCGTGTTGATCCACCTCTGGAATGCAATTCAACAGTGATTCTAGGTGCCGTGGATTCGACAAGTACACGATAGGTTTCAGAGGTTTGTCGCACCAGATGCCTACGCACGAGTCAGATACCCCCAACTTACGGGTGGTTAGTTTGTGGGCGCAGAGCTGGCGCCCAATAGCGTCCCAGTTGTGTTTCATCGGATTCAGAGAAACCGAATTTGATGGCGAGGACATCAACGTGATTCCAGTATCGCGCTCTTCAAAACATTGCAACACTATTCTGGCCTTGTGACACGAACAGTTGCCCTGCTGCAAGATGCCGTAGCTGTTGGGGAAGACGTCCCTGATAATGTTCACGTAGTCCACAACTGTCATGGTGCCTTCGATTATTACCGCAGGTCCCATGGAAGCCCAGGTGAATGTCCCCCCTTACGTAACACTGCTCCCACCGGCCTGCGTCCGTGGAGCGCTGCATGTTTCGAGTAGCCGTTCGCCTGGATGACGGCGTATCTGGACACGACCATCGACCTGCTTCAAGCATAAATGGGGTTCATCCGACCAGGTGGCACGATGCCATTGATCCGCGGTCCAATCTCGATGATCCCGTGCCCACTGTACTCATAATTGACGATGTCGTTGGGTCAGCATGGAAACACGTAGGGGTCCTCTAGTGTGGAACACCGTGTTCAACAGTGCTCCAAAACACTTGTGTCTGCACGAGCATTGCATTCTGTCATCAAATCTCCCACATATCGCCGCCTATCCTACTTTAGAGTACGCTCAAGCCTTCGATCCCTATGTTCTGTGATGAGGTATGGACTTCCAACTTCTTATCGCCTACTCGTGGTTGCATTCTTCAGCCACTTTCAATAGTTGCTCAATACAGCAGCACGCGAACAGCCAGCCATCTTCGCTGTTTCCGAATGTTCCCTCCCAGACACTGAACCACAACAATATGGCTTTTGTAAAAGACACTCAAGTCGGCGGATTTGCGCATTTGCGCCACTTATTGTCGCTAGAATGATTCCCCATTCGTCTCTACTCCGCTCACATACTTCTCTTACCGCACCACGTGCCCTCAGAGTCACCAGGCAGCATACAATCTCACGGTGGGCAGTGGCCATAATGTTTTGGCTCATTAGTATATTTAGCGCCATCTCAGTTATTTAAATTATTCACAGGCAATGCCAGTAAAATTTGGCTAGACGCTGAATAGTTGCCGTATATCAGATCATATCAAACATAACATAAAAAACTGGCAGTACAATTTAATCCTTTTTTTTATCTGCAGGCGTTCTCGCCGAGGAATCTTTGACACCCGCCGCGTTGTCGCCCAGCCGTAGGCTCTCGGCTGTCGGATGGTAAGTTACCGGTTGCACGACTGACAGCGGTGCACAGTGATACTTAATCGTGCTTTCTGTAACACGTTTTCCTTACTATCAACTACAGTATTTTCCCCTTCTTGGACCGTGATTGTACCCTCAGTTGTCTGGTTATGAAACAACACATCGCGTGTTGGCCTACGAAATAAACGTTCACGGTATAATAACCGGTCCCTTTGGAAGAACATTCAGAGCCGTACGAGTCTTCCCAGCTTGCAAATCGCCCGTCAGAAAGGCGAAGGTGGCTCAGGAAACGTAGCAAGTGTCTCGCGTGGAGAGTCCGTTGGCAGATCTGCGAGCGGCTGCTCGGTTCGGCAGGTGAGGAGTTGAGCGTAGCGCAGGCATCCATATGCCACGCAGCTGCCAACCACGGCCCCTGCGCTGCGCCACACCACACGGCCACACCTGCTTCACGCTCCAAAGACGCCGAATTCCCTCGGCACGGCACGCCACCCTTTCCGGCCCTCGCCGCCTGCACTTACTTCCGCGAGTATTGTTTCGCTCAGCAGCGCATCGGCGCTGGCAGCTTCGACCGGCTTGCCGTTTCCCCTTCCCACAAGGGAAGCATGTACTGAGGTGACAAAAGTCGTGGGATAGCGATATGTACATATACAAACGACGGTAGTATCACGTACACCCGGCATAAAAGCGCCGTGCATTGCCGGAGCTATCAGTTTTATCAGCAGATTCATGTTTACGACGTGGTTATGACTGCACAGCGGGAATTCACAGAATTTCAACACGGAACGGTAATTGAAGCTAGATGCATGGGACATTCCATTGCGGAAATCAATATTCTGAAATCCACAGTGTCAAGAGCGTGTCGAGAGTACGAAATTTGAGGCATTCCCTCTCACGGCGGACAAAGCATTTTTAATTAAAATACTTAAGCAAATTAAACAAAGAAATATTCACCCTTTAGACGGCCTCCACTTAACGACTGAGAGCAGTGACATTTGCTTAGATTTATCAGCCCTACAGACAAGCAATGCTACCTCGAATAACTGTAGGAATCAATGTGTAGGCTACGTGTGCTGAAAGTATCCCTTGGGACAGTGCGGCGAAATTCGACGTTAAATGACTAAGCAGCAGACGACCGACGCGAAGGCCTTTGCTGACGGTACTACATGCCTGCAGCGCCACAGATGGGCACATGATCTTATCGGCTGGGCCCTAGGCGACTGGAAAACCGTGGCCTGCTTATATGAGTCCCGATTTCAGATGGTAAGAACTGATGGTAGGGTTCGAGTTAGGCGCAGACCCAATGAAGCGATGGACCCAAGTTGTCAACAACGCACTGTGCAAGCAGGCGGTGCTCCATAATGGTATGGGCTTTATTTACATGGAGTGGACTGGGTCCTGTGGTCTAACTGAACCTATCATTGACTGGAAATGGTTATTTTTGGTTACCTGCAGATCGTTTGCAGCCACAATAGTTCGCGATTTATTTGAAGAACATTCCGGAAATGGCTTGGCCACGCAGATCGGCCGACATGAATTCCTTCAAACATTTATGGGACATAATTGAGAGGCTAGTTCGTGCACAGACTCCCGCACCGGCGATACTGTCGCAATCATGGGTGGCTATAGGGGAAGCACGGCTCAGTGTTTCTGCAGAGGACTCCAACAGCTTGTTGAGTCCGTGCCACATCGAGGTGCCGCACTACGCCAGACAAAACGACGTCCTATACGATATTAGGAGGCATCCCATGACATTTGTCACCTCAGTGTACAACGTCTTTCCTAAAAGTCCCCAGACTGATTTCATTCCTGACGCGCAAGGCCTATTTTACAAATATCTTTGTCAAAGATTTCATCAGACTTCTTGGATCAAACTACTTCACTGGAGCTACTACACTACTATAAAATTTTTCGTCATAATTACTCGAGAAAGGATGCCGAACAGTAAACGCCTTTAAACCAGTACATGTTGGTGCATTTCAGTTTGTCCTCATGAAAGCAGTCTCTCATACTTGAATGCACATCACTCATTTAAGAAATGCCTTTTCTTAATTTCATTCATTATAACCTATGTTTTTAGAAAGCCTACAGCTGTGTCAAACATGACTTAAATAATTAATGCTGCACTAGGTATGTTTTCATGCTTAATACGATACGTTTCAAGAATTTATTCTCGTTATCAAGAGCAAATATTTATAAAAGTATTTTAGGTGGTGTTAATATGTGTCTTGTTTTGTCTCTATCTTGGCCCGAAGTTGTGTTTTCGTGGTTTACTGCAGTCGGACAGATTTCTTTTGTCCGATTTTCCGAAAGATCACGTAAGATGCCCACGAAACATTCGCACTTCATAATGAGAATAAATTCTCGCAAAGCATCATGCTAAGTATGAAAAATACCTAACTGCTGCAACGTATCAGTATTTAAATCATGAATGAAATTTCCGTTAAAGATCGTTTCGACGTTAAATTATTATTAGCAACAGGCGAAAACTATTCCAGCTTTCAATATAGTACTCGATTCCCATAGTCTACCATTTCAGAACCGTGTGAACCAATACACATATCACTTACAGAGGGATTTATGAAGCTTCGGTTAGGTTATTTACAATACAATAAGAACATTTTGACAACACTTCTCCGTCTCTTTCCACATCCTCTCTTTCTACAATGTAAAAACATCATAATAGTGCAGCCACTTGCAGCTGATTGCTGCAGCTATTTATTTATAAGATTCTAACCGCTTACTACGGTTTTAGTGGTTATCGTGCCTGAAGAATTTCCTATTCTTCATTTTTCGCAATGATCACTGTGGTGTTGCCACGTACCAAATATACTTCGACGCTATTTTGTACGTTAAAGGCACTAAAACAATTGAAAAGATATGTATATAATGGAGAACTTTGATCAAAGATAGCCTCTAGCTCTAACTTTAATAAGAGATCTTTGATAAGAGGTATCTGATAAGAGCTTCAAAGAATTGACCAAATGGCTTTAATAAAAGGTATTTGTCACAGATCTCTTATAATGAAACATGGGCCTAAACAACATATGCCCATTAAGTACGGTGGCAGCCTTATATAACAAGTGCAAAAAGTAGATGTGCATTCGACCAGTCAGTTGTCAACACGCAGTGTTAAGTAGTGGGTGTGCGGCCGTAGTGTGTCAAAACCAGAATTCTTTATGGAAGAGAAAACTGTGTGCAAAGTTTGCCTTGTGCACCTTGACTGCTGTTCAAAAACAATGAGGCGTGGACGTCTTTCGCGACTTTGTTGAAATGAAAAACGCTGACAATTTCTTTTTAAATAATCATCAAGGACGACGGGATTTGGTGTTATAAATACGAACCTACTTCAAAAAGATAAAGTCCAGTAATTCACATGGAGAGGCATCGCTTTGACAACACGGCCGACATTCAAGGCAATATGACTCGCGAGTTGAGCAACGTCCCAAAGAATGACTTTTCTGACAATTTCACATTGCAGTATGAACGTTTCGTGCGCTGTGATTAAGTAGGCAGAGGATAGACCACGTACAACACCTAAAGCCTTCAAACCGCCATATTAACCTCTATTTTTTTTATTTACCCAGTCTTTTTGAAAACAGAGTTTTTGAGTCCTCTGTTCTGATGTAGTTTTACAAGTGATGTGAAATTATTCGGTCTTTCGAAACTGTAGGAAGTCTTATTTGGACCAGAAGCGTTTCGATTTATTTACAGTATTTTCAGTGGTCACTGCCACGTGTCGAATCTGCCTCGTGGATCAACGACGAGGGCTTGTGAGCCGGCATGTCTAGATGTGGTATTTATGCGGTTTTCCACATCCATAAAGGTAAATACTGGGCTGGTACCCACGTTCCGCCTCAGGTAGCCGCTTCACAAGACGGAATAACACCCATATTACTTGAACCATACGTTTTTCTGCAGTTAAGCATCTACAGAAGAATGGAAAATCTGGTAAAAGTTGACCTTGGAGTAGATCAGATTGTGTTCCGGAGAAATATAGGAACACATGAGGCAATACTGGCCCAACGACTTAACTTATAAGATAGGTTAAAGAAACGCAAACCTACGTTTATAGAAATTTAGAAACCTGTTGACAATGCTGACTGGACAATACTCGCTAAAATCCGAAAGGTAGCAGAGATTAAATACAGGGAGAGAAAGTTATCTACTTCGTATACAGAAATCAGATGGCGATTAAAAGATTCGAAGAACATGAAAACAATAGTTAAGAAGGAGACGAGACAAGTTTCTAGACCATCCTTGGCGTTGTTCAATCCTTAAGCTGAGACAACTATAAAGGAAACAAAGGAGAAATCTGGAAAGGGAATTAAAATACGGGGAGGCGAAATAAAAACGTTGAGATTTCCTAACGACATAGTAATTCACTCATAGATGGCAAAGAAACTGAAAAAAATATTTGATCGGAGTGTATAGTATCTTGAAAAGAGGTTATAAGATCAGCACCAAAAAAAAGCACAAAAACGTGAAATTTGTTCGTTAAACTTTCTATCTATTCATTCTAATGCGAATTCTGAGTCGGAAGTCTGTTACAAAGACAGTCTGTACTAGGGATATGGATTGCTTAATGAGTTAGTGTCTATGAGTACTCGAACCAAGGCACGTCCGTTGCTCATGCTTTGGAAGTAGTAGGTACAAGTCAATCACATGTCTTCACAGACCGCGTCGCGTGTAGAGACTCCCACTGAACAGTGGACGAACTATCCAGTTTCTGTTCCTTCTTCTTCCTACATTCGGTTATGTTCCGTACTGTCACTGCTTGTTTACGGACGTTGGTATTTGAATTGAGGTTACTTTCTTATGGCCGTTCTAAGGCTACAAACTACAGAAGTATGCTGAGACTGCCTCACGCATGTTGCAGCTTAGCATAATATTCTTTCTGAAACGTTTCAGGACTTTAAATGTGCCTTCGCTTATGTTCAGACTTCACTCTTATTGTTTGATGAGGTAGGTCGTCACCCATTCTCGAGGCACAGAATCGGTCTTCCACTCATTCATCAGCGGTTCAAGGCGCTCAGTCCGGAACCGCGCGACTGCTACGGTCGCAGGTTCGAATCCTGCCTCGGGCATGGATGTGTGTGATGTCCTTAGGTTATTTAGGTTTAAGTAGTTCTAAGTTCTAGGGGACTGATGTCCACAGATGTTAAGTCCCATAGTGCTCAGAGCCATTTGAACCACTCATTCATCTCTACGGCAGGAATACTGGTTACATAAAATTGCTATTAAATTACATGTGGTTAAGATTTGCTTAAGTGTATAGAGTCTCCCATTGTTCAATTTTTTATACGAGGTGCGTTCAATAAGTAATGCAACACTACTTTTTCTATGCCAATGTCCGTTGATAAATGGCGGAATTCGTTGTGGAACATCGTAGAATATTGCCGCTCCAGCCCCTATTGTTTCATGAAGTTCCGATAGGTGGCCTTCAAAATGACGGCTGTAATGGAGGTGCGATCCAGGTAGAGAATCACTGAGGTTTGAGTTTTTTTTTTTTTTTTGAGTGAAGCGTCTCTCATCATCGCAACAAGATCCCGTAAATCTGTCCGATTTCCCATGTGCCGGCCGCCCGCACACAGATGTGACTGCTGCAATGCTGGGACGTGTTCCGCGCCACAAAGATGCAAACGAATTGCGCATCCTCCATGCCAGCGCAATGTTTCACACAAGCCCTAGAGGATCTCACAAACCTTCACTGGACACTTATTTCTCACCCACGTACAGTCCAGATCCCGCATCTTCCGACTTCCATCTGTTCGGCCCAATGAAGGATACATTCCGAGGGAAGCAGAACGTAGATAATGGGTATGTTACTGATGCAGCATGACGTTGGCTCCGACGTCGACCAGTAGGGTGGTACCACGCAGGCACACAGCCTCTCCCAGTGAGGTGGCGTAAGGCCGTCGGACTGAACGGAGACTATGTTGAAAAACGGGTCCCCAGCTCGTGGTCGTGCGGTAGCGTTCTCGCTTCCCACGCCCGGGTTCCCGGGTTCGATTCCCGGCGGGGTCAGAGATTTTCTCTGCCTCGTGATGAGTGGGTGTTGTGTGATGTCCTTAGGTTAGTTAGGTTTAAGTAGTTCTAAGTTCTAGGGGACTGATGACCATAGATGTTAAGTCCCATAGTGCTCAGAGCCATTTGAACCATTTTTGAAAAACGGGTTTTTGTATCCTGACGTATGGGGAATAATATGGTGTACTGTAATCGTGAGTAAAACCAACTTCTTTCCTCAAAAAAATATATGTTGCGTTACTTATCCAGCGTCCTTCGTACATATTGGACTTGTGTCCCTCGGGGTCCATCACAGGACAAATGTAATCTTTTGTTTAGTAGCCTACTGCTTTTGAATTGCGTCTTAATTATCACGATTATAATACATGTCAAAAAAGCGATTGCAAATGTGTACTTCGAGCACGAACTTTCTCTGAATTCTGCCTTCACCAAGACTATTACTCATTGCGAAGTATAACTGGACCTAGTAGAGACTTTTTAAAAACTGCAGTCACCATAAACTCTTTTTCAGTTCTTCGCATGCCTTACACCTCAGAAGGTAAGCTGTGCTGCCGACATTCTGAGACTGCTTGCTGGTTATCAGATTCTCTTAGGCGTGATTTTTATGTATAAATTTCAGGTTTTTGTGTTGAGAAGTATTAGTTTACCAAAATAAGGCACATATCTTCATAGCATTTCATCTGCTTATAAGAAAGATCAATTATACGTTCACTGAATCAGATAATGAAGGTTCTAGAAGTAACTGTGATTATAAATTCACTCAGGTATTCATTTCTTCACGTTTCGCAGTGTATCCTGTAGACGTACATATTTTTATGAAACCGTGGCCAAATTGTGATATAAATTATTTCTTGACTCAAGATTTTGTGCATAAGGGACTTGTATTCAAGGAGTTTTTCTAAAGACATATATGCATGTACTCAGAACAATTGCGAAGAAAGAGCAGGAGACTTGCAAGTGGTAATGAAATCACGCGATGCTGAGAGAATTAGATTAGGAAAGGAGATATTGAAAGCAGTAGCTGAGTTTTGATAATTTGGCAGGAAAATAACTGATGGTGTTCGAAGTAGAGAGGATATAATAGACAGACTGGAAAGAACAAGAAAAGAATTTCTGAAAAAGATAAATTTGTTGACGTCGAGTATAAATTTAAATGTCAGAAATTCTTTCTGAAAGAATTTGTCTGGAGTGTAGACGTACAGGAGTGAAACGTTGACATTAACAATTCAATCATGGAGAGAATCAAAGGCTTTGATAAGTAATGCTGCAGAAGAATGTTGAAGATTGCATGGGTAGATCAACTATTTCATGAGTTTTGAACCGAACTGGGGGAAAAAGATATTTATGCCACAATTTGACTAAAAGCAGAGATCAGTTGATAGGGCACATTCTGAGACATGAACGAATCGTCAGATTGGTAATGGAGGAAAGTATGGGGGTTAAAACGGTACAGGGAGGCGTAACCATGATTGGAATAAGCAGTTTCAAATGGATGTAGCTTGCAGTTGTTATTTAGAGTAGAGGAGGCTTACAAGGGTAGAGTAACGAGCAAAACTGCACCAAACCAGTCTTCAGACTGAAGGCCACAACAACATTTATCTTTATTGATGGTCCACCATGTAGCCAACCAAATGGATCGATTGTTATTAATTACAGTTTGAAATAAGTTTCACCAAAACACATACATTTTAGTTACTTCTTAAAGTACTTAATAAATAGGGTGATTGAGCTGCACTTACCAATGTCGGTTTACGCAACCCCGCATGACAGAACAATGTTGTTGGCCACTTCGCTCTACAGGCGTAAAGCACATTATCAAAATGTCCCAGAATAACTGGTAAAGCACACAAAGACATCTTAGACCTATTCTGCAATTTTTTTTTATATAGCACATTAACGCGGCAGTCTAAATGTTCCCAAGTTGATATCTCTTGTTAAATTCGTTGTTTCCAGTGGCGAAACACATTCTATAAGGCAACATTTCTTAATCATTTACGAAAGATTAAGCACTATAAACGGAATAAACTTACAGAGTCTTCCCAAAACCTGTATGACTACACCGCTAATTAAACAAAGAAATATTGGAGACACTTGGATAAGTGCCTACCTTGGTCCAAAAATACCGCAGAACTCATGGCCAATACTCACTTGTACTTTTTACAGTACGATTCCGTTTGCTAACAGTCGCCCAAAGCTCTGAGAGGGAATGTACGACGATTACGTAGCTATCGCCTTTCTGGATATCATTTCTGACACAGATGTAGAGCGGCATGCATAAAGCGACATCAGTAGGTGCAGCTGAATCACCCTGTGTACTACTGACGTCGTTATCTGCTGGCGGACGACTATTCTGTTCTTATATGTTCCTCTGATATATTTCTTCTAAGAACTACCTATAGGTTGTCACCAATTTATCCATTATAACTTCCCTTTAAAGCTTCCTTGCATATAATATTACAAAAAATAATAATAATGAGAGAGAACTAATAATAATTAAAACTGAATAAAAGAAGGCAGAAATTTAAAAAAATTGTGTGATCCTCCCCACTCGTCTAATATAGGGAGCCTAGGAAGCTGTTCTCGGATAGCTAGACAACATTCAAGCAAATCTTATTGATGGAGGTTATTACAATAAACTGAATCGACAAAACTTAACTCTGCCTATGTACAATGTGTAGCAAGCAAATGGCGACATGCAAATAATCAATGTCTTTCGATATTGCAGAGGAATGTTGGACGTGAATGGTCACTGTCAGGATGCACCGTATTAAAATGCGTCCGAGTTTCCCAAGTGATTTCTTATTTCCAGCTACAGTGCCCCTGTTCCTCTCAGTCTACATCACTGAGCCCTGCAATGCTGAGGACACCACTTCGCTGTCTGTGAAACGGCTTGGTGCGGAATGGCTGCCTCAGCGACCCGTGGAACGCCCTGGTGTGTGTCAGCCTTGTACGGCCGCAGAGTTGCGACGATGTCAGGATGCGTCTGCAGTCGACCCAGCAGTCTCCATCCCTGTCATCTAAGCACTGCTCACGGGAACTGCAAGGTGCCCACGTCGTGCTTCCTCACCAGCGTGGCTAAGATTGCGACGACAACAAGTGCCCGTGACCCGGCGTCCGAATCTGCGGCCCTCGCCTCGGGATGCCTCCGGTGTGTGTTGGGAGCCAACAAGACTGCCCACAGTAGCGAGCCGTGGCGTGTCCCGGCGCTGGCTGGCTGTGGACCCCGCCTTGCCCTCAGAGGGTCGAACCAGTGACCTGCCGTGGACTGGAACACTGGCGCCCCATCTACTGCTGTGTGTAGCCGGTGGTGTGACACGCCCCACTGTCGACGAGAGCTGTCACACTTGAATGACTTGTTAGTGAACCGGCGCCTATTTATATGCAGCTGTGCGCCTCTGTTTTGCTAAAGCGCCGCTCTGAAGCATGTACTCATAACACCTGGGTTGGGCCAGTGGGCCCCTTCTGCCTGTAACTTGCGCCACGCAAACCGCTGCATTTACTCTTTTCAGCGGGTGCGGCCCTGTGGCCTCCATTCTACTTCACAACTGCTGGTAATGTAACTTACTGTCAACAGGCCAGCACCTGGCTGTAAGTTGTGCGCTCAGAAATATTGTACTGAAGCTAACCTATTCCCATCTTAAACGGTGGTGGTGCTACAATATGTACACTTTCCACGCAAGCAATTAATACAGATCACAAGTCATGGCTTGTCTTCTAGTGTACACTTCTAGTGCGACTCTTCTAGTGCAGCTTTTCTAGTGCAGCTGTTCTAGTGTGGCTGAGGCTAGATGGAATGGTGCTTATATTCTCTTCGTATAGGGGCTGCTCCTGTCGGGGTGTCGTCCTAGTCAGGGTTCTGTTTGCTGATGTCGTCTCACAGCCTTCTCTGCTGCTTCGTTTGGGCCGACATGCCGGCCCTTGATGTTGCGTCAGAACAAAATTGTCGTTATAACCAAAATATACGGAGGAAATGACAAGTAGCTTGACACTTGTTTGGTAACCTTATAATTCCAGTATCGACTGCATTTTACGTACAGTTTCCCTCCAACACTAGTTTTAAGTTCTTCGTGTGTCCGAAAACTTGTCGACAGCATACTGGATTATTTGCATTTACTACCTGCACGGCAGATGAGGTACTGAAGGTCCCATGCCCTTTCACACTCGATTTCGTATCCAACGACAACACAGCTTCTGAAGCAAAGAGAAGCTGACAGTCTACTAAACTTTTTCTCTCCATACCTATCTTGGTATCAAGTCATTCCGCACCCCCAAGGCACAACACGTCCTTCTGCCCTTGATACGTGGTATTGTCAGGCGAGCGCTATCCTTACAGCAGAGGCGTTGGCCCAAAGATTGAAAGCGCTAACCTAGAAGTTTACCGGTACTGGGATTCAGTGTCCTCATTTTTTATCTAGTTTCCCTCAAACACTTATATCACTAAAACGGAACAGTTCATTAGAAAGGAATAATAATAGTAATAGTAATGATAATGCTACATTTGCGGCGAGGTATAACAAACAACGTTATAAAATGAGCACTTGTCGATTTATTATACACACCCGTATCACAGTAAAATCATACCGGGTTATACCCACCTTGAAATATATACTTTTATTGCCAAATCAAAAACGCTTCGACATTGTCGCAGGGTCAGAGAGAGTGCACTCTAAGACAAAAAAACGACGTACCACGAAGTAATTATTCCAATGGGACGGAAATCTGTACATGTGATGTATATGTTCAAGTAAACAAATTTATAATTTCAGAAAAAAACTCGGCGATTTATTCACCAGAAAGAGCACCACAATTTGAGAAAGTCAGTAACACATTGGTGCGCCTCTGGACCTTATGCAAGCAGTTATTCGGCTTAGCGTTGAGTTATTTGCTGGATGTTCTCCTGAGGCGTATCGTGCCAGATTCTGTCCAAATTGCGCGTTATATGTCTAAATCCTGAGCTCGCTGGAGCGCCCTGTCCATACTGTAAACTTTCTCAACTGCGGAGAGAACCGTCGACCTTACCGGCCAAGGTAGGCTATGGCAAGCAGGAAGACAAGCGGTAGAACTACTTGTCTAATACGTCGAGGACTTCTGACGCAGATTAATGACACTTGCGACTTCACTGTTATCAAGACAGTAATCGCGCCATCAGCCAACTCGCGATACCCGTTCGCCACAGAAATAGCACTTTCAAAAATGCTGGCCATCTATTTTGGTATAAACCTATGACTCTTTTATCCAAGAGTATTAAAATTCAAGCAGATATATAAATTGAGTACTAAAATGAGTCTATGGAATAGCCTTACCTGAAGAAGGGGTTACTGAGTCGTCCAGAAAAAGTTAAATTGGCGCTGGAACAATTATCTGTTGTTGTAGCCTTCAGTATGGTGTGACGAAGATCTCCACACAAAGCCTACCCTGTGCAAGTCTCTTGGTTTCTGCGGAACTTCTGCAGACCACACCCATCTGAACGTGGCTCGGAGAAATTGCGTTGGAAGACTTTTATCCATCACACTTCCTTCTATTACCATACTGACGAGTCCTTGATGCCCCGTGTTGAGTCCCAGCAGCCAGAAGATAGCAGGAGCACGCAAAGAATGGAAAAAGATATAACAGAGGATGTTGTAGCTACGTAGATGTGAAAAGATTGGCACAGGATGGAAAGAGATGGGGAAATCATCAAACCAGTCGGAAAACTGATGATTTAAAGAGAGATAAAAGAAGAGTTTCTTCGACCGGTTCTTCTATCCGCGATACTTGTGTGTAAAAGTAGTATGTAACCTACGTATATCACACAACACGTATCATGAACTGTGTGCTGTCACGTCATACCTAAGAGCTGTAACACAAGGTACTTCAAAAAGTTCATCTGATTCCAAAAGACTAGTCTCTGCATGAATGAAGACAGAGCCTTGTTGATTACAAGTCTTGCGACGAAACTAAACGTGTACTTTGCAGTCAGTTCTAAGCCGCAAGTAGAGTTTTCCCTGTGCAACCAACTCAGCCCATGGATAGTTCATTACGAAATGTGCGTCGAGTCGAGGCCTTGATAACACAGCAAAACAAGGTACTTCGCGTTCTCCGTTTCAATAGCTGCAGCTCAGTTATCAGCTGTGCGCCGTGATTTTCGTTGAAAGCATCTAACTGCACCTCCTACTGCTCAAAACATTCTACTTTAACATCATCAGTTCCAAGATACTGCTTGTTTGCATTAGGGGAAGACCAGAATCATTAACCGTCTACTATTATTTTAATAGCTTTTCCTGTTAATAGATCAAAGTTTCCAAAGCCACTAAGTTGTTTGTCTAGATTCGAACTGTTGCATCCGTACAGACAAAGACATCAATCACAATTTCAGCCAGATGAGTCTTTCATACTTATTTCTGGTTACATGAAGAATATTTTTACATGATCCCACTGATACCTTTTTTCATGACAATTAAAAAATATGGATTCAAAAACATCATTATTGTCCTCATACATTTTCTGGTGAAACTGTGTACATAAGCTTTCAATAGATAAAATAGATAAGTAAACCACTATTACTGTGAAAGTTGTTTGCATGAACTAAGTATCCTAGCAGGGCGAGTCAAATGAAAGATGCCTAATGCTGTGGGGAAGAACTAAATTAATTTTTTTAAATTGTTGTTATTAATTCTACTGATGATTTATTACAAGGGTCGTAAGATGCCTGAGTATCAATACAAAAATAAAGGAGCAGATCCTATAGCCTGTAGGCTGACCGGGAGCTGTCTGATTTAAAAGATTTACACCACGTAACTGGGATGAGAAACAATGTCTCTCACATATAGTATAGGTGACAGCCTGGGTTCATTTACATTTCAGGGGCATACACCGAAGCGCCAAAGAAATTGGTATAGTCATGCGTATTCAAATACAGAGGTATGTAAACAAGCAGAATACGGCGCGGCGGTCGGCAGCACCTACGTAAGACAACAAGTGTCTGGCGCATTTGTTAGATCGGTTACAGCTGCTACAACGGCACGTTATCACAATTCAAGCGAGTTTGAACTCGATGTTATAGTCGGCGCACTCGCGATGGGACACAACATCTCCGAGGTAGCGATGAAGTGGGGATTTTCCCGTACGACTATTTCATGAGTGTACCATGAATATCAGGAATCAGATAAAACGTCAGATCTCCTACATTGCTACGGCCGGAAAACGATCAGGCAAGAACGGGACCAACGACGACTGAGGAGAATCGTTCAGCGCGACAAAAGTGCAACCCATCCGCAAATTGCTGCAGATTTCAATGCTGGGGCATCAACAAGTGTCAGCGTGCGAAGCATTCAACGAAACATCATCGATACAGGCTTTCGGAGCCTAAGGCCCACTCGTGTACCCTTGATGACTGCACGGCACAAAGCGTTACACGTCGCATGGACCCGTGAACATGTAAGGTGTCAGGCAAATCCAACACCTTTCATGAAAACCCTGACATGATAAGCAAATCCAGTAGTATGTCACATAGCTCCGAATAAATCGTGACATTAAATTAACCAAAGTAATACGAGTAACGAGTGAGCAAATGGAATACCACAGACTAACACAAGAATGCCTAAATGCATGTCATACCTTCCCACCGTGAGACAGACGCAGTTCCGAGGGGAGAAACGAGAACAGAAGCCGAGAGCAGAACCGTGTTAAGTTAGAAGGCCCTACGATAAGGGACGGACACCCACGTGCCAGCTAACCGTTAGGACCACCCCCAAGACCATGTTAAAAGCTAGAGCCTTGGCGTGAGACTTTATCGCGTCTCTGTTACGTCAGGACCACCCCCCAGCCCATGTTAAAAGTTAGAGCCTTCCAGAAGAACAGTATAGATCTTACGATAACACAAAAAGGGCCACCCCAGCCGCATGTTTTAGCGTGAGACTTTTTCGCGTCTCTGTTACGTCAGGACCACCCCCTAGACCATGTTAAAAGATAGAGCCCTCCAGAAGAACAGTACAGATCTTACGATAACATTAAAAGGACCAAACCAGCTGCAAGTTTTAGCGTGAGACTTTTTCGCGTCTCTGTTACGTTGCAAACTTTAAAAACATTGCCCCACCATGAAAAGTATAACGTTTCTCATTGGATAGACAGAATTTTTGTAGGTGGAGCTTAAGGTTAACATTGAGACCCTGATTGGTCAGATGAAAACACGGCCAGATAGTTTTTTTAAACCAACTTCGGTAAATTGTAGTAAGGAGAAGCTAGGAGAGAGTTGCTTCGGAGACGGCGAGGTGCACGGAGCTGTGCTGCCCGCCACTCCCTGACGAACACGGACAAGGTAATGAACGCACGCGATGCCGCATAACAGCGCATAAAGCTTCACTCAGAACTGCAGAAGTCTCATCTGTTACACCCCCTTTTTGCGTAATACTAGTGTCGATCGTCAATTAAAGCTCATGGTGTTCACATTTGCCAATTGAAGTAAACATCTGAAACGCAATGATTTTTCTGTTATATACTTATTGTGAAGCCACATCAGCCACTGTAATTTACGACAAGTAATTAAAGATAATTGAGGGTCATTGTAGACCATTTTGATAGTTTTCTCTTTTGTGAAACTTAATTTAAACCTAGATTATAGATGTGATATGGCATAGGTCATCCTTCGATCCATTGTAGAACTTGGAAACCCATTCAGGGAATATTCGTTCACATTTTTGTTGAACGCAGTTGGTTTTTGCCATCCTGTATTAAAACATTTCCTTTTATCAATAGCGCAATTTATTAACACTGTTTTGTGAGTAGAATAAAATTTCCAACGGTAAACTTAACTGCTTCTTCGACGTTATTTTACCAGCTAACTAAAAATAGGAAAGCCTTGAACCCCTTCCACTAAATTTAGTTAGTATTAAGGTTCTTTTACAGGGAGTGCAGTGGAGCTGATGCTGAAATCATTAAGTATTTGGTTATATCAGCGTTAGTCTCACTGAACTCTTCTGAACTCTACATGTCATGTGTGGTCTGGCGCCTCCTTGCCAGCAACAGGTCCCAGGTTCAAACTAGTCAATTCTCTAAAAAACACGCTCAGAGCATCGTTGCGCGAAAGTGGTAGGGAGACACAATATAGAACAAACAGACACCATGCAGAATGTTAGAAAATGGCGACCCTGCCAGGATGGTGAAATACCATGATTGAAGGTCGACCACATGCCTAACTAGGTCAGAATAATATCCTGTTAAAAAATTTTCGTAATAAAAAAATTTTTTTAACGTTGTAAATAGTCGAAAACAGTAGCTGCAGCGATAGATAGTAAGAAAGTATTCAATAAAAGTGAGACATTCTGGCAGAGACAATAGCATAATTAAGTTATGAATTTTAAAAATTGTTAGAATTGAGTTTTCTCTCCAATTTAAGCGTAGAGGTGGCGGATACATCGTTGACAAGTTGGTTCTGACCCAACAAGTAGGTGAATTGATTGTCAAGTCGTGTGTGCAAAAAGTTTATGAAACGCGTGAGATCGTATGAGCGCATGTTGACTCGAAGTAGGGCGCGTGAATTGCTTTTAAAACAGAAAATAAGGGATTCGGAAAGATTAGCAATGGCAGATCGAGACCTTGAGCGAATTGAGGTAGAGACCCAGCATGAAAATGGACAGAGAATAGAGGACAGTACATCAGACGATGCAGTATCGCGAGAAATAGGACATATAACGCACCATAACGAGGATAATGTACGTCAAGGCATAGAAAACGTAAGTCAGCATACGACAGAGGAGCAGGAAAGTAGAGAGACAATCGATGAGGATTCTAACTTGCGTCTTGAATACGTAGAACCCATAGTACAAGTAATCAGAGCTCCCTCACCACAGAGTACAAGGAATGCGAGCAGAAACGTGTCACAGCACAGTTCAATGCAATCGGTTGCGAACCAACACTTGGGCGAAAACACAGAACGTAGGACGTCGGAAGAGTACGCAATAGGACGCACCAATCTGGCAGAATTATTACAGCAAATTACGCAAACCGTGACAAGGCAAAATAAAGAAATTGCGAACCAAAATAAAATCCAGAATGCAGAAATGACGAAACAAAATGCAGAAACCACGAGACAAATGCGTGCGATTGAAGAACAAAACAAAAAAATCAGTCACACCTAATTCATATTGAAGACGAGGCAAAAGAATCTCGAGAAGTGATAGGAAACTTAATAACAGGTTACAATCAATTGAGAACAGACATTGACAAGGTACAAGTGGACGTACAAACATTGCGTAATGACACTCAGGACGAGATCAAAACATTACGTAACAACACCCAGGGAGAAGTCAAGAAACTAGAGAAACAGATAAACGAAATTACTAGACAAGCAGCAGGTACAGCGCCTGTAATTGTTGAAAACAGTGTGTTACACAAACGTGTCACAAAAGCAGCGCTGAAAAGATATGATAACCACATAGTCAAAATAGAAGCGCAAACGAAGCGACAATTTCAGAAATTGCGAACAGAGTTGTTGCAAACCATTGAAGAGCGTAGTGAACAGGATCGAACAAGCACAGAGTCTGCAACCAAATCCGTATCTGTAACAGCACCGGAAAAACAAGCAATTAACGAAGATATTACGCATTTGCGATTCCAATCTCAGGCGGAAAGTAACATACCTGAAATCAGACAGCCTGCACAGCAACAAACACGTTTTGAAATTCTTGATGAACAAACGTCATCACAAACACATGCGGAACCACAAATGTATGTTTCAAGACAGTTTGGATCGTGCAATGAAGCAGCAAGGTTAGCCAGACAAGATACCGAACCAATATCTGACAACGGAAAGCCAGGTCGCGAAGAGTACAGTGCAATGCATTCAGCTACACGTTCACAACCGATGGAAGAAAATTATTGCGTACCACTCCAACGATACTACGCAAGGGTAGACGAAAGTTACAGTGGACAATATCCAATGGATCTACCACAACCGGAAAGAACGACAGGAGAAATGATCAGAAACAAAAGTGGCGAAGAATGGCGAATTTCATATGCAACTATGACGAAGTACGACAACGATCATTTCCTCACAGTCAGAAAATTTCAACACTTTCGAGAAGGAAACTCATTACATCCACGAACTTTTATTGATCAATTCCGAGTAGGATTACCAGAACACTGGACGCTAGCACACAAATTACATTTTATATGTGCACACATGTCAGGAACAGTCGCAGAAACCATGCAGAATGTTGCAGCGACATGCCGATCGTACGAAGATTTCAGAGAGAAGTTTCTCTCACGATATTGGTCCAGCGAAGCACAGAACAGAGTGAAGTACGAATTATTACAGAACTCATATTTTGAAAATTCAGGAGAGAAGAGTCCCGTGAAATTTTTCGAACTAATGGCAAAGAAAAATCAATGCTTAGATGTACCATATAGTGACGGGGAGTTGATTAAATTATGCACGATGAAGCTACCATTGAAACACCAGCAATCATTAGTAGGTCGCGGAGGCAATTACGTCGAAGCATTTAAAGGTATTCTAAGGGAGCTAGAGTTCATATTTTCGGAAGATGACGCAAGAAAAAGACGAGGCGCACGTGAAAACGAAAGCAAAAAGCAGTGGAATCCACAAGACATAGTACGAAGAAACAATAATTACGAACCATATGATAACTTCGCACCAAGAAACGACAATAGATTTCAACAAAGAACCGGTTATTGATTTAGAAGAGAATATGGCAATAACTATAATTCACCCAGGAACGGCAACAACTATTACAGAGCGAATAACGACAACCGGAACGGGTACTGGAGAACCAATAGACCGACAAATTATCAACAAAGAAACCACTATCAACAAGCTGAACAAGAAAAGAGAATACACATAGAAGAGGTGGAGGTAAGACCACCAAACCCCGATAAACGTTCGAATTGACAGCTAAACGCCCATGCCAAAGAGAATGACGCACCGACCCAGGGCAATTGCAGCATCTTGAACAGAGAAGCAAAAATCTTATCATGAGAAGAGAAGAAGGAAGAAACAAATCCGCAGGGACCAGATGAAAACGAAGACAAGAAAATAACAATATCGTGTTGGGACGAAATTAATTGGGAGAATACTGACGAGGAAGATGAATTACCAGAGGCATTCACAACTAATGTAGGAGGAAAGGACGAAGTAATGAGTATTGCAGAGCTATTTGAGATGGAAACCAGGGAAAGCGAATTCAATGAGGATAATGCACAGTCGACAGAAGTTGAAAATAAGTTACGAGTGGGCACACAACCCAACGTATATAATGAAGGAAGTGATGAAGCGATAATTAGAGCATTTAGATGCGATTATGTGGAAGTAGCGATGAAGAAGGATAAGATAGACGAGGATGAGGGAAAAGTAGAGGATGTTGAAGAAAGCGTAAATGAAGGAAGAAATAGAGAAGAGGAACTAAAAGAGAGAGAAGTAGCAGTCGAACCTTATCCTACAGAAAGTTCGAATTCACAAGGGAAATTCCTGAAAAGACTCATGTATGATTCAGTGGAGGATTCGTTGATGCAAGAAGAAGAAGAACAGAACCAACCCCTTCAAATTCAACCAATTGTGAAGGCCATATCCCAGTCAATATTGTAATTGATAGCGGAAGTGAACTGACTGTGATCTCAGAAAATTTATTCATGCAGTGTAATGCCATTGAGGAATTGCCAGTTCTGAAAACACATAAGATTAAAGTAAGAGGTCCTATTAGAAACAATGCTGCGGAAGTTACGAGACAAACAAGGTTAACTCTTTCGTGTCAAGGTCAAAAGATAGAAGCCAACTTCGTGATTATGCCTAAACTAACTGTAGATTTGTTTATAGGTGCAGATTTTTTAAATGAGAGACGAGCGATAATAGATATGGGGAAAGGTAGCGTAACATTCGGGAATGTCACACTTCTCTTTGAGCAAAAGCTAAAATTAAAATAAATACCAGTTATAAACAAGCAATTAAGAATGATGCGAGATAAAGAGGATGAAGAATTAGAATGGTATGCACAAAAGGGAGACTCGCCTCAACTCATGTTAGAAGTCCATAAAGAAATCGACGAAAAATTGCAAGAAGTTCAAGGTATTTCGGAACACAGTAAAAGAGAATTAGAGGGTATTTTACGAGATAAAGAAGAGGTATTTTTACCTAAGACTGGCAGTATTAAACACTTTCAGTACAAGTTTGAAGATTAATTTTATTACTGGTAAATAATCAGCACAATATTTCAAGATTATGTTGCAGATAAGATCGTAAGGAGAAAGAAGAATGAAGAGAGAGGAAGGTGGGAAAAAGAAAGTAGTATCAATAATAACACCAATAGTACCATAGATTAAGGTGAAGGGATAAAGCGTAGGTAGTCTAACAGCATGAAATACTAAAATGCTATACACCACGACACTACACAAAAAAATAAAAAAACGAATTTGAGGATTCTTTTAGAAGTGAAGACTCAAAATATCTTAGAATTGTAACATGGAAAGGGCGCCGAAATTTGTAAAGCTTTTTAAGAAGGCGTAAAGCAATGTAGGTACTAGACATACGTTAGATGATTATAAGTAAAACTTTTTGTAAGAACCATTGTAAAAACTCCAGCAAGGACGAGATGCAACGACCCACTAGTTGCAACAAGAGAAGTATCAAGAAAGAAAAGGACGTAATTAGCAAGACACGATTCCTACAAGGCAGAAGCATCAAGAGAAAGGAAAGGACAGCGAGACCAACAGAAGGCCCTTGTATCGAAAGTGGGCAATAAATCTGCCCGCTAGGCAGAACCCTGCTGGGATGGAACACTGAGCCGCACAGTGGCGGAGCCCTGCAGAGACGCGACAGGACGCCGAATGCCGGAGGGCCTCCGAGCGCCCCGGCTCGGCGGAGCGAGCAAAAAACGACCTGACGAGAAGACAGCTTGGGCAAGCCAACACTGGCCAAAAAATATGTGTAAAAGTCACACTACCGTTATTAAACAGCACGCTGATGCACGAAACTGAAGAAAATGTCCACAAAGTAGAAATGACATGTCCAAACCATCTATCAAACTGTTACTAAGAGGAGAACTTCAAAGCGACTAGTTATAAATAAATATTTCCATATCCTGCCCAGAGAAGAACCAAGAAGCAAGTAAGAAGCAGAGAAAAATCAGGAAGAACAGAAGTTGAAGATTCGCAAGATTGAGACCAAGAAAGAAGATGGGTGAAGAATAGACGACATACCTTCCCAAATCCCTGTCCTATTGTGAGCTAGTCGTCTGTGAAGTATTACAACAAAAACGACCGCTTTTAGCGACACATAACGATGACTTTCACGCATACAAAGTCAGTAAACCACGAGATTCTGCACTCACAGCTCCATTCCATTATGGGACCTCCACAACAGCAACACACACTTGCAAAGCCAACAAGGAACGACGAACGAAGCTGTACATCAAATACTTGCCCACATCCATCTCGCTCAAGTCCATCACCTTCGTGCAAAAAACATTCGCCAACCTCATGCTTAAACATTCATAGGATTGTGTGAAATCAAATAATGTGATGTAGGAATTGTGCAAAAGAAACATGTGAAAAACTAAATAAGTTAAGCATTCCAGACAGCTAATAAACTACAAAATAACAGTCATTGACTATGGACTTAAGTAAAAAAATAGACTATCGATAAAAATAAGTCATTAGTTTTGAAATGGACAGTATATAAAGAACAAAAGTAAGGCATAATAAACACTAAAACTATATGCCACTTATTTTCTCCTCATAAAAATAAAAGAATAACTATATTTTACTTATTTTCTCCTTATAAAAACAAAGAATAAAAAATTATCTTGTTGGAGGTTTTCCCTTTTTTTAACATTTGTACCATTTGTTAGGATAATATCTCAATACTTGTGTATGTATATTCCTTTGTCAAAGCAACTCTTTGAAATAATTCTTATTTGTTAGTGTAACAATGTTGAAATGAGTGTCTAGAAACAAAAACATTTTACTTGTACATGATATTTAGAAAATGTGTTAGGAATAGATTTTACTTAATTACTACATTTATAAAAAATATATATTTCTAAGAAAATCGATGTGAAAGACTCTTCACTTTCGATAACAAACTTCTTAAGAAACAAACTTCACACTTAAATAAAGAAAGAAAATAATTAAAAATTAATAATAGCATAAAAATATTCTTCTCTTGTCATTTTTGAAAATAATATGGAAGAACATAAAAATATAAATTAGTAATACAAACTAGCATAGAATCAGAATAATGAGCTAAACAGTAGGCAACAAAATATAGATAAAGGAATAATTATTGACTGACTTAGACAATGATTCAATCATTGCCTAAATTCAGTGCAAAAATTAAGTTTGAAGGGTGGTGATATGTAAGGTGTCAGGCAAATCCAACACCTTTCATGAAAACCCTGACATGATAAGCAAATCCAGTAGTATGTCACATAGCTCCAAATAAATCGTGACATTAAATTAACCAAAGTAATACGAGTAAAGAGTGAGCAAATGGAATACCACAGACTAACACAAGAATGCCTAAATGCATGTCATACCTTCCCACCGTGAGACAGATGCAGTTCCGAGGGGAGAAACGAGAACAGAAGCCGAGAGCAGAACCGTGTTAAGTTAGAAGGCCCTACGAAAAGGGATGGACACCCACGTCGCCAGCTAACCGTTAGGACCACCCCCCAGCCCATGTTAAAAGCTAGAGCCTTAGTGTGAGACTTTATCGCGTCTCTGTTACGTCAGGACCACCCCCCAGCCCATGTTAAAAGTTAGAGCCCTCCAGAAGAACAGTACAGATCTTACGATAACACAAAAAGGGCTACCCCAGCCGCATGTTTTAGCGTGAGACTTTTTCGCGTCTCTGTTACGTCAGGACCACCCCCTAGACCATGTTAAAAGATAGAGCCCTCCAGAAGAACAGTATAGATCTTACGATAACATTAAAAGGACCAAACCAGCTGCAAGTTTTAGCGTGAGACTTTTTCGCGTCTCTGTTACGTTGCAAACTTTAAAAACATTGCCCCACCATGAAAAGTATAACGTTTCTCATTGGATAGACAGAATTTTTGTAGGTGGAGCTTAAGGTTAACATTGAGACCCTGATTGGTCAGATGAAAACACGGCCAGATAGTTTTTTTAAACCAACTTCGGTAAATTGTAGTAAGGAGAAGCTAGGAGAGAGTTGCTTCGGAGACGGCGAGGTGCGCGGAGCTGTGCTGCCCGCCGCCCCCTGACGAATATGGACAAGGTAATGAACGCACGCGATGCCGCATAACAGCGCATAAAGCTTCACTCAGAACTGCAGAAGTCTCATCTGTTACATCCCCTTTTTGCGTCATACTAGTGTCGATCCTCAATTAAAGCTCATGGTGTTCACATTTGCCAATTGAAGTAAACATCTGAAACGCAATGATTTTTCTGTTATATACTTATTGTGAAGCCACATCAGCCACTGTAATTTACGACAAGTTAGATAAGTATTTAAAGATAATTGAGGGTCACTGTAGACCATTTTGATAGTTTTCTCTTTTGTGAAACTTAATTTAAACCTAGATTATAGATGTGATATGGCATAGGTCATCCTTCGATCCATTGTAGAACTTGGAAACCCATTCAGGGAATACTCGTTCACATTTTTGTTGAACGCAGTTGGTTTTTACCATTCTGTATTAAAACATTTCCTTTTATCAATAGTGCAATTTATAAACAATGTTTTGTGAGTAGAATAAAATTTCCAATGGTAAACTTAACTGCTTTTTCGACGTTATTTTACCAGCTAGCTAAAAATAGGAAAGCCTTGAACCCCTTCCACTAAATTTAGTTAGTATTAAGATTCTTTTACAGGGAGTGCAGTGGAGCTGACGCTGAAATCATTAAGTATTTGGTCATATCATCGCTAGTCTCACTGAACTCTTCTGAACTCTACATGTCATGTGTGGTCTGGCGTCTCCTTAACAGCAACAGGTCCCAGGTTCAAACTAGTCAATTCCCTAAAAAAACACGCTCAGAGCGTCGTTGCGTGAAAGTGGTAGAGAGATACGATATAGAACAAACAGACACCACGTAGAATGTTAGAAATAGCGTCACTGGACTGTTGATCACCGGAAACGTGTTGCATGGTCTGACGAGTCTCGTTTCAAATTTTATGGAGCTGATGGATCTGTACGGTTATGGAGATAACCTCATGAATCCGTGGACCCTGCATGTCAGCAGGGGACTGTCCAAGTTGGTGGAGACTCTGTAATGGTGTAGAGCGTGTGCAGTCAGAGTGATATGGGACCCCTGGTACGTCTAGATACGACTTTGACAGGTGGTACGTACGTAAGCATCCTGTATGATCACCTGAATCCATTTATGTCCATTGTGCATTCCGACAGACTCGGGCAATTTCCGCAGGAGAATATGACACCCCACGTGGCCAGAATTGCTACAGACTGGCTCTTGGAACACTCTTCTGAGTTTAAACACTTCCGCTGGTCACCAAACTCCCCAGACATGAACGTTATTGAGCATATCTTGGATGCCTTGCAACGTGCTATTCAGAAGATCCCTGCAGGATTCATGGTGTCAGCTCCCTCCGGCACTACTTCAAAGATTAGTCGAGTCCGTGGCACGTCATGTTGCGGCACTTCTGCGTGCTCGCGGTGGTCCTACACCATATTAGGCAAGTGTTCCAGTTTCTTCGGCTCTGAAGTGTACGATTAGCTAATTACAGAAATGATATCCGGAGAAATTCGATTATTGCACATTTATTTTACCAAGCTCTATGCACGTGACATGAAACTAAAATGGCGAACATTTTTGTTCGAAAATAACAAGAAGTACATGTAGTGTTAAGCTCTCTCAGATACAAGTAATGCATGTACGTTGGATCCGCAAGGAACTGGGAAACATAATTTAAAGACGACGTTACTTCCAGAGATCGTGACTGACTCGATTTCAAATGATGTGGCAGAAATAATTGCTTTACACGTGGTGTTAGGGAGAGGTTAGACATACACCAGATAGACAGACACATGAACCAGGAGAGTTAATAAGCAAGTCGTGGTAACTCAAGCTTCTCTGTAACAAACGTTCAGTCACGAATCACGAAAGAATTGAAACGAAAAATTAAGGGACTATAGCAATGAAACGACTCTAACTTGATCACAAGGTTCCTAAACTTCACACAGTGCTAACCTCAGCCAAATCCTATCACTGCAGCGAGAATAATCGCCATTCTAGCTGCCGCCTCGGATCTGGAACAGAGACCAACTGCTCTCCACCGATCTCAGAAACAGGAAACTGCTGTTCTCCGCCACTCTCTGAATCAGAATCTTCTCTCCATCGCCCTCCGAAACAGAATGTTCTCTCGACCGCTCTCTGAAACCGAATGATATCTGTACTCTGTTGTTTCCCCTACTCGCGCCTCTCAACAAAATAATTCCGCCGATAATCCGCGTCAGCCAACCAGGGCACGTGCTTATTTGTTTCACCTGTTGGAAGAGGGAAAATTTTCTCCATGACTATCTCTCTTTTCGTCTTAAGAGTCTTAGAAAGATCCACGTCACATGTTAGCAGCCAATGAATGTTCCAGTATTAACGTTAGCCTATGAAATTGGAGCAAAATGCTCGTTTCTCCCCTGCCATCCTGAATATTTTTCTAAAGCGTCTTAACTGTTCCCATTGTTTCGATTAACATCATTGACGTCGGTACTTCTGCCAGAGTAATAATTTTCTACTTAATCTGCCTTCGACTGGCGCCACTATGTAGCCTGGTGGCGTAAACGGGCATTAGTTTCTCAGGTGCCATGTCTCGCATGGAGCCATAGAATACGCAAGAGGCGTGTCGCCGTCGTTAGCCAGCGAAGTGTCCATCTTGGTGCACACCGGCGAGAACTTACCATGACGAACCCCTGTCGGGCCTGTAAAGTGATCGTACTGGACACCATCCCGTCTGAATGCGTTTCGCAAAGGTGTTGCGGTGTCTGAGCGACACGAAGGGGGCCCCCACGCTCTAAGAGGCGCGCGCCTCCCGTCTGAAACTCAGCCATCAGAACATTACCTCAAACGCACGAAAAACTGTCATTTAAGTAAGATCTGACTTGCTTCTTCCTAGACTTTTTAAGAGGGGATTCAAACTGTCTATCTAAATTCTGTTAAAAGGAATTAATTACGAGGACGGCTGCAATTGTTTCTCCTCTGTTCATATTGAAGTTACTGGTGAAAACCAAACTCAACTGAATTTTAATTACAGAAGGCGGACGTCTCGGTCAAAGCACAAGTAGTGAGATACACGTCAACATCTTCCAATGTTCGTTTTAAGAAATGAGGAGTGCGGACGTACATTATTACTTAACATGTATGTAAACCTAAACAAGACAATGATTCTCTCCTCTCCGAGAGGTTGGTTATATTAGCAAATATCTAGCCAGTGGCAGAAGGTAATTAACAGTTTAGAAAAGCAAAAAGATATGAGAGGGATCTGACAGAACTCTCTGAGCTGAATAAAATCCCAATTGTAGTTTCTACAGCAGTACAGTGTAATCTCAAGTACAACGGAGGAGCTTCTGATTGGAGTAGTGTCTCAACACCTATTGATCTTGAATGTAAATCGGTCACTTCATTTCATTATTGTAACAATAATATCTTACAATGGCGCGGTTGGCAAAAGTGCGGTCAAATCCGTGGACCATCCGTAATTTATGTACGATCGACCTGGCCACAATCTTCTTCGGTGGACATGAAACATAAGAAAACAAAGTGGGACAGACAGTAATAAAAATTAATACATTCAGGGTGTACATACAGTCATGGAACACTTTCAATTATTTATTGTACAAGAACTAAACGTGGTACATATATCATACATAGTGCATTTTGAAGTGAAACTCTGGATTTTTTTTTTTTTTTTTTTTACAAACATTCGATATGCAAACCATGAGTGACCCGTCAGACGTCAGTACGGTAATCAAATTAACCGTCCCAGCATGGCATCGTCGACTGTGGCAGTTGCTTCCAGTATTCTCTCCCTGAGCTCTGCTACATCCCGTGGTAGAGGCGGTACATACACCAGATCTTTAATATGCCCTAAAAAAAAATGTCAGACGGACTGAGATCTGGTGATCGGGGAGGCCATTTCATCAAACAGCTGTCCCCTTCTGTAGCACGGCCGATCCATCCGATGCAGCATCTCCGTGTTCAGGTACCCACGAACTTCACGATGAAAATAGGGTGGAGCCCCATCCTGCTGAAAGATGAACGGAGAGTCCGATTGCATTTGAGGTATGAGCCATAGCTGCAACATGACCAAGCAGGAATATCTAGTGACAGTGGTCTCGGCGAAGTGCTCTCGCACCTGAACTCGCCATATTTGCGACTAGTGCTGACTATCAGCAAATTACCGAACTACGGTGTGTCGGTAGACATAAAAAAAAAATTACTCTCAGGGTTTATCTTCAAAACGAGATATATATGACATCTGTACAATGTTTGGTTCTTGTGCAATAAATAATTGAAAGTGTTCCCGGACTTTATGTACACCCTGTATTATTTGCTCCCATTTCCTTATGTTGCTGAACTGGGAGAAATACAGCCGCAGTTAAAATTTTGTCACACTACAGCAGGTGCGAAGACAGGGTTCATTTCTGCAGGAGTCACATTCTTTCACTGACCCCCTTCTCCAAACATCCAAAGTTAACTTATCAAACATAACCAAATTTTAGGTCTTACAGATGCCTACGATCTTAATAATAAGAATAAAAATAAAGTACATATTGGCAAAAAGAGAGATTCAGCTAAAAGACACGGTCGGATGTCAGTGCAACACATACCCAGCACCGTCGTTGGGTATGTAAATTACTAGAGTTGAAATTCTCTATGAGAGGTAGAATGGCCACCAGAGTGCACTCGTGTTATTCATGTTCATTGTTGTTACCAGACCTGGCAGGGTACGTAAGATGCGTGAACAGCGGCAGATGATGATAGATCACTGCGAAGGAGATGGAGACACCGCGTTCTCGTGTGAGACAGCGTTATCAGCACCTGACATAGTTTCAAAAGAACCTCATTGTGTGTCTCCATTGGCCAGCTGGTCAAATTACGCGGTATCCAGTTTTATGAGGCACAGCATTGTATGGTAGTGAAACATGGACTATGGGAAGAGAATCGAAGCATTTGAGATGTGGTGCTACAGGCGAATGTTGAAAATTAGGTGGACTGATTAGGTAAGGAATGAGGAGGTTCTGCGCAGAATCGGAGAGGAAAGGAATATGTGGAAAACACTGACAAGAAGAAGGGACAGGATGATAGGACATCTGTTAAGACATTAGGGAATGACTTCCATGGTACCAGAGAGGTCAAAAACATCCAGGACGTAAATTACAAGTGCTATATATTCTCCAACGATGGTCATACGGGATAGGATAAGACTGCAGCTCATCACTGAACATAATGTGACGCCATTCATTCGCTGTCCGTGCTCCCTGGTCAAAGCACCACAACGAAAGCAAGCGTTTGTTTTTGGTGATAAAGGCAACCAACCCATGTGACGATACTTCCTCACATGGCTGCTTCTGATCTCCGACCAATGGTGCAGGATGACGTGGAATGTTTCACTGTGTCCATGGTTTGCTCTCGGATGGCAGGTGCAGATGTGAACTGCTTGGTGCCCAACACAGCCACCCTCCCTTGTGGTGGTCAGACGTGTTCAGCTGGAGCCTTATCAATGACTACGCCTGTGCTCATATTCCCATGTAATTCAACATCGAGCCTATATATATATATATATATATATATATATATATATATATATATATATATATATATATATATATATATATAAGACCATTGAAGACGTGGAAATGACAACTTCAGCTGCAGACAAAAAGAAGAATACAATAAAATCTGTTTCTGCACACTCTCTTCTAGATGGACCCGCAGTTTTTTGTGGATGTAAACTGAACTTCAGCATCGACATTAACGATACATTCACCCACGGCAATGGATGGCTTACTGTAGCCATTGTACGAGGTGGTACAGGTGTTCCAAACGTCTCAGGACTTGAAAGCTTCGTCGACAGAGACATCATCGCTTACAAGACTTATCATGTTACCGAAAATGCAAATAAAGACTTTGGTAAATCAACATATATGTCACCCTCACCCTTCTTCCTTTATACACGTAATAGACGTAAAATATCTGTAAATGAAACTGTATTTATTTGGTGTAAGGGAAAAGGTGTTTGTGAATATGTTAAATTTGTTGTTTCATATATATATATATATATAGGCTCGATGTTGAATTGCATGGGAATGCGAGCACAGGCGTAGTCGTTGATAAGGCTCCGGTTGAACACGTCTGACCACCACAAGGGAGGGTGGCTGTGTTGGGCACCAAGCAGTTCACATCTGCACCTGCCATCCGAGAGCAAACCATGGACACAGTGAAACATTCCACGTCATCCTGCACCATTGGTCGGAGACCAGAAGCAGCCATGTGAGGAAGTATCGTCACATGGGTAGGTTGCCTTTATCACCAAAAACAAACGCTTGCTTTCGTTGTGGTGCTTTGACCAGGGAGCACGGACAGCGAATGAATGGCGTCACATTATGTTCAGTGATGAGCTGCAGTATTATCCTATCCCGTATGACATCGTTGGAGAATATAACAGCGACCTGGGGGGAAGTCCCATGGTTTCCATATGTTGGAGAGGTACAGCGGTGTTAGTCCTGGTGTTTTGGTGTGGGGGGCTCTTGGGTATGACTTGGGGTCGCACCTGGTAGTTATTTGGGGAACGGTATGTCGCGAATATTTTACGTTTTCTAGTGTGGAATCTCATGGACCATATTGAAACACGCCAACTCTCGTCCATATATAACACACGTCTCTATGAACTGCCTGCGCGACGATGAGGCAGACTCGTGTCCAGTAAGATACCCAGATCTGTCCTTGATAGAACCTGTGTGGGACCAGCTCAGACGTCAACGCAATCCCAGCGCCAGCGTCTGGGACATCAAGAACCAGTTCCAAAAACTGTGGACAAGCTTGCCCGTCAGGAGGGGATGCAACGGCTTTATGATGGCCTTCACAACCGAATCAGTGCATACATCAATGTCAAAGTAGTTGGGGGGGGGGGGAGGGGGGGAGTCGAGGGAAGATTGCAATATTATATGATACATGCGATCATAATGTGAAATTCTTTGTAAATTTGACTCGATTTTGCAATCAGTGAAGTAACGCCACAAATCCTCTCAGTCCTTGAAGTTTCATTTCTTTGCCGGCCGCTTAGTCGAGAGGTTCTAGGAGCTTCAGTCCGGAACCACGCGGCTGCTATGGTCGCAGGTTCGAATCCTGCCTTGGGCATGGATGCGTGTGATGTCCTTAGGTTAGTTAGGTTTAAGTAGTTGTAAGTCTAGGGGACTGATGACCTCAGATGTTAAGTCCTAAAGTGCTTAGAGCCATTTGAATCATTCATTTTTCTGAACCATTTCTTTTCCTCCTTCCCTTCTTGGTGGTTTCCTATTTTTGTCAGACAGCGTAAAATGTTGAAATACAACGACAATACTGTGTTTTCATCAGTGGTTAGTGCAGTGTTCCTGATTTTTTTGGGCTCGAGGGTGGTGATTACGATACCAGTGACGCCACCTTGGATCCACCGCTGCATTACAGCGGGGTAAGAAGTCGTCCAATGATGCGTCCCATCCGGACGTTGGCCTCGGCTGGTTGTTTCAGCTTAACGTCAGGTCCATCACGAATCCACTGCAGCTGTAAACACGGCCGTCTAGGCCCGCTGCCACAGCTGAGCGAGTGAAATTACGCGACGCAGCTCGGCGCGCGGCGCGTCTGCGGAGCCGACATGATCCCTCCCCCTCCCCCCTCCTCTCGGCCGCCCCCGCCCCCTAGCGGCCAGGTTTTACGGCCGCAGCGACCGCTTTATGCCAGACCGTAACCCACGGCCAGGCCACGAGTCCGCATGTCTAGCGGCGTTCGCGAGAGTCCGTCTAGCCTGCGCGGATTGCCCCGACAACGATAATCCACATGTCTGCTTATCTCTCTATAAAACATGTCTGGTATTTCTCGGAAACAGTTCGTTTGTTTGGACGCTAGTTGCACAAATGAACTGCCATAAAATAAAGCAGAGTAGCGACGACGTTGTTAGCGATGTGATTTGCAACTGGATGGTGGTTCTTGATTGGAGCGTAACGGGTAAATACAACTGCCTAGAGTCGATTTTAGTTCACATTAGTTCGTGATAGAAATGTCAGAATGAATTAAAAACTGATAAGATGCGGTGCTAAAGGAAAGTGTTTAAAATAGTGAACGGGAAGGTGATAAAAAGAAAGAATCGTATGGCAATTTTTCAGTAGTAATTCTGTAGTAGAGATACTAAGCAAATACTTCACAAACCAAAGCAACGGACGTCTTTGGGCGAGGGAATGAATCCATGGAGAAGACGCCTGAGGTTTCGAACGTACAACGCTGCAAAGATTATGTAACGTCTAGAGAAACAAAAACAGTATATTATGTAGTAATTAGAGAATTAGATGTATCATATTGTGTCATTGTATAAAACTTTGTATTTTTTTTTATTATTTATTTTTGAGAATATCTGCGTCGGCGAGTAATGAAACCGCCACAGACGATAAATGTCGAACAAAGATAAAAATAAGTAACTAGTATATAATACGTGACGAATAGCAATTTCTTTGCCTTCTTCATCTGGGAGTTGAACGAGTAAGATATCCTGTGTCGTAGTAGCGAACGCTAGTGTAGCATTCTTTTGTCGAGACTAAGCAATGTACGCCATTACGTGTGAATTCACAAAGGTCTGTAATCACTGAGATATTTAAAGGTTTTAATAGAGTTGTTTAAATGAAAACTTGTATTATTTATTGTTAAGCTTGCTTGCATATTATCCCATCCTGTTGAGACATTTTTCAGTTATGTAAATATTATCTGTGGTGCTGAGCTGCGTGGAGAACGAAGAGCCGCTGCCGCGGCGTATTCAAACGACTTACAATATAGTCGAGCATACCGCAAGGAAGCGGTAAAATAATATTATTTCTTTTAGCTCCCAGACTGGCAGTGAAGATCAGCAGATTTTATGATGTGTTGCAGATTGACTCGGGCTGTTGATAGGATATAATTTACAGTGCAAATAATTTAATGTACCTTCAGAATCTGATAGGAATCTTGCTGTGCTCCGTTATGATCTGGCAAACTTTATAGTGACAACGTATTTTTTAATGAGAGTCTCATGTTCTTGGGCTAGTCGTGGTATGAAATAGCATTTTAACGAGAAATAAAATCCACTGCGAACTTGTGTTTTTGAACGATCACATGGACTGTAACATCAGTGCTCATAACAAAGTAATTTCAACTTTTAATCACTATGAAGTAGGGAAGATATATTGATTCTTAGCATGAGTTGCAGTTACGAAAAATCGTTCCTTAAATTGTAGGCCAGTTACAGAACAATAAGACTTCCATATAGACATTTTATTCCGCTAAAAGGTAATGATGATAAAGAAAAGCAAAGCACAGCATTATTAACAGATATTTCACGTAACTCTTTTCGTATAATACGATAAATAAAAAAAAAACGTGAAACTGTCGCCCAAAAACGCGGGGCCCTAATTTGCAGTGGCCACAAATATAAAATTTTATGTATTTTTCTTTCAGTGTTGATTGTTATGTATGTGTAGATATATATGTATTTAGTGATAAATGTATGTATGTATATCATGATCAATGCTATGTATTAATGAATGTGTAAACACTCTTTCATGACAAAACGTACTACTGCAAACGAGTCTGAGAAGACGATCCTGATAGTACTGAGAAGCTGTAACGACTACGTAATCCGGGGGCAGCCGAACCCCGAGATAAGATAAACTAAAGGTAAGACTACAGTGTAGTTGTCCTGTTTGTAGAAGTCGAGCTCCAGTGAAGTGATCTCATTTCGCGAGTGGTGTGCATATTGTGCGTAGTTTGATGTTAGTGTTTGTGACAGGACAAAGTTGACGGTAGATAGTAATTTTTAGTGTGCAGTTAGTGTAGATAAATTAACGTATTTTGTGTGCAAGGGGCAAAACTGTCAGACTTTGTGGTTTAGTAAGCAATTTATGAATATGGTTAAGTTGCGTAGTCAACGTCCGAGCAATATGGATACTGAGGAACAACAATTAGTTAGTGCAGGAAATGTGGAACCGGGTACCTCAAGTAGTACTAGTACTCTCTTTGAGGATATAACATGTGAGAATGTGGGCGCAGGGGCACAGGAAGTGGTGCCACCGCCCATTAGTCCTCAAGGGGATGTAGAGAAAGAAGTTGTACCACCACCAGAAAAGCAGGAACCAGAGAGTGGTAATCTGCCTGGTGGGTATTCGCTTCAGGCTATATTAGAGCGCGTGCTGAATTACCAAGCAGAATTTGCGCAACAGCAAGTCGAGCGAGACCGCCAGCAAGCTGAGCGAGATCGTAGGCTAGCAGAAAATTTACTTGCCCAGCAAGCTGAGCGAGATCGCCAGTTAACAGAAAGTTTCCTTGCCCAGCAAGCTGAGCGAGATCGCCTGCAAGCTGAGCGGGACCAGCAACTTGTGCAATCGTTAGAGAACATGAAAAAAGAGATTGCAGATATGAAACAGAATTATGAGTCGATACCTAAGGCCGTGCAGGAGCTGACTGAACAGGTCAACAACCTGCAAATAGCAAACACTAACAGGGTAGACGAAATAGGTGTATTAGCCAATCGAGTAGAAAAGCTAGAAACAGATTCCACGCAGCTTGTAGAGCAGAAGTGGAACGAACAAGCAACTAAAATTGAAACAGAATTCAACTCATGGCTAGAAGTGAAGGAGTGTGAGATTGACAAGAACATTAATTCCAAAGTACAAGCAGCCATAGCAAATAGAGGATCCGAATCGTTCAGTACCGCAGTGAATAGTCAGGTACAGAACGACGTGCAAACCATCAAACAAATACTCAGTGAGGATATTCCGCAGTGGCAAGTGAATATGAACAAACGGATATCCGACCTGGAGAAGGGTTTAGCACAAAGCAGAAAACATTTGGAACAGGAACCTCTGTCGCCAACAGCCCATGGTTTTGGCAACGCACAAACTTATACGCGATACAACAATGGGGAATCTGTAGTCGATAATGCGAAGAGCTGTAGCTTCGGTTCGGAGCACACAGCATATGTCCAAGGAGCAAAACCATGTAGTTCAAAAATATTAGTGGAAGAAAGTTTAATCAAAAATAGACAATTTCAAACGTTTACTACTGAACGGAAATCAGTACACCCAGTAGTATTCATAAAAAGCTTTAAAAATATCTTGCCCAGTGTGTGGAACGAAACACAGAAAATTCAATACGTAATGTCGTACATTCAAGGTGACGCAGCGTTGTGGGCTACAGAAGTAGCAGACAGCTGCATGACATATGAACAGTTCGAAAGGGCATTTCTATCGAAATATTGGTCGCCTTGTATACAAGAGCGGCTAAGAAAAGAAGTATACAATCCCGAACCGTACTCACCTCGTCTGGGGAATTTGAGACGGTATTTTGAAAAATATATAAACAAAACACGCTACTGGGACGAGCCTATATCACCAAGAGACATAATAAGACTACTAAAATCACATTTACCCATTCATATCAAAGAGAAATTAATACACGTACCAGAAAGCGATATGGAAAACTTCCTGTCTGTTCTAGATTCTATAGACTTGATACAGGAAGACGCAAAATCAGCGTGTGATCACTCGCGGAATAAAGGGTCAGGATGTAAACATGACAGAAATAGTAGTGCACAAAACCACAACCATGGAAATGGTGGGGGTGGTAACAAGCGGCAAGAACATTCGCAAAATGGTAGTAATGGTAGAGGCCAGAACGGGTATGGACAAACAACCTATAACAAAAGACGTCGATTTGACGACCGGTACGAATCTGGAATGTCAGGGACCAACCGCGGGAAATATGCGCGAGGTCAGTGGCAGAGCAATTATAGTGATAGTAATCGAAATTGGCAGCAAAATCAGCGAAGAAGCCCAGAGCGACAGGGTAATGACCGGTATGACAACAATAGACCACCGCCGCAAAACGCGCCTATTGCGCAGCCGTGGCGGCCGACAAATCAGTGTGTACATATAGTGGAGGTCGCGGACAATAGCCTTCCAAGTACTTCACAAGCAACTAATCCAACAAACTAGAATCGGCCTCGATATGCTCTCCATCGATGGCCGAGGGATGGAGTGAGAGCAACACGAGTGATAATAATATACCTGAGATACGTATGCTGCGATACAACGATGGTGGCAGTATGGATAAAGATCTACTGAACGAACCACACGAATGTAAGAAAGATAATAACGAAAATGTGCAAGCTATTATCGAAGCGAAAATCAATGATGTTGCAGTGAATATAATCATCGACACAGGTGCCTCAGTAAGTGTAATGAGTATGGAGTTATTTAAGGCACTGGGAAAAGGACATAGCATTCCGACTTTCCCGGTTAATAATTGTAAGGTGTCTGGAGCCATTGGTGCACAGAGCCAATCAGTTAAGTACCAGGTGCAGGTGGAGATTTGTAAGGAGGGCGAAGCCATAGTGAGCTCGTTCCTCGTTGTTAAAGGATTGAAGGTGGCCTGCATTCTGGGAGTAGATTTTCTCCGTGAGAGGGATGCATTGGTCGACCTCTCCTTGGGGAAATTAAGCATAGTTAATAGGGGTAGGAGGATTGAGTTATCTATGATGAAATCGAAGGAGGTACTTGTGCCGTGTTGTAATCGAATCAATATCAAGGGTAGGAACCCTTGGGTACTACACCTTGATGATTTGTCACATGCAGCAGACCTCTATTACCCGAATTTAGAGGATCGAAATTTTGAAACAAATATTGAGGCATTTCAAACCAAAGTGCAGGAATCTGAAGGTTTAAGCGGTAAACAAAAGCAACAGTTGACGCAGCTGCTATCGGAATACACTATGGTATTTACCGACCGACCAGGAATAGTCAAAGGGTACCACTATCACATAGAGGTGATGCCCCACAAAACATACTGTCGCGCGACTTACTCCATCCCTTGGTCGAGGAGGGAATTAGTAGCTAAAGAGATTCGGAAGATGTTAGATTGGGATATCATTGAGCCCTCCTCTCCATACAGTAGTCCTCTTGTAGCAGTGGCGAAAGCCAATGGAAAAATCAGGCTAGTGTTAGATGCGAGGGACATTAACAAAATTATCATACCTGTCCGGACTCGCCCTGAGAATTTAGATGAGCAGATACAACGATTTCATGGAGCACAGTACTTGACATCGGTCGATCTGAAAAGTTCATATTGGCAAATTCCCCTTACACCGGAATCCAGGAAGTACACAGCTTTCATATTCGGAGGGCGGAGTTACCAATTCAAGGTACTTCCCTTCGGATTGAATGTGAGTGCTGGAGTGTTTATTAATGCACTAGATACGGTACTGGGTCCAGACTTATTAGAAAAAATCACTGTATATGTTGATGATCTGGTAATCGCTACTGCTACTTGGGACGAACATATGGAATTGTTGCGTAGAGTACTAGAGAGATTTAAGCAAGCAGGTGTGACAGCAAACCTAGAAAAGTCAAAATTTGGACGTAATAAAATTAAATTTTTAGGCCATCTTATTACACCACTTGGTATACGCCCAGACAACAAAAAACTAGAGGCGATCCGAGAATTTCCAAGCCCCCGCACTAAGAGGCAATTGAAAGCATTCCTTGGGCTCACGTCTTTTTTCAGAAGGTTCGTGCCCAATCAGTTGTTAAATGACGCGTCGCTACTAAATCTGCTACGAAAAAGTGTGCAGTGGGTTTGGACTGACAAATGTCAACAAGCTTTTGAAGCGATTAAAACCGCCCTACTGAATGCAAATATTTTGCAGCACCCAGATCTGTCAAAAGATTTTTGTCTTGCGACGGATTCATGTTCCTATGGCCTGGGAGCGTGCTTATTTCAGTGGGAGGAAGGAAACGACCCGACAACAATAAAGATTATCGGCTTCGCCAGTAGGACTTTAACTAGATGCGAGAGAGCCTACTCGGCAACCGAACTGGAAGCACTTGCAGTAGTCTGGGCTATGAAAAAGTTTAATTATTATTTACAAGGGAAGGAGATTAAAGTGTATAGTGACCACCAGGCGTTAAGTTTTTTGATGTCATGCAAACTATTCCATACCAGACTGAGGAGATGGATGCTTGTCTTACAAGAATACCGGATAAAGATTATGTACATAAAAGGCCAAGATAACGTAATAGCGGATGCTCTGTCGCGACTGCCGGTAGGATTACCGGATTTAGCAGAAATGTTAGAGCAATCCGAGGAGTACAAAGTGCTGTTAGTGCGTGACAATACTTACATGAAGGATTTTTTATATATATGTAAAAACATGTGCGAATTACAAAGGGCAGATCCGATGTGGAAAAAAATCATTAATAATATTGAAGAGAGTGTTAACAATAGAGGTGAGCAAGGTTTTAAAATAGTGAACCATATTTTGTATCATAAACTTAGTACGAAAGAAGACTGCTGGGCAGTATGTATACCTAACCAGTCGGTAAAAGTGATGATATGGCACACGCACTTGGCATGGGGCCATGCAGGGATTGGAAAGTGTGCAGAGATCATGGCGAGATACTGCTACTTTCCCCGTATGAAACACCAGATTCAGGCAACAGTTAGAACTTGCGTGATATGTCAAAAAGCAAAACATTATAATAGATCCACTAAGTTTGAGCTACATCCCATAGTTCCACTCAGGCCGCTTCAAATAGTATCTGTGGATGTAGCCGGTCCTTATCCCATGGCCAGAGGAGGTATGAAATATATACTGGCCATGTACGATATTTTTTCCAAATACTTGGCAATTTATTGCATAAAATCAGCTACTGCCAAAACCATGGTCAGGCGGATCAGTCAAGAATACTTGCCTCAAGTGGGAAAACCCGAAGCCATAACGACTGATAATGCTTCTTATTTCACGGGTCGAACTTGGAAAAATTACCTACGAGAACAAAATATACAGCATATTCTGGTATCCCGATTCCATCCCGAAGCCAGTCTAGTTGAAAGAATATTCAGAGAATTGAATAAGTTCCTTAGAATCTACATAGGGAACCAACATACAAAATGGCCAGGGCTAATACCGAAATTTGTAGAAATACACAATTTAACACCCCATTCAAGTACAGGCTATCCACCGGTAGAGATATTGAAGGGATTTAATGAGACACCGAATGAATGGCTCACGCCTTTGCCGAGACTACCAGTCAAGGCAGAAACAAGGGAGGAAAAGATGAAAAAGATATGGAACAGACTAACCAGCTGTGCGGCAAAGAGGAAAAGGAAGTACGACCGAGGTGTAACTAACGAACAGAAATATAATGTAGGGGATCTAGTACTTATTCGTAACCACGCTAAATCCTCAGCCACCTTAAAACAGAATAGTAAGTGGCAATTGCTATATTCAGGGCCTTTTGAAGTAATAAGCGTGCCACACGAATGTAGCTATTTGTTAGCACATCCCCATACGGGGAAGATCAAAGGATTGTATCCACGTAAAGATGTGAAGTTATTTATTCAGTGACATATCACATATAAAGAGTAATAGTTGTAAGAAGATTTTAATTGTGTTTTAGAATATGAGTATGTTAGTATTAAGAAAGAAATTTGTGTGTAATGAAACTTGGAGGAAGTGGATTCAGAAAGTAGGCAATAGCTTACACAGGAAAGATTTTGTTTACAGACAATTAGAGCCATTTAAAAATTATAGGCTCATTAAGCGACGAACAATCTTCTTGTTGATAAAGTGAGGATTAATTTCTTGAATCATTATACAAAGGATTAATTTCTTGAACCATTTTCTATGTGTAGTATGTAAGTGCAATTAATGATGCAATCTAATATAGTAAGGTAACTGTTGTAATTGTATTAGGATAAGGAACCCTGAGAGAGAGAGTCTTGACTAGCCAAACATGGACTCTGTAATATGCAACAATTATGTGATGTTTGCTGCCAGTAGTGATATGAGAACGACACTGGAGCATAAGCTAATCAAAAAACAAGCCCGTTCCGTGGAAAATCCGCTTTGTATATAACAATGCTTCAATTGAAGCCTGTGTACTTGGTACACGCCCTTGAATATTCATTACGCGATACGCGAATTAAGTCAACCAATGTGGAACCTACACTGTGGTCATATAGGAAAAATTATTAAAAATAATGCTAGTGCCAAATGAAGTATTTATTGATCAATATGCCCAAGTCAAGCTGTCATGCACATGGTAAAATCTGTTTGATAGATGGGTGATAACCAGGCAAGCTACACTGATAAGAAAATTTAAAAAATTTTTTTACAAGAGGGCTGTATACGCCTAGTAACAATATGAAAAGTGTGTTGTGATAAGGTAAAAACAAATAGACGCCATGTAGATGAGAGTGAGTATGCGAAGAACAGTTAAAAGGTATTAAAAAATAAACTGTGTGCATAAACAATGGAGGAAAGGACGGAATATTGCGTGTAGCAGGGACAGAAAATGACTGTTGTATCTGCACCAATATATACGTCGATCAGTCTAGTGTTGAGTGACAGACTGTCCTAGTGCAGTGCTCAACGAACAATAGACAGTGTATAAAAACAGTAGTTATTGATTCGTTCGGAGTCGAGTTAAACGAACATCGATCGACGGGGACATTTAGTATGTGTGTTACGAAACATTTTCACGTGTTGAAAGACGCTCTGGCAGTGTACCAACCGTGGAGTGAGTGAAAATGTGTAGTACAATGAGCGTGTGACGAACCTTGAATACCAGTGTCACAATGCCACAAGAAACCTGTTATCACGCCAAACCATCCTGTGCATACCAGTGAAGCGACGGCTTACTGAACAATAAACGCTTTTAACAAGTTGCATCTTCTTCCACAGCTAGTAATCTGTGTCCTTAAAGACAGTACACCGTTGTGGAATGTTTGTTTCATGCGCTACAACGGGGAGCCATGCGGAGAAGCCGAGACGAGTGCCGTGCCGCCAGCCAGCCGGTCGCGGTAAACCACTGCCACTCGCCGACATCGGCGAATGGTTCGCCGCGATTCGCGACTGCTTGGGCGCCACGTCAGCACGACGTCGCTGTTACTGAGAGCCGGTCGTCGAACCCAGCGGCCGTCGGCACGCGGCGTTCCAGACGACGCTACTCAACAATTGCTTCGCGCCGCCAGCTCCGTACAACATTGTTGTCATTCAAATGAACTATCAAACAGGTGTTTAATGCACTAACATGAATAGGGTTTAGTGGACACGAAATGACGTGACAAACATTTGTTTTTTTTTTTTCTTGAGTTATTCAATACGGACTCAAAGTATTCATTGGTTCAGTGATATATAGATATAATATGTTTTCGTCATGTTAATGGAGTATACTCGCATGAATGCTGGACATTTTAAACCAATTGTCGCGAGTAAATGCAAGGACGATTCATGATACTACTGTAAAAATGTGTAACAAGTGACTTTCATTACAATCCAAAACACAAATATTATATGGGTAACAAAGAGACTAAAGGTTTAACATGCTCTCACAAATAGCCTTTGTTATATGTGAACATTGGATAGAATCTGAACTTTTTGTGATCAAACTGGGTATTAAAACAAACCAGACGAGATGACCATGGCTCCGGCGCAGTTTTCCCAGGTTTTCTGATCGCACGTAGCCCGAATGGGGGAGCCAAATAAATGTAATGACCCTGGGACTAGGTTGACGGTCACCTCGCAAAGTGAAAGAACAGTATAAAAAGTGTAATTAAACCTACAGTGTAAAAGAACTAAGAAGTTTAAAGCGAATGTTCTAACCAAGGTAACAGACAATAACCAAACAGACGTTAGTGGCAGCATATTGCCGAACATTCTTAACGTTAGTCAATTGCTGCCAGGGGGCATTGTAACGTCTAGAGAAACAAAAACAGTATATTATGTAGTAATTAGAGAATTAGATGTATCATATTGTGTCATTGTATAAAACTTTGTATTTTTTTTTATTATTTATTTTTGAGAATATCTGCGTCGGCGAGTAATGAAACCGCCGCAGACGATAAATGTCGAACAAAGATAAAAATAAGTAACTAGTATATAATACGTGACGAATAGCAATTTCTTTGCCTTCTTCATCTGGGAGTCGAACGAGTAAGATATCCTGTGTCGTAGTAGCGAACGCTAGTGTAGCATTCTTTTGTCGAGACTAAGCAATGTACGCCATTACGTGTGAATTCACAAAGGTCTGTAATCACTGAGATATTTAAAGGTTTTAATAGAGTTGTTTAAATGAAAACTTGTATTATTTATTGTTAAGCTTGCTTGCATATTATCCCATCCTGTTGAGACATTTTTCAGTTATGTAAATATTATCTGTGGTGCTGAGCTGCGTGGAGAACGAAGAGCCGCTGCCGCGGCGTATTCAAACGACTTACAATATAGTCGAGCATACCGCAAGGAAGCGGTAAAATAATATTATTTCTTTTAGCTCCCAGACTGGCAGTGAAGATCAGCAGATTTTATGATGTGTTGCAGATTGACGCGGGCTGCTGATAGGATATAATTTACAGTGCAAATAATTTAATGTACCTTCAGAATCTGATAGGAATCTTGCTGTGCTCCGTTATGATCTGGCAAACTTTATAGTGACAACGTATTTTTTAATGAGAGTCTCATGTTCTTGGGCTAGTCGTGGTATGAAATAGCATTTTAACGAGAAATAAAATCCACTGCGAACTTGTGTTTTTGAACGATCACATGGACTGTAACATCAGTGCTCATAACAAAGTAATTTCAACTTTTAATCACTATGAAGTAGGGAAGATATATTGATTCTTAGCATGAGTTGCAGTTACGAAAAATCGTTCCTTAAATTGTAGGCCAGATACAGAACAATAAGACTTCCATATAGACATTTTATTCCGCTAAAAGGTAATGATGATAAAGAAAAGCAAAGCACAGCATTATTAACAGATATTTCACGTAACTCTTTTCGTATAATACGATAAATAAAAAAAACGTGAAAATTACTAAGTATCGGTTACTTGTTAGGACACTGTGCGAGAGTGACACAAGGCATATCACTCTGGCATAGCATCCCGACAAGTAACCCATACTTTGTAATCTTAGCGCGGTTGTTAGATTGAAACTTCAGACCTCCTCTTCATGGAATCATCCCTTCGTCCAAATACAGCTGTTGCTTTAGTTTGTAAAGTATTTGTTTAGAGTTACTGCAGAAAAACAAAACCAGAGTTTGTGGTATTATTAGGGTCGACATAAGTTTACCGCAAACCCTGAAAACCAAAGCATCAAGAGTAAAGAAAAGTGACATAGTTTTCTGTAGTAATCGTGACATTCTTCTCCTCGTATGGAAAGACACTAGGTATGTCAGAATGGTATCAACAATTCTTGACGCTTGTGTCGCAAATACAAGAAATATAAATAGAAAAACCGGAAAAGATGTTTTGAAACTTTGTGTGTAAATGAATACAACGTCCAGATTAAACGAGGTGACCGTGCGGATCAGTTTTTTGCTATCCTACTCTAAGGAAATGGATGAAGCGTACAAAAAAGGTCGTCCTTTATGTAATAAATTGTGGACTTTTCCATTCGTTTAGAATTTACGATGGTCTCAATAGAGAGAAAAAAATACGGTGTAAGCCATTCCTCCATTCTTTCATTTGGATGGGTTCATCCATAAACAAAATTGCCACATTTGGGAGACTGAGAATCCGCTTTTCGCGATCGAGAAGTTTCTTCACCCTCAACGGGAGACTGTGTGGTGCGCAATGTCCAATCACGCAATAATCGGTGCGTTGTTCCTTGATGGCACGCTGACTACCGAACGGTACGTGAAGGTTTTGGGAGATGATTTCATCCCCACTACCGAAAGTGACTCTGATTTCGATAAGATGTGGTTCATGGAAGACGGAACTCGACCCCATTGAAGTAGGAGTGTGTTTGATGTCCTGGAGGAGTACTTTGACGTACCTAGAGGCCACTGGCAAAGGCATCGATTGGCCGCCATATTCTCCGGATCAGAACATATACGACTCATTTTTGTGGGGCCATATTAAAGACAAGGTGTACAGCAATAACCTCAAAACCATTTCTGAGCTGGAAACAGCCATTCGGAAGGTCACCGACAGCATCGATGTTCCGACACTGCAACGGGTCATGCAGAATTTCGTCATTTGTCTGCGTCACATCATCACCAATGATGGCAGCCATATCAGACATGTGAAACCTAAATCGGAATATCTGTAGTGACGTTTACATGTTGAATAATGTGTGTGCACGCAGTACTTTGTAACTAATTTAGTTTTTCCTTCGTAGAGTTCAATAATTGTCACCCTGTATATCGACTCTTATATATTAACGATGATACGGACAGTAACTGCTCCATCAAGGAGATTTCAGGACCAGAGTTACTGCGTCTTCTTCACTCAACCCCATCTCTGTTTTCCAGCAGGACAACGCTCATTTGCATGTGGTGAGAAATAGGGTAGACTTTTTAGAGTAGTGAATAGTATTTTTGCTTGCATGGTGTGTGCCTAATGTCTGACCCATATGAAACATAGATACGATTGTTCAAAAACTTGTTTACCACGAACATTCAGAAACCACTATTCATACTATGCTTATCCATTACGAACATTTTAGAACCCGTCATCCGTGGTTGTGTGCTAAATATAAGTACAGAAAAATGCACCCAGTCAGATTTTTGAAATACTGCATCATTCCCGTAACTAACTTTCGAATCTTTTCAGTTCCACCTTCAGATGTCACACATGGAAGTTACATGCTTATTGCCATTTCATGATGCCGGGTACTGGCTTGCGATAGTATGGGCGGTTTTGCAGTTCGGACGTTCAAAAATGAATGGCACTACAATTTTTGAGTCTTCACGGGAATCATATACTGAACAAACGAATACATATTATATTACAGGTCTATGCTCTTTTGCCTTCGTCATGGCACCTTCTGACATGCTTAGAAACCATTCTTTGTGTGTATCCCGGAGCCAGTGGTGGACAACGGCATTAAGTTCATCGTTGGTGGTGAAATTATTATCCAGCATGACCTCTTTCATCGCGTCGAATAGTGAATAGTCGTTATGAGCCAGATCGGGCGAATATGGAGGATGTGGCAGCACAGTAAACCCTAGTTAACGCACGGTGGCAATGGTCTAGTGAATGGAATGTGGCCGGGCGTTATCGTGTTGGAGAAGAACGCTTTGTCTCTGCGCAATGGTGAGGGAATGGGACATCAATTGTGCGCACACCTTCTTGATCTTCAAATCCTCACGAACGATAGTGTGGAGAGTTTCTCATGCGAGACCTGTTGCCTTCTCTAGTTTATGAAATGTGATTTGCCTGTGCCTCATTGTCAAGTAATTTTCACGCCGGGCACTGTTTGTTTTGCGTGCAGTTCCTGGACGTCCAGCGCTTTTGCGTTTTTCAGCACACTCACTGCCGTCTCTGAACTCTGATACACGAGGAAACACAGATCTGCAACTTGGGGCTGTTTCCCCATATACGGCTACATATCTGATGCAGTCATTCCTTCCCTCCAGAGAAACCACACTGTCCACCGTTCCCCATGCTCTTCTGCTTCCATATTGTCTTACCTACGAGTATGTCCACCAGCGTACTCGCAAACCGGAACAAGTACTGCTGCAAAGAGCCAGTTTTGGGGAGCAACAACAGTGTACGGCGGTGGTAGACAGTACTGTAATCTATCCTCGCGCATAACCAAAACACATAGTAAACTGTACCTGCAAAAGCTATAGGGGCAATGCCAATCAATACTGGACGAGTTAAATAATAGTCACCCACCCTGCAGTTTCCATTCTGCCAATTGCCATGGATCATTCACTACGCGCTATAAGTATAAATGTATACTGATTGTCACATAAATCGCTAGCTTCCAGCATGTGCTCTGCAGTTGTGGATTCGTTTGGTTGTGAGTCTATGCCGCTGTTTAGGGGATGTGTTCCACACCACTACTTGGGTCCACACGTTCAGGGTACCGACAACGTGAACCAAAACCTTTATTTCAACATTCTCGATGGCCAAGTGTTGTCTCTTTCTTCTAGTGAACACTCCCAAAACGAGAACAGCCGCTTTCGCAAGGCTGCATGTACGTGTTCCTGGTTCGACGAACACTTAGGCATTAGCCGGTCGCTGTGGCCGAGCGGTTCTAGGCGCTTCAATCCGGAACCACGCGACTGTTACGGTCGCAGGTTCGAATCCTGCCTCGGTCATGGATGTGTGTGATGTCCTTAGGTTAGGTAGGTTTAAGTAGTTCGAAGTCTCGGGAACTGATGACCTCAGATGTTAAGTCCCATAGTGCTTAGAGCTATTTTTGAACTTAGGCATTCACGCACCCCCCTCAAATTTAGTGGTAAAATGGCCAGTGGATAGCACGTCGAAAACTGAACGCAGATCAAGCATGACAAGAGGAAGAAGGTGGACTGTGAAAAAAGAAGTAATCTAAAAATTGTGAACAGTCGAAGTTCAAGATGGGCAACGACGACCGATTTTGAATGGTAAGGGCGTTGTGGTTGTGTGTCACAGTGTTGGCCTGTAAACAAGATGATCCATGCTCAAATCTCTCTCGTGTCTCAATTTTTTTCCACAAAATTATGATCTGTCTGTCCGGTCATTGACAAGTCTGTTCTCCTTCTGGAGTCTTAACAATTGTCGCACTATACATCAGCTATAGAATATCAATCTTGTGGTACGAATATATTGTGGTCGCAAGTAAATGTGATGAATAGAAAAAACAAATAAACGGGTGCGAACTACAAAGGAATTCAAGAGTCAAAACCTGCAAAACGGAACACAAAGTGTGGTACCTGTGTAGAACAAATAGAAGGTCGTCCGTCTGGACGTCCATTCCTTAGACCTCGTTGTTACACATGGACGTTACACCACGACACAGACAAAAATTTTAATATAGCGAACTGGCACGCGAGTGACCGTACGGACAGTTCTACCCTTCTCAGTCGAACACTGTGACCGCACAACCACGACGCGCTGATACACTCACTCGATGTTGCACATTTAGAGCTTAGAGCATTCACTGTTTCTATTTTTCTTGTTTTTTCACAGTTCAGTACACCTTCTTCTTGTTTTCATGTTTGATCTGGGTCCGGTTTTTGACGGGTTGTCCACTGGGCCATCTTACCACTAAACCTGAGGGAGGATGTAGTGGGGAGATCCCCTTATCAGGCATCCTATCGTACCTCAGCTGGACCGGTCAATCATCCGATCTTAATCCTTTAGAAAATATCTAGAGCTACTACGAATACCGGCTGGAACGTAGAAAACAACTTTCCCGCAGTTTGGTAGCTTCATGGAATCTAATCGACGATGAGTGGGTTCCGTTGGACATGCAACACATGAAGAAATTCGTTGACTGTCTTCCTCCACGAATTGTGTTCATTAGCATGGCTCGAGACAGTGCTACAGGGTATTAGTCTTACGTTTCCAGGAGGCCCCTTTTGTTTCACAGGTGTGCTTGTCCTCCAAACGTAAAACAATCCTATCGAATTTTGTAGGGATTCCTGGAGAAAAAGATTCTAGCAGAAATCTGCACAGTCCCTAACGAAACATTAGGTCTTCTTTGATTTTCACAGTCACTATGTTCACTACTAGCTCATATACCAACAAATGTCACCTGTTGCTAGCTTCTTGCACATGCTTTCATACGGCTTGTGTCGTCAATATTCCAGTCGAGAGTATGCTTCGCAGTAACAAAACGTTTAATCTCATTATTCAATACACCATAAAAAGTCCGGTTACGTTTGCGAGCACTCATAGTCTGAAAAAAAAAATTAACAACACGTCTGTCTCAGTAAATGTGGGAATCGCTCTGTGACTACAACGGTGCAATTCATCGGTAAAAAGTTACAGAAGTATCACTGTGTCCACTAGTGTATTCCTTTGAAAATTCAGTCGCTCTGCAGTAGTGTTTCATCGTATTTTTCACTTATTCGCTGCTAGATCGTATGGTGTCTAATCACACAACAATGCAACGTTTCTTTCATAAGCGTTGAGGGTACAACAGATCACTGATTATGAAAAACAACAAATTGAACAAAACTCGATTCATGTGTTTAACTCTCGCGCTTGTCACTAAAAAGATGCTGATAAGTGCAAGTAGGACTCACGCACTGAGAGTTCAAACTTATCTTCAGTTGAAACTTCCGGGCTCAGAGGCCGTGGTCGACGTATAAAATTTCCACCTAACGTTTCGTCTCCATCTGCGGGAGACATCTTCTGAGGTCGTCCGGCTACTGCCACTGAGGCTCCAGATACTCTCGCATTTATACAGCGCATAGAGGGCACCACCATTCGTCACGTGAAGCCGACGGTATGCCTATCTTTGGAAGGCGTCATCATTCTCGATTAAGAGTAATCGATTGTCATTCTGCTGTGTAACGTCGACATCCATATTTTGTCTAACTTTAAAACTTCCTCTTGTCTATTAAAATTGTTATGATGTTTGTGAATCTCTATTGCTTCTCTATACATGGGCGCATGATAATGGGATGTTCGTGCTATAACGCTTGTCACACTAAATTTAATTTCGTGGTTCCCACCTCGAAAAAAGGACTCAGCTACGGCTGATTTTTCGATGTGTCCTAAGCGTCAGTTTCTTTCATGTTAGGCTAAGCGGGTGTTTACACTTCTTTTCGTTGTTCCAATATATACTTGTCCACAACTGCATGTAATTTTGTATACCCCAGGTGTTGCTAGGGGGTCTTTTGCAGTTCTTAAATATCCCTTAACCTTCTTGGTGGGTCTGAAGATTATTTCGATTCCCTAATTGGCCAGAACTTTCCCGATACGGTCCATGACTTTATTAATGAACGGTAGGAAAACCATTCCAGTAGGTGACCGTTGTTGCTCTGGACTTCTGGCTTCTTTTCTTCTTTGATGGAGAGCTCGATCACTTTCCTTCCTAGTGTTATGTCCTAGCCAGTAATGCCACCCGAGCCCGCTGCCACAAGGTTGGCAGCATCAAAGTCCGGACGCCGTCCGCATAAGCAGCGCCAGCGAGACAGGAAATCGCCGCAAGTCTGCGCGCGCCACCGCTGGCTTCTGGCTTCTTAAGCGCTGGAGTCGCGAGCGCTAGGACAGTTCTGTATTCGCCGCTCAGTTGTATACTCGCCACCGAATTGTGTACTTGCTAGTCAGTTGTGTGTTCATCGCAGCAGAGTTGTTGTTTGTCGTCAGCCGACGCTGACCTAGCCGCTCCGACTCGAACTAGACAGATCTCTGTAGACACGGAGTTCACTACTGTGTTGCTGTATCTTCGTTAATAGAGATAAGTACCGACTTTTATTTAATCAGAGTGTTTGGGTTTTCATCTTTCTGTTCACTGTTCCAGCGGACCGGTCGGCCCGCTATTAAAAGTGTGGCGGTGACTTCGTAAGCCGTTTCTACAGCGAATTGCTTGTCGCTACGAACATCGCCACAAAACCTAGTATATCCGTTTTTCATGAAGGCTGACCGTAAGTGATTTAGTCCATCGTGTAAGTAAACCTGCTCGCAGATTTTGTTGGCTCTGTCCACCAAGGTTTTCATGACACCTCTTTTTTGCCTAGGATGATGGTTAGATTCCTTGTGGAAGTGTCGATCCGTGTGAGTGTTCTTTCTATATACCTTTTGGCTCTAGGGTTTATTTTCCTATTTACAATTGGTGTATTAACAGGGTTAGTACTAGCAAACTCGTCACTTGACATTGTATTACTTGACACATATCCCACCCACCCTTTTAATTACCGACACATCCAGGAAAATGAGTTTACCATTGTTCTCTTTCTCCGTCGTAAACGGTATCTTCGGGTTAATACTGTTCAGATGCACCAAGAAGACATCCAACTCTTCTTCACCATGAGTCCACACTACAAATGTGTCATCAACATAGCGGTACCATTTAGCAGGCTTTTTACTGGCAGTCTGCAGTGCTCGCTGTTCGAAGATCTCCATAGAAAAATTGGCAACAGCTGGGCTGAGAGGTCTTCCCATTGCCATCCCGTCGATCTGTTCGTAATACTCGTTGTTATACTGGAAATAAGTTGTCGTCAGGCAGTGTTTCAATAAAGTCACTATATCAGTCGTAAAAATATCTGCTATATATGAAATAGCTTCGTTTACAGGCACCATGGTAAACAATGACACTACATCAAAGCTCACAGCAATATCACTTGGGCTGACGTTAATCTCCCTCAGTTTTTCAATAAAACGCGCCGAGTTTTTAATGTAACTGTCCGTTCTGCCAATATATGGTTTCAGCAAGCAGGCGAGATATCTGGCCACCTCTTGTGTTGGAGATCCTATGGCACTCACAATCGGTCTCAACGGGACATGTGGTCTATGTACCTTTGGGAGTCCATAAAGTCTGGGTGGATAAGCTTCCGTTTTGCAGAGTTGTTTTTTTCGCCTGAAAAAAGAGAAGACGGTTTTTCTGAACACCGAAGATTGTCACAAAAAGATTAGTGTCCTTCTGGATCCCACTATGTATAAAAAGCTTCAGAAGGATCCTACAACCAAAATTCTGAGTAATACCAATCAACTGGTAAAACACTCTTCTCTTTCTTCGGACGATAATAAACAACTGTGCAAAATGGAAACTTATCTACCCAGACTTCATGTACTCCCAAAGGTACATAAGCCACAATTCCCGTTAGGACCGATTGTGAGTGCCATAGGATCTTCAACACAAGAGGTGGCCAGATATCTTGCCTGCTTGCTGCAACCGTACATTGGCAGCAATGGGAAGCCCTCTCATCCCAGCTGTTGCCAATTGTTTTATGGAGATCTTCGAACTGCGAGCACTGCAGACTGCCAGTAAAAAGCCTGCTAAATGGTACCGCTATGTTGATGACACATTTGTAGTGTGGACTCATGGTGAAGAAGAGTTGGATGTCTTCTTGGTGCATCTGAACAGTATTAACCCGAAGATACAGTTTACGACGGAGAAAGAGAACAATGGTCAACTCATTTTCCTGGATGTGTCGGTAATTAAAAGGGTGGGTGGAATATGTGTCAAGTAATACAATGTCAAGTGACGAGTTTGCTAGTACTAACCCTGTTAATACACCAATTGTAAATAGGAAAATAAACCCTAGAGCCAAAAGGTATATAGAAAGAACACTCACACGGATCGACACTTCCACAAGGAATCTAACCATCATCCTAGGCAAAAAAGAGGTGTCATGAAAACCTTGGTGGACAGAGCCAACAAAATCTGCGAGCAGGCTTACTTACACGATGGACTAAATCACTTACGGTCAGCCTTCATGAAAAACGGATATACTAGGAAGGAAAGTAATCGAGCTCTCCATCAAAGAAGAAAAGAAGCCAGAAGTCCAGAGCAACAACGGTCACCTACTGGAATGGTTTTCCTACCGTTCATTAATAAAGTCATGGACCGTATCGGGAAAGTTCTGGCCAATTAGGGAATCGAAATAATCTTCAGACCCACCAAGAAGGTTAAGGAATATTTAAGAACTGCAAAAGACCCCCTAGCAACACCTGGGGTATGCAAAATTACATGCAGTTGTGGACAAGCATATATTGGAACAACGAAAAGAAGTGTAAACACCCGCTTAGCCTAACATGAAAGAAACTGACGCTTAGGACACATCGAAAAATCAGCCGTAGCTGAGCACGTTTTTCGAGGTGGGAACCACGAAATTAAATTTAGTGTGACAAGCGTTATAGCACGAACATCCCATTATCACGCGCCCATGTATAGAGAAGCAATAGAGATTCACAAACATCATAACAATTTTAATAGACAAGAGGAAGTTTTAAAGTTAGACAAAATATGGAAGTCGACGTTACGCCAGCAGAATGACAATCGATTACTCTTAATCGAGAATGATGACGCCTTCCAAAGATAGGCATACCGTCGGCTTCACGTGACGAATGGTGGTGCTCTCTATGCGCTGTATAAATGCGAGAGTACCTGGAGCCTCAGTGGCAGTAGCCGGACGATCTCAGAAGATGTCTCGCGCAGATGGAGACGAAACGGTAGGTGGAAATTTTATACATCGACCACGGCCTCTGAGCCCGGAAATTTCAACTGAAGACAACACCGGCCGTGAAAGCCTACATTGTATGAGTTCAAACTTAATTATTTATACAGTGTTTCCCACAAATGTCGCGACAGATTTCGAGGGGTTGTAGAGGGTGTCTTGTGGAACAAATCGAGTAAGGAACCCGTGTGTGGAAACTTCATCCAACGACGCTACAGGGCGTCGAAGTCGTGGGGGCCGGCGCCTAACATCAGACCACCTCTACGGATGCAGACGTGACTTGTATGCTGAAGGACCGTAGGCTGAACGTCTAGGACTGTTGTTTGTCGTTTAGTGATCACTACTGATGCCACGATCGCCAGTGGACAAATGAGCTAGCTGCTAAGTAGAAAGGCCTTGTGTCCTATTAATGTGTTCCTTCGTTGCCTTGGTGGATGACTATTTCGGACGAAGGTTTCCATCCGCAATTTATTTTTCTCCTGGAAGCCTCTAAAAACTCCAGTGTTTTCCGGTGCAGATGTAAGCCCGCGTTGAAAACCATCATCCATCAAGACAACAGGGCACAGCATTCACAGGAAACAAGACAGTTACATAGCAGCTAGATCTTCTCCACTGGCGATCGCCATTATCAGTGGCGATCACTGAATAACAAGCAACATTGTGACACGTTCCACCTACAGTCCGTCAACGTATGAGTTCACATTTGCTGCCGAAGGTGTCCCTTGTGGCAGGTGCCAGCGCTGTAGCATCGCCGCCCTGCAGCGTCGTCGGATGACGTTTCCAGACACGGGTCCTTGTTCTCGATTTGTTCCTCAAGGCACACTCTGCAACGCCTCGGGGTTTGTCGATACATTTTTGGAACATCCTCTATAGATAGTTAAACCATCCCAGGAATCGAAAATTCCAAAGGCTTTGGTCTCTTATCGATATCGATACTGGCAACACATCAAAATATGTGACATAAATGGCCGTATCTTTGCATTTCACTGACACAGAAGCTTAAATATTTTACACGCCCAAGGGCCGTAATCTTAATAAATTTCAGCTTGATACCTCTACCCGTTCCTGAGGAAAGGAGACCTTAACAGGTGGACAAATAGGCACACAAACAACAAAGTGATCGCGTAAGGGTTCCGTTTGTACCGACTGAGATATGGAAGCCCGAAAAGGCACTGTATTTGAGTATCAACATACAGTTTCTTGACAAAATGGAATGTATAAAGGGGCACTTGATGTCATACAACTTCTACTCTTACCGAAAAAAGCCTAGTTGCTTAGTGGAAGTACATCCTTTCCGCTTGCTGTTACAATCTCTACTTTCGTATTTCCTTCCAGAAAAATAAACATCCTGTTAAGGCAATTATCAGCTTGCAAATACTTTATAAAATGCATGCCACACAAATGCCGACTATTTATATTTTATTACAACCGGTTTTGGTGATAAACCATGTTCACGGTCGTCGAAATATTGATCTACAGCCAACATTACACATCAAAACTAAAAGTATCGTTCATTTAGAACATTACAAGTATGATATAATCGTATGCCTCAAGAGCAGGAGAGTTACTTACTCTTCCGCCGGATATCATATTTGTAATTTTTGGAATGAACGATACTTTTTGTTATGATATATAACATTGGCTGCAGATTAATATTTCGATGACCGTGAACATTATTTACGATCAAACCGGTTGGAATAAAATATAAATGAAGTCACCTTTTGTGCGTTATGATTTTATAAAGTAGGCCAGAAAAATGTTTCTATAAACGGTGGTGATGTTCATGCTGATGCAATATCTTCGTATGGTGAATTATAATGTAATACGAAAAATGCATTATTTATTAATTTATGCATATGGTTCATGTGGAAAGGTACGTGCTTTCAGGACCTGTCTTACCAAACATCCTCAGTGAGGAGTGTATAGTAATAATAATAATAGGGTTAGTTTGGCAAATGAAGTTGATCGATGAAAACAGAAACACACAGAAATGAGAAAAGTAGATAGTGGTAATGTGACAGAGATAATTATCCCTGTTCAGGAAGGAAAAAGCGAAGATATGCCGAAAGAAAATTAATGCCGATAGTAAGACATTGTAAATTATTAATCTCTTCTTGAAAGCAAAGTGGATTTTAAGAAGATGGATGTTATTGGGTATTGCAGTTATTGTGTGATACTGCACGCAAGAATATGTATTGAGGACACCCGTGATTGAGAAACCAACGAACGAATCACAGAACGTAAAAATCACGTTGTAAACCCGGTCGTGATCAAACAGCCGAACGTGACAGACACATCTTACGCAAATATTTAAGGCTATCTCGAGTCGTGTGTAGTTTTCACTATCTGTGCCGTTTTGAACTACATCATATTACTATACAGGGTGTTACAAAAAGGTACGGCCAAACGTTCAGGAAACATTCCTCACAGACAATGAAAGAAAATATGTTACGTGGACATGTGTCCGTAAACGCTTACTTTCCATGTTAGAGCTCATTTTATTACTTCAAATCACATTAATCATGGAATGGAAACACACAGCAACAGAACGTACCAGCATGACTTCAAACACTTTCTTACAGAAAATGTTCAAAATGTCCTCCGTTAGCGAGAATACATGCATCCACCCTCCGTCGCATGGAATTCCTGATGCGCTGATGCAGCCCTGGAGCGTATTGTATCACAGCCGTCCACAATACGAGCACGAAGAGTCTCTACATTTGGTAACGGGGTTGCGTAGACATGAGCTTTCAAATGCCCCCATAAATGAAAGTCAAGAGGGTTGAGGTCAGGAGAGCGTGGAGGCCATGGAATTGGTCCGCCCCTACCAATCCATCGGTCACCGAATCTGTTGTTGAGAAGCGTACGAACACTTCGACTGAAATGTGCAGGAGCTCCACCGTACATGAACCACATGTTGTGTCGCACTTGTAAAGGCACATGCTCTAGCAGCACAGGTAGAGTATCCCGCATGAAATCACGGCGGTGAATCGAGGAAGTACAGTACATACTGACGAAACTAAAATGAGCTCTAACATGGAAATTAAGCGTTTCCTAACACATGTCCACCTAACATCTTTTATTTATTTGTGTGTAAGGAATGTTTCCTGAAAGTTTGGCCGTACCTTTTTGTAACACCCTGTAGATTTGGTAGGATGAAACACAACAGTAATTTTTGTTTTACTGGAAAAAAAATTTCTAATTTTTTTGGTTCCGTCCAGGCGAGACCGGTATTTCCTGCACTCCGTGTCAGTTTGTTCTTCCCAGTTTAAATGCCCATCCAAGATTGTGATGAGATCTGTTTATGTTTTTGTAGGGTAACTGAATACCATTACGGAGTGCTGGAAGAACTGTTACACAGTATTCACAGACAAAATCTCGGTGTGATATGTGGATGACGTGAATTGGTAGGGTTTGGTTTAAGATAGAAGATCGTGTCTGTCGTGATAATAATAAAAAAAAAAAAAGTCGCCAAATCCGCCTGATATAGCAGCAGCAGTTTTCTTAGGACTGGCGCATAGATACAGTTACACGTCGTCAGCGTACAATTACAAGACTATAGCGCCGAGAAAAACAATGCACAAAGTTCTAAACCCTGAGGGACTTCGTCAATTGTGTTTTTCATATTCCAGGATGTCGAATCGTATTATACAAGAAATGGACAATAAAATGGAAAAACTGCAAGAAATGTATTCTTGAACTTAATACAGCTGCTGGGCAAGAATGCAGTTTTCACTGTTGTATTTGAAAGCGAACGGCACCTGTGCAATGTCTTCAATACGTTGCAAGTGTCAGTCATGGTCCGAACTGTGTGTCCTGCCCAATCGTCTCTTACAGGGTGCCTAAAAGGATGCTGCTTTCTCGGATAGCTATACGACAATTCAAGCAGATTGACAATACTTAACTTTGGTTTACAAGAACGTGTCGCAAGCGTTGTGCGACATGCAAATAAAAAATGTCTTTCGCTAATACAATGCTGTTTCTAGTTCAGGACTGCTAGTACCCGTCTGCTATTCTCCATCTTCTAACTATCCGGCCAAGGCTGGCAGGAGCGGCCCTTATATTCTCTTCTAGAGGCCGCTCCTGTCGTGGTGACGTCCTAGTCAGCGTGCTATTGGCTGACGTCGTGTCACCGCCCTCTTTGCTCCTGCGTTCTTTATCTTTGTGCCGACGCTTGTCGTTAGGCCGGAACAGGAACAGTGTTCTGTGTAGTTGCGAATCCATTGTGTCGGAGCTAGGGGAATTCGAACGTGGGAAAATTGTTGGTGCTGATATAGTGGATGCTTCCACAACTAAGATAGCTGGAGTGTTTGGTGTTTCACAAGAGGCACCATGTCGAAGATTTATACAGCATACAGGGAAAGTGGAAAAACATCATCCGCAAAGTCACGACGTGAACGGAAGTGTGTGTTGAGTGTCATGACAGACAGTCATTGAAGAAGAGTGTGACGAAAAAGAAGAGGACGACAACCGCGAAAATCACTGCAGAATTGAATGTCGCACTCCCGAACTCTGTGCGCATCAAAAGAACAAGAACGGTGCTCTATAAGTAGAGTATTGCAGGGCGAGCTGGAATTCCAGAACCATTCATGTGTGACGCAAATACCCGTAATACGAAAACGTTATGCCGAAACCATAAAATCTGCACTAGGTGGCATTGGAAGAATGTCATTTGATCGGATGAGTCTTGTTTCAACCTGTTTTCAACTTCTGGACGAGATTATATACCCAAACAGTAAAACGTGGCAGGTGTTCGGTGATGATTTGGGCAGCCATATGGTAGTATTCCGTGGGTACCATGGTTACTCTGAGAGATCGCATTACTGCCTGGGATTATGTGACCATTTTGGTTGATCAGGTCCATCCCATGCTACAATGTGCTTGTTTCCCAATGGTGATGCTGTGTTACAAGATGACAGGATCCCTGTTCACACAGATCCACGAGGACCAATTATCGCATTTCCACTGGCCATAACATCAACCACATCTCAATATTGTTGAGAGAAGGTTGTGTGATCGCTTTCGATCTCTGTCACCGTCACCTGAATTTGCCACTATTTTGAAGAAAGAATGGTATAAGATTCGCTTGGAAGCTATATAGGGCCTGTATTTATCCATTCTGAGACGACTGGAAGCTATTTTGAATGCCAATGGTATTCCTACATCGTATTTTAGGCATATTAATGCGTTGGTTGATGTATTTTCATAGTTTTGTCCACCATCAGTGTTTAACAGAACTAATCAAGTAGTGTTGAGTTTATCTTCCGTCATCGACGTTGACTGTAATGCCTCTCTCCCTACCTACTCCTCGACCAAATCCTGAAAAGCTGTAAGGACCAAATTACACTTCAAGAAACAGAAGACAGTGAGGGTAGTGTATTGACCCTAAATGACTATTTGTTCTGGAAGATGATCACCTACAAGTTTCACGATCGTCAACGATTTTCAGCCCATTTTGATTGTTGTTCTTCTACCATTATTTATACAATTCCAGTAATCTTTACCTTATTATATTTACCTCTTTGGTGACAGGAAGGGCACCCGGGCGCTCTCTACCACTAACATTGCCAAATCCTGTGATTATGATGCCGACCCTGTGAAGATACGGGATACAGCCAGGAAAATCAAGGGAAAAAAGAAGAGAGTATTTGCCTTTAAGTTGATAAAAACAGAGAAGTAGTTTTCAGTTACAAGATCAGATATGTGTGAGATGAATAAAACCATCACGCCACCCCGCTTTAAAGATATTATCAGTAGCAGAACCAGAGACATCGGATGTTCTGTGACAACCTAAACTGTGATTTCCTGGGCTCTATTGACTGACAGAGACCGCCGACAGTTGAAGAGGGTCGTAATGTGTAATAGGCAGATATCTATTCAGACCATCACACAGGTATTCCAAACAGCATCAGAAATGTAAATGTAGGAATTTGTAAGAATATGAAATGGAATATCCGCAAAGGCTCAGTCGTGTATGAAGCAAGTGGTAGCTTGTGGGACCGGTTCTAGAAATTTGCTCAAATATTTGGGACCCGTACCAAATAGGACTAACAGGTGATATTGAACGTATACAGAGAAGGGCAGCACGAATGGTCATAGGTTTGTTTGATCCGTGGGAGACTGTCACTGAGATACTGAAGGAACTGACCTGGAAGACTCTTGAAGTTACATGTAAACTATCATGAGAATGTCTATAACAAAGTTTCAAGAACCGGTTTTAAATTATGGCTGTAGGAATATACTACAACCCTCTACGTATCACTCACGTACGAATCTTGAGGATAAGATTAAACTAATTACTGCACGCATGGAGGCAATTAAACAGTCATTCTTCCCACGCTCCATACGGGAACGGAACAGGAAGAAACTCTAATAACTGGTACAATGGGACGTACCCTCTACCATGCACCTCACGGTGGTTTGCAGAATATAGATATAGATTGGATATAGTCGTCAACGTGTTGCCGACAGTTCCTCATTTACTTTACCCTTACTTTTCTGTACAGATGAGATTTGTCTTACACGGTCCAGTCACATTAGTGTGTCCACCGCCTATATTGGACGTCAATGTGCAATAACCAGTCACAGACGGAAGGTGAAAGCACTAGCAGAGGAGGGTACATAAAGCGTTTGAAAAATGACGTGATTCCACCAAGCTGTATTTTAAATTACTTTATTTGCGCTGCTTGATGGAATCACGTCATGTTCGGAATTTATTGACTCTGTGGGTTCCACTCAGAAGAAAAAATATATAATGTGAGTCTTGGGTACAGGAACCAATGCAGACATTGTCGTAATGCGGATACAGAGTTCTTTACCTGACGTCGAAAGTGGTATGATCATTGGCTTTCGGGTCAGGGTGGAAGCATTTCTGAAATGGCTAAGTTTGTAAACCGTTCGCGGGTCGCTCTGGTCAAACTGTACCGTGCATGGCAAAATGGCAAAAAGGCACCTAGGCAACTGTGGTGCATCACGGGTCATAGATGACAGGGGTAACTGATGGCTGCGGAGATGTGTACCGGCGAATAGACGTGCAGCTGTTGAGCAACTGAAGGCTCAGATGAATCGAGGGTTACCAACTGTGTCTCGTCAACGACCATTCAGCGAACGTTGGTGCATATGGACCTCCGCAGCAGGAACCTGGTGCATGCAACCCTGATGACTGCTGTTCATCAGCGACGAAGGCTAGTATTTGCAGCTGTAGGTCCAGTGAGCGGTGACAAATGGCCTTTTGAGATTATACAGGGTGATTCAAAAAGAATACCACAACTTTAAAAATGTGTATTTAATTAAAGAAACATAATATAACCTTCTGTTATACATCATTACAAAGAGTATTTAAAAAAGTTTTTTTTCACTCAAAAACAAGTTCAGAGATCTTCAATATGGCCCCCTCCAGACACACGAGCAATATCAACCCGATACTCCAACTCGTTCCACACTCTCTGTAGCATATCAGGCGTAACAGTTTGGATAGCTGCTGTTATTTCTCGTTTCAAATCATCAATGGTGGCTGGGAGAGGTGGCCGAAACACCATATCCTTAACATACCCCCATAAGAAAAAATCGCAGGGTGTAAGATCAGGGCTCCTTGGAGGCCAGTGATGAAGTGCTCTGTCACGGGCTGCCTGGCGGTCGATCCATCGCCTCGGGTAGTTGACGTTCAGGTAGTTAACGGACAGATAAGTGCCAATGTGGTGGCGCTCCATCCTGCTGAAATATGAATTGTTGTGCTTCTTGTTCGAGCTGAGGGAACAGGCAATTCTCTAACATCTCCAGATACTGTAGTCCAGTTACAGTAGCACCTTCGAAGAAAAAGGGACCAAAAACTTTATTGGCTGAAATGGCACAGAAAACGTTCACCTTAGGCGAGTCACGTTCATACTGAGTTGTTTCTCGCGGATTCTCAGTGCACGTCGATTCACTTCTGCCGTACTCAATAACACAAAAAGCTTTCTGTTGAGCGGTCGCCATCTTAGCATCAACTGACGCTGACGCCTAGTCAACAGCGCCTCAAGCGAACAAATGTACAACTAAATGAAACTTTATAGCTCCCTTAATTCGCCGACAGATAGTGCTTAGCTCTGCCTTTTGTCGCTGCAGAGTTTTAAATTCCTAAAGTTGTGGTATTCTTTTTGAATCACCCTGTATTTTACGCTCCATCGGATCGTTGGCGAGTACGGTCTGAAACGTCTCATAGGTGATAAGGAGGGAGCGCTACGATCTGGGTAATGTTTCCATGGCATGCCCCGGGTCTTCTCGTCATTCTGGGAGGCACAATGGGTCATCTGAAGTATGCATCTAAGCTTAAGAACCATGTTCAACCATACATGCACGTTGTTTTACTCGGCACGATGACGTCTACCAGTAGGACAGCGCAAAGTGTCACGCACATTGTAGTGTATGTGCGTTGTTCGAAGAGCACTAGCATGAGTTTGCCATACTGACACGGCCACCAAACTCTCCTGATTCAAAACCCAATCGAGAATCTGTGGGACCACATCGATCGGGCGTGATGGACCCTCAACCGAGAAACCCAGCGCAACTGTCCACGGTACTGGAGTCCGCACGGCTCCACATCCCTGTCGGTAACTTTCAGAACCTCACTGACTCTTCCTGCACGTCTCGCAGCGATCAGCGCTGCAAAAGGTGTGGTTATTCAGGCTACTGACAAGTGGTCACACTGATGTGACTGGACAGCGCAAAATATCGAAGCGTTGTTCATACTCCTGCGCTTATTCTTGGGAGAAATATTCTGAAAACTGGGAAATACGTAGTGCACAAAACTGAACCACGTGTTTCTGGTTTCAATATTTCAAGCTGCCGCGTTAAACTCTTGTAGGACACAGAGAGGTTCGCAGTTGTTGGAGATCACATTGTTAATGCCCCTAACCAATTACTGTCAGATGCACTTCTGTACAAATATATGAGGGGTGCCATACCAGCCTTTCTGGAGGATAATACCTTGCCGTCGGACTCCAGTATATGGAACCATCTCGACGGCGCTCCAGCCACAATCGATCGCCTGGCGCACATCTCGCAAATATCTCCGGCCAGAGAGTGATTGGAAGTGGCTGGCCGCCCCTCTGCCTACGCGCCCCCTGACCTCGCCTCTCTTTTCGCTGTGGCAGTGCGGCAAGGCTACAGTATGCGCAGCATCAACGGAAAAAGTAGGTGGTGGTGGTGGTGGTGGGTAGTGTTTAACGTCCCGTCGACAACGAGGTCATTAGAGATGGAGCGCAAGCTCGGGTTAGGGAAGGATTGGGAAGGAAATCGGCCGTGCCCTTTCAAAGAAACCATTCCGGCATTTGTCTGAAACGATTTAGGGAAATCACGGAAAACCTAAATCAGGATGGCCGGAGACGGGATTGAACCGTCGTCCTCCCGAATGCGAGTCCAATGTGCTAACCACTGCGCCACCTCGCTCGGTGGAAAAAGTAGGCTACATGAAGCTACAGAGTGCCTCTTTACGAGTATTCATATAACATGAAGTGGTCGGGTAATCCAATAGTAATTTATGTTAGGTAATGAATGTCTTAGGGTATTCATTACAAATACATAAGAGACTAAAATTTTCAAAATTACGCGATGATAGTTTCTGGAGCCTGGAACTTGTATTGAAAGTTTGCCGTCGCAAGAAACGACCCAAATCTCGTAGATACTCAATTTAGTACATACGACATAAGTTATCAAACTTCTCTGTACAACATTCCAAATCTTGAAACGATCGTTTGCTTGCATCTTTCCTCTTGTCGACCATAACATGCATACACAAACTAATAGCTATCGAAAAAGTGAAGGTAGCTGGAATTTTACGATTATGAAAGAATCGAAAAGCCTCTGTAACAGTGAGCAATAAATCAACCAGTAAATGAACGTACACAAGCAACAAGAACTAATAGATGGAGGAAAATAATATTGCGCTGCTGTTTGCTCATGGAGATTTTTTATTGTAGTTAATGGTAAGGAAACGTAATATTTTCGACGCTTAGTTATTGAATCTTGCTGTCGATATTCTCTTTCAGTCTACGTCGTACTCTGACGGATAAAATCGCAACACCAAAAAAATAAATAAATAATGCAGAGTGTGAAATTTCGGAAACACGTCTAGGTAACATATTTAACTAATTAGCATTGCAAAATCACAGGTGAGATAATCCACTGCAAATGTGAAATACTGGCATATTAATAACCGGTATAACCAGCAGAACGTTGGATGCAAGCATGCAGACGTACATGCATTGTGCTGCACTGGTGGCGGGTGTCTGTCTGTGGGATGGAGTTCCATGCCTTTTGCACTTGGTTCGGCTATGCAAGGTCGATTAAAGCTGTTTGTGGATGACTCTGGAGTCTTTGTCCAAAGACGTTCCACAGGTGCTCGATTGGAGACAGATGTTATGATCGATCGGGACAAGACAACATATCGACACTCTGTAGAGCATTTTGAGTTACAACAGCGGTATGAAAACACCTCCTGGAATGCGGTTCATGAATGTCAGAGCAACAGGTTGTACCACCGGACTGACGTACAAATTTGCAGTCAAGATGCGATGGATAGCCACGAAAGTGCTCCTGCCGTCATACGATGTCTCACCCCAGACCATAATACGAGTGTACGTCCAGTGTGTCTAGCACGCAGACAGACTGGTTGCAGGGCCTCAGCTGGCCTCCTAATCAACACACGGATATCACTGGAACGGTGGCAGAGCCAGCTTTCATCAGCAAACACAAGGGATCTCCTCCCTGTCCTTCAATGAGCTCTCGCTTGACACCACTGAAATCACAAATGGCGGTGGTTTGGGGTCAGTGGAATACACGTTACAGGGCACCTCGCTCGAAGCTGTTCTTGAAGTAAACGATGTGTAACAGTTTGTTGTTTCACTGTGGTGCAAACTGCTGCACAAATTTCTGCTGTAGATGCAGTACGACGTGCCAGAGCAATACGCCGAACACGTTGGTCTTCCCGCTCGGTAGTGCCACGTAGCCATCCGGAGTCAGTCTCCTTGCGACCGTACATTCTCGTGAGCATCGCTGCCAGCAATCATGTGCAGTGGCTACATTGCTGCCAAGTCTCTCTGCAGTATCCCAGAATGAACATCCGGCTTTTCGTAGCTCCTTTGCACGACTTCGTCCTAACTCAGTGAGGTGCTGATAATGGCGTCTTTGTCGCCTTAAAGACATTCTTGACTAACATCAGCTCACCACTTCCAATCTCAAAGATAACTATCGCTCAAGTCCGTTACAGCGTTTATTTAATACAAACCTGATTTGCATCATCATAGCGGCACTACTAGCGTCATTTTTATGCAACTGGCGCGAAATCTGAGTAGACATCATCTTTCACATGTAGAAACTTTCGTTAATTTGCACAATTACTTCTTGGTGTTGCGATTATTTTTCCGACAGCGTGTAATGTTGGGCAGGATAATAAATTAAGATCTTCTTCACTGTCAGGACACTACGATACATTTTAGCAAGACGTCTGAGTTTCCATCTTAGGGTGGACTTCACTTGGTCACAAACAACCAAGTGGATCCTTCTCCTGCGCTTCCGTCTCAGAAAAATTTGTGGTTGTTACCAAGTGACAGCTGAGATGTGATATATCAGGAACCCAGGTACCTTTTTCATCAATCAAACATAACACAATGAAGATGTGACTCTATACATGTGGGGCATGGCCGAGCGGTTCTAGGCGCTTCAGTCCGGAACCGCGCGACTGCTACGGTCGCAGGTCCGAATCCTGCCTCGGGTATGGATGTGTGTGATGTTAGTTAGGTTTAAGTAGTTCTAAGTTCTAGGGGACTGATGACCTCACATGTTAAGTCCCATAGTGCTCAGTGCCATTTGAACCATGTGGGGCATGCCTGTTAGCTTTTAAGCTTCTTGTGTCTCTTCCTCGCGACTCGTCCTCTCATGTCTATACGGAAGGCATCCTTGATGAATATGTACTAGTACGTGCATGTTCTGATGCCGTAAGAGATGATTTAATCTTACAAAATGACAAAACGATGAATCTCGACCACCCGGGTTTCGTTTCAATGACCAGCAGTTTCAGCAGGAAACATTTCAGTGGATTGATTCGCCAGGTGTGTCTCCCTACCTGAATCCATCACGTTTAGGACGCTCAGTTAAAGACAAACGATTAAAGTGTGGAGATCAGTTTACAGTCTAAAAGGCTGCATTAACTATTGCAGCGATGCTATTTAACGAATAAATAGTAGATTCTGGGTCGAATACACTTTAACCAACTGACATTAATGTCTCGTAATATTTCTTTTTATACTAATTATTTCTTTACGACTTTTATTTATAACACCGAACTCTTGTAAGATTCTGAAACATTGCTATTTCAAGGCTTATTAATAGCCAAATATTGTTCAAGTCTATTTATCTAAATATAGACATTTAAAAGACTTGCGGCTTCTGATTCACTGTGAGGCCAGAATGATTACCTGTGGTAATACTGCATCGGAAGAAGCTTGTAGCATATATTCCGAATTACACTCCTGGAAATGGAAAAAAGAACACATTGACACCGGTGTGTCAGACCCACCATACTTGCTCCGGACACTGCGAGAGGGCTGTACAAGCAATGATCACACGCACGGCACAGCGGACACACCAGGAACCGCGGTGTTGGCCGTCGAATGGCGCTAGCTGCGCAGCATTTGTGCACCGCCGCCGTCAGTGTCAGCCAGTTTGCCGTGGCATACGGAGCTCCATCGCAGTCTTTAACACTGGTAGCATGCCGCGACAGCGTGGACGTGAACCGTATGTGCAGTTGACAGACTTTGAGCGAGGGCGTATTGTGGGCATGCGGGAGACCGGGTGGACGTACCGCCGAATTGCTCAACACGTGGGGCGTGAGGTCTCCACAGTACATCGATGTTGTCGCCAGTGGTCGGCGGAAGGTGCACGTGCCCGTCGACCTGGGACCGGACCGCAGCGACGCACGGATGCACGCCAAGACCGTAGGATCCTACGCAGCGCCGTAGGGGACCGCACCGCCACTTCCCAGCAAATTAGGGACACTGTTGCTCCTGGGGTATCGGCGAGGACCATTCGCAACCGTCTCCATGAAGTTGGGCTACGGTCCCGAACACTGTTAGGCCGTCTTCCGCTCACACCCCAACATCGTGCAGCCCGCCTCCAGTGGTGTCGCGACAGGCGTGAATGGAGGGACGAATGGAGACGTGTCGTCTTCAGCGATGAGAGTCGCTTCTGTCTTGGTGCCAATGATGGTCGTATGCGTGTTTGGCGCCGTGCAGGTGAGCGCCACAATCAGGACTGCATACGACCGAGGCACACAGGGCCAACACCCGGCATCATGGTGTGGGGAGCGATCTCCTACACTGGCCGTACACCACTGGTGATCGTCGAGGGGACACTGAATAGTGCACGGTACATCCAAACCGTCATCGAACCCATCGTTCTACCATTTCTAGACCGGCAAGGGAACTTGCTGTTCCAACAGGACAATGCACGTCCGCATGTATCCCGTGCCACCCACCGTGCTCTAGAAGGTGTAAGTCAACTACCCTGGCCAGGAAGATCTCCGGATCTGTCCCCCATTGAGCATGTTTGGGACTGGATGAAGCGTCGTCTCACGCGGTCTGCACGTCCAGCACGAACGCTGGTCCAACTGAGGCGCCAGGTGGAAATGGCATGGCAAGCCGTTCCACAGGACTACATCCGGCATCTCTACGATCGTCTCCATGGGAGAATAGCAGCCTGCATTGCTGCGAAAGGTGGATATACACTGTACTAGTGCCGACATTGTGCATTCTCTGTTGCCTGTGTCTATGTGCCTGTGGTTCTGTCAGTGTGATCATGTGATGTATCTGACCCCAGGAATGTGTCAATAAAGTTTCCCCTTCCTGGGACAATGAATTCACGGTGTTCTTATTTCAATTTCCAGGAGTGTATTTGTTCATTCTCACTGCGGAATTAAGTGAACTATTCTCCCAACTACTCATTTTGTAGCAATAGGATAACATAAATAACAGATAGTCGGAATATGCCACACAAGCTATAATTTAGTCCGAAAGGCGGTGGAAATCGTCTTCACGTTTAAATAAAAGCGTACTGCATTTCCGTTCCCCACTAAAATAAACTTCCTTGACTCTGTAATTGGTTCAAATGGTTCAGATGACTCTGAGCACTATGGGACCTAACATCTGAGGTCATCAGTCTCCTAGAACTTAGAACTACTTAAACCTAACTAACCTAAGGACATCACACACATCCATGCCCGAGGCAGGATTCGAACCTACGACAGTAGTGGTCACGCGGTTCCAGACAGAAGCGCCTAGAACCGTTCGGCCACAACGGCCGGCCTATGTAACTGCAAAACTAATTTAACCACAAGCCACTTCGTAAAATATAACTAAATACGAATGTGTGCTGAAAAGTAATCCCTCCGAATTCTTTATATGAAAACTATTAAATATTTTTAACTAAAACAAACGTTATTAACATTCCACATACTTTTTCTTCATGTCTACATATTTGGAGCCCTCTGCCTCTAGACGGCTCCGAATTGTAGCGTGTAATATGACCGTGTGTAACTGAACTATGTTCGTGATTGAAAAACGCCGTGCTCTATTCGAGTTGAGAATTCGAAGGGTTCGTTCACACGTGGCGCGCCCTCTGCTTCAGCATGACAATGCCAGACCCCACACGAGTGCTGCGACATCTCCAACAATCCGATGTCTTGGGTTTATTAACATCAATCATCCTCCATACTGTCTCCTTTTGCGCCATCCATTTTCAGTTTTTCCAAAACCTAAAGAACACCTTCGCGGGCTTCATTTTCAGTTTTTCCAAAACGTAAAGAACACCTTCGCGGGCTTCACTTTGATAGTGATGAAGCGGTGCGATTGTGACTGTATGAACAAAGTCAAACATTCTACGGTGACGGTATCAACAAACTCGTCTCTCGTTAGGAGAAATGAGTTCGTCGCCAGGATGACTATGTTGGAAAATAAATACGTAGACATGAAGAATAACGAAGTTGAATGTTCGTCTGCGTTATTTAAAAGGCTTTAAGAGTTTTCGCAATAAAATTCGGAGGCACTAATTTACAGCATGCCGTCGTAAATAGAGAATGTAATTTTATAGCTCTCTGAGTGGACGCTTCGTGAATCGATTCACTAATTTGCTTGAACACAACTGAATTAACGGAAGCTGTGAACATTAAAAACAGCGCAGCCATAAAGAATAACCGGTGTTGTTTCGATTGCCCTTCTTTTCGAGATACTGTAAATTATGAGAAATTTTCGCCAGCGTCATTTCGTTTTACTGGTAAAGCATCATGAGTACTGAATAGCATTTATTGATCCTTTGTTTTGATCGCAGCTGGTCTTTCCTCTCTCTGTTAGGGAGCGGTTGCAGTCGTTAAGAGCTTGATGTCTGTTCCGCTATTCGCTTTTCCGCTTTTGAAATCACACTTTGCCACTAACGGCATTGCATTTTTGTAAGTGTGCTTTAAAAAATATATAAAGGAATGGATAAAGGAATGAAACTTGATGATAGTATTGCGGAGAGAGAAGAGAGAGTGTATGAAGATGCGATTCATGATGTGACACAGGGAGAAAAAAAATCGTAAAGCACCGAAAGATCTAACTTCAGATAAGACTCCTACAACAGACGGCATTTATTCAGAATGTTTTCAGATCCTAGGAAGAGTCAACCATGGCAGATTTGTTTCACATGCTATGCCATATATACACTCACGTTCAGAAAAGAAAAAGAGAAAAAATATAAAAACATAACACATATAACGGCTAGAGATAGGACGTTCATATTCACAAGACATGTACATTAGTATGTTCCGTATACATACTAATTCTGTCGACCCGCGAGTTTAGGGTCAACATCGATACCGTAGCGCAACACCACCTATCCGTAAAATGTGCCTGCTGCTCTCGTCGCTATAAACCGAAGATAACGAATCAGTGTGACTTGAGCAGGCGTGCAGGATGCCTCGTAAACGTATGTGCGAACCGTACCGTCAAATCGGTGAGTTCGAAAGAGGGCACATTACTGGCATGAGAGAATGTGATGCATCCATCCGGGAATTTGCTGCTCGTGTGGGACGAAGTGTTTCGGCAGTGCAACAAGAGTGTGCAGAATGGTTCACGGAATGTCGTAGAACACGATGAGATGAATCAGGTCGCACCATTCTGACCACACCCCGAGAAGATCGACACCTCATCCGAAGGACATTGCAGGACAGATCTGCGTCCTTCTCGCCTTTGGCGCAACAGTGGAACAGCGTAAGATTTCGCACACTATCAGGGGTGACACACCGTCGCCGTTCTGTTTGATTGAAAATGATGGCCCTATTCTGGTCCGCTGCAGACAGGGGTAGTGACATCACAGTGACTGAATTCCCATAAGGCATACAGCCCCATCGAGGCCTTATGGTGTGCGGTGCGGTGGAGTACAACCACAAATCATAGTTAGTGCATGTCCAGGGCGCTGTGACAAGTGTGATCTACGTGAATGACATACTGCGACCCGTAGCAGTACCCTTTCTGCACAGCACCTCAGACGCCATTTTTCAGCAAGACAATGCACGATCACATATTGCTCCACGAACACTTGTCTTCTTGGTGTTACAGGATGTCAGCCTTTCTCCCTGGCCCCTCCAGATCACCAGACTTGTTGCCAGTCGAATGTTTGTGTGGAATATGGTGAAACGATGGGTGTAGCGCTGTGACCCAATGCCAATCACCACAGATGAACTTTGCAACATGGACAGTTATACCACAGGAATCTATTCACGCCTTACACGTGTTGATGCTATAACGAAAGAAACTCGTTATCTGGGCCAATGGCGAACCGTGTGGCTGCTAGACAACAGGACACATTCTGAACCGAGGTGACTGAAACGATAATCATTTCTGCAGAACATACTAATGTACATGTCCTGTGATATGAACGTGAATAACATAAAGAAAAAGTTAGAAACTTTTGAAATGTGGCACTACAGAAGAATGCTGAAGATTAGATGGGTTAATCGAGTAACTAATCCCGAAATCGACTTAGGACTCATGTTATAGCTTTACCAAAGGAAAGACAGGATGAAAGAGGACACATGATGAGGAATAATTAAGTAATGGAGGGAAGTATGAGAGACGATAATTGTTGTGGGAGGCCAAGACAGATATGAATGTACCTGCACAGGACACAGAACGGTGGAGAGCTGTATAGAATCAGTCATCAGATTGTTGTCTACAACACATGCACTTCAGATTTTGGTCAGCAATGAAAGTCATTAATAACACTTTCTTCTATGCAGTACGCTGAAGTCAACAAATGTCAAAATAGTACAGGTTAAATAGCAGCTACTGTGAATATGGCCACTGAAACAAAGTGTTGCATTATTTTCCACAGACACAATATTTTGAGATCCTACTCATGTGCTGATAACATAGTAAAAATGCAATCCTTATCAATATATCTGATCAGTAGCGTAAAAATGAACCTTCATTTAACTGACGATTACTGGTGTGATACCAACATTGCTTATTTGGTGGAACCTTACAACAGCCAGGTGTGGATTTTGTTCTCTATGTGTAAATCAAATGAAAGCTACGGGTTTATCTCCGCAGATACTTGCTTTATAACTAAAAACAGTTATTTCGTTGATACTACATTTATCACTGATATTTAGCAAAAGGAACTGTGAAATAATTGCAACGGAAAAATACGTAGTTAAAGTTAGGGTTTACGAGAAATAAACTTATGAGACAGCCTATGAAAGTTGAAGATACAGCTGGATATAAGAGCTGACAGCAGATACTGCCGACAAATAGAGAGAGCTCAAATAAAGCTAGACAAGAAACTTGAAATACGAAGAGCAACTTTGAAAAAGAACACCGACGCTTCTCTCCGGAGCTGTGAGAGCGCGGCAGCTGTCACACTTTTCTTTGAATATCGTTCATTCTGTATGCATTGAATTTTTCTGTCGTTCTCCATGCAAAGCTATGTGAAAATCACTCAACATGTAACCCATTTCGGCCAAAGAAATGCTACCATCTCTTCTGTGCTACAAATTTTCGCTTCCTATGTAAGATTTTTCTATCATGTGTTTCCAAGGGCAGAAGCTGCAGCCTACTACCTACTGAAGTGTACTTTTCCTTTACAGTCAATACTGTAATGCATTAATGTATTCTCCCTCATAATGCATTAATGTATTCTCCCTCACATTGTGTGTATATAAACAATCAAGCGATCACCTGACGTAATTTTAACAGACGTCTGGTAAAAACCACTATTATTTCGTTATTTTTGTTTCTTTCTTTGACGTAAAAATTGATACTCGATTTCTTACCGACCACTGAGAATGTTTATTTCAGAGCCTCCTTGCAAAATCAATAAGCAGGCTTATTAGCTAGAAGAACTACTTATTTTTTACATGATACGTACTAGAGAAGTTGACAGCAGCTGTCAGTCATATAAAACGGCGCGACTGGGATTAAGAAGTTCTTTGCTCTGTATGAAGTACTTCTGGCTTCATTTAGTATTCATTACTGTAATAAAGCTCTTAAGGAAACGTTTATTGCAACAAAAAATTCAAGGACATTTGTCAACACTAAGAATACATCTATGGTCGCCTGGTTACTATACATTCATGAGCCAAAACAGGGTCGTATTGAAATATTTCTTAAATGAACGCTCGGACATGGTTAAAAAGTTATTCCTAGGAAATATACTCGTATCAAGACTTCTCCCATAGAAAATTTCAAACATTTCGTATATTTAAGTAAGTATACAGATACTTTAAAGCCTTAAGCGTTGCATTATAATATTTTACTCTCTGTGAGAACGCTTTTCAGCCTTTGTAAGACATCCAGACATCCTTACCGGACCAATAACATATATGCTAACGAATAAAGCTACAACTAGAGATCTGGGTGACGCGCGCGCACACTGTTCAGTACTTCGTTATGCTCATTATGAAGGGTCTTTAAAAAAATTAACTAAGTAAATTGGGATAGAAACGTCGTAATGCGCGTTGTGATGTTGAGGTTCTCGGCTACGGTTGCCAACAAATAAAGAAAAATAGTCTACTCAGTGCCCAGTTTCGTTGCAAATTGGTTTAAGATAACATCAGAAAATGAGTAATTATTCCACAAAAATGATCATGTAATAAATAAGTTTAAAGTTGTTGTGGAATGGTTTCTGTGACTTCCTCTACTTGACTATTCCTTGCAATTATACATTTGTCCTGCCAACATAGATTTTTTGTAATGATACTAATATATAACAATCAGCTCTCTCTATCTCTCTATATATATAGCTCTCTCTCGCTCTCTAGCTAGCTAGCTAGTCTTTAGATGACTGGGAGATTGATTTACTGCAATTTTCGTGTAATTTATCGCACTCTAACTTCTTCTTCGTTTATTTGCACTTTTTCTCATTTAAAATAGCTTATAATTTTCACGTACTTTTTATTGCATCTCCTTTGTAAAAGTGGCTAATGTATAGATTAATTAGATAAACTGATTCCTTTAATTAGCGTTGGGAAAATACAATTAATACTATTGTCGGTGCTTTATGTAATGAAGATCTGGCGGATTTCCGCGCCTGAAATAAACAATGCATGGACTCAATACTCACGGATCAGAGAAAATCATAGAGGGTGCAGTGCTCTGTCTTGTTAGTTAATGGATGGCAACAGCTTTGTTATATGTAAAAACGCAATTTGCTGCAAATTCCTAGTCGTTCGACTGCTTTCCAGCAATTAGTCCTCCCCATGAGCTATCTGTCCTTTTTAATACGAAATCGTCAGGAAAATCGCTATTCAGTTCTCTCTTCATAGTTCCATTTATCTCACAAGCATCCATCCATACCAAGATCAAATGTTGTTGACGATTATATCAACTATAAAAGTCTTTAAATTGCGAGTTAATGACTGCCAATTTACTTTCATCGATCACAAATTCAAGAAACAGGAACATATCTGCTGTTTCCTTTATCACATCCTCGCCAGAATAATCCCTTCTTTATTTTTTCTAAAATTCACGCAGTAAGGAATGTAAATCAAGGAACGCTGAGCACAATGCACTCTCCGGAATTATTCATTACGCTTCTTATCTTTGGCGCACCTGTGATCAATGCAGTGCCGCCAATGGAAGCAGAGATCTTAAAGGCATTAGTAGTTCTGCAGACATCCCTGCTCGATGACTCTCAGGTTTCTCAGAATTACAAGTGGGAAAACGTATCAATCCCGTTGTTTAATATTTGCATTAAAAGTCACTAGAATAAGCTAACTGTTTGTTTTAAAAGTTCTTATCGAATAAAAACATTTGATTAATTATTTGCGTTTTGAGTAAAAATCTTCATACAACGTTGTACGGTTGAAAATATTTACTTATGTGTGCGTTCAGAAAACGGTTATTAATGTTGACCCATAGAATGAAATGAAAATTTATGGTCTCATCCTTTAATAACTGCTACTCAGCATTATAACTGCAGCTGGTTAATATTACAGATACCTCTGTGCCCACAACGTTGATTGGAAGGACGTTAACAATGTCGGGTGGAACACCACACACTGAAATACATCTGTATTTTTAGGCGTAATTAAACTACCATAATTGATATTAATGAATCATAGGTTTTTTGATATTGTTGGGAAAAAGAAACAATTAAAAAGCAACATTTTATTGAAGTAGATAACACGAAACTGTATGCACAAAAATCTATAGTCTTACATGTTTTGTTTTACAAGTGTTGAATCACAGACAGCTAGGCACTTCCATCTCTCTCTTGATTAGACAACTATACTCCAACGAGGTGTACAATTTACTGTAAAATAATTCAAAAATAATAAAAAGTAAAGCAAGCACTCCTGTTATTAAAATTCGAACAAGCCACATTTTTATGTTCACTACAGAAACATATATGGCATTTTCTTCAAAAGGTGTAACATTTCGTATCACTATTACACTTATTTAATCGCAAACGTCACGTCTGTTATGTCTTCCTCGCACGCTGTGCGGCTCTTTAGTGGGTACAGGAGCGAGGAACAGGTGACTTTCATGAACAGTGAATTCAGATATTAATTTATTCTGCATCAAATATCAAATAGTAAACATCATACATTACTGCGTTGTTGTATTTGCAGCGTTAGTTGCTAACAGTAGATTTGATTGTAGAATTATAAACAGATACAAAAGATTTATAAATCTGTCACTCTTCAATACAACGTCTACTCAGAAGACGTTGAGCCCTGGCCACTACGAAAGAGTGTAAATGTTATTCAACTGGCAAAAACACAAAATGAAGTCAGTCTATGAATGTTCGCTCGCCAGAGTTTCAGAGAGGGGATGCTTGCATCTCATTGGCAGCGACCTAATAGCCCGTGGCAGCTCCCTCACAGCGCAGTGGGGGTTGTAAGAAAAGCGGCGGTGTAACCGGCTGCAAGCGTATTTGAAAGTGCGGCCGACTGGATGTCGGCTGATACCACAACATCGATGAGGATTTTTTTTTCTGGCAGCTTCCCATATTACGGCTCCTTTTCTTCTTCGCCAAGACATCTCTTGAAAGAAAGTTGAAGTTACTGTGGTAGGCGAGAATTATAAGCTCTCTTCTTCATAAGTGGTATCGTCAAATCAAGGGAAAGTCTTTTACGTGGGCACGTTCCCTACTGGAGAAGCCATGTGTATGGGAGAGATTAAATTTGGAAGGCACAAATGAAGTCACGCCATCAGCATGTCACAACATCAGCATGTCACAACATCAGCATTTGGTGCTCTTATCGTGACACAGTTGGTCGAAAACGTCCACTCCACATTTTGTCATACTGTAGAATTCGATTTCTTCAGGTTTTTGCCAGTGCGCATCTTTTCCGGGTGACTCATACGTGGATGATAAAGTAATAACATTTTTGTACTTCTTTCGTCTTTGAAGGAAACGAGCATTTTATCGGGGTCGTATAGAAAACGAGATGACATAGGAGATGCTTTCCTAAAGTTGATCGTTTCCAGTGGTATTTGTCGTTTACATCTGCTTAACGTGCCGATTAATGTGAGTTTCATTTTCGTCAACTCGTCGAACAATTCACGCGATCTGAACCAGTTGTCTATCGTGATATTTCTGTTTATGTTTTTTACAGATTCACAAAACTGTAGGATACCCCTCGTTCGCGTGTAAAGACTTACTGGTTCTTCTTTCTTTGGTTCCTTTCCAACGTAGGGAATTCCATCCAAAAAATGAAACGATTTTGCGTCACAGATGCTGAAAATTTTCAAGCCATATTTTCTAGGTTTTTTGGCATAAACATTCTGAAAAGACACCGTCCTCTGAAGCTAATTAATATTCCATCTACAGTCAGATATTCAGATGGCGTTTAATGTCCATCACACTGAGTGGTAAAGACAGTCCTGAACTCTCGAAAGGCCGCAGATTTGTAAATTAGTTTCCTTTGATCTCGTGTTTTCTTGTCTTCGAATCTAAGGGCACTGATAAGAAATTCTAATCAGTTTTTAGACATTGTAAACCGAAAAATGGGGGTCCGTCAATTTTTGAAACCATTTTCTCGGTGTTCAAAAAGGCTCTGAGCACTATGGGACTTAACTTCTGAGGTCATCAGTCCACTAGAACGTAGAACTACTTAAACCTAACTAACCTAAGGACGTCACACACACCCATGCCCGAGGCAGGATTCTAACCTGCGACCGTAGCAGTCGCGCGGTTCCAGAGTGTAGCGCCTAGAACCACTCGGCCACCCCGGCCGGCTATCGGTGTGCAAACGGAAATTCTTCACGTGTCCACTCATGTGTAGTAACCCATAAAGCGCTTTCTTCTTAAGTTTGTCTGTGGGTGCAGTATATCATTGGACAGAATTGAATCGCCTGGCTATTCGTTCGATTTCCTGATCAGTGTATTTCACCGACGTATCATTTAGTTCTTCATTTACAAACAACGAAAATAGTTTTCCCTCATCCGTCACGCCTTTAGCGATACTCTTAGTTGAGGAAAGGTGTAAGACTTTTTTGTAGGCTGTTTGGCATATTTAGAATTTAGAGGTGTGTTGGTCCGTATTGTTTCTAAATCTTTCCCTAACGTAAAATATCCATCTTCTTCGTATTGTCTTCGGTTAGCTGTGCTTCTTGAAGGAATCCCTCACCTGGTTCGAATTCATCGTCGATAGCCTCGTCATCGGACAACACGCCATCCGCTGTCTCTGAGCAAGATTCATCAAACTTGTTTTCATCTTCATCGTCAGAATCCATCGCCATTTGCCTTTGCAACGCCTCTAAAACCTCTTGCGGGGCTGGTAAACACAATTTCTTGAACCACTGTGATATATTCTCATATTGATTAAAAAGTGAACAGTATTGACAAGGTTGGGTGGAAATCGATCCGAGCTACTGTCACTGCATAACAAGGTCGGGTGGACTCCCACACGAGCACCGTTATGCCTACTCATTCGTTACCTTATCAATCCAGCTAATTTTTAACATTCATCTGTAGCATCACATCACAAATGCTTAGATTCTCTTCTGTTCCGGTTTTCCCACAGTCCATGTTTCACTACCATACAATGCTGTGCTCCAGACGTACATTTTCAGAAATTTCTTCCTCGAATAAAGGCCTGTGTTTGATACTAGCAGACTTCTCTTGGTCAGGAATGCCCTTTCCGCCAGTGCTAGTCTGCTTTTGATGTCCTCATTGGTCAGTCCGTCATTGGTTATTTTGCTGCCTAGATAGTAAAATTCCTTAACTTCACCTACTTCATGAGCGTCAGTCCGGATGTTGAGTTTCTCGCTGTTCTCATTTCTGCTATTTCTTTTTCTTTCGCCTTTCTTCAACTTACTGTCAATCCATGATCTGTACTCATCAGACTGTTCATTCGATTCAGCAGATCATGTAATTCCTCTTCACTTTCACTGAAGACAGCAATGTCATCAGCGAATCGTATCATTGATATCCTTTCACCTTAATTACACTCCAGAACCTTTCATTTATTTTCGTCATCGCTTCTTCGGTGTACAGATTGAACCGTAGGTGTGAAAGACTACATCCTTGTTTTACACACTTTTTAATCCGAGCTCTTCTTGATCGTCCACTCTCTTGACTCTTGTACATATTGTATATTACCCGCCTCTCCCAATAGCTTACCCCTAATTTTCTCAGAATTACGGATATCTTCAACCATTTGACACTGTCGAACGCTTTTTCCAGGTCGACAAATCCTATGAATGTGTCTTGATTTTTCTTTAGTCTTGCTTCCATTATCAACCGAAACGTCAGAATTGCCTCTCTCGTGCCTTTACCTTTCCTAAAGCCAAAGTGATCGTCACCTAACACATCCTCAATTTTCTTTTCCATTCTTCTGTATATTATTCTTGTCAGCAACTTGGATGCATGAGCTGTTAAGCCGATTGTGCGACAATTCTCGGACATGTCAGCTGTAGCAGCCTTCGGAATTGTGTGGATTATGTTTTTCCGAAAGTCAGATTAAATGTCGCCAGACGCATACATTTTACACACCAACCTGAACAGTCGTTTTGTTGCCGCTTCCCCCAACGATTTTAGAAATTCTGATGGAATGTTATCTATCGCTTCAGCCTTATTTCATCTTAAGTCCTGCAAAGCTCTCTTAAATTCGGATTCTAATACTAGATTCCCTTTTTCTTCTATATCGACTCCTGTTTCTTCTTCTATCACATTAGACAAACCTTCTCCCTCATACAGGCTTTCAATGTACTCTTTCCACCTTTCCGCTCTCTCCTCTGCACTCAACAGTGGGATTCCCGTTGTACTCTTAATATTACCATCCTTGCTTTTAATTTCATCGTAAGTTGTTTTGGGCCGGCCGCTGTGTCCGAGCGGTTCTAGGCGCTTCAGTCCGGAACCGCGATGCTGCTACGGTTGCAGGTTCGAATCCTGCCTCGGGCATGGGTGTGTGTGATGTCCTTAGGTTAGTTAGGTTTAAGTAGTTCTAAGTTCTAGGGACTGATGACCTCAGATGTTAAGTCCCATAGTGTTCAGGTCCATTTGAACCATTTTGAAGGTTGTTTTGACTTTCCTATATGCTGAGCCAGTCCTTCCGACAGTCATTTCTTTTTCAATTTCTTCACATTTTTCATGCAGCCGTCTCGTCTTACCTTCTCAGCGCTTCCTATTTATTTCATTCCTCAGCGACTAGCATTTCTGTATTCCTGAATCTTTTTCTACTTTTTTCTTTCGTCGATCAACTGAAGAATTTCTTCTGTTACCCATAGTTTCTTCGCAGTTAACTTCTTTGTGCCTATGTTTTTCTTTCCAATTTCTGTGACTGCCCTTTTTAGAGATGTCCAGTCCTCTTAAACTGTACTGCCTACTGAGCTATTGTTTATTGCTGTATCTATAGCCTTAGAGAACTTAAAGCGTATCTGCTGATTCCCTAGTACTTTCGTATCCCACTTCTTTGCGCATTGATTCTTCCTGACTCATCTCTTTGAACTTCAGCCTACTCTTCTCTACAAAGTTAATTACGTATATAGGCAGTGCATCCATCTCGGGAATCGACATCTGGACGGTTTTTGCCTGTTATTGATATCGACGTTGAGAACGTATCGGTCCCTGGAATTCCAAGACTCTCGAGATCAAATACAAGATATTTTCCAAATTTTTCCCATCGAGAAGTACTCTACACGTTTTGATGAGGGAACTTGCGAGTGTCAATGTATGTGACACAAATGGCCATATCTTGACTGCTTTGACTTATAATTGCAAGTTTTTACACCACCAAGAGACCGTAGATATTAGTACGTGACATAAATTTCAGCTTGATATGTCTACCCGTTCCTGAGAAAAACAAGTGAAAACAATCGAACAACAGACGAACAACAAAGCAATCGAGTAAGGGTTAAAAGTAGCTTCTAATCTCTTAGATATTTACCTAGTGATTTGCCTCGGCTTCGCACTTGTAGCTCTAATTATATTCGGCCGAACGACTTGTTTGGCGTTATAGTAGTAAATTATATACACAAACCATACTGGTTTATCAGTCCATCTATTGGTAAAAACCGTATCGAAATCTCTACAGTAGTTCCTGAGATTATCCTTGACATGCAGACAGAAAAAACGCTGCGGGAACCTTAATTTATAATATAGTTAGACATGTACGTATAGTTTCTGGTCAATCTACGCTGTTCTCTGGAGTTGAGGTGGCTATTTATTGCTTTTTCTACCCAATACCGGCTCGTTTGTGGCTGAGGAGCTCATAGCTCCCGTCACTGCCACGAGATGATACCCCAAACGCCAGTTAAATATGGATCATATAACAACATATTAAAAACTCACCACCACTTTAATTATAAATTATACACACGAACCTTCGTCGTGAATCGGTGTACCTATTAAGGAAAACCTTATCAAAATTCCAGCAGTAGTTCCTGCATAGCCTGGGACTTTATAATTAATAATTTAAATTAATCTTTTTCTCGAAACCTGGCAGAAAATCCAAAGAGATTCTGGTCGTATGTGAAGTATGCTAGGGGCAAGAAACAGTCAATGCCTTCTCTGCGCAATAGCAATGGAGATACTATCGAAGACAGTGCTGCGAAAGCAGAATTACTAAACTCAGCCTTCCGAAATGCCTTCACAAAAGAAGACGAAGTAAATATTCCAGAATTCGAATCAAGAACAGCTACCAGGATGAGTAAAGTAGAAGTAGATATCGTCGGAATAGTGAAGCATCTTAAATCACTTTTTAAATCAAGTCTTCTGGTCCAGACTATATACCAACGAGGTTCCTTTCAGAGTATGCTAATGCAATAGCTCCATACTTAACAATCATATACAATCGTTCGCTCGACGAAAGACGCGTACCCAAAGACTGGAATGTTGCACAGATGAGACCCATATTCAAGAAAGGTAGTAGGGGGTTGGGGTCGATTTAGGGGAGGAGACCAAACTGCGAGGTCATCGGTCTCATCGGATTAGGGAAGGATGTGGAATGGAGTCGGCCGTGCCCTTTCAAACGAATCATCCCGCATTTGCGTGAAGCGATTTAGGGAAATCACGGAAAACCTAAACGTCGATATGCAGCAGGGTTCTGGAACGTATATTGTGTTCGAATATTATGAATTACCTCGAAGAAAACGTACTATTGACACAAAGTCAACACGGATTTAGAAAACATCATTATTGTGAAACACAACTAGCTCTTTACTCGCACGAAGTGTTGAGTGCTCTTGGCAAGGGATTTCAAATTGACTCCGGAAGGCTTTTGACACTGTATCACACAAGCGGCTTGCAGTGAAACTGCGTGCTTATGGAATATCGTCTCAGTTATGTGACTGGTTTCGTGATTTCCTGTCAGAGACGCCACAGTTCGTTGTAATTGATGGAAAGTCATCAATTAAAACAGAAATGATTTCTGGCGTTCCCCAAGGTAGTGTTATAGGCCCTATGCTGTACCATATCTACATAAACGATTTGGGAGACAATCTGAGCAACGTTCTTATGTTGTTTGCAGATGACGCTGTCATTTATCGACTAGTGAAGTCATCATAAGATCAAAACAAGTTGCTAAGCGATTTATAAAAGGTATATGTATGGTGCGAAAATAAAGAGAAGAGTGAGGTCATCCACATGAGTGCTAAAAGAAATCCGTTAAATTTCGGTTTCACGATAAATCAGTCAACTCTAAAGGCCGTACATCCAACTGAATACCTAGAAATTACTACTACGGACACCTTAAATTGGAAGGAAAACATATAAAATGTTGTGGGGAACGCTAATGCGTCTCATTGGCAGGACATTTAGGAAAAAAAATGTTCAAATGTGTGAATTCCTAAGGGACCAAACTGCTGAGTTCATTGGTCCCTAGACTCACGCACTACTTAAACTTACTTATGCTAAAAACAACACACACACCCATGCGTGAGGGAGAACTCGAACCTCCGGCGGGAGGGGCCGTGCAATCCGTGACATGGGGCCTAATACCGCGCGGCCACTCCGCGCCGCGGGGATCTACTAAGGAGACTGGCTACACTGCGGTTGTCCGTCCTCTTTTAGAATATTGCTGCGCGGTGTCGGATTACCAGGTAGGATTGACGGAGTACATCGGTTAAGTTCAAAGAAGCGGAGCACTTTTCTATTATCGTGAAGTATGGGAGAGAGTGTCACTAAAATGATACAGGATTTGGGATGGACGTCACTAAAACAAAGGCGTTTTCCGTTGCGGAGGAATCTTCTCACGAAATTCGAATCACCAGCTTTCTCCTCCGAATGCGAAAATATTTTTTTGACGCCAACCTACATAGGGAGAAAGTATCAGCATGATAAAATAAGAGAAACTGAGCTCGCACGGAAAGATATAGGAGTTCGTTCTTTCCGCGCGCTATACGAGATTGGAATAAGAGAGAATTGTGAAGGTGGTTCGATGAACCATCTGCCAGGCACTGAAATGTGATTTGCAGAGTATCCATGTAGATGAAGATGTGTACAGATTGTTTACGTCCGCGAAATTCACTACTATTTCATGGGCACAGTGGAAAAAACTACCCTATAACAACGGAACAAATGGACGTACATCATCCCTATAAATGTTCCCAGACTTTAAGGTAGCGGCGTTGTAGTTTTTTCACGCAGAGTTCTTTCTCGTAGCTCGTCAATTATGGGGTAAGGCGGAGCAGAGGGCGGCGGTCTGCGTGCGTTGCCCGTCCGGTTCCCAGAGCAGCGCCCCCACGGTATGACTCACGTCATGGCTGGGCCGCCACGGCGCTGGCAGCAGCCACTGTGCTGTCTGCTGGCTAACGCCGCCTGATAACCGATGTGTAACCACTAGTAGAGAGAAACCCGCCGTGATACGAGACGGAAAACATACTGACGGCACAAAACACTGCAGCGTGTAGGTTCACGTTTGTATCTCAGAACAGTGGTGATTCCGCTTGCTATGGATTCGACAAGTCCTTGGTAAGTTCCTAGCATACTGACGTATAGTACTAGATCTCCACGCACAGGTCATACAATTCCCGTAAATTACTTGCCGGTGGTTTGTGAACACGGAGCTGGCGACCAATAGAGACACAGACGTGTTCCATTGGGTTTGGATCAGGAGAATTTGATGGGCAATTCATCAACGTGTCATGCCTTTGGTTATTATCGTAGGTACCATGGAAGCCCAAGTGACTGTTACCCGTAGCATAATATTGGTCCCATCGGCCCGCGTCCGTAGCGCTGTGCATATTTTGAGGAGCCGGTTGCCTGGATGGCACAGTATCCGGACGACAGTGACTCGTGTATGTAATAAGTTTCCTTTAATTTACGTCTATGGTCATTAAAGACCGAAACCGGTAATCTGTTAAACAGAAAAGATTGTGAACATAGACGTAAATTAAAGGAAACGTATCCGGAAAAGACCACCAATCACCTGATAAACATCCAGCCAGGTAATACGTTTCCACTGATCCGTAGTTCAATCTTGATGATATCGTGCCCATTGCAATCCTAATTTTATTTTATTTATTTATCTAGATCTGATTAGTCTCATCAGACCCTGTCTTACATTGGACCAGCGCTTTACACATACTTATTTAAGAAATAACAATTTTGAAACGACAAACGGTATTAAAATAATTTGTCTATAGTGACAATGTGAGCAAATAATACTGACTCTGAATTAATGAAGTTACTGCCAACACTCGTACTACTTCTGCAGCTGCCACTATTAGTGGTAATAGTAATAATAACGACACTAATAACAATAATGATAGTGGTGGATATAAAAGGAATATATAGGTGTACGAGGTAGATGTTTTCTGGCATAGCGAGTTCCCGGAAAAGGAAATTTAAGGACACTTCTACAACTAAGTATATTCGGAAATGAGGAAGTTCTGGTCGGAAAGAAAGATGTACAAGAGTAACGAGTGCTTACAGTAAGGATGGTAATCATTACAGTTACTTTAGTAGAAACGTCATTAACTGTCTTCTGGAACTAGAGATGTTTTTCAGTTCTCTAGCATTATGCGGGAGGTTATTCCAGAGTAGGATTCCTGCTACTGAGAAAACTTTCGAGAAAGTGGATGAACGATAGAATGATAAAGAAAGGATTTTGCTCTGATGGGAACGGGTGTTTCTGCCATGCTGTTCAGACAAGAGCGTTAAAATCAAGGAGAACTATCAGAGACAATGTACGTTGATAATACAATAGAGGAGACAGAGGCTATATAAATCTCTGTGCTTGTCTGCTTGCAGCCATAATAGCTGTGCATATGATGAGGAAATATGATCGATCATCACAAACGAACACAGGCATTCATAACCGGTTCTATGCGCCTTGAAGTTTCCACAGAAAGGCCTTGCAGGATAACATCGCTGTAATCGATAATTGGAAGTAGAAGTGTTTGTACAAGGTGTTTATATTTTTGTAGGGAATTGTGATATGCTGATGCCTTCTCGCACATTGCAGTTACGTACTCAATCCAATTTAACTTTTCATCTATTATTACTCTTAGACTCTTTGCTGGAAGAGAGAAGTTGATATTTATCCATTTAGGGTTAAAGATGGAGTTCCGATAATTCGGACTAATGAGCCTAGAACGACTAATAAATAGCGCTTGGGTTTTGGATGGGTTGAGCTATAACCCTATATCTTGCGCCCATTTTGACAGTACACACAAATCGCTACTGAGATTGTTGATAGCTGTCTTCAGGTTTATTGGTTTTGCACTTAGATGCAGCTGGAAGTCATCAGATTACATACGGTTTCTGTAGTACTACAAAACTGATGACACATCATTGACATACAGTGAAAAGAATACAGGATCTACTACCAAACCATGGGTGACACCTGATACTACCGGCCTCCATTGTGACTCAATGCTGCCGCACATGAACCATTGCTGGCGAGACATCAGGAATGAGGGAAACCATTGCACTGCAACTGGCAAGAAATTTAGATTGGTATGTTTGTCAAATAAAATGTCGAAGTCGACAGTGTCGATGAACCCTCTGCCCGGCACTTGATTGTGAATTGCAGAGTAATCATGTAGATGTATATGTTGATGTAAGTGATAATTAAAACTCTGTGACAACCCCTCGTATTCATATATGTCTGTCTCTACATTTTTTCCACTCCACTGCTGCGTTTCCTGTTGCTGGTTCAAATGGCTCTGAGCACTATGGGACTTAACTTCTGAGGGCATCAGTCCCCTAGAACTCAGAACTAGTTAAACCTAACTAACCTAAGGACATCACACACATCCATGCCCGAGGCAGGATTCGAACCTGCGACCGTAGCGGTCGCGCAGTTCCAGACTGTAGCGCCTAGAACCGCTCGGCCAGTCTGGCCGACTCCTGTTGCTGTATGCCGTAGAAAACAGCGGTTTAATTTTTCGATTCTTCTGGTGCAGATTCTCCCGTAGGCATGTTTCCTTGACTATTCTCATCATCTCGAGCATAGCGTCTCGTTTAATTTTACACGTTTTGCTGTAGCACCGCATTTCATATGCTTCCAGTTTCTGCATACTGAACGAGGTGAACAGTAGCTAAGGCTCTGTACTCGAATTCTGCAGGACAGGAATTCAAATACCCATGCGGCGAGTGGTCCGCCTACACTGATTGAAGCCAACTGCAGGACGATTCGTTTGAGAATGAAACTCTTGATACACATTTCATCAGTAAACCATTGGATCGGTTGTAATTAAAACTATACAACAAGATCCTTCTTATGACTCAAAACATGACGTCTAAGTTGACCATCTCATTATTTTAGTGAGTATGACTGTAAGCCTAACTGACATTTTTCAGATCTTCACGACACATTTTCCAAGGAATGCAAGCTTGTTTTGTGTAAAAAGGAACAATAGGCGCTGCTAGATTCGAACTACATAGGGTAGATCAAAAAGGATTTTACAACTTTGAAAATTCGTTAAAACTTATTCATACGGCTTACAGACTTAGTTTTGGCGCCATTGTGGAAAAAATAGATCAAGTTATGACTGTTTGGTAAGACGTCCCGAAGTCTCCTAAATGTCCGCTGGCCGAGGTTCGCCACCTGGATGGCCCCCTTGTTCAGTGAACATGACATCTCTGGACTTTTTCTTTTGGGGAATCACCAGGGTTACCTTGTTGTTTGTTGCACTCTTACCAATTTCTCTATCAAATCTCAGAGACAGAATCTCCCTTGCGACTGAGTGAGTCACGCGGTTCGTACTGCAGCGAGTTTGGCCAGAAATTGAATTCAGATGGGATGTGTGCTACATAACCAGTTGAAGTCACTTTTAACGCGTTTAGGTATGTCATAAAACACTTGATTTTTTTGCTGTAAAATGACAGCAAAATCATGTCTGTATCTAAAATGAACAAATAATACAAATTTCCAGGCTGTAATGTCGTCTTTGATGCAGCCTGTACTTAGATTGCTTCCAATTCCTAGTAATCGATTTTTTCCTGTTTTTCTTTTTGGTACATTGTTTCATTATGTATAATACTCTATAGGTAATATTAACAGTTGCATCTTTTGTCGCTTAGTGGCGTTGCCAAACGGAATTGAAGTTCAGAAGAGTGTTACAATACGTACATAAAATCATGAGATAAGTTTCCCGATCAAAATATATTAGAACATACTGGTAAGACGTCAAAAGAACATACTGGTCTCTTTGGAATGATGTACCAAAGAGTGCTGAGAAAGTAATGCCGCCGAATTTTTAATGTGGAAAGTCTCAAGTCTTTTTATATAAAATAAACGTTATAGCTATTCTAGATCTTTGTTCTTCATGTCTGCAATATGCAGCCCTCTGCCGCTAGAGGGCACCGAATAGTGACGTGGCAGTGTTTAGCATAACTATGTAGGTGTGCGTGAGATACAGTGTGCTGTAACGTAGTTTCGAATTCTAAGAGTCGTCGACACATGGAGCATCCTCTGCTACAACATAACAGTGCCATACCACACATGAGCGCTGCGACATCTCCAACAATCCGACGCGTTGGGTTCACTGTCCTGACTTGGCCGCATCCGAGTTTCATCTATTTCCCGTACTTAAAGAACAACTTCGAGGGCTTCATTTTGATAGTGATGGAGAGTTGGAAGCAGAGGTGAGGTTGTGGCTCTGTCAACAAAGTCAGCATTCTGCAGTGACGGTATCAACAAACGGATCTCTCATTGGGAGAAACGTGTTGGTCGCCAGGGTGACTATGTTGAGAAATAAATATGTAGACATGAAGAATAAAGATGTAGAATGTTAATAACATTTGTTTCATTTAAAAATCTTGAAGAGTTTTCACATAAAAGATTCGGAGGCATTACTTTTCAGCACGCCGTCGTAGATGGTGCAGAACTTGTACCGACAATCACATGACTCTTCATCGCCGACGTCAGTGATGACGGTGAAGTGATGTTTATGTTCCAGTCGGTAGTATGAAACCAACGCAGTGAGATGGATTGACGTGGAGACGTGACAGGATGGCACTGGCGAGCTACCGTGTTTAAATGATCCCTGACCCCGTAGAGAATGAAGTTGCCCAATTTGCTGGTGTATAACGCGGATTGTCCAACATCTTTACATGGAATGGTGTATTACTCGCAGTCATGTGACACTGTATAAGAACAGTGGGTATAAAAAGATCCAGACCGGTGAGTAATGACAGTCGCTTTCAAACGCGACAGAATCTGATGCACACAGTGAACGCTGGTTCATCTCAACCTGTTTCCGAGAGAACTTTGAGAAGGGAACTGCATGCAGTCGATACCTGGAGCTGGGTACCTCGTAAATGGCCGTTGTTCACACTAGCACATAAACTGCACGTCCTCAGTGGATCAAACTAGACAGAAACCAGTCAGTAACTATAGTTGATTGGAGGTGTGTATTGTAATCATTCGAGTCACGATTCTGCGTCTTGCCAAAGAATGCAAGACGTCGAGTGCCCCGACAGGCTAATGAGGCCTTCAACAGGCAGTTTGTGGAGGGTGTAACTTAGGCCAGAGGAGGGGATGTGATGTTTTGTGGGTATTTTATATACCATGGCTTGAGCCTAATAATTCAGGTTACAGTGAATCTGAACCAGAATATTTATCTCACAATTATTCCTCTTCTTCAAGATGAGTATGCTGTGGGTACTCCCAAGATTACTACAGCCGTGTTAACTGCTCTGCACACGTACCGTAACCGGACAACAACAGTGACACCACTCCAAATACTTGAGAAAAATGGACTTCAAGAATTTTGTAAAATTTAACCTACAGTACATTGATTCGAAAATACAGAATTTACTTTCATCTTGTTTTCAATCTATAAACAGTGTCACGGACGCTTCTTTTAGCAGCCGTGAACTAGGGATGGCCGTTATTGCTGAAAAAACCGGTTTTCGATTATATCAGATTTTTCAACACCAACGCCGCTCAAAGTAACTGGTCTCTAAAATAACCGATTTTCGTTTTTTATTCCTATTATTTTCTGTAATAAAGTAGAAATGGAACGAACATCGAAATATTTTTACTTCCTCAGTTTGAAGAAACGTAGAATCAAAATATTAAATTAAATAGACACATAAAAGAGAACTTTGTGCGTCAACTATTCGCTGCTTTTCGAAGAGTGGAAAGTGGTTGATTACAAAAAATAGCCAGTATTGTTCTACCGATTATAATTTTTTGAAACTGTAGTCAAAAATCATGTTGCAGTCGGGAATCATGCCACTATTTGGATATTACGAATAGTCAGCGCTAAAGGGTGAAAACTGAGGTTGAATAATTCTATTTTTAGTGTTAATTTGTCCGTTTTAGAGGCCTAAAAGCAGATAAAGGCATGTTGCGAGGCCATCGGCAGCCTATCACTTGCTTCCTATTTTTATTAAAAAGTATGAACGAACTGTTAAGTTTTTCCTTATATTGTATTGCAAGTTTGTTATGGCTCCTCCCTTTTATAATCTTTTAAAGCAACTGGAGCATTGTACGTAATTGACACCATACTTCGCAAAATACTTCCAGACTAGGGATGGGGCCATTCCGTAATACAGCTGATTTCCGATGACGACTGTGAGAAACTACCATATAGACCAGGTGGGGTAAATCTTTCACACTGCATGTACATGTGTACCATCCAATAGACACCGCCACATTATAAGAGGCACATTATTGTCTCAACAATGCTGCACCAATTCTTATGCCGTGTGTTTGCCACTCGGCCCGCAGCTCGTGGTCGTGCGGTACCGTTCTCGCTTCCCGCGCCCGGGTTCGATTCCCGGCGGGGTCAGGGATTTTCTCTGCCTCGTGATGACTGGATGTTGTGTGATGTCCTTAGGTTAGCTATGTTTGAGTAGTTCTAAGTTCTAGGGGACTGATGACCATAGATGTGAAGTCCCATAGTGCTCAGAGCCATTTGAAGCCTTTTGTTTCCACTCGTTTCTGTCGTCATTGTTATTAATATAGCACTGATCGCTTTTCCCCATTTTCTACAATAACGCAATACGGTACTGGAAAGCAATGCTAATTTAACGAATAAAAGATACTCGCCTTTTTAAAAAAAAAAGTTCTTTGAAAACGAAAAATTTTAGCACTGCTGCTGTGGCTAATTTATGTTTCGGTTTATTTCTCCGGTTATTAATAAAAAATAAAAACAGCTGTTATAAACGTGACCAAATATTGAAAAATACCAGTTACTCAGAACTAAAATGTCAGTATCGGTTTTAAGCTGCCGGTTTTTTCAATCTCTACTGTGAAGTACCGGGTGAGTCCAAAACCTCCTGTTGCGCTTCTTAATGTATTCATAAACGAAATAAGCAAACAGTGGTTGTGTTTTTCCGCCAGCGTGCGTACTGACTGGCTTCTAATCGAATACTGCTGCACGATTTTCGTTGCATTACGCGCGACTGTTACTCGTGTGCATCTATCCAGTGGCTTAAGCCGTCGGTACACGGACGGTGCTGTCGAACGTCAACGTCGAGCGTGCTGAGTTCAACGTGCTGCTGAACGCCGAGAAATGATCCGACTTGGGCATACGGTACGTGGACCCCAACGTGGTACACGCGATCGCAACGCACTCCAGCGGCAGTTGCGGGATGGTTCTAGTTCGTGAATCACACTGTTTACGAAACGGGCGCGCATAAAATTCCCATATTAGCTGTATTAAATCGCACGTTTCCTTCATTGTCCATATGCTAGTCACGTAACATATGTAGGGTAATATACATAAATAAAAACTTCAATATCCATATACATGTTTTACGACGAAAAGGAAAGTACCACGTATAATTAATAAGGACAATAAGTTCCATTACAAACAGTGCGATACAAATCTGCAATACTTCGTCACATAAGATAAACATTATTTCACGATATCCACATTTTAATAAACCCCCAAGGTCAGTGTTACTTGATCAATGTTCCTACTCAGCAGCAGAATCTTCGCAACATGTGAATTACGAAATGTAAAAGAAAAAGGGGCAAAATATTTTTGTACAAGTAGCGCAAGCTGTCCTGTAGATTAAGCCAATCGAACTCACTCCTCAAAAAAAGGTCAACTTATCTTTACATAACATCAAATATTATAGTATATACTTATATTAAGCTGATAATAAAGCATCAGAATCTTATAAAACCGCAAATGTAAGAAAAAAAATTTAGGTGTACCGTAGAAGCAAATAATCGCCCTATTACTCGTTTCAACACGGAGCAGAGCCGCTACTCACTACGCTTTTTTTTTCTTTTCTTTTTTTTATTTGCCTTGCGCGGGCAAGTGCTCTACCAGAGCCAGGTATCCTAGCCACTTTTTTTTGCAAGTGCTCTACCAACTTTTTTTAAATCATAGACAGTGGGGTCTCTTCACGGCACTGCCAGTGCGTCGAGGCCCAAACCCCTCCCACCCCTTTTTTCATGTCCCCTGTTGGGTCATAGCACTAAGTGTGCAGATACCTTAACACAAAACTCCTATTCTCCGATGTAAGAAAGACAAAGAAACCTCTTCTCTGAGTAGAAACTGAACACTGATAAAACGTAACAATTCTTCTTGAATCACACAAATACTTTGGAAGTCGAACACGAGCTAAATCAACAGCACATTGTCAAGCGCCAATCCTAGCATGTTGCCACTTGCGAAAAGCTTTAATCGTAGCTGTGTTAGTAACTGAAATTTAATTCTAACAAACTGTACCAAGAACAATGCGTTTTAGTGCATTCTCAGTGTGTGGCCTTCAAATAGCATACTCACATAATCCGCAAGTTACAATAATTCTTTTGCCACGAATATGCTGTTTCTCATTATTTCATTGCGACGAATTACACAGTTAACAACGGATCTGCGAGTGATTCTCAGTTTGCTGGTGCTCAGAGACGGCATATATACGTATAGGCTGGAAATGAATGCCAATATGTCCCCTCAAAACTTCGTGCTGAAGGAAGATGGCGTGCATGCGACGTAGGTGGCGTTGTGCCATCTCATTGGTCAACGGTCAACAGCACGCTCAGAATATCTGACATGCTAGATATTGCTCTGTACGTTCGAAAAGACTCCCGAACGTGCTATTCCACGTTATTACGTCAGAAACTCGGTACGCTCAACGTTCAGATGCACGGTCCGTGTGCCGACGGCTTTAGGGTCTGTGGCGAGGAACACACAGCGACAATTGTTAACTATCTGGCATCCCCGCAACAAGAAGGAGAGTGGAAAGCTAATGAGGCTAGTTAATAATTTACTTTTGGGTTAAGTACTGTGTAACGTGAAACAACGTTGTATAATAAAAAAATCAGTAATTAATGATATTTCATTGGAAACTGCTGGTCACGTACTTGTCATTGGAGCTGTGAAGGAATGAATGAACTTGACTGCGTAGCTCGCCGTATTATTTGCCAGGCAGGGCGCGCCGCCATCAATTTGCGTGTTCAGATGTGCTTTTCGTGCGGTCACGGTCTGCGTCGCACACTTGAGATTTCATCTCTAACTGCCGGGGGCAAGCGCGCGACAGCTGATGCGTGGGGAGATAGCCGCCAGCGCCGGCCGCTGGGAGGCGCTGACTCCTGACTCCGATCAAGTACACACGCTGCCCTCTGTAAACAGTCTGACCTCCCGTTGCGGTGCCAACGCGCATTGTTTTGAAGCCATTTCGTACTGTTAAAACTAACATATTTCCAGCATTCATAAAAAAAAGATTACGTATCAGATTGTAACGTATTCGGAAGCAACCCAAGGGGGTGTTTAAGGCCGCTACTACCGGGTCGTTACAATTAAAGTGCAACTACTCAACGGACGTCCAGTGAGGCCTGTAATTATTGTATGACAGCGAAACTTGGTAGATAAGCTAATGCGGAACAGATTTACGCTGGAAAAAAATTTGTTCCAGTTTTCCCCACCAGGCGCTGTACAGCATCTCTTCGACGTCTCTGGTGCTCATATTGAACCAACTGTGTAAGTGGCAGTGAGCCGTAGTAAAATTTGCTGTTTTGAAGAGCGCGCCGCAGCGCGTAGTGTAAAGTAGTCGCCCTCCGTTTCTGGCGGTGGCGCCGCTGTGGCAGTCGCAGCTTTCGTGCCTCCCTCTGGTGGGAAAGGGGAAAAGTTGCCTGTTCACGTGCATTTAAGGGGCGCTATCAGCTCGGCAGCTGGTTAGTCTGTCAGTCTCGGTCAGCCAGTCGGAGGCAGTTGGTCAGCCAGGGCAGTCTGTCAGTCTGGGCCGGTCTGGTCAGTTGGTCAGCCAAGTTAGTCTGGGTCTGTCTCTCGTCCGCATTGGTGAGGCGGTTAGTGTCTGTCTGTCGTCCGGAGTGCTAGTATGTGTTAGGCCGCCAGTCTGCTCGAGCAATGGGCATTGGCGGTTGGATCGATTAGATGGTCGGTCGCGCACTGGGGCACAAGATGACTTGTCCGCCTGGAGCGCCGGCGAATGTGAGGTCGCCACGGGAGTCCAGTGGCCGCGCTGTATAGCGAGGCGTAGTGGCTTCGCGGCCAACACGAGAGCAACAGGAGTCAACCCACGACATCGGTCTGCCCGGGGCGAGCTGCGACGCCGTGAGACGGGAGATCGGCGCGCCTTCCTGCGTCCGTTGAAGCGGCTGGCAGCGGACGGTTCGGGAGAGCGTTTTGGGGGTGCTGCGCCAGGTCTTTTCCAGAAATCGCAGTGATTAGAACTTAAGTGATTAGTGATATGTTGTTTCAGTTACTTGTTAAATTCTACTTGTGTTCTCGGTCAGTCTCTCGTCCACAGCTTGCTCGTCTGTCTCTCGTCCGCATTTGTTAGGCAGTTAGTGTCTGTCTGTCTGTCGGTCTGCCGTACGTTAATAGCTGCCTCTGTCATGTTTGTCGGATTCGGTGTTAACGAATTTATAGAATTAAGGTAAAGGCCGAATTCCTTAAATATGTTTTTTTATCTTGCCTATCATCTTGCGAGGCGGTATACGTGTAATGTAGAGCATGTTGTACATTTTATGTAAGTCCGAATTTCATGGGTTCTATTTAGTCATTTTTATAAAGTTGCCACCCTTCCACCGTAAGAGCCCTTTTAAAAACAAATTGCACTTTTGGTGGCAAATAATTTCTTAGTGTGAGTGTTTGTACCGTTTCCATCCCTCTTACGGGGTGCATAGTTAATGTGTTTGTGTGAGTTGTTAAAATTTTTAGTTTAAAGTAATGTGGTGTGTTACAGATTTGCACCAGTGTAGTTTTTCAGAGGTTGTTGTGAGCCCGAAGGCTCCTACGGTAAAGAAAAAAAAATTGTTATTCTGCCTCTGAATAAATGTAACTTGATATTGAGAGGATGTTTTCTGATTGTAATTTTAAATCTGTTTTGAAAAGGTTTTTAGGAATAAAATTCACATTTGTTAAAAGTAATTTTAATTTCCATCACTTACTTCCTGGCAACTACTTCGACGCTCACCTAGTGTGATTAAATGTGTTCTGTTCTTGATGAATAGCTAGTAAATAAAGTAAATTCTCTAAGAAAAGATTTTGAAAGCAAATTTCACGGTTCAAGCAGTTAATAAGAAAATCAACATATAACTTTCTCACTTGTTTGACATTTTATGCCTACGACCCGTTCCTAATCCATTACACTTGGAAACATTTCTGTATGTCTTTCTTGCATTCACAGCGCCAGATTTGTACCTGATGTCCTAAATTGGAACTAATATTTCTTCAGCGTAAATCGGTCCGCATTAACGCACTGGAATATCTACCAAATTTCGCTGCAATATGATAATTACAGCCCACACTGGACCTCTGTGAATAGTTTCACTTTAATTATAACCACTTGGTATTTACAGTTTACATTAAGGATGTAGTGGGTAACGTTTAAGGCTGGGTGATGTTGTTCATGGACGATGCCGTTGTCTATATCTTGCTGACCTGGAGCTGGATTCGTATTTTTCGTGATGACAATCGGACTTCAGCGGTAGTTAATTTAAGCTCTGCCTCTCGTGTGGTTGATGTACAATTCTCTGAAGCAGAACACATCCCGTTAGGCTCTGCTCTCTGCAGGTGCTAAGAGTGGTTTACTAAGAGATGGTCCAGAGCTTATGCGCAACGCAAATATAATGCCTAGCGCAAGAACAATTAACTATAAGAAATGTTCAAATGAAACGGTACTAAACGTCGTAACAACCAAACCCGCGGAAATTTGTTTATGTCGCATTGCGATAACGTAGTGAGACGTCTAGGGACGTAAATGTATGTATAGAGACCGGCGTGGTTGTGCGCACGTACAGGCACATGACGCGGGAGAGAAGTAGGTCGTCTTTCGTTCCGTCCATTGGACGTGTAAGGACATCATGATGTTCACATTGCAAAATTTGACTAATGAGGAGCAGCGAGGTATTATCAGATTTCTGACTGCTGAAGGGATTCAACCGACCGATACTCATTGCCACACGTGGCCGTTTACAGGGGAGATTATGTGTCCGGTAAGTCAGTAACAAAGTGTAGTGCCCGTTTTCGTGAAGGCTGGGAGTATCTGAGTGGTTACCCGAGACCATGCCAGGCAAACACGGCAACCACGGCCGAACTCAACGACAATGTCATCGACCCCGTTTTCCTCGACCGGATCGTAGCCGTTGATGAGAGTCGGTGCCACCATATCGAGCCAGAGACGAAGTGAGATAGCATGCAGTGGAAGCATGCGTCGTTACTTACCCGAAAAAAAAATTCAAAGTTGTGTCTTCAGTAGGCAAGATGATGCTCACCACCTTTTTCGGCGTCCATGATCCGATACTCATCGAATTCCGTGTACTGAGAGGCATTCCGTAGCCTACGCAAGTCCGTCAGGAGCAAACGCCTGGGCTGCTCACGCACATCCATAAGTCTCCAAAGCCACACAAAGTTTAATGGCTAAGTTCAAGTGGGAGCAGCTCAAGTATGCGCCCTATAGCCCGGACATGTCGCCCTCGGACTTCTATGTACATCTAATGTCTACCATGATATGGAGGCAAGAAGAGAAAAGAACATCAGTGCAAGTCCTCTTCGCTTGTTCCCAAACAAGTTAAGTGTTATTTTAGCTAATGTCCCTGGAAAAATATTATCATGACAGCTGAATGCTACTCCACTTACGTCTGATCAGTATACACTAAATGAAATTTCTTAATAACAATAAATAACCACCAGGAAACGTTGTATACAGGAAGGTTGCAACGCCAGAGGATTATAACAAAATGCAGGGAGACCTGCAGAGGTTCAACGATTGATGCAAGGACTTGCAACTGACACTGAGCATTTTGAACCCTTACCGATTACAACTAACAGAAGAAACAGACAAGATAATATGGAGGGCATTGCGTTTAGTGTCGGGACCCTTTACTCGACCGAGAGCTTTGTGGAAATAATCAACAAGCTCCAGTGGCAGATGCCACAGAGGGACGTTGTCCATCACGGAGAGGCTTACAGCAGAAATTTCTAGAGCACACATTTCAAAAAGAGTCGGACCACATATTATCATATATTACTTCCATGCACAAAAATCTTGCGAAATGATCACGACCACAAAATCATAGTAATTATATTTCGTACATAGTTTTGCCGACAATCACTCTTCCCACGCGCCATTGGTGAAAGGAACAGGCAGGGGGAAGAAAGAGATAGTGGAACCAGAAGTATCTTACGCTACACACCGTAAGGCCTCTTGCAGACCATAGATATAGATGTACGAGGGATTGCTAAAAAGTAATTCCTCCCAATTTTTTTATTCTGTTCTCAATATCGGTTTAGGTATTATGCGTCATGCATTTTACTCGGTCGACTTTCCCACTTCGCTGACGCAAGTTGCAACCGTCTGCCGCTTGAAGGCTAGGAATTGTAGCGTGTAACATGGCGGTGTATGACGTAACTATGTCAGTGCGTGAGGAAGTGCGTACTATAATAGACTTTCTACGAGGAAAAAACGTGCCTCCAAGAAAAGTGAGCGCTGCGCTGCGCTGCGACATCTGCACCAGTCCGACGCCTTGGATTCACTGTTATCGATCATTCTCCATACAGTACCAGCTTGACCCATCCGATTTTCATGTGTTTCCAAAACTTAAAGAACTCTTTCGACGACTTCACTTTGCTATTGATTAAGCGAAGAAAACAGAGGTGACGTTGTCGCTTCGTCAACAAAGCCAAACATTCTAAAGTGACAGTATCAACAAACTGGTCTCTCGTTGGGAGAAACCCGTTCGTATGTAGGGTGACTATGTTGAGGAATAAATACGTAAACATGAAGACTGAAGATGAATAATGTTAATAAAGTTTGTGTTATTAAAAAACCTTTAAGAGTTTTCACATAAAATATTCGGGGGCACTACTTCTTTTCAACGCATCTTCGTAGATCACACAACCACATTGTCGTGAGTGAAAAGCATTATCACACACGGATCTATTCTGAACCAATATTACAATACAAATTATTTTATTCATTTTGTTGGTTGTCGAACTTAAAACAGTATCAAGCTTTTATTCCAGAGTGATGGTTAATTTATTCTGTATCCACGAATATGACACATCACACTACACAATAAGTAAATCAGCCCATGAAAACAGTAGTACGAAATACTTTACATATCACAGGATGTAAATGAGGAACAAGTGTCTGAAACTTTACATCTGTAGTACAAGGAAGATAGATGTAAATGACGAGCGGCGTAATTGGGTCGGTAGTCCTCTGGGTCTTCGACTGCCTAATTAGATGTTTCTTTAGATGTTTTCCTTCGACAGTTATTGTCGCGTCCGAAGAAAAAGTGTTGTGCCCGAAGACGAACTAACTTAGTCTACGTCAGTAAATAAGACGAGTACTTGTAGTGGTCGCTGTTACTGATGTCGATGACAGAGAGGAATGACAGTTTGAAATCCGGTGCCAGCATGCACCGCTCTATGACGGATGATCGCCAATAATTGTTTCACTTGGGATTGGGATGTTGTGGAAAAGTCTATTATTTTACGTGGCGTAACAACACATACTATGATGATAACGAGCTTTATATCACCTCATTATCTCCACTTAGTGCCCAGATAGCTTACTGCTGATGAAAATATTTTCTACTAGTATTACTTGAACCACTTAAGTCGAATACTTTCTACCAGTAATAGTAGAACCATCGAATTGCACAATCAACACACTTTTCATTCACTATTCTCTTGGTCGTGTTTGATTAAATTCCGACATTTTACTGGTTTCGAGTCATCATCATAATTAGTATCTTGTTAGGAAAATAGTGTGTCAAATGATTATCTAGCACCCATCGCGGTCACCTAAACTCAAAAAATTCAAATCGCGGGGTACTTGAGGAAAGCACCCTTTTTGCCGTCAGGGCACCTTCAGTAGGAGCTGGAGTATTATCATGTGGGGAATTTGTCCCACTTTTTTAAGAGAAGCGCTTACACCCAACGTCCAAGTTTATTTGTTGGATATTGTGATGGTAGTAATTAAAGGGAATAGCATTGACCTTGAGATGGCCTTACGATGTCCATCCTCTCTCCGTCGTCTCTTGTCCGCGGATGTCAGGTATAGATTTAACTTCAAATCAACATTTTTATTATTAGTTTGGAGGCAGGTATGCAGGAAATTTCAGTTAAGACAATATTGATTTTTATAACTTCATAAACTATTAATTACACAAATTAATAAGAGAACCCTGTGCTCTCGGAGTCGATCAAAATGGTGGTGGGGGGGGGGGGGGGGGTGCATTAGGGGATGTGTGGCTGTCCAGTGTGTCCGGCTCAGTGTGTCTGTGGGCCGTCAGTGAGCAAACGTTATACAGGTTGTCCATCGAAGGAATCCCTTATTTCAAAATTAAATATTTCGAAAACTACACTGAAGCGCCAAAAAAGCTGTTATAGACATGCGTATTCAAATGCAGAGATATGTAAACAGGCAGAATACGGCGCTGCGGTAGGCAACGCCTATGTAAGACACAAGCGTCTGGCGCAGTTGTTAGATCGGCTGCTACAGTGGCACGGTATCAATATTTAAGTGAGTTTGAACGTGAGACGCAAGAGCGATGGGACACAGCATCGCCGAGGTAGCGATGAAGTGGGGATTTTCCCGTACAATCATTTCACGAGTGTACCGCGAATATCAGGAATCCGGTAAAATATCAAATCTCCGACATCGCTGCCACTGGAAAACGATCTTGCGAGAACGGGACAAACGATGACAGAAGAGAATCGCTCAGTTTCAATGCTGGTCTATCAACAAGTGTCAGCGTGCGAACCATTCAACAAAACATCATCGATATGGGCTTTCGGAGCCGAAGGCCCACTCGGGTTTGATGACTGCATGACACAAAGCTTTACTGCACCTGTCAACACCGACATTGGAGTGTTGATGTGTGGAAACATTTCGCCGGGTCGACGAGTCTCGTTTCAAATTATATCGAGCGGATGGACATGTACGGGTATGCAGACAACGTCATGAATCCATGGACCCTGCATGTCAGCAGGGGACTGTTCAATCTGGCGGAGGCTCTGTCATGGTGTGAGGCGTGTGCAATAGGAGTGATATGGGACCTCCGATATGTCTAGATACGACTCTGACAGGTGACACGTACGTAAGCATCCTGTTTGATCACCTGCATCCATTCATTTCCATTGTGCATTGAGACGGACTTGGGCACTTCCAGCACGACAATGCGACACCCTACACGTCCAGAGGTGCTATAGAGTGGCTCCAGGAACACTCTTCTGAGTTTAAACACTTTCGCTGGCCACCAAACTCCCCAGACATGAACATTATTAAGCATATCTGGGATGCCTTGCAACGTGCTGTTCAGAAGAGATCTGCAACCCCTAGTACTCTTACGGATTAAAGGCAGTCATGCAGGATTCATGGTGTCAGTTCCCTCCAAAGCTACTTCAACGTTAGTCGAATCCATGCAGCGTCGCGTTGCTGCACTTCTGTGCGCTCACCGTGGCCCTACGTGATATTAGGTGGGTTTATCAATTTCTTTGGCTCTTCAGGGTAATATCGATAGTCGAATGCAACAAAAAGCTATGTTTATTGTGAAAGCTGTAAAAATTTTATGCAGAAGTTCCGTAATAATTCGAAAAGTTGCTTACAGGTGGCGCTATACACTGTGCACCTCGCTCAGTAGCAGCGTGCATAATTAAACACGTCTTCTCCAAGCAGTCTTTGTAATCATATGTCTTTTCGAAACGGCTACCACTCGCAGTACGGAGGTGGTGGAAACCAACAGTGAAATCTGCCATCACAGCCTGCTGTGCCTCAATGGAGATCGATTCAGGGGCCACAAATCGACGGTCAAGGTTGGTGGGATGGTTCCGATAGACAGTGTCTTACAATGTGTCCCACAACAGGTAGTCATAAGAAGTCGGATCGGGCGAATATGGAGGCCATTCCATCTCTGTGCCAGTAAAGCTGCAATAATCCAGTGCAGCGACTCTATTCCCGAAGTATCCATCAAGAAACACTTCTTCGGTGCGGTGTGATCCGGCCGAATTTTGCATGAACCACTCTGAGACTGGTCGGTCTTCCAACGCTCGCTGCGCGGCGACGAACTATTCCGAAATTGCAACGTAACATTGACTAGTGATTGTTTCTCGTATGAAAAAAGGACCAGTAATACCCCTGTTGCATACCACAGCGCATATAGTATCTTTGGGAGAATACAATTTATTCACAACTTCATTCCGGTGAAAATGAGCTCCGTGTGTGAACCAGATGCAGCCAACATCAAATCCTTCATTATCGATCATTGTGAGAATCTGGTTCTCAGTGTCAGCTCTCTGCCGCACAACTCGTACGTGTTTTGGATTTTGAATAGAAACATGTGTAGGCTCTGTCTCAGTGTTTTCTGGGTGCTGGAACGCTGCAAACCAGTTCCCGCTGCAAGTCTTCAGACGGATTTCCTTGGATTTTGCTAATAATTCCAGAAACCGAGGCGACATATTCTGGAGTAATTAATGTTTTCCTAGGGCCAACATTCCCCAGTAGATCATCAGCCACACTGTCTGTTCGTTGGAGAAGATCTCGCGAATAGTTTTCCCAAAGAGTCCTTTTTGACCATTAAATCGTCCCCGAAAACTGTGCCTTCTATAGGACTGTGATCTAACCTGCGGTATTCTAGCATAAAAAAAGCACGTTGTTCAGTTGAATACGTAATTTAAACCTCTCTCTTTGGTGCGCTAATCTCCTTTCACGTCTCAACAGAGCAACAGATTGCTCTGAGCTGCGGTACACTATTTATAGGCTCTATGCATTTCTGTTACAGCGCCTTCTGTTAGCAGCTTTTCGAACTATTCCAAAACTTCTGTCTAAAATTCTTACAACTTTCACAATACATAAGTCCTTTATTGCACTCGTCTTTTGACATATTAGTTTTCGAGACATTTAATTTTGAAATCATAGACTCCTTGACCTTGCAACCGCATTCGGCAGATTTGGGCCAAGGACCTCTGGCATGTGGCACGTGGCCGTGTGTGCCGCTGTCACTGCAGGCTGCGACTCGTCTCCGAAGAATTTCGTTTAGCTGCAGATGAAAGACTCTTCCAGCATCCCTGACTTATCGTATAATGGCCAAAATTCATTTTACTTGAACACAATAAAAATTGGTTTCCCGTTCCACATCTCAGCACGACTAGAGCATTTGTTAGAATCGTCAAGACTGGATGAGTTCAAGATCTCTGCTCATCAACCTCCGCCTTTCTAATAACAGCGTCTCTCCCTCTCGTTTCTCCTTTCCTTTATCAATTTTTCTCTTGGTTTTCGTCGCCAACTTGTCACAGGAACGACTCACATTCCATAAACTTCAAAAATAGCATTCCTCTCCAGGATCTCCAGTTGCCAGTGTAACCAGTTTAAGTGCCAGTTCGTTGCTCTCTGCATGTTGCACAATGTTGTTGACCTGGTTTATGAGCGTTACGCATTTCTATTACAGCGCCATCTATTAGCAGTTCTTCGAATTAATACATTAAAATAACCATTCGTATCAAAATATGCATCTGTGCGCGCGACTCGCCGACGGCTTGTATGTAATCTTCCTGGAATACGATCCTGGTAAGCAGGACTTGGCAAAGCTTCTGATTGTTAATGCCAGCCCTCTGTGGCAAGCTTCGACTTCAACGGGCGAGGTCTGCTCTCCTGAGACCCAGCTCCGATTCATCTCCTTGAGCTGTGGTGGCGGGTTACTGGTCACGTATCAGTGTGGCTATCTGTCTCCAGCAGCCCACGCCACAACGCGTCACCCTGCCGCCAAAGCATAAAAAATTGTTCAAATGGTTCTGATCACTATGGGACTTAACACCCGAGGTCATCAGTCCCCTAGACTTAGAACTACTTAAATCTAACTAACCTAAGGACATGACACACATCCATGCCCGAGGCAGGATTCGAACCTGCGACCGTAACGGTCACGTGGTTCCAGACTGTAGCGCCTAGAACTGCTCGGCCACTCCTGCCGACGTGCCAAAGCATAAGAAGGTATAATACGCAAGGCCGAAAAAACTCAAATGCAAAAGAGTGTATTTAGCCACTGCGTGTCTCTCATTTTATTTTCCAGCTTATTGACACAGGTAAATATCTCTTCATGTTTCACACTGCTGGAAGTTTTTTTGAGCAAACAGGAAAAATATAAAGCAAACAGAGGTTTATTGATGTTCTTTGAGCGATATTTTTTTGGGAAGGTCCTCTGTCATCTGACTGCTTTGATACGACCTGCCACGAATTGCTGTCCTACGCTAATCTCTTGATCTCGAGCTAGCCCTGTCACCCAACTCCCTCAGTTATATGTTGAACGTCATTCTAACCCTTATTATCCACTACAGTTTTGCCCTTTACGCTCCCTTCAGTATCGTGGAAGATAACCCCCAATTTCTTAACACATGTCCTGTCATCCTGTCCTTATTATTGTCCATGTTTTCCCAATGTTCCTTTCTTCGCCGAGTCTGCGGAAAACCTTCTCATTCCATACCTAACCAGTGCACCTAATTTTCAACATCTTTCTATAGCACCAAATCTCAAACGCATCGATTCTTTTTTTTCCAATTTTTCGCACAGTTCGTGATTCACTTCCATACAACGTTGTGCTCCGGACGCACATCCTCAGAAATTCCTTCCTCAAATTAAAGCCAACGTTTGATACTAGCAATCGTCTTTTGGCCAGGAATGCCTTCTGTCCCAGTGACAGTTTGAATTTTATGTCCTCTTTGCATCGTCCGTCTTGGGTTATTTTTCATCCAAGGTACCAGAATTCCTTCGCCTAATTCGAGGATCCCAGTCTTCACAGTAAGTTTCTCAGTATATTTTATGCTGAGTAGACTGTACTGTAGTGCTTCCTTGCTTTCACTGCGTATAACAGTGTTATCAGAAAATCTAATCACTTTTCACCCTGAATTTTAATCCTAATCAAAAATGGTTCAAATGGCTCTAAGCACTATGGGACTTAACATCTGTGGTCATCAGTCCCCTAGACTTAGAACTACTTAAACCTAACTAACCTAAGGACATCACACACATCCATGCCAGAGGCAGGATTCGAACCTGAGACCGTAGCAGTAGCGCGGCTCCATACTGAATCGCTTAGAACCGCTCGGCCACAGCGGCCGGCTTAATCCTAATCATCAACCCTTCTTTTATTAGGCTTCGTTCCTGTTTTACACCCATTTTAATGCGAGCCCTCCGTTCGTGGTCTTATATTCTTGTTGTTCCTCCTTGTTCCTAACACTTATTGTCAATTATCCATCTTTCCCTACTGTTTACACCGTTTTTTTCTGAGCATTTTGAACATCTTACACCATTTTACATTGTCAGACGCTTTTTCTAGCGCAAAAATTTCAATTAAAGTGTGTTGATTTTCTTTCAGCCTTGCTTCCATTATCTAGAACAACATCATAACAGCATCTCATTACATTTCCTAAAGCCAAGCTTATCGTCATGTTACAGATCCTAAATTTTACTTCCATTCTTCTGCAAATTATACGACCTATGTATATTGTTTGTGTCCGCAACTTGGATGTTATATTTCAATTAAACATATTTCTGATTATTGAAATGGTTTCGTCCCAAACGATGATTGTTATTTATGTAGCGTTTTTGTCCAGCTGATCCACCAAGAAATCTTTCTACTTCGCCGTCTGACATTGTAACCTTTTGCGAGATTATTACAATGTTTCAGTTGTATCTCATGAAAGACTTTATTTCATGCAATAACGTAGGTACCGACAAGCAAGTAAATTGTTTTGCATTTGTTACCACATGGATCCCGGTGGCAGAGAGTTGGGCAGGATACACGAGTTCTGTGGTGTTATTACTTACACACCACAGCGAATATCTCACTAAGCAGTACTGATACAGAACCGACTATAAATTCTTTTAGCAGTGAAGGCTCAGTTCATGAACATGGTTGTGAAAGTAAGGAGTCTGGTTACTTCCACATCACACAAACTATTCCTTCCATAAACCATGTTATAAGACGTTGCGGTTGAGAGTGGAAGGAAACTATAGAAAAATCAAGGCACGTTCATAAGATTTGTCGACCTGGAAAAAGCGTTCGACAGTGTAAAATGGTACAAGATGTTCGAAATTCTGAGAAAAGTAGGGGTAAGCTGTAGGGAGAGACGGCTAATATACAATATGTGGAAGAGCCAAGAGGGAATAATAACAGTGGACAACCAAGAACGAAGTGCTCAGATTAACAAGGGTGTAAGCAGGGATGTAGTCTTTCGCCCCTACTGTTCAATCTGTACATCGAAGAAGCAATGATGGAAATAAAAGAAAGGTTCAGGAATGGGATTAAAATTCAAGGTGAAAGGCTATCAATCATACGATTCGCTGATGACATTGCTATCCTTAGTGAAAGTGAAGAAGAATTATATGATCTGCTGAATAGAATGAACAGTCTAATGAGTACAGAATATGGATTGTGAGTAAATCGAAGAAAGACGAAAGTAATGAGAAGCAGCAGAAGTGACAACAGCGACAAACTTAACATCAGGATTGATGGTCACGAAATAGATAAAGTTAAGAATTCCACTAACTAGGCAGCAAAATAACCAATGACGAACGGAGCAATGAGGACATCAAAAACAAACTAGCAATAGCAAAAAGGGATTCCTGGCCAAGAGAAGTCTACTTGTATCAAACTTAGGCCTTACTTTGAGGAAGAAATTTCTGAGAATGTACGTTTGGAGCACAGCATTGTATGGTAGTGAACCATGGATTCTGGGAAAACCGGAAAAGAAGAGAATCGAAGCATTTGAGATATGATGCTAAAGACGAATGTTGAAAATTTAGTGGACTGATAAGGCAAGGAATGAGGAGGTTCTGCGCAGAAAGGAATATTTGGAAAACACTGGCAAAGGGAAGGGACAGGATGATAGGACATCTGTTCAGACGTGAGGGAATGACTTCCATGGTACTAAAGGGAGCTGTGGAGGCAAAAACTGTAGAGGAAGGCAGAGACTGGAATACATCCAACAAATAGTTGAGGACGTAGGTTGCAAGTACTACTCTGAGATGAAGAGTTTGGCACAGGAGAGGAATTCGTGGCAGTCCGCATCAAACCAGTCAGAGGACTGGTGACCCAAAAAAAATAAAAAGAAAAGGACGCCCTCTGCGGAATCAAGAAGAGACCTGAAATTATGCCGTATGACAATTAGAATAACTGACATAAAAAGTTCACTTGGAGCAATATTTTCACAGTAGTTGAAAATCTGTTTTCTATCAACATGCATGAAGAGTTATTGTTCAGTTTCAAATAATTCTCGAGTTGTTACTTACTGCTGGCGTATATCAACGTTATGGCTTTTACAGAAAGCTTGCGGCTTCGGAAAAGTGACGAGATATACTTTATTCCAGATAACAAAGTCACTGCAATCTTTTTATAAATATATTTAAAATATTGCGCGATTTGATGAAAAACATACTGACAAACTTAACACAGTTCGTAGTAAATGGAAAAAATAACAGAATTCATTTCGTAAGTACATAACACTGGATCAAATGTGATTAGGCTACTGATCGGCTTTCGAGGTGGATACCCCTTCAGGCAGTACATTCCAACCAAACTAACGAACCATGGAAAATTAAGGTTACCTTCCCTGTAAATTAACAGATTAGAATATAGCTTGTGACAGTATTTTTGCTTCTCAAAATTTGTAACTGCAGTTGCTAAAAAGGTAGTTGACGATATTGGGAGTTAAACAGAAGTACAAGCCAGAACTTCCAGAGCAAATAAATAGGAAAGCTCATAGTTCGTCGTTTTACTTCATTAAGTGACGCTACTGTGGGTAATTACGTCCCACAGGAAAAGAGAAATGTCGTACTTCGAGTAGAAGAATTTGGAAAAGCGCTCATAAATCAGTACACCGTATCACGAATGGAATTTATAAAATCGGGCTAAACATTGAAGATTGTCAAGATACTGAGCCGTCATGTACCTTCTGCTAGTCTCATAACTCTGGTCTTTACTTTCTAACTTCAGTCTTTTTCACACCAAAGATAGCCTACTATGATATGAGATGTTGTTGCAGGAGCAAGGAGCAATTATTTCGGTTTCCTATATATATATCATTGTTCTTTTCACCGAAAAGTAATTTTCTCTGTTCTTAATTAAATGTTATTCCAGCTCTACATGCTCAAATAAAATTAAACTGAAACGCTTAGTAATTATTGTAGTATTTATCCAAACTGTGAATTTTCCTGTCATTTTATTATTTTCTGTTGTGTGAATCATTTATCGAAATGGGGGGAAAATTATACTGTGAGCCACTTGGTGATATTACATCATGAACATGGCTCAAGGTGCTTTGCAAGAAGACATTTACAATAAGCCAACAGGGATTACAAACATACACATAGACCCACTACTTGTAAAACAGTAAAAGTAATTTGTTGCTTTTAAATGTTTATTAACATGTACTTTTAGGTCAAATTTGTTACTCTGCAAAATTACCTTTTGTATGTTTATTTGGTTTTACAGTTTATTAGTGATGTGTTTACGTTAGATTAAGTGTATTCATAATATATGACCTGTCCATTTATTTTAAACTGTAGCTTATGGTACAAAGGTCACTGTGTACTTGTGCCATATACAACTTTTTGAAAAATTATCTCTATGATAAAGCCTTTTAATAAATTATGTGCTGTGATTCATTTGATGGGAAATAGACAAGTAATGAAATAGTTAAATAAGCATATCAAAAACCTAATTATAGCGTCTGCTAAGAAGGTAAAAAGAAAATTCCCGAGGCAATATGCATAAAGAGTTAGTGTTCAGTTTCAACGTAGTGTTGAATGTCCAAGAGCACAAAAACCACAAAACTATAAAACCCAACACGGATAATGAAACGAATGGTAGTATCGAAACAGGAAGAGATGTATTTGGAAAAGTCTTGTTAGCTACTTATGTCCAAACTGTAAGCAGTGAGTAGGTACGCCGTGTCGTTCGTTCGTATGTCATAGATGTGTCTGTTTCTTTCGTATATTGCAATATCAAAACGTTGTGTAAAAAACAACATTGCAGATGATTAATATTAAAAAAGGCTGTCCGCCGTTATGCACAGAAGTAACTACACCGTGTTTCAAAAACATTCATCCAATCTAATCTACGTGAATGAATAGAAATTCGGTGTGAATTTTTATACTTTTTTTACCATTACACTTATAATAAAAATCTTCATTTACCTTTCATAAATGTTCAATCTGCCCTCTACCGCACGTACGAAAAACATTCCAACGATGTTCAAATTCGTCCAACATTTTTGCCAGCATGGCTGGAGGTACTGCTTTCTCTGCAGTTGCTTTGCCACTTTGCAACTCACCTGTAGTTGGTAGAAGGGGAAGCACATAAGGCGGAATATTTTACACCCCTCTCCTCCCTACCCCCCCAAAAAAAAGATAATCACACACCGTGAGATCTGGCGACCTTGGAGGCCAATTCTGCAGTGAACCCCTTACGCTGTAGGAGATGCAGTGAGGTATTCTCGACGACAATCACGTCACACAGCTGCAACTGAACTACACCGATTGAAACGGATAACACAAAAAATCTTTTGTTGCTGTATTACAGTCACTGCGGCTGGACACACGGTACCAATATGTTCGAAAATATTGCGATTTTTCAGAACATACTTCACGTTCTATTGACTTCACAGATAAGGAGTCAAGTTATAGTACGCAGTGGATAGCCCTTGACCTAACGACCATTTTTATATCTACCGGAAGAAAGGGCAGACTGTAGCCATCCGACAGTAAAGGGTCATAATTTAAACACTACACACTTCCTCCAACCACGGTAAATTGAGCAAATCGGTTGGTTCTTTTGCATTGGCTGTAGTCTCTGAGGCCTTAGGTTGCTTGTGGCCACTTTTATAATTTACGTTCATGGTAGGTCTTCGAAATTTTCGCCATATGTTCTTAAGATGATCTTCTCAAGGAAATTCGAAACTTCTTTCGATATCATTATCTGTCACCGAGAGCCAGAGGCTCAAAATTATTCTTCGTATACAGAAAACTGCAAAAACCGATTTTTAGCCGTTTTTGCACAGTGGGCTACATAACTAACCATAGTAATATGACTCAAATTTCAGCTCTACATGTTCTTAAGATGATGTTCTCTGGGAACCTTGAAAACTTTTTCGGAAGCATTATCCGTTACCGAGATTCAGAGCATCAAAGTTACTGTATTTATGCACCTCTAATAAGCACGGGGTACCCAGTCTGAGGCGTAAATGCATTTTTAAGTGACGTAGTGAACACATGGCAAGAGTTATACGGTCATCACGAGGATTCTGAGGCCACCAAACTATGTTTTCTTTCAGCATTTTCCACAATAAAACTATATGACAGCTGTCTCTGTACAATTGGCACTTCATACCTATACAAATGTGCCAAAAGTGGCACTGCAATGACAAAAAATAGGTTTAAAATGATCTTAACATGCCAGAACAAAACTTAAAATGACTGTCGAAAATTATGTAAAACTGGAAAGACTGCAAATTCAGTAAAATATTTCAAATACCATTTTTACTCTTTTAAGATACAAATCATAAGCCCGGCGTTTACGATGAATTGCAATCGATGAGCAACGTATCCTGGAAACATAATAAAGCAAACGATTTTGTCTCATCCATGTGTTATGGGTACGTACTTGTTGCTTATATGTGTGTGAAAGTAAATAAAACGTGTCGAAATAATTAATAAAATGTCAAACATAGAATTCGTATATTATAAGCAGTGCATCCGGCACAGCACGGAAAAGTGGGGGAATCAGCGAGAAAATGCTCCTGACAGAGAGTAAACAACGCGACTATGCTGCTGTTTAAAAGATTATAACAGAAAAGTGGGGAACTAGCTGCCTCTGTCCTTATTCTGCCTTCCTCACAAAAATTTTGTCATGCGAACATATTCGTGCTTTTTTGTGCTGAAAGAGAGTAGCAGAAAGGCAAAGACAGTTCGAAGAGAGAGGAGACAGTGCCAGAGGGAGAGAAAGAGAGAGGAGACAGTGATGGTGGAGAGCGAAAGTGACAGTGGAACAGAATGAGAGGTAGATGAAGACAGTAGTAGTGGGAGCCAAAAGCAGGGGAGATACTGATGGTCAGTGAGAAGCAGTGACAGTAAAAGAGAAAGAGAGATGGGTGGAGACAGAAGCAGTGGGACCAAAAGAGAGAGAGAGGAGATGAGTGGAGACAATAGATAGGCTTCGGAGAAGGGGTTGAGGGGCGTCTGTATTCTCCCAGACCGGTAGGTGTATGGGAGAGTACATTCTGGAACGAAATTTTGAACATGCGGATATAGGGAAAAACGTAAGTTGAATCCCCCAGAACCTCTGAGCTACCGAGGTATGGTGAAGAAGGTGGCAGTGTGAAAGAAGGACAAAAGGTGACTGCATAAATGAGAGAGGAGACAGTAGCAGTGATATCTACTGTATATCAATGGGAGAAAAAGGAGCCAGTGGGAGAGAGACGTACGTAGACAGCAGCAATGAGAGGGAGAGGCTGAATATGGTGGCTGGACTGTAAAGAAGAGTCTGTATAAAAGAATTTTGAATGTTCTGTATTAAAAGATCGCAAATATGTTCGTATGCTAAAATTTCTGGTGAGGAAGGCGGAATGAGGATTGAGGAAGGTGGTTCCCCCTTTTCTGTCAGACTCTTTTAAAGAGAAACATATTCGACTTTTTTGTGCTCTAACAGGAACATTTTTACACTGGATGGGTATTGAGCGAGCGAGGGAGATAACTGGACTGTGGAGACTCCTACCAACGACTACGTGAACCAGCGACTTAGAGCTGGCACCAGGGTAAAAGTTTGATTTAATGAGATACAGTCTTGTGAAATCGGACGAATCTTTTTGAAACACTTTGAATATCTCCTGCTATTCAGTGAACAAACGTTTAGGAATTTGTTTTCCAACATATCAGGTCATATTAACGCGAACGGTATATCTGTAACAGACAATCGAACGGAACAGCAGGATCAAACATTTTTATTCTCTTTTTGTCTCTTGAAATACTTGTAAGGATGCTAATAGTTAAGCTATAAAATCAATTACAGTATAGGTAATAAATTTTCATTTTAATAGTGTGTACCGTACAGAGGGTCAATTTTCGCCAATGGCTGTCTCCGAATATCTTGAACGGGGCATACACAAGCTTAGCAGTACGCGTGGTAAATATGACTGTGACGTGTAAAATATTTTACCGCTCAAAATTGGCGAATCGCATCGAATAGTGGAATTAGAGCTACCCCGTCGTCGCTGTTCAAGAAGCAACCCGCACTGCTGAGTCGACTGAACGTCTGCCTACTTTTAGGGGCCGAATGACAGCTCCGACGACGAAACGTAGAAATAATTTAACTCTCTGCTCACCAGAAAATCTGTATTCGTTACCTACCAGTCGGGCCTCTCCGGCCCCTGTTGTTTAGAATGTCATAAATTGACACTATTTTGACTAACGATACGAACCACTTTTGAGGTATAACTACTTTTAAAACAATCTTATTTATTTTAATTTTACATTTTAAGAAACACAATGTGTATACTTTGAATGGAGGCTTTTTAAGAATACATAGTTTATTCTCGTTCTACACCAAGTGTTTTTATAATATAATTCTTATTGCAAATTTTACCAGGGTCGACAGACAACTGCAGAATGTCTCGAGGATACTTGTTTGGTGCACTTATAACACGTAATTTGACTTTTTCTTTCTTTCTTATTTACACAATATGCACGTCTTCCCCTTCTCGTAGCTGGAGGTTTCGCTGCCTATTCTGGATCCTGTGCTACTAATGAAATCATTGACTTCTTAATCCCTGCTAGTTGCTTTCCCAAATCGGTGATGAATATTCGACGTCTCATATTTTTATTGTTAGCTAGCATCAACCAAAAGAATGTATGCATTCATTACACTTACATCGACCATGTTTGAAGAAAACTGTTAATGGCCAGCGTCTTGTTTTTCTCTTCAAACTGCTGCATCGCGTCTTTTGGTCCATGGTGTTAGGACGACCTTTTGTGGCATTGTATGTCATTGTAACTTCAGGCTTTTTACCTCTGATAGTGATATCATGTGTTGGTCATGAAGAGAACTAGGACGGTATTAACTTTGATCTTCTTAGGAACATAATAGGCTATCATCACATCTGACTGAAAACCAAATACTGTAGACTGAACTTCACGTCCTTTAGGTGTAATAAAATCGGTGTGGAGTTCATCTTCGTTTTTTTGGATAGTACCAACTAGTGTCCGATATGCTGGTAAAAAACAATAAGCTAAATCGAGAGATATAAAAAGAATTATTAAAGGTGATAATTTCAGGCTGTTCAAGTCTGAAATTTCCAGACTTTTCAGGTTGAATCCCCAGGATTTTTACGACATTATCTCACAGTCGCTCGAATATGGTTTCTTCCCCAAATACACCATTGTCTTCCAGCAGTAGCTTCTTGCACTGTCACTAACTGTCCAGAACTTTATTCCGATCTACCAGATTTTGATGGCATATATTGTCGAAATGGAGAGCGAGCTCAAAATGTGACCAATGGTCATGCACCATCCTGGAATGTAGGCATCCCTCAAGGTACTTTCCTACATCTCAAAAACTTCTCTGATTGCTTCCAGCTTCTCACTGACCTTCACTCACGTCGGGCTACTGCACCGTCAAAGTGCAACACCCTCAGAATAGCATGGAAATGGTTGCGAGACTTAATTTCATTGAATAGTGGTCGCCCATTCTGAACATCCCAAAGCTGACTGATATCTTCATTTCTTGTAAACACCAGTTAGGTCAGAAAACCATGATTTTTTTCTTTTCATGCAATTTTATATCCACCCAGCTCTAACAAACGCTTCGACACTCCTCGGTTCACATACATACTTCCTCAATGAGAGTATATGAAAGAACAGGGCTTAATCAAATACCTTGTACATCTTTTGTCTTCTTTCAGTACATCCTTTTTACTTCTCCTACCAGAAATTCCAGCCTGACAGGTTGTAGCTCGTATTTCATTTACAGTACGAGAACACAGTAAGTCACACTCAGCAGAATTTGCACTGTATTGTTCTTTTGCTTCTTCGTAGAGGGGTTCTGCATAAGCATCATCGTCTTCGTGTTGCTTTGAGTTTTCAGTGATGTCTACCTCATTACTATCATCACTGTAAAATTCAAATTCACTACGTGGCACTTCAGCATAAGAAGACTGATCCAACAATTCCCTTATTACCTCATCTGATAGTTCTCTTCTTTGTAACATTTTCAGATAACTATTAAGAAATAACGCAACAAAATAAACAACTGCTTATCATAAGGAGGGCTATTGAACACTGAAAGAATAACAACGCGAGTCAACAAAAGCAAACGTTGTAACAGACACTGTGCAGTCAGACATCTAGTTATTTAAAAAATGCTTCTAATCGCAAGAGCTTGCGAGGCGTCAACAGCTGGAAGCGTGAACCAGCACTTTAACACCAAGCCGTAGGTAAATTTTTATAATTATTTACCAGAATTATGACTAACAAGGAAAAGCCCTCAAATTTCCTTTAAAATAAAATGTGTAACTAGTAGTAGTGGAACATGGGCGGCGCCACCCCACTCTCCATTGTTGCAAAATTTATTCAAGATGGCGGATCTGAGATGGCGGTGATAGATATGGCAACATCACAATGACGTCACGGTAGGAACTTCAAATTTTGGCGGAAAGATAGGTCAATTGGGCTACCTCCACTAACCAAATCCCCTCCCCTCCCCCCTTCCCTCTCCTCCCCCAGAAAATGGCAGGACATTCAAATTCCAGCATGACAATGCAACACACAGCAGCTATCTCCACTAACCTAAGAAAATGGTGGGAAAATAGGTCACTTGGGCTATCTCCACTAACCTACATCATCCGACCGCCACCTCTTCCTAGGAATTGGCTGGGATAGGATGGACATATGTCCATATTTTCAGTCTTTATTTAAACAATTTCAGGCAGTAGCTCCATCCAGTGTGTCCAACATGAGGTCTGGAATCCAGCTGACCTAGTACACAGTACTGCCACCAGAGGGCGCTGTAGTCCCTCCCATGACATAATCCAGGATGGCGGTCTGGGAGGGAAATGGCGGGAAAAGGGATCAACCTGTGCTGGGCTGCTGGATAGGATGGAGATAAGTCTTTATTTTGCAGGCAGTCTTTATTTAAACAATTTGAGGCAATAGTGTGTCCACCATGAGGTCTGGAGTCCAACTGACAGTAATGTCACCAGAGGGCACTTTCATCCCATTGCAATCTGGGGGAAAAATGGCGGGAAAATGACTCAGCTTGTCCTGGGCTGCTGGAGAGAGGAAGGAGTGTACTTTATTTATTTTGGAACACTTTATTTAGGGACAGATTTCTCATAGTTTATTTATTACACTGATACAAAAGACACGCTCTGGCGTGCTTGGGGTCGCAATACACAGCCTGCAGATCTGCAAACTACTCGTAAATCACTGAAATAATGCAGTACACTGATTTACAGACACGCAAACAACTCGTAAATTATCAAAATAATGCTCTGTAAACACGCTTGCTAATTGTAATTTGTCGAAATAATGCACTGAACAGCCTGCAGAACGGCAAACTACTCGTAAATCACCAGAATAATGCAGTACAATGATGTGCAGAGACGCAAAAAACTCCCAAATTCTCGCATTCAGAAGGACGACGGTTCAATCCCACATCTGGCCATCATGATTTAGGTTTTCTCTGATGTCCCTAAATCACTCCAGGCAAATGCCAGGATGGTTCCTTTGAAAGGGCACGGCTGACTTCCTTCCCCGCCCTTCCTTAATCTTATGAGACCAATGACCTCCCCCAAATGATCCAACCCAACCCAACTCCTAAATTGTCAAAATTGTGCATGTAAAAGGCTCTGCAAACACGCTTGCTAATCGTCAAATGTCGAAATCATGTACTGTACAGCCCGCACACCTGTTCACAAAATAATGCAACAGACACGAAAACAACTGATTAATTTTCAAAAGATAATGTATGTGTAATGCTATGCAAACACGCTCACAACGCTTAAACAGCCAAAAATAATACAGTGCACAAACACTCATTGCATGTAACAAACGCTTTCGAACTATCATCGACTGTGACGTACAGCAAACTGTTCCAACATGCATATGCTTTGACACTGCCGCAAGCCACCACCAGATAGATGAGCACATGGGGCGTGAGCCATTGCTCTCGCGCCACTGCCGACGGTAGATGAAAGTTGCATCTACAGTTCGAGTTCTTTGAGTGTTATACTGACGTCACATGTCTACATAAATAAGAGCCAAGTCACCCCCTGGACGCGCATGCACGTGTTCGTTGCTGACATGATCCCTCTCTCCCAGCGGTCCAGCGAAGACCTAATTGCTGAGCGACTCACCCTCCCTGACGCAGTAGAAATCTGTTCCAATGCTTCCCAGAATAGCTCAGGCTGCATTGTTCCTAGCAATCCTAACGGGACATGCGAGCAGTGTCTAGCCGTGTATGTATTTATCAGCCAGGTGTGGCTGATGGATTGCCTCGAAATGCTCATGTAGCTACACACCATCGCAAGTGCATCTAAAAGTTTCTCAATGTTATACGAGGTCATATGGCTATGTAAAATAAGAACCAAGTTGACCTCTCAGAAATTGTGTAGTATCCCAGAAATAGTTAATGGTCACTTTTGTAGGAGCTTTCGTGATGTCTCAGGTTGTCTGCATGGAAATTCTTGACCTAATAGAACCTGTTTACGAAAATAGCGCAGAATAACGCCGAATGCATTCCTCCTGATGATCCTAACGTGGCACCCCATCCATCACGTGTTACCCCTCCTGGAAATCGTTAAGTCCTGCTTTCAAGAAACATCTCTGAAACACAAACGTTCTCACCACTATGTAGAGGCTCCTATGTCATGGCACTAAGGATGTCTTGTGAATGAATGAAGCATTATGATTTGCTCTTATTGAATTTACCCGCCGAATTACTGATGCTGCCGGTGTGGAAGCACTGTCCACCTGTTTTTCTTTAGGCGGACGAGACTTTCAGCGGCAGAAAACAATTTTGTACTGATCGCCATATTGCACCGACAGTTGAACAATGCAAAGTGTCCTACAGATGGCCAATACGGAAAGACTCTTACTCAATTGCACTGCTCTGCCACTTGCAAGATCCCCTCGCTTCTAAACTAATACTGTTATTACTCAGCTTAGCCGCGAGTCTGTAGAGGGTGGTATATGTGACATACCGTATAACTGGTCATCATTTCCACCCGGAATTTGCGAGTGTAAGTTGGACCTTCCTTGATCCACCTTGGTGGATCTCATAAAGGTCGTCCCGTGCAGATTCTTCATTGGCGCATTGGATGTCTATGTCGGTGGAAGCTAATTATCTGAAATTGCTGTCGATAAACTTTGGGGTATCTATTTACTCGAAATTAACATTCAGAACGTCGTAATATCACTTTTGTTCCTATTAGATCAATAGTAAAACACTCATGTCACAAACTACTCATAACCGAGAGCATGGCTACCATCAAACAAGATAGGAAGAACTCTTAACGCCGACTGCCGACTTTGGCGGGCAGTCCGTATCTCTTACTAGTTTCATCATAGTTAGTGGATTTCCAACCAAGTTCGTACTTACTAAGATATGCATTTGTAAATGAATGGGTGTGAATTTTAATGAGGCAAAATTATGATAAATAGCTTTAAACATCCAGAGGCTCCTCCTAGTATTCATGTTGTCATAAATGACTTTAATTATTAAATATAAATAAACAAAATCGGTGACTTTGGCGCCAAGATGGCGGTACTTCCCGTCATGTATATTTCCCAGGCTAACTCTTGTTGCTACAGTCCAGCGCCAAGCCCCACCCCACTATGCATGACATATGGTCGCTTCGTCACCTAGCCAGCCAGCATGGGAAATGCTCTCTGATTCATGGTCCGCTATGGGCTAAAGCACTTCCTAACTATTATGAATACATCAATAAGAGACAATAATTTATTAAAACTGGTAAAAATATCTTCCTCAGGTAAGAGGCACCTTACACCGTGAAGACAGGAACTTCAATATTAGGGCGTGAAACCAATCTCCAATCCTGCACCATACAAAATCGCATTCGTGTAGCTATCGACAGCCACACACTCGTACATATACTGTGAAAACAGACAGCATAAGCACATGCACCGTAGGTATACTCCTTGCTGCACAAGATATTTCCCGTGAGGTCAGGCAGTCATCCACTCCCGACGCGTGACCAGAGTGCCCTCAGTGGCCCAAAGTCACTCTCAGAGCTCTTCTAACAATTCGGGTTCGGCTCCCCTCGGCACAAAGGCGTCATCGTTTCTGGCCTCGACCAGCTTGTTTGCTTTTCTACACCCATCTGCAGACTGGGATTACAAGAACATACGTAATTTCGCATGGTTTGCCAGAATATCATTCCATTTTCGCGATACTTCTCGATATCAAGCACATAGCAATATCGCTTGCATGGCAATATCGCTCGTGCAACATAATTCCAAAGATATAGACTGGAAATTATGTCTCTAGAAACTCGAGACTTTAGCGAGGTGGAGCGTGCTGTAAACCACTGAGTAACTAGAAACTTATCCTGTCTGTGAAAACCTTTACATGAAAACTCGAAAAAAAAATAGAAGAAACTGATATTTCCACTCGCAAATACCGGTGTTGGTGATGTAACAGATTCCAAATCATCCCTATAATTTACAAAGTCATCTAAAGTGTTTCTCATGTCTAGAGAACCAGAAAATGTGTCTTCTGCATGACTCTCACTTGCTAGATGCACACACCACGTTCAATGTTCCCTCAACTAAATAAACGAGCGAAATGCGCAGAAGCAGTCAACCAGACAATTTACATGGGAAAGAATAATGGTCCAGCGCAAACACACGTCCATATTGACTCTTCTCAAATTTTCATGCAAACACAAAAGCTGTTCAACACATAGTAAGTGTTAGTTCGCTATCTGGTCGTCCAGAGGACGACACTGTTAAGTTTGCTACATTCCTGCATGCCAACAGGCCTCTCTATTCAGACAGTTCCAACCATTAGCCATAAACGTGAATCATTACCGCCACAGGCCACGGCCGGCGCGCCACGCACCTCTTGACGGAATTATCCTAGGAAACCAGTCACAAACATATCTGACTGTTATACTTACAATTAAATGTTACGATCGCGGTCTCAACTGGACGACATTCGACAGTGAGCGAAGTATCGGAAATACGCCTCGTTGACGGCTGTGGCTCTGCCAACAGAGGTATCTGTACCATTCTTATTACTTGACATACATTCCCCTTTGTTATCACAGTATTCCACGTCAAATCCATACCTTCCTTACGACTGGACATAGTCATTTCCTTTGCCCATGTCGGAACATGCACACATAATTTATAAGCCTGATGCTCAAGGCGAACGTATCATACACCCCCTTCTACTAAGTGTAATACCCTGCCAATAACTGATTGCTGGCGATGCGAAATAATACTGAGAGAAAATCGGCGATGGGTGGACACGCCTCATAAGTTTTTCCTGCGACAGCGGCCACTGTGTCTTAGAAAGAGTGGCGTAATCGTCTTACAAACCACTATATGTTAAAAAATCATGACCATATTACTGTCACAATTGGTCTTGGTTCTACAGGTGCACACAAGTATTCATGTTAAAAGCTGTACCCGCTTTATAAATCGACTTATGGCATTGCCTCCGAATGAATTTCTTTTTTCAGACAAATACTGTGACTCTGAATATAGACGGTGATCGCTGGAGTGTATATTATCAGACCAACAGTGCTATTACTCGTAGCCCACGATGCAACCTCATGAAAAATTATGGATTTTGAAAGTGATTCAGCTAAGGAGTGTGGTATGAAACGTATTTGCAACTCCCTCATGTCACCACTAGATATTACTCCAGTATTTATAACGCATTCTGTCTTGATGCCATGTCAGAGGTTCTGAAATATACCCAGTGGGTTATAGGCGAAGGTTGATTGAGAAGGATCACAAACCGTAGATGGTGTGCTGATTGAGGTCGCAAGAAATGTACGCAGGCTTTTCAGATCTCTAGTGTTACACTCTTCAGTAGAAATTCTGTCTGGGATTAGGAATCAAGTCTTTCCATTCAACCACATACCTGCGTTGGATCCTGTGGAGACGTCCTTTAATAATTACTGCCACTAGTGAATCATATTTCTGGCACTCTCATATCTCGAAACGAGTCACTCTTTATGAACCTATCAGCTGCAGTAAAATTTTAGGTAGTGCCTACGCCTCCTACAACTGCTGCCATTTCTGCAGCTTTGCACATGTGATCATTCCAATTTAAGTCGGAACTGAACAGAAGTTGGAGAGAGCTATATCCACCATCTTCTGCAACCTGTGTAGAAACTGTGACCTGAGTTAGTGCGAAAGGATCGTGTTTTGACCATCCAATGGAAATGGGGACATGTTGTCGTAGGTCCGCCAACAGTGTACTATGTGTAAGGTCAGCGCCAAACAAAGTCTGCTCCTGCAACACGAGGTAGTATAAAAGACAGTGCGGGATCTGAGGGAAGGACGAGGATTTTTCTACTGCATTGTGCTGCGCTTCAAAACTACATACCAGTACTGCTGTCCGAAGCAGATCCGTGTCCCTCAGGGCCCATTCACGTCTATCTGCCCAACATCCTATCTTTGTTGTTCTGTACCAACCAACAGAGAAAAATTACGAACTATAAAAGCTCCGCTAACTTCATCCGACAGAGAACTCGATAAGATTTTTACCACATCTCTCTCCTCCCATATATCTAAAATAAATACCCTCCGCGTGCTGGCATTGAGCACATGTGAAGATCCTATTAAATATTCAACTACTGATCCATTTCACGGACCAGTGTAAAGTTGCATTACCTGTACTGTAGGAGGATGACCGTATCCCATAAACTATACTATAAGTTGAAGAGACCCCCCTGTGACTCTGTGTTATTGTTTGGAACATTGTTTTTTGTGCTGTAACACACTTTGTACACTGCCATACATTTCGTTTTTTCCGCCACGAATTCGAGGTCTGTGTCAGGTTCTAAACTGACATTAACACGTTCTGACCCATTTCTTCTCACAGAAAACTAGTCGTCGCATGGTATAAGTCATGTTCTTACTGCTGCTACCGTAACACACCACACACACTGGATGATTTTTAATAAAAGAGATTTAGAACATAAGGGAACTGGAAGGGTTTGTCAGCGTTGTGGAGAGTTTCCAAACTGCTGTCCGAAGGTGACTGACGACCTTCACATTTAAACTCATCTGTCACAATGACGGAACATCTGGTGGCTGTGCATTCCGTTTCGACTGATTTCTCATGTTGCAGTAATTTACGCGATCACTTTTTCGGTGCTAGCCATCTCCAGGAGGCGTTGCCCCTCCACCAAAACTCTTTCTCCAACTCAAACAAGCGATGTCAGTCAATCATTGTGTGGTAACCAACAGCGTACCAGTGGACGGATGGGATGGAAAAGACACCGTCGATGTACTGTAATAATAAGCATCACAGTTGATAGTGTGAATTTTACAGTAATTTCAACACCAACCATTTATGCGACAGCATGTTTCCCAATTTCAGTATCATAGCTAAACTGCCCCTTCTCTACTTTGCGAGTATCATTGCGAATGCTGTGCAGTATGGCCATTCATTGTTAATTCTTGAAATCATCAAAGTATTACAGACAGCGCTCTACATATTTTTAGCACCCGAGCATAGTGCTTAATTTATGATCTCTCTCTATGCGGATGGGAGTCATAGAGCATTCTCGTAGTCTTAGGGTAAAATTAGAGACTGAAAGACCCCCTCACACTGTCGTTGACCAACCCGCCCTGCAGCACCATTACCGATTTAATCTGCAGCCGACCAGAAGTAGACTGCTACATTCCACGTCTCGTGAATGAATGGAGCTTGTCGAGTCCTTGCCCATCCAAGTGCACAAGATTTCTCCAGATGCGCCCATATCGAGGAGGTTAGCACTCCTTATCGAATTTGAAAGTGTTGTGATGTAATAGCAGACAGTTAAGAAGAACAAGAAACAGAATGATTTTTATGCCTGATGGAGCTCCAGACGGATGGAGTTCGAAGCATTTTACGTGAATCAACTACGCTATCAATTTTAAAGTGTTGCTCTAGTGTCTGCGATCAGTAACAGGACGGTATTTGTAAGAGATAACAAAAACACATGCACACCTAACGCTACAACGTACCACACTTAAAACAGGCTATAATATTAGACCCCTTGAGTTTCTATCAGTCGTGTGGAATGCAGCGTTGTTAATATTCCAATGTGAGAAGTATATTTCCAGCGCATAACATAAAGTCTTCTTGCAAGTTTCTCTACGATAAACTATGGTAACAAACTGTAAAACGAAAAAACTACTTCCTTAAAACAGCGGCTCTGTGTGATAGATGCACAATATAGCTTTCCAGAGATGTATAGCGTCCACTGTCCACATTTGATCACGGTTCAGAAATTATACAGGGTGTCCGAAATGTCTTTCCATGGTTACATAAATTGATAACTCAGGCTAGAAGTAAGATACAAATATGAAACTGGTGTCTAATTGTTTACAAACTATCAAAGTTTTTTTTCACACATCAGTAAACTTCCACATGAGCACCCTTGGTAGCACGTAGCACATCTAGGCGATATTCAGTTTCCGTCCACACATTAGCCAACATCACTGGAGGGATCGATCCAACGACTGTGGTTATCCGGTGTCGCAGGGTTTCAAGATCTAGTACATGTGGTTGGTAGACCTCGTCCTTGACATAACCCCATAAAAAGAAGTCTAATGGGGTTATGTCAGGAGAGCGTGGAGGCCAAACCATTGGCCCACCACGACCAATCCTCGCCCAGGAAAGGTCATATCGAGATAGGCACGGACGTCCAAACCCCAATGAGGTGGTGCACGGCTTGCTGAAAAAAGACATCGGGGTGATACTGAAGCAGCTGAAGAACAGCATACAGTTGCAGCATGTCCAGATACACTGCAGATGTGATGGTAGCCTCAGCGAAGAAGAATGGCTCGATAATTCGATCGTGCAATAGCGCGCACCAAACATTCACCTTTGGACTGCCTCTGGTGCACTCCATGACCTCGCCAGGGGGTTGTGAACCCCAAATGCGCACATTATGGCGATTCACTACTCCACTGACAAGAAAGGTCGCTTCGTCAGAAAAGGCAATTCATCTGAGATAACCATCATCATCCTCAATACGTGATAGCATTTCGACCGCAAAGTCATATCGACGTGTACTGTCATTGGGCAACAAGGCCTGAACGATTTGCACTTTGTATGCTCGAAACAATAAACGTTTGGGTAAAATGTCATGGAGAGAGCTTTTTGGCATCTGTAATTCACATGAGGCCCTGCACACCGATTTCTTTGGACTTCGCAGAAAAGACTGCCTTACAGCTTCCACCCTGTCTGCTGAGGTTCTTGGTCGACCAGACCTCCGAAGGTCAGCACCCGATCCAGTGTTCTTGAACTTCTCATACCAGGCTTTAATGCTCTTGACATCAGGTGGATTCCTTCCAAATATTGTCTGGAAATGTCTCTGCACTGTGGTTGGTGATCGTGTCTCATGGTACCACAGGACACACTGTGCCTTCTCCTGCTTGGTTAACATGGCTTCTTGGGCACTGCACCTCATCCACTACTTACGCACTGCGAACCTAAAACAGAAAAGAAACTTTGATAGTTGTAAACAATTCGACACAAGTTTCATACTTGAATCTTACTTCTAGCCTGAGTTATCAATTTATGTAATCAGGGAAAGTCTTTTCGGACACCCTGTACTATGCTCACATCAGTTCCATATAAAATGATCGTTAGTAAAGGAGAATAACTCCTACAAGGACGCAAATAAACACATAGCAGCAGCGCCTGACATGTGAAATTACAAGTCATGCCACCACTGACTCTGTAAACAGCACAGCTGTCTAGCATATTGAAACGTCCCCTTAGAACAATTATACATGACTGTGGTTGTTCTGGCACACAATATTTTTAGCGCAACGCAGTCTGACTTTCAAAAATCCCTGCAAAGGAATGGCCCTGACTAACATTAACCTATACCCTTCACAAATCACTTACCTCACCAAAAATCTTCGTTGCTCGAACTACTGCAATACACCGAGCGCCACTACTGCCAGCTAAATAAAAGATTCAAACTACTGAAGGCACTAACTACTGATAGGCATAGTTAGCAAATGAAAGATTTTGATAGAGAACAAGCAATGTATTTACCTTAATAGTGTTCAAAAGTCATAATATATATAGCAGTTTATGACATCCAGTCTTACAAATTTCAAAACTCCGTCATTTCTCTCCCCACATCTACCACTGCTGGCGGCTTACCTCCAACTGCCCAACGCTACGTGCTGTTAACATCCAGCTGCCCAACACTGCAATGGCAGACAACAATGTAAACTAGCCACAGACTGTGCACAACCCAGCCAGTGATTTTCATACATAGCGCTATGTGGCGTTACCAATAAAAAAACATAAACAGCCTACTTACATAGCCCCCATGCTCCCCAGAAAAAAATTTACAAATTGTTTTGGGCACTGGCCAATACATATTTGAAAAAAAAATTTCACAATTACAATAACAAAGAAATCAAATGCACAAACTTATTGATACAATGTTGGTCAAAAGCTAAAATTTTCTCACAGTCCATAAAGACAGTCCTGATCATTCATCACAGTAAAATTGCAGTTTTCTTTTTTTTCAAAGTTTGAGCAGTAAAAGACAATGCATATGGAAGTAGTGGATTTCAATGCAGTCTTGAAGAAGTAATGTTGTCCTTCCAACAGAAAGACAGTGTTGACTCTTGACATGCAACAGGTAATGGGCCACAACAGAACAAACCCACAGCAGAGTTAGTCGAAATTTTGAAGAATGTTGATAGGTAGGTCATCACAGAACAGACCACTGTAGTCTTGTTAGAGATTACAGTATTGGTGGGCCACCAGGGGTGCAGACCCACTGCAGTCCTTGTAGAGATAATGGTACTGGTGAGTCATCAAAGGTGTAGACCCACTGTAGTCCTTGTAGAAATAATGGCATTGGTGGGTCATCAAAGACGCAGACCCACTGTAGTCCTTGTAGAGATGGCCAGCAACCATGTGTTGTGACTGTGCGGGTGCACAATCACCATTGAAGAGTCTTGCGGATAATATAGCAAGTCCATAACCACCACCTGTGCACTCACAAAGTTTTTGGAATTGTCCTTAGAACCAGCAATGCTGTTAACCAGTCCCTTGCTGAATTATTAACACACGTGTAAACACTATGAGTCCCTACTTCTCACATATTGTCCATATACTATGACCAACAGAAACGTGTGCAGTGAAATGTAACTCACAAGTTACTTAACTGGATGAACTGGTGTCAATTACAATTTTATAACATAAGAATACAATAACAAAGGTACAAAATACATAATTGAAGAACATAACAGTACAGATAACATTTGTAGTAACACAGGCTTTACAAAAAAATAGAAATAAACATATACATCAGTGTTACAAGAATTATGACATAAATACATACATAAAGATCAGAATAACTTTTGAAACATCACCTTCACATATGAGCAACAAAACAGAATAAATAAGCTCTAAACATCTTCACAAAGTAAATAACATATTATCAGAAAAATTCTACAATGTAACTCTCATCAGATAAACACATAAAGACAGGAAGAACACAAATATGCAAGAGTAAACAAACACATAGCGGAATAACAGAAAGGGAAAGGACAGGGTTTGTTTTACTGCAGTATCTTGCAAACAAAACCTTCTTTACTTCTTGGAGATCTCCCTTCGTTCTTCATTATTTCAAAAAGTGCTATCTATACCTGCTTTCTGTACTTTTTTCGTAAAACTTCTCAATGCATTTCTTCCAATTCATCGCAACTCATTCTCTTATATAGTCCACCCCTCTTAAGCTAACTTAAATCTACTGAGCTCAGATGCTAAACTAAGGGATGAGGCAATGCAGCAGCACAAAACAATTAATACAAACAGCAATGAAAAAAATGCAAATTGGCAAAGCTAGCAGCAGTAAATGTAATAACTTATATCTAAGCATGACAAACCCACAAGCAGAAAAAATAGTATACTAAAGACAACAATGCAGATAAGGGAAATGTATATTCACATCTTAATGACTATGTAATTAAAGTGGTGCACCACAAAAACTTATTCTATGAAATAAATTACCAAGTACTTGAAAAGAAAATTATGTATGCAGTTCCTGTGAAGGGAAATGTCTTTTTGTGCTCCCTCATATCACAAAATTATTATTTACTGGATCTACAGACAGAAAATATTTATATTAGTACATCTATAAAATTTTATTTTAACCAATGCTGCAGCACAGCTAGAAACTAGATATTAAACAAAATAGGCAAAGCAAGGCGTGAAACGTCATTCACTAGCCATATGGCATTTCATAATGCAGTAAACAATCTTTCAACTAGCAAGACAATAGATGTGAAATGTTTCTCATCATTTCATTTCAGTAAATATCATAAATTAAGAACTCTACAGTATAATCATGTTTTCTAGTTTGAGCGTGTCATATTTGCGATGCTTTCTACAAAGAAATGTCAATAGCGAGGATAATGGCCTCTTCTTCTCCACCTAATGGCTTTTTCTCAAGGCGGCTGGCACACCTGGCCGCTCACAATGCATTACATCACGGTCACTTACCTTTCTTACCGAAATATTTACGACAGCAGTTTCCACTACAGTGACAGGCTCATGTAAAAATTTCGCAGGTCAAAATTTGCGTTACAAATGTGTAGAAACAAAACCCTGTAAATATAACAGTGTCCAAAAAATTTTCGTCGGCATTGTGATACATTCACACATTTACACACATTTCATAACTCTTTAAAGTACGATTCTTGGTTTCCATCATCCTTTTTCACAAGTCAGAGTCCCTAACCACTACTCCTTATTCCTTATCTTATTACACATATACATATTCATCAACATGTCTTTAAAATTTCCTCATAATAAACACAGAGCATAATCAAATTCCTCATATAGCATCTCATTGATCATAAACATACCTCAACAGCATAATACACATCGTCGTCGTAATAATAAATCATAACAGATCAATCATATCTCAAAATCGTTGTAGCTTTCTGAATATTTTAAAACCTAAAAAAAAGTCTCTGCTCATTTCAAAAGTGTCATCTACCTCAAGCATACTTTAAAAATCATGATCCCATACCAAATACATCATTAAAAGCTCTCATAGTATCACAATGGTTCCAATAAAATATGAACAGTTCACAAAGTTCAGACAAAATACAATTTCATAAGTGTGAAGTTATCCAACGGTGTAATTATGTAAACATCTGTCATTGATGTAGTAAAATAAATGTTTGTCTCTTTCAGTTAAATGAACAGATAGCTGGGTAATTTATGTGTTGGAGAAATATGGTACCGATGTGTGAAGTTGTATAAGCAAATACCATATTAGCTAGGGCTCCTTGTGCTTGCCAAACACATGGTACACAAAGTAAGCGTGTACCCCCCTGAGGATTAAAGTAATTATACCCTCAGGTGCTACAGATTACAGCAATGGAATGAAATGTATCACGGAAAACCTTTGTATCATTGTACTTCAAATATCTTTAAAAATAAATGTTTTAAGTACAAAATTAATCACTCAAATAGGTGTCCTGTAGCGCTAAACTGTGTGTCTTGTTGTAAGATAATCTCTGTGGAAGTGTAGTTATCGTCCTCCGAAAGCTGAGTTCTGCAGAAGTCAATGTACTTACCTCATGATAAACAAAAGTGAAATGCTTTGCGTATAGATATCTTAGTTATTATGCTTATTGCCATGATGAAGAAAGTACTGTGCTGTAACGTATTGTTTTGCTACAGAAAAGGCTGTCTCATTGTAGCTATACCACAAAAGTTACTACTAAAACATGTTTTACTTTCCAGAATAATTCAGAAAAACTGTGCAGATATAAAACAGAAACACCGCAAAAGCAACCATGTAAATTGTCACACATTAGTAGCGTCGCGATATAGTCGTGTAGCTGTCAAATAAACCAACCACTGTGTCATCTGGTATCTCACAGAAAGTACTTTAAATCCAGAATGTATTTTCAAGTAAACCAAAATGTTGCATTAAAATCTCATTAGCAGTACTGGTAAATGTTCTAAGTATGTGAGCCTTATAGTCATTACATAATCGTGCAACTAACAAGCAAGAATGTACACACACAATAACACTGTGTCGTCTGTTCACAATAACAATGCATTTGTAATTTCTGTTTAAATAAGTTCTCTTGGTTCTTGACTGGATATTTAACTTCAAACATTGTTGCATGTTAACAGATTCTAAGTCTGACAAAGCATACTAGTAATGTAAAGTGAAAAGTTTTATGGCAAATTGGTATTGAAATCCCTTGATTGCTTCTGTTTTGTGAGTAAAAACTGTGGAATGTGCTTGTAAAATCTCAAAAAGGTCTTGCCTATCAGTGTCATTACAATTCTCAATTGTTTGAATTTTATTCTAAATTAACTCATTAGTATCAAATGCGCTGTCAATATCATCCCTGTCAGTACTTGCAGAGTGATTGTTAGTGTCAAGTTCCGTCGAAAATTCCGAACTGTTGTCTAACAGGAGGTAAAGCCGATTAATTTCTTCGTCATGGTTTGAGAGCCAATCTTCAAATTTCAAAGCTATTGACTTACCTTCTTCCTCTAAACTTATTTCAGCATCGTGAAAGTTTAAGATTGCTTTGTATTCATTCGAAAAGTCTACTCCCAATATAATTTCCGTCGACAATAATGGAACAATAAGAAAGTTCATAGAGAAGCTGTGGCTTTCACAAAAGAATTCTAAGTTGGTTTGTTGGCGTACATCTACACTTTTTCCCATTATTGCACCTTGTAATTTAATCTTACGTAACGGAAGTGTGGGGCAATCGTTCGATTTGTTGCATTTGCTAAAGGCTGTTTCACTAATTACTGAAATGGGACTGCCACAGTCAAGTACTGTCGTAAATTTTACGTCATTTAGTGTAATGTGAATCACAGGATATGCAATGTTGTTATGTTTTACGTCATGTTCCTGGAGTAAGATGTCCCTAATGTCTTCCATTTTTACGTAATTACTAGCTACGGCAGCTGCTTCGTCAGTTTCAGAAGTACGTTTTGTGCCTGCCAGTGGTATGAGTCATTGCCTATTGTCTCTTCGTTGGCGCGCATCGTTATTGGGATTTGGAGACCTAATTTCTACAAATTCACCTTGTCGAGAGGACCCCGCCCTGTTTGAATCCCGCCAGTTATGATGAAATTCAGGTCTGTCGTTATGATTATATCGTCTGTCATCATGTCGGTAGTTCCTGTAGTTTCTTTCTTGATGGTTAAGTGGTGGAGAATTTCTCCCCGAATTATCACTGCATGGTGGACCGTTGCGTCTGAAGTTATTCTGTCTCCCGTGATAATAATAGTTCTGGTTGCCATATTGTCTGTTTCTATGATTGTCTCTGGCATATTCATTACTACGGAAATGCGATCTTTTTCTGTAACTATTACTCCGCCAGTGGTTGTCTTACGAGTGGTGTCTGTTTTGGTCACGATTTACGTTGTAAGAATAGCCTTGTCATGTCCAGTTATTATTTCTTTCATCGCAGAATTGCGACAGATGTGACCTGTAATTGTTGTGTTCCTGTTTTCGCGTTCCGCGATTGTCAGTGTCAATTTCTAATTCTTGTAAGAGTCCCTGAAAAGCTTCAATGTCATCTTTGCAACATCCTGCCAAAATAATACGTCGTAAATGTTCAGGTAGTTTGATTAAACAAATGCGGATGAGTTCTGAGGGGCTGTATCGGTTTGACAGGTACTGATTCTTGTGCAACATGTCTTCAAAATATTTCACAAGACTGGAAAATTCAGATTGTTCGAAATGTTTCATCATTATGATGCTATGTTTTACTCGGTCTTGTGTAGCTTGAGACCAAAATGCTGAGAGGACGGCATGATAGAATTCTCCTTCACTGTGACAATCGTGAATTACCGATCGCATTCTTTCAGCTGGTTCATTCTCTAAGTAGCCACACATAAATTCTAATCTGTGCTCTAGTGACCAGTTGGGAGGAAAACAATGAGAGAATTGATGGAGCCACGCTTGTGGATGAATGTCGTTGCCAGAATTCTTAAATGTTTTGAATTTACGTATAGTAATGAACAGCTTATAGTCAAAATCATCATGTCGGCGAGTAGTATATCGGTCATTGTTACGTCGTGTCGGCGGTTCCATCTCAAAATTCGGTGCACCTTGCCAATTTCTTTCATAATTTCCGAAATGCCCTGTGTTATTATTTTATGGCTTTTCCGTATTTCTAAGTCCCTCTTCCCGTGTTGCAGCCCGAGTGTCCTCTGAAATATGTAATTTTTGTATTACTTGTGCCACCTGATCTTGTACTTCCCGGATTTCTCTTTTGTGTTGCGTGTTAATTTGATTCTGAGTTGCTTTGAATTTCTTAATTTGTTCATACTCTTTTGTGTCAGTGATGGCTACAGGTCTTGTGTCATTCAGATCATCATCTACCTTTGCAGATAAGTTAGTGAACTGATCCGAAAGTTCGGCTACTTTCTCTGATAGTGTACTTATTTCCTCAGTGTGTTTTTCTGAACCAAGTTTCAGTGTGTCCATTTGTGTTGAAATCGTATCTACTGTGGCCTTTAAGTTTTCCTGAGTTTTTGCAAGTAGCGTAACCGAATCTCTAGATGCAACTGAGTCAATTTTAGCCCACAAGATCTCATGACTTTCATGAACAATGGTTTGCAGTTCTTTTATGGCTGCTTCGCGTTTCTGTAATGCATTTTCATGCCGCGAAAAAATAGGTTGAAAATGCTCACAAATTTGTGTTTTTACGTCATTACAGACTTTTTGACATTTCGATTCAATGTTATGTAACTCAGTAGTTAAATCTTCACGTGTTTGTTCAAGTGTGGTGTCTAACTTTTGAAGCTTTTGCTGTGTTTGTCTCTGATTTTGTTCCATTGTGTCTAACTTTTGAAGCTTTTGCTGTGTTTGTCTCTGATTTTGTTCCATTGTGTCTAACTGTTGCTGTGTTTGTCTCTGGTGTTGTTCCATTGTGTCTAACTTTTAAAGATTTTGTTCCATTGTGTCTAACTTTTGAAGCTTTTGTCCCATTTGATGCATTAATTGTAATAACAATGCACTGGTGTCTGAAACATGTTCCTCAGTGCTATTCGGCAATGCATTTGAACCGGCAATATTCGCATTTTGAAAAGCAGAAAATTTATCTTGACCTATTTGAGAAAACGGCGAGGACGCATAACCTGAATCTACAGTATTTGCAAGATTGTGTCCTGTCATTTCGGATTCCTGAAGCAAGCTATTGCCGACCAATCGATCGATAATGCTTCCCTGTTCACTAACTGTTTCACTGTCTACACCATTATTTGCAGCCCGCTGCATTTCCCTATGCACAATTATCAAATTACTACACACTGCTTTCGTCTTCACTGTCATTTCTCAGTTTACTTTCGAGCCTAGTATTACGTTTTTCACACGCCATTATTGTCACAATATTTCACACGACAACACAGAAAAGCACAATTTGAAGATCAAAATAAGAAAACACATTAACATAGCATTGAAAATAATATCTCGTTAATTGCTAACGCACCTGCGAAATACTTGGTGCAAACCTACATGCATGCCACAACTGTTTTACTGTACAAGAATGAAAAACTACAACTACAAAGGAAATTCTCTCTATTACGCGCTAGTAGTAAACAAAGGCTGCGCTAATTGCACAAACTACAAGAAAAAATCAGAAGATTCCAGTGAGGTATCCTTGGCTAAGGGTCGACATATGAAACGTCCCCTTTGAACAATTATACATGACTGTGCTTGTTCTGACACACAATATTTTTAGCGCAACCCAATCTGACTTTCAAAAATCCCTACAAAGGAATGGCCCTGACTAACATTAACCTATACCCTTCACAAATCACTTACCTCACCAAAAATCTTCGTTGCTCGAACTACTGCAATACACTGAGCGCCACTACTGCCAGCTAAATAAAAGATTCAAACTACTGAAGGCACTAACTACTGATAGGCATAGTTAGCAAATGAAAGATTTTGATAGAGAACAAACAATGTATTTACCTTAATAGTGTTCAAAAGTCATAATATATATAGCAGTTTATGACATCCAGTCTTACAAATTTCAAAACTCCGCCATTTCTCTCCCCACATCCACCACTGCTGGCGGCTCACCTCCAACTGCCCAACGCTACGCGCTGTTAACATCCAGCTGCCCAACACTGCAATGGCAGACAACAATGTAAACTAGACACAGACTGCACAACGCAGCCAGTGATTTTCAGAGCGCTACGTGGCGTTACCAATAAAAAAAACCTAAACAGCCTACTTACAATATGTATACACGGAGATTGCAGTGTTTCACGAACACCTATCGCTAACTTATTTATGAAACTGAAGTATCGATTTCACACCCAAGATGCGACTGTGGAATTTTGTACATCGCATAAATCTTCGTTTGTTGAGAGGAATGGGTCGCGTTTTATCACACATGAGATGAAAGTCATCTGATGACCGAGAGGTTTACTGTTAACGATCGTAAATAGACACTGCTCTAAGACCCGCACAGAACACGCGGTTGTACATGAGTCGAACGCAGGCTATGTCACACAACTGATGCATCCTGACAGAGCATCACGAAAAAATGGACAAATGACCTGCAGCAACTTCTCCCTCTCTCTCTCTCTCTCTAGAATGCATCATCAGTCGACCATTAAATCGTCTACCATCTCAACCGACCACTCCATCCACTCTATGTCATCCTTTAACGCAGATGCAAGTAAGTTTAGAGGCGGATGGTTCTCTGTCTTCCTGAAAAGCGTCAGATGCAGTAGTCAACTTGCATGTATCACTGTTACCTCAATAGACATACAGTAGAATGGAGCCTCCAAGGAAAAAAGTGACTGTTTCCCTGGTTCCCTTCGCTTCCGTGTCGACGTTTTCTCGGGTTCCTCTTGCTGTAGCATACTTGTTCCCATGTACAAATTGTTCTGCGGCAACCATAAGACACGAAAATACTTCCTCAATTCCCCCACATTTCGGTGTATATTCCCGCAATTTTTACGTATTTTCTTGTAATTCTATCGATTTTATGTCTGTTCTACCCATATGATCATTCCGTGTTCTAAAACTGCTTGTAAATTTAGTACAGCTGCTAACACCTAGCGCAAATGCACAGATCGGGGGGCATAGCATAGCATTGTACTCGATTGTATACAGTTGCTTCCACCCACATATTCCACATTTGCATCCGCGACTCATGCACATACATAGACGTAAAGAGGACAGAGTAGGCGCTCTGTAGATGTGGAATATGTGGGGTGGAGGCGACTGGATGCAATCGAGTACAGCGTTATATTATCCCTACCAGTCAGTGCATTTGCGCTAGGTGTTGGCAGCTGTACTACACATTTACAAGCAATTTTAGAACACAGAACGAGAGATTATGTCACGATCGCATGGGTATAATTGACATAAAATCGATATAATTGCGAAAAAACGTATAAATTGAGGGAATATACACCGAAACGCGGGTGATTTGAGGAAGTACTTGCGTGTCTTCTGGTTGGCGCAGAACAGTTTGTACATGGGAGCAAGTATGCTGCACAAGAAGAATCCGAGAAAACGTCGACATGGAAGCGAAGGGAACCAGGGAAACAGTCACTTTTCTCCGTCGAGGTTGCAGTCTACTGTATGTCTACTGAGGTAACAGTGATACACGCGAATTGGCTACTGTACTTGACGCATTTCAGGAAGAGAGAGAACCATCTGCCTCTAAATTTACGCTCTTAAAGAGACAATTCAAGACTAAACATCGCATGCCACCACCTCAAAGACAAACTGTTATTAATTGGTACAATCATTTCACCGAAACTGCCTGTGTATCGTGCAAGCGGTTGGTTCAAAAACGGCCAACAGTCTCTGATGTAGCAGCTGAACAAGTTCGACAGTCTCACATTCGTAGTCCGGGTAAATCAACGACACGTACCAGCTTGGAATCGAACATGCCTAGTGTTACACTGTGGAAGGTATTAAGGAAAAGCCTGTCACTCAAGCCCTAAAAGTTGGAACTGTTGCAAGATTTAAGAGAAAGTGACAAAGAAAAACAAGATGAGTTTCTTGTAGAAGTGTTTAACAAAATGCAGACTGAAGATGGTTTTCATAATGAAACTGTGTTTTGTAACGAAACCATCTACCACACTTGCGGTAAAGTAAATCGGCATAATGTTCGGACATGGGGTGAGCAAAAGCACGTCACGTAATCGAACATGTATGGCATCGCCTAAGGCAGGTGGTTTTTGCGCTGTAAGCTGTAACAAGATTTGCGGTCCTTTCCTTTTTGCCGAGTCAACTGTAATTAGCATATCACACTTGGACATGCTCAAGCGTTACTTAATGCCTCAACTCCAATAGCTTATGGGCACAGAATTTATTTTCCAGAAAGATGACGCACCACCTGATTATCAGCGCGAAGTTGTCGTTTGTCTCCGTAGGAACCTATCGATTTGGATTGGACGTAATTGAACAACATCCTTGCCACCCTGACCACCTAATTTAACTCCAATGGACTTCTACCAATGGGGTTACATTAAAGTCGGCGTGCTTGTTCCTCTGGTTCCGGGAAACGTCGACGAGCTGCGACAACGGGTAACACGAGCATCTGTCTCCATAAATCAAGACTTGCATCATAGGATTTGGCAGGAAACTGATTACAGAAAGGACATTTATCGTGTTACAAAAGGTAAACACACTGAAGATTTGTAAATAAAACTTGAAGATATACTGCACTGAGTGCTGCATCAAACGTTTCTATAAGTTATTTGCCATTTTCACAATTAAAGGTTACTTTTGTGTAACTAATTTATGAACACCCTATATAGCAGGCGTTCAGGTCATGTGGTATTCTTGTGGCCTTAGAACTGGAAATTGCTTTATATTTTCTCTCGTTTGCGTTTACGGTAGGTCCATTTTTGCTCCGTCTGCTTCCATCACTTCGTACAATTCTTTAAGAGTGTCTAAGTCTATTGTGAAAGTTGCAATATCGTCTGTATATGCATATACTATCTGACTGGAATCTATCATTATTGTATCTCTATCACTCCATATGTAAAGTTAAAGCTGCTGTTTATTTATTTTGTTGTTCACTTTTATCTTCGCCTTTGTGTTCTTTGTTGTTAACGCGACTAGCCTCCTTAGTTTGTCACAGATGCCCAATTCTTTTAGTGATTATTACAGTGTAGGTCTGTTAACACTATCTAAAGCTTGCTTGAAATCAATAAATAGAAAGAGGAGATCTACGCCAATTCGTAAAATTTTTACAATATTTGTCTACTAACAAGGAACCGGTGCCTCTATTTGGCCGGAAAACACTTTGGTATTCTCAGGTGATATTTTTGGCGGACTTTTTTTCTTTACTTTTGTGCAGAGCTCCTGAAACATCTTGTAGGTGGTATGTAATGACGTTAAGCCTCTATAGTTTTCACAAACTAACTTTTCTCCTTTCTGACACAGGGTGGTCAGGAACAGTGTAAAAAGCTTGTCCCGATGTGCAGGACAAGTTGTGCTGAGAAGTAACTGTTAAGAAAAAAATTCCTTGGGTTGCACCTTTACCGAGTTAATTAGCACTGAAGTTAGCCAATGAGGCCGCTGAGCGCGCAAGTTCAAGCGGCCCGCCAGATACAAATAGTGTCATTTGTTCTCAAAGCGTAGATAATACGAGACTTCGGCTCTGGTTCGATCCTTACTACCAGTTTTTGTATCTCTCTCTTGTCCTGTTTAAGGAAATGAAACGAAGAGCACATCTGGCGACACCGTCCATGACAGAATGGTTGAACTTGCGTGCTACAGCTTCACTGGCTACCCTGTGCATAAGGAATTTATTCTATTTTTGAAGTCCTCTGGCTTGATTTCAGTGTCCCATATTTATTAGTGCGTGTATTCATGTATTCCAGACTGACCACCATATATTATAATTTCTGATCGCATGTTCACGATTATTTTTTAATTCAAGTATCGCCAATTCCACCTCCTGCATTGTCGGTCTTTTTGCTTCTTCGCTTTCATCTTCTCTTGCCTCTATATTCGCCTCCTGTTCTTGTGGATCTCTCGGTACCTGTACTCAATTGGTGTTGAACACATCTCCAAAATAGTCTGCCATCCTCCGCAACATTTTTTGTTTGTCTCTGATTAGCTCATTGTTCCTATTTTTAAATACCTTCATTGCAGGCTGAACATTTTTCCTTCTCTTTCCTGTTGCGTGATACAATGTTCTTGTTTCAGTGTGTTCCTTTAGTTCTTATATCTGCTGAAATTTTGCTCTGTAATTCCTTTTTCTTTTATATCCTATGAGCATTAGATCTTAATTCTTTATACACCTCCACATTTGTTCTAGTTTCTCTCTGTCTTCGTAGCACTATCCTCTATTTCTTCTTATCCCATTTCTTCTGTTGCATCTTTCAGCGCTTTCTGGTTCCTGTTCCATCTATCTTGAGTTCCTACTATTTCCTCGTCTGCTGTCAGAACATCCGTAATTTTTATTTGGTATGTTCTTACAGTTTCAGGATCATTCAGTTATATATATATATATATATATATATATATATTCCAGTTTTCTCTCTTTTCCGTTCCAGTTGTATGTATTACAGCTAACTTCTCTCTCACTAAGGTTTTTAAACCATAGCGGTCTTAAACACAGTTTGGACCCCTGCAGCTCCATACGTCTATGAATGATGAGCATGTCGTTTTTTTATCAACACGTGCTCTGTTTGGTTAACTCCTCCAATTACATTCGATTTCCATGTTTCAATATGTATTCTTTTGTTTCTACACTGAAGAGCCAAATAAACTGGTACACCTGCCTAATATCGTGTAGGGCCTCCGCGAGCACGCAGAAGTGTCGCAACACGAGGTGCTGGAGGGAACTGACACCATGAATCCGTAAGAGTACGAGGGGGTAGAAATCTCTTCTGAACGCACGTTGCAAGCCATCCCAGATGTGCACAATAATTCTCATGTCTGGGGAGTTTGGTGGCCAGCGGAAGTGTTTAAATTCAGGAGAGTGTTTCTGGAGCCACTCTGCAGCTATTCTGGAGGTGTGGGGTGTCACATTGCACAATGGACATGAATGGATGCAGGTGATCGGACAGGATGCTTACGTACGTGTCACCTGTCAGAGTCGTATCTACTCGTATCAGGGCTCCCATATCACTGGAACTGCACATGCCCCACACCGTTACGAAGCCTCCACCAGCTTGAACAGCCCCCACTGACAAGCAGGGTCCATAGATTCATGAGGTTGTCTCCATATCAATACATGCCCGCCCACTCGATACGTTTTGAAACGAGACTCGTCCGACTAGGCAACATGTTTCCAGTCATCAACTGTCCAATGTCCGTGTTGATGTGCCCAGGCGAGGCATAAGGCTTTGTGTCGTGCAGTCATCAAGGGTACGCAAGTGGGCCTTCGGCTCCGAAAGCCCATATCGATGACGTTTCGTCGAATGGTTCGCACGTTGACATTTGTTGATGGCCCAACACTGAAATCTGCAGCAATTTGCGGAACGGTTGCACTTCAGTCACGTTGGACGATTCTCGTCAGTCGTCTATGGTCCCGTTCTTGCAACATCTTTTTCAGGCCGCAGCGATGTCGGAGATTTAATGTTTTACAGGATTCCTGATATTCACGGTACACTTTTGAAATGGTCACACGGGAAAATTTCCACTTCATCGCTACCTCGGAGGTGCTGTGTCCCATCGCTCGTGCGCCGAATATAATGCCACGTTCAAACTAACTCATATCATGATGACCTGCCATTGTAGCAGCAGTAACCGATCTAACAAATGCACCAGACACTTGTTGTCTTATACAGGAGTTGTCGACCGCAGCGCCATATTTTGCCTGTTTACATATCTCTGTATTTGATTACGCATGCTTATACCAGTTTCTTTGGCGCTTTAGTTTATAATACGTACTATTGATAACTAAATTATTTCTAGGAGCAAATTTGCACAGCATAGCTCCAGTGTCATTACATTCTTCATGCTAAGTATATTTCCCTGATGCTCTTTCACATTCATTTCGCCCAACCTTTACATTTGAGTCTCTCAAACCTAGCAAGAGGTCATACTTCTGTACTTCACCACATGTACTTTCAAGGTTTTCATAAGCTGTTCTTTTATTCCTGAAGGACCCTAACAATTGTTTTAATGTTGTCAGCTGTTGTCATTATCTAGGTGTCCTTTTACCAAGGTGTTAGAGAAAGGACAGATGCAGGAACTAGAGCATACTATGCGAACTTACAGTTATTTAAGACTTACCTAATTACAGGAACAGCGAGTTTAAAAGTATACCATTCCTTTCCAGGACCAGTTATTACACGATACGGGTCATAAATGTGGACGATGACAGAAGTGGATATAATCAACCTAAGGGATACTGAAAGAAGAACTGTACGAAAAAATTATGGTCCTATGAGAGAATCATAAGGCTGGAAAGTAAGGTACAACCACGAAATACAACAGATTATACAAGGGAAAAAAATAGCAAAATTTATTACATCTCTCTGAAAGCGCTGTGGACAGGAATCCAGACGACAGGGTGTTCAAACAAATAATAAACGGCATATTGAACTCCACCAGAAGCAAGAACCGGCCAAAACCTAGATGATCGAACAATGTGTTGGTGTATCTCACTAAGACGGAGAGTCGAGGATGGAAGAGACAAACAGAGAACAGAGATGTATGGAAGCAGATAGTTCAGGAGGCCAAGACCCATCAACGGCAACAAGAAGAAGAAGAAGAAGAATATACAGCAGCAACTACAAATTACAAGTAGTCACCCTGATGAAGGTTGCCCGCGATAGCAACCGGATCATGGGTAATTTTATCACATATGACACATTCACACGCCCAGAAGGATTTTATTGAAAAAGGAACAAAGGAGTTTGCTAACAAAACGCTCGTGCAACCAATCTTGTGTAATTGCTTAAGGGTATGGTACGGATACCAAAGAGGCTTGTTTTGACCCACAGGAGGGCGCAAATGAGATGCTGATAACCTGAAATTGTAGACGCTTGAAGAATAACATCAACTGTTACGCGAGAGCCAACTTACAACATATCAAGAACTAGTAAGAACTAAGGAATCTAGGAGTATGCTACAGCTCACTATGTATCTCTCCCGTAAGTGAAGATGAAGACGAGGAATTCTACAAACTTACAAACTCTGCTAGCAATTTTCAATGCATACCTGAGGACTAATCTACGTCGATGGGGATTGGTTTTCGGCCAGACCAGTACAAGGTAAATGTGCAAATTCTCTGGCTGACCCTGTCTGATTACCAACAGCAATTCCTACATGTAAATGTTTTCAGTACGTCGCGTCTAGCAGCTGTCAAATACTGAAGAAAAGTCGTTTACATTCCAAAGCTGCTGTTTATTTACTGGCTGACTAATTTTGGGCTTTGCCCATTTTCGCAAGCTACATATTACAGAGAACAAAATTTATTATGAGTGAATGTGTAGAATGTGGATAGTAAAGGTATCAACGATAAAATGGTTAATATGGGAACTGCTTATGTATTTGTATTTAGGAAATGGTTGGTCCGGACAGTTCTATTTATGTATCACGTTTAAATGTATAATACCTTGTAATAAAATTCCTTGCTTCAGTACCCTTCAAAATTACGATAATTTCTACAATTTTTTATTCTGTCATGACACACAATGCAATACAATAAGAACAAATTCTCCACTGTGTGTACAATATTTTTATCACATAATGCTGGATAATGAAGGTACTACAATTAAGAAAAAAATATACTTTATGCACATGCATTAACATAATATTGTAATGTCTACCTGCATCTGTGACATCTTTTCACGCAGATACGAGATACATTTAAGTGTGATAACATAAACAGAACCGTCAACATCAACCATTTCCTTAATACAAATACGTAAGTAGTTACCACGTGAAGCCGGCCGAAATGGTCGAGCGGTTCTAGGCGCTACAGTATGGAACCGCGCGACCGCTACGGTCGCAGGTTCGAATCCTACCTCGGGCATGGATGTGTGTGATGTCCTTAGGTTAGTTAGGTTTAAGTAGTTCTGGGACTGATGACCTCAGAAGTTTTTTTTTCAATTCCGACATGGTTCGTGAGTCCACTAGCAAAAACAGCAAACCGTTGTTACATGCTCGCATAGCCACTGTCTGCAGATTTGTATTCTCAACGTAGGCCTAGTACTAATTGAAGCAGTGATAATGTTTAGTGCACACTTCGAATTTATTTGGTATAAATTATGACAATGTCAAAACTGTTAGCGTTTTCTGCTATTATATCTCTTAAATCTATCGCATAACAAAAACATGTTTCAAATTTTGGAAAAATATGTTTCAGAATATGTATTTCTGCGAATTGCAATTTCTTGCAAATTATGCTACAGTGATGAACTAAGTACTGACATTAAGATATTTCATTGTTATTATTAAAACCCCGGACATTTGTGTTATGTTAAGAGTCGGGGTGAAAGCAACTTGTATTTTTGGATGTGTGGACGGGAGGAGGTGGGGGGAGAAGGGAGACAGTAAGAAACTGTGACCCTCCAGAGCCCTGAATCTGCGACTGGATTGCAGAGCATGGATTTTGTTGAAGAATTGTTGCTGAGCACCTCCATATCTCCGTAGCAGTAACGGATGGCCATGGAGCCTTGTAGGCTGCAGATCGATTGACCTTCGGCAAACAACTGGTCTTCCGCCGAACGACTCGGCTGGAGTAATGTGTTTGTCATACTCGAGGGAAGGGTTAGCGGGAAGCATCAACCCGCCAAAAAGTGGCTTGAACCTGCATGACGTGAAGCACCATAAATTCAGGAAATGGCAGCTGTCGAGCTTATAATCTGCAAAAGGTCACAACACATTCTTTCACTCACACACCGTGTTCCTTGGAATTCGTTATGACCGAGAGAGCCTTCATTGATGTGGAACGAGTCAAATTATATATTAACAAACAGAAGCAGATAATGGAGGAAACTTGTGTAAAATATACCGTACCAACAATAAATCATGACTAGCGCTAATCTACTCACATTGATAATTATGGGATTTGTTTCTAGTTTACTTTTTATAAACAGAGAGAAACTGAGGAGACCAGAATATTTTTCCGCGTTAAAATAATTTCTTGCTAAACAATGCACATGAAAAAGAAGATAATACTATAGTTTGCATCCCGTCAAATTTTATTACAGAATAGTAATTCGATATCTCGTTAAAATTCACTCTTGTAGGAAAATACAGTATACTGAAAGTCTACATACATTTGACAATATTAGTGGTTTTGGGAAAAAACTCTGTTATTGTGGCGCCTTTTTAGTATCAAACTATCGAGAAATTGTTCGAGACTGGCCCTCGCATCATTTATTTCGTCATTCGAAGGCGAATGTGAATGGCTGCGCGTACTTTTCTTGATGCTCCGCTTTTCTGCTGTGAGGTCGGGAACTCCAGTGTTGATTTCACAGTCAAATTCACCGTCATCTACATCGACGCGATGTTCTGAGCTCTAAGCCATCTCCGAAATATCTTCGCCTGCCTTACTCGGCCTGTACACATCGCAACAAGTTCGTCTTCTGATATTGTAGAACAGTCTGATTATGTAGAAACAATGCCAGACACTTCATTGAATGTATGCTCAGCTTAATCTTCTGATTCTCGAGACGCCAGACACTCTCGTACCTCACAGAATCTCGCATGGAGAAAACGATTTGCAATCGTCTTTGGCGTCATCATATGACATATAGAATTAAGTACCGTACATATAATGCAGGCAACAGACTAACGGAGATATGTGCTTTTACTTCGATTGTGAGTAAATTTTTTTCAGATAAATTACTTTCGATAGTGAAATTTCAAGGTTCATATAATGTCTTGATCACACGATTGTAAAATACTTGTGGTGTTCGGCGGAAAACTCGTGTGGATTTAGAAAGATATTCGATAAGACTTGTCGGGCTTTACCAGTGACATTGGAAACATGCGACAAACGCCGTAAACGTCAAAAGGGCTAAGGAACAGAGCAGTCTCTCACCACAACCAAGCTTTTTAAGTATCAAATTGGTTGAAAACGACAACTCAAAACCAAATGATCACCTTCCAACCTAAGCTATACATTGAGCTGAGCTACAGATCAGTGTGCAGCCAAACCAGTATTTTTTTTTTTTCCTTCAAATTCGTTAGCTACGCCAGCTAACAACAGAACTATGAACGTATGCACCAAAAGGTGATGTGAAATCAACCGTTAACATTAAGTCGCCGGTCAAAGCCGACTCTTATCGAACATTCCTCTCGACCCCAAACCCATAATAGTTTCATGGAGAACGAGGAAATAGTTTTAAGATTTCACTACAAACGTTTTTTGTTGCACTTATTTTAGTATTAAGTAGAAGTTCCCATTTCATCAATCTGATACTGAATAGTAGAGCAGGATCCAAGTTCAGCTTGTAAAGGTTTTTTTTTTTTCTGTGTGAAATAGAGAGGAAGGGAGTAGCTATCCTCCGGCCCATAATTGCAACCAATGTTTAGTAGTGATCAGTAAAATTTTGTTAGCTCACTACAAATTTTGTCAACACTATGCCATTCTTTTTCTTGAAATTTTCCAATCAGCTCAGCTGGGATTTGCAGAAAATTCAGTGTCCTTTTCTTTCTGCAAGTTCTTCAGCTCCTTACAGCAATAAAAGATCTGATATGGGTGCATTCTTAAAGACACAGCTTGTTTGAACTAAATGAGCAATGCAGTCTCTACTCCCTCATGTTTGCCCATTCACAAATGTTTTATAGATGGCTCGAACATATTGCAGTTACTGAAACCTGACTTCTGTTTTTACTTATTGTCAGATACAGAGTTAGCAATTCCAAAGTCTTTACTGATGTAGGCTACATTTTCGACTTCTGTTTTTCATAAACTGCTGTAAAACAGCTCCATCGCCATTTTAAGTGAAATATATTTGTTTTCGACTGCATTTAAAAACAGAAAAACACGGAACGACTTTGACTCAAACTTCTAATTCACATGCTCAAATTCCCATTGAACTGGTAATGTTGCCACCCTTGCTTTTAATTTCTCCAGAGGTTGTTTTGATTTTCTTATATACTGAATCTTTCTCCTGACAACTACTCTTTTTCAATTCTCTCACATTTTTCTTGCAGCCATGTGTCTTTGCTTTCCTGCATTTGCTATTTATTTCATTCATAAGTGAGTTACATTGCCATATTCTTGTCGTTCACTGGACATTTTTGTACTATTTCTTTCTTTTGTCAATCAGTCCAAGAATTCCTCTGTTATCCAACATTTTTTCACCATTATCTTCTTTGTACCCGTTGTAAGTTTGTATAACTTCTGTGGATTCAATCAGTTTTTGTGTTCTCTCATTCCTACTACCAAGCCAATATCCTGCCATGTCTTTGTCTTCTGTTCCTTTCCCTAAAACCACCAATCACATTCCAGCCTTCCACATTTATTACATTATCATCTCTCTTTACACACAGAATTACCCAGTTAATGTCTTCATATACTTTCTCACCTTCTATCTACGACATCACCATATATACCTGAATTATTGCGGCTGGTGTTGCTCTGCTGTTGATTCTGATGAGAACAAACCTGTCCCTCAACTATTTACAAAATAACTCGCTCTCTGTCCACCTTCTTATTCATAGCAAATCCTCCTCCCATTATACCATTTTCTGCTGCTGTTGATATTACACTATCTTTGTCAGGCCATATATTCCTTCCTTTCACTTCAATGACCCCCAAAACATCTACACTGAGCCTTTGCACTGTTCTTCTCAGATTTTCTGTATTCCATACCATGTTCAGACTGCTGACGTATCATGCTCTGACTCATAGAATGTTACACTTTCGCTGGCTTTTCAGTCTTTTTGTCATGGTCACTTCTCACTTGGCAGTCCCCTCTTGGAGATGTAAATGGGGGACTAGTCTGGAACCTTTTTCCAATAAAGAGACCACATGACACTTTTTCGATTACATGCCACATGTCCTATGATTACACCCTGTGTGCTATTTATGCAGTGGTTTCTATTACCTTTTGTATCCTCATGCCGATTGTACTACCTTTTAGAGGGAGTTACCCTCCCCAAGGGCAAGAGGTTCCTCTGAAACTCTGTCTGCTGCTCCGTCTGCTTTGATAAGGTTGCTGACAGAACAAGAGTGACTCTTTATACTGGAAGTCTACTGCCACTGTTACTAATCATATTTATTAAAAATTTGAAGATTGGCTGGGATCAGCTGCAAGACCCTGGATGTGTAGACTATAGGTCAAACATGTTACCCCTAAACCATAAGTACAAAACATACAGGCTCGATTTTAAATGATCTGAAACATCATTAACTGTAGGAGATTTTGCAGTCACATTTAGTCTGTTAAAATGTTTTCATTATCTTCCTTGCTGGTTCCTAGAACCCTTTCTACAGATTGTTTGAGGGGTCACTTCATACATCATGATATTCCATATGACTCTAATATAACTCTAGAATACGGGTAACTAATTTAAAAGTTAAAAACCAGTATTATATGAATGTTAGAGTTAGCCAGAATTTACACCCCAAAGTCCAAATATTCTGATAAATTATAAGAGGGCTTTTCAGAAAGCTATAGATGATTGGTCGTGAAATTGAAACCACAGTGAAAATCCAATGAAGCTTTGCACATTGCACATATGTGTTGGGCAGTGTCTCTAGTTTACTCATAGATAGTGTCACGTCACTCTTCTTAGTTCTGATTGCACAGTGTGTACATAAAGATGCCTATAAAATAGTGCCTCCCACCAAGCATGGGTGCCTGGCGTGAGATTTCACTTGATTTGATGTAACCCTCACATAATGTGTCATGGATTTCCTTTTTCATGACATGTCCGAAAGAACAGATACCATCTTCATATATATAGTTATGGCTCACTGGCCATTTGACCATCTTCTTCTGTGTGGATGCACAAACAGTGCATGAAGTCTTGTGGGAATTGGCAGTAAAGCCGTGAGTAATGAGTATAATGGGCAAGGGGCACTATGAATATAGTGCAGGACAACAAGGTGCAAACGTGGGTCTCACGGGAGACGTACCAGAGATAAGTCCCTTCAGTCACTCTATCCTCTGTGTCCTCAGTGGCTCAGATGGACAGAGCATCTGCCATGTATGCAGGAGATCCTGGGTTCGAGTCCCAGTTGGGGCACACATTTTCAGCTGTCACTGTTGACATATATCAATGTCTGTATGCAGCTAGGAGCATTCATTTCATTGTAATTTAAGTGATAGCACTGTCTGTGAAAGGCATATTTCCAGCTTTCTGTCACAGTGTACTACACAGTTTCAATCTGCTTAACCTGCCAGGATTTTTGGCTTAATAAAGACTTTTGCACTGGAATATAAAACTCCAGTCTGAACCCTAGACAGTGATGCATAATCCACATATGAATTATTTTTACTTCTTGTATTACGACTGTAAATTTCACAGTTCATACTAAATTTGCTATTGTTATTAACCATTAATACTATTACAGAGCAAATATATTAGTATGTGAGTGTAAAAATCCCAAAGTCCCTAAAAAGGCTTCTGCAAAACATTGAGCTATCTGTTTTATGTAAGGTTTTAACTACACAGTTCTGTAGAATAAATATGTACTTTTTCTACCTCGCCTGCATTGTCTCACAACATTATGCCACAGGGCACTACTAAATTAAAATATTCATTATATGCTGGAAATACAATGAGAAATGTTGCCAAGTGCAAGCCAGGGAGAGATCCAAGTTTGGTTAATTTTTCCACAAGGTGGTGCCATCTCAATTTGTTTTCCATTAGTACTCCTTGGAATTTCATCTAGTGTGTTCCAATCAGTCTACTCCTGGTACAAGGCCATGTCTACATATAGGCTATTTGAATTTTATATTATGGATCTTTGTAATATTAAGAGTTAAACTGTTTGCTGCAAACCAGTTGTAAATATGTTTTTTATTCTCCTAACTGTGTTTGGTAATGTGTTTGGGCTCTTTATTAGTATAGTTTTCGAAAAGTCCTTCATTGTCTTTAGTAAATCATTTTTATAGATCAAAAAGTGAGAATGAGCCAAGTATTGAATAATTTGGAAAAAATTAAATGTTTCCCAAACTCAAGTTTAATTTTATTTCTGTAGTGTCATTTGTTAAGATATCACTCTGTTTCCTGTCGTTAAGATGTGCCTCCATTTATGTAAGGAGAATTCCTATAATATTCTTAGTATAATTTCATGATTTACAAAATCAGCTCACAGAAATTTTCATCTCCATAATTTTTCTGGTTAAGTTCTAATAAAACTGATTTTGTGACATTACATTACATATTGCTTTCTCCCTATAGAAGCCTTTTATTCTGATATAAGCTACCTTCTTTAAAGGTACTGAGAAAAGAAAAAGGAGGGATACAGACAGGGGCGCCGACTTATAAAAATTATTGGGGGGGAGGGGGAGCACATAAAATTTTCTAAATTTTAGATGAAAACAGTGAGTTTTGAAGGGTTTTTAAGCATTTTAGAGTCATATGATCAACATTAGAACCCTGAAAACTGGACTCTCGATAACTCGACACTCTGGGAAACTCAACAAGCCTAACACATTTTTAGGCTTTGAAAAAAAGAAACAAAACATAAATATGCATGGTATTTTTCTAAAAAGCTAATTTAATTTACAGTAATAATCATGCTTATAGACTATTACAGAGCAGTGAATATATAGCTCTGAAAAGACTGAAATTATATTTAAATAAATCCTAAACTATCATTAAAAGAATAAAACATAAAATATTGCTGTCGCATAGTAAGAGCACATTGATCAATAAATGAAATAGCTAATTTAAGCTTACTCTGAATAAGGCTCAGGGTTCATTAAATATAATCAATATCTCAAAGTTAATGCTTTAATACAGTTAATAAAGTTAATACAGTATGCCTAATACTTTCAGTCATAAAGTATTTAAATAGTGGGTTTTAATTGGGTCTTACACCCTAAAAATATTTACATATTTGAAAATAACTAATGCAGTACTATAGAAATATAGTAATACAGTACTGAACTAGTACTAATATTTCTAAATTGAAAATTTAACATTATGTATTTATTTAATTCTCTATTTTATAAAGATTTTTAATATGCCATTATTAGGGCTAGAGTGTCTTTAGAAAGGTGCAAATGATGACCGTCTGACTGGATTACTGAATATGAAGTCATTGATGACTGGTCGAATATCCAAAACATCTCGGTGGGCATGAAGAACAGCAAAGTTGTCCAATCGCTTCTGTCCCATTGTTGATCAGAGATATGACTTTAGACGTCTAAGGGTGCTAAATGACCATTCTGCTGTTGCTGTTGTGACTGGAACTGCTTGGAGAAGCTTAATGCACTTCACTATTTCACATAACATTTCTCCAACTGCAGGCTCTTGTGTAATGTACTTTCTTACATCATGAATGTTTTTTTAAGACCGGTTGTTTTTTAATAGCAATATCGGCTAACATATTCAAGTGTAAGCGCATTCTCAATGTCTAGGTCATTTTTGAAAAACTCAGTTGATTTTTCCAAATTTGTTTCACATCTGTTTACTAAAAGCAAGCACTCTTGTTCAACTGCAATGACCTGTGTGAGTCCAGATAAAGCATACTGCTCAGTGTACTGGTAGATAGGACTGCTTGGCTGTAGAAGTGGAAGGGTAGCCCACAACATAGACAGACAACAGTATTCATAATTACAAGCACCCAAGCTTTAATGATCTTCCAGCATTAAAGGCTCTTAACAAATCTCAATTAAGCAAGGACATAAACTTGGTTACAAACATATGTTAACCTTCAACCAGTGAATAACCCCAATAAAGAATTACCAATCAATAAAACGTAGATAAAGGACTGCTTTACAAGAATGCTTAAATTAAGTAAAATCATGAAAGCCAAGTTACAAATTTTATGTTAAGCTTTAACAGGTGAATAACCCCAATAAAGAATTCTCATTTAAATACAACATAGATAGGAAAATGCCTTACCAAAATGCTTGAATTGTGTAAAATCGTGAAAAGCTGAGTTACAACTTTTCTCACAAACTATTTAGGAATTTACAGCAAATAAACAAGTTTGATCTGTTTAACCAGAAGGTAACTGCCAAGTCTAAGCGACCGAAGCCACTCAGAGCGGACGACCGCCCCAACGCTGGTCATCAACCGACATCGTCACGGCCCAGTGGCCACCGCGCTAAAACAGACTAACGTTTCGGTAAGCGACCGACAGCAACACAGGAGTAACAGTGACTGAAAGTCGGCGTACGCCTTACGAAACACGGCACAACCTGAAGCAGGAGCCAGTACAGCTGACAAGCGGCCATACAACCGTGAGCAAACAAATCTCACGCCACCCGTACTATTGCGGGAAATGATAGTGTGCGACAAGACGCCACGTACAAAGCAGCAACCGTGCCTACCCCTCGACCACAGAATGTGCCCTGTCTCCTTGTCTATGGTAATACAATTTATAGCACACAAGAAATGATTTAATAATGGCATTAGTTCAACACAAGATCAGTTAACAGTTAGGTCCAGTAAAGATTTACCAATGGATTTACCTTCAAACCAACTTCCGGACCACAGGCGGAAATTAGTAAACTTGGCATAAGTTTTCACCAGACCAATGAACAAGAAATCAAATTAAACAGTTGCCAAAAATACAGCCACGATACGCAAGCTCTTCAAGACCTTGCTATCTTACTCACAGTTATCATTAACGGCGAAACATACACAAATGAATGACAAGAAATTCACCATTGAAAGCAAAAAAACAACACACCACAAAGGTTAAATTAATTAATTTGCAGATGAGCCAGTCACTGAAAGCTAAGTTCCACAAGATTAGGACTAACCTCACTCGGCAGCAATACATTTGTGTGCGTGATAACTAGGTTGCCCAAACAGGACTCCAAAACCCAAAACAACAGGTCACACATTAGCTGTCTTGTTCTCGGATACTAGGCACCGCTGGGCTAAGACAATCGCGACAAAAAAAATCTCTGAAATTACAGCTGCCTGCAGCAAAACAAATGAGTCAGGATGCATGAACGTAAAGCACAAGCCACTGTTCCAGCCGGAGCGTAACCTTTTCAATAACACATACGGACAGAAAAACACACATGAGCATAAAGGGAGCAGCAGATGCATACCAAGCAAACTGTACTGCGCCAAAATATGACCCACGTCACATCCACAAACCAGAGCACTGCTCCCAGAGCTGGTGTCTGCTCGCTGGACTGCCGCAACTCTCTGTCCCCCAGGAAGCGATGCTGACTTGCTCAATGCTCCCTTCTCGGCCGTGCACAACAACTCTTCTCTTGTCACCTCAGAGTGCAGCTGCAATGTCCGTTCTCCCCTGCTGTCCGCCCCAGACTCCCGTACTCGCACTCTCCCTCGTTAGGACCCTCCCAGACAGGAGGAGCTCGCGATCGCACATAGTGCCAACCTCAACCAGAGGAGTAATCGATAACGTCTTGTGCCCAATAGCCGCACCACGGCTCACTCAGTAACGCAAGACTGCAGCATTTTGCAAACTTCAATGTAAATAGCTTTGTAGTATTCCTTTCGGGTTTTGAAAGTTAGTGGTGAGCTGATTTCATTGTTTTCATATTTCTTTGGTATACTTCCATTCCGAGGAAGTAAAGGTCAAAGCAAAGCTCAAAGGTTGGAGGAAGACAACATCTCCAATAGTTCCATGTTTATTAAAGCACTGTGGTGTCCAACCAATCTTAAGATTGGTGACAGCTTTACTTTTTTACACAATATTTGGTCCCAAAAATATGCAGCCTATTCAGATTAACTTTCTTCCATGCAGAACTCTGATAGGGAGTCTTCCCATCAGCACTGCTTGAACCAGTTTAATTAAAAATGTACACACCAGTATTAACTGCTTCTATCCATAAAGACTTTGGCTGAGTCTTTGGCAAACCTACTGTCCACATAAGTTCTACAATAGTTTTCCTCCTGTATTTCTCTGAGTGGTCTGAACATAAGGAAATGGTCTGAAGAAGGGTATGACAAGTATAATAGACATGGAAGAGATTCAAATCTCATTTCTGTGGTTGTCTCAACAGTAACATGCATTGTCATTTTGCAACAGCACAGCTGATGATAGCAATTGACATGATTGCCATTTGACTGCAGGCAGAAGATGTTTTTTAAGAGACCTAAGTATGATGTGCTAGGTGCAGACACAGGAGATTTTTTAGTCATCTAAATGAAGCACTAGTGATAGTTATCCTTTGTAACACACAGTGCTCTAAGATGACACCTTCTTATACCAAAAGAAGTCACCATAATTTTCCATGCTAGTTGTTGCATTTGGAACAGTTTTTATTTTGGTGATAGGTATAGTGGTATTCCTTATTCATTCACTTCATTTCTTGTTGGTAATAGTGGACAGGTGACAGTTCTACAAGAAAAGGATCACATTCTCCATCAACATGATAAGCAGTTACATACTAGCATACACATGTAGGTATGTATTAACAAAATGCTTCACTTTAGAGCACTGATACTTTATTTTCTCGGTTGTCTACAATGCCAACTGATCGACAACAGTATTAACATGGTTACTAGGTGTAACAAACTTCTGAAAACTGCACAAACTCCAATGCTTGTGCCACGGTAGGTAGAGGCCAATTGGCCACTGGAGAGCAGGGTGCAAGCAGGAAAGAAAAATGTTGTTACAGACTTGAACTGTGAATGTCCACCGTGTCGAAATGGAACCGCACTTTTAATCCGTATCAGGTTTCTGTTGTGGCTGGACAGTGGTGGGTTAGCTGTTGTTGCGGAGTAACTGCTGCATCTGGGTGGCCAGTGGCTGGGTGGTTTCCAGGCGGGCAGTGCTGCTCTGTGTGATGTTGCTGTGCCATCAACTGTGGTTGGTGGTCTGCATTTCAGCGGCATCTTCTGCACTTAGGTAGGTTGGCTTGCACTGGTTGATGGACACTACTGTGTCTATCCATTTCATGCAGAGAGTGAGTGTTCTATCATTCTGTCCCATAACTGCATATGGGCCTCGGTATGGCGATTCCACTGCCCTGCGCAGTGGGCTGCATCAGAGGTAAACGTGCTTCATCATTGCCAAATCTTTGAACATGAAGATAGCCTGTTTTCTATGCTGTGAAGTTTCACGTGGTCACACAACCTCAATTTGCCTGTGGAGTGTTGTGAGGAAGTCTTGAGTAGGGTGCAGGGGACCAGTTTGTTGTGTGAAAAACTCTCCTGTCAATAGCACGACTGGGCGAGTGTCAATCCACGAATCTGCCTTGTGGCACACTATGGCAACCATCAAGGAACAGAGCAGGCACTCTACAATGTCATTTGAGGCTTTGCTGTATGGTGAAGTTCTCGTCATGTGTATCTCATACAACCAGGCCATTGCACGGAAGATGTCCACTTCCCACTGCTGACCCTGGTCGTAAGTTATTTGTTGGGACAGCCAAAATGTGAAATCCAACCACTGGTAAAGGTGCATGCCACATTCTCAGCTGTCTGCATTTCCAGCGGGAATACCTCTGGCCACCTGCTGTACCTGTCAATTGCTGTGAGGCAGTACCGGTAGTTATGGGTTACTGGGAGTGGTCCTACCAAGTTCAGGTGGACTTGTGAGAACCGAGCTTCTGGGATGTCAAATCTTCCTCACGGAGCTTGTAAGTGCCATGTTACTTTGCACTTTCGACAGGCAACGCAGGTCTGAATCCATGTACGGCAGTCCCTCTGTATACCAGGCCACACAAAATGGAAAATGCTGCATTACTTGTGTCCTCGTAGCACTGATTCTTGGATGGCTGAGTCCATGTAGAGAATCGAAAACCCTTTATCGTAGAGGGGCAGGTACATATGGCCACTGTGGCCTGCTGACTCGTCACAATATAGCATTTCTTCAGTGCCTGGCAGTGGTATGCGATGCAAGTGCAAAGTCATCTTGCCTCTCAGCAAGTCCTTTAAATTTTCGTCATCATTTTGTGCTGCAGCTAGTACAGCAAAATTCACCGTTGGGGAAATGTTTTCACTCTAGACAAGGTGATGTTTTTTGAACCACTTACATGGCGAATGTCTCTTGTGAATTGAGAAATAAAATTTAGTTAGTTGATTTGCACTGGGGGACAGTTATTTCTTGGCTGCAAAAATGTGAAAGTCAATCGCTGGTGATCTGTGTATTATAGTGAAAGCATGCCCTTCCACCATGAATCTGAAGTACCTGCACACATCATAGGCTGCTAACAATTCAGTGTAAAATGGTGGCCAAGAGTGCTGTTTCTCTGTGATCTACTTGGAGAAGAAACCCAATGGTTGCCAGTACCCATTTACCTTCTGTTGTAAGACAGCACCGACAGCACGGGATGAGGCATCTGAGGAAATGGCTAATGGGGCACTGGCAGTTGGGTGCGCAAGGAGAGTGGTCTGCAAGGAGAGTGGTCTTCTTGAGGCTTGTCTACAATTCATCAGTCCATGTGACAGGTGTGGAACCATGCTCTTTGGGGCCAGCAAGGGTGGCATGGAGTGGTGCCTGTGCTTCAGCAGCTCATGGTAAAAAACTATGATAGAAGTTGATCATCTCCAGGTAACGATGCAATTCATGCAATGTTTTTGGAGTCAGGTAAGTTGTATGTGCAGTGATGCACTCAGCTGTTGGGTATGTATCAGTTGCGGAAACCCGACATCTGAGGAATGTCACTTCCTTAGACCCAATGACACATTTGGCCAGATTTATGAGGATTCCGTAGTCATCAAACCTATGGAAAACCATGCATAGGTGTCTTTCATGTTCTTCTGTGAATGGTGATGTGACCATGATGTTGCATTTTGGAGGTCATTGACATGTATGAGAATTCAAACAGTCCAAAGGGTGTGGTTATTGCAGTTTTATGGATGTCCTCTGTTGCCATTGGTATTTGGTTGTAGGCTTTTACTAGGTCTAAAATCGAGAAAATGTTGCACCCCACCAATTGGCAAACAAAATCTCCGATGTGGCACACAGGGTATTGGTCAGCAATTGAACGGCTGTTGAGTCCTCTATAGTCACCACAGGGATGCTAGCCATCTAGTTTCCTTGGTGCCAGGTGCAGAGCAGAAGCTGAGTTGCTTTCTGATGGACGTGCCGTGTCTGATTAGATCATTGCATCAATTTCTGCTTTTGCAATGCACAGTTTGTTGGGAGCCAGACATCTGGGCCGCAAGAAAACTGGAGGACCAGGCGTGGTCCTGATGTGATGTACTATCGATTGTCAGGGTGATGACAGCATGCCAGCGGGTTGTGTGACTGATGGGAACTCATTTAGCAGTTGTGCTAACGGCCCTGGCACAGCAAGGAAGTGTACCTACAACTCACTGCACTGCGTAGGCTGGCATGTCAACTTCAATGATGTAACACAGTCCAAAATGGAAGCATTCCTTACATCCAGTAAGAGGTCATAATAGGACAGTAAGTCCAGCCCGATTATAGCACAAGTCACGTCTGCAACTATAAATCGTCAGTCAAATGACCTCCATAACCCGACTTTCAGATTTAAAGTCACAAGTCCATATGTACGTATGACCGAACCATTTGCAGCTGCTAAGTCGTAATTTGCGTGTGGTTGTGGTTGCCACAGCAGGAGCATAAGAAATACGCATACGACTGAGCCGGTATACACTAAAAATTGCATCTTGGTTGTACTGTCTTTACCACTAAACGTCGCAATGTTGTCCTGGCTGGTGCTGATGGGAGACCTCCCCACCAGGTATGGGGTGCTGCCATTTGTGTTTACCGCCCAGGAACATGGCGACCTGCATCTACGTGCTCTGTCTCCAAAATGACGGTGGTAGAAGCACTCATTCCTGTCCAGCGAGGGCAATGAATGCACGCTGCATCATCCTTGTGATGGCATGCAGTCTCGCCATTTGTATATGTCGAGAGCTGTAACGTGACGTGTCCACTCATCGAGGTGCGAACTGATATTGCCCAGCCTGTCTTTGGTGGTTGTTGTAGTGAAAACCTGCGGAAACGCAGCCTCGATTATTGTGTCCGCAACCTCTGCCAGCTTGCTCAAGTTCTCCTCTTGCATCACTGTGAGCAGCATGTGATGCATTTCAGGCAAGCACCAAATCCCTATGGATCGTAGTAGAGAGTCCAGGATGTCTGGTCCAGCCAAGGTGCAATGATGTTACAGAAATTGTGACTTCTTCTTATCGCTGATTTCCTCCCTGTGCAACAACTGTCTTAACTGCTGCATGTTAGAAAGGGAGAGGCGCCAAATGAGCTCACTTTTCAGAATTTCATACTTCCCAGAAGCCGGCGGGTTGGTGATAACATCACTGACCTCACTAGTGGAGCAGCTGTCCAATAGTGCCACCACATGTGCATATTTTGTGGCATCTTGCATTATCCCAGCAGTGATGAAATGGCTTTCGATGTGTGCGAACCAAAGTGATGGACACTCTGTCCAGAGGGCTGGTGCTTTGAAAGCCATGCAATTCACTTGAGCAGCTGGGGCTGTCCCGGGGAATGGCAGTGGGTAGCGGGACTCATCAACCTTGGGGCTTCAGGCATGTAACGGGATGGGTCCGCCCAAGGTGCAGATAGAACTCCCATTTGCTGCAGGCAGGGCGGTGGCGAGGGGTGCTAGGGAGGCTGGACATGCGCTTTCCTGGCAGAGCACTTGTGCCTGCTCTTGTTGTTCTGTGGTAGGCCATATCCTTTCTTTCAGCTGCGTTCGAAGTTGCTCCTCATGTCGCTGTTGTAGCGCGACCATCTCTTCCACATGTTAGTGCTGCTGATCGCACAGTAGCTGCTGCTGGTGTTGTATAAGCTGTTCCTGGTGGTGTAACTGTTGCTGCAAGTGCTTCATCTCTTCTTGTTGCTGTCCTAACTGTTGTTGTAGCTGCTCTATGATACTTTCGTCAGGGTCACCACTTTGTATGTATTTATTAACTGTACACTTCAGTTTAGAGCACTGATACTTTATTTTATCAATTGTCTATAATGCAAACTGATTGACAACAGTATCAATGTGGTTATTAGGTGTAGCAAACTTCCAACAACCACACACACTCTGATGCTCATGCCGCTGTAGGTAGAGGCCGACTGGCCACTGGAGAGTGCGGTCTTCCGGCATTGGTTGTTCACAACGTTGCAGACTGGTTAGTGTGGAGTGACCAGCGAGTTTGGGTCGCTACACGCATATTGCTTCTTCAACTTAAAATTCAGCTGCTGAGTCGCCTATTTTGCAATTATCCTACAAAACTGGACTACATCATAGACAATATGACATACTGAAATACAACTAATGTTTACAGTTGCTCCAATATCATCCATTGTCATTTAATAATTTTCCTTGATGATGGCTGCAATGGCCGAGGTTTTTTCTGGAGTCACAGTTTGATGAACTAGGTCTAAATGAGGTGAAGAGCATCATCAATGAATGTGAGACCATTTTTGAACCAATGAGTTTTATTCCGTCACTATACATAAACTAAATAATAGAACCCACATGCCACAGATTGTGTGGTAGCCACTGAAATTGATCATGTAGTGATAAAACTTTGTTCGGGACTGGTGGATATGTCTTGCCCTTTGCCACAGTCTGGCTGTAGGCGGAGAGTTAATTGGTGGTCATGCATACATAAAAAGTCATTCAGCAGTTGCTTCTTCTTCTTCTTCTTCTGCTTCTTCTGTTCTCATTCTGTAGACTGCTCAGCAGGAATTCTTGCTCTCCATTTTATCCTAATCTCCTGCAAGTCTCTTCAGCACCAAGTAGGTTGTCAGTTTCAGATCTCATTTTATCTCCCTGGTGTACTGAATTCACAGTCTTTGTCATGCAGTCTTTGCAGGTACTTTTCATTCTATTAATTTCACAATGAATGGGCAACATCTGTGTAGGTCTACAGCCCACTGGTCCCTCTGTCTGTTAATAGCCCTTCACAGTGATCATTTCTCTCCTACACAAATATTTTTACACACAGTTTACTACTGTTTAAACTAAAATAATTCAATGTTAGTAGCTTCTTTTTGAATGCTGTTTTACCTTGTGCAGTTCTGTAAGTAATATCCTGACATGATCTACCACCTCTGTTATTCTACTACCAACATACTTAAAGTGAGTGATTTGCTTTATACGCTCTCCATCCAGATGTATGTTTGCTGCTATTGGAACTTTACTGCATATAATAATTACAATTTTTTTCTTACTGATTTTCATACATCTTTTGAAAATACCTTATTCATGCCTTCTATGACATCTATTTTGAAAATACCTGATTCATACCTTCTATGGCTGTTTCCAGATGCAACCAACACTTCTATATCATCTGAAAATCAGTATTTTTATGATATACTCATCAGGTCTGCAACTGGATCATGCAGTCGTCTAGACCAGGTATGGACAAACAGCAGCCTATGGAACACATGTGATCCACTAATGATTTTTGTGTGGCCTGCCAAGACAGTTAAAATTTTCTTGTAACAGCTTATACCTTTTCTGATATGCAAAGTTAACTATTGTAATGTATGCTATCATTTAAGGTGTAGCACTCTAGTAATGCCTGCTTCCAGAAAGTGACCCCCAAGCCAAAGCTATTGCCTACCTCTTGTCTAGGCACTTTATTTCCACAGTCCATCTAGTGGCTACTGTCTACAGGTAAGAATGCTGTTTGCAAGTCTCCCCAGAACTGATTTATACATCGAATGGCGGCCATGGAAGAAAAAGAGTGCATGCACTAGAAATCATTGCTGCTGCTCCCTAATACAAGTAATGGTCTAGTGCCCTATTCGTGAAATCTGTAGAAATGATGAATCACTTTACAGTTCACAAGTCAATATATTCTGCTGGCTCAGTCAATGACCAGTGTTTTTTAATGTCCATTAAAACAGGAGTCCAAATCTTACTGGAAGGGTAACCCTTGTCTCTATTTATAATGTTGCCTAATTTTAACTGATTCCTTTAAAAATAGGTCCCAATAGTGAGACACAAGAGCAACTATTTGTGTCTAGCCATATAAGAGGGCATGCTGAGGAGTAATGGCTCCAGAAATTTTTATGTGGGAACTCTTTTAAGATTTTTAAATAAAACAAACATTATTAACATATTACATGTTTATCCTTCATGTCTACATGTTTATTTCTCAACATAGTCACCCTGGCGAAGAGAACATTTCTCCCAATGAGGGCCCAATTTGTTGATACCATCACTGTAGAATATTTGACGTTGATGATGGAGCCAAAACCTTAGCTCTGCTTGCACCACTTCATCATTATCGAAGTCAAGTTCTCAAAGATGTTCTTTAAGTCATGGAAACAGATGAAAAAGGATGAGGCCAAGTTGGAAGTGTATCGAGGATGACTGATGACTGTGAACCCAAGGCATTGAATTGTTGCAGATCTCACAGTGCTTGTGTGAGGTCTGGCGTTGACATGTTGAAGGAGAGGGAGCTCCATGTGTGGGCAATTCAATTATGCCATGTTATACACTACAATGCACAGCCCTCTAGTGGCAGAGGGCTGGAACTTCCATCAGCAGTGGGAAAGTTGACTGATTACATGTTATGCATCACCTCAAATGAAATTGAGAATAGAATAAAAAATTCAGAGGCATTACTTTTCAGCATACACTCTTAAAATACTGTGTCACTTAGTAGGGCAGTGCTTGCCACTGCAAATTTCTCAGGCTGCAATAATCACATGTAACAGTGGTGCTCAACATATGTCATGAACGGTGCAAATAGTTTGGTCAGTATTTGTTTCCCCAAAACATTTTGTAGGCTCCAGTTTCCTCAATCTTAGAGCATCTCTTATGAAGACAAGGAGCATTCTATTTTTTGCAGGAGTAAACCATACACTTTTGATATTAACTGACTCTTTTTTTTTTTTTTTAATCCATCGTATCTTCAAAGATATGCCCCCAGCATATGGCAGTAAAGCCACCAATCCACATGCATCTTCTACTGGTTCCGATGAAGGTCCAAATCTGAAGGCATGATGCAGCTGTTGTCTGTGTAGTCATTCTGCTTCAACACCAGTCTAAAGTGTTCCAGCTCTTATGTTAAATTTTCTGCATCTGAGGTAGCATAAGACCTCTTTACCAATATCTGAAAGACCCACTGCATTGGTACAGTGCAAATCAACTCATCGCATATAGATACTGGTCTGTGTGCATTGGTTTTTGATAAACTTTATGTCCCAGAGTCCCAATGTTAACTGTGTGCCAGACCGAGACTCGAACTCGGGACTTTTGCCTTTCGCAGGCAAGTGCTCTATTGACTGAGCTACCCAAGCAAGATTCACAAACCAGTGCCAGAGGTCTGCAACATTCACAGAAGAGCTTCTAGGAAGTGTGGAAGATAGGAGATGAGAGACTGGTGGAATTGAAGTTGTGAGGATGAGTCGTGAGTAATGCTTGGGTAGCTCAGTTGCTAGAGCACTCGCCTGCTAAAGGCAAAGGTCCCAAGTTTGAGTCCCAGTCTGGCAGACAGTTTTAATCTGCCAGGAAGTTTCACAGTCAAAATAATCGAGGAAATGGTTCTGAGCATCTATTCCAAGTGGCCACATGACAAAGGTATTGCCAATGCATCTCCAAAAACAGGAAGTTTTTCAAAAAAGCCATCCTCAGCATGCTGTCTTCAGAGTCCTGCATAAATAAATTGGGAAAAGGGGATAATGGACAACTGACAGCCACTCCATCAGTTATTTCAAAACATGTGACATTGAACAGATACTACATAGATGCCAGCACATCACAGCAAAATAATTATGTCTATGACCTGTTTTTCACTAATTAACATCAAGAATTCTTCAAAAGGAACCCATACAAAAAGAGACATTACATCAAAGCTGAGAAACAAATTTGACACACAGACTTCAACCACTGGATAAAAATCAAAGAATTGGAAAGACAGTTTGCAGAGTGAAATTTTCGCTCTGCAGCTGAGTGTGCGCTGCTTTTGAAACTTCCTGGCAGACTGAAACTGTGTGCTGGACCGAGAATCAAACTCGGGTCCTTTGCCTTTTTCTGGCAAGTGCTCTCCAACTGAGCTACCCGAGCACAACTCATAACCTGTCCTCACAATTTTACTTCCACCAGTACCTCGTCTCCTACCTTCCAAACTTCACAGTTCTCCTGCAAAACTTGCAGGAATAACACTACTGGAAGAAAGGATATTGCGGAGACATGGCGTAGCCACAGCCTGGGGGCTGTTTCCGTAGTGAAATTTTCACTCTGCAGTGGAGTGTACACTGGTTTTGAAACTTCCTGGAAGATTAAAACTGTGGAAAGATAGTGTTCACATTTTCCAACATGATGACTAAGAATAGTCACTACATTCTTGGTCAATTTGTTATGTGAGTGCACCTAAATACCTCACACTGGAATGTAGTTGAACCCGCTCTGTATGAACTTTTGGCGAACCATCTTGGTGCAACGGCAGCACCAGGCCAAAGATTTTTAAGCACATTGTTGAATAACAAACTCTTCTTCAGTAATGAAAGCATCTTCCATCTTACTCCATCAGTAGAGCCCTTCTGCAATCTTTGGTACGCTGGGCCCTTAACTAAATGATCAATTTTGCCTACATAAAAAGATAATGGGACTCTGAGGCACAGTGTTTATCAAAAACTGATGCATGCAGACTGATATCTATGCTATGAGTTGTCATTCACCATACCAATGCGCCGAGGCCCTCCAGATGTTGACAAAGAGGCTTTATGCCATCTCATATGTAGAAAGTTTAACACATGAACTGGAATGTCTTAAGCTAAAGTTCAAGCAGAATGGCTGCACAGACAAACAGGTACATCATGCTTTCAAATTTCGATCTTTGACAGAACCAGTAGAAGATGTACATACATCAGTGGCTTTCCTGACATTCACTGGGGCCATATCCTCAAAGGTGTAATGGATTTTATAAAGAGTTAATACTAAAAGTGTATTTTGTCCACCTAGCAAGATTAGAGCACTCCTTGGCTTCATAAGTGATGACCTAGGATTAAGGAAGCTGGAGTTTACAAAATACCTTAGAGTTGTGGGAAAACATACTTTGGCCAAACTATTTGCAGCATTCATGGCAGATGTATGATGCCCAATGTCATACATGATTGCTGCAGCCTGAGAAATTTGTAATGGCAAGGGACTGTCTTACCGAAGGACACTGACTTTTTTATGATGAGTTACATCGGGTTACCCTTTGTCTTACTATTGTGACTGTTTCATAAAGGAATCACTTGAAATTATACTGGCAGACAACATTATAAACAGGGACAAGGATTGCCATTTAATTAAGATTTTGAATGCTCTTTTATCTGACATTAAGAAACAATGGTCGTTGACTTAGCTGGCAGAATGTATTGACAGTTCATTGTTTTTGCACCTTTTACCACTGCAACACTATACCCTGACTTGTGTCAGAGTGCAGCGGAGACAATTTACACACCTGTTGGTCTTTCGTGGCATATAATAATGCCACGATTCATTGTATGAATCAGTTCCATTGACATTAGCAAACAGCATTCTCACTTGAAAATTGTGGCCAGATGAACCAGACAAATTCTGTATCTTGATGACTGCATGCTTTGATTGCGAGCCCAACAGGAATATCATCAATTTACATGCTGGAAAAGTATGCGTAGTCGTATGAAGCATAATTATGTCTTCTTCATGTACAGATAGTCCTTCAATGTACACTGCCTGACAAAAGAGTGAAGCACCCAGAGGACATGTTCAAATGTTAATTTAATTTCATACACATAATTACCATCAGTGGGTATGGCAATGTCATTATTGAGCATGGTAAGGTATTAAAGGGTTGTGAGCAGTATCAGATGTTGTGTGATCACTGTCAAGGACACAGAGAAGACACATACTTATGCGCACAGCATTATCAGCATGTGACAGAGATTGAAAGCGGCCTCATTGTGTGTTTTCAGTTGGTGGGACTAGTTTTATTGTGCAATATCCAGATGTGTGGAGCATTCAGATGTGACAGTGGCACAATGATGGACTTCATGTGAATATGAGGACAGGCATACTTATTGTTTGTGCTCAGCACAAGGGAGGATCACGAAATTGTGCAACAGGCACAGCATAACCCTTCATCTCTGCACCTGTTGTTCAAGAACAAGTAATGAACTGCCAGCACCATTCTGTTTAATCTCACATTATTGATTGGATACCAGCAGCAGCTGAAACAGCAAATTACCATCCCATGCCTAGCCTGCCATTAACATAACACAAATGGCTGCATTTTGAGTGGTGGTGTGACCTGGAAACATAGTCCACTGATGAATGGCATCACACTGTGTCCAGTGAAGAATTGTAGTTCTCCCCTATCCCAGATGACCATCATTGGCAAATATGGGGGTGACATAGGGAGTGATTCTCTCTATGAACAGTTTGTGCAAAGCTGAGGTACTCCCATGGCCATCCAGATTCCTGGATCTGTCCCTGACAGAGCATGTGTGGGACAAGCCAGGATGTCAACTCCATCACAGTGCCAATATCCAGGATATCAAAGACCAATTAAAACAGTTGTGGGTCAGCTCAATTCAGGAGAGGATATGATGGCTTTATGACATCCTTCCCATTCCCAGCCAAATAAGTGCATGCATCCAAGCAGGAGGAGGGGGGGGGGGATCTGCAAATTTGTACTGTTAAACTGGATCATACTTAGCGTTAATGTGCAACAGCACAATGTAAAAATCCACTCATACTCAGTGGCAGCTAGGTATCATGTGCTAATGTGCTACAGCACACTGTAACTATCACACTACAATTATGCCATTTTTCTTCGAATGCAAGCCAGAAAGTGCACTAAAATTACACCATCTCTCTTCAAACGCAAGCCGAATTTGCACTAAAATTACGTCATTTTTCTTTGAATGCAAGCTGGTGTGCAAATAAAATGGATGAAAACATGTTCCATAGCATTCCCTCAATGATAACTAGAAACCAATGTCAAGTGCTGAAATGGTGGTCAGCCCCACTACGATAAACTCAGAAAAGAGACACAGTTGCATGTTTTTTATTTCGTGTACTCCGACATGATATCAGCCCTTTCAGTTATGTTGCTCACAGCACCAAGTCAATATTTTTCTTTGAAACTAACTGTAACATATTTTACAAATGTCAAGTACGAGGAGTTTATTATGAGTGGTTGGGCGAGTTGTTCGGAGCACTGACTCATAATGCATTGGCCTGTGCTCAATTCCTGCTGCTACTAATATTTTGTTCCTCACAATGTTAAACAATTGATTATAAAATTTAAATACATTTAAACAGTTCAATTTATACATGTAAAATAGTTAGTTAGATAGTTTACTACCCTCGTAAGTAAAAAGGCTATAGATGACTGTAAGAAAAAATGAGTATATGAGCAAATTTAGAATGAAAGTTTCTTTTTTTCGTAGTGGGTATCAAAGCAATAAATTTATTAAAACAAGTTGACATTTTCCATTTTTTCTTTATTAATTTTATTTTTTCACAACTAGTTTCAGCTTTCTAGGCCATTCTCAAGTGATTTTGTTCTGCAATACAAAACTATACCTTACATATTGAAATGTAAGTATCTTTAAATTTGTGTTTTTTATTTGTTTTGGTTCACAGCCAAAGTGAATAGAAAACACAAATTTAAAAACATTGACATTTCAATATGAGAGGCATAGCTACCATTTGCAAAACTGCAAAATCACTTGAGAATGACCTGGAAAACTGAAACAAGTTGTCAATAAATAAAACAGCAAAAGTGGATAATGCAAACTTCTTTTAGTATAAAAGAGTTTTCTGTAGATGATGATGGGTCCTTTTTCCAGTAGCTCTTGGGAGAAGAAAGTGACATTTAAAGAGTCTGGTAGATCTTCTCCAAATGTAAATGTAACAACATATGTGCGTGGGAAAAAGCTCACTGATTTGGCTCAAACTATGTTAATAGAAGCAGGCAGATGCCTCTTTCAAAGTTCTGGAATATTTTGTGTCATTGGGCTATAGAAAATGTAAAATACTCTCTAAAGATTTACATTTAGAGTATAAAGATAATTTGAGCCACAGGTGTCAGGCAGGTGTGATAACTGAGTGGTAAAGAGTGGGGACTCATAAACTTGTGATATGACAGCATGCGTTCAAGTCCTGCTGGTTCCACAATTACTTTTTCCTTTTATTTTATTCCTTGCAATGTTAAAGGATTAATTATAAAACATAAATATTCTTAAACAGTTCAATTTAAATACATAAAATTAATGTATTCAAAACAGTTGTGATTACTAGCCTTGTAACTCAAAAGGCTACAGGCCACTACATTGTAGCACACTGGTAAAATGGTGAAATTTTGCATGAGCTGCCACTGCTCATACTGCTAAGTTCTTTGTAAATGTTAACCAGTTTTGTACTCACTGAAATAACATCAAACACCCTCTCGACCTGTGAAGTTTCATTTCATTTCCTCCTCTCCATCTAAGTACTACATTTTTTTTATCAGGCAGTGTATGTATCTATATATTTGTATTATATATAAAAACAAAGATGAGGTGACTTACCGAACAAAAGCGCTGGCAGGTCGATAGACACACAAACAAACACAAACATACACACAAAATTCAAGCTTTCGCAACAAACTGTTGCCTCATCAGGAAAGAGGGAAGGAGAGGGGAAGACGAAAGGAAGTGGGTTTTAAGGGAGAGGGTAAGGAGTCATTCCAATCCCGGGAGCGGAAAGACTTACCTTAGGGGGAAAAAAGGACAGGTATACACTCGCACACACGCACATATCCATCCACACATACAGACACAAGCAGACATATGTCTGCTTGTGTCTGACTCCCTTAAAACCCACATCCTTTCGTCTTTCCCTCTCCTTCCCTCTTTCCTGACAAAGCAACCGTTGGTTGCGAAAGCTTGAATTTTGTGTCTATGTTTGTGTTTGTTTGTGTGTCTATCGACCTACCAGCGCTTGTGTTTGGTAAGTCACATCATCTTTGTTTTTAGATATATCTATATATTTGTTTATTCTATCCTCAATGTGCATGTTGAAGAGTAATGGGGAAAGGCTGCATTTCTGCAGAAAACCTTGATTTACTCTTGCAAATTTTGTATCACTGTCTTTTATTTTGACAACTGCTGTCTGATTCCAGTAAAACTGTAGGATTATTTTCCTTTCTTGGTGAACCAGCTTAATATGCATTAAAAATGCATCATTTTAGGCCAGTCCACATAAAGCCAACATGCCATGGTTTGTTAATTCTGAGCATTTCTTTGCACAATATTCTTCAACTAATTATTGGTTCTCTAGTTACTCTATCTTTCTTAAATCCAAACTAATTTCCATTGAGGTTTTAATTAATTTTGTTTTGTATTCTGTTGCTTTTGTTGCTTATGACCTTCATCATTATCTTGGAGGCATGGGTTAGCAAGCTTAGTGTACAATAGTCTTCACACTTATCTGATGTGGTTTTGTTAGGTATTGATACAAGGACTGATCTTCAGAAATCTTCAGGGATTTCTCCTTTTTCAAGCATCTTATAAATGGCCTCATATAGAAATCTCTTTGCTTTTTCATCAAAACATAGAAGTCTTTTTTTTTCATCAATATTTGAGTTCATATTTGCAGCATTGTTTGAAGAGGTGATCAGGGTCCTATGATTTGCAGCAAAGTAGGGGATCTCAACCAGAGGCTCTGTTGATTCTGTGATGGTCTTGGCTGCAGATTTCTGGACCTGCATTATCGGGAAGGGGATTGCAGGACTCCCCTTGATAGGTCAGGGGTGCAGTACACAAAGGAAGCAGTTACTCGAGTAACAGAGTACTTGTGGAGTGCACATGGGGGTTTCTTAGACTAGGCAGTAGTTTGAGGTACTCTCATGAATACTTGCCAGATGATATACAGATAGTAAACTCAAATTACATTCAGAGTAAAGACACTTAGACTGTCAAAATTTAATCAGTAAATTGCTGAAATATTTATAACACATTCCCAAATTTACAGCCTTCCAGGAGAGTTCTTGTGCTCAATTTATTCTTGGGACTGAGTGCTGGCTGAAACCTGAAGTAGAAAGCTTTGAGATATTTAGTGATTCACAGAATGTATATCACAAGAACCAATTAGACGCCATAGGAGGGGGAGGGTTCACTGAAGTTGACAAAAATATTGTCTCTATTGAGGTCAAAATTGAGTGTGAGTGAAATTTTCTGGATGCATATAACAGGGCTAGGTGAAATCAAGTTAATTGGATGATTTTACCAACCACCCAATTCTGCTACAACAATTTCAGAGTCATTCAAAGAAAGTCCATGGGCAGGGTGTAAATAAGCAGGTCATGCAATGATAGTTGGAGGTGACTTTAATCTACCAAAAATAGACTGGGATGGGAATGGAATGGGATGGCTATGGATTCATTGCAGGGGGTACAGATGAACAGTCTTGTGAATACTTTTGGACACACTTTCCAAAAACTGCCTTGAACAGCTAGTTTGACAGCCCACATGCAATTGCAATATTTTAGAACTTGTATGTACAAACATGCCTGACCTTTTCAGCAGCATCAGTATGGAAACAGGGCTTAGTGATCATGATGCCATCATAGTGACTATGGTTACTTAAGTTAATAAATTAGTCGAGAAGACTAGGAAAGTATTTCTGCTAGAAAGAACAGATAAGCAGTTGTCAGCATCTCACTATATCCAGTATGATGGATGTAGAGGAATTGTGGGCAAAGTTTAAATGGACATTTAATGATGCTCTGGAGAAGTATGTGCCCAGTAAGTGGATTAAGGATGGAAAAGTCTCACCGTGGTTTAGCAACAAAATTCAGAAAATGCTGAGAAGCAAAGGCTGTTGCACTCTCAGTTCAAAAGAGAACATGCAAATGGTGGCATGCAAAGGTTAGTAGAGATTCATGTGCCTGTAAAGAGATGTATGCGTGAAGCATACAACTACCACAATCATACGAGGGCAAGTCAATTATTATCCACAATTGAGTTATATTTTTGTTTATTTTGGTAGTATTGTCATTTTACATTAATGACACACGCTTTGTTTATTTGTTGTTACATCATTGCAGTTTTCAAGCTGCTAGGTTAGTTTTGTTATCATTACCATGCTGTTAATCATGGCTGCTCCGCTGTCTATTTGCACCAAAGAAGAGCAGTGTTCAGTGATACGTTTTTTGAGATCAGAAGTCATATCAGCGGCCAAAATTCATCAAAGACTTTTGATACAGTATGGGAACAGTGTTTTTCCATAACAGAGTGGCTACAAATGGATTGAAAAGTTCCGAAATAGTCACACAAGTGTTACGCATGATGAAGGAGCCAGAGAACCATTTACCGCCACAAACAAAGAAACCGTTGAGCATTCACGTGAACTGATTCTCTTAGACAGACAATTAACTATTGACGAAGTGGCACATCATCTGCAAATTATCCACGGTTCTGCCTACAAAATCATCCACAACAGACTTGGGTTTCATAAAGTTTGTGCAAGATGGGTCCCAAAACAACTCACACAGTTGCATAAACAAACATGCTTGGACATCTGCAAAAAACATTTGGATCACTATGGTAATGAAGGGGACAACTTCTTAGACAGGATCATTACTGGTGACGAAACATGGATCCATCATTATGAGCCAGAGAGTAAACAGCAGAGTATGGAATGGAAACATCCAAATTTGCCACGCAAGAAAGAGTTCAAGAGCCAAGCGTCCACAGGAAAACCGATGCTTACAGTTTTTTGGGACACACAAGATCCAGTACTGGAACATTATGGGGACAAGGACACAACAATAAACAGTGTACATTACAGTGAAATGCTTACTGCCAGGCTAAAGGCTACAATTCAAAGCAAATGCCAAGGATTGTTGTCAACAGGTGTGTTGTTGCACGATAATGCCCATCCACATACTGCTGCCCAGACCGCTGAAATGTTCCATAAACTCAAATTTGAAGTACTGGATCATCTTCCATATAGTCCCAATCTTGCCCCTTCTGACTATCACTTATTTGGTCTACTCAAACAGGCATTAAGGGGCTGTCGATTTTCCCTGGATGAAGCAGTGAAAGAAGCAGTGCATTCCTGGCTTGCAACTCAGGAAGCTTGTACAACGATGGACCAAGTGTGTTGAAACACAAGGAGACTATGTTGAAAAATGATGTTCTTGTAAGTTTCCTATTTGATTACAATAAAATTTTATAATTACTTTGTGGATAATAATTGACTTACTCTCATACATTAGCAAAATATTTGGCTGAGAATTCAAGGAAATTTAGGTGCTAAGTAAAATCGCTAAGCGGGTAAGGCTACCACTGAGTTACTCATTGACCAATCTGGTGTAGCAGTAGAAGACATCAAAAGGAAAGCTGGAGTTTTAAATTTCACTATTAAAAAATAGTTCATGCAGGGAACCAAAAAACATACCATTGTTTGATCATCTCTCAGACTCCCATATGAATGACATAGTAACAGTCATCCCTGGTGTAGAGAAACAACTGAAAGAGTTGAAAAGAAATAAATCGCCAGGTCCAAATGGAATCCTCATTTGGTTTTACGAACAGTACTCTGTAGCATTGGCCCCTTACTTAGCTTGCATTTATTGTGAATCTCACACGCAGCAAGTCCTAAGCAAATGGAGAAAACTGCAGGTGACTCTTGTATATAAGGAGGGTAAAATCCTTAAAATCAGTTTGCTACAAAATTCTTGAACATATTCTGAGTTCAAATATAATAAATTTCCCTGAGACAGAAAAGCTCCTGTCCACAAATCACCAGTGTTTTAGAAAGCATTTCTCATGTGGTACTCAGTTTGCTCTTTTCTCAAATGATATATTGCAAACTATGAATGAAGGGCAACAGGCAGAGTCCATATTTCTAGGTTTCCAAAAAGCATGTGGCATGGTGACCCTCTGCAGACTGCTAAGAAGGATATGAGTTTTTGGAATACGTTCCCAGATGTATGAGTGGCTTGAAGACTTCTTAAGTAACAGAACCTCATACGAGGTGCATTCAAGTTCTAAGGCCTCCGATTTTTTTTCTCCGGACTGGAAAGAGATAGAAACATGTGCATTGTTTTAAAATGAGGCCGTGTTCATTGTCAATACGTCCCAGAGATGGCAGCACCATACGGCAGATGGAATTTTACTGCCTGTGGCGAGAATGAGAACTGTTTTAAATACTTAAAATGGCAACGTTTTCCTTACTTGAACAGTGTGAAATCATTCGTTTTCTGAATTTGCGTGGTGTGAAACCAATTGAAATTCATCAACAGTTGAAGGAAACATGTGGTGATGGAGTTATGGATGTGTCAAAAGTGTGTTCATGGGTGCGACAGTTTAATGAAGGCAGAACATTGTGTGACAACAAACCGAAACAACCTCGGGCTCGCACAAGCCAGTCTGACGACATGATCGAGAAAGTGGGGAGAATTGTTTTGGGGGATCGCCGAATGACTGTTGAACAGATCGTCTCCAGAGTTGGCATTTCTGTGGGTTCTGTGCACACAATCCTGCATGATGACCTGAAAATGCGAAAAGTGTCATCCAGGTGGGTGCCACGAATGCTGACGGACGACCACATGGCTGCCCGTGTGGCATGTTGCCAAGCAATGTTGACGCGCAATGACAGCATGAATGGGACTTTCTTTTCATTGGTTGTGACAATGGATGAGATGTGGATGCCATTTTTCAATCCAGAAACAAAGTGCCAGTCAGCTCAATGGAAGCACACAGATTCACCGCCACCAAAAAATTTCGGGTAACCGCCAGTGCTGAAAAAATGATGGTGTCCATGTTCTGGGACAGCGAGGGCGTAATCCTTACCTATTGTGTTCCAAAGGGCACTACAGTAACAGGTGCATCCTACAAAAATGTTTTGAAGAACAAATTCCTTCCTGCACTGCAACAAAAATGTCTGAGAAGGGTTGCGCGTGTGCTGTTTCACCAAGACAACGCACCCGCGCATCGAGCTAACGTTACGCAACAGTTTCTTTGTGATAACAACTTTGAAGTGATTCCTCATGCCCCCTACTCACCTGACCTGGCTCCTAGTGACTTTTGGCTTTTTCCAACAATGAAAGACACTCTCCGTGGCTGCACATTCACCAGCTGTGCTGCTATTGCCTCAGCTATTTTCCAGTGGTCAAAACAGACTCCTAAAGAAGCCTTCACCGCTGCCATGGAATCATGGCATCAGCGTTGTGAAAAATGTGTACGTCTGCAGGGCGATTACGTCGAGAAGTAACGCCAGTTTCATCGATTTCGGGTGAGTAGTTAATTAGAAAAAAAATCGGAGGCCTTAGAACTTGAATGCACCTCATATGGCAGTGTTCATCAGAGACAAGGATTTATTCAGGAGTGCCCCAAAGAAGTGTGATATGACTGCTATTATATTCTGTAAACATAAGTGATCTGGCAGACAGGTTGGGTAGCAATTGTTTGCCAATGATGCTGTTGAGTACAGGAAGGTGCCGTCATTGAGTGACTGTAGGAGGATATAAGGTGACTTAGACAAAATTTCTAGTTTGTGTGATGAATGGCAACTGGTTCTAAATATAGAAACACGTAAGTTAATGCAGATGAGTAGCAGAAACAAACCCATATTGTTCAGATACAGTATAAGGAGTGTGCTGCTTGACACAGTCACATTGTTAAACTATCTGGATGTAACATTGCAAAGAGATATGACACTGAATGAGAATGTGAGGATTGTGATAAGGCAGACGAATGGTTGACTTTGGTTTATTTGGAGAATTTTGGGAAGATGTGGTTCACCTCTAAAGGAGACAGCATATAGGATGTTAGTATGACCTATCCTTGAACACTGCCCAAGTGTTTGGGATCCACACCAAGTCAGATTAAAGGAAGACTGCTAGATTTGTTACTGGTAGCTTTTAACAATGCGCAAGTATGATAGAGTTGCTTTGGGAACTCAAATGGAAATCCCTAGGACTTTCTTTTTTAAGGAACACCGTTGAGAAAATTTAGAGAACTGACTTTTGAAGCCGACTGCAGAACAGATTTACTGTCACCAATATACTTTTCATTTAAGGACATGAAAATAAGATATGAGAAAATGACTAGTAGTGGCACAGGGTAATCTCTGTCTGAAGCACCCTACAGTGGCTTGCAGAGTATGTAAGTAGATGTAGATACGTATTGTCTTTATTTATTGCACCAAAACCAGGAGACATTTTTGGGTTTAGTTCTTTAACTGCCTTATCAAATTTTTCTCTCAGTATTTTTGATCCAGTTTTATCCTGTAATGCACCTGTTACCATTTCCATTAATTCATGTTTCAGCCTTGGTTTCCATCACTATGTACACCTTCAATGTTCTGCTAAATCATTATTGTCTCTAGTATGTCTGGTACCACGCACTGCATAATTTGAATCTGTGCCAGATGTCATGGACGCCAAAGACACCTAGAGGTCTCTGCAACATCGTGCCATAAGTCGTGGTGGTGCGCACCTCCTGGCCTGCATTTAGTGTGAGGGTGCCATAGTGGAACTCGTGGTTCCATCAGCCAATAGCAGTGCCCCAGATTGTGTATTTAAGCGCCTGCCTCTCGCTCAGCCAGCGAGTCTAATCATTTCATGAGTCTTGATGTATCGCCTCAACAACAGACAGCGTGAAACTTCCTGGCAGATTAAAACTGTGTGCCCGACCGAGACTCGAACTCGGGACCTTTGCCTTTTGCGGGCAAGTGCTCTACCAACTGACCGAGACTCGAACTCGGGACCTTTGCCTTTCGCGGGCAAGTGCTCTACCAACTGAACTACTGAAGCACGACTCACGCCTGGTCCTCACAGCTTTACTTCTGCCAGTATCTCGTCTCCTACCTTCCAAACTTTACAGAAGCTCTCCTGTGAACCTTGCAGAACTAGCACTCCTGAAAGAAAGGATACTGCGGAGACATGGCTTAGCCACGGCCCGGGGGATGTTTCCAGAATGAGATTTTCACTCTGCAGCAGAGTGTGGGCTGATGTGAAACTTCCTGGCAGATTACAACTGTGTGCCTGACCAAGACTTGAACACGGGACCTTTGCCTTTCGCGGGCAAGTGCTCTACCAACTGAGCTACCGGAGCACGACTCACGCCCGGTCCTCACGGCTTTACTTCTGCCAGTATCTCGTCTCCTACCTTCCAAACTTTACAGAAGCTCTCCTGCGAACCTCGCAGAACTAACACACACTCCGCTGCAGAGTGAAAATCTCATTCTGGAAACACCCCCAGGCTGTGGCTAAGCCATGTCTCCACAGTATCCTTTCTTTCAGGAGTGCTAGTTCTGCAAGGTTTGCAGGAGAGCTTCTGTAAAGTTTGGAAGGTAGGAGACGAGATATTGGCAGAAGTAAAGCTGTGAGGACCAGGCGTGAGTCATGCTTCGGTAGCTCAGTTGGTAGAGTACTTTCCCGCGAAAGGCAAAGGTCCCGAGTTTGAGTCTTGGTTGGGCACACAGTTCTAATCTGCCAGGAAGTTTCATATCAGCGCACACTAGACTGCGGAGTGAAAATCTCATTCTGGCAACAGACAGCCTGTTTACTGTTCTTTGTTTGCACTATTAGTGAAAGTCTTGGTTTTGTTTGGTTGTCTCTGTCACTCCATTGCTTCTTGCATGTAGTTGTCATTGTTTCATGTCCGTCCTTTTGGTTTGTTTGTTTGTTCGTGGGCCACTCTCCATTTGGTCCTACCGCACTTTCTCAGCCACCCCGCGGCAGGAACAGTCACGATTACAACAGGTTACAACAGTATATACTCTATACAAAATTGTTAAGGCTTTCGTGGCCACTTGTTGACAAACTGCCTATTGGCTTCTGTCTCGAGTTCTTCGGCTGACGTTCATCTAATGATTTTTCTGATGTTTCGCCAGCATGAGTGGCTGGCATTGTCAAAGCTCCACCCTCCATTGCCGGTGGTGAACTGGAGCCGAGCTTGCAGGCGCAGACTATATGTACCTGGCGCGCCAACGTCCGAGGGCTTCTCCACGGTCATTTCCGGTGCGGTTCTCCTCTTGCTACCTGCGATGGTAGTTTGCTGCAGTACGGGAAGCCAGGATCCATTTACCTTAAGGCTTTCCTCTTTCTTGTTCAAACTGTTCGCGTGTTTTAGTATTTCTACAGCTTCTCTGAACAAGCGCGTGTGATAATGCTTCTCTACAGCCAGAACTTCTGTGTCGGCGAATTTTATTACGTGGTCGGTCTCATTCAGTGCGTGCTCTGCCATGGCCGATTTCTCCACCTGCCCCAACCTGCAATGTTGCTTATGCTCTTTGATCCTGGTGTTGATGGATCGTCCAGTCATTCTGACATAAACTTTTCCGCATGTGCATGGTATACGGTATATTCCCGACATTGCAAGTGCATCTCTTTTCTCCTTCGCCGATCTAAGACACTCTGTGATCTTCCTTGTCGGTTTGAAAATGGTCTTTACGCCATGTTTGCACAATATACGGCTGATTCTGTCCATCACTCTGGGAATGTATGGCAGAAAGGCCGTACCCGACATTTCTTTTTCTGGTTCCTTACTTCGCTGAGTGTTTGGCTCTGTTACACTTCTAATATAATTTGTGGAGTACCCATTGCTCCTCAGGACAGTTTCCAGGTGTTGCATTTCTCGTTTGAGGTGTTGCAGCTCACATATTTTTGTTTTTGTTGTGGCTCCTTGTGCCTTATACTCTTCAGATTATACCTTGACTAGTTGATAGGCTTTCTCTACACTAATTCTCTTCATACTTTCTTCAACTTTAGTATGGTTACTTGCTCCAACCTTCTTTAGCCGTCATTGATTCTCTGTTTACTTAATTTTTGAGTTTATCATCATTTGCTTTACCTTTTTCACTAATTGAATTTTTGAATTTTTATCTTTTCTCTATTAGCTTAATTAATGAACTATCTATTTACGGTGTTTTAGTGAAGGTGGCATTGGGAATTAGTTGTTCATTTGCAGTACCTACAACTGCATTTTTCTGGTTGTTCGACTTTTCATTTGTTGTGCCAGCTGCCTCTTATTTCAAACTTCATTGTTCAGGAGTTTGAAATTCTGTCCTAGAATTAATATTCTTCAGTTTTGTCATATTGAAACTTGCTCTGGACTTGATTTTCCTTATTTACTTTAGCTGTAGGTTAGCTTTCAGGGAGACAAGACTATGGCCAATGAATCATTAGCACCAGGATATTTGTTACACTGTTTTATTTGGTTTCAGTGTTTTCGTCTTACAATAATGTCATCAGTCTGCATGGATACCTTTGTACAACCCATGTCTCTTCCCTTCTCTTCTCCTGCTAGAACAGTGTGTTTCCAACTTTCATTCTCTTTTCTTGCTAAAAATCAACCAGTCATCTGTTATATTTCTTCTCAAACTCAAAATTCTCGGCAAATTTTTGTCTGCACTATTTCCGCCTACTGGATTCCAATCACCAATAACTACAACATTCTCCTTTTCATAAGTGAGGTGCAATACTTCTTCTAATTCCATATATTTCCTTGACTACTTCATTTGAGTGTCCTGTAGTTGACATGTAAAGCTGAATAATAATTAGATCAACCAGACATGCCTCATGTTTTACCAGGATTGATTGGCATCAAGGACTGGAACAGAGAGTTAAATGACTCCCTACCTCCTCCACTGTTGTAACAAACATGGAAAGTACTTCCTTTTGATACTTTGAGCAATTTGAAATCAAGACTTTTCATGTGAAAATAATGTTAATACAAGAAAACTGCATATGATTATATTTAACAAATGTTTGCTGAATGTATATGGATAATTGGCAAAGCACAATGTAAGTAGAAAATCAATAAAAAATACAATATTGCAACTTTCATTCTCTTTTCTTGCTAAAATGAGCCAGTCATCTGTTATTTTTCTTCTTAAACCTGGAAATCTTGGCAATGTTTTCGGCTGCACTACTTCCACCGACTGCATTCCATCCCATAGGAAAAGTGCCACACATTTGTGGCAGAAATGTCACATTTAAAATTTTAGGCAAAAATATTAAATATTCAATTTACCTGAATTTACAACAATGTAAAAATGTTATTGTGGCCATGACTGCATGAATCAGTCTTAGTTTTGTCTCACTTTTGTTTTACTATTGTTTCAGTCTTTGGCTCTATTCAAGCTCAATTATTTCTTTGTAATGTTGGGTTTGACACTGAACCAATGTACCATTGATGTGATTTTATTTTTAAAAACTAGGTAACAGCGTTTTTGCAGAAGTTTAAAAATGAGATGTTCCCTCCCAACTATGGATATGGTGAAACTAACTTTCTGCAATTTCAGTAAACTGTAAGTACCAAGAGAAATAAGATTGTGTTTTGTTTAAATATTGTTCAATTTAATGATGGCAGGTAAAAGAGGAAACATTTCAGTCAACAGTAAATAGCACAATTACAGTGTTTTTAATTTACAGAAAGTGTTTATACCTCTGCTCTTTTTGCAGCATTATTAGTTTGAGAGGCACTTAAGATGCCCAAGGAATGGTTAAACAAAACAGGAGTAGCTTTGACTGAAAAATTTGCGTGTGTGTTTTTAACTTGTTCATGTATTCTTAAGCTTCCAGAATTCTGAATGAGATTTGGTCAGGTTTGTGGGCTTTAATTTTGATCAGAAACTTACATGGAAACCACAAATGAAAGACTCAGAAGTCAGTCCATGAAAGTATTTGATATTAAAGAAAGGTGTTGCTTAGGAAATTCTGAGGACCTGCCAAGGCTGTCTTTTTCCAGTTATACTGAACCTTTGTACCAGCTTGCCTACAGCTGCATGATGTGAATTTAGATCATCTCCCATTATTTATGAAGCTATAGAATCCAATGTACCCTAAGAAAATTTTATCTGGGAGTTTCGGGACACTCACTCTCATCTATCTACAACATACTCCACAAGCCACCTAATGGTGTGTGGCAGAGGGTACTTTTGGTTCCACTATCTGATCCCTCCAACCCTACTCCACCGGCAAATAGTGTGTGGGAAGAATGATTGTCAGTAAGCCTATGTATTGGCTCTAATTTCTCGAATTTTCTCCTTGTGGTCAATACGTCAGATGTACACTGGGGGAAGTAATATGCTGTCCGACTCCCCCTGAAAAATGATCTTTGTTGGATCTTCTCTATCTCCTTTGTCAGTCCTACCTGATAGGGATCCCAGATAGATGAACAATACTCGATAATCAGGCATACAAGTGCTTTATAAGTCACTTCTTTCATTGATGAGTTACATTTCCTCAAGATTCTTCTGATGAATCTGAGTCTGGTGTCTACTTTTCCCAATATCTGTTTTACATTGGCATTTCACTTAAGGTTGCTCTGGACAATTACACCCAGATATTTCAAAGCAGATGCTGTCTCCAGCTATTTGTCATCAATAGTGTAGTAGCACAGAAGTGGATTTCTTTTCCTATGTATACACAATATGTTACATTTATTTACATTTGGAGTTAACTGCCAGAGCCCGCACCATTCATCAAATCTGTGCAGGTCATTCTGCAAATTCTTACAATCTTCTGGCATTGCTACTTTGGTATAGACAACTACATCATTTGTGAATAGCCTTAAAGAGCATCTGTCACTTTCTACTAAATCATTTACATATATTGTAAACAGCAACAGTCCTATCACACTTCCCTGTGGTACTCCAGATATTACCTTTACATTTGTCGATTTAGTTCCGTTAAGAGCGACATGTTGAGTTCTATCTGCAAAAAAGTCTTGAATCCAATTGCAGATCTGCTCTGATATTCCATAAGCTCATAATTTTTTCATTAAATGGCAATGCAGGATGGTGTCAAATGCCTTACTGAAATCAAGGAACATGGGATCAACCTGAGCGCCATTGTCCACTGCACTGTGGATCTCGTGGAGGAACAGAGTGAGCTGAATTTTTCAGGATCTCTGTTTGTAGAATCCATGTTGATTTTTATAGAGGACATGTTCATTTTCCAAAAATGTCATAATTCTTGAGGATAAAACATGTTCCATAATTCTAAATCAGATTGACATCAATGATATAGGTCTATAATTGTGTGGATCCGTCTTACGGCCTTTCTTAAAAATGGGAATGACCTGCACTTTCTTCAAGTCATTAGGTACCTCTCATTGCTCAAGTAATCTACAATAAATTACTGCTAGAAGGGAAACAAGTTCTTTCACATAATCTTTATAGAATCTTACAGGTATTTCATCTGGTCCCGAAGCCCTTCCACTGCTAAGCGATTGTAGCTGTTTTTCAATTCCGTGATCGTTTTTCTCAATATCTGCCATTTTGATGTCCATATGATGATTGAAAGGGGGGACAGTGTTATGATCTTCCAAAGTGAAACAGCTTCAGAAGACCGAATTCAGTATTTTGGCCTTCTCTCTGTTATCTTCCGTTTCAGTGTTGGTGTGGTCAATGAGACAATGAATAGATGATTTTGACCCACTTACTGATTTTACATACAACCAAAATCTCTTAGGGTTTTTACTCAGACCGGTTGACAACATCTTGCTTTCAAAATCATTGAACACTTCTGTCATTGCTCTCCTTATGCTCATTTTCGCTTTGTTCAGATTCTGTATGTCAGCTAGGCTTTTACTTCTGTTGAATCTGAGAGGAAGCGCTCTTTGTTTATGTAGTGCTTTTCTAACATGGCTATTAAACCATGGTGGATGTTTCCCATCCCTTAAAACCTTAATCGGAATATACTTTTCTAGGGCATATTGAACGATGCCTTTGAATTTTTTTCCGCAAATGTATCTTCCTACCTTTCCTAACATTCCTTGTAGGACCCGTCATCATAGGTGCTGTCACAGCCTTATGATCACTGATAGCTTCCTCTACATTAACTCATTCAATAAGTTCAGGTCTGTTTGTTACCGGGAGGTCTAAGATGTTACCCTCATGAGTTGGTCCTCTATCTATCTGTTCAAGGTAGTTTTCAGACAAGACATTCAGTACAATGCAACACAATTCACTGTCTCTAGCACCAGTTTTGATGGCATAACACTCCCAATCTATACCTGACAAGTAGAAGTCAACCCCCCCCCCCCCCATTACAACAGAATAATCAGGAAAATTACTAATGATATTCTGCAAGTTCTGTCTGAAGTGCTCTACAACTACAGAGATCCTGATCCAGGTGGTCTACAAAGCATCCGATCACCATTTTTGACCATTCTTTGATACTCAATTTCACCCAGATTAATTCACATTCAGAATCCGTGATAATCTTGCTAGAACTTATGGAATTTTGTACTGCAATAAACATGCTACCGCCACTGGCACCCAACCTATCCTTATGAAAAACTTTCCACTCTGAACTTAGGGTTTCATTGCCATTGATGTCTGGTTTCAACCAGCTTTCTGTTCCCAATACTATCTGTGCATTATAACCTTCAGTAAGCGATACTAATTCTGGGACCTTTCCTTGGATGCTGCAGCAGTTTACTAAAATCATATTAATATTTTCTATCTCAGCTCTGTGAGGACCAAGATTCTGTGAGGTCGCTGTGGCTGATTTAACAGGCAAATCGTCTTTGATCCCAAGGAAGGAATTCTCTAACCTAAAAAAGCCCCATGTGTGCACGACACGTATTCCACTACCCTAGTAGCTGCTTCCTGTGTGTAGTGCATGCCTGACCTATTAAGGGGAACCTGACAATTCTGCACCCTATAGCGGAGGTTGAGATATTCGCATCCGATACAGTCGCAGTGTCGTCTGAGCCTCTGGTTTAGACCTTTCATGCTTCTCCAAACAAGAGGACCATGATCAACCCTGTGTACAATGCTACAGACAGACAACTGATCCTTTAGAGACTTACAACCCATCACTTTACATCAGACTACAATTGTGTGAAAGCATATAAATGTATTGCATACTCCAGGTGCCTGAACACTATACTGTTGGTTGCCCATCCATGGAATAACTTTTCAATAATGATTTACCATCAATGAGGTATTTTGGATTTCCTGCAAAAAACCTATATTTTAGAAATAGCTGTGGTCAACACTGATGAGTTACATCAATGCTGAATAAAATCACTACCTGAATTTCTTAGGAAGTCAGGAATTATTTCAGATTTAATGAATTTTAGAACAGTAAGCATGCTGAATTAACTTTATATTCCTTGCATTACATTGTTCTGGATGAGTACCATAATACTGCATGTACCATCTTGTCAAACCAGGAAAATTCCTTTGCCAAATCAACAGCTTTTCCTGACCACGTCTTCAGGATTTTCCTGCCTGATGCAGTCATCATGTGCTGTGCTGGGTTGGACACGATTAAGAACATACCAAAGTGGAAATGGACTGGTGGTACAATATCTTAATACCCTTAATGTTAATCAGAAAATGTACCCAGTAGCATATTGCACATAAATAGCTGAAAAAATCAAACCACTGGTTACACTGCAAAGAAAATTCTAGTATCTACGAGTAACCATCTGGTGTGATCTTAAGTGTACTATAATAGAGTCAAGGAAAGAAGATCCCTGACAGCTGGCAGTGCTGTTACCAGCTCCAACTGCAATGTGCAAATGGCTGCAGGTACAAACATTAGTCATCTATTCAACTGCGACAACACGGAGATGTTGCTAAAGAGATGCATACAAAATTGTGTTATGTAACTGGTTAACATAGGCACATTAAGCAGCAGCACCAAGCTCACTGCAACAGTCAGGGATTTTCTTTCATTGACTCTATTGTAGTTGTAGGAAACACAGATGCCAAGTGGAAATTCACTGGAAGATTCTTAAGGAAATGTACTTCACTCACAAAAGGAGTGGCATACAAAACATTTGCCTGAATAACTCTTGAGTATTGCTCATCACTCTGGGTCCCAAAGCAATTTTCACTGTGAAGAAATAAAGAAGATCCAGTGAAGAGAGGCACTTTTCATCATGGAATGATTTAGCTTAAACAGGGCTGTTATGGAGTTATTATTAAAAACCCCAGGAAAGCATAGGAACACTGTAGATTTCATGCCTATTGTTCCCTGTTTACACAGCTGTTTTTAGTGTTTAAAACAATATTGTGTTACAAGTTTTAGTTACAATAATTTTATAATGATTATTAATAGTAAGCCTCACATTAGAAGATGAGTATCTTTTTAATGTGGTTTCGTGTAAGACTTTTGCATCTGCGTCTACACCATTGGACATGATCAGAACACAAATGGGTATTTGTGTGTGTTAGCACTCACCCACTGCATTCATGATAATCACAAAGACAGTGGCTGAGAGCTGATACACACAAATGTGTGTGCAGGTTGCTATTAGATTCATTACTGTCAGATCAAAAAAATTTGGAAATTTGTGTTAAGGTCTTATGGGAACAAACTGCTGAGGTCATCAGTCCTGAAGCTTATGCACTACTTAATCTAACTTACACTAAGGACGACACACACCCATGCCTTAGGGAGGACTCGAACCTCTGATGGAGTAGCCACGTGGAACTGTCAGATCATGATTATTATTAAGGCAGTAACTCAGCATACTTTCCCACCCTACCAAGCACTCCAAAGCTATAATACAGGTGGCCATGACCCAACATGCCGACAATGAAAATCTTGCTAACCAATCTAAAGCTACGTTACATGATCAATAACAGTGTGCACAGTCTGCATTTTCTGCTTTTTTTCCAAGGCTGACTTTGAAAGGGAATATGATGCCCTTTTTGAGGAACTCATATGAAAATCAACATTAAAGGTCATGATAATGTCAAAGAAAACTTTAAATGCAGGAAATGTAACATGGAATCATTAATGATGGGAAAGAATTGTATTGAGAGATTAGGCCTTCTGTTGGGACTGACAAAACTGAATATAAAAAGCTGGGAAATGTAAAATGAGGTTTTACTGTATTATTATTATTATTATTATTATTATTATTACTATTATTTCGTAATGCATTTTAAGAACTGCCATCATCATCATCACTGTCATCTTCACATCATCATCATCATTGTCATCTTAACATTGTCATCATCATCACAATCATCATCATCATCATCATCATGTGATACAGTTCACAGACTTCACTTTCTTTGATTATTAGTACTGTGATTATTATGGTCTAACAAGTATCTTGAATTTTACCTTTTTAAAACAATAATATTCATGTGTAACAATCAAAGTTTTAACAAGAAACACCACCAATTTTTGACAAAATAATTTAATTCGGTAGATAAAAATCTACTCACCAAGTGGCGGCAGAATACACACATAAAAGAAGTCTTTTCTTCTCATCCAATCCGGAACGGAAAGACTCCCCTGAACCACAGTTCTGGGCGACGTTCCAAAAATCTACCCCTTTTCCTAGACCTCTTCAGTCCTTTTCCTTCACCTATCTTCCTTCCCCTTCAACCCTTCTCCCTAAAGAAGAAGCCACTGGATCTGAAAGATTTCCTAATTATAACCTTCTTTTATGTGTCTGTTCCATTGCCACTTGGTGAAAATCAAAGTTTTAAAAATGAAGAAGTCAGTTATAAATTCAATACTGAACATGTTCTGAAATTAGTGCCACTGTTAGTGATGATTTATCGTTAACTGTATGGTGGTAAAATGTACACAATATCATTTATAAAATATAATTTAATATATGTTGTTGTTGTGGTCTTCAGTCCAGAGACTGGTTTGATGCAGCTCTCCATGCTAATCTATCCTGTGCAAGGTTCTTCATCTCCCAAAACCTACTGCAACCTACATCATTCTGAATGTGTTTAGTGTATTCATCTCTTGGTCTCCCTCTATGATTTTTACCCTCCACACTGCCCTTCAATACTAAACTGGTGACCCCTTGATGCTTCAGAATATGCCCTACCAACCGATCCCTTCTTCTAGTCAAGTTGTGCCACAAATTTCTCTTCTCTCCAATTCTATTCAATACCTCCTCATTAGTTACGTGATCTATCCATCTAATCTTCAGCATTCTTCTGTAGCACCACATTTTGAAAGCTTCTATTCTCTTCTTGTCTAAACTATTTGTCGTCCATGTTTCACTTCCATACATGGCTACACTCCATACAAATGCTTTCAGAAACAATTTCCTGACACTTAAATCTATACTCGATGTTAACAAATTTCTCTTCTTCAGAAACGCTTTCCTTGCCATTGCCAGTCTACATTTTATATCCTCTCTACTTCGACCATCATCAGTTATTTTGCTCCCCAAATAGCAAAACTCATTTACTACTTTAAGTGTCTCATTTCCTAATCTAATTCCCACAGCATAACCTGATTTAATTCAACTACATTCCATTATTCTAGTTTTGCTTTAGTTGATGTTCATCTTACACCTTCCTGTAAAGACACTGTCCATTCCGTTCAGCTGCTCTTCCAGGTCCTTTGCTGTCTCTGACAGAATTACAGTGTCATCGGCGAACCTCAAAATTTTTATTTCTTCTCCATGGATTTTAATTCCATCTCTGAATTTTTCTTCGTTTCCTTTACTGCTTGCTCAATATACAGATTGAATAACATCAGGGATAGGCTACAACCCTGTCTCACTCCCTTCCCAACCACTGCTTGCCTTTCGTGTCCATTGACTCTTATAACTGCCATTGTTTCTGTTTAAATTGTAAATAGCCTTTCGCTCCCTGTATTTTACCCCTGCCACCTTCAGAATTTGAAAGAGAGTATTTCAGTCAACATTGTCAAAAGCTTTCTCTAAGTCTACAAATGCTAGAAATGTAGGTTTGCCTTTCCTTAATCTTTTTTCTAAGATGCGTCGTAGGGTAAGTATTGCCTCATGTGTTCCAACATTTCTACAGAATCGAAACTGATCTTCCCCGAGGTCGGCATCTACCAGTTTTTCCATTTGTCTGTTAAGAATTCGTGTTAGTATTTTGCAGCAGTGGCTTATTAAACCGATAATTCGGTAATTTTCACATCTGTCAACATCTGCTTTCTTTGGGATTGGAATTATTATATTCTTCTTGAAGTCTGAGGGTATTTCACCTGAGTCATACATGTTGCTCACTATATGGTAGAGTTTTGTTAGGCCTGGCTCTCCCAAGGTTGTCAGTAGTTCTAATGGAATGTCGTCTTCTCCCGGGGCCTTGTTTCGACTTAGGTCTTTCAGTGCTCTGTCAAACGCTTCACGCAGTATCATATCTCCTATTTCATCTTCATCTACATTCTCTTCCATTACTATAATATTGTGCTCAAGAATATCACCCTTGTATAGACCGTCTATATACTCCTTCCACCTTTCCGCTTTTCCTTCTTTGCTTAGAACTGGGTTTCCATCTGAGCTCTTGATATTCATACAAGTGGATCTCTTTTCTCCAAAAGTCTGTTTAATTTTTCTGTAGGCAGTATCTATCTTACCCCTAGTGATATGTGCATCTACATCCTTACATTTGTCCTGTAGCCATCCTTGCTTAGCCATTTTGCACTTCCTGTTGACCTCGTTTTTGAGACGTTTGTATTCCTTTTTGCCTGCTTCATTTACTTCATTTTTATATTTTCTCCTTTCATCAATTAAATTAATTAAATTCAATATCTCTTCTGTTACCCAAGGATTTCTATTAGCCCCTCATCTTTTTACCCACTTGATCCTCTGCTACCTTCACTATTTCGTCTCTCAAAGCTACCCATTCTTCTTCTACTGTATTTCTTTCCTCCATTCTTGTCAATCATTCCCTAATGCTCTCCCTGAAGCTCTCTACAATCTCTGATTCTTTCAATTTATCCAGGTCCCGTCTCCTCAAATTCCCACCTTTGTGCAGTTTCTTCAGTTTTAATCTACAGTTCATAACTAATAGATTGTGGTCAGAGTCCACATCTGCCCCTGGAAATATCTCACAATTTAAAACCTGGTTCCTGAATCTCTGTCTTACCATTATATAATCTGTCTGATACCTTCTAGTATATCCAGGGTTCTTCCACGTATACAGCCTTCTTTCATGATTCTTGAACCAAGTGTTAGTTATGATTAAGTTATGCTCTGTGCAAAATTCATCAATCTCTTCATCATCCGCGGAGCTAGTTGACATATAAATTTGTAATACTGTGGTAGATGTTGGCTTCATATCTATCTTGGCCACAATAATGTGTTCACTACGCTATTTGTAGTAGCTTACCCGCATTCCTGTTTTCCTATTCATTATTAAACCTACTCCTGCATTACCGCTATTTGATTTTGTTTTGATAACCCTGTATTCACCTGACCAGAAGTCTTGTTGCTCCTACCACCAAACTTCACTAATTCCCACTATATCTAACTTAAACCTATCCATTTCCCTTTTCAGATTTTCTAACCTACCTGCCTGATTAAGGGATCTGACATTCCATGCTCCGATCCGTAGAACACCAGTTTTCTTTCTCCTGATAATGACATCCACCTGAGTCGTCCCCACATGGAGATCCAAATAAGGGACTATTTGACCTCCGGAATATTTTACCCAAGAGGACACCCTCATTATTGAACCATACAGTAAAGCTGCATGCCCTCGGGAAAAATTACAGCTGTAGTTTCCCCTTGCTTTCAGCCATTCGCAGTACCAGCACAGCAAGGCAATTTTGGTTAGTGTTACAAGGCCAGATCAGTCAATCATCCAGACTGTTGCCCCTGCAACTATTCAAAAGGCTAGTGTCCCTCTTCAGGAATGACATGTTTGTGTGGCCTCTCAACAGATACCCCTCCATTGTGGTTGCACCTACGGTATGGCTATCTGTATTGCTGAGGCATGCAAGCCTCCCCACCAACGGCAAGGTCCATGGTTCATGGGGTGAAGAGGTATACCGGTACATTAAGAAAAGTAAATGAAATGTAGAAACTAGATCCGTATACAGTATTAAAAACAAACTATCACTAAACCAGTTAATCTAAATTAATTAATAAAGTAAATTAGAAAGAAAACCGCTACTTCGAAAAAAGCCGCTGGCCTCTCAGTTACATTATAGAACTGCTATTAGCAGCTTAATATTTACTTGATTATAATGGTATTTTTCTTTCAAAGAAAACGTGTGTTTATTTTTTGTAAATACTGAATCTTAGGTACAGTACACTACTACTAGGAGGGCATACTGAAAAGTAATGCCTTCAAATCACTTATGTGAAGATTTTTAAATAAAACAATCATTATTAACATTCTACATTATTATTCTGCAAAAACTAATTACACTCATACATCCCTAATTGTATCTATTTATTAACACTGTTGCTACTTTCACAATTCCATGATTTACTTATGAGAAAATTAACTTTCTCGTGCATGGAAGTTACAGTTTGGCCTTTACATCAAAGTAGGTAATATTCATAAAAAATCAACCACAACAATTCAACAGTACTCAGTAAGATCTATCCACTGACACTATGTTTGTATGAATTGTATAAGCCATTAGTGACTTATTAATTTTTAAAGATCATTTTATAGTGGCACATAAAACATTTAACATTAAATAACTTGTAAACTAAATCACCTAGCAAGGGGGCATCTTTACTTGTGCATTCATCTGCATTTTGCCTTTAAAACCATGTTACTGGCTTCTTTGCCACTGGTTTCTTTATTCAGTCAATTCGGCCATGGAGGCTACCCTCCCAAGCCCTCTCAGATGATTAGGTTTTTCCCCTCTGCATGTTCAGAGCCACCAGCTAGCTGACCCGCACTCAGGATTTCTCGTACTTTGAGGCCTGCCAATCTTCACATCTCTTAGGTGCTGCCACCTACTGACATCACTGCATAGCTCTTACAGCCCACCATGGCCTTCGCAGCTATCAAAACACATTCTCTTGGTGCACACACAGCCATGTTTGTTGTCAAAATTTCACATTTCATAAAAACCTCTTACTTTTTGGTGTCAAAACAACATTTTTTTTCCAATTTATTTACACGCAGTATACCTCTTATTTGATTCCCATTCACATTATTGCTGATAGATACCTCCCTTTTTGTTTGTAATAACTTGCTGGACACATCAGGTTCAGACTCCACTACATTTTCCTCAACACTTAATTAATCAATTAACTTTTAAGTTGAAACTTGAAACTTCCTGGCAGGTTAAAACTGTGTGCCCGACCGAGACTCGAACTCGGGACCTTTGCCTTTCACGGGCATGTGCTCTACCAACTGAGCTACCCAAGCACGACTCATGTCCCATCCTCACAGCTTTACTTCTGCCAGTACCTCGCCTCCTACCTTCCAAACTTTATAGAAGCTCTCCTGCGAACCTTGCAGAACTAGCACTCCTGAAAGAAAGGATATTGTGGAGACATGGCTTAGCCACAGCCTGGGGGATGTTTCCAGAATTAGATTTTCACTCTCCAGTGGAGTGTGCGCTGATATGAAACTTCCTGGCAGATTAAAACTGTGTGCCGGATCGAGACTCGAACTTCCAAGACACTTACATTTCTCACATGTTTCCCTCTGTTATCCTATCTCCCTCTTTTTTCTTGCCTCCTTCCAATGTCTACTTCTACTCTAAAATTCTCTTTCCACTTATTTCTCCCTCTTTATTATTAATATTTCTTTACACTGCACATTCATGAAAACTGTTCATGTAAGTGGCAAAGCTCTTCTTCTCTGATTTGTTTCATTTCAACTCTAATTTCAGCCTCAATGCAGATAATTCCATGTTCAGTAGTTTTGTACACAATTCCTTTCCATAGCACAAGTTTGTTTATCTACACACTTCAAAAATTGATCAGATGAATCATCAGATCTATAATCAGTTCCCCATTACAATTATCTTGGTAATCTCCTCTACATCAGATGAATCATCAGATCTATAATCATGTTCCCCATTACAATTATCTTGGTAATCTCATGTAAAATCATCAATTTGCATCAGTTCATTGAAAAGTTTACCTCATTGCACTAATCTTCTCAGGTGATTCTTATAAAATTCCTTCATGCACCCAAAACTTCCCTATAACAAGAATCATTCTATATTAACTTTTAATCCTCACCTCTTCCAATTTTCAGCAAAATTTATTTAAGAACCACTTCTAAAATGGTGTAAAAGGTGGTTTCTAATTATAACTATGATTTATCCAAGTTAGTTTTTCTCATTTAATTCTTAAACTGTCTGAAATTTATTGTACAAAATTCTGTCTGCAAGGTGAAAAGAGTGTAAATTACCCTCAGCTGGAAAACTTTACACTGGTAGATTTGCCCACAGGTTATCATTGTTACTACGGAAATTTATTGGGACCAAAACTTTCATTATTGCTCTCTAGTTGTCCACTGTAGTCAGTGTGTGATTTGTGCTTTACAAGCCAATTTTCCTGAAAACATTGTTTTGTCTAAGACTGCTATTTTATATATCATCTTCCTGAATGATAAATAGTAGTACATATGCTTTCTCTAAAATTATTATTTTTCTTTACCTAATTAGTTATATATTTAACTATATTTTAACTTTTCTTCTCAAAGAAAGTAAATTAAAAGAGAATTTTCTTTACTCAAGTGACACAAAACTGAAACTAATTGTAAAATATTACTTCTCGGAGTGAGAACAAATCAGTGGCTTTGGAAACTAGTGTGCTAGTTAAAGCATTTTCTAGATTTACTTAATTAATTGAACATATTGACTTTATACTGATTTCTCATAATTTTTAAAAGCTTAAATCTAGAACAAATCACTTGCTTTTAAAAAAATTACTACACAAGATATTTACCATTGTTTTTACCAAATTCTTCACCAAAATTTGTATACATTCCCACATATACTGTAGGTAAGCCACACTCCCTCTCAAAATCTTCACAATCAAATATTTGTACTAATGCAGAAAGAAATTACATTCAAAATCATGAAATTATTTACAAAATTCTTCATATTTCTCTCTTCATTTTTACTCACTCGCACTTTCAGGTTTAATCAAACAGTGGAAGCTTCAGGTAAGAATCTCAACAATGTACAAAAAGACAGATTACTACTTATGGTAAAGAAGACACAGTAAGCTGTTTACATAGAGCTTTTGGCCACAGCCTTCATCATAAACAGTGAAACACACACCGTTCATACAAACGAGCAAGCACACTTCATGTGCACATGACTGCCACCTCTGGCATCTTGGGCCAGAATGCAACTTTCAAGTTAGTCGAGTCAGTATTAGGATATCGATTCCATATTCCCACTGAAATTTCTGAGTCACCATACTAATCAATTTATTTTAATTGTCACATATGGAACTTTTCCACATTAAAATCCTTTGTCCATTTACCATTCCAACAATGAATCCTTTTACAGGATTTTCTATACTGGTATTTTGTTTTAGAAGTCACATCCAATAATCTACACTACTTCAAAACCAAGTTCTTGTTTTATATCTTGTTAACACACCCTTTCTACAAGTCACCTTATTTCATTGTTAATTTCCTTGTTACCCCCTTCACTTACATATTGCCTAGTGATCTTTGCACTACTACTTCCATATACATTGGCTACTTTTCAGCACTACAACACACCCTCTCTAAGACAACTGACCCGATTTCATCATCAATTACTTTCATCAGTTGCATTATATTCATTACTCATGTTCTCTCTCTATTTAATTACATTCTCTCACAATGAATTTCAAAATGACAAGATGCTCTAGCACTTTTACTTTTCTCTAGATAGTGAAGAATATTAAAGGTGATATGTTCCAGAAGGACAGAAGAGGGGACTGACAATTTGGAAGGAAAATTAAATAATATTGCCAATAATTCAAGTGCCTTCTGACTGTCAGTCACCTAACACTGCAAGGAGTGCAGTGCCCTTAGAGGTCTTTACCTCTAGCCACTACTTTAGATGTAAGAATTTCCTTGAGCCATTAACACTGATAACCCTAACGGCTTTCCTGATTTCCTATATTCCAACCTATAGGCATTTGGGTGCTCTTACTCAATCACTCTGAATGGACACATCTACTCATCAGTAAACTTTTTGGTTTCCAATGTTATCTTATTTTGATTTTCTTTCATTTTGACTAAGACTAGGCCTCTGATATGAAAACTTATCAGAGCACCCTAACCCCATACCGCCACTTTCTTTCTGACATCTTCTTCCTAATATTTTGCCTAGCTGTTGCCTGAAATTCTACCAGATCAAACAACAGTTTATTGGGCCTGATTCCACACATTCTCACATGGAGCAAAACTTGTTGCCTCATGCTTCAGATAGTTAATTACTTCCTCAAAATATTCTGAATGTTGTGCACATGTGGCTTGTTTGACGCAATTCATAAAGTTCTTTAATAATTCGCTCACATGTATTAACTTAGCAAAAATAAGTTGCTTTCTAAGAATTCTTTAAAACTTTTTGAGATAAACTACGGACCACTGCCCAGTAATATGGCTTTCACTATACCTATTATAACAGACTAATCCATAAGTAATTTGTTCACCAATATTTTCACATTTGTTTTTTTCAGTAGAGTACAATTTCACAAATTTTGTATATCCGCCTAGCAGCACAAAAACATATTTACACCTCCCTCTGGATATTGATAATGTCCAAATACATCAACAGAAACTATGTCAAACCTGTTTTATAGCTCTACACTGTGCATTTTGCCTTTTGTGATCTTATTATTCGCTCTAACTTTCTGATATCCATCACACATTTCTACTCTTTTTTGCACACATCATCACATGTTGTTAAACATGACCATTTCATTAAGTTATGGTATACGTTTCCTTACTCTGTAATGTCCAGTTTTTTTGCATACATATTCAATAAGTAAATCCACTTTCTGCCCAGGAAAGCTAATTTTCCATTGGCTTTCAGTTTTCTTTCTCCTTTTGAACAAAATGCTTTTGTGTATCTGATAATACTTGGCCACTTTTGGATATGCAGGGGCATCTAAATAACTTTTAACTAATTTTAAATCATCATCCTGATTCTGTTTCTGCCATAATTTTTGGCATACGCCTCTTCAAGTGGGCTTCCTCATCTATCTTTATCATTGCAACAAAAATGTGTATCTCTTCCTTATATAACAATGGATTTTCATTTTCATTCCTATCCTTTATACTCCTCAACAAGGCATCTGCAAATACATTTCCAGACCCTTTGAAGTATTTTATCTCAGTGTCATATTGTTGTAAATATAAAGCCCATTTTGTTACTCTCAGGTGCTTAAGTTTGCACATCTGTAAGAAAGTCAGTGCCTTGTGATCACTGTAAACAATCACTTTGTGTTCCAATAAATACTGCTGAAATTTTTGTAAATGAAAATTTATAGCCTATGCCTCTTGCTCTTATATGCGATAATTTCTCTCTGATTGCTGTAAAGTTCTACTAACAAATGCTATAATTTTGTGTACCTCTTCATCCCCTTCTTTATCCAACTAAAACAATTCTGCACCAATCCCGTACCAATGGTCATCAGCTATTAAACAAAATGGCTTACCAATGTCTGAATGATTTCATACTTTACTGGTATACAAAACCTCTAAGTTCCTCAAATACAGTTTGACATTTTGCTGTCGATTTATAAGTTACATCTTCCTTCAACAGGTTCCTTAAGCATGGAGCATTAAATAACTTTCCTGGAACAAAATGGCTTTGGAAACCAAATAAACTAAACATAACACTTCTTTCTATCATTATGAGCTTTGCAACCTCTTATAGCTTCCATTGTTCCTGGATCTAAAGGAATTCCTTCCCCACTAATAATATGTCACAAAAATTTCAATTCCTCTCTTACTTTGATCCCCCCCCCCCCTTTCCATTTGATTCCAAAACTTTGTGTAACAACATACAATGTTCTCCTCAAGTTAATGTGAAAATTAAAACGTCATCAACATATGTTGTTATTGTCTTAATAGTTCATCGTCTTAGGCCTGTGTTAGCTCATACAAAAGCACAAACACTTCTATTCAGCCCAAATGGTATAACTCTGTACTCGTAAAATTGACCTTCAGACAAGAATGATGTGTACTTCCTGGATTCCTTAGCTAATGGTAGGTTCCAATAGCCATACATTATGTCCATTGGTGTCAGGAACTTTGTTCTCATACATTTTTGTAACAATTCATCAATGTTTTTGGAGCAATCACCTTCTGGTATAATCACCTTATTTAGGTCCAGCCACAGAGATCCATCTTTTTTCATTGCCACAATTAAAGGATGATTATATACACTGACAGCTTTCTCAATGATCTCCCACTTACACATGTTTTGAATTAAGTCCTCCACAGCTTCCTTATGCTGTCCCACATTTGGTATAGGTTTTTTGTGAAACTGTGCATATTCTTAACCAGTCAAGTAACGTTCATAATCTCTTACTAAACCTGGCTGATCTGAGAAACATTTTTATGTCCAAACAAAACCTCTTGTAACTCTTCCTTTTAGTATTCCTCTAACTTGTGAATTTCTTTCGTTTTTCCACTATTTTATTTTTTACCATCAACAATTTCTTTGGATTCACCCTGTTTCTTCACCATATTCACTATACTCTTCTAACTCCTCCTTTCTCCTCCAATACCTGTAGGAATGATGCCACTTTCCTCATTTTTCTTGGAAAATGCTATAATTACTGTTCTCTTTATTTCCATCCAGAATCCCAGAATCTTCATTAAAAAACATGTTTCCTTTGTATTTACAAAAGAAGTCAATCTCATTCAACATGCCAGGGATTATATTAAAGTTATGATACAACTGGATATCATTTCTATTAACAGATAACATCACTTCATATTTAACAGATTTCTTTTCCTTTCCCTATGCATACAGTTATCTGAATACTCATTAACATGCATTATTATCAGGTCCTCTTTATCAGGGAACATATCTGGCCGCTTCTGACTAACACTCTAAAGATCACTGCAACTGTCATCTTAAAACTGCTCTTCTTCACTTCGCATCCTAAAATTAATTACAGGTCTTTTCCACAGTATTAGTGACCATCTTCCTCCAGTAAATCATCTACAGTTTCCCTTCTGTTAAAACCTTCCTGTGTCTGGAGATTACACACATATGTGTAATTCTTTTAACATTTGTTAATCAATCCACAACTGACAGGTCAAAACATTTCTATGATTCTACCTCTTCTCTTCCCACAGTAATCAATTTGTTTAACAGCTCCTCAGATTCAGTATCATCTTCATCTTCCTCTAAATTCGCACTAACTGACTGATACCCATTATAGTCATTGCCTGCTTGCACATCTCCCGTTACTGCATGCAACTGCCTGCAATATTTCATCCATCCTTTTTTTTTTTTCATCTAGCTCCTGCAATTCTTCACTACCTGGTTCTTCCTTTCTTCCTGACAACATTCCTCATAAGCTTCACTGTACACAATTTCCAGTGTAACAGATGTTTCATCATTTTTCTTTAAACCATCAACCAAATTCAATATTGCTGTGCCTGTGTTGTTAAGAAGAATGATGCACTGTTCCTTTGGACATGGATACATGTCTGACAGAGCATTGCATCATTTTTCATAAAAACACAGACACTGAAATATTGTATTAATCTGCCAATAACAGGCAGCAACTTTCATTTAAAATGTCCTCCCCTATATAGGAATTACATAATGTGTGCACGAGTACAGGTTGTGCTGCAGGAATGATGATACTTGGAAATTTGGATGTGGTTGTGAGTCACACACGTATAGCCAAAACAGTTAAGGTAACTGCTTGCATGAAGTGGGAAACCTAGTTTCAAGTCCCAGTCGGGTGCCAATTTTCATTGTCATCAACCCTTATACACAGTGCACTGCAGCATTTCCTTTAGTATTTCCTATTAAAAAACTCTTCCAAGCCACTGTTAAACATGTATATCCTGATTTCATTAATCTCATTAGCCTCAGTTGTACTACTACTAACACTACTTTGAACTTCCGATACCTTGTTGTTATTGTATAAAAAGGGCATGGGTAGCAGGTTCAAATTACTGTTACCCATTCTGCATATGATCACAAACTGGAGAACATGACCTTTACACAGGTCCTTACTCTCTGTTAACTGGTCTATTTGCCTTAGCATGGCACCAATCCCTTGGCCATCTACTGTCTACATACATACATATACATATATACATTATTTCTGGTACATACATACATTATTTCTGGTATACACACATTCTGTTTACATTAATGTTTCGGTGTATTTCTACACTTTCCTGGGACCTCATACTTATTAATAACATCCCCAGGAACAGTAATTATTTTGTTTTCCATTCATAGGCAACTTCCCATCAAGACCCACGATAACCTGCTCAGGCTCTAACTTATCTGTCAAATATGACAAATTAGGCACCCACTTTAATGCAAAACTCCTCACATTTTCTTTTCTGGGATTAAATTTTTCACCAGTTCAGAAACTATTTTGTAATTCAATTTACTTTTATTTATCTTAATATCCTTTAAAAAAATTCTTCCTTAAACTTTTCTAACAGATCATATTTTTCAGTAGCAGTCACACTCCAAGTTCTAGCTTCTCCCAAGAATTTCAATGTAGTGAAAGAAATCCTTTGCTGATCTGTCCATAACTTAGGCAAAAAAATTTTAAATCATTCTAAAATTCTTTTGATGCAAAATTTCAGACTGATCTATATGTAAACATTGTCTGATTGTAATATAAGCAACTTCAGAAGATTCTTTCACCAAATTACAGCCTACACTGTTAGTGCCTTTTCTAACATTATATTCTACTTTAGAAAAACTTCTTGTCATGCTCAAGCAATTTAGTTTATACATTCCCAACCCAGTTAGTCAGCTGATCTATGTTAGATTCTACCACTTCCATACAATCTGTTCAAAATTTACATTTTCTGTATTAATTTTAGTGTCCACAGCTCTGTGGTTATTTTCTGAAACAAATTCTTCAGCAGCAACTTTCTGCTCAATTTTATGTACATCTTCTTTAACTTGGCCCATTCTTTGCTTCCTTCCAATATTTACCTTTTTAAAAATTTCCAGTAACTAAGTTTTGGCACTTTCTGATGATTTTTTACAATTTTTTCTCAATTTAAGAAACATTTTTGTCATCCTTGATGTCAAACAACTGCAAATTTTTCTCCCACATTTTCTTTAATTCAGCAGCATGGTGTTCCAATTCTGTATTAATTTCATATTTAAATTTCTTTATCATACGAGCCAAATTATTAATACTATCAGATTGCTGTTTAAACTCATTAGCCAATTCACATCACCTTCAGTGGAAATTCATACTACGTTCAAATTCTTATACAAATCAGGTGAAGCTGCAAGCAATGTGGATAATGGACAATGACTGCTACCTGAGAAGTGTGCAACAAGTTGAGAATGTTAGCTGGCTGAAAAACATGCTCGGACAGCCAAAGCAGTTAAGGTGAACACTTACATAAAGTGAGAAATTGGAGTTTGAATCCCTGTCCAACACAAATTTTCACTTGTCGCCATTGGATTTATTTCACTGCCTGATTGTGGCTGACATCTGAATTTCTCTTATGTCATGTATATGCATAGCCACTGAATCAAAACTGGAATCTCTTCTTCCCAACATGTCCAAAAGCAGATGGGGTGCTGTGTGAGTTGAACTGGATAAGATGAACAAGGAAGAGATGGGATGGTTGAAGCTTAAAACAGAAATGGATGTTAAGCAATGGGGACATAAATCAGCACCAGATATAGCTTACTTTGATAAAGGCAGAAGCAACAATATGTTGCTAAAGAAGACATAGGGGTCAGAGGTTATGTCACACATGAGGGTGGGGGAGGTAAAGTAGAGGGCAAGGAATACTAGTAACAGAATAGTGAAGATGAAGATTTATGGAACCACAGATCTATAAACTAGTTAGTCACAGTCTTTTCACAACACTGAAACTACACTAGGCAGTCTTAAAGTAAGTTTACAGACCAATGTTCAGGGAGATTGAAGGAGGAATATGTGTAAATAGTTTTTATTTGAACCATCTCTGTTTGATGCGCTGTGTTGGTTACATCTAGTATAGATAAACATCAACAATGAATTGAAGAATTTAATAGAAAAAATTTGTAAATAGGCTTAAAATCAATTATAATGTGACTACAGTGATACACGAGAGCTGTACAAAAAGTATCAGACTTTTATTTATAAAATCAGTCTCTATTCAGATACAATTATTTGACACTAGTCACCTTCAAAGTAGTCTCTTTGAGCTTCTTTACACCTCTCCTAACACTGCTACCACTGCTTGAAGCACCATTAGAAAGCCTCTTTTAGTACTGAGCCCAGCTGATTCACCAAATTCCACACAATGTCTTCCATGTTCTGTAATCTGGTCCCTTTCAGAATCTTTTTCAGTCTCGGGAAAAAACCAGAAGTCACCTGGTGCTATGTCAGGAAAACAGGTAGGCTGACAACCCACAGCCATGTTGTGTTTGGCCAAAAAACTCTGAATTAATTGAGAATGATGAGTGGGTGCATTATTGTGGTGAAGGTACCACCTGTCGGTCACTCAAAAGTCTGGTCGTTTGCATCTCACTGCTTCACTAAGGCGACACAGATAGTTCACCATATTAACATTAGTACCTTCTGTGGCATACTCACAATGGACCATGCCATTGGAGCCAAAAAGGATGGTTGTAAGCTTATCTGTCAGTCGCTGACATGGAAGATCGCAAACCTTCTTTCCTTCCTGTCTGGGCAAGCTGTGCAGTGACTAGGGTACATGTAAAGCTTACTGAGACAGGTTAAATGAAGACAATAATTCGATTTTAATAACTGGCATTTAATTTTGATACTTCCCGTAATTAACAAAAATTACAAAAATGTGACTTTTTTGACCACCCACACACTGCTGAGAATGGCACATCGAATAATTTGCAATTATGCGCCCCAATTACAGGCAGCTACATTGAGGAATAACCGGCACCTCACAAGGATAACTACAAGACCAAGAATACTATATAAGTTGTTGGAAGTGGTTAAGCATTGGTGAAAATGTCTGTTCTGAGCACACAAAGAGCTCTAAGTGCAGAACTCTGCATGGAACATGTGTTGGTGCAATGCTGTGATACAGAACATATATCTCCCTTCGAATACAATGGCCAAGATGCCATCTCAAAGTCACATACTGCTCTATGGCTGAAGGCAAAGTCCTCTCTTTCCACAATTCTCCCATCTTCCATGCGTACCAAAACACAGCAGAAGAATACTCAGTTTCGACCAATGTCGAACACTCTAAAATTGCTGAAATCCCTCCAACACCATTTCTAAGATTCTATCCAATGATTGAGTAGGTTATATCGCTCCTAGGGAAACAAAATTCCTGTCTTTGCCACGTGTTGCCCAGCACAGGTTGCTCCGGATGCCGGGCTATCCCCAAAAGCACCGTATTGTCCCGAGTTTCCGATGACTGCTACCTGCCGGCCACGGCGGCCCGGTGACTTCATATTCCACAATTCTCAGCTTCCAACACTTTGCACCAGTGCTTTAAGTTAGTGTCTTAATCATGCAGAAATGCAGGGAATACTACTCGAGAGTGCCTTACATTCATCATAACTGAATAAAGTCATGATCTGATGCCCTTGCCAGTCCCTTTATTATTAATACTAATGTTGGTAAGCTAATGTGTAAGTGCCCAAATCCTGGCACCTTACACAACCCCCACCTTTGTGATAAAATATTTGTTTGTATCAGTATAACCAGTGGTTATAGTGATCGAATGGAAAATTTTTCAGGTGACCTGAGACTACATATTACCCATGTGCCATCCTCCTTATTCACACACTCATACAATCTTTGTGAGACATGATATTACTTGGAAATCTCTGAAAAGTAGGACTGAATGGCATTAGTTTGACTGATACTGCTTGGAGGGAGCTTTTTTCCATACTGTCTTACAAATTCACTAGTGCTTAGCCTGTATGGAAATACAGCAATACAGTCTCAGCATGATAATACTTCGATCTGTACACTAGCAACATGTCTCACCTACCCTTGGGATACGCTCATGTACCCCCTGAGGGAATCCCTAATCACCACAATCAACAGATACATTCCACAAAACATTACAAAATCATATTAATTATAAAACTGGTGTTAGCAAGTTGCCATACTTTTTATTGATAATTTTACTTATAAAAATATGGCTTTAGGCCCAATATTGAAGTTGCAAATACAAAATAAAATTAAATAAATAATGTGAAACTGTTATGAAATTAATATTTTAAGCAAATTGGCAGAACCACTCAAACTGGAAGTGAATTCCCTGTCTTGATAAACTATTTTGCTCTCTGATATTAATATCAAAAAGAAACTAAACAAAAGTGACCTTATTCTTCATTAGTATAATTATTTAGTTACGAAAAACTTTATCAGTGGTCACCGTCCCTACACAGTTGGCTTAAACAAGACAACTAATGGCTATTGTGGTCACTTCATTTACCCTACTTCTTGTTAATTTGCAAGCAATAGTATGGCAACAATGTATAAAGGTGTGCCTTAACCTAGTTGTACAAAAATATCACAAATATATATCATCAAAACAGAACATTAAATATGAACACATGAATATATAATGCACAAAAAAAAATCAAACATTAATTTGCACCAGAGCTGTATAATGGAACAAGTATGCATGAAGAAGAAAATCTAAATGAACAGACATGACGTTACATCAACCACCAAGATTCAATAGTGTATGATTAAACAAATTTGATATCAAATAAAATAATTCAATGCAAGCCCTTTATGATTGTTCTGAACTTTGGCTCACAATTTTTTTAACACATTAAAAAAGCCAGATTGTCTCTGCTGAGAGAGTTCTACACAGGAGTGACACTGACTGTTCTTGGGGTTTTGCACAGTGGAAGCAATGGCACTAGTTCATTTATGGGAAGTGAGTGGCAATGATTTGTCTATGGGGCGCTGCAGTTTGTTGGTGTGGGAGTTGCTTGATTTAGCAGAGAGCTACTGCCTTTAGGGGCATTGGTGAGGTTATGAAGCATCATTCGTGTCTTCTACACCCGCTGTAATGCACGTAAGTGGCATGCACCTCCAGCGTTGACATTTGGTGGCATGTCACGGTCATCCGTGCAGGGTAGTGTATTTGTCGGTCATGGCGTCAGTGGTGTTTATTGGCTAACTTGTGCGCTCTGGCTTAGCTGGGACAAATGGCAGGGGTCATAGGCGGAAAGCTACGGTTACTGTTTCTCTGTTGGTGCCCTCATACATCTTGCAACCTCATCTTATGGTAACAATTAATTACTTGTCATCTTCTTGACTGGCTCTATAGTGGCACCTCGCCTTCTTTATTCCCCATTTCTAATTCTTCTGGAAATCTCCGATCCTGCAGAGACCTCCTCTTCTTAAGTCCAGTCTTCACAGTACCGATATAATTATGTAGTCAGCCTGATCCAATAATAGTTGGAGATGAGAGGTGGATCTATGCAACTGTTCCCACCAAGTTGTTCCCCTGCAGTTGGCTCCACCTTGGGTTATCCGCGCATGTCCTTCTAACCAGATTACAAGTTGTTGACCGCTTGTTAGCCGATATTGGACGCTGCTGCCACAGCCGAACAATAGGAACCTGGTGGCCGCATCTCCATAGAGCGCCCACAGCTCATGTATACCTGTACGGGCAGTTTCGTTCAGAAGAACTGGTCTCGGTGCCACACAGCTGCTGACTGCAGTCTGGCACTACCCTTGCTCTGTTTGCCATTCAGCTTTCCATTCTGTCAAAGGCCATGTGTGCTCACAGCTATCTCTTCGCTAGTGCTTCTCTGCATACCATGCCCCCTTTGGTAGTCACACCTCATCTGCAATTGGTACATACAACACAGATTTATTTTACCTTGTTTTAACCTAAATGGCACCCTTTTGACTTCACAATATGGGTGAACTAAGTCTACAGTAATGGCCTAAAGCTATCTGATTCTTCTATCTTAACAGACATCATAATTAATCAATTTACAGATGTAAATGAATGAACATGAATTTTTTTACAAAATTTTAAATAAAAAAGTTTTTTTTTTCAGGTTTCTCATTCTGTAGTATGTTGTCAGTATGTTGTTTGTATGTTGTTCAGTACCTGAACAGTTAAAAATATATTTAATACCTACATTTTTTAAACATGCAAAGTTATTGTTATCATGCAGGAAGAGGAATGACAGTATATAGGACCTTCGTGCACATGAAGATATGTTGCACAAGGTCCTCTTGTGAACAAAAATAATAAAGCACAGTCACCAGCTCTCACTTGTGCCTGATTCCTTGACTAGTATATTAGTTATTCTCATTTATTGCTGATCGTGATTGTTACCCTTTTTTCCTTGCTCTTACAAAAAAAAAACTTTTTTTTGTGATTTAGTTCTCCTTCAAAATTTCCTCTTCAACTGGAAGCCAATGTGGTTTCATATAAATTTGTTTCTGTAATTGTGCCTAGTTGGACCTGATGAACATAAAGAGAGATTAACCATACAATATTTACTTTATTTAGACTACTTTTCTCAGCTGACATACACTGTTTATTTTCAAGAGCCCAAATGTTCGGAACTTTCTTCCTATGCAACACCACATCATGTCATGGGTCCCTTGCGATTTTTCATAAGACTATTCTACCTTGCTTAGCATCCTGTATCCTTCTTTAGGGTTGATCTCTGCTCTCACAACCACAAATAAAACACGACTCTCGCAACTGCACAGAGCCCTCTCAACACATACTTCCCCAGTTCACATCACCCTGATGATGAACTCCTTCACATAATTTTGCAAGTCACCCTGACTCTGGTGGTAGGTACTAAATGCATAAAAAAAACTCACTATAACTTCATGAAAAATCTGTTTGGTAACACACTGAACCAATGCTGTTTGCATTTTTCTCATCTGTTTCAACAATACTCATCAAGATGTCTACCACAGTCTCAGCTACCTAGTCATTTTTCTGCTTTACTGTAACTGCTAATTTCTCCATTGTTTGCCCAACAATCTGCACGTTTACTGATGACTATAATGTTGCTTGAACCACAAATGGGCAGAACTGTAGGCCATGTTTGTCGAAATGTACCCCTTATTTACTAAACAACAACATACACACAAGAACATACCACAACAATAATATTTCTAACATCTAACTAACACTAACATTATTTACAAAAACAGAACAACATGGTCTCCTCCTATCCCACATAGGGCTTCACATGCATGACATGGTGCACTCCCAAGGACTTTCTGGTTTTTAGGCTCTCTAGCTCCACGGTATTGGGATGGGGAATTCGCCACACCCGCACAGGGCAGGGCCATGATACAGAACAAAGAACTTTTTGCCCACTTTCTTCTGTTTATTAGACAAGCAGTGAGATTTTACCAATGCTTTGTCATTGACTGAAAATGTCCTCACCTTACGCGAGTGGGCAACCACTTGAATGTTTTGCGCAATGCCTAATCTCCCTGTGTCTTAATCTTGGGCATTGGGGGGGGGGAGGGGGGGGGGGTCCAGCAGGTAGGTGTTCTTAAGCACTGTCACCGGGGGAAGAAGTGTGGTGCTATGGAGCATTTCATTGATGGCCTCCTCAAAGTCTTTAAGAAAGATGTCCCATGTTTCATGTCATCTTGAACAGTACATGCTGCACATTGATCTAAATTCTTCATCATTCACTCGGCATGGTTACAACTTGGTTTATACCTAGAGATGTAAATAGGCTTGATATTGTAATCCCGAAGGGTTGCCTGCCACTGTTCTGACCTGTACTGAGGACCATTGTCAGATATAATCCGGTCAACAAGGGGAGTGGTGGGTTCAGCGGCGTTAGCGGCGCACGAGGCGGAGGGTAAATGTGGAGGCTGGCCCCTTAGGGAAATAGCGGAAAGGTCGAGGAAGAAGGCCAGTGTTCACTCTGTCTGCTTGCCGGGGGTCTCATCCGAGATGTGGAGGAGGCCCTGCCGGTGGTGATAGAGAGCACTGGGTGCATCTGACTGCAAATTGTTGCTCATGTCGGCACCAATGACTCCTGCCATCTGGGTTCAGAGGTCATCCTCAGTTCGTACAGGCGGTTGGCGGAATTGGTGAAGGCGGAAAGCCTCGCTCGCGGGGTGGAATCAGAGCTAACTATTTGTAGTATCGTTCCCAGAACCGATCATGGTCCTCTGGTTTGGAGCCGAGTGGAAGGCTTAAACCGGAGGCTCAGACAACTCTGCGGAGATCTGGGGTGCAAATTTCTCGACCTCCGCTATCGGGTGGAGAAATGTAGAGTCCCCCTGAATAGGTCAGGTGTGCACTACATGCTGGAAGTGACAACAAGGGTAGAGGAGTACGTGTGGAGTGCACATGAGGGTTTTTTAGGTTAGAGAATTCCCTCCCTAGGCCCGACAAGATGCCTCCTGAGACGTGGCAAGGTAGGAGTAGTCAAAATGCAACAGGGAATAACAATATTAATGTGCTAATAGTAAACTGCAGGAGCGTCTATATAAAGGTCCCAGAACTGCTCTCATTAATAAACGGTCACAACACCCATACAGTACTAGGGACAGAAAGTTGGCTGAAACCAGATGTAAACAGTAATGAAATCCTAAACTCAGATTGGAATGTATACCGCAGAGACAGGCTGGACAGTGAAGGAGGAGGCGTGTTTATAGTGATAAGAAGTGCAATAGTATCGAAGGAAATTGACGGAGATCCGAAATGTGAAATGATTTGGGTGAAGGTCACGGTTAAAGCAGGCCCAGACTGGTAATTGGATGTCTCTATAGGCCCCCTGGCTCAGCAGCTGTTGTGGCTGAGCACCTGAAGGATAATTTGGAAAATATTTCGAGTAGATTTCCCCACCATGTTATAGTTCTGGGTGGACATTTGAATTTGCCGGATATAGACTGGGAGACTCAAACATTCATAACGGGTGGCAGGGACAAAGAATCCAGTGAAATTTTTTTAAGTGCTTAAACAGAGAACCGACTCATGGCGATAACATATTAGACCTTCTGGTGACAAACAGACCCGAACTATTTGAAACAGTTAACGCAGAACAGGGAATCAGTGATCATAAAGCAGTTATGGCATCTATGATTTGAGCCATAAATAGAAATATTAAAAAAGGTAGGAAGATTTTTCTGTTTAGCAAAAGTGACAAAAAGCAGATTACAGAGTACCTGACGGCTCAACACAAAAGTTTTTTCTCAAGTACAGATAGTGTTGAGGATCAGTGGACAAAGTTCAAAACCATCGTACAATATGCGTTAGATGAGTATGTGCCAAGCAAGATCGTAAGAGATGGAAAAGAGCCACCGTGGTACAACAACCAAGTTAGAAAACTGCTGCGGAAGCAAAGGGAACTTCACAGCAAACATAAACACAGCCAAAGCCTTGCAGACAAACAAAAATTACGCGAAGCGAAATGTAGTGTGAGGAGGGCTATGCGAGAGGCGTTCAATGAATTCGAAAGTAAAGTTCTATGTACTGACTTGGCAGAAAATCCTAAGAAATTTTGGTCTTATGTCAAAGTGGTAGGTGGATCAAAACAAAATGTCCAGACACTCTGTGACCAAAATGGTACTGAAACAGAGGATGACAGACTAAAGGCCGAAATACTAAATGTCTTTTTCCAAAGCTGTTTCACAGAGGAAGACTGCACTGTAGTTCCTTCTCTAGATTGTCGTACAGATGACAAAATGGTAGATATCGAAATAGACGACAGAGGGATAGAGAAACAATTAAAATCGCTCAAAAGAGGAAAGGCCTCTGGACCTAATGGGATACCAGTTCAATTTTACACAGAGTACGCGAAGGAACTTGCCCCCCTTCTTGCAGCGGTGTACCATAGGTCTCTAGAAGAGCGTAGCGTTCCAAAGGATTAGAAAAGGGCACAGGTCATCCCCGTTTTCAAGAAGGGACGTTGAACAGATGTGCAGAACTATAGACCTATATCTCTAACGTCTATCAGTTGTAGAATTTTGGAACACGTATTATGTTAGAGTATAATGACTTTTCTGGAGACTAGAAATCTACTCTGTAGGAATCAGCATGGGTTTCAAAAAAGACGGTCGTGTGAAACCCACGTCACGCTATTCATCCACGAGACGCAGAGGGCCATAGACTCGGGTTCACAGGTAGATGCCGTGTTTCTTGACTTCCGCAAGGCGTTCGATACAGTTCCCCACAGTCGTTTAATGAACAAAGTAAGAGCATATGGACTATCAGACCAATTGTGTGATTGGATTGAAGAGTTCCTAGATAACAGAACGCAGCATGTCATTCTCAATGGAGAGAAGTCTTCCGAAGTAAGAGTGATTTCAGGTGTGCCACAGGGGAGTGTCATAGGACCGTTGCTATTCACAGTATACATAAATGACCTTGTGGATGACATCGGAAGTTCACTGAGGCTTTTTGCAGATGATGCTGTGGTGCATCGAGAGGTTGTAACAATGGAAAATTGTACTGAAATGCAGGAGGATCTGCAGCGAATTGACGCATGGTGCAGGGAATGGCAATTGAATCTCAATGTAGACAAGTGTAATGTGCTGCGAATACATAGAAGGATAGATCCCTTATCATTTAGCTACAAAATAGCAGGTCAGCAATTGGAAGCAGTTAATTCCATAAATTATCTGGGAGTATGCATTAGGAGTGATTTAAAATGGAATGATCATGTAAAGTTGATCGTCAGTAAAGCGGATGCCAGACTGAGATTCATTGGAAGAATCCTAAGGAAATGCAATCCGAAAACAAAGGAAGTGGGTTACAGTACGCTTGTTTGCCCACTGCTTGAATACTGCTCAGCAGTGTGGGATCCGTACCAGATAGGGTTGATGGAAGAGATAGAGAAGATCCAACGGAGAGCAGCGCGCTTCATTACATGATCATTTAGTAATTGCGAAAGCGTTACGGAGATGATAGATAAACTCCAGTGGAAGACTCTGCAGGAGAGACGCTCAGTAGCTCGGTACGGGCTTTTGTTAAAGTTTCGAGAACATACCTTTCTGAAGAGTCAAGCGGTATATTGCTCCCTCCTATGTATATCTCACGAAGAGCCCATGAGGATAAAATCAGAGAGATTAGAGCCCACACAGAAGCATACCGACAATCCTTCTGTCCATGAACAATACAAGACTGGAATAGAAGGGAGAACCGATAGAGGTACTCAGGGTACCCTCCGCCACACACCGTCAGGTGGCTTGCGGAGTATGGATGTAGATGTACATGTAGAACACACCCAACTTGCTTTAAAAAGCCTCGCCACAAAGCTTGACTGACACTGAGACCCATAGCCCTTTTCAAAGGTGTCAGCATTACGTATTTCAACGTCAACTCAATTACTACCAGTATGTAGCAGTAGCCTCTACTTGTCCTGTTTAGGGGGCCCATTAAATCTGACACTGCAGTCTCTCATAGCTTTGTAGGGACAATTGGATACATTGGTGCCTGCATGGTGACCGTGCTTGTTTTCCCTTTCTGGAAAACCTTACAGTAATGCAGCACTGGCCGTATTCTCCTCTCCATGTTCCAGAAGTGGCATACGCTCCGCAACTTCAAGAAACACTCCCGGGCACTGAAGTGGGCATAGCTAAAATGCATGTACCAGGTGATCTTGTTGATCAGCTCTTCTGGCACATGTACTATCCACAGGGAGTTGTCGATGTTCCTCCGATAGAAAAGCGCACTCTTGCACATCACATAGTGGTGCCTAATCTCTACTTGTGTCTTATCTTGGTATTTTTGTTTGATTGTCAACAGGTGCGGATCCTTATCCTGTTATTTCTGAATATCTTTCATTGAAACAGCCAAATAGTTCTCAAACACCACCTTCTTCATGTAGCAGAGAGAAAACTGTTCATCATCTCTCTCCTATAGCTGGGTGTCATTTCCACCAATTGGCGATTGTGACAATATGTCAGCAATGACATTTGATGACCCTGGTACATAAATGGTTGTAAAGTTAAATTCTTGTAACAACAAAGTCCACCGGGCCAGTTGACCATGCGTGAGCTTTGCTGTTCGGAGGAATTCGAGTGCTTGATGGTCAGTATATTCCAAAATTTTTGGAATCCCCAAAGTACCACCAAAGCTTCCAGTTCCATTACGGAACAGTTCTGCTCACTCTTCCTGAGTACATGACTTCCAAAAGCTATGCTTTTGTGTATCCTCTGACCATCCTGCTCATATTCTTGAAACATCATGACTCCAATACCCATCTTCACGGAGTCAGTGGCCAAGCAGAAGTCCTGTTCAAGATTGGGGTGGGTGAGAATAGGAGCCTCAGACTCCTAAACTCCCCATCGGCTACCTCACCCCACACAAAAGGCTGTTCTTCCCTGTCAGTGCACTGAGCCGGGGTGTGGCTAACTTCTCTATATGTATGAATTGTTTAAAAAAGCTAATTACTCCAAGGAACCTATGTAAACTCTTCTGAGAGCTTGGAGCAGCCAATTGGGCTATTGCTTCCAATTCCTCAGGACTGAGGGGTGATCCCTTGTGCCGAAATAACGTGCCCTAGGAAGTCCACTTCCTTGGTTCCAACACACGATTTCTCAATGTTCACTGTGACGCCATGCTTGCACAGTTTGTCCAACAACATCCCTAACAACTTGTGCCGTCCCCAGGAACTTTCCCCTATCAAAATGTCATCTACATAGCATGTGAAGCGCTCCTTCAGCGTGTCATTCAGTATTGTTCTCAGACCACGAATGAATGCAGATGAAGATACATTTAGCCCAAAAGGTAAATGTCAGAACTAGTAACAACTGCTGAATGCAAGAAAGGCTGTATATTTGCGACACTCTGGCGCCAACTCTATTTGCCAAAAACTACTTCGCAAGACGATTGAAGGGAATATCGATACACTATCAAACTTTCACAACAGCTCTTCTAGCGTCTCTGATCTATCCATTTCTGGAATGATTATGGTGTTAATTTGACAAGAGTCTAGGACCAGGTGGATTTTTCCATTATTTTTCTCTACTACATGCAAGGGGCTGTTGTACGTGGAAGTAGCCTCTTCTATTACTCCGTCTCTTAGCATTTCTTGAAGTTTGAGTGCCACCTGTTTCTGATATACCAGCGGTATGGGATAGGTAGGTACACGGAAGGGAACATGCGTCCTTACTCTAAACCTGTATTGGAACACTTTTATGGCTCCTAGTTTCGGAAGAAACACCTCCGCATTTCTTCTTAACACTATCTCTAATTCTATTCTCTCTGCAGCGGCTATGTCTTCCAGTACCACCACTTTTGCTTGTATTGCCTCATGGATTTCTGTCAGTGTTTCGTCTCTATCCTGACAGCTCATTTGTAATTGGGTCTGTGCACAGTGTGGTCGCACACCCTGACTGTGGACTCTAGTAATCCTTAGATTCAGACAATCCACTGGTAGTTCACCTTTGATCATTTGTTCTGTGAACCTAATGCACGTTTTGCCCTTTTCTCCTAATGTCAGTGTGCTTAAGCCCAAATTGATTATCGCCTTGTGTTGGGTCATAAAATCAATCCCAATGATAATCTGAGCCATGAGGTGTGGAATGATGAAAAAATTTCCATGTAGTACATACCCCTGACAACTAAACTCCAGTCTTATCTGATGCTTAATTTCAGTGGGTTTCCCTCTGACAGCACCTCGGATTTTAATCTTCTGGACCTTTAGTGTTGGAGGTTTCAACATGTTGCATCTGTCAAATAGGGTTTCCGAGATCACTGAAATTTGGCTCAGCTTTTATGTCACCTAGTTTAATCTTAACGACCGGATGTTGATCTTGCATAACACCTTCCTCCCTCTCCTCTAAGAGCAATTCCTTAACATCCTCATACTGGAGCATGTAGCTGTGGCAGTTTCTGACACGTGGTGCAGGTTTAAGTGCCATCATCCCTGCAATGTTGACTAGTCATGGCTGTTCGTGCACTTCTTCTATCTGTGCATGCCCAGGGTGTGGCCCCTTAATATCTATAGTCTGTGGATTGTTTTTTGTCTTTTGTGGGATGCAAAGTTAGGTTGTGAGAGTCCTTGCAACCACGGCTGGTTGTTGCCCCACTTTTATTTCCTCTATTTATTACTGTTATTCACTTTTGCTTCTTGTTGACCATTAATGTTTGCCAGCTGTTACTACTATGCCATTGGTTCACCCTTTTTTTATCTGCTTGTGCATTGAAATTTTGTGACACAACTTTCATTTCTCTATCTCTCTTATGGTTACACGCCACCTCCTCATTCAGCACAAATTGAACTTCTTTCAGTATATTTCTGAAGCCCTCCACATCGTGTCCTCATTTACCTATCAGATTTTGTTGGTAACGTATCAGCGGCTTCATTTAGCAGATACTGATAATCTCATTATTCGTATACAGGTTGTCTAGGAATTGATTCTTCTTGACCACCTGGTCAAAGAATTTCACTGCGCTTCTGAAGCCCGCAGTTTCCATGTCTTTAGCCATCATCATTTGTGTTTTATTCTGGTCTGAATACTTTGTGACCAGTATCGATTGAGAAATATTGACCAAAATTCTTCGAACGATTCGCAAGACTTCCCACATTTAATCATCGTTTCTGCCACCAACACTTCTAAATGTGCACATATGAAGTCGATCTGTTTCTGTGCTGGCCAATGTGGTGGCATTGCTTCTGTGAACTGGGAGTTGAAAGTCCATGGGTGCATAACATTATTCTCCTCTCGACAGTGTTGGAATCTTCGTAGGCTTAAGTACTTTTCATGGTCGAACTGCTCCTCGTATCTTGGGGCACATTCATTTCCATGACTCTGCTGTATACTGTAATGTGTCGGCGGTGTACTGTCTCCTCCGTTCATACTGTTTTGTGTTTCTGTACTACCAGAATATCCACTCTGAAAGTTGCACCGTTGCAGAGGTAAACAGTTCTCATGGCTCTTCATACTGAACTCGGCTCTGCAACCATGAAGACCACCGTATCTTTCACCATCACGACCTGTCTAGCTGCTTGAATGGGACTTGGTTCATAAGTGGGAGTACCTGACTGGTTCTATCCCATGCTACTTGCTCTGCCACCATTCAGAAACTCTATGTCCCTAGTTAGCGGTGTTATACTTCCTGCACTCTCTTGTGATTGCACCGTGTCTCCAGTTATCTACGTGCGAAGATTTTTGCATTCTTGCTGCTCGATCTAAGCGACCCTTTCATCGATGGACTTTTCCATCTGTGCCACTCTCTCTTCAACTACTTCCTCGATATTAATTTGTAATGACTTTCCCGCAACTTTCGCCAGTTTGTCGAGATGATGTTTCAGTTTAGTCAGTTCCTTTCTTCTGACAGAGCTCGCCATCTTAATTTGTTCGTGAGCCTCTTGGCCAATCTGTTTCACACTGCATGCATCTCATCTCGCCAGAACTGCATCCTTTTTAACTTTGTCTAACTCTTTCTTAATTTCCTGCATGAAGGAAAACATTTTTGTTTTCAAATCTGTACACATTCTACCTAATTCCCCCAGGACTTCATGGTCTCCGCGAGTGCCTAGCTTTCTCTACCTGGTTGGTATCAGACTATAATTCTCCTGCCAGTTTAAATTAATTTTACTACCACAGTACTCGAATTCAACTTCATATTCAGAGTTGTCTCCTTCACCACTAGTATAAACATAACCTCTGCTATCCAAGTTACCTGTTTGTTCTGCCTTTATTTTCTCATGCTCAAACGGAACCTCATGAACTTCTGCGACTACCAGCATTCTATTTCCCTCACTATGGCCTTCCATATTTCTCTCACTAGCCTGTGTTTGCTCTCCCGCTTTGGCTTCGCTACGCGATCTCATGTACTAATCATTATTACCCTCAAAATAACAATTAACTACACAAAAATGCAGCACATAAAAAGCAAATCAAATCAAAACTTACAGCAAAAGACAAGAGGAAGAGAAAAAAAAATTGATGATTTTGTGAAAACTACACTTATGCACGGTATAGGAAGCACATGACAAGCACGATTTCTGTGTCACCACCTCACCAATATTTCAACATAGTCATAGGGTACTCTCTTGTGTCAGTACATATACAAAACATACAAACTACATGCTATATCAAATATCCTGAAAAACAAAAAAAATTAATAAAACAAAAATCACAATGATTCAGCAACACAAGAAATTATTTATATCACAAAATTGCTGCATCAAACCCTCTGCCTTATTCAGTAGCGAGAGTTTCAAACACCACAACCGATAACTGAAATTAGGGTCACCTTTAACAAAAATTTAGAAAATCCGACTATGTCACAAAAAATGCCTATTTATGAACAATCTTGACAAGGTCACTATCACTGACATGGAAGATCGCAAACCTTCTTTCCTTCCCATCAGGGCAAGCTATGCAGTGACTAGGGTATATGTAAAGCTTACTGAGACAGGTTAAATGACAGCTACAGTAAAGTTGATAATTCAATTGTAATACTGGCATTTGATTTTGATACTTCCCATAATTAACAACAATTACAAAAATGTGAAGTTTTTGACCACCTACACACTGCTGACAATGGCACATCGACTAATTTGCAATTATGTGGCCCAGTTACCAGCAGCTACGTTGATGAATACTTGGCACCTCGCAAGGATAACTGCAAGATCAAGAATACTATATAAGTTGTTGGAAGTGGTTAAGCATTGATGAAAATCTCGCTTCTGAGCACACAAAGAGCTCTAAATGCAGAACTCTGTATGGAACACACATTGGTGCAATGATGCGATACAAACCGTATATCTCCCTTCGAACACGATGGCCAAGACGCCGTCTCCGAGTCCGTACCACTTGATGGCTGAAGGTGAAGTCCTCTCTTTCCACAATTCTCCCGTCTTCCATGTGTACGAAAATGTGGCAGAAGAATACTCAGTTTCGACCAATGTCGAGCACTCTAACATCGCCGAAATACCTCCAATGCCATTTCTGAGATTCTACCCAATGTTCGAGTAGGTCATATCACCCCTAGGCAAACAGAATTCCCATCTTCACCACGTGTTGCCCAGCACAGGTTGCTCTGGATGCTGGGCTATCCCCAAAAGCGCTGTATTGTCCCGAGTTTCCAGAGATCGCTACCTGCCAGGCACGGCGGCCCGGCAAGCTACGGCCACCTGCAGACTTCATATTCCAGAATTCGCAACTTCCGACACTCTTCACCAATGCTCTAAGTTAGTCACTTAATCACGCAGACATTCAGGGAATATTACTTGAGAGGACCTCATATTCATCATAACTGAATAAACTCATGATCTGATGGCCTTGCCAGTCCCTTTATTATTAATACTAATGTTGGTAAGCTAATATGTAAGTGCCCAAATCCTGGCACCTTACACGATGAGCATGAATTTCACACTGCTGCAGACCTGCCTCGCTTCCCAGGTTGTGAGGCTGGTTGGTTGATTCAGGGGAGGGGACCAAACAGCAAGGTTATCTCCTATTGGATTAGGGGAGAATGGGGAAGGAAGTTGGCAGTGCCCTTTCAAAGGAACCATCCCAGAATTTGCCAGAAGCAATGTAGGGAAATCACAGAAATGCTAAATCAGTAAGGTCAGACATGGGTTTGAACCGTCGCCCTCCTGAATATGAGTCCAGTGTGCTAACCACTGTGCCACCTCAGTTTGTGGGGTTGATGGATGCTTCTACTGCGATTACTGGAACTTTGGGTCTGGGCTGCACCCATAAACCCAGGACTCATCACCAGCGTTCACTGTGTTAAGAAAACTGGGATTACTGTTCATAGTACCAGCATGTACTGTGTGATTTCCAAATGAAGTAGCTTCTGCTCAGTTGTTAGCAATTTTGGCACAAATTTTGCTGAGATCTTCTTGATGTCCAAAACTTCCATTGAAATGGAATGAATGGATCCAATATTAATTGTAAACCATTCTGTAAGTTCTCTGATCATGATTCATCCATCCTTCATCAACAGGTCCTAAGGTGATCAATGACAACTTCACTTGTGGATGTTGAGGGCCTCCCTGAACATGCTTCTCTCTTCACTGCTCCGCGGCCGCCTTTGAAGAAGTTGTACCAATCTTTTATCTGTGTAGTATCCATTGCTTCATTCCCAAACACTTGTCAAATCTTCCAGATTGTTCCAACTTGAGAATTGCCAAGTTTAAAACAAAATCTGATGCAGTAACATTGTTCAACTTTTTCTGCCATTTTTCCCACAACACAAAATCTGATGACTACCACTTTCACATGTTCACCTATCAATGGCAGGCCAGCATTGCAATCATGGGGGGAAAAAATCAGGCATGCATACTAGATATGCCTACAAACATAAAGATTCTGCATGTGCTGATGCTGTTGTTGGTTTCAACAATAAAAAATAAGTTGGATACTTTTTGAACAGCCCTCATATAATCAACAAACTGAAAAAGAAATTTGTATAAATTAATAAGAAAGCCATAGAACCAGTTCTGTATTTATGACAGGTGAAGACAAAGACTGGAAGAAGAGGAAAAGAAATAAACCATTGATTTGAAGTGATCTGAAAAACTTTTGAAAAACTGAATAGGGGTTTTGAAACCCAAGCTTCCAGTATGACTGAAACAGAAAGTACAATCAAGTATATTACCAGTTCTGACTTAAAGTAATGAGGCAGAGATTTTTAATGTAAAAATCATTATAAAAATTGAAGGTTGTTCAGTGGGGAATAGAGAATGCAGTTGCTGTAAAGCTGTTGTTGTTGCTGCTGCTGTTGCTGTTGTTGTTGATTGTAATGATGATGATGCCTATTAACTTGACTTAAAGTAAGAGCTGAGAATCAAATTGTGGTTAGTGAGAAATATGAGGGTTGGTGAACAGAAAAGGGGCTGAAAATGTGGCAGAGGAGGGTATGGCAATGGACTAGTGGAGACTGAGGGCAGATGGACTACAGCAACAAAGGATGTGTTGGATGGACAGTTTCCGTTCAGTTTCTCATGAATCATTCTATGCTGAAACAGAAGATTGCAAACACAATGCCAAGCTATGTGATCTGAGGCTTTCCTGGTGTATACACTGGTTCCAAGTTTCTTGGTTGTGCTGCTGTATTCAGCCATTGAAGGTCTGCAATATTCACCAAATAACCATTCCAGCACCACCTGATGATATCAAAACAATTATCGTGGACCTCCAATGACTGAAATCAGCAGTACACCCAAGAACCTCAGAAGAAGAATGTCAAGATATTAAATTATGCACTTAAAAAGGTATTCATGTATGATGTATGACAACCAAACACACTCAAAAATGAGATATACCAATGTAAGCACCCATAGTACTGAAAAACAATTAAGAATACTCAAAGCAAGCAAGACACCAGACCCTGATAGGATTCAATTCCTTAGATTTTGTATTGGGAACATAGCAAAATTAGCTCCTTTCATCAAGGAACCCTTATCCAGTGAATAGACGTGCAAAACAAGAAAAGAGCCACTCCTGAGTATAACAGTTGAAAGAATTGGTGCACATAATTATTACAGTCCATTGTCTCTAATATCTGTGAGTTGTTGGGTCCTAGAGCACATTCTAAGCTCAAAATTTATGACATACTCAACATAAAATTAACTTCTCTTAAGGAAGATGCTTGAATTCAGGGGGAAAAAAAACACTGATTAAACAATATTATGAAAAGGAAAGTTGCTACTCACCATGTAGTGGAGACACTGAGTCACAGATAGGCACATCAGAGAGGCTGTCAAACAAAGCTTTTGGCCAAACAGACCTTCATCAAACGCGCACATCCGCGCGCACGCGCACGCGCACACACACACACACACACACACACACACACACACACACACACACACACACACACACATGCACGGGTTCCTGATGTCCAGGCAGAGCTTCAAGGAATCCTCAGAACCTTAGGCCCCCTAAAAAACCTTTCACCTGACTCCATCAACCTACTGACCCCACCGACACCCTGCACCCCTACCTTCTACCTACTTCCTAAAATTCACAAACCCAATCATCCTGGCCACCTCATTGTAGCTGGTTACCAAGCCCCCACAGAACATATCACTGCCTACATAGATCAACACCTTAAACCCATAACATGCAGTCTCCCATCCTTCATCAAAGACACCAACCACTTTCTCGAACGCCTGGAATCCTTACCCAATCTATTACCCCCGGAAACGATCCTTGTAACCATTGATGCCACTTCCTTATACACAAATATTCTGCACGTCCAGGGCCTCGCTGCGATGGAGCACTTCCTCTCACGCCGATCACCTGCCACCCTACCTAAAACCTCTTTCCTCATTACATTAGCCAGCTTCATCCTGACTCACAACCTCTTCACTTTTGAAGGCCAGACATACCAAAAATTAAAGGGAACAGCCATGGGTACCAGGATGGCCCCCTCGTATGCCAACCTATTTATGGGTCGCTTAGAGGAAGCCTTCTTGGTCACCCAGGCCTGCCAACCCAACGTTTGGTCCAGATTTATTGATGAAATCTTCATGATCTGGACTCACAGTGAAGAAGAACTCCAGAATTTCCTATCCAACCTCAACTCCTTTGGTTCCATCAGATTCACCTGGTCCTACTCCAAATCCCATGCCACTTTCCTTGACATTGACCTCCATCTGTCCAATGACCAGCTTCACACATACGTCCACATCAAACCCATCAACAAACAACAGTACCTCCATTATGACAGCTGCCACCCATTCCATATAAAACGGTCCCTTCCCTACAGCCTAGGTCTTCATGGCAAACGAATCTGCTCCAGTCCTGAATCCCTGAACCATTACACCAACAACCTGAAAACAGCTTTCGCATCCTGCAATTACCCTCCCGACCTGGTACAGAAGCAAATAACCAGAGCCACTTCCTCACCCCCTCAAACCCAGAACCTCCCACAGGAAACCCCAAAAGTGCCGCACTTGTGACAGGATACTTTCCGGGACTGGATCAGACTCTGAATGTGGCTCTCCAGCAGGGATACGACTTCCTCAAATCCTGCCCTGAAATGAGATCCATCCTTCATGAAATCCTCGCCACTCCACCAAGAGTGTCTTTCCGCCATCCACTTAACCTTCGTAACCTCTCGGTTCATCCCTATGAAATCCCCAAACCACCTTCCCTACCCTCTGGCTCCTACCCTTGTAACCACCTGTCCCATGCACCCTCCCACCACCACCTACTCCAGTCCTGTAACCCGGAAGGTGTACACGATCAAAGGCAGAGCCACGTGTGAAAGCACCCACATGATTTACCAACTGACCTGCCTACACTGTGAAGCTTTCTATGTGGGAATGACCAGCAACAAACTGTCCATTCGCGTGAATGGACACAGGCAGACAGTGTTTGTTGGTAATGAGGATCACCCTGTGGCTAAACATGCCTTGGTGCTTTGCCAGCACATCTTGGCACAGTGTTACACCGTCTGGGTTATCTGGATACTTCCCACTAACACCAACCTATCAGAACTCCGGAGATGGGAACTTGCTGTTCAATATATCCTCTCTTCCCGTTACACACCAGGCCTCAACCTCCGCTAATTTCAAGTTGCCGCCACTCACACCTCACCTGTCATTCAACAGCATCTTTGCCTCTGTACCTCCGCCTCGACTGACATCTCTGTCCAAACTCTTTGCCTTTACATATGTCTGCTTGTGTCTGTATATGTGCAGATGGATATTTGTGTGTGTGTGTGTGTGTGTGTGTGTGTGTGTGTGTGTGTGTGTGTGTGTGTGCGCGCGCACGCGCGAGTGTATACCTGTCTTTTTTTCCCCCTAAGGTAAGTCTTTCCGCTCCCGGGATTGGAATGACTCCTTACCCTCTCCCTTAAAACCCACATCCTTTCGACTTTCCCTCTCCTTCCCTCTTTCCTGATGCAGCAACCGTGGGTTGCAAAAGCTTGAAATGTGTGTGTGTGTGTGTTTATGTTTTTTGTCTCTATCAACATACCAACAATTTCGTTTGGTAAGTTACAGAATCTTGTGTGTGTGTGTGTGTGTGTGTGTGTGTGTGTGTGTGTGTGTGTGTGTGTGTGTGTGTTTTGTCTGTTCCGATAAAGGCCTGTTTGGTCGAAAGTTCGGTTTGACAGTCTTTTTGTTGTGACTACCTGTGACTCAGAATCTCCACCATATGGTGAATAGCAACTTTCCTTTTCATAATATTGTCATTATTCCATCCTGGATTTTCAACTCATAAAACAGCTTGTTGTATTCATACATAGTATCTTGCAAACAGTGGATGCAGGACAACAGATTAATTTCGTCTTCTTAGACTTTTGGGTTCAGCAGTGTACCACACTGTTGCATGATAAGCAAGATAAAACCATATGTAATATCTTGAGAGATACGCATTTGGTTCAACTTTGGCTAATAAAACATGGTAGGGCCTACATTATACTGGAAGGCAGATTTTCTACATTAATGAAACAAACACTGGGAATAACTGAAGGACGTGTCATAGGGCCTTTAATGTTTCCAATACATACAAATTATTTATATCAAAGCAAAATTCAACTGAGAAAACTAATAAATTTTGGGACAGAACTGTTGACCAGTAATTCAGGAGCAAAATGTGTAATACTGCTGATATACACATATAAAAGTAAAATTGATAAACTTGTAAATTTCAGGACTAATGCTTCCTTTCTGAGGGAGAAGAGAGGGATAACTTGATGAAGGTTAAGAAGGTAGGAAAATCTTTGCCTTTCCTCATCATCACTATATGTGGATTCCTCTCACCCTGGGGTCTACGTGACCAACCCTTCCTTTTTACTCAAATTATTTATCAGACAGGGGCAACAGCACTACCATATTGTTTGCTAACAATGCTGTCTAGAGAAAAATTTTGTAATTAAATGACTGGAAGGAAATACTGGAACACTTGGTCAACATCTACATCGACATATACACTCCTCAAGCAGCCTTACAATTTTTGGCAGAGTGTGAGCTCAAATCTCTCTAATATATATTCCATTGTCTTTTGTGAGACATTTGTATGAGGAAACAATATATTGGCTGACTACTCCAGGAATTATTTCCTCAGAACTGTAACAGGAAACCACACCATGATGCAGAATGCCTCTTTTGTAGTGTCTGTTATTGGAATAGGCAGAGGATCTTAGAGACACTTTTGTGCCTACTTAATGAACCTGTAATGAAATGAACTGCTCTTCTTTGGATCTATCAATTCTATCTGGTACAGATCCCAGACTGATGAGAAATATTCAGTTAGTGGTTGAACGAGGGTTTCGTTAGGTTTTGTAATCTATCTCCTCCATGAGTGTACTACATTTCCTGAAAGTTCTTCCAGCGAATCTCAGTCTGCAATTATTTTTGAGGTGGAAACATCTATTCACTTTTCAGTCAAACTTTCTCATATGACAAAATACCATCAGATCTGAATCTCTAATAACTACATGAATAATAATGTCTAAAATATATGTCGAGCCCACAATGGACAAATTGTGTCTGCCTGGTATGTCACGCAGCATTTTTTTTTTTGCCCGTGACATTGTCATACCGGTATAGGAGAATGCGTTTGATCGTATGCTTTATTATGGTGCTTTTTCTAAAATTAGTGTAGCTTGGATTCTTTTATTAACTAAGAAAGTTGTGTGGTGTATCCATTTAATGGGTTAAAATTATATATAGTCTTAAACTGTAATATCCTTGTGATTGGATGTGGGTTTCTGCTTACAGATATTGTTGCATTTATTCATGTGTGTCTTGATGTAATAATATTATGCAAAGGCTCATTGCTACACACCATACAATAGAGTTGCTGAGCCACAGATAGGCACAATGAAGAGAATGTCAGAAAATGAGCGTTTTGGATACTCTCTCTCTCTCTCTCTCTCTCTCTCTCTCTCTCTCACACACACACACACACACACAAACGCAGCTCACACACACACACACACACATGGTCACATTCTCTGGCCACTTAAGACAGAGGCTGTGGTTATGTGTCTGAGAGAGTTGCATGTGTGTGTGTGTGTGTGTGTGTGTGTGTGCGTGTGTGTGTAGTTTTGACAAAGGCCTTGTGGGCCGAAAACTTTTTTCTGACAGTCTTTTTGTTGTGCCTACCTGTGACTCAGCATCCATACTATATGGTGAGTAGCAAAGATGCTTTTTATACTACTGTTACATTCCATCCTGGATTTTTCCATTGTTTGATGTAATAAAATTGAAATGCAATTTGAAAGCGATGTAACACACTGTCAGGTGTAAGACAGTGGTTTGGGTTAAAGTAATGTGCTATACCTTGATCTTTCAATCCAACAAATGATGTCTGCAATTTTTGAAAGGAATTTTCTTGTTAGTTTTGTAGACATTTGTGGTCTTCCTCCAGTGAAAGGATTTTTTGGTAATCTTTGTGCATGTACTTTGTGCTGGGCTAAATACAGCATATCTGCAAAACAGGATGGTAGATGATGATATTCAACGTGCTGCAGCACTTGCTGCAGTAAGTAATTATCCTAGGAGATGCACTCTGCTCCATGGAACCCCAAGCATTGGGGACATTCTACATCTAAATCCATACTCCGCAAGCCACCTGACATTGTTGCTACTGTGTCTAGGAAATGAAGTCGGTCATTGCTTGACAGCTCTGATGTACACGAGATGTTGTAAGTGCTACTGCTGTAAGCTTGAAGTTGCAAGCAACTGTTAAATGAAATTCACATATTGTAACAGGAGTTTAACATATGTATTGCAAAGAAGAAGAATTTGAGATCATTGAGTAGCAGCTGGCTTTTTACGTAATGTTTTAGGCTGACACACATCGCAAAGGAGCAAAAGGAGTGTGAATCCAAGATATCCAGGCAAGAGTTACTTCTGCAACTGGTTTCAAGTGCAAGAAGGTAAAACTGATAATTCATGGTGACGCTAAGCTGTATAGATATATGACGCATTGCATTTCTGGTGCCCACATGGAGACAATCATACATATAAAATTGAATAAACGGAAAACATTACTGTAAGACATCGCCCAGACAGATTGCCACCATCCAGAATGAAAGAGTCAATGGTGACTATGGATGAGATGTTATGTGAGGGAATTATTAGACCATACAAATCCCCATACTCCTCTCCTATATTCATAGCACCTAAGCTACAGGGTGGGGTGAAACTGGATGTTAACTAATGGGCAGTGAACAAGTAAAGTAGTTCTTCAATCTATACCCTTTTCTGATTTGCACTCAGGCTTCTCATGGTTCAAAGAGCAAAGGTCTTTACCACTTTTGATCTCAACCAAGCCTTTTATCAAATTCTGCTACCTGAGGAGCCTACGCAAGTGTGGTCTTCGCAACAGACTGACACTGTAAAAATGTAACAGAGTCCCATTCAGGTTGTTTACAGGGGCAGCCATGCTGTCCAGTCTATTGGACAGAATTTTTTCTGAGATTAAATTTGACTGTGGGATTCATTACCTTAATTATTTGGTGATCTTCAGTGAGACCTTTCAGAAATACATAGGCCACTTCTGAAGTTACATAGGACCGGATTTACAGTTAAGCCTGGAAAAACTAATTTGCTCAGCCAAAATCTCATTCTTAGGTGATATTGTTACTAATAACGGTGTTAGAATTGATCAGTGGACAAAGGCTATTTATTCTTATCACACACTGTACAATGTAAAAGTGGTGGCTCATTATATTTGGATGATAAATTTTTTCCCTAAATTCATTCCCGATTTTGCACAACCAGCAGTATCTTTAAATTATCTTTCGAAGAAAGGAAGAAAATTCAAGTGGGATCCATCCCGAGAAGTGCCCTTTGTACCTTTAACATAAACCCTAGCAAGCATCCCTGCATTGGCCGCTGATTTTAGCGAAGAATTTATTAGGCAAACAGATGCCTCCATGTTGGGGATCATAAATAGGGAAAGATCATTGTAATAAAATAAGGCAAATCAGAGTTCCCAAAGAAAGATTTAAGTGCTCTTTTTCCCCTGCGCCATTGGAGAGTGGAACAATAGAGAAATAGCTGGAAAGTGGTTTGATGAACCCTCTGCCAGTCACTTACTGTAAGCTGCAGAGTAATCATGTAGATGCAGATGAACACACATACATCATTGGGTTAAACAATATCTTGAAGAGATGCACCTCAGTAAATATTATCATTTGGTGACTCTAGTGCTATTGTTTTTTTACAAACCTGACATAACTTTCAGTTTTGGTGGGGGAGGGTGTGCTCAGAAGTCATCACTGTTGTGATGGATTCAAGATCATGCATGCACCTATGCACCTCTGGCCAGTAGTGCTGGGGCCAGTGCGACAATGGTGCATCCCAAAGGAAGTTGTCTGTTGTGGGGTGACAACAGCAAGAGTCCTTCTGCCTCCAGTTTTAAACCTGTAATAACATTCTATGAGGCTACTGGCTAGAGGACATCACTTTCATACTCGGGACATCCTTGTTTCCTTGCTGCATATCTTCAGCAGCAGTGGCTACTATTGAATGATCCAATGTTTTAAGGATGTCTGTTTAGGGTTGTGAACCCAGATAACTCTTGCTTGGTGCACCGAAGTGCTGGGTGAAATTGGTTATTATCCAAAAAGGTTTTGGCCATGATTCAGAAAACATTTGGAATTACTAGCCTTAGGCATGTTGATTGTCTCAAGAGTTTATGAGCACTGGTGCTCCAGTCGTCCTGGTTAATTGTATTTAATCAGCGTTCAGCTATGTTACGGTTCACAAGTCATATTGCATAATTTTCATTTACTGTGTTGATAAATGTTGATGGTGGTTTTGTCTATGTAAAAATTTGTTTTATAGAATTTTAATGCACTTCCTCTTGTGGCGCCGATGAGGTCGACACCAGTATCGATCTGAGCATCTTTGAACTAACCAAAACATTATCTTTGTGTAGTTCTGACATCCAGTTCTGTGTAAGCCTTACTTGTGTGAAGAGGTGAATAAATGAACTCCTGATTATAAGGTGTTGTTTGGTGTATCTCACACGAGCATCCACCTCACTGGCGAACCCGAGTTGTAACGTCTTCCGTTTTCGCTGTTTACTGTGTCCGTGGTCTCCGTGTCGGTTATTTTCGCATGTATTACATCAACACAACATTCAAACAATGGCTTCGGACCAACGCCTAACGCCGGATTTTGTGATCGACATGCATCGTGTTGTGGGCGATGTACACCCGCCAGGACTGCAACACGATGCCTCTCACTCGACGATTACGCTGATTCCGCCGGACGTTTTCGTGCCTGCAACAATAAGTGAGGTTAGGAGTGTGCATGACTCTGGCTATCAGATGCCTTTGTTCCCGACACATGTGCCCTCCCTCGTCGATGGTGCAGTTACCTCTTACAGATCTCCGTGCAGTGCGGGATAAATTCCAATTTCTGCAAATGCTTCGTTGGATAACCTACCACCACCAGGACAACAGTTTGCCATGCCACAATCTGTGCAGTACCACGCAGATTCCTGCCACGTGGCCGGAACTGCTTTGTTCACAGGTCAACCTTCTCAGCATCCGACCATGCCTGCGCCTGCCTCGATTCAGCATCAGCACATGCCTACCTGCTTCAATACTTCGGTCTGCAACACGAACAATGGCTTGTTATCTGTGCCTGACCTCCATCTCCGTCCTACTGCTATGCCTCAGTGTTTTGTGCCACGACATTCACCTTATCCGCACACCGTTTTGAGTGAAGTGTCTACAAGCAGTGAACATTCACACAATCTGCCCAACGTTTGACACCATTTTCCTCACTGTGCTTCTGGACAGCCCACACCTCCGCAGCCTCCCTGCAACACAGGTGGCTCCGACTCTGATCACACGTTGAGTTTTCCGCGGACTGGCACGCGTTTTCAAACTTCGAACTTTTTCTCACCTGTCGCTCCTGCGCCGGCTCCAGTCGAGCTTCTGCTCCCATTTTCAACACATCTTGGTGCCTCATCCGCATCGGTCTTGTGCGACACATCAATCTGAACATACCCGCAGCATGTCGAACTTCCGCAACCGCAATTGACACATTACGGTGTCTACCCGTGTTGGCCTTTCGCGGTGTCTACCCGTGTTGGCCTTTCGCGTCGCGATGGTCACGCTCAGCTGCAACGCGTCATCTTCACGCTGCCGCCCGACCAGCCGTCGTCGCCACATACCCTGGAGACACACTCTCCTGGAATACTGCAGCAACAACAGCTCGTTTCAGGCAGTGCCCCAACGAATTCAACTCACCCTGTCCTTCCGAACATTCTACAATGCTTACTGACGCTGCCACCATTCAATCCTGACAGGGCAACAACCTGGTTCAAAATTGTGGACGAAGTGTTCAACCATTTCAAACTCGATGAATCAAACAGATTTCTGTGCCTTATCACCCACCTGCACGACCAGGAGGACTTGATTGCTGACCTGGTCGACGCCCTGGACTCAGCTACCCGGTACACTCTAGCCAAAACGACAGTTCTATGTCGGCTTGCGCACTCAACTGAGACAGCAATACGGCAAGAGCTCCACGTCGAGCAACTAGGCAATGACAAACATTCACAACTTTGGAGACGGCTACGGGCGTTGGTCAGCGACGATCTACTCTCTGACACAGCTCTCCTTGCCATCTGGACAGATAAACTACCTCCCCACATCTGCTTTGCTCTGGCTCAGAGGTCTCCCGAACCTGTCGAGCAACGAATGACAATTGCTGACAAAGTACATGATGCATCACTGCTCTATTTCGCCAGCCACTGCCTACCTGGCAAGTCTCAGGTTCAGGCTCCTAGTCCTGTGGCCGGACGTGGCCGGGGCCACACTGTACCGACTGTTCCACTCATTCCGGACACAGTATACAAACAGCTGGGACGTCACCAGCTCCGCCCTCAGTCATGCTCCCTCCTGCAACCGAACTGACTGTGGCCACTGAACCTCAGCCACCACCTCTGGCAACGAACATTCCACAGGAAATGCAGCCGCACTACCCATACTGTTACTTCCACACACGGTTTGGTGAGGCGGCATGGAACTGCAGACCACCCTGCTGCTTCCCAAATGCAAATCGCAGGTAGGTCTGGGTGCCGCCTCCTGCGCACAACATGACAGACACCTCCCAGTACTCCATTCTGTCTGGGAACAATCAGATAATTATGGACGACTTTATATTAAAGACATTTCGTTGGGATACTTTTTCCTAGTGGACACAGGTGCAGATGTTTCACTGCTGCCTACGTCATTAGTGTCGTTGAACATCCGCCCTCATCATACATCACTGCAAGCTGTGAATTCTACTAAACTACAATGCTCGGGTTCGATCTCCCACGTCATCTCACTCTCCGCAAACTGCAAACTCGAGTAGACTTTTTTAGTGTGCAATATTGAGGAACCTATGCTTGGCATTGACTTCTTGTACACCACAAACTTTCACCGGACCTAGTGCGAAACACCGTGTTTCATTACCCATCCAAAACTCACTTCCTCTGTGCTCTGTCGAGCAATCCCCGCTGTGACATGTCGGTCCACGCTCATTTCATCCGTACATGTTCGGCTCTGTTGACGACGTTACAAGAAACAATGCACAAGAGCCTTGTCGAGCTTGAAAACATCGCTCGCCTACGCAAGGAAAACTTCGAGCTCTCCCTCTGGCTCCACGAAACTCAGCTCCAGCTATCCGACTCAGCAAAGGAATTACAGACACTCCAGCAAGGACAGGGCAAGGTCAGTAAGTGTGCCAAATCTGCTTGTAGTCCCAGCAATCGAGCCTCCGTGTGCTTACCTCCCACTACCCCTCACAACTGTGCTATCAAGTCTACCATAACGTGTACTGACAGTTCCACAGGACCACACCCTCCTAACATGGCAGCGTTCGACACTCGGCTGGACACGAGTGCGCATGTGCGATGAGCGTCAGGTGTTCCCGTACGGAAAGCTCCTACCCCTCCCCTCGTGGACAGCATCTCAAACCATGCAACTTCGGCACCTGCGCCCCGCCGTGCGACCGCCACTGACAACACAAACAGTGCACTCGCACCTAGCGCTTTGCTCGCGAACGTGCTACCACAGGCGGGGTGGAGGTGGGGTGGGGGGGTGGGGGGTCTATGTGGTGTTGATGAGGTCAACACCAGTGTCGATCTGAGTATCATCTTTGAACTAAGCAAAACATTATCTTTGTGTAGTCCGCTATCCAGTTCTGTGTAAGCCATACTTGTGTGAAGAGGTGAATAAATGAACTCCTGATGATAATGTGTTGTTTGGTGTATCTCACCCAAGCATCCACCTCACCCTCATGACAGTGTTTTCCATGTTTGTTTAATGGGGGATTATATATTACGAGTTTTAAGCATACTGTATCCATTACACTTGAATCCAGGTAATCTGAAATATGTTTCTTGTCACTCTCACTAATCAGAAATGTCTTCCTACATCTCTTTATACTCCTAATTACAACCTTATTCTGTGATGCTGTAATGTCCTTATGATCAGTGACTTCCTGTTCTACATGGGGTCAAAACGTTCGGACTTGTTAGTAACCAGATCTAATATGTTATTTCCATGAGTCAGTTCTCTGATTAACTGCTCAAAACAACAGTCAGATAAGACATTAGAATAATTTAACATGATTCCCTGTCCCTACACTCTACCTCAGGCATGTGAATCTCCCAGTCTATAAACAGTACATTGAAAACTCCACCAACACTATGTAAATTCCAAAAAATATTCTCCAAGCTTCCTCTCAAATTTTTTGCCACTACTGTCCCTGAGAGAGGGGCTCTATAAAAGTATCTAATAATGACATCTGATCCATGTGTAACACTTATTTTCACTCTATTTATTTCACATTCAGCATCTGTATTAACCTCTACATATCATCATATTTTTGGCTATAAGCATGACTCTACCACCGGCCTTCAATCTATCTTTATCACAAACATCCCAAATGGAACTTAGAATTTTATTGCTATTAACATCTTGTTTTAGTGTGGTTTCTGTCCTTAGTACCATGTGGGCACTATTAATGCTTACAAGCAGTACTGGTACTGGGACCTTTCTGTATATCCTCCTCCAGTTAATTAATAATGTAGTACCACTTTCTTTCTCTGACCTGTCATAACAAATTCTGCTGTTGTTGTGGTCTTTAGTCAAGAGACTGGTTTGATGCAACCCCCCATGCTTCTCTATCCTGTGAAAGCTTTTTCATCTCCCAGTACCTACTGCATCCTACATCCTTCTGAAATTACTTAGCGTATTCATCTCTTGCCATCTCCCTCTACAATTTTTACCCTCCACACTGCCCTCCAATACTAAATTGGTGATCCCTGGATGCCTCAGAACACGTCCTACCAACCAATCCCTTCTTCTAGTCATGTTGTGCCACAAATTTCTCTTCTCTCCAATTCTATTCAATACCTCCTCATTAGTTATGTGATCTACCCATCTAATCTTCAGCATTCTTCTGTAGCACGACATAAAGAAAGCTTCTATTCTCTTCTTGTCCAAACTATTTATCATCCATGTTTCACTGATGTTAACAAATTTCTCTTCTTCAGAAACGCTTTCCTTGCCATTGCTAGTCTACATTTTATATCCTCTCTACTTTGACTATCATCAGTTATTTTGCTCTCCAAACTTTTAAGTGTCTCATTTCCTAATATAATTCCCTCAGCACCAACTGACTTAATTCGACTACATTCCATTATCCTCATTTTGCTTTTGTTGATGTTCACCTTATCCTTCTTTCAAGACACTGTCCATTCCATTCAACTGCTCTTCCAGGTCCTTTGCTGTCTCTGACAGAACTGCAATGTCATTGGCGAACCTCAAAGTTTTTATTTCTTCTCCATGGATTTTAATACCTACCCCGAATTTTTCTTTTGTTTCCTTTACTGCTTGCTCAATATACAGATTGACTAACATCAGGGATAGGCTACAACCCTGTCTCACTTCCTTCTCAACCACTGCTTCCCTTTCATACCCCTCGACTGAGTCTTATAACTGCCATCAGATTTCTGTACAAATTGTAAATAGCTTTTCGCTCCCTTTATTTTACCCCTGCCACCTTCAGAATTTGAAACAGAGTATTCCAGTCAACCATGTCAAAAGCTTTCTCTCTAAGTCTACAAATGCTAAAAATGTAGGTTTGCCTTTCCTTAATCTATTTTCTAAGATAAGTCGTAGGGTCAGTGTTGCCTCACGTGTTCCAAACTGATCTTCCCTGAGGTCGACATCTACCAGTTTTTCCATTCTTCTGTAAAGAATTCGCATTAGTATTTTGCAGCCGTGACTTATAAAACTGATAGTTTGGTAATTTTCACATCTGTCAACACCTGCTTTCTTTGGGATTGGAATTACTATATTCTTCTTGAAGTCTGAGGGTATTTCGCCTGTCTCATACATCTTGCTCACCAGATGGTACAGTTTTGTCAGGGCTGGCTCTTGCAAGGCTGTCAGTAGTTCTAATGGAGTGTTGTCTACTCCCGGGGCCTTGTTTTGACTTAGGTCTTTCAGTGCTCTGTCAAACGCTTCACGCAGTAACATATCTCCCATTTAATCTTCATCTACATCCTCTTCCATTTCCATAATATTGTCCTCAAGTACATCGCCCTTGTATAGACCCTCTATACTCCTTCCACCTTTCTGCTTTCTCTTCTTTGCTTAGAACTTGGTTTCCATCTGAGCTCTTGATATTCATACCAGTGGTTCTCTTTACACCAAAGGTCTCTCTAATTTTCCTGTAGGTAGTATCTATCTTACCCCTAGCGAGATATGCCTCTACATCCTTACATTTGTCCTCTAGCCGTCCCTGCTTAGCCATTTCGCATTTCCTGTTGATCTCATTTTTGAGACATTTGTATTCCTTTTTGCCTGCTTCATTTTGTGCATTTTTATATTTTCTTCTTTCATCAATTAAATTCAATATATCTTCTGTTACTCAAGGATTTCTACTAGCCCTTGTCTTTTTACCTACTTGATCCTCTGCTGCCTTCACTATTTCATCCCTCAAAGCTACCCATTCTTCTTCTACTGTATTTCTTTCCCCCATTCCTGTCAACCGTTCCCTAATGCTCTCCCTGAAACTCTCTACAACCTCTGGTTCTGTCAGTTTATCCCTTCTGCTTAAATTTCCACCTTCTTGCAGTTTCTTCAGTTTTAATCTACAGTTCATAACCAATAGATTGTGGTCAGAGTCCACATCTGCCCGTGGAATGTCTTACAATTAAAAACCTGGTTTCTAAATATCTGTCTTACCATTATATTATCTATCTGAAACCTTCCAGTATCTTCAGGCCACTTCCATGTATACAGCCTTCTTTCATGATTCTTGAACCAAGTGTTAGCTATCATTAAGTTATGCTCTGTGCAAAATTCTACGACTTCCTCTTTCATTCCTTAACCACATTCCATATTCACCTACTACGTTTGTTTCTCTTCCTTTTCCTACTATTGAATTCCAGTCACTCATGACTCTCCCTTCACTATCTGAATAATTTCTTTTATATCATACATTTTTTGAGTCTCTTCATCATCTGTGGAGCTAGTTGGCATATAAACTTGTACTACTGTAGTAGGCGTGGGCTTTGTGTCTATCTTGGCTACAACAATGTGTTCACTATGCTGTTCGTAGTAGGTTACCTGTGCTCCTATTTTTTTTATTCATTATTAAACCTACTCCTGCATTACCCCTATTAGATATTGTATTTATAGCCCTGTATTCAGCTGACCATAAGTTTCGTTCCTCCTGCCACCGAACTTCACTAATTCCCACTATATATAACTTTAACCTACCCATTACGCTTTTTAAATTTTCTAACCTACCTGCCTGATTAAGGGATCTGACATTCCACTTTCCGATCTGTAGAACGCCAGTTTTGTTTCTCCTGATAACGACGTCCTCCTGAGTAGTCCCTGCCCAGAGAACCGAATGGGGGACTATTTTTCCTCCTGAATATTTCATCCAAGGGGATGGCATCATAATTTAGCCATACAACAAGGCTGCATGCCCTCAGGAAAAATTACGGCTGTAGTTTCCCCTTGCTTTCAGCCGTTCGCAGTACCAGCACAGCAAGGCCGTTTTGGTTATTGTTACAAGGCCAGATCAGTCAATCATCCAGACTGTTGCCCTTGCAACTACTGAAAAGGCTGCTGCCCCTCTTCAGGAACCATACGTTTGTCTGGCCTCTCAACAGATACCCCTCTGTTGTGGTTGCACCTATGGTACGGCTATCTGATCTGTATCGCTGAGGCATGCAAGCCTCCCCACCAAAGGCAAGGTCCATGGTTCATGCCTTTTTTTTTTTTTTTTTTTTTTTGACTGACTGGTTTGATGCGGCCCGCCACGAATTCCTTTCCTGTGCTACCCTCTTCATCTCAGAGTAGCACTTGCAACCTACGTCCTCAATTATTTGCTTGATGTATTCCAATCTCTGTCTTCCTCTACAGTTTTTGCCCTCTACTGCTCCCTCTAGGACCATGGAAGTCATTCCCTCATGTCTTAGCAGATGTCCTATCATCCTGTCCCTTCTCCTTATCAGTGTTTTCCACATATTCCTTTCCTCTCCGATTCTGCGTAGAACCTCCTCATTCCTTACCTTATCAGTCCACCTAATTTTCAACATTCGTCTATAGCACCACATCTCAAATGCTTCGATTCTCTTCTGTTCCGGTTTTTCCAAAGTCCATGTTTCACTACCATACAATGCTGTACTCCAGACGTACATCCTCAGAAATTTCTTCCTCAAATTAAGGCCGGTATTTGATATTAGTAGGCTTCTCTTGGCCAGAAATGCCTTTTTTGCCATAGCGAGTCTGCTTTTGATGTCCTCCTTGCTCCATCCGTCATTGGCTATTTTACTGCCAAGGTAGCAGAATTCCTTAACTTCATTGACTTCGTGACCATCAATCCTGATGTTAAGTTTCTCGCTGTTCTCATTTCTACTACTTCTCATTACCTTCGTCTTTCTCCGATTTACTCTCAAACCATACTGTGTACTCATTAGACTGTTCATTCCGTTCAGCAGATCATTTAATTCTTCTTCACTTTCACTCAGGATAGCAATGTCATCAGCGAATCGTATCACTGATATCCTTTCACCTTGTATTTTAATTCCTCTCCTGAACCTTTCTTTTATTTCCATCATTGCTTCCTCGATGTACAGATTGAAGAGTAGGGGAGAAAGGCTACAGCCTTGTCTTACACCCTTCTTAATACGAGCACTTCGTTCTTGATCGTCCACTCTTATTATTCCCTCTTGGTTGTTGTACATATTGTATATGACCCGTCTCTCCCTATAGCTTACCCCTACTTTTTTCAGAATCTCGAACAGCTTGCACCATTTTATATTGTCGAACGCTTTTTCCAGGTCGACAAATCCTATGAAAGTGTATTGATTTTTCTTTAGCCTTGCTTCCATTATTAGCCGTAATGTCAGAATTGCCTCTCTCATCCCTTTACTTTTCCTAAAGCCAAACCGATCGTCACCTAGCGCATTCTCAATTTTCTTTTCCATTCTTCTGTTATTATTCTTGTAAGCAGCTTCGATGCATGAGCTGTTAAGCTGATTGTGCGATAATTCTCGCACTTGTCAGCTCTTGCCGCCTTCGGAATTGTGTGGATGATGCTTTTCCAAAAGTCAGATGGTAAATCGCCAGACTCATATATTCTACACACCAACGTGAATAGTCGTTTTGTTGCCACTTCCTCCAATGATTTTAGAAATTCTGATGGAATGTTATCTATCCCTTCTGCCTTATTTGACCGTAAGTCCTCCAATGGTCTTTTAAATTCCGATTCTAATACTGGATCTCCTATCTCTTCTAAGTCGACTCCTGTTTCTTCTTCTATCACATCAGACAAATCTTCACCCTCATAGAGGCTTTCAGTGTATTCTTTTCACCTATCTGCTCTCTCCTCTGCATTTAACAGTGGAATTCCCGTTGCACTCTTAATGTTGCCACCGTTGCTTTTAATGTCACCAATGGTTGTTTTGACTTTCCTGTATGCTGAGTCTGTCCTTCCGACAATCATATCTTTTTCGATGTCTTCACATTTTTCCTGCAGCCATTTCGTCTTAGCTTCCCTGCACTTCCTATTTATTTCATTCCTCAGTGACTTGTATTTCTGTATTCCTGATTATCCCGGAACATGTTTGTACTTCCTCCTTTTATCAATCAACTGAAGTATTTCTTCTGTTACCCATGGTTTCTTCGCAGCTACCTTCTTTGTACCTATGTTTTCCTTCCCAACTTCTGTGATGGCCCTTTTTAGAGATGTCCATTCCTCTTCAACTGTACTGCCTACTGCGCTGTTCCTTATTACTGTATCTATAGCGTTAGAGAACTTCAAACGTATCTCGTCATTCCTTAGTACTTCCGTATCCCACTTCTTTGCGTATTGATTCTTCCTGACTAATGTCTTGAACTTCAGCCTGCTCTTCATCACTACTACATTGTGATCTGAGTCTATATCTGCTCCTGGGTACACCTTACAATCCAGTATCTGATTTCGGAATCTCTGTCTGACCATGATGTAATCTAATTGAAATCTTCCCGTATCTCTCGGCATTTTCCAAGTATACCTCCTCCTCCTGTGATTCTTGAACAGGGTATTCGCTATTACTAGCTGAAACTTGTTACAGAACTCAATTAGTCTTTCTCCTCTTTCATTCCTTGTCCCAAGCCCATATTCTCCTGTAACCTTTTCTTCTACTCCTTCCCCTACAACTGCATTCCAGTCGCCCATGACTATTAGATTTTCGTCCCCCTTTACATACTGCATTACCCTTTCAATATCCTCATACACTTTCTCTATCTGTTCATCTTCAGCTTGCGATGTCGGCATGTATACCTGAACTATCGTTGTCGGTGTTGGTCTGCTGTCGATTCTGATTAGAACAACCCGGTCACTGAACTGTTCACAGTAACACACCCTCTGCCCTACCTTCCTATTCATAGCGAATCCTACACCTGTTATACCATTTTCTGCTGCTGTTGATATTACCCGATACTCATCTGACCAGAAATCCTTGTCTTCCTTCCACTTCACTTCACTGACCCCTACTATATCTAGATTGAGCCTTTGCATTTCCCTTTCCAGATTTTCTAGTTTCCCTACCACGTTCAAGCTTCTGACATTCCACGCCCCGACTCGTAGAATGTTATCCTTTCGTTGATTATTCAATCTTTTTCTCTTGGTAACCTCCCCCTTGGCAGTCCCCTCCCGGAGATCCGAATGGGGGACTATTCCGGAATCTTTTGCTAATGGAGAGATCATCATGACACTTCTTCAAATACAGGCCACATGTCCTGTGGATACACGTTATGTGTCTTTAATGCAGTGGTTTCCATTGCCTTCTGCATCCTCATGTCGTTGATCATTGCTGATTCTTCCGCCTTTAGGGGCAATTTCCCACCCCTAGGACAAGAGAGTGCCCTGAACCTCTATCCGCTCCTCCGCCCTCTTTGACAAGGCCGTTGGCAGAATGAGGCTGACTTCTTATGCCGGAAGTCTTCGGCCGCCAATGCTGATTATTTATCAAAATTTAGGCAGTGGTGGGGATCGAACCCGGGGCGAAGCCGTTTTGATTATGAATCAAAGACGCTACCCCTAGACCATGGGTTCATGCTACTCTCTAATAATGGAGATAGTATTGTTGTCCACATGAAATCAGGAAGTGTATCTTGTTGGGTCTGTAAAGGGATTATTCTGTCCTAACAAATCCCAATGTGCTTGCCACACTTATTCCACATGCCACATGTATTCCATGATAATATTTTTAGTGTGAATATTAATGGCTTCATTCTGTGTAAAACTTGATCTAGAGATAAGTGATACTTATTTAATATGTGGATTAATATACAAATTAAATTCATTGGTTTTACCTACAGGGAATGAAAGGTGGGGAAGAGGAAGGAGCAGAGGAGGAAGGAGGAGAGTAGGGGAGGGGAGAAGAATGAGGGCAAAGGGAAAGGGGGAGGGGAGGAGGAAGGAGGAAAGAAGGGGAGACGGGAGGTAAAAAGAGGTGAGAGAGAAAGAGAGGGGACAGGATGGGAGGGGAGGGGAGGGGAGTGTAGGGAGGGGGGTGGAGAGATGGACAGAGAGAGAGAGAGAGAGAGAGAGAGAGAGAGAGAGAGAGAGAGAGAGGTGATATCCATGACGTCTACAGAGAAGGGAAGGAAGTTCTACTCTGAAATGGATTTTGAGAATACGTGAGGCAGAAAACAAATATATTTCAACATATAAACACACTTCCCTCATAATTGTATACAATTATATTACAATATTCTGTCAAGTATTGATAGAAAATTCACTTAATTGTAAAATTATATTACAATCATTTTCATTTATTATAAAATATACAAAAACAGATTGTACAGAATAGTTGAATTTCACTATAATGACATGTCAGTGGCTAAGAACTGTCACTATCACTCCCAGAATATGATCCCAATAATGACAGCCCATTTGGAACAGATTTTGCCTGTGTTTCATTCTTGTTGCTTGACGATGGAGGTTTCTCGTCACATTTTGATTTTTCTGAGCTCACTGTCCCAACAAATGATTTGCTTCCTTGGTTAGCAACCGAGTCATTTCCAGTAGAGCTCTTTAAACGAACCAGTCCTTTAAGTGGTTTCTTTGCATTCAATGAACCAACACTACTTGGCTTTACCATCACAGAGGTCTAGAAAACAAATTACAAGTTTTACTTAGGATACCATCATAAAATATAAAGCTGTTGGCAAGATGCACAGTTAAAAAAGATCAAAAAACTGTAGTATGCTAATATTTTGCTGCAGCAGCCCAAAAAAAAATCCACAAAACCAAGCATAAAGCTGTTTACTTTTATATCAATGTCAGTTGTCATTCAAGGAAAAAATACATTCTTTCTCAATAAGTACATTAGTACCTTTGAGATATTATTATTATGCATATTGAGCCATGGAATGCTCTATTTGCTCATACACTTATAACATCACAGACAAGAAAACTGATATAAAGCTGACTTTCAAATGGCTTGTACTTATCTTCTAACTTTTTCATCTTGTTTACCTGTTACACTGAACATATAAAATACATTACTAGTCTAATTTCTACAATTTACAATTACTAATTCCTTCTATCACGTCTTCCGTTGCCAGAATCTCAATTTCAACACATCTTAGCATATTTTCTGCCAACTTATTCCTTAATGTTATATTGATTCTCTACAAACTTTTCCCTGTGAATATTCTGTCTAATAAATCTTAATCTGTTATTTCATTTATATACATGCTGTTCAACTCCCTACAGTTACTTTAAATTCCAAATAGTTTCACTTCTCTCTCTCCCTCTCTCTCTGGCCGGCCGCGGTGGTCTCGCGGTTCTAGGCACGCAGTCTGGAACCGTGCGACTGCTACGGTCACAGGTTCGAATCCTGCCTCGGGCATGGATGTGTGTGATGTCCATAGGTTAGTTAGGTTTAAGTAGTTCTAAGTTCTAGGGGACTGATGACCACAGCAGTTGAGTCCCATAGTGCTCAGAGCCATTTGAACCCCTCTCTCTCTCTCTCTCTCTCTCTCTCTCTCTCTCTCTCTCCAGACATGTGTTTTTCATTCTAATTAAAAATTTGACACAAAAATTGTTTTTATTGGATAATACTTTCTTTTCTTGGGTAGGGCTACTTCATGTATTATAATTCACCCTATAGTGGAGACTGTCAAACAAGCTTTTGGCCAAAAAGCAAAAGCGGGAGAAGGTGTTGAGGGCAATGGAGGAATGCAGATAGGGTGTCCTCACCCTCAATCCAGATCATGAAGATGTCATCAATTAATCAGAACCAGTGAGGGGTTTAAGATTCTAGGTAGTCAGAAAGGATTCCTCTAGATGGACCATGATTAGTTTGGCAGAGGATGGTGCCATGCAGGTGCCCATTGCCAGATTTGTCTGTATGTGATGCCTTCAAAGGAGAAGTAATTGTAGGTGAGGATGTAGTTGAACATAGCAACTAGGAAGAGGACTGTGGACTTGGAATCCATTGTGCACTGGGAAAGGCAGTGTTCAATATTGGCAAGGCCATGGGCTCACGAACAGCTGGACCACCTAGTTTCTGAACAAGCTGAATGACTGCTTCACAGTCTGTGCCATCTGGATCCTTCCTACCAGCAATCTGTCAAATTGTACAGGTACTTGAGTTTAACACTTGGTAGGGACATGGAGTGGAACAATCACTTACGCTCAGTCGTGACGAAAGCAAGTGGCAACTTCAATTTATTGGCAGAATACTAAGGAAATGCAATCAGTCTATCAAGGAGGTTGCTTACAAATCACTAGTGTGACCAATCCTAGAATATCGCTCGTGTGTGGGACCTGTACCAAATAGGACTAGCAAGGGATACTGAATGTATACAGAGAAGGGTTGCATGAATGGGCACAGGTTTGTTTGATTCACAGGAGAGGATCACTGACATGTTGAAAGAACTGAATTGGCAGGCTCTTGAAGATAGGCAGAAACTATCCCGAGAAAGTCTAATAACAAAATTTCAAAACCAGCTTTAAATTATAACTCTAGGAATACACTACAACCCTCTAAATATTGCTCCAACAGGGATTATGAGGAAAAGATTAGATTAATTACAGCATGCACAGAGGCATTTAAACAATCTTTTTTCCCAAGCTCCATTTGGGAAAGGAAAGGAAAAAAAATCCCTAATAAACAGTACAGTGGTATGTACCCTCTGCCCTGCACTTCACAGTGGTTTTCAAAGTATAGAAGGAGATGTAGATGTAGATGGAGAAGGCAGGAACTAACATTGCCTGCAATAAAGTGCTGGCCTGTCACTATCTTCTTGTAAAAGAAAGTAGATATTGTAAATCTTGGATGCATTTTTCAAAAATCTCAAAATTCTTGCAGTCATTACATTTATTGCACAGCAGTACTTGCAGGAAACAATAACAGTTTGTTAAAGTGCTCGATGAGCAGATGGTATTAAATAAGCAGCGTTCACCACCAAAAAACTGAAGAGTTTGAAGTAAAGCAACTCTCATCCACAAATTAGTTTTTATATTTGGAAACTTGCTGAGTATCCAGTACTGCTTGGGTAAGTATTTAATCCAATTCTATTAGTATATCTCCTTCCCCACCTCTTTGTCCATCTCCTCCTGGTCCTCTCTCTGTCCATCTGCTAACCCCTCCTCCCCTCTGCCCATCTGTTCCTCCCCACCCTCTCTGTCTATCAGCTCACCCACCTATGTCCATCTGCTCCTTCCTCCTCTGTGTCCATCACCTCCTCCTCCCCTCCCCCTTCTGTACATCCCCCCTCACTCTCTTCCCATCCTTTACTTCTCTCTTTTTCCCCCTCCTCTACTTCTCTCCTTTCCCATTACCCTTCCCCCACCCCCTCAAATCTCCCGACTGCACCTAGCAGCCCTACCCTGTCCCCACCATGTTCCTGCATGCTCCCACAAGCAGCACTACATACTCCACAACCCCTACCCCACATCTCCGTCCCCACTCAGCCTCCTCCTTACCCCCACTACCCAGATTGCTTCTTCCATCAGGTGCAGTTGCTCACAGTCCAGCGGGTGGCCAGAGACAGTAGTTGTATGTGCAAGTTGTGAATGTGTGCATGTTTTTTATGTTAGAAGAAGGCATTTTGGTTGAAAGCTCACACATTTAGCAGTCTTGTTTTTGACTCAACATCTCCTGTATATTATACAATTTTTCACATAGATGTGAATATTGTGTGCAAAATGTGTCACGAATATAGTTGGTAGTAAAGAAGTGATAAATTAAAGTGCCGTGCTTGATGTAGCAGTCTTCTGCATGAACAGGGAAAAAGTGATAAGCAATGAAGTTCTTCCTTTCATCATTTTGTGGGGACTGTCAGTAAGAAAAAGTTCCATAAAAGTTTGAATTCATTTATAAAGTTTGTAGCAAGTCAGCAAGCACTCTCATTCTCGAATTGTGGATGAATAAAGTCTGGGTATTTGCACGTCATGGGCTACACTTCTTTTTCAACCCCAACACTTATCTTTTGATAGGTACATAGTCCTTACCCCTACAGTAAATCTTTCCAGATAGTAAGTGACCAGTGTACCAAGTTTGGTTGAAATCAGCCCAGTGGTTTAGGCAGAGGTGTGATATATATATGCACACACACGTATGTACTTCCACTTTTATAATATGTATGATAACTGCAACATGTATTTTTGCAATATTATTTCTGGTTCCAAACCCAGTTGATTTTGTGGATCAATGACTAAGGGTTATCAGTGTTTTATCCATCCATAGGTAACTAAGTCTACAGACCACAAGATCTGTTTGCAAGAACAATTTGGGGGAAACTGGCTATTGGTTTTTCAAAGAAACCGTCCAGACAATTTTCTTGGGTGCTAAACATAAACCATAAAGAGCAAGCCTCTGGTTGGCATTACAGAAGTATGAATACCATTTATCCCTGTTATATGACAGAGCCCTGTGTTGATTCACTCAGTAGCTCACCTGATCATTTCTGGTGCACTGCACCCCTTATGTACCAACTGATACAGATGAGTTCATCATATAATCTCATTTTAAGATAATTCATAAGGCTATCTTTATTATGGCAATCTGAAACTTGCAGTAGAACTCCAGAAGATTGTTTCCCGTTCCTAACTATAGCATTCCTGTCTCACTAATTCTTCAGTTTCTTCATATACACTCCTGGAAATGGAAAAAAGAACACATTGACACCGGTGTGTCACACCCACCATACTTGCTCCGGACACTGCGAGAGGGCTGTACAAGCAATGATCACACGCACGGCACAGCGGACACACCAGGAACCGCGGTGTTGGCCGTCGAATGGCGCTAGCTGCGCAGCATTTGTGCACCGCCGCCGTCAGTGTCAGCCAGTTTGCTGTGGCATACGGAGCTCCATCGCAGTCTTTAACACTGGTAGCATGCCGCGACAGCGTGGACGTGAACCGTATGTGCAGTTGACGGACTTTGAGCGAGGGCGTATAGTGGGCATGCGGGAGGCCGGGTGGACGTACCGCCGAATTGCTCAACACGTGGGGCCTGAGGTCTCCACAGTACATCGATGTTGTCGCCAGTGGTCGGCGGGAGGTGCACATGCCTGTCGACCTGGGACTGGACCGCAGTGACGCACGGATGCACGCCAAGACTGTAGGATCCTACGCAGTGCCGTAGGGGACCGCACCGCCACTTCCCAGCAAATTAGGGACACTGTTGCTCCTGGGGTATCGGTGAGGACCATTCGCAACCGTCTCCATGAAGCTGGGCTACGGTCCCTCACACCGTTAGGCCGTCTTCCGCTCACCCCCCAACATCGTGCAGCCCGCCTCCAGTGGTGTCGCGACAAGCGTGAATGGAGGGACGAATGGAGACGTGTCGTCTTCAGAGAGTCGCTTCTGCCTAGGTGCCAATGATGGTCGTATGCGTGTTTGGCACCGTGCAGGTGAGTGCCACAATCAGGACTGCATACGACCGAGGCACACAGGGCCAACACCCGGCATCATGGTGTGGGGAGCGATCTCCTACACTGGCCGTACACCACTGGTGATCGTCGAGGGGACACTGAATAGTGCACGGTACATCCAAATCGTCATCGAACCCATCGTTCTACCATTCCTAGACCGGCAAGGGAACGTGCTGTTCCAACAGGACAATGCACGTCCGCATGTATCCCGTGTCACCCAACGTGCTCTAGAAGGTGTAAGTCAACTACCGTGGCCAGCAAGATCTCCGGATCTGTCCCCCATTGAGCATGTTTGGGACTGGATGAAGCGTCGTCTCACGCGGTCTGCACGTCCAGCACGAACGCTGGTCCAACTGAGGCGC